>NC_080754.1:12512500-13762500 GCF_020826845.1 Diceros bicornis minor | reverse complement strand
GGAAGTGTTCTCTCTTATCTTTTTTGGGAAGATCTGTGAAGAATTGGTATTAATTTTTCTTTAATTGTTGGATATAATTTATCACTGAAGCTATCTATCTGGGTCTGGGCTTTTCTTTGTGGCAAGTTTTATAATTACTCTTTCAATGTTTTTGCTTGTTATAAGTCTGCTCAGATTTTCTGTTTCTCTCTGAATCAGCTTTTGTAGCTTGTATCTTTCTAGGAATTTGTCCATTTCATCTGAGTTATCTCATTTGTTGACATAGAATATTTTTATAGTACTTTCTTTTAATATTTTTTACTTTTGACAAACATACAGAGGAGAAGGCTTTCCTCACTGAGGAAAATTTGAATTAAATAAAGACAACCTCTGTGAATGGAACTGTTCCAGGGAGCTGCCAAATAAATCTAATAGTGACAATTCTCTGGGATAGGGTTTTCGGGGGACCCTCAACCCATTTTGCTCCCTCCAGTGGCTGCTTGGCTGCTGGTTTTCATAGCTACCATGGTTCTCAGACTACTGGTCTAAAAAGCTATCATGCAGCTGGGAGAGAAGAATGGAAACAGCACAAGTTAAAATGTCACAAAGCTTGCTGTTTTTAATGAGATTTAGCCATTTTTCTTGATGGAACACTCCATCAAGTTGAAAGCCTTGCGTACTTTCCAGAGTTATGAAAAAGTTGATTTTAACAATTTTTGCCAATGTTGTCATTTTTTTAGAGAAGTTTCTATGGAGGAGTAGATTTTCAGAGGTCCTTACTCTCCCATTCTAGAAGCGCTTCTCTTGGCTGTTCTTTTTTTTTTTTTTTTTGTGAGGAGATCAGCCCTGAGCTAACATCCGCCAATCCTCCTCCTTTTTTGCTGAGGAAGACGGCCCTGGGCCAACATCGGTGCCCATCTTCCTCCACTTTATATGGGACGCCGCCACAGCATGGCTTACCAAGCAGTACTTCGGTGCGCGCCCGGGATCCGAACCAGCGAACCCCGGGCCGCCGCAGCGGAGCGCGCGCACTTAACCGCTTGCGCCACCGGGCCGGCCCCTTGGCTGTTCTTTTTAACCACCACTTTTCCACAGAGCCATGAAGGAGCCAAGCAAAGATTTATCAGCTAAGCATATACAAGCTTTAGGCACAGACAAGAGAAGACCAACCTGCATACATTTTTCTTAAGCGTTTAAAATTTTTGTATACTGTATGTTTACTAGACTTTTTCCAGGTGCCAAATTTGTGCCATGGTAAGCAAAACAGTCTTGGCTTCCTTCTAGTGGTCAAAGGATAGATAAGGTAACTTTGGATAAAAAAAAATGATACCAGGATAAGAATTTTGAACTTGTAAGACATAAGGAAGCAGTAGAAGATTCCAGACAGAAAGATACAACTGGGTTTGGTAAAAGGTGATGATATTAATCATGATCGTGAATGAATATGGTGTTTATAGAAGCCAGAAGAATCAAGGTAACACATTGCCACTTGATATAGCTGCTTTTATGCTAATCAGAGGCCTTTTGAGGTAATGTGAAAGAAATATATTTTTTTTGTGCCTTCTTTTCCTAACAATAGATAAGGGAAAGTTTGGATTTAAAAGATGAAGGTGTGATAGTGGAATGCAAAACACTGGCTCTACTGATACCACCTAGAGTTAGCCAACTCATGCCAATTCAAATATGTCTCAGATATATGACACTTCTCAGTGACAGAAACTGTCGCATTCTAACACTGATGAGCCTTATTCACAAATATGTAAAAAGGTTTTTCCTTTAAAGACGAGATGAATTACATAATGAGTAAATGAAGAATCTCACCCAGCAAACAGTTCATTTCTATGCTTTTCCAAAATATAAAATACTCAATTAAAAGACAATATTTTCTCTCCTATCATATAACTTACCTATGGAATTTAATGTGTTTTGCAAGCATTAGTGGAGAGAACCAGTTGATTTTTTAATCTCAATTCTGCTTCCTTTTCTATACTGCAAAGTGAGTCTGGAGAAAGTCACATGACAGTATCGCTTGGTCTCACTATTACTGGGTTTCTTTGAATGTGGTTGGTGCCTCACAGTTCTTCAGTAATCCTTTATTCGTCCAAGTTGACTCCCTTTCGCATTTGTCTCATTTGGCCATGCAAATCTTATTTTGCTCTTCCCAAGCTCATATACTCGTCCCTGACTATTTAGCTGTGAGGAGACACAATTGATTATCTCTTAATTAAGGAGACTATACATATTTATTATGAAATTTCCCAACTTTGTTTCCTTCTAAACTATTTATGTGCTTTTATGCATCATCTAAACTATCTTTGCTGTTTTAGTCAACTTCTGATTTTTCCTATTTCAAAGGAAGATGTGTCCCTTTTCCTCTTTAAGGCCGGTCTTCTTCCTGTGCTTAGGACCCCATAGTCTCTATCTTTTTTTTGGACCTTACTACTCTCTTACTTATTTTTTACCATATCCTTTTGCATTTACTCTTTCTCTTAGACCTATACATTTAATGAAATTTCCCATCCTAAAATATAAACAAAGAAATACACAAAGAACCACTAGCCCAAAAATATTCCCCTCCGTTATTTCATTTTCTTTTTCTTTCATGGCTTAGCTTCATTTTCAAGACATGTTTTTCTGATTAAAAATGTACTATATGTACAGTTCAAAAAACTTGGAAAACAGAGTTCAAAGGAAAAATTTCATAATTGAAAAATAATTATTATTAGTATTTTAGGGTATATTCTTGCATTATTTATCTGATACTACATTTTTTTTCCTGTGAGAAACATGGTACAGTTTATATAGGTCTCATAGTGCATGTTACAAATTGTGATACAGTGGAAACATCTTCCCAAGTCAGTATTTTTTTTCTGTAATTTGATTTTAATGGCTACATAACATGCCATTGTATAAATATACCAAAATTTACTTGACAAATTCATAAATTTTCTTATTGTTACTGGAAATTATTTATATATTTATTGTTTACTTTTTTATGGTTTGTCTTCCCCACTAGAATGAAATGTCTGTGGAAGTAGGAAACTTGCTTGTCTTATTCCTTGCTCTCCAGTGTCTAGAACAGTTCTTGGTACGTAGTGTTCACTGAGTGGATATTTATTTATCGGTTATATGAGTTAATATGCTGATACATATTTAAATTACTTCCAGTTTTTACTGTTGTGAATAATACTGCAAGAAAATTTTTATACATATTTTTGTGCAGATTTCTTATGATTTATTTAGTATTAATTTTTACAAGGTGTATTTCTAAGTCAAATTATGCAAAATTTAAGCTTTGTATTAAGTTTGATATTCTCTTGAATGATTTCACTAATGTACACTCCCATTAGCTGTATGTGAGTGTGTCTATTCTAGCAATCTTTTCCAAAATCGTATTTTAGTATTAAAAAAGTTATTTCCAAGTGACTAGGTAGAAATTATTTTTAACTGTATTTCTTTGATTATATGTGAAGTTTGAGGATATAATTTGTATAATTCCAATTCTTTTGTATTTGTCAAATTTTGTTTTATAACCCCAAATATCGCCTATCTTGGTGAATGTTCCATGTGCTCTTGAAAATCATGTGTATTCTGTTGTTTAATAAGGTACTGTATAAATATAAGTGAGATTAAGTTGGTTGATAGGTCTTCTATATCCTTATTGATTCTTTGCCTACTTATTCTTTCTGTTACTGAGAGAGAAGTGTTGAAATCTCTAACTGTAATTGTGAAATCATTTATTTCTCCTTTCATTTATATTAGTTTTGGCCTTATGTATTTTTAAGCTGTGTTGTTAAGTGCATATACATTTTGGATTATTATATTATCTCGGAGAATGGACCCCTTTATTATTATTTAATGTTTCTCTTCATCCTTGACAATATTCTTTGTTCTCATGTCTGTTTTGTCTGATACTAATATAGATACTCTGGTTCTCTTTCTTTAGTGTTAGCATGGTATATATCTAGTTGCATCCTTTTACTTTTAATCCATCTGTGGCTTTATAGTTAAAGTGAGAATCTTATAGACAGTATACAGTTGTGTTGTGCTCTTTTATCAGTATGACAATTTGCCTTTTAAATTGATGTGTTTAGACTGTTTACATTTAAAGTAATTATTTAGATGGTTGGACTAAAATCTATCGTCTTGTTAGTTGTTTGCTATTTATTACTTTCTATTTATTTTTTCCTCCTCTTATGCTTTATTTTGGACTGAGCATTTTTTTATGACTCCATTTTTTTAACCACTATTGCTTATTATTTGTTCTTTTTCTTAATTTTTTTTGATGGTTGCCCTAGCATTTACAGTGTTCACCTTTAAATAGTCAGAGTCTATATTATAGGACTTTATATGTAGTAAATACAACTGCATGGTTGAACAATACAATGACGGGGAAAAAAAAACCTCAGGCCAGGAATGGAAAACTGATACTTCAGTGCCATGGATATGCAATGTGCTTCATACCAGTGTGTTTTGTTGTTTTGCCAACTTTTGAAAAAATTATTTTTCTTTGTGATCATCCATTCACAAAACTAAAAACCACACTTTCAACTCTGTTTGCTGAAAGCCTCTGGGTTTCAGCCACTTAACTATGAAAACAAACAAATACATAATCTGTCAATCCCCTTGCCCATTTATAATTCATCTCCATTCCCCCTTGGAAGGTACAATGTCTTCCCACCAGTGTGGGAAGGACCTTACAACAGTTTACTCCCAATCCCTCCCTCTCACTGTGCTATTGTCATCATATATTTTACTTTTACACATACTATAAGCATGTGATATATTGCTAGTATTTTTGCTTTAGGCAGTCATTGTTTAGAGCAATTAAAAATAAGAAGAAAATGAATTTTGTATTTTTATTCATTATTCAATTTCTAGTGCTCTTCATTTATTTCTGTAAATCCAAGTTTCTGACTGGTATCCTAGGCCTTCCTCCTGAAGAACTTTCTTGACATTGCATGGTACAGGTCTGCTGGCTGTGAATTCTCTCTGAGTTTATTTGTCTGAGGAAAGTTTTATTTCTCCTTTATTTTAACAGAAATTTCATTGGTATAACAGTGGGTTAGCAGTTTTTCTTTCAGCATCTTTAAGATGTCACTCAATTTTTTTCTCCCTTATATTGTTTCTGATGAGAAGTTTTCTGTACTACTTATATTTGTTCTTCTGTACATAACGTATCTTTTTTCTCTCTTTTGGCAGTGTTCAAGATTTTCTCTTTGTCTTTGGTTTTCAACAGTTTGAATATGATATGTCTAATTGTTTTCTTTTGTGTTTTTGTATTTATCTTGCTTGGTGACCTCTGAGGTTCTTGGATCTGTAGTTTTATGTCTGTTCTTAATTTTGGAAAATTCTCAACCATTGTTTTTTTAAATACTTTTTTTCCTCCTCTATTCTTGCTCACTTTTTCTGGCATTTTGATTACACATATTAGACTGTTTGATATTGTTCCATGGCTCTTGGATGCTCTGTTCATTTTGTTTTTTTTCCACTCATTTCTACCTTTGTGTTTCATTTGGTTAACTTTTGACTTATCATAAATTTCACTTATTCTGTTCTCTGCTGAGTCAAGTCTATATTGTTGAGCCCGTTGAAGGCATTCTTTATGTTATTATATTTTAATTTCTAATATTTCCGTTTGGTTTTTTATTATGTTTTCAGTTTACTTACTAAAATTACCATGTGACTTTGCATGGTGTTTACCTTTTCTACTAGAGCCTTTTATATAATAATCGTAGTTAATTTTAATTCCTTGTCTCTTATTT
Organism: Diceros bicornis minor; assembly: GCF_020826845.1. NCBI lineage: Eukaryota > Metazoa > Chordata > Mammalia > Perissodactyla > Rhinocerotidae > Diceros > Diceros bicornis. The sequence continues at coordinate 13,756,756 of NC_080754.1, read as the reverse complement.
CCAACATCTGTATCATATCCGAGACTGGGTATATGTATTGCTTTGTTTGTTGACAATGTATTTTTTTATTGGCTTTATTGGATGCCTCCTAACTTTTTGTTGGCATTTAGACATGTTGTGTAGGACAGAAAAGACTGAGGTAGTTTTTTTGCCTGCGGATGACATAACATCTTTTTTTCTGCTATGCCTTTAGTGTAGGGAGAGGTTGGGTCAGTTAAGTCAGGAGTTGAGCTCTATTTGCGTTTTGTTGTTGCTGTGGTTACCCTCTATATAATACCAACTTCAACTCACTTAGCATTACCTTCTGCTTAGAGTGCAGGCTGGTTTACCGGAAGGTTTTTCTGAATGGCTGTTCCACCCTCTGCTTTAGATCTTCCCCTTGAGCTGTGTCTCAGAGAGGGTCTCCCTCCGTGATCTTGCTCCTTTCCTGAAAGTAGACTGCTGTTCCTTGTTACTCAACTTTAGTTGCATGATGATAGGGGTGTGTGTGTGTGTTGGTGGTGGTAGGATGTTCTCTGTGGTTCTGATTAAGATTTCGTTTTAGGCAGGCATTGTGTCCTGGGTCGTGAAAGGGGGACCTTCTAATGATGTTATCACTCACCCAGCTGGAGATCTTTAGTGGTCTGGGCCCAGGACTTGTTCCTACCCCTCCCCTAGGGGTAGAGAGATTTTTCCTGTTCTAGTTCCTTAGCTACCATGGATTTTCAACAGTGCCCTAAGGGAAGGGAAACAGGGTTTGTTTCCCTTCTTTAACAGTTTAAGTCCTTTGATCCTAGGAAACATGGGAGAGACACATCCAAGTGGGGTTTCTTGCTTTTCCAGCAGAGACTATTCCCTCCTCAGGGAGGGACTCCCTGAGGGACTGCATCTCAAGGGAGACTTTCTTAGTACTCTCTCCAGTGTTTTTGTGAACATTTGGCAAGGTCTGTGCAGAGTGGGCCTGCAAGCAAATTCTCCATATGTCTGCAGCCCCCAGGCGTTCTATATTCTCTGGCTAGCCCACGCTTGGCCTTTAGCAATTCTTTAAATATTTTAGCTGAATTCTTATTACATGTGTCCAGCAGCATCTACCCCAGGTCAACAAGTTTTGCTTTCCGTCTATCCTTGGAGTCCCTTTCCTTAGGTTTCAGGTTAGTTTATTGCCCTGCAACCTCAGCTAAATGATGGATTCAAGAATTGCAGATTTTCTAGCTTTTCATTTGTTGTGTACTCAGCGTGAGGTTATATGGAACTTAAATATTGAACCATCCCATCCTGGGTGTAGAATTGAAACAGGTATTGAAGACGTAAGGACTCAGGCAGGATAGCCAATCTATTCATTTGTTCTACTCATAGCACTTGGCTATTGGGGTGCTCCCAAACTGAAAGTCTTGTGCCTTTTCTAGTAGAAAAGATACATCTACTTAAGGCTCACATGTAAGAAGTTGAAAGGGCAGTTCCTGACCTCTTTAGAGTAGCACTAATATAGTAAAAGAGTTGGATTTTGCAATAATCCTTGTTTTCAAGTGCCCTTGATAGATGATTTTAAGAAAAATGGTAAAAAGACAACTGAGCTCAAAATAGTGCTGAACAGTGCTGGAAAACCTGCTGCCCATCCCAGCTATCTCATATCACACCATCCATCCACCTGTAATCTTAAAGGATAGTTGATCCATTCAACATTGTTAATATGTGGAGACATTGCTGACTTTTTGGCATGTACGTTTATACCATCTGGTTACACAAGTATGGAGCCCTGTTGATCAGAGAGTGGTACAGCTATTATTTATTGAGGAATTTAGCCATCTCATTATAGGTGAATGAAACTCACATTGTCAGAGTATCAAGTACAGTAAAAGCTTTATCTGCTTTCCTGTCCTTCCTGCCAAACACACACGACAAACACACACTTCACTTTAGGAAAAGACTTAAAAGTACTCTGAAGTGAAAACTATTCAAAGGTCTCCAGTTTCAGCAGAAAGAACACACAACAGCAAGGCAATTGCAGATCAGACTGATCTTCAAGGTAATAGGATACCCTTTAAGTCCCTTGAACTACGTCTCTTTTGTATAGAACACTACGGAATTGTCAGAAAAGAGAAAAGAGAATCCCATAGTACCTTTGAATCTTAAGTTTTAAAAATCTAATTCATTTTATATTCAGTCATTAAAAAATGTAGGTCTTTAAATTCTGATCTGTAAAGTTTTCTTGATGGGATTGTATTGCCTCTAAAGACTGCCAATGGACACTGCTTAAATAGTAGTCTTCTAGTTGCCCTTTCTCCCTTTTCTGTCACACCAAGGCCCTTCCTTTGTGACTTAAAAATTCTATACAGACTCATTATTTTTATGCAGCTTTCACAGATAGATGGCCCCAGGGCCTGGTCTCTCAGCAACAGTACAGCCCTCATGTCTGATTCTTTGCACAGCTGAAACTAGCTACGTGTTTTTATATGTGTTTTTGTGTACTTATATATTTATGTTTATCCTGTCTGACAGTAAGTGATATGCTTTTCAAATACAGAAAACATATCTACTCCCCTCACATCTCTCCACAACATCTCGTATACTGCTCTGCTTTATAGTGTTCCTTTGAATTAGAAATAGAAAGATATAAAATCAGGCTACGAAAGTACTGACAGTTTGAAAAATCTTCAAACTATAGTTTGCAATATAGCCAACTATAATTGCAAACTGGCTGGGGTATAATATGCAAAAGAAGTATGCTAATTTTTATTGAGCACAGGGTTATGGATAGGCAGCGATTTAACGTGTATATATTTCTCTTCAAATTCTCTCTCTTTCTGTTTATATATATGATGTGTGTGTATGTGTGTGTAACCCAGGCTTAGTTATTTTAATTCTTATAGATGGGAAAAAATGAGCTCAGAAATTAATAAACTTGTCCAAGGTCACACAAGTACTATTTTGAAGAGAAAATTTAAACACAGGAATGTCTGCCTGTAAAGCCAGTGCTGTAGTCAACCACTGACTCTCCATATAAACTTGCCAGTGATTGTCTTGACATCCAGATGGGACTCCTATGCAATGAATAACTCATTGACTACCCCCAGGTTAAGACCTTGGCATCCTTGTTTAAGTACCAGTTTTATAAAGAGCCTTCTCAGGGTACCAACTATGGAGCAGTCTCCTATTGGTTTTATTATTGAGACCTGATGGGTGAAAAAGTCCACCTCGGTTTAAAAATATCTGCTGAAGTTAATACTTAAAGGTATTATTGCATTGGATCTTGGGAAATAAAAGTATTAATTGACAATAACTAATACTGATTTACTAAACAGTTGTCTTAGACACACATATAACATCCTTTAACTGGGATGGAAAAATGCTGTTGAAAAGAAGAGCCAAGTACAGAAGCTTTTGAATAGAAGGGGAGCAGCCATATCGGAGAAGTGGCTTTTGGCTTGGAAACGGAAGAGGTAACAGAGATGACAGTCTCACCCTTCCTACATTCATGGTCCAAAACAGGGATTTGGAAGCCTCCAGGAAACTTTAAAATCCCAATGCCTGGGAGTAGGAGCCAGGCATCGATAAGTTTTAAAGATCCCCAGGTAGTCCAATGTGTAGCAAGTTTGGAATCCACTGGGCTAGAATCTTGCTACTCAGTGTGGTACTGGGTTCTTATTAGAAATGCAGAATCTTGGGCCACACCTCAGGTCTACTGAATCAGAATCTGCATCTTAACAAGATCCCCAGGTGGTTTCCATGCACATTAAAGCTCAAGAAGCACTGGGCTAGAAAAGTTTTCAGCACTAGCTGTACATTAGAATCACCTGGGGAGCTTTTAAAATATGATTTTCTGGCCTTGTGGACAGAGACTGCAAGTCATTTGCTATAGGGTGGGGTCTGGATGTTGGTGTGCTATATGCTTCTGAGGTGATTCCAATGTGCACTCACAATTGTGAAATAGAGGGCAAAGCTGAGTGCTGAATAACTTTGCATAAAAGAGAATCTAGAGGTTGCTCAGGTAGCCTGGGAGCTAGAGGTTAGGGACACTAAAAAAGGTGAGATTTAAGGATGCTTATAGTGGGTGATGCAGCAATGTGTTAGGAAGCTGGGCTTTGAGAGGAAATGTTTCCACTGAGATGTTTCCATGGTGGCGAGGAGGGAAGAGTAGAATTTTGTTGAAGGACTTTAAAAACACAGATGTGTAATTATCGAGTTTTGGTTGTTGTTGGTTGTGTTACAAAGCAGGAAAGAGGTGACTATGAGAGCATTTGACTCCAGTAATTCTCAGAATTCTCGTGAAACGTGTCCAAATCCTCACAAAGTTATGAACGATGGAGGCTTGAGCTATTTAAGATATAAACTAAAGGAAGAGTGACCCCAGAAAGCTGGAGGACTGAGAGTTGAAGGCATCTTGTCATCAGTCATTTGGGAAGCAAACAGATCACATAAGGACAGTTCGTCCTCTGACCACCAGCTGATTCTTCAGGAATGAGTAGTATTTCTTTAGTCTAAGTGTGGGTCAGCATCCCATTCTTGCTTTTTTATCCAGCCTTCCCTTTGCTTGCTCATGCTGCCTTCTTCTTGAGTTCCATGTTGTCCTTTTAGTTGGAGGGACTTTCAGATTCTCATGTCTAGTAATTAAGGCATTAGGACTCTTCGTTCTAACTCTTTATCTGTCTCTAGTTCTTTGTCATTACATCCAGAAACTCCTAAGCAATGAAGACATTTTTCTAACTGCTGAGTGCAGGGTACTTCCCTTCTTAATAAGGAGACAAAAAACTAAACAAAGCCAAATGACAAACCCAGAACTCTCTTTCCCTCCGGAATAAGAAGGGTCATCTGTCTACACCTACTAAATTTCAGACCCAGCCCTGGTGGTCTAGTGGTTAAGATTTGGTGCTCTCACTACCATGGCCAGGGTTCCTTTCCCAGTCAGGGAACCACGCTACCTGTCTCTTCGTTGTCATACTGTGGTGGCTGCGTGTTGCTGTGATGCTGAAAGCTGTGCCACTGATATTTCAAATACCAGCAGGGACCCCCATGGTGGACAGGTTTTGGGGGAGCTTCCAGACTAAGATGGACTAGGAAGAAGGACCTGACCACCCACTTCTGAAAAAATTGGCCGTGAAAACCCTGAGAATAACAGCAGAGCATTGTCTGATAGAGCGCCGGAAGGTAAGAGCATGGCACAAAAAGACCAGGCAAGGTTCTGCTCTGTTGTACGTGGGGTCACCAGGAGTTGGAATCAACTAGATGGTGTTAACAAAACAGCTTATTTTAGAGGGAAGTGTAAAAAACTCCCCTTGAGGCATGCAGGTCATTTGCATTAAGCTTGGGTACACAGTCACATTTGGTGTAGCTGTATCTAAGACATTTAAACCAAAGGAAATATTAGGTGTAGTGGCAAGTTAGTAGTGCTTAAGTTAGGGAGGAAATGCTTTACTTCATGTCATCTAACCTCTCCTGGCCTCCTTTCTGAAAGAGGGAGAGATGGACAACAAGTAGGTAAAAAAGTAAACCTTTTGTGTGTAAGGTGGTTGACGTGTTTTCCAAAGGTGCTGTTTTGCGTCCATCCTATCTTGGACCTTATAACAGAGCAGGGCGTCTTTGGAGCTTTTGCTCCAGCACGGAAGTAGGAATGTGAAAAACTGGAAAATGATCAAGGCTGAGTGTGGACAGTCTGAACAAGGGTGAATGTAAGGGGAAACTCAGAGATGAGAGAAGAAAGGTGATAATACCAAGGCACCCACTCCCCAGCTATCAAGTAGTATATAATTTTCACTATCCAAAATTTAGCAGAAAGTATCCTTAATAAGACTACACCCCATGTGTGAAGTCCAGACATTTTGCTACTTAACAGAGTAGAACCACATTTTCCCTTTTTGAGTCAATACTACTTAAAATGACCAAAACTAGTTTTCCCGCTGTCAACCTTTATTTCATGTAAAGTTACAACCAGAAAGTGAGCAAAAGATGTCTAGGAAGCCAGCCCAGGGACAAAGGAAGAAACTGACTAAGTAACTGGAGCAGCAGAGAGTCTGAGGCCATTTAGTGTAGAGGCTGCCCTCCGTACCGTTGGACTTGCCACATAGGGAAGAGATGCTAAAAATTGGCAGCCAGAATAGACTAGTAGGTGGGAGGAATTCAGTGAGTCCAGTCTGAAATCCAAAGTCCTTAATGGCCATGCAACTTCCAGAACATTAGCATGATGCTCATGATAAAGAGTATTGTACATCTCAGTGAGATTTTCAACAAAACGATTACACTGTTTCGTAATGGGATCTAAGAGCTTAAGCCTTCATTATTCTAGATGTTCACTTACTTGGAATACATACCCTCTATCTTCCTGGGACATCACTTTGTGTCCCAGGTGTCATGATATAAACATTTGGTCCTCTCTTTGTTACCAAATAGCATGCTTCTTCCTCAGCTACTCTGCTGCTTACATCTGTCCTTTTAACCGCATACTAATACCACCACTGCAAGTTAACATAAAATTATATTTATTTGGTTGCTTATTAAAGTATGTTGGTATGAGCTTCTCTCTCTTCTCTTCCCTTAATCATGCACTTAGCCCACTTTCCTCTCTCCATACGCTTAACAAACCCTGCCCAAACCTAATTTGATCAGAATGTTCCCCTACCTTCACTCTAGCCTCTCTGCTCTGTTTTTCGTCTCCTATATTGAAACTATCATCTAGACAATTTGTTTCTCGGTCATTGTCATTGCTCACCTCCAATTTTAGCTCTTCAAATGATATCACGCTTCTCTCTCAACACATATGTGACTAATTCAGCCACTTGACATGTTTATTCCTCACATTTATACAAAACACATTTAAACTTTCACTTTTCATTTGCATCTGCATCTCATCCTCTTTAGAAAAAAAATCACACAAAAAAGCATCTGCCAGAACTCCGGTTTTTGTTTTAGTTTTACTGTGCTTATTTTTTTCTTTTCTTTTTTGACTTTTTTAGTAATGAGAGAAACTTACCATGGTTACGTAATCCTTGGCTCTTACCATTTCAAACAAGGTGCCAGTATCTCCTTAATAAATTTATACCTACATAAATATATTTGGGAGTGATATTTCTGTGTGTGTGTGTATTTCACATGGATGGATGCACATGGTCATGTATGTAACATGTATTTGTAACAAGGTTAGAAGATTGGCAGCTTAACTGTCAATTCCTATCGGACAGGAAACAAACCAGTCTCTCTTTTAGTACAAAACCACCAAAGAGACAGTGCTGCCTGGCAGTTGCTTTCAGCTGAGTGATCAGTTGTTCCCTTGCGACCAGTTTGACTAGTGAAATTTCTACCATGGACCAGAAATCCTCCAAAGCCACAATTGACCCTTTCAGTACTTTCAGACTCTAGCCCAGGCCGTAGATTTTATCTTAAGTCCTCAAGAGTTTTTCTTTCATCTAATTGTATCCATAAAGTAATTTCTTGGTCTCTACTTCAGAATTTGCTCAAATACATTTAAACAACTGCAGATGATGCTGCAGGCAGTGTAAGGGTAAGAAGACTGGCTGGTTTGGTAGCTAAGCAACAGGCCTAGACATGATAATTTATCATCTGCATTGCTTTGTGACCCTCAGCTACTTTTTGCCTAGTTTCATTTCTGGTAAGATGGGGCTAGAGGGCTGTTAGTGGGTGTTGACGTGGCTTCTATATTAGATAAATAGACAAAAAATAGTATGTACCTCTTAAATCACAGAATCTCACTTTACCTCTACTCTTCAATAAAACTTTCTCAGATTGTCTGGATTTTATGTTCAACGCTCCTTTTGTGCCTGAGAATATCTAAAAATCACTCTATGTGTCATTGCTTTTTCTTCTTCAGATATAGGGTTACCGTTAATTCTATCTGCCATTAACCTCGTTGTATGTGACCTCGGGAAATTCATTGACCTGTCCACTCCTTTGGGCTATGATAGCTCCTGCACAATAAAATATGCAAATCAATCTTTTTTCTGTATACTTGTCTCTATTCGTTTGTCTTTCAGAGCACCTCAGTTTCTTTTTTCCCAGCCCTGCAATTATTCAGAGCCTGGGTAACCTGTTGGCTGGAAGCTTTAACTCCTATTCCCTTTTGTAAGATATGAAAAGCTTCTCTTGCTTAGTACACGTAACCCATTAGTAAGAATCTGTTTACAAGTATCTATTATACTATGATATCTTGGCTTAGAGGAAAATTTACCTTTTAGAAATGCAGGCACCTGATGAACAAGAATTTTAGTGAAGGATTTTTAACATTTCACACCAATGGCATTAATAGAACTAGGAAACACTAGCTTGGCCAGCAGGGAGTAAGAGCCCTCTGATAGTGTGTGCTGCACTTTTCTCCTCAGGAAATTCTTATACTGTAGTTCACAGCGCCTGTCAAACATGGTAATGTGTCTGTAAATTTCAGTTGACAGAAAACACATCAGTTAATCAGCAACCTCAGAAAGTAAACAAAGCTGAGCCACAGAGGGCGATTGCTGAGCAGCCAGAGTGGTTCTCGGAGGTGGAGTTAGGAAAAGCAGACCGAGACTAGAAGGAGCACCAAAGATAATTCTCCTTATCCTGGATAGGAAACTGCCCTCCTATTGCTCTCAGAATGCTGTGACAGTAAGTACTTGCCTGCCCCCTTGGCTGTAATTAGCTGGCAGACCATGTACCTTGATGCTTTACACTGTCATCAAAACCCTTTCCAGCTCACTCTCTTTTCTTTTTCTATTTTGAAAAGTTAAACACACACACCATAAAACTATGGAGAATAATATAGCAAACACTGATGTACCCACCTGGGATTTAAAAATAGAGACATTTTCACCTTTTGCTTTGGACTTACAGCACAGATAACAATGACTTTCTTTCCTTCCTCTGACCAGTCCTGTTCTCCCTACGCCCCTCGCAGAGGGAACCATGGTATGAACTAGACGTGATCTTTCCAGTCAGATTTTTTAAAGCTATAAATGTATCCCTGAAACAACATATAATTTTGTCTGTATGTGTAAAAATTTGCATAAATGATAATCTCGTGTACTTCACCTAGCCAATTATTTCCTTACTCTCCACCCTCATTATACTTTTGTTGACCTGTCTTTCCTTTCATTTTTTTTTCTTGCATGTTCTTTCTCCTCATTTACACTTATATCTGGCTCATTCCATTCCCTTCACTTTTTTTCCTTCGTAATCTTTGTTCTATTTTCTTCTAAGCCACACACACACACACACACACACACACTCACTCACACATGACCATCTGAACTGTACACTGGAAAAAACTGCATAGCAAGCCCTACCCATCCTCTTACTGGTGGACCTTCCCAGAGATAGCCTAAGGTGATGTGATCCTCTCTACCACAGAAAAAGCAGAAAGTCCACACCAGAAAGGAGAGTACGCAGAGGGGTGTGGAGTCTCCAACCTGTTGACTAACTGAAGTGTCTAATAATCCTCTTCTGGAAAATGACCCATTTGTGGGTGATATATAAGCCTTGTGAGGATCAACCACTGCAGTGGATAGTGCATTAAAATTAATGTGGCTGCCTCAGTGCTAATTTGCCCTTTTCCCGGTAATGGAAGCAGCTGGAGTTTCTGACTACAACTCATACAGGGTTATAAGGGATTTGAAATTTAAAAGGAGCTCAGGACCCACCCGCTTTTCCCCCAATGGTTTTGTGGCTAGGTCTTAGAATTCCCTAGAGAATAGTAAAATTATTCTCTTTACTATATACACCTCCTGTTGCAATTTTCTAGTCCACTTACTGAACTCCCACTGAGATCAAAGGGCCATACATATTGACTCACTGAATTCTTGACCAATGCCTGCCCTCTCCTAGGTTACCTGATGCTTTTGCCATGTGGCTTCTTCACCACATGCTCCTACCCTCAGTCAAACACTGACACTCACTCGTATTTCCCTGTGCACTGTTAATTTACCTCTTCCTCTTGCAAGAGAAGCAGAGAGCATACTTATATTGAGACAAATGTTAAACCCCTTCCATGGAGCTTAAGTCGTTATGGGTGTCCTGCTCTTCATTTTCACAGTGCTTTCATGGTGCACCAGGGGTGCTGAAGAGAGGAGGCAGAGAAGTGAGGTATCCTTTCTCCCACTGATTTGATCTTTGAACGCTTCTTTTCTATGTAGTTAGTCCTTGATTGATTCACAGTTTGGTTTTGTCTGCCCAAAGGATTTAACCTCTTTGAGGGTAAGGCTCGTGGCTCTGTCATTCAATGTATTTGTGTGAAGCAGTTCCTATCTAAGGAGCTCTCTGTGCCACAGGCATACTGAACTTATGTTAGTTTCTTGAATATAGTATGAATATACCATATGCCCTTGAATACACATTACTTTTGCCTGGAACATCCCCAGTAAATCCTTTCCCCACTCTGACACCCATCCCAGACCACCCCAAATCTTCATGTAGATAACTCATCCTTGTATAATATGTCTCAGCTTAGACATTGCTTTCTCTAAGAAACCTTCCTTGATATTCCGAGTCTGAGAGCACTCTCCTCACCACTGACCACATTCTGTCTTTATCGCTGACTTGCTTGTGTGCCTCCTTGACTAGATTGCAGGCTCTGTGTGTGTTATGTTCAGGTTATGTGTTATGTTCTGAATACCTGGCACAGAGTCTGGTATGTAGTAAAAATCTTCAAATGAGCCAGTGTTCTAGATTGAGGGAGCTCTGATTTTACTCTGTCCAACAACCTTGTAAAAGCATTTCACTTTTTTCCACCTCCCCATTCTTCTTTTCCTAGACAGTTTTCTTCAGCAAGTTACTGAGGAAGGAAAGTTGTTTGCTCTTAACCTGTTTATAGGTTTATGCATTGCACATCTGCCCGCTTTAACCAAGGGAGGAAGACATCTTTACACATTTTTAGCTACTTGGGTTTGCCTGGCTAAAACCTTGAGTTTAATGAGAATGAAACTTACCTTGCTAAAATCCTCGTCTTACAGAATATGAAGCACCTTAAGCAGAAGGTGGATATTTTTCAGTTTAAGAAAATTCAGATAGTGCTCTGATGACACATTCACCAACATCTCATATGTATAATGTACAGCCTTTTTATCTTAGGATTTCATATGGCTTTACCAACACTAATTAACCGGTGGAAACAAGGTCTTAATGTGTAGAGGTAAAGAGATAGCATAAATAGCTCCTTTTATCATTGTGAACTAAGACACCCATGGATTCTTATCCACTAATGAGAAGGTACACATTAAAAGTTGTATTAATCCAAGGCTCTTTATCTAGGAGACTTACCTGCCCTTTAGCAGTCACTCATTCCTATATAGACTATCCATGTAATAATTATTTGAAAACTTTTGAAGCTTTGACTCTTGAATGTATAGCCAAGCTGAACAACTTCTAGAATGAGTTAAATAATTATTTTTCCCATACCTTCATATATGGTCCTTTGTATGTGAAAGGAAAAAAAAAATCTGTTAACTCATGTCAAACGGGTATAGAAAAATGGCCCTGAAATATACAAAATGGCAGTGTACTGACTCATCACGTTTACACTTACATGTAATGGCTTATTTTAATATAAATTCAAGCTGCTAAAAATTACTCCCACAGGCAGCTGTGTAAAGTCACTTTTCGTTTCCCACACATTTCCTTGTAACAACTAAAGTCTTAGAGTAATTCCTTTAAATAGCTGTAGAAAAGAAAATGAAGATTATGTGCCAATTTCCAAATTAGGAAACTTCACCTCAGTGTAGTGATTCTTTTCTGAAGAGGTGCTCCGGAGAGCGGAGGTTCCTCTTTCTCGGGAACTCCTGCTCTCTGCCGCGCTAAGGCCTGGGCTGCTGCTAGGCCGCTCTCCTTACTCGGTGGAACAGATGCCATGGGGGAGCATGGCACAAAGTACGTTCTGGGTTCAGAGAATCTTTGCTCAGATATTCTCTCTGCTACCTTCTAGCTGTGTCACTTTAATGATTTGTTTCTCACTTATACTTCCCTCCCAGGCTTGTTGTGAGAGTCACATTAGGTAATATAAGTAAGGTGTCTGGTACTCTGACCAGCACATAATAATTACTCAATAAATGTTCATTCCTTCCTCTCTCCTCTGTTTGTGCCTTTGCACATTCTCTTTCCCTCTTGGTATATTTTCTTCTATCCTCTCATCTTCAAGGAGTATTACTTATAGCACTCACTCTGTGAATTTCTTTATGATTCCAGTCCACACTGATTGGCATCCTGACTTAAGATGTTCTTATTTTTACTTGGGGTCACCAGTTTGTTAGTGCATTTTTCTAGTTATATGTGTAAGTATATCCTGAATACTCAACAAAAATGTCTGTAGTCTTGTGGTGTTTTGTTTTTATGTAGCTACCCTAGTACCTAAAATTGTGGGTAGGTAATCTAGGGGCTCCAAACTATGTAATTGATTATCATTGTCCGGGAGCCAAGCAGATATATAAGATGTCAAAAAGGGTAATCTCTAAAAAGACAAACACAGTGGTTTTCCCACTTTGGGGCTTCAAGCTTGTAGTTAATTGAATAGTCATCCTTTCATTCTGTGAGCTGACCTACTTTTTAAGATAAACTATCAGCTGGTTGAGTTCTTTTTTTTCCTGCAAAAATCAAAACAAAAGCAAAACTTCTTACTTTATTATTGTATTTGAATTTCAGTGCCTTTGGATAGCTTAAGCACTTACTGTACAGTCCTTTATTCTATTCTTAAGGATTTAGATGATAGGTTTAATTTTGGTGGCATGAGAAACAAGATTCTGGGAACCAGTAACATTCCTGCCAAATGTGATCAAATCCACCGAGAGAAGACAACATAGAGGCAGTTCTTTGGGAGCTGCTAACCAACATAAATTGAAGACGAGATTCAGACTTAAATGTAGATAAATCTTTCTATTTATAAGTGCAGGAAAAAGTTCACAGCAAAAACAGTTGCAGATTATTAGATAAACTAAAACACCCTAATACTTATACACTGTTTCTTTCAGTAAACTAGTGCTGCTCTAAACAAATAATTGTCCATCATTAAAAATATAAATCCCTGCCATGCCTCACCCTAGAGCACCTCACATGGGTCGCCCATTTGAGAAGCAACTCAAATGCAAAATAATACTTGCAATTCATGAGTCTAATATTGTGATTTTTCCCTTTAGGGCCAAGGTGACAATGTATTACAGTTTGGTCAAGATGGTTCTGGTTTATTCCTGTTGTCCTGGCATAATTATTCATCACACCCACTTTCACTATCGACAGTATCTTAGTTTGGACAATAATTTTTCTTTATCCTTTTTAGAGTGCTAGTTGCAGCCCTATTTGTTTTCTGTGTTCATAGCATCTTATGGCCTGGGGCCTCTCTCCCCAGATTGGTATTTAGTGCCTGGCATAAGGTGGGTTCTCCACCCATGTTGGTTAAATGGTTCCTATTGTTTGTTGAATTTTGTCCTCCAAAAGATAGGTTAAAGTTATAACCTCTGGTACCTTATTTGGAAATGTGACATTATTTGCAAATCGGGTATTTGCAGATGTAATCAAGTTAAATGAAGTCATACTGGGTTAGAGTGGGCCCTAAACCCAGTGACTGGTGTCTTTAGGAAAAGAGAGAGATTTGAAGGCACATGCAGGAGACACAAAGAAGGCCATATAAAGATTGAGGCCGAGATGGGAGTGATGCTGCCATAAACTAAGGAATGTGAAGGATTGCCAGCAACCAAAACCTGGAAGAGACAAGGAAAGATTCCTCCCTAGAGCCCTCAGAGGGAGCATGGCCCTGCCAACACCCTGATTTCAAATTTCTAGTCTCCAAAACTATGAGAGAATAAATTTCTGTTGTCTCAAGCCACTCAGTTTGTGGTAATTTGATACAGAAGCCCTAGGAAACTAACACATTTCTTCAATTCACCTGTTCCAGAAGATGACTGAAAGGTTCTTTGGAGTTCACAAAGTGAAATCTATAAACTCTGTATAACCCAAGTCTTAAGTCAGACCATTCCAAATGTATACTTCAAATGAGGTGAAAATATATCCTCAGTTTTACGTATCTTAGAAAGTCTCCCAGATTGAAATTTGCATTTGACACAGAGTCTGTATTTTAAGTTGGATCATCCCAAACATACTCTTTGAATTTGGTGAAAATCTTGTATAGTATGGCAACCATAGGTAAACTGACAAATTGTCAGAAACTCTTTAAAAATGTTTATATAGATAGATCATATAGATATACATTTATCTATTATAACTTTTTAAAGAGGGTGTCTATCCAGTTTTTAAAATTTTATGTCTATATCTGCATGGATGTAGCTGTAGATACGGATCTCTATCTCTTTTACCTCTAGATATCTATATCTCTCTATTATGTCTATATCTCTAGCTATCTCTACATGGTATTTTTCAAATAGTCTCTGTCCATCTGTCAGTCTTACATATCTATTTGTCAGTTGATAGATGGATCAATAGATATTGATAGATATAGCTATATAGTTGTAAAGGTCATTCACATATGCAGGAAATTTCATGAATAAAAACCAGCTTTTAGAATACTTCACAATTGGATCTTGTTCATTTACATTGTATAAAGATATTGCACCCTTCCTGAAGCTGCCTTCCTTTGATTGCCGACTCTATTCTATGGGAGTAGAATCTACATGCTTTCCTAAACTGCTGTTGGGATTTAGGGAAAACATTCAAAGCATGATGGCATTAATGGCAGAGAGACCAGGAAGGGGTGGATGCTGCTGAAACCCTGCTGGGGAGTAAGGAATGAGCCATCTGGACCTCCAGCTGAGGCCAATTGGATCCAGACAAGAGCTGCCAGCAGGAATGGTCTGGATCTGGATGAGAGCCATCCCTGCCTAAGGAAGTGGGCTGGCCCTGGAGCAGAGGGAAAGGGATGCTCTTCTCAGGAGAAAGGAGTTGGAAGACAAGTTCTCTCAGAGGTCACAGTAGGGACAGACATGTTATAATTATTAACATTGACTGAAGGCCAGCAAGATGATGAGTACTGTTGAGAAGATAGAAGCATTCTTGATTTCTGTCCAGGGAATCATTTATTCTGGTAAAGAGGTCAACTCTTTGGTGTTCTTGTCCCTTATATTTTAACTCTGCAGAGGAGTCATTTTACTTGAACTGAGAGACCAACTTTTTTTTTTCCCATCAGTCCCAACCCAGATGTTATGTTTCCATTGAAAATTTCTTTGCTCTGGTGCTGCTACTCTTATCCCTTTACTCTCAATTACTTTGACATCAACTCTAGAAGAAAAGAAACATCCCCAGGTTCATCCACATCTTTTCTAGGAGTAGCTACAGTATTTTTAAATGATATAGTTTAGTAGAATTATTTTCACTTTTATAGAATATCTAGTTGCTAGCTTTGTATAAGGACCTCTTTAATTCGAGAGCAGGCAAAGGGGAACACTGAACGAACTCGCATTATCCGCTATAGTTTATTCATTGAGTTTAAAAATAAGCTCTTAGAGAAATTTTGTCTAAATATGTGATTTTTTTAGTCTAGTTTAGATAAAAAGTGATTCAAGGTGATTACTATATTTACTCACTTAACCTGTTCTTTTGCAGAATGAGTCTGTGGCGTTAGACACTTCTCTGTGCATCAGTATCATAAAAAGCATAGTAGCCATTGTTGCCATGAGCACCATGACAGAGGATCCAAAGGAAAAGTCCTGCCAATGAATTTTTGTTCCTTTAAGTACCCTAAACCATTTTATTCATTTTTCTCATCAAATTAGTTGGTTTGGGCACTACCTGGACAATTTATTAAGCAATGGTTTAAAATTACTAGAAATATGCATCAGACCCACTTGGAGAGTTTGACTGTTTTTAAAATACTTGTGTCTAGGCCACCTCTGGAGCTTTTGATTCGTTTGTTCTAGGGTAGATATGAGCTATGTATAATTGTGCAAAATCATCTCAAGTGAACCTGATACATACCCCTGAATAAAAGCCAATGTTTTAAAAAATGTTTTGCTTTATATCATACACTCAGCAACCCCGGGGTTTCAATACCACACCAGTTTTTGTCTCATTCCTTCTTTCCTCCAAGTGCTAAGATTGTACTCTATACATAGTGACAAGTTGCTCAGTTGTCTCTGTACATGTGGGCCTGCAAACTCAAGCCCATCGAATTCTATATTCCTGGCAGTCAAACTTTTCCATAGCTATGAGCACCAAAGACTTTTATTAATTTGAGAGTCTGAACCTTGTCCTCCATTTGATCTACTGGCAATAAGCAGGAGAAACTAATCGAGATTAAGTCTTTTTTGTTTCTCCTTTACCTGAGGCTGAATAGTAAAAGGGCCAAGAGAGAGGTTGGCAGTAGTGAGCTGAAGCAAGAGTCCTCATCACTCAGATAATTAGTCATTGGACATCCATCTCCTGGGTAATGGGGAGGAGACTGAGAAAGGCTGAAACAGATGCAGCAAAGTAAAAAATGAGGTGACTAACACAGTCTGCCTCAACTGTAAACACAAAACCAAATAAAACAGCAACCAAGGATTAACAAAATAAGAGAGGGTTAAATAGTATTGTAATGGACTGTATTTCATTTGAGACTGTTTCTACTGGAACATATCACAAGCCTAAATTGGAAATAAAGGCTATTAAGTTTCAGTCAACCCATGAAATTATTACTGCAAACATTCATTATTTTTGAAGCTGCCTATTGACAGCCCCTTGCCTAAAGAAAGAAGTATAAACCCAAGTCACAGTGGAACACAATCACAGAGTTTCAGATTATAAATTCATCACTGTGCTCATAAGCCTGTGCTATTGTTTCAAGTAATATTTAGGTAAAATATGTGTATATTTTGTATTTTGTGCACTTTTGGTGAGATATGTTGCCTGATGGAAAGCACAATGCTGAAAGTCAAAATGTGCCAGATTATGCACAGAAGCCAAAATTAGAATATCTTTGTATATTAAAATACAGGACAGGAAATAAATAGAAAGGTCTGAAGATGCAATTTTGGCCATATGTACAGAATGATCTTCCTATTATATGAATAGATATTGTTCATTTGTCATTTATTCATTTAAAGAAACATTTATTGCACAGCTCCTCTGTCCCAGAGACTGAGCTGGGCAGTGGGAGAACAAAGCTGAGTAAGTGATGCTCTTAATTCTTAAGGACAAGTAGACAAGTAAGTCAAAGACTACAGGGTAGAACAAGTAATTTCACCTTTAGAGTTGTGCATAAGGGGGCTATAGGAGCACAGAGGAGAGGTGTTTAAGTGGAACTTGGTAGGTAAAGGAGGCCTTGCCATAGAGGTGACACCTGCACTGAGTCTTAAAGGGACATCTTATTCCATATTTTGCTTTGGTGTAGGCAGAGCAAAGGGCAAGAAGAAGTGAAAGAAAGTTACTCTGAAAGAGTGCTAAATGCAAATTCGGATTCTTAATACTCTTTTAAGTCATGTAAGGTTGTAGACTTGCTAGAATTGCTAATCTTGCTGTTCAAATATCCACAATGCCTTTGGATTCTTCATCTTCTGGGCTGCAAAACTGTGCAAAATCCATTTTGAAAATTGTTTATTATTTTTATTTCTGAGGAATGTGTTTTTGAGAATGACAATTTCAACAAATTATCTTTTATGATCTGTCTTCAGAGAGATTTATCAATTTTGTAGGATTAAAAAATTCTACTTTCTCTATTCATTTTGAGTTTGGTGGAGTACCAAATGCTGCAATGTAGACAAGCTGGGGAATGGATGATTCTCCTGGGTAACAGGACATCATTAAGTGATCTGATACATCAGTACTGACTAGAACAAACAAAACTTCAGTTCAAGCTGAGATATCCATTTACTTAGGGCTCCTATTTACCAGAGCAAGACAAATACTTTTTATAGGTCAGCGTACTTTCAGAATAGAATTTGATACATTTTCAGCATAAACAGTCTTAAGAGCCTTTAGATTTCTGTCTTACATTTACTGAGTCAATAGAAACCCAGTAAATTTCTGGATTTCTCTTGACTTGGCAGGGAAATATGGAAAGCACTTTTGTTTGATATCTTATAAAGATAATGAAGCATATAAACAAGAATATCCATATTCTGGAAGTAGTAAATATATTCAGATAAATATATTCAGATTTAATTCTTTGAATTAAAAAACAGTCTTTGAAAAGGAAAAACTGGACATTTGCTGAGTTAATTTGATTGCCTAGTATAGGAGGATTTTATAATGTAATGTGGATATGGTTGACTACAATGATCACATTATACTAAGTGTACGTCTTGTAGACCACATATATAAATTGAGTCATGAGATAAACTATTCTGAGAAGTCTAGAAATTAGACTGAATTTGAAGGTTCCATATAAAGTTCAATTTGTGGCAGTAGCCAAAGACAGATTCATTTTTCTGATATTGTTTGTACAAATTATGTACACTGAATGCTTTTCTTCCTCCTACCCCATTTTCTAAAGCTTTGGCAATAGGTTAGCATATGCCAGTGATAGAATTTCAAGGGCTGTGAAGACTATATAAGTGCACAGTGGATTTAGGATAATCTGTGGATTTGATTTCTCCGGGCTATATTTTCCTCTTCTCATCTTCCTCTTTCTCTTTTTCCTTTCTCTTTTTCGTGTCATATTATAAATTAAACTTTAAATATTCCGTTCATCTCTCATCTGATTGTTAAAAAAAAAAAATCACAATTTTAGTCATCCAGTGAGTACTGAGTATCTAACATATATGGCCCCAATGCAGTGGAGTTTTCTTAAATGAAGATTGATCTGAGGGAGGGGGAGACATAGATAAACAACTGGGAGAGTGACCTGTGATTTCTATTTTCCTAAGATTTGAACTTTTTGTATCTCTGTTTGTCACTTGAAAATGTTTCTAATCTCGTCTTCTATATCCACCCATGTGTTTGATGCTGTAACCTCATTGGATTTCTTGAAGTTCACTGTTTGCAATGCACCTTCACTCCCCTGTGTCTTTACTCATGTTGACCTCTCAGGCTCCATCTATTAGAACCTTCACGTCCTGATGGATCGGTTCAAGGGTCACTACCTAGGTATGGTGGAAGGACGTGGCGGACATTAAGAGGCTTGGGCACAAGTTCTGTCTCTTACAGCTTAGCTATCTTGGGAAAGTTATTTAATTCCTTTGAACTTTAATTGCCTCATCTGCAAATTGGAGATAATATAAGATTATTAATTGAGAAAAAAATGTATTTTCCTCCTTGTCCTCCTCCTTTTGTGAAGCCTTCTCTGATGGCCCTAACTAGCACCTCCCAGTCACAGTCCTTCCTTCCTTGGTGTTACCATGCTTGTTTTGCCGCAATAGTAAAAGTTCTCTCTTTTATTATAGCTGGGTATTTACGTGTCCATTTTCTCTAGTAAGCTGAAAGCCCCTTGAAGGCAGGGACAACATTTTTCCTAGTGCATACTAAACATTCAGTAAAAATAGCATGGCATTTAATAAAATGAGAATTTCATGATTCCTCTGTCCCCACCCCCCAATTTTCTGTACCCAGAATCATCTTTAGGCATGTTCTAAGATCTGATGTTATGAAATATATATGACATGAAAATTGTAACAGACAGTAGCAAAATCTCAGCTCTGTTCGTCTACTTGGTGGTTTGTTTTGTTTTTGTTTCTATTGAGGATCAGAGGCTTGAATCATTCTTGAGTGAACGTATTCTTATATTGTGGTTACATTTCAGGATGCTCTGGTTTCTTGTTTAGGTTTCTGTCCGCCACTGACTACAGGTAGATCTAAATTGGGTACATTGTTAGGGCAAGGATGAGATAAAAAGCATGACTGGCCTCTTCCCTGGACCCCGCTTTATGGGGAGCTCTAACACTGCACAGCAGTAAAGCCTTCTTCCTCACTCTGCCTATATAGGCCCCTTCCAGAAGTGCAGGGCAGGAGAAAAGGTGTGGGTGATGAGTGTGCATGTGCTGTGTGTATCTGTGAGAGAGAGAGAGAGAGAGAGAGAGAGAGAGAGCAAGCTGGGTGATGGTGACACACAGAACATTTGGCATGCTTCTTCTACATCTGTTGGAAAGAGCCAGCCAAACCACCTGTTGTATTTCAATTCTCCATTCCTCAGGGATCTGGCTGCTTGCAGCAAAAGGTTTAAGATAGCAGAAATCCACAAGAATAGAGAAGTTGTAGGTCACCCAGTTCTTTACCCCGGGGATCCCCATTCGACCGTTCCCTACCATGTGCTCTTTAATACAATACAGAACATTTCTAAAACAGGGTATTCTTTGTCTAGCTTAGTTTAAAACATTCTAAGGGACAAAAGTTTCACTCTCTTCTAAAGGAGATGGATCCAAAATCCCATTGTTTACAAGGTCAAGAAATGTGTCCCTGATTGTCAGCCGACAGAGTTACTTTCAGAACTTTCTAGTATTCTCCACCTCATTCCTTTTGTATGTTAGGGTCTTAAATGGAGAAGGCTCTGACTTATCTTGGCCCATAAAATACCCTGAAGGATGTTTTAACACACTGAAGAAAGGTTTAATCTATTTCTGTTCAAACCTGGAGAACACCTTTCACCCCTCTCCAGGGGCTACTAACCCTGGGATGTTTCTCTCTCTCTCTCTCTCTCTCTGTTCTCTGCTACTTGGTCTACCTGTCTTACAATACTGCAGTTGCTAAAGCCCAACCTCCATAGGTTTATTTTTTAAATGTTATCTTTCGTTCTTGTTTTTTTTTTTAGCATAGTAAAGTTTACAGTAAAAATGTAAAAGCTGCTTTCCCAGTTTTCTAATTCAGAGAGTCTTTCTTGATCAAACAGAGAAATTCAGAGGTGCGCTGTTCCAACTCCCTCATTTTATAACACAAGAGATGGATACTCAGAGTGAGGAAACTGATACTCAGCAAAAACCAGGAAGAAGAATTCCAGTATCCCAAAAGCCTAGCCCAGGAAAGTGCCCAATAATGAACTTTCCCAACATGCAGAAAGTGGGAAACTGTCTCGCTCCCCCTCTGTCCATATCAGGGGTCTGAGAACCCCCCAAATGTGCTACCCTTTGTGCACGCTTGCTGGGAGGTCTCAGACGGTGCGCTAGCAGCTGCAGGAGTTTTCAGGAAGCCTGCACCTGCCTCCAGCGGTCTGGCAGGGTGTCAGGCTGCCTGCGCCGGGATGCCCCCTTACCAGGCTGTGGAGATTCCCTGGCTCATTTTAGAGAGTCAGGTCCTGATCCCCACTTAGCTGTAGCGGATTCTCAGCGAATGGTAAACAGCTGCACCAATTCTGGTCTTTGTTGCAACAAAGAATTTATATTTAGCTTTCACAACAAGCCTTCCTGGCTCCTTCTATAGCCCAAGCAAGTAGCCCATATACCCTAGTGGTTACCAAACAGGCTCTGGAACCTCCCAGCTTGCGCTGAATCCCCAGGCTGTCACTGATCAGCTCCTAGCCTTGGGACCAATCACTTAATCTAAGACTGAGGTTTCTCATCTATAAAATGAAGGAAAAATTAGTACCTGCCTCATAGAATTGACTTAAGGATCAAAGAAACTAGTAAGTAAAAAAACACTAGCGTGTTAAAAGCACTCAGTAAACATTAACCAGAGTTTTTTTCTACTTGAGGCACCCTGAGTAAAAATGGAGTCACTTTCATAGTTCAGTCATATTTCACTGACTGTCACTGGTCGTTGCTGGACTCTAGCCCTCTAAACAGCGTTCCTGCCCTTGCTCAGGTGTTGGTGAGAAGGCAACAAGGGTGTTTCTCATAGGTTCAGGAACAAGACTGATTACTTACCAGATGGTGCATTTGCACGGCACTGGGGCCTCTTCTGGGTGCAGGTGCTGTGGCTGATTCCTCCTGCCCTGGGCTCTTCTGGGGGCTACCACTGCCACTGAAACTGGGGGTTACTCTGTAGTGAACTGGGGGGGAATGCCTCTCTTCCATTTTTTGGGTTGTCCTTTATTAGAAATTCTTCCAAAGTAGTAGTCACTTGCACTCCAATGTCTTTTAGTTTTACTCACAGCTTCCGTCTCCTTAGGATCCAGATATGAGTCCCTGGAGGGCTGGAATGGCAGAAACCAAGCTGGTTTTATCTGCTGAGCCTTTGGGTCTGACTCCCTCTTTTCTAGGAAGAATTATCTTCCAAGAGATTTCATAGTCCCTTGAGCAAATAGACTGGCAGCCAGGTCTCTTGTCCACAAGATCTCCCCAAGCATGTTTGAATCTCAGCTGTAGGACCCCTGCTAATGCTCATTTAACCTGAAATGGCAGGATTCATATCAATTATCCTCATCTGAGTGGAGTTAAGGAAGATATTAACTTATTTAAGAGGACGGAAGTAAGGCACAGTGTATGTGACCAGCCACCATCTGAGTCGCAGTTAAAACTTCTTGCAGGCATTAAAACCTGCCACACAGGAAGGCTGTGGGACTTAGCTTTTTGATCTTAACAGCAAAATCCTATATCTGTCTCAGAATGGCTAATTTAAAAATCCGGTCTGCCTAAGGCCTGTCGCTATTTAAATGACTGGTATTGGTTCTCATTTTTTGCTTCAACTTGCAGCATCTTTTAGAGCTGCCACTTACTAATGGGCTAGGTGTGGGAGATGCCAGGGATAACAAGGAAGTGATTTGTCAGCTTAAGAGATGTCACTGGTCATCAAAGAGTCTTTTTTCTTTGGTATGAGCCGTAAAATCCATCCGAGTCACAAAGTCAGATGGGTGACACTTGGGACGTCTACACAAACTGAACGTTTATGCCAATTATAGACTCTGTACATGAGGAAGAACAGAACTGCTTTAGCCACTAGACAGGTAACTCACCTTAGGGCTCTGAAAAAAAGAGCTTAATGTTAAATAAAAACCAAAATAGAAGCTAAATTTGACCTGACTAGTTCCAATCTGCTGCCATCACTCTATTTTATTTCTTTTAGGGTCATGGAGACACATGCTCACAAAGGAGTGGATTTCCCAAAATAAGTTAATTGGAATTTTGTGAGACAGAATTATGAATATTTTTATACAATATAAAATATTATGAGTGTAAATATATATGTAACAAGAAGTGCCATGAGGGATTAACAACACATACGAGGTAGTTCCTACTTGCAAGTTTGTATAATCTGGTTCAAATAAAGATATACACATGGAAAAGGAACCAGTAATTCCCGGAAATAATTCCGTGCTGAATAAGTGGAATAGACACCTGACACTCAGGATAGACTATTTCTTTTATTTGGGATGGCCAAGGGAGTTTCTTACAGGAAATGTGATCAAAGCTGGACTTTGCAAGATGGGAAAAGTGAATATAGGTTGGTAGTAAGAGCAAAGGAACTCTTTTGTTAGGGAAATGTAGTGAAACACCCAGAAACAGGAAAATACAAGATGTTTTTGAGGGGACTGCCAGTAGAATGTTTAGGTTGGAGCCAAGGGATGAGTTTAGAAGGATAGCAGTGGAAGGAAAGCTGGAAATGCAGACTGAAGCTCTGTTGTGAATTCTCTTGAGTGCTGCCCTAAGGATTTAATATATTCTCGAATTGTCCAGAAAAGCACCGTTGAAGCTGGATTATTCTGCTTTGGAGTCCTTTTTGAACAATTGGTATATGATGGCCTTGAAATGTACTTTCTCAAATACACACAAAGTAGTGTTTTGGGGAGTCAGTCTTGGAATTGTATGAGATGGATCAGGGAGGTGAGACTAAAAAGAGGCAGGCCAATTAAGAGGCTGGGAATATTGTGTGGAGTGATCTTTGGTAGAATTTATAATGGCTAATGGTTGATCTAGAAAGAAAAACTTCCTCAAGGATGTGGGAATAAATAATTAAATAAATAAATATGTAAATGAAGAGTCATAGGCCTTGGTGACTTACTGACTGCAAAGATGAAGGAAGAGGGAGCATGAGAGGTGACCTCAGGGTTTTCAGCTTACGTGCCTGGGAGCATGATGGAACCAATAACAGAAGTGGGAAAATCAAGAGGGGAAAATAGTTTCTGCTTGGATTATTGCTAAGACATACTAAATGTCCTTTTTTAGAAGTAAACCTTTCAATTTGGCAAATTAAACTTTAATTCTATTCAAATCTCAAGGCCTTTAAAGACCATCTATTGAGAGCAATTAAGATTAGGTACGTGATGCGGCCGGCCCTGTGGCTTAGCGGTTAAGTGCGCGTGCTCTGCTACTGGCGGCCTGGGTTCGGATCCCGGGCGCGCACCGATGCACCACTTCTCCGGCCATGCTGAGGCCGCGTCCCACATACAGCAACTAGAAGGATGTGCAACTATGACATACAGCTATACTGGGGCTTTGGGGAAAAAAAAAGGAGGAGGATTGGCAATAGATGTTAGCTCAGAGCCGGTCTTCCTCAGCGAAAAGACAAGGATTAGCAGGGATGTTAGCTCAGGGCTGATCTTCCTCAAAAAAAAAAAAAAAAAGATTAGGTACGTGAGGGTGGGTTGTACAGTGTAGCACACCTAGAAAGTATTAAGTGTATTGACATCATTGACTACCTTCAGAATTTGCTAGAAATTATTCTCTGAAAATTCCACTTTTATGTGGAACTGCATGCATTTTTCTCTAATAAATCAGTACTTTCTCTAGGGGATTTGTTTTAAAAGATTAAGTAGCTAACCACTTAAATGAACAGGGCATCAGCTAATTATTTTCTTTACTAAAAGAATATCATAATAGCATTTAAGATTCGAGATGGGTAATACTAGCTGAATTCTTCTGTATTGCTAAACTGTTATTGAGTCAGATGGGACTGAGTTTGAATTCTTGCTCTCCACTTAGTAACTCTATGATCTTTTGTCAAAGTAGGTCCCTTTGTAGAATAAGACGTTGTAAAGATTGAGTTAATTGTGAAATGCTTGCCACAGCAATTGGCATATAGTAAGCTTTAAATAAATGTTAGGTGATGTATTTTTGCAGACTCACCAGCTATTATGAACTCCAGAACAAAATAGTGTCATATTTCTTTAAATATTCTATTTAGTATGACCTGGAGCAGCCATGTTGGCCTTGTAAGAATATCTCTGTGCTGGCAGAGCCCAGGAACCCAGAAGCTATCTTAGATTTTGTGGTTGGTTGGGAGTATAATCAGATCCCATCAAGAGGAAATTGGTTGGTCTGCTGTCTGCAGCCTTTGGCCTCATGGGGCAGGTGTTGGCTGTTTGAAAATGGTATTGCCTTTCCGATGTGCCCCACTGAGGTTCCTCAGGATGCAGATCTGCATAGGGAGAGGAGGCCTTCCTAGCCAGGGTCATCCCAATGCCAGCAGACAGCTGGACCTCCAATATCACACAGCTCTTAGGTTTGCGTCCACACACATTCAAACATACATGTGCTCACACAGCTTTTTTTTCCTGTGGCAAACCCACTGTGCCATGGTGGCTGGTTCAGGCAAGTTTTCCACGGAAGTAATCCATGTCTAAGATAGCCCAGTCCTAGTCTAGAGGTTGGCTCGCTCATGAGATCCTACACCACCAGCCAACCTCAGCCATTTCAGCCTTAGTCAGTGAAAGGTGTTTGAATAACCTGCAACCTCCAAGGGAATGGGGGTAAAGTTTTTCATCTCTTTCTTTCCAAAAATCACCTTAGAAATTTGTGCATTCCTGTCCCAGCATCCTTAGACATCCTTGTTCCAAGCGATCTAGGGTGACACAGCTTCAGTCATTGGGGAAAAATAAAAAGGAAGCCTGTAATATCTTTACCCATAACAATGGATGCCTATTTGTCTTATACCACTTAATTAAAAATGGTTCTTCCCACAGCTAATTGATGTCTCCACTTGTAGAAGCTGAAAGAATTGGCAGTTTTTAAAATGCATATTCTCTCATTAGAAAACTTAAAGTTCTGCCTTACTAGTTATCTCTCTACACTATTATTTTTATTCTTATTATTGTTATCATTTCAGAATTGAGGAGCTAAAAAAGTTCCTTAAAAGACAACTTGAGAGAAAGAGGTAAATCTGATTCTTTTAAAATCCTGTACTCAAGTCAATTACCATTCTAGCTTTGGTCTGTCATATAAAGAAGATACCCTAGCCTTCTAATGAGGTTTGCTCATATGGTATATTGAATTTTAGGTCCATTTCAGATGATCACAATTATAATTTGTTTCCAATTAAAAATTTCTTAGTAGTTTATCCCTTTAAAAAGGCCTTAGGAAATTCTCATTTCTCATAGTTCACATGAAAACCAGATAACTACCTTCTACCTGTGGCTTTAATAAAGGGAGAAAAAGCCTCATTGTTACAGTGTGATCACTGTTAGTTTGACATCCCCATCAAAGAAAATAGCTCTCCAAGCAAGGCTGTCCTTAAAGCCAGAGAAATACTTATCACTAACTCAGAGCCAGAAAAACTTGATTTCCAGAACTGTCAGGGCAATGCTGCTTCCATGGGAATCAAGACAAGCCCACCTGTCTGATTTTTTCCCAGCCATAGCTAAGAATTCCAAAGATGAGCCAACCAGCCAAGTGCAAGACATCAAACAATTGCATCACTATTTCCCTTGACCGATGTGGTCCTGAAGACTAAGAAAACTCTCTCAAATTAGCTCTAATTAAATGCTGAGAATCTACGCTTCCACCATTCAGAAAATGGATTGCCTAATTGTGTTTTTTTTTCATGTTACTAACAGAGTAGGAGAATTGAGATTCTTTAAAAGAAGATTAAAAGCATGGAAGGGACAAAAGGAAGTAGAGTAAGAAAAAAAAGCTAAGAAGGCTATTCTGGATCCCTTGTGGATAAATGGATGGTGACCCTAGATAATCATTCAGTACGTGTTGACAGAATTGGTTTATGTGATCACTCAGGTGGTATGCTGGCAGTATTGATTGTGGAGTGATACGTATAGATTATCAAGATGACTAACAGTGTCTTTCACACCACAGTGGCTGACTTCATATGCACACAAGATCAAGTTATTCTGTATAGCCTATTCCTTAGGGTGTGTGTGGGGAAGGCGGCAATAGAGGGATTCACCAAACACTGCTTTAAGTTATCCTGACAAAATAGGGCTATTTTAAGATTTATTTTGAGATAAAGTGTTTCTGCACAAAGGAAATGTTTTGCGGAAGGAATTCATGACACCATACAATCATGTTCTTAGATAGCACTCCTGACTCACTTACAGACTAGTGGCTTTTTTGTTCAGTTTTAGAGTTAGCTTTTTAATGGGTAGAGCCTGTATACTATTCCAGTCTGGTCCCTGGATGAGCAGCAGCAGCAGCACCTGGAAACTTGTGAGAAATGCAGATTCCCAGGTCAGTCCTAGACCTACTGAATCAGAAATGCTGTGTGCGGGTGGGGCACCAGCGATCTCTAACAAGCCCTCCAAGGTGATTCTGAAGCCCACTAAAGTTTGAGAACCACTGAACTACACCATCCAACTCCCTCCTCTCCTTGCCGTGCATCCTAAAGCACGCCATGCATGGAGTGCAGCCATGACTTAGCACAAAGCACAGCTCACTGCCTGTAACTCAACCTGCTGGCTCGGTCGTTTCATTAGCAGTGCTTCAAACAATTGACCAAGGCAGACATAGATAAGGGAAATATATGAGTTTCCCGCACTTTCTATTTTTTGGGAAGAAGCATGGTATTTAAAGGCAGGTATTTAAAGGTCTCATTTCGAATTCTGATGTGTCTTAGTAGTTGCAGGGCTTGAAACAAGTTATTTAACCCCTCTAACTCCTGTGTTCTTCACCTATAAGCATACATTCCTCATGGAGTTGTTTTGAGTGTGAAATGAGATCCAGTTCACACTAGCACATACAGTGCCTTTATGTGAATTAGAAAAACGTGCCCCTCTGGGGGTACCAATTAGTAAAGAGCATTCATTTGTTAGGGCTAACATTGTCCATGTGTCTTCCTAAATTTGGCAAGGAGAACCTGGGCTGGACTTCAGCTCTGACTCCTGCCTGCCCATCTGGACACTTTTGTCCAGGGTACAAGTATATGCGGAGTTCTTGAATGAGATAATGTATGTAAAGCAACTGGCATTTAACAGTTGCTTTTCATACAGTATGTTACATACATAGTACATATTACACATAAACATAATTTTCTTAGATGTAGCCATCACAGTTCATGAAGAGGAGCGTACTTGGTAATCATGTGGTTATCAGTAAAGATGCTTAAACTACCTAGTAAAAGTTTAAAAAGAATCATCGTTATTTCCCAATGCTGTGACGTGTAGACCAAATTAAGAGGTTAATTGAAAGCCTTTAATTTTACCCTAATGCAGTGTAGATATGTAGTCTCTGGATCATTAAAAAATGAGATCAGGAAAGAAAACTGGTTTCACATTTGCTACTTGAATACCACCCATGACTTATCTACCAACTGAAGAAATAATTTAAATAGGGGACTGACATTCAAAAATAATAAGTAAGACTTAGAGACACATGAAATGTGGAGAGGATATTCCCTGACATGATATCATCTAGGCACTGAAGACTGGTTTCAAATCCTTTTTTAAGGGCAAAGGTCAATAGGGAGAAAAGCCTGGGCTTCTGCAGAAAGAGGTTGAAGAGGAAGGCATGAGAAGGGGGAGAGTGAAGTTTTCTGCTTCTTCACAAGTTCACCTGGCGTTAACCCTTCTTGGAGTTTTATATTTAAGAATTTGAGTGTTCTCAACCTCAGACAGACAGACAACCCACTATTATGTTTGCTTGTCTTAGATTTTGGTATTCACTTTGAGCACAGCTTGTTATGACTTATTATCAGTTCCCTGGTGTAAGGAGCTGGGATCCTGCCTAACACTCATCATTACATATTATATTGACACACTGAAAATGAGGGAAAAAAGACTGGCTTTAAAAGCAACAAATTCTTTAAAGGCCACACTAAATCCTTGCCTGTCTATACATTACTAGGTTACAGTACTGCTACCATAATTAAATGCTATACGAGAAAATGTAACAAGATATTATGTGGCCAAAGTAAAATGCTAACCTAAATAGCATCATTAAAACATAACACGGGACATAAAATTGGAAATCACTATTAGAACACGGCTCATGTTAGAAGATGTCAGAATCATGCATAATTCAAGAGTGGAACTGCTTACAGAGACTTTACACCAGAGAATTGAAACTTGCTTCTGTGGACACGAGGAACTGCTCTTTGAAGCGTGGGCTCTGATGAGATTCTGCCTGGTTCTAATGACATTCCAAGGGAATGTTCTCTTTCTATGTGATGCATATTTATTTGTAGGGTGCTGAATGAAGGAGTGTTTATACTACATGGCAGATTGCACCTCCACCATATTTTTCATTTATCACCTTTTCTTTGGCATCTTCACCATTGCTTTATTATTGATCTGTTTTTTGAATCCTCTGTGTGAATAAACCTACAGTCACAAAATTACCCATTGATCAATGTCAGCAGACACATTCCTGCAAACACAACCTTTAACACTTTTTCTCTCTGAACCCTTGTTCCATTTCATCTCTTGGGCAAGGCCTGAAAAAACAGATGATCTCTGTATTATTCCCTGAAGGTCAACAAATCCAGACTTCTCTAGGTTTACAAGGCTGAACATAGAGCCCAGCTCAAAGAGAGTACTCTTCCTCTGCTGCTCAGATTTTAAGTCACAGGGTCTTTCTTGAGCCGTCTAACATTCCCCTCTACTCTGTTAAAGATTGTTGATCACATATTGGTCTTTGTTGCCACATACAGAGAAATCACCATCTCTGAATACATGTACCAAATACAAAAGTATTTATCCACATACTAACCTCTCTAATTTGGACATAATTATAGAAAGGGCTATTTAATTACTGAAAAGTCTTAAATTATAGATGGCTGATTACTTTTGAGTACATAAAGTAATAGCAGGAAATGACTAACAGTGTTGCCAAGTACAGGACCTGCTAGGCCCGTTTTAATGAATAGCTAAAGATCACTGAAATTAGCACATTAATTGTAGGCATGTAAATTGCTTCTGCTAAGTGCATTAAAATGTTGTTCTCTTTGTAATCATGTTGAAATTATTTATTTGGTTAGTATACCTTTTTCACAATTATTCACGAAAGGCAAAAAAGTGAACTTCAACATAGCCCCTGCCTAAATCGGTACACTACCAATTACGTGCCTCCGTGTTTTACTGTGCGTACCAAGGACTCATGACTTAGTTTTTAAAAATCCAAAACGCACGTCTAATAAAAACCCTCCTTCAGGTTTCCCATTGCCTTACTTCACATCTCTCTTTCAGAATCCCATGGAGGGTAAGTGAGATCTCAGGCTCCAGATCAGACTCCCTGAGTGCACTTCCACTGCATAGCTGTGTGACCGGGGGCGCATTGCGTAGGAACTTGGAACCTTAGTTTCCCATCTCCCTTCCAGGACTGTTGTGAAAATTAAGTGGATAAAACGATGTTTCAAAGAGTGTTTCTCAAACTTCCCTCATGATAAAAATCACTGGGGGCACTTGTTAAAACCAACAGCTTCCCAGGCTCCTCCACTGAGGCCTCTGCACCCTCTGATTCAGCGGGGCCACCAGGAGATTCTTATCATCTGGGAAACACAGTTTGGAAGCACCTGGCTCCTAGTAGTTTCTCTTCTGTCACATTCTGTGCACTATTTGTTGCATTAGTGAGCCAAGAACAACAAAGGACAAGTAGACTGAAGATATAGGAACCAAAAAAGTCATTACGGCGTCCCTGACAGCTTTCCCTTCAGTACCAGTGCAGAGGAGTTCGCCATCTCAGAGCAGTTTTCTCCACAGTAGAACAGTTCCATTGGTTCAAAAGACTAATCTCTTTTTGTGTAGGAATCTGCCCTTGCCCGATATTTGAAGCAACATGGAGCAAGCCTGCTCACCCATCCATTTGTCCACTTGACAGCCTTTTTAAACATTAAAAGTGCTCTCTCATCTCCTCTTTCCAAGTTAAATACATCAAGTTTTGTCATCCATTATTGGTCATAGAACATGGTTTCTATAGTTCTAACAATCTTGGTCACCCTCCTCTGGAGGGCCAACTTGAGACTGCCAATTATCCTCTTAAAATGTGTTTTGTGACAGAATTGGATAGAATGCTATAAATTGTGAACAAGACAGAGTATAGACAAATTGTATTTCTATAAAAGATGCTCAAGATAGATTATCTGAAAAGGATGGTACACTTAAGTTAAAAGTTTCTAATTCCATGCGGCCGGCCCGGTGGCGCAAGCGGTTGAGTGTGCGTGCTCTACTGCAGCGGCCCGGGGTTCGCCGGTTCGGATCCTGGGCGCGCACCGACGCACCGCTTGTCAAGCTATGCTGTGGCAGTGTCTCATATAAAGTGGAGGAAGTTGGGCACGGATGTTAGCCCAGGGCCAGTCTTCCTCAGCAAAAAGAGGAGGATTGGCAGATGTTAGCTCAAGGCCGATTTTCCTCACCAAAAAAAAAAAAAAAGTTTCTAACTCCAGTTCTTTTATTTCCTATGTGACCTTGGATGAGTCATTTGTGTCCGGACTCTGAGTGCCCTGATCTGTGAAACTGGCCCAGCAGTATTCCTCTGCCTGCTCTCTCAGCTCAGAGGATTGTTCAGAGGGTAAAATATAATAGGAAGTGACTTGAATGATTATGTGCTATTTTTTTGACCAAATCAACATAGCTATGAAGCTGTGTTAAAAAAAATAGTTATTTAAAAATTAAGATATATTTTAAAATTAAAATAAAAAAGAAAATGGTTAGTCACCTGCAAACTCCATATAAGATAAAAGTTGTTAGGGTTTTAAAGGTTTTTTTCTCTTGCTTTTATAGAAGACATATCATACATTGGCTCATATCAAGCTCATGTCAATTTAATAAAAATCCATGAATTCTTTTTTATTTTTTTGGCATAGATTGTTGCCAAGCCAGGTCACCTCAAGTTTGCAAACTGGAATTCTGAACTTTACTTTTTTTTTTTCTTAATGCCTTTCATGCTTCCAAGATAAGGTCAATGGCCAGGAGACTGGACTCCACTGTAAAATCTTAAAGACCTACCTGTTAGGTCTGAAGAGAGAATTAGACACACTCACCTCTCTTGAGTTTACTGGAATTCTCTTCAGGGAGGAAAGTGCAGTTTGCGGGAGTGTCCTATTCCTCAATTCATTTCAAGGATTTTAATTCTCAGTACCTTCCTCGCCTTTTCTTCTTGTTCCTTTGGTGTGATCTCAAGGTCAAGTTTAGAGTAAATGAGAAGTAGGTCTCTCTCTCTCACAAAAGATTGGTCTTAGTTTAATGGGAGAATATATACTCAATATATACTTGTATACTCATACTCATTATAAGTGTGTAGACTTAGCCTTGCCAATGTTTTCAGATAATATTTAATTATACAAGGACATGTTTTTTGTCTAATGGTGAGAGTAAATAGAAAAATAGAGAACATTGGAAAGAAATAAACCAAAATATTAAAGGTGATTATTGCTAGTCAGTGAGATTACAGTGTTTTCTTCTCTTCATAATTCGCTATATTTTCTAAATTTTCTACAATAAACATGTATTACTTTTATAATCAGAAACACGTTAGCAAGAAAGCGAAAGAACTTTGCTGTTAGGTGAAAAGTTGATGTTTGTATTAGAAACAAAATTTCATGAATACATTTTTTACTAGTGCCAACTCCGGAAGGTGGGACAAGGACCTTTTATTCTTCTCCCCATTTCATTTCATGTGACATGTAGGAGCCTCTTTTAAGGATAGACTTCAGTGAGGGAAAGGCACCTGGGGCAACAATCCAGGGAGATTGCATTACACTGTGACAAAACCTTTAGAAACGCTTTTCTGTCTGGGCCATCAAACAGATGCAACAGGTGTAAATCCTCTTTCTTTCTTTAAGTAATTTTCAAGCTGACTTCTTACACATTGAGATATATTGTTCATTAAAAAAAAATCTCTGGCCTATTTCCCAATAGTTATTAGGATTCTCCCTTCCACGTTAATTTTCTGGTCTTTTGTCTAAATTTAGGAAGTCAAGGCAGTGGTGCCTGACCACTGTGTTTGTTTATCTGTTTGTTTTTAATTCCTCTCTGTATGCTCAGCGTCTGGCCTGAGGCCTGATGTTTAGTAAGTGCCAGCAGAACAGGGTAGAAGCAAGCCCTTAAGCCAGCTGACTAAGATACAGGATAGAGCGCTTCTCCCTGTGGAAGAGTGTCTGGGTAAATGACAGAGAAACCCTAAGAGACCTGGGCAGAAGGGGCCGAGTAGACTCTGCCACAATATGGGCAAATTGGGGAGGAGCAGGCAGAGGAGGTTTAGGGAATTGGGCTAGAATCTCCTCCTCGTTGTTACTGAACTGTGGAAGCTTTCTACTTTGGACAATGAATAGCAAAGACCATTATTAAAACTCTTTGGCTTGTTGCTTTTTTTTTGGAAAGGGATTGGGTGGATTAAAAATAGCTGTAAATTCACCCTGAAACGTTTGAGAAAGGACTGAGACAGGGCCTGGGCTGATGAAGTGACAAATACCAGAGTCAGTAGGCCCTACATCCGTAAGAAATAGAGAAAGGGACTTTGGCATACACTATGAATTACCAGAACAGGTGAGCAGAGCAAGGAGGGGCCAGGTCTTGGGAACAAGAAGCTCAGTATGACTTCAGATAGACTCCCCTATTATTGGGCTTAAACTCTGTAACCTCATGACAGAGGTTAGGAATGACCTTTGGTTTTGAGTGTGGAGAAAGGCAGATGGGAGTCAAGTAGCTAAAGCTGTTGAGACATTTGGCCTGTGGAGGCTGAGAAAAGAGGTGAATGGTGTGGCTGGGCGCTAAGAGGCCGTGGCTGGCTGACCTGAAGCAGTAAAGCAGGGCAGACCCTTTGAAAGCAAGCTAGAAAAACTTGCAATTTGCTGACATGCATATAACTCGTGTTCCAAAATTCCTCTGCATATAGTAAAGCTGCAGAGATTCTTGTCTTAAATTACTGACTGGAATGTGTGAGGATCCAAATGACTCACTGTGAAGGAGGGCATGAGCGAGAGCTCAGTTCCTAAAACTGGAGTTTTGAGAGAATTGCTTTTGTCCCTTGGTGTTGACAGAGGAGCAAAAGTTTCTCATTGAGGTGCAGGATAATACACCCCAACTTTAACAGGCTTTAGGGAGTCAGCACCATAACCCAAAGCAGTGACTCAAAAGGTGGGCATTTCAAGTAGTGTGAGAAACTTGAGAGAACAATAGAGGCTTCTGAGCTTCTCAAGTGTGGACAGTCCAGACGCTCCATATTAAGGCTAGATGTGGTTTCCAAGGGCTTCTTTATCCCTGGAGAGATTTGGACACAGCATTGCTAAATTATCCTTATTCAAGGTTCCATTATGTGCATTAGGAATCCTTTTGAGCTAAAGTAACCAGGTAGCCAGTTTGCTAGTCAAGTCACTTCTGTGCTAGTCAAGCCAATACTTTGAAATCAAGATCCTCTAGCCTGGACCACTGCCCTCCCTGGGGCCTGCTGTAAATCTGTCAGACTCCTTCTAGTTGATCCTACCCACTATCCCTAGATTAACTTTCCAAGAACACCGCTTCCATCATGTTGTTCTCCTGTGGGATAAACTCTGATGGCTTCCCATGGAGCACTGGGTCACCAGATGTGGTTCTTGAACCAGCAACTTCAGCGTTACCTGGAAAGTTGTGAGAAATGTAAATTTGGGGGTCCTGCCCCAGACCTACTGAATTAGAAACTCTGGTAGTGTGGCACACGGATGTGTTTTAACAAACACTGATGCACACTGGAGTTTGCCATAGAGCTCTTCAACCTGGCCTCAAAGCCCTCTCTCCTCTTCAGTCTTATAATACTTGCCTCCTGTATTTGGTGCTTATTGATCCTGCCTTGTATTATGAGTTTTTTCTGTGTTTGTGTAATCTGATCTCACCTTCAGAATTGTAAACACCTTGAGGTCCTGGTCTGTGTGTTTTCTAGATTACTAACTTGTAAAATCATAAAGCTGGAAAGGATCTAGAAAAATACTATCCAGTGTCTTCATTTTGCAAACCTTTGAACAGTACCATGTGCATAGTGGACATTCAATTAACAATTGCTGAATGAAAAACATCCTCACAGGGGCCACGGAAGTGAATTAAGACTGCTGAGACCTCAGTGTCATCACCTTAATTTAGATTTTCCCTTCTGGCACCCTCTAAGGGTTTGTGAATGCCTGGAGAAAGCCTTGGAAGCCTTTGCCAGCTTTTCCCCCATGTTCCTTTACACGGGCTCTGGCGTTTGCTTGCTGAACACAAGGCAGCACAGTGTTTTGAGATACAAATGGCAGAGCAATTGGATTAAGAAGAAAATAAAAACAAAACAAAAATTGATGTTGTTTTCTTATTTCTGCTTTGAGACTCGGCATAAAGTATGAATCTTTCATACACAAGAAATAATATCTTGCCTGAATATCTAAGGCATAAATAAAAATTAATTGCAGCACACAGCTGTTAATTGTCAAGCTTCGGAGCATTCCAGGAGCAGTTGCTCATGAATACCTATTCAACTAAAGATCCCTTTCTCCTTAGGACGTGTTGACATCGACTATGAAGGCATTTTCCAGTTGTTGGTTAGTTGCATCTGCAGAGTCTAGCGGTCCAGGCTGCCACTGGGGCATTGCCCTTGTAAGGGATAGGCTGCCACAGCAGAAAAGGGGCATATTTGGCTTATGAAACCACTCTGTCTCCGTCTCGTGAATGTTCGTACCCAAAAGAGGAGATCTTTGACTTCCAAGGATGGCTTTGTGGTGATTGTTCTTCTAAATGAATTGGGCCACGGATGTGACAAACATTCGTGCGTGTGTGCCACTTTGTGGCAAGCAGTAGATCATAGTGGTGTGCTAAATACATGAATAACTTTTACATTGTGTTTTTATTATCAGAGTTCAATGCTTTAGGGCCCTGTTAGAAGTTGTTGCTCTCAGAAGAATGGCCAAGACCTGAAAAGTTTCTCTAGTGTTCTTTCGAGGGAGGACAAGGACAAAAAACAGCCTTTGTATCTCAAGAGATGAGAAGAAATTCAAAAGGCAGTTCATTCTCATAGGTGAAATTCATATACTAATGAAAAGGATGGAAAATAGGAATAAAGCTGCTTTTTCATTTTCTGTGGACAGGGCAGCAAAAAAAAATGCCTATCTTTTTAGTATAGGTCAAGTTCATTAAAACAAACTCACATGGACTTTCCGCATTATTTTTGTGGTTGTTGTACTGGGATTTGATTTAAATAAGGGTGCTGCTACTTGTCATTTAGAAACTTTCAGGGCAATTATATTGATTGTAATTTCGGAACTGCAGGCCTGGTTTTCTTGATCTTGTTATTATCAAGTCCTTCCTGTTCTCCAGTTTCTGCTGCCCTCCTCTCACCATGCCTGCAGCTGGTTTGCTGAGCTTCTGAGCTCTTTGTGACCAGGCTTGACCTGGGAAAGGAGGCATTTAAGGAACTGTAACCCAACACTTTTGTTCCTCAGTATCAAATTAGTTTGGCTTCTAATCTGCTTTTGGCTTATGCCGTTTTCGAGAATCATATTTGTCTCTTATTCCTTGGATTCAGTGTCTACCTCGCACTGTAGTTCTTGCACCTGGATTTTTGTCTCGTTACCCAGAACTGAGTTCCTGTCTAAGGCATTTGCCAGCTTTGTCCAAGTCCTCTAAGAACACATAAGACCCAAGCTTATACTTGCCATTTCTCCTCATTTTCAGCCACCAGGGTCCAGCCCTTGCACGATAGGTTGTCTGAGGCTCCACTGTCACAGAGCAGGCTTTCTGATGCTGCCTGCTTGACTGTTGGGACACTCTTTGCTTCTGGATTCCTTGGCACCATGCTGCGCTTTCATACTGAGAGAACTTCCGCTGTTTCATGTTTATCTCCTGATGCCAATTTCCTGGCTGCATCGTCCACTCTTATGTACTCCTATGTTCTTCAGTGACTTTGTTCTGCCTGCCAGACTGGACACCCTCCCAGCACCTGCAGCTGGGCTGTCCTCCCTGGTGGCAGGTCTAGTTTCAGGTCCCAGCTTCTTCCGTTATGACCTGCCTGGTGTAACAAATTCAACAAATGTAAAATATGTCCTTCAAAATGTTTATATTTGAGGGCCGGCCTGGTGGCGCAAGTGGTTAAGTGCACGCACTCTGCTGCAGCGGCCCGGGGTTCGCCGGTTCGGATCCCGGGCGCACACTGACGCACCGCGTGTCAAGCCATGCTGTGGCAGTGTCCCGTATAAAGTAGAGGAAGATGGGCATGGATGTTAGCCGAGGGCCAGTCTTCCTCAGCAAAAAGAGGAGGATTGGCAGATGTTAGCTCAGGGCCGATCTTCCTCACAACAACAACAAAATGTTTATATTTCACATACTGCAGTTTTATCATTTTTACTCCAATTAGGTTGTGTTACATTTAAAGAATTATTCTCATACTTTTTTATTACTCTATGTGGATTGTGAATATGGTTGCCTTTCCCCATTTGCAGGTCATTTAAATAATAAAATCTAAATGAACCTTGATTTTAATGGAAATTCTGAGCAAAATTCTTTGGAGAAGACTTTATATTTAAGGGTGCTATAATCTAATGAATTTGTGCCTATTTCTGTCCTGATGTCCAAGGCGGGAACTCTGGGCCTAATTATTGTGCTTATTTATTGCCCTCAATCCTAATCTAGATATGAGGAACTGAAGACCAGGCAAAAACAAAGAAAATATATGCATGCACAAGTGTGCGTGTGTGTGTGTGTGTGTGCGCGCACGCATGCGTGTGTAGTGTTGGAACAGTGAAGGGTGAGTGAGGACAGAGGAAGGCAACTCTGTCCATTAGACAAATGTAACAGGGATCCCTGTTCATATGATAGTTATCAACGATGTGAACACTTATTCTGGTGTGTCAGGCGGTGTGCTAAGCACTTGGCTTACCTCATTGAAGACCTCTTCAGTAGGTACTAATTTTGTTTTCACTTCACGTGAAAGAAAACTGAGGTTTAGAGAGTTAATTAACTTACCTGAATCCACATAGAAAATAACTGCTGATTAGAGATTTGAACCCCTGAAGTGCAACTCCAAATTGGTATGCTCCTGATTATGTTGCTTTCTTGCTCTTCACTGGGATGTTTCCAGATTGTTTTTGTATGATGGGAGAAGTAATAGATAATATAGGGGGAAAATAACTAATATTTACTAGTTATAATTTTCAAAAGATTTTTACATACAGTATCTGCTTGATCCTCAGAAAAAGGTAAAGTAGTGGTATTATTATCTCCATTTAAGAGGGCAAAACAGAAGCTCAGAAACATTAAATGACTCCATATTGTTGTAGGTAGCTGTAGTTGCTTCATTTGATGGTTGTTTACTATTCCCTTGTGAGAGTCTACCACATTATCCTGACAATGGACATTTGGATGTTTTTCCAGATTTTTCATATTGTAAATAGAGCTTCTATGAACATTTATATGCATATTTATATACAAAATCTTTGCATAACTTCTTATCGGGTATATACCAAAGAGTATATGTTAAAAATGAACATTACGGCAATAAATAAAAAAGGCCACGCACAGAGCAATGATGCGAGCGTGTCTTGAACCAGTAATTTTGACTAAACTAATTCTGCGAACCTGAGGTAAAAAAAAAATTCTGTAAGCCTGAAGTCTCACCTTCTCCCCCCAAAACAATCAGTTAACTTGCTGACTTGTCTAGGGCCACCGAGTAGTGGAGATGGGACTAAACCTAAGTTCTATAATTAATTATAGACATTTCCGAGGCCTGTTCCACTTAACATGAACGTTATTCTCACCATTCTGCTTGGGTGGCCTGAGACCTACAAACTTCACAGGTTCAGAGGATTGATTATACACCGCTGAGTTGCAAGTCTCTTTTTGCAAAAGAGATTTGGTTTTGAGAAATTACTCAAGAGTGTTTATATTGCTTCACCCACGGGGCTGTGCGCTTCTAAGCGTGAAGTGAAAAGAATGACTTCGTGGCTTAGTTTTATAAGGGAACCAAAGCCATAGAGTTATGATTGAGTGCATATAACGTCAAAGGATAACCATTTAAAGTCCAATAATTCTTGCCATTTATTTTCACCAGAGAATCTCAAAGAGTTTTATGAGAAATTATAGACTAAGAATTTGGAAAAGTTATGTGCAATTTATGGTTAAAGAAAGGAAATGCTCAAGTTTTCTGGAATGCTACAAGGCTGCCATTAGAGAAGGCCTGAAGAGAGCCCAGGATCATTGACTCTTTGGCTAGGAACTCTGGTAGGATTTGATGTGACCGAATGATTCAGTGATTCTGAATGGCTTCAGTTCACTTTGAGTGGCAATATTCCTTTTCCAGGGGCCATGCTGATTGGAATAGGACATAGAGGACCCAGTGTGAATTGGCTCCCCAGAACCTTTAGGAAACAGTGATATTGTGGTGATCGTATTAATACAGCTTTTGTAATGTACTCTCTTTCTGATTAGTGTTTCTCCCTCTTTTATTTGGAATTTTAAGCACCATAATGATGTGAGCCAGCTGCAGTTTTTAAACAGCACAAATATAAATGGTTATCCTAAATTATATTTGGGAGAAACTCTACTTGAAGTATTTAGGTTAATAAATAAAGATACTAAATTAATTTAGGCTATTTTAAGACCAAGTATGGAATACTATAAAACTTCGGTGATCTGTGTGCTTTCTGGTGGCTGGCCACAGGATTTTTAATTGAATTACTACAGAAAATTTAGCACAGAATATTATCAGATTTTAACCACCCAGTG
Source organism: Diceros bicornis minor (assembly GCF_020826845.1). NCBI lineage: Eukaryota > Metazoa > Chordata > Mammalia > Perissodactyla > Rhinocerotidae > Diceros > Diceros bicornis. The sequence continues at coordinate 13,717,206 of NC_080754.1, read as the reverse complement.
AGTGTATTTGTTACTGTTTTATTGGGCTAAATCAAAGGTTACAGCCTCTCTTTTCTGCACTGATTTTCAGCCCAGGAGGGTAAAGTTTTAAAATGAGATGATGAAATTTTAGAAAAGAGCAATAACAAAGGGATAATGCTCAAATTTTTTTTAGAAAAATAAAACTATTTCATGACTACCTTATATATGCATTCCTAGCTTTTTAATAGCTGGCTTCTTTGACGTTCGCATTCTGAAGCTTGTTAACTAGTCTGAGCTTGAGACTGGAAGGAGAGATGTGGGGGGATGGAGGTGCTCATGGTGAAAAGACCTGTTGGCAAGTCAAAAGACCAGTGTCAATAGTATCCACATTTCAAGCATATTGCCTTTTGTCCACATCCTCCTGAAAACTCAAAATGTAGATGGGAAGGCAGCATGGCTGGAGGATTCAACCCAGCAAATAATTGTTTCAGAATCTATACATCTTCATTTGGTCATAATAAGTGGTTAGGAGTGCCCCCCTCTTTAATGTATTCCGAGTCAGTGTGTCTCATCTTGGAACTGAGATCATCTAATTTAGTTGTTCTCAAAGTGCAGTCTCCACACTGGCAGCATCACCCAGGAACTAGTTAGAAATGTATATTCTCATTTGCTCATCCAGACCTAGTGAATCAGAAACATTAGGGAGGGGGCCCAGCAATCTGTGTTTTTAAAGCCCTCCATGTAACTCTCGTGCCTGCTAAAGTTAGAAAACAACTGATTTAAATTATGTTGATTAGTGTACGTTTGTTGGTAACCATATCGTAACCAAGAGCAACTTTCCCAATGTTTGATTCATAATAAATGTTAATAAATAAATGGCTCTCAATAAACGTTACTCTGAAAATGAAAATATACTTAATTTGTAATGCAGCAGTCTGTGATGTTTGCTATCATATTTTAGTCTCTTTGTTACTGTGTATTCAGGAATGAGTGGTTGCCCTCACAGATTATTCATTTTCTTTGCTTTTGAGACCAGCTCTTCAGCTTTTCATTTAATATGAAAGGTCATCTGCAAAGAAAATTGTTGTCTGATGCTTCAGTTATTTAATTCCCTAGAGAGTCACTGAGAAGCAAAGTTGGTTCATGCCAATCATTTCTGTCCCATTTTTAAAGAGGGATAGTCACTTCACTGTCAATAATGATTAGTGAAATTTTTCTCTAGTTTCTTCTGCAGGACTAACCAGAAGTTCAGTGGCCAAGACTTGTTGTTTTAGGACTTCTAAGTTGGCTTTGAGTCTGCTTAGGCAGCAGATTCATCCAAGGGCTTTAATACTGTCAGCTTTGCTTCAAGTAATATGTGAAAATGGAGAAAAAAATCAATCACAAATGTTAAAGTGCAACAGGTTTATGGAGACAAGTGGACTCAGATTGTGACATGTGAATTCATATGTATTACACACCCAATAATTTCTGGTACGTGAAATCCAGGGGAATCATGGACTTCAGATTCAGTGAGATTCATGTGATATAAATGTCTTTTGCATCTCGTCAGGCAAGCAACCTCTGTGGGTTGAACAGCATCCCTGCATGTAAAGACATTCAGCCCTTGGGGAGAGGTTCTGCAGGTGGGGGCAGCAAAAGGGAGAGTCAGGGCCTGGAGTTGGGTATGTTCTTGTGGGAATAAGATAGCCAGTTTCAGGTGAAAACTTGCAATCCGGGATCACTGAAATTTTGGGGCGGCTCCACATGGAGCAGGGCGGGGAGGTAGGGATGGTAAGGGGTTGCTGAGAGTCTACCAGGAAGACAGAGAAATGTGGTAGGGAAGTGGGCCTGCGGGGAGCCAGGAGTCTAAATAACTGTAGGACCTCCTTAGGTAGCATTCCTTACGATTCTTGTGGGGAAATGGGTGGGAGAATTCTTCTAGTATAGAATTGTGCTGAGTAATACTGACCACTGCCTGAGCAGCTCTTTCTTGTCTGAGTGAAGCCAGCTGCTGACATCACAGGCTCTGGATTGGTATCTGAGTATAGCTGAGTTCTGGCCAGAGCTGCTCAGCTTTGTCCCCCAAACTTCAGTGTGTTTGTTCATTCAGAGAGGGGAGAATCGGCTTCTAGAGCCCAGCCCCTGAGACGCAGCCTGTAAAGACCTGCATTTTGAAATCCACAAACACTGAACACCTTCCTACTGCCAAATACCTAGAGTTCAAGTACCTAGGGACACTAGGGTTCAAATGATGAACAAGAGTTCCTGCCCTCAGAGAGCAAAGCCTAGTGAAAGAGATAGATATCTAAACAGCTTATTATAATTCAATGAGATGATTTTTTTTTTTTTTTTGCTGAGGAAGATTGGCCCTGTGCTAATATCTGTGCTCATCTTCCTCTATTTTGTCTGTGGGACGCGGCCACAGCATGGCTTGATGAGCAGTGCAAACATCCGCGCCCAGGATCTGGACCAGTGAACCCTGGGCCGCCGCAGCGGAGCATGCGAACTTAACCACTGTGCCACCAGACTGGACCCACAATAGGATGAATTTTGAATCAATTTTTTTCTGCCTGTGAAAGTCATCCAGGTCTTCTTAGAAGAGGTGATATATAGCTGGGCCAGGTGGTGAAGACGGGAAGGGGCATTGCAGGGCAAAAGGAAGAGTGTTTAAAGAAGTATGATGGTCCCAGGAAATGGCAAGTGGTCTGTTTTCACAGCAGCATAAGGTATCTAGTGTGAGTGGTGGGCTTGAAGTTGGGCAGATGATATGCAGTCGGATCACAAAAGATTTGTATCTTGCTGGGGGAATAGGAAAAAGAGCTTTAAGTAGGAGAGTGACACAATCAGATTTGTTTGAGGAAGATCACTCTAGCTGCTTTGTGGAGGGTGGATTAGAGGAAGTAGAGCCTTGTCAAAGTACAGTTGAGGCATGACGAGAGCCTGATGCAGGGCATTGCCAAGCTGATAGAGAAGCAAGTTGACTTTTAGAGACTTTTAGAGTTGGATTTGCCCAGCTAACTTCTCTTTTTCAGTCCTATTCCCACGTCGTTGGGGGCTGCTATGGCTGCTGCTTCTATAGTTGCTGCCTCCATAGTTGCTTCTGATAGAGGGGGCAGGTAGACCTTGAGGCTAATTCTCTCATTTATTACATGAGCTTTTTTCTCTCTCAAAGATTGTACCGAACTTTCCTAACAGTGTGGAACTGAAGCTAATTACATGTTAATGTATTAGTAAATAATTTCTGTCCTTAGATGCCATCTTTTGTGACAAGCAGTATCCTTTGGACTTAACATGTAATTTAAGTGGCTTACATCAAATGCGTTAATTCATTCATGGATCTTTTATTGACATTTACTATGTGAAGGCACTGTTAGCTTCACTGAAGGGTAACTTAAAAAGTACTGGGTGTCCTCTTGCAGAATGTACCAACTCTACTTTATTCTTTACAGCCACAAACCAAGGAACTTTCTAAAAGCGTTTGATTAATTCATTCATTTACTCATCCATCTATTAATCCATCAGTCAACCAGTATTTGTTAAGCATCTACTGTGTGAAGGCAAAGTAATGACATGAGAAACACATTAGGGCTGGAAATAAAAATAGAACAGAGAGTTCTGGATGGACCTCAGAGTTATCAGAAAACCCAGAATATAAAAATAACCTCAAGACTCTAGGCAACTTAATCTTTAATACTAGGGTCGCTTTTATTATTAAGCAGCATCTTGGGTTAGGAAGTGAGGTCTTAGCTCCTTAGATAACCTATCCTACCTCTGCCTCCATGTTCCTCTTGTAGTTACTTGAAACTTTTGATCACTGGACTGTGCACGGTGGAACTGTACTCACCAGGCCATGGTAATTTCAAGAAATGAATAATGTATTTTCCATTATCTATCTATAGGATTTTCTCCTCAGTAGAAAAGGGACTAAATAGTATGCTTTCCTAGGCAAGTGTGATAGAAAACATTCAGTCCACTTCACTCCCTTCCCAACTAATGGATCTCTTTGAAAATTGACCAGTTTCAGAATTCACCTACTAGTTGTTTGTGTAAGTGACTCAGGGTCATCAGACACCATCTTAGAAGTATTACATTCCCAGACGTATTTTGATCTCTTCCTCCTTTAAAGCCCCTCTCTCAACTGAAAAAGCCCTTTGTCATTCTGTAGTCTTCTACTCTTTTGTGGAAAGAGCACTTTCTGGGAGTTAGGTGACTTGGTTTCTAATCCCAGCTATGCTGCTATCTAGTTGTTTGACTTTAGGCCAGGGGTTGGCAAACTACAGTCTGCTGTCAAATCTAGCCCACCACCTGTTTTTGTAAATAAAGTTTTATTGGAACACAGCCATGATTATTTATTTACTTATTGTTTGTGCATGCTTTCATGCTACAATGCAGAGGTAAATATTTGTGACAGGACCATATGGCCCACAGAGCCTAAAATATTTAGTATCTGGCCCTTTACAGAAAAAGTGACTAACCCAGCCTTAGGCAGGTCATTATCTTCCTTGATCCTCATCTTCCCTATCTGTAAATTTTGGGAATTGGATTAGGTTGTCCCCAGGGCTCATATCCTTGTTAACATTCTAATACTCTATAACTCTTCCTACCGAGCAGCCTCATCTCATATATATCATTGTACACTAAGATATAAACCTATTTGTATTTTCACTCACTTGTTCAGTTTATTAAGCATCTAGTACTAGCAAGCCACTATGGAAAAGTAACAAGTCTAAGAGATTCCCTGCCCTTGAGAAGGTTATAATCTGATTAGAAAACATAGTTATAAGGTTTAGAAGTTAAATTATAATAGAAGATAATAAAGGATAACATACCAAATTGAGTGATAATGATTAAAAAAATTCAGAGGAGAGAAATCATTATGGACTGAGATGATTAGGAAAAATCTGCAGGGGAAAATAGGATGTTTTTTAAGAACAGTCATCCCCACAACCCTGTAGAATACTGGATCTAGTGTAGCTCTAAAGCAGTAGTTTTCAAATTTTAGAGTGCATGAAAATCACTTAAGTTACTAGGAAAAAAATGCAAATTCCTGGAACCCAGCTTTTGAGATACTGATTGTAGGTCTGGGGTACATCCCAGAAATCTGCTTTTTTTAAAGAGCACCCCAGGTGATTCTGATATCATGGAGAATTTTCTTACTTTGAGAAATACTGCTTTGGAAATTTGGTTAGCTGGTAAATACTATTTCTGTCCAGGGATTTATGCTAGGTTTGGCAAGAGAAACTCCATTGTTTATGGAACAATTACTTCAATGACTTTCTCTCTCCTTTTAGGAAATCTGAGATCTGTCAGGCCAAGAAGAACAACCTGAGGACTCTATTTCTGAAGGCCATTGAACTCCTTTAGATAAGTTCAGAGGGGAAATCTGAGATCAATATAGCTGTTCTGTGATAGCTGAGGATAAATCATTGGAAAGAGTCAAGGAACTAACTGTCTCCTTTAGCATCTGACTCCTGGTCCTTTTGTCGTGAGCTCCTTGTTCCTGCAAAGCTGGCTGGGGTCAGCATAGTGGGACAAAAAAAACTCCTCAATGAGAGAGATTGGAAATCTCCAATCTCCATCCCAAAACATGTCACCGATGACTTGAACATACCACCAGATACTCAAGATACAGAGGATAGATTCCACCTGTGGGAGAATGACCCTCTGAAGAGAAGTTTGGAATCATCCTCAGAGCCATTGGAGGGGACGTCTGAGAGTCATGTGGGTGACATTTCGCAAGATCTTGTAGTGCCCCCAGTCCAGAGGAGAAAGCTAGATCCACTCCCCAAAAAACATAGACATCTTAGGAAGGCTGTAAGGAAAAAGAGAACGAGAAAGAGCAAGAGGAAGGGGACAGTGGAGACCCACTGCTCCCTCATTCTTCCGACACCTTTGGTACCACCACAAAGTGAAGACGATGAGGTGGTGCATACAAAGCTGACCCTACTCAGTGCCCAGGAAGATGATCTTGACCTTCCCAATGAGGTAGGGGTGAAGCATGGGGTGGCAAACTTCTGGGCTTGCCATATTTCCATACGAAAAATAATGACAACTCTTCACCTGGAGTGGGAGGAGTTGGGGATAAGGAGCTTGAGAAACAAACTGGGATCCTGGGGTCCAGACAGAGTGTGAAAGAACTGGCTCAGGAGCTCAAGTTCATTCAACATATGTGCACTGGCACTGACAACTTTTAACTTCTTTCTTCTACTTGCAGGACAGATTGCCAAGTCAGCAGAATGAGGGTGCCTGTGTGATGCATCAGGAATGTCAGATCCAGCCCTGTGAGCTCTCGGTGGCCCAGGAGCCCGGGCCCTCTTCTCCTGCAGTGACATCCGTGGTGTCACCACCACACTGCTTTGGTCGTTTCCTAAGCTGTGTCTGCCAGACCTTCTCAAGGTCTGGGAAACGGAAGCCTCCCAGAAGAGAGGGTACTGTGCAGGCTGAGGCAGGAGGTGATGCTAAAGCTCCGAGACCCGGCCTGCTGAGGGGTCTGGGCAAAAACAAAGTGCAGCCTAATTAAAGCCTGCAGCAAGTTGAAGTGGATATAGGTTTCCCTTGCCTTTAGTTTTATAGTTTTCTCTATGTGGTTTTCCTGTTAGCTGAGTTCTTGTCTAAGAGAGAGCTGCTTTTATGCTGAGATCCTCAAGCCTAAAGAGGTAGTGAAAGCAAAATAACTTGCAGGCTTTTGATGCTGTGCCCAGTAGTGGTATTGCTGCCGACTGCTTCCCATCAGGCCGAAGTGGGAGTCACTCTGGAGCAGTGGTTCCCAAAATTCGTGTGTATTTCACTCCAGTTGGCTTAATTTTCACTGACTTCTCTAAGGATGGAAGCCATACAATTTCATCATTCTGAGTAATGTCTCCTGATATCTACCACCAAGTGGACACTTCTCATGTCCAATTGCTCTCATTGTCTTTTACCTTTGGCTAGAGAATCATTTTGCATTCTTCATCTTCAGGACTTTTCTGAAATTCTTCCATTTCTACTTGATTTGGATATGCCTCATGGGTGGTGGTTGCTGCTGTCCTCAGACAGGATAGCACTGTCACCTCCTTCATCTCTAAGCATTCTTCGGATTTCTTTTGGTCACTTATTAGTAACATGCCTGGCTCTTCCCTCTGAAGTGTGCCTCTGGTGTTCTCTAGCCGTCTGTATTGAAAACAGTCACACAAGGTAATGTTACTTCCTCTTCATTCTTTAGTCAGACTCTTGCAGAATCCTGAGTTCTGAGAATCCTAAAGAAAATAAGTGCCTTAAAAAAAGTTCAAGATCATTTCATTTTCCTCTTGTCCCAGCATACTAGGTCAATCCTCTTCCCAGGATATAAAATAAGAGTTTAAATTAATCTTATACCCTCCTTTGAGGGAGGAGATTTAGGAAGAGTTGTAGAGTTTCCCTGTAGCTTTAATTACCTATTATTTTCTACTTGTCCCAGTTTCCCAATTCATATAAGAATAATAAATAAAAGTACAAATATAAATAAATTTGCAGAGTATCTGCAGAAGAATGAAGTTGTATACTTTATTTTCTTTCTTCTTTAGGACTGACCCTGATGGTTCTTACACTAGAATTGGAGAAGATGACCAGTATGTTTGTTTGTTCTTTTCTCGCCTGGAACAGGGCTTTGTATTGTTGGAAGAATGTAGTTGGGAAGGGAATAGAATGAGTTGCAAGAGCAGTGGCAAAGATCCTTAAGGCTGCCTTGGAGGTACTTGGTAAAAACCAACCTTGAAGAAGTCTTGTGGTGTGGTGAGGACCTCAAATTAGAATTAGAAATTTTGCAAAATGTCCTTCTCAGTGCTTAGAGTAAAATGGGGCAACTTTCTAAAAGCAGTCATGCTTTGATACCTAGAGTTGTTTAAAAAGTGGTTGATTTCTTGGTTTAGAGAGTAGGGAGTTTTAATAGAGCTAATTGACATTATAAATGGGCTCGAGCTATTACATGAAATTTCAAATCACCTAAACTATGTTTGTGTACATATTTTCTCAATTTAATACTACCAGGCAAAGCATAATGTACATAAAGTCCTGAGTCATACAGCCTGTTATTAAAAGCTCAAAGGACAGTAGATATTAGTGTTGCTATTAATACTTTATTATTGTTATTATTTCTTGTCATAAGGTATTTCAGGATGAGCTGTTCTATCACAGAAAAACTATTAGTTGGAGCCTAGTTAGCTGTATCCCCAGCCCCATGTACAATACTGATTTTTACATAAAGTTTATTTGCACCAAATTTAGAGTACAGATTTCAGATAAGGAAAGATCTGTGCAGGCACTTAGTTTTGAAACTCTTTTGCTCGTGGGTCTTGACCCCTTGCTCACAAATAGGAGAAGGGGTGTCCACTTCTCCTCTGATGCATTTGTAAATGAGAAAGTGTATGTTCTCAGGGTTCAGATTTTGTGTTGTCTTTATGATTTGAATTATTAAACAGAGTTTATGGCTTAATAAAGTTGTTTTTTGCAAAATATATTTAGAAAAATAGTACAGCTATATCAAAGTAAAGACAAATTAAAAAATAAAACCTACTACTGTTGATGAGAGATAAAGCTCAGGAGTCATTTTTTAAAATTGTTTCCTCACAAGGCAGATAAACAGATATTGTAAGTGTCTTGCAAACAGAAATAATTGACAAGTATAAAGATTATCATGTTTAATGTATTTAGTTCCCTTTTTTTAATGGGAACTCAAAGAACTAGGTAGGTAGCAGGTGTACTCGTTGCTACAGGTTGATTAAGCTGAGATTAAGCATGTCAATTAAACTTTTCCAGTGATTTTCCCAAGATTACTCATGAAATCTGATAGGGAATCATAATACAAGTTCTTCAAACAGATGACTTACCTATGGTTTTATCTTCTAAGTGTGATTGCTTTTGCTCTGGTTCCTGTCCTAGCATTCCAGACTGAAATGCTTCCTGCTGCCCATTTTCTTTTTGTCACCTTGTCCTCGCATTACTGTCCAAATTCCAAATAATGTCATCTTTACTCATTTGGAAAATTTTAACGTGGAAAAACTCTGGCTAATGTAAAATTATACAAAGAACCAATAAAGAAGGTTTACTTATTAACTGAGTTTTAAAGAAAAAGTAGAAATTATCCAGTCCTGCCCTCTTATTTTTCAGAGGAACCTGAAACACAAAGAAATTAGGTAGCTCTCTCAAGATAACATAGCTGGTTAGTAGCAAAGCTAAAACAAATAATAGCTAACATTAGATTTAATATCGTGTTTTTTACTCATCATCTATAATCTTCAAGCAATCTGCATAAGGTTGGTATTAATATTTTCACTTTTCAGATGAGATAATTTAACTTCATAAAAGTCCCAGGACTGGTTAAGTCCTAATGCAGAATCCAAACCCAGATCTGTTGGTCTCTGAAGCCTGTACTCATTACGTTCTCTCAGTATAATAATATTATAAAATCTCTTTGTTTCCAGTCTAACTCTGTAATGTCAAGAACAGGCAATTTCTCTTATTTGCAAAAATTTAGATTTTAGCCTTAATACATTTACAATAAAAATAGTCCAATAAAAACAGTCCAATTAAAAAGACTATTTCTTCCAGGTAAAACTTCTGTATTGGGCAGTAAATAATGAAATCGTTAACCTGAGTGTCACGATAAAAGAAAATTGCAGTGTAATATAAACAAAGTTTTAATCATTACAACCAATTAAACCAAGACAATTACTTAACTGAAAAGTGATCAAGAAAGAAAGGGACAGTACACAATCAAAGCTGGGCCCTCGACTTGACAGGGTCACAACACAAAGCCCAGCAAAGACGAATTAGGTCGCATAGAAAGCTGAGAGACCTGAGAGTGTTTGTAAGCCGTTTTCAGGTGAATGGTTTGGGACTTGGGTAGCACAGAGACAGGCTCTTCTACATAACTCAGTGACCCTTGAAATAAGTGAGTGTACTCCTACTAATGAACTCCAGGCTTTAAATAGGAAATTTGAATTTTCTCACGTTTCAAAACATTCTTTTCATTCTGATTTGACAAGGCCTCTTTCAAGACACAAGAAAAGAACAACAAAACTGGAAGATTCAAACTACTGGACTGTGTGGTCAAGGAAATGTTGTTCTTCATTTTTTCAAATTCAAGACATGAGGACAGCTGTTGTACACAGGACATTAGACTGGCTCAGACTTCTTGAGCTATATTCTGTCAGCTATGAAGAATTGCAGCACAGCTCCCATCCAGGAACCTTTGTGATGGACTCTCAGACACCTGGATCACCCTCCTGATTCACAGTGCTGGAGGAAGTCTAGAAGCTTTGTTCCCCCTCCCCCACCTTGTGCCTTCCAGTCAGTCCTGCAGTTGGGGAGAGGCCCAAGGAAGGCTATTTTAATAGAGGGTTTAAATAGTCTACATGAAGAGAAAACCTTGGGACTGATGAAAAGAATCTTCAAACAAGTTACGTAACTTTAAATGAATTCAAAATTCTGGGATTCTATTACAAATGATTTTTAATGTGAACTTGACTTCTTTCCTAGTTGTAATCACCGTTCTGATTCTAGGATACCTGTGAAAATACACGGTACTGGATCATTACGGTGGTAGTCCTTCTGGTGAGCAGGACAATAGATCCATTCACAGCAAGTGATGAAACAGTAGCTGGGATTTTTAGTAACTACAGTGAGAAATATCCCCTTAATATCTGTCCTTTTACTTGTAAGAAAGCAGAATTATAGTGACTGTAAAAATAAGAAAAAGAATCCATTTCAGTCAGCATTTAGTACCAAAACTCATACTTGGCCTATGATGCTCAATAAGAATCTCTGACTAAAATTTATACATAAAAGATATTAGATGAAAAATAAAATAGTAATCACATATCATCCTTTTCTAAAAGCTACGATTCATCCTAATTTAAAATTTGGTTTCATTTTAAAGTAGAATTATGAAGCAAAGGTCTATGTCTAATTCTATAAGTCGTCTAATTCTACATGTTATGCAATTATATAATAAATAGTTGGGAAATATTTGTCTGAGCCTGGATTTAAAAGTTAAGAAACTTAAATACTGAACCCTAGTTTTGCCATTTACTATTGTGTAACTTTGGCTATTTATTTAAACTCATTAATTTTTGGCCTCCTCATGTAAAAAAGGAGGATATTAACACCCCATAGGTGGTTTTGAGGATTTCATAAGATAATGTCTCTGAAAAGTTTAGTGGCTGAATTGTAGTAGAAAGCTTTTGACATTGTAATGCCTATTGAATTCTTAGAAAACAAAACAAAACATTAACTGCAGTAAGTGCTATACACTACCAGGGTAAGCTACTCGTGTCAGTCTTTAGTTTCGAAGAGAACTAAGTTCATTGCTGGAGGACAGCAGATGGAGCAAATAGTTTTAATATTTGTTAATTCCCAATTCGAGTGTCTCTAGAGAAAATTTTTACCCCAGAATTTGACAAGCCAAAAGCCCTTTATTGTTACAACCTGTGAAATCAATATTAGTTGGGCCTTTATTCTTGATTTATAGGGCTGAACAGACACTCATCTGGTCCTAAACTGTGTGGTTTAATGCAACATTTTTTTTTACAAGTCTTTAGCATTTTCTAAGAAAACTTCATTGTAAAGACAGTTTATTCAATGGCTGTAATAGAGTAGTGGTTCTTAACTTTTTCTGCTCAAACCCTCCTGAATGATAGGAAATATCCTATCAGTAACAATACTTCACTATGGCAATGATTAGTGATGAAATGGTGATAGAGGACCTACGAGCTGTAGCAGAATTTTGGAGAAATTATCATTGGGAAAAGCCCGCCCGTATTCTAATACCCCCCTTCACCGTTTTCCTCATCCACCTATTGAATATTATACCAAGACTGACTCTGTAAAGGGTCACTAAATTTCAGTTTTTTGTGATGGGAATTTTATTTTGTTCCACTCAATAAGGATATATGGAACATCTGTGCCTAAACTGAAGCTATTTTATCTCAAAGTAAAACAAAGGAAACATACATAAAAAGTAGAAGAACCTGTCAATGTGATACTGTCACATAATTTATAGAAAGTTCAGAGAAAATAAGAGAAGCACTCACACAGTGACTGCTGACCAACATCAGAAGTGTCCAAATGAGCTCAGGAGGGTGTTGACCAGATGAGCACATCCTGATGGAACGTCTTGTAAGGAAAGGATATTGTGAGATGGAAAATCGGGCATGCCTTCTCTGAATTGGTAAATTTTGAGCTGTGCCTTGAAGGAAGAATATGTCTACTCTCATGCAGTCTGACAGCCAGACAGGTTAAAATTACTTTACTGGATGGAGTCCTGGAGGCTGGATGGAGCCAGAGCACAAGTGTAACCAGATCCAATAGAAAGCTGGCAGAAATGGTGACTCCATTATGGACAAGTCATTATGTTTAAGGGTAGGCTGTTCAAGAGATCGGTCAGGAACAGAAGACAGAGCTTGAAAGTTAGGCGCCAAGTAAAGGCAGAAATGGTGTGGAGGCAATCACAAAGAAGAGAATAAAGAGAGGGCCTAGGACTTGTGTCTGAACATTTGAAAGGCCTATGGGGTATTGGTCATGAAGTGCTTTTGGGGAGAGGTTTCTTCCGAAGGAAAACAGGGTGGACGACATTGAAGAACATGAAAACGAATGATTCAGATGGAGAACATCGTGAAGAAAGGTACAGATGTGGCAGTATTAGGTTATATGTTGGGATTAGCTTGGAAGTGTGTGGTGGGGAGTAGTGAGAAATAAGATGGGGCCTGTTGAGTTCCATGTTTGTATTCTTTACTTGGCTTTGATTCATAGTTGAGGGGGAGCCATTGCAAATTCTTGATCTTCTCTAAGGAGATAACATTGCCCAAGTCAGCAAGCCCCAGAAGGAAAAAGAGTGGAAATAGAGATGTGCAAAGACATCAACCTAGATTCAGTAATGACCTCTAAGAATATGTGGTTTGCTAGCTGCCTTCCACTGTATATCTAGGCTAGACGATTGCCCCCTTTTCACCTCTTGCTTACAAATAATATATTTTTGTAAGAATGGTGGATAAAATCGAAGTAACTCGTATGTGAAAACACAGTATTTTGTTATGAAGAATGTAGAAATCATGATCTGACTTATGGTTTCACATTCTACATTAGCCAAAAATTAAACATGAAAGTTAAACATAATAAATTTGATGGAAACTTCTAAATTCTTATTTGTTCATAAGGTAACAGAGCAGTACAACCTAGTATTTGAGAATACCTCTGCAGACAGTGTTTGGGTGCAATTCCTGGCTTTACCACTTAATAACTATGTACCTCAAACAAATCACTTTTTTTGTGCCCCAATTTGCTCATCTGAACAATAAGAATAGTTATACCTACCTCATAGGGCTTTGGTGAGAATGAAATGAGGTAACACATTTAAAGAACTTAGAATAGAACTTGGCACACAGAGTGCAAACTAAACAAATATGCATTTGTTATTATCGGATGGGCTGGATACTTTATGAAATTTGTGTGGGGAGAGGTTGTAAGGTCTCAAAGGGGAGGACTGTAAGAGGTACCTAGGGAGTTAGACTCTAAGCGTAGGGGCTCCCAGCCTCACAAAATATATTGAGCATGGCTCAGAGCGAGTAGAATCACCATACCTAAAATGATTCTGTGTGGTAAGACAGAGGTTACCTCTGTGGACAGAACCGCAGTTATTACATGACTGTAAGGCATGTTTCTTAGCATCTAATTGTGAAGGGGTCTAATTCGTCTTTTATCCCCAGTACAGTGCCAAGCACAGTAGGCACATCATAACTTTTCAGTAAATGTCTGTCAAGTAAACGAATGAACAGTTCAGTGAAGAACAGAATTCCAGCGTATGTGAAATTAAACGTACCACTCACAGGAGCAACACTGCGTTTCATCCTCAGGTCGCTCTTGCAATGCTTTGGCACTGAAGACAGCTCTCAGATCGTGGCGCATAGGAGGAGAGCCCCAAAGGACTGAGGATGAAGTTTTCATCAGTTAAGTTGGATGGGGCAGCATTAGGCTGATTTTAAAAAAATGGATTCAGAACTGCTATATTCAGTGATTAAGAAGTAATGTGTTCCTCTTTCCATCAGTCTCAGAACTTTGCTTTAAAATGCACGTGTGCACACGTACACACATATATATGTCTGCACAGACACAAATACACAAATATATCAGAGTTATAATAGCTCTTTATTACTTTTGAGTAAGTGCTGTATAACAATCTACCTCAAAACTTAGTAGCTTAAAGCAATGATTACCCTTCATTTAACTTATGAATCTGCAATTTGGTCGGGGTTGGGCAGGGAAGGCTCATCTATGTTCCATGCAGCATAGCTGGGGCAGCTCTATTTTTGACTGAAGGTTTCATTTCCAAGATGGCACACTCACATAATTGACAAGTTAGTACTGCTTGTCATCTGGTTGCTCAGCCATGCTGTGGGCCAGGGACCCCAGTTCCTCTCCACATGGGGCCTCTTCATAGACTCTCTGTCATTCATTCACAGCAAGGTGGCTGTATTCCAAGAGTGAGCTTCCCAAGAGAACAAGGCGAAAGCTAGGTTTTATGATCTAGTCTCAGAAAGAAGCGTATAGTGTCAATTCTGCTATAATCGCAGGGCCACCCAGATTTAAGGGGAAGAAATATGCCCTCCCCCCCCCACCTCCAGGGGAGGAGTGTCAATGTCACATTGTATGAAGAATGTGTGGAATGGGAGATCTTGTGACTGTCTTGGAAAATACAATCAGTATTTAGAGAAATGCTAATTAAGGCACCTCTGAAGTTCTGAAAGTGACAAGACTATTCTGGTATCCGGGAATATTTTCTGGAAGAGGCATATTCAAAAGGAGGAGAAATTTTTGTGGAGATTTGAAAAAGATTATTCCACTGACATGTAAGACGTGCCATGATACCTATCTTTGAAGAAAGTTCCAAACGATATGAATAGGACAAAGGGATGGGGGCATTAGCTGACTGAAGCCATTTAGCACGAAAAGCTGAGTGTTAACAATTTAAAAAATAAAGTTAGGAATCTTCACCTTGTCCTGTTGACGCCAGTGGAAGGGCGTATTCTAAACAATCCAGGACTTTCAGCCACGGCTCCTTTGATATAGCGTAGAGTGTGCATAGCTAAATCTAATTTTTCTCTATCTATGACTGAATAAAATTTTCATCATGACTAGAAGCTCAGAAAAATCTTACCCACCAAATTGAAGGTAGATAGGAAAATCTGTATCTGAAGCATGTATCAACATTCTTTGTTAGTAAATATTTATTTGGCTTCTCACAGAAATATAAATAATGATGGCAGCTTTCCTTCAAGGCAGATTAGAGTTCAGCTGAGAAGAGTGTTCAGCAAATCAGATGCCAGCAGCTTGGATCTCTCTGCCAGAGGAGGGGCATTTAAGTGGTTTTTAATATTATCTATTTTAGGACTTTGCATGGAAACCCAGCAAAATCAGTTTGCTAAAATCTATACCAGCTGGCCCAGGTGACTTTTCTTAGCGTCTGCCTGCATCTGTTTTATTCACACCTGAACTGCTATTGATTTGTATAATGAAGCAATAGCACGCAAGTGATAGCTTCCCCAAAGCCATCTCCTCTCCCTGCCTAGGATTGGGGGTGGGAAGAAGAGACCGTAAACAATACAGTTTCTTCTTCAAAGTACAGTTGTCACTTTCAGCTTGCTTCCTTCCTCCCAAAGAGACTATCAAAGCAGAGTTATGATTAAACACAACACGGCAGTTCTTCTCTCCTCCTTATGGAATGTTAATCTGGCAGACAGAATCTGCCCTGGCAAAGGAGAGGATAATCATGGTCGGTCTCTTTACTGGCCTCTCCAGAAATACTCTGTCAGTTAGTTTCCACAATTATATGACTTTAAATGATCCCGTATACTTCAGTTATTTTCTTTTGTTTAATAATTTAGCCTCTTGAAGAATCAGGAGTAGTTAAGTGATGATGCATTTGTGACAACTATGCGTACCCTGTGTCTGACCACTGTTGTCGAGATAGGGAATCTTGTAGTTTGACTAGAATGGAAAATGCTAGACCTGAAGAATTGGGAACACACAATGAAAGCAGGATTTTTATCTCCTTACCTGGGCACTTCTACGAACGGTGCTATGGGTTCCTTTCCCTAGGAGAGTTGAGGCAGAGCCCTAGGAGGAGGATCATATGACTGTCAATGTCGTTTAAGCCTTCTTCCATTTACTGGTTAGTATCTGATAGCTTATTGAGTCTAGACAACTTCATGTGCAGGGTTAAAGGCATGGCCTTGATCACAGCAGCTAAATTTCAACACCTTCTGATGCTGCCAGGGCATGGAAATCGTGTGACTGCTTTTGCAGCTGGGGTTACTCTCCCTGACACTAGGCAGAGATTGAAAACAAAACTTGTAGTTTTTTTTTCATCTTCTTGTAGTGATAACAATCCATGGCGTTGAAAATTGTACATTTTCTGTGAGTTCCTCAAGTTCTTTAATCTATGACCTGGAACTGATTGAATGCACTTAATATTGTGTATGAAAGCATGTTCTGAACGGAGTTATTTTGAATCTTGGTGCTCTGTCTTCTTCAAGTTTAATTTTCTTTATATTCTAAGTTCCATTCCTGTTTTTGAATGACTACCATTGCTTTCAGAAAATTCATTGTCACGTGTTGAGATACTAATATGAATATATCATATAAATAGTTTAGTTTTACATTGTATATGCTCTTCTTTCTGAAGAAATGTTCAATGAACCTGTTACGTTTTACTTTAAGGAGTTCAGTTTAGAAAAACCCTTCAAACAGCATGCCTTCTTTAGACAGGAGGTAATTTATTGTTAGGCATTCTGGAATGGTTTGTCTGGCAGAAATAAACATATAATAAAATTATCCAAAAAGCATTCAGTGAGTGTTTTGATTCAACAAATGACAAGAAAGTTTGAAATTTGAATATTTTGTGAATTGTAGTAGCAACTTTAGAAATTGAAGGAATATAAAGACAAATCAAATGGAAAGGAATTTTGATTTTAATATGGAAAATGTGCAGTTATGTAGAAAATACTAAAAGTACTAGAAAAAGATTTCAACAAGGAAGTTGAAATTATGTTTAAATAACCAAGAAGATCAAAAACACCTGGTGATTGACAAGTACTAATTGACAAGAGCTATTAAAGATGTTTTTGAAGCAAATGCACGTGACGTATTCCAGTATTTCTTCAATGATTTCAACACAATTTTTTTGTTTGTTCGTTTGCTGGTTGAGGTTTAGCGGATGATATGTAATAAAAAGCCAAATGGCCGCATGGTAAGAAAAGCTTTTTAATTGTCTGGCTGACAATCTTTTTAAATGCCTGTGTATTCAAATGACCACACACCCAGAAACTAAATTGACAAGAAAGGTTGTAAATCACACAGCAAGCAAATAAGTAAATAAAATGGAGTAGTACATTTATCTATGTTGGATAGAACCAGACTCTTCTTTAAGTCATAATTATGCTTTCATATGCTATTTTGTTCTAGGAAGGAATGTGAGAAAACATTTTTATATTAGGGAACCAACACTATACTTGTCTCCAAAGAGATACTTAAGTAGTAGAAAATTAGGAAAGACATAAACACAAAGATCAATATGAATAAGAGTTGGAATAGAAATGTTATAAAGATTAATTAATTGAAATTTCTTAAGCATCTATTCCTGGATCCTTTAGTCTTAAAAGTCAAGTATGTATCAGTGTTCCTCAAACTTTGTGGGCATCAGAATCATTGGAGAAGCTTCTTCAAAATATTTTTGCTTGGGCTCCACCTTCAAAAATTCTTGAGGCTAGACTTCAGGAACCAGTATTTTGAACATCATTCTTTGCCCCACTCCCCAAATGTGATTCTGATATACACCAAAGTCTGAGAACTATGGGAGCAGATAACATACATACAATATGATAGGAGACTGTGGCGCTTGAATGGTAAAACATTTATACCTTTAAATGTCAGAGCTCATCTAGAGCTCATCTTGAGTCTGTGGTCCACCTGAAACAGTTAAAAACCCAATGTGCATCTGGATTAGTTGTTTTACATTTTACTTTTTGCATAATTCTTCTAGGAGATATTCAAAATTGACTTAGGTCACACATGTATTAATTTATGTAACAACCAAATTGTTAGAATTCTATTAATGCCTTAATTTTAAGCTGTTACATCTTTCTTTTGACTTGGGTGGCAGATGAAAAGAATCACAGCTTTCTGTAATGACGCAGAATTTGTAAGTATACAAGCGTTTAAGTCAAGAGAAATAGTATTAAAAAATATAAGGCATTATATTTACAGCAATATAGCTTCTGTCCTGCTTTATCAACCCTACACTTTATCATTCCTTTACAACTGGCTATTTGCCCTCAGTTCCCTGTGTCCTGTTCTTAACTGGTAAAACCTGAAGAAACAAAGGACTTTTAATAGGCTTGTAGTGGGGCTTGTAATGGTGGGAGGGGGTAGGCTAATCATTTGAGGTGAGGACTAGTAGTATATGGAGGGAGTGCTGGCTGTGGTTGTGTAGCCTTGATTGGTAGAAGCATGGGGAGGGATGGTATAGTTGATGTGGCCAGGTCGAGTCTTGAGATGTGCTCATGTTGGAGGACAGAAGGGAAAGAGGTAGGTTGTTGACTGTAAGCCTAGGGCTGGACCACACATGAACAGGATGTTGGGGAGGGCTGTGTAAGGTCTGCCTTGAGAGATGGTCTGGTGTGTTCAATATAGGCACAGACTTCAGAGCTAAGCTCTTATAGTTTGAATTGCAAATCTGTCACTAGCTATCTGACCATAGACAAGTCATTTATTCTCTCTGCTTGTCACTTTCCTTATTTTTAAAATATGGGTAATAGTCTGTACGTCAAAGGAGTTTTATAGGGATTAAATGAATTGGCAACTGTTTTAATTGGGTAAATACTAGATATTCCTGGATATCTTACACCTATTGTGGAAGTAGAAGGTGTTTGAGATGGAAACACTACCATTAAAAAAAGAATGTTGTTCCTATGAAAGGTACATGTAACATTATGTATACTGGAATTCTTTTATTCATTGAATCATTTATTTGTTTATTTGATAGATATTTACTGTGTGTTCATTGTGTTTGGCAATGTGCTAAACACTGAGGTTAAAAAGGTGAATTAGATTCTTTCACAATAAGGTGTTAAGGAACATGCTGTATAGTTATATAATAATCAGAGTACCCTGTTATTGAAAGGGAGCTATTTCAATGAATTAATTAACTTTTGTTTATTAGTCTATGTTGGCACCTTTAAGAAGGCCCAGTAATTTACTCCCTTTTTTTTCTTACTGGAGTACTAAACTAACAAATAAGATGAATGAGTAAATCATATGGAGACCAAAATATCCAATGTAATTTACTAAAATTGAACAGTGTGGCTTATATGGCTTATATCAGTAAGCAAGTTACTGAACTCCAGAGTTAGTGAAACTTATCCATCAAGTCACAGTAAGTGCTACACCATTGCATACCTCCCCCATAGGGACAGGGCCTTTGCCACTAAGTTTATCATATGACTTAGAGAAACTGAGAACACAGTCTCTCTCTGGGCAAGAGAAGTGGGGAATGGATGTGGCTGGGCAGCGCATGTCCTGCTTTTCCTTCCAAACTCACCAGTTAGTTTAACTTACTCCTAATTTCTTGGGGAACAGTTGGCATAGGGAAAGAGAGAACCTAGGTGTGTTACATGGAAGGATACATCAGGAGTGGAAAAAGAGTGCCTCATCCTGTTCTCTATTAGTTTACTCTACTTTTAGCATTATAGTTTGCCAGACGTATTCTATCATTTATTCTCTTTGCTATACATACTCCTATGAGGTATATTTCCTTTTTCCTCTCTCTATTATCCACACTTTAAAAGTTTAAAAAAAAAGGGACTTTTGATTCTAGACATGATGGAATAAACACACTCCACCCAATCTCTTCCACTAATTACAACTAAAAAAAAGCCCTAGAATGAAATACATTAAGCAACTAGCATAAGAATAAGAGATGGATAAAAGTAGACAGACTGGGTGAGGATCTTAGGACTGAAGGAATGACCTGGCAGTGAGTTTCCTGTGGATTCTCCTCACCCTACATCAAGTGAGGGGCAACAAAGAGACCCCTACACCTCCCCACTAGCATGGCATTTCCAGGATACAACCCCAAACTACTCAACATACAAAAAACTAGGAAATATAAACAACTATCAAGGGAAAAGGAAAACAACAGACACCAACCACAAGATGACCCAAGTGTTGGAATTATCAGAAAAGGTCTCTGAAGCAGCTATTATAACCATGCTCCAAAAAGTAAAGGGAAACACTCTTGAAAAGAATGGAAAGATAGAAGTTCTCAGCAAAGAAATAGAAACTATACCAAAAAAATCGGAGGAAAATTTTCGAACAGAAAAATACAATAATGGAAATGTAAAAAATTCACTGGAGGGCCTCAATAGCACAATGTAGACAAGAGAGAAAGGAGTCAGTGAAGTCAGTGAACTTGAAGAGAGAGCAATAGAACTTATCCAATCTAAGCAATGAGAGAGAGAGAGACAGAGAGACACACACAGAGAGGAAGAGAGCCTCAGGGACCTGTGGGACAATAGCACCAGGTCTAATATTCATGATATAGAAGGAGAATAGAAAGTAAGTGAAAACACAAAAAATCAAAAGTATGTAGAAGACTTGAACAACACCATTAACCAACTTTACCTAACTGACATTTATGGTATACTCTACCTCACAACAATGAAATACATATTCTTTACAAGCACAGATGGAACATTCACCAAGATAGTCCATATTGTGAGTCACAAAGCAAACATCATTAAATTTAAAAGAATTGAAATTATTGAAAGTATGTTCTCTGATCATAACAAAATTAAACTAGAAAGCAATAACAGAATCATATCTGTAAAACCTCTAGATATTATAAAATTAAACAAAACATTGCTAATAATCAATAGGTCAAAGAGGAAATTCAAGGGAAATTAGAAATGATTTTGAACTGAATGAAAATGGAAATATAATCACCTAAAATTTATGATGCAGCTAAAGCAGTGCTTAGGGGGAAATTTATAGCATTAAAAATTTATATGAGAAAAGAATAAAGGTCTCAAATCAATAATTTAAGCTTCTAACTAAAGAAACATGAAAAAGAGCAAAATATACTCAACACAAATAGAAAAGCAGAAGTCAATGACATTGAAAACATAGAAGTCTATTGTAACCAAGATCTGGTTCTTTAAAAAACAAACAACAAAAGCAGTAAATCTCTAGTTTAGTAAGCTAAGAAAATAAGACACAAATGATCAACATCAGCAATAAAAGAGGGAATATTACTAAAGACCCAATGGACATTAAAAGGAAAATAAGGGAATATTATGAACAACTTTATGCACATATATTTACAACTTAGATGAAATAAATTAATTCTTTTTAAGACGAAATATTAAAATTCAGTTAAAAAGATAATATGAGTCATCCTATATTTATTGAAAAAATCTAATTCATAGTTAAACACCTTCAAAAAATATTTCCAAGCCCAGATGGTTTCACTGGTGAACTTTATTAAATATCTAAGGAGGAAATAACATCAATTCTTCAAATCTCTCATTGAGTTAGAAAAGGAGAGAATATTTTCCACCTCATTTTATGGGGCCAGCGTTACCCTGATCCTAAAACCAGACAAAGACAGCACAGGAAATGAAAACTACAGACCAATATTCCTCTTGAACATAGACAGGAAAATCTTAAACAAAATATTAGCAAGGCAAATCTAGCAATGTAGAAAAAGAATAATAAATCATGACCACATGAGATTTATCCTGAGGAAACCCCCAGATATTAGAAATACCAGATCGTTCCTCCAGACCTAACAGTCTAAAATTAGTCAATATACATAACCACATTAACAGACTTAATGACAAAAAGAATGAATGATCATATCAATAGATTCAGAAGAAGCATTTGACAAAATTCTACATCCAATTCGTGATCAAGTGCTCACCACACTTGGAATAGAAGGGAATGCCTGCAATGTGATAAAGGGCATTATGAAAAACCTACAGCTAACATTGTACTTAATGGTGAAAGACATTACTTTCTCCCTAATATCAGAAACTAGGCAAGGATGTCTACTCTCACCACTCTTATTCAATATTGTACTGGAATTCTAGCAAATGCAATAAGTCTAGAAAATGAAACAAAAAGCAATTTTCTGTTTTTTCTTTCCAAATGATTAGACAGGAAAAAATAAAACTATTTTACTTGCAGATAACATGATTGTCTATGTAGACAATCTCAAGAAATCTATAAAAAAAAAAAAAGCAAAACTCCTAGAACTAATAATGGATTTTGGCAAAGTCAGAGGATAAAAGAGCAATAAACAACATTCAATTATCTTTTTATGCACTAACAATTAACAATTGGAAATTGAAATTTTAAAAATCAGTAATATCTATGGTAGTTCCAAAATGAAACACTTTGGAATAAATACAACAAGATATGTGCAAGATCTGTATGTTGAAAACTATAAAATACTGATGATGTTAATGGAGAAAAATATGTCCATGGATTAGAAGACTCAACATAGTTAAAACGTCAATTGTCTTCATATTTATCTATAGATTTAATGCAATCCTAATCAATATCACAACAGGGTTTTTTTTTTTGTGGATATCAACAAGCTGATCATAAAATGTATGTAGAAAGGCAGAGGAATTAGAATAGCCAAACAATTTTTAAAAAGAACAGAGTTCAACATGTCTATTGAATTTTAAGGCATGTTATAAAGCTGTAGTAGTCAAGGCACTGTGGTATTCGTGAAAGGATAGACGTATAGAACATTGGAGCAGAAGAGAAAATCCAGAAATATACTCATACAAAAATGGCTGAGTTTTGAGAAAGGTGCAGTGGCAATTCAGTGGATAAAGGACAGTCTTTTCAACAAATAGTGCTGGAACAACTGGAAATCCACATGCAAAACAATGAACCTTCTTCTATGTCTTATTCCATAAGGAAAACTTAACTCAAAATGCATCATAGATGTAAACGAAAAAGTAAAGCTATCAAACACTTAGAAGAAAAAATTGGAGAAAATCTTCTTGACCTTTGGTTAGGAAAGAGCTCTTAGATACAACACCAAATGTACAATCCATGAAAGGAATAACTGATAAGTTAGACTTAAACTAAAGTAAAATCTTTTGCTCCACGTAGGATATTGTTAAGAGAATAGAAAGGCAACTCCACAGACTGGGAGAAAGTATTTGCAAATCACATATCAGACAAAGGATTTGTATCAGAATATGTAAAGAACTCTCAAAATTCAAAAATTAGAAAATAAAAACCTAATTACAAAATGGGCAAAAGATTTAAACAGGCACTTTACATATATATATATATATATATATATATATATATATAATGGCAAATAAGCACATGAAAAGATGTTCTGCATTATTAGTGATTAGGGAAATGAAAATTAAAACAATGATGAGATAGCATTACACACCTATTAGCTCAGCTGAAATAAAAAATACTGATGATACCCAGTGCTGATGGAGATGCAGAGCAAAAAGAACTCTCATACATTGCTGATAGGAATGCAAAATGGCACAGCTGTTCTGGAAAACTGTGGCAGTTTCTCAAAGAGTTAAGCATACACTTACTATATGACCCAGCAATCCCACCTTTAGGTATGTATATTAGAGAAATGAAAGTTTATGTTCACTTGAAAACTTGTACATAAATGTTTATAGCATCATTATTAATGATCATCTAGAACTAGAAGCATCACAAATGTCCTTCAATGGGTGAATGCGTAAACAAACTGTGCTAGTCTACGTATGGAGTGCTATATTCCATAAAAAGGAATGAACTATTAATATGTGCCAGAACTTGAATGAATCTCCTGAGAGTTATGCTAAGTCAAAGAACTCAAACTCATATACTGTATGATTCCATTAATATAACATTTTGGAAATGCTGCCCCCCTCCCTGCTCCGAAAAGAAAAAAAAAAGGAATAGAGAACAGACCAATGTCTGCAAGGGCTTGGGAGTGAGGAGGGTCTGAAGACAAGTGGCAGCCCGAGGGAAGTCTTTGGGGTGCTGGAACTGTTTGCATCCTGTCTGTGGTCATGGTTAAAGAATCTATACATGTTAAAATACCACAGAACTATACATCAAAAAAAGTGAATTTTACTGTTTGAAAGAAAAATAAAATAGAAATTCATCTGGGTCATCATCACTGTTTCATGTAGAATTGGGGAAATAACCCAATGTATTCTCAGCTCTATAATCTATAGTTATACACTAAATGAAAAGATTCAATGTTTTGTTCTTTTATTAATATATTTTAATATTCAGCTAGGAACGTAGTAGATGGCCCAAAGGATAATATGAAAACTAATAGCTTTACATTCTGATGTTTTCAAGGATTTTAAGCCCCCAGTGTTCCCTCTTTATATACTAAGTTCTCCAGTCTGCATTTTAATTAAAATGGTAATTTTTATAAAATATTTAATCATTTATCTTACAGAATGCTTTTTAAAAAATGGAATAAGATGCAAATGCTTCTCCATTCTCCTCAATGCCCATTTTTGCGTCTTTCTCAGTTTCTCTACCACATAAACTTTTATTCCTACCAGGGGAGACTTGAGTTGGAAGCTTTACTTAAATTGAGTGATTGTGTTAGTGTTGCTTTAAAAAAAAAAATGGTGTACTAAATTGTTCCACCCAAAGAAGCAATGCTTTTTCAAAACTGGAGATCAGTATAGTGTATATTTTCACAAACTTCTAATAAGAGGACTCAAGATCAATTAGGTATCATAAACTGTGAAGGGCCTACTTGCAAGCTAACAAGATAGCCTGCCACAGTTTCATAGATGCCCTTTGCCAGAGACTCCAATTAGCAAAATCCTCAGTCACATGGAATTGTAGCTCAAAGAGGTCATTATGATTTGGGGGTCCCAAAAGTAGAGAATGTGCCCCAGCTTGATGTACAGCCTCCAATTCAGCCTATTGGTGGGCCCTCCATTCAAAGGATACTTCTTTGCAGATTAGCAGATGAAAAAGACGAAGTACATACTGTCTCCAGTGTTCAAAGAGAGTAAGAGTGCTGAGCCTTCTTTTTGGTGAGAGGAGGGAAAAGGCAAAGAGACAACAGTTTCTCCTTGACTGCCAGCGAGATTGAGTGTTGTGAATCTGTCCGCATGGACCTGAGAAAGTTTACTCGGTGAATAAGCCCCTGAATTTCTTTGGGGTTTATCAGCTACCCCTACTGGTAGAGGTATGAAACAATGTAGTCAGGACCATTTAAAGTGAGGCTTCTGCTTTGCTAACTTGCAGGGCACCAATATAGAGGGAAAGCTTTGGACACCATGGGGTAGAGGTACTTGTGCTAAATCCTGACCCACTCATTGGTGGCAAACAACAGCAGAGTTTATGTAGCCCTGGCAATATATATTGGAAGCCTTGCTGCATAGAATGTGAATTGGTCTTGGTAATCAGATGCCAGTGGCTAGGAAAGAAGGCATTGGCAATGTTCAAGGCAGCATTCCAAGTGCCATCAGTCTATTGGATTCAGTTCCAGTCACAATGTCTAAAGCAGCCAGGCCTATGGGAACACATACTGAATTCGTTGGCAATGAAGCTACTCTAAACCTTTAGCCCGTGTTGCCCTTTTTCATTAGGCACACAGGGCGGTAGCATCTTTTACTACCCCTGCTGCCTTTAAGTCCTTAATCAAGGCCGTAATTTCTCTCTTTTTCTCCTGGGATTCCATTCTGTTTCTGTTGGACCACCTGGGAGGAATATGGATTACAGAGTGACTTACATGTCTCTCTAGTATTGCTCTACATGTGGAGTTGCTGAGTGGGAGAATCCTTCTGGCGCTTAAAAGCATGCTCAGTACAGCCATGTAAAATATACAATTATCACTGCCACATCACTAAGGAAACATCTCTTAAATTCTCATGTGGTTTCAACATAGGACTAGGGGAGTTTTCCAAGGCAGCAGGACTGACGGCAGACATTTATCTAGATTTCTTTGGGTCAATTTCTCATTGTCTAGTGGATTACGTCCATCAACAATGTAAACTAAACCCAGGGCACTAAGAGCCTGAATACTTGTCAATGCCTCATCCATGGCTTCCCGCAGGTGTTTGCCTGTCTCAGAAAAATCTCCCCAAGAGAGCCATAGCTCCCTTATAGCAGCCAGGATCCAGTGGAAATATCTCTGAGACTTTTTACTGTTGCCGTTGAACGGATCTAAGATTGCCATGCTAGACTGCAGGAGAGGCTGAGCCATACACAGCCTAGCTGTTGCCATCCTTTCCTAACAAGCATTGTGCATTTCTCCTCTCATCTCCCAATCAAACTAGCCAAAGTTCCAATGATTTGCCTGCTTTCTCTCTATCCTGGTCACAAATTTCCCTCCTTTCACGCTCAGTGTAGGTGTACCTCTCTGTAACTTGTCTGAAAGGGGACACATTATGCTTGCCGAGGGTGAATCTTGTTACTAGTTGTCACAGTAAGGTGGACCTGAAGCTGACTGCAAGATTGACCAGGAAGTCTCCCTTCTCCCTTATGGGCAGCTGTGTCTGAACCTACTTTCTGGAATCCATCTGCAACCATCTCTTCAATTTCTCCTCATTAACAGGCCGTAAAATAGAGGACCATTTAGTGCCTAGTTGACCATACAATTTGGTCAAAAGTTCAATACCGATCATTTAGAACTTTTCCATGTCTACTACCTTTCCCTCTGGGTTAATATAAAGATAAATGAATCTGTTCTCCTATTAAATCAACTGAACTTCTGTTTACAGTGACCAGTGGAAAGGAGGAAATCATGTTTCAATTTCTAGAGGGAAGAAGTCACTTTTACCTAAAAGAATTTAATCAAAAAGAAGAATGAGACATTAAACTCATGTATTTCTGAAAAAAAAGGAGGGGAGGGTGGAGAAGGTATTGAAGCTTGAGAGAAGCTTAATAGTCTCTAATTGGTCCTGAAATATCTGGGTGAGTTCTGATTTAATTTGCTACAGGCATAAGCATCGATGGAAGAAAACGAGATAAGAGACACTGGGCAAGTTACAAAGAAAGGGCACCCTCACATTTCTATGCATTTTCTCAGTGTGCACATTTGAAGTACTTGTAGAGTTAATTAACATGCTAATGTGGAGTAGAACTTGTAGATTGAAAGCCCAGGCTTGGAAATTTGATACACTTAGTGATAAGTTACAATCACACCATGTGCTCATATAATTTTAAACAAATTCCTCAACCTTTTTGCAGCTAAATTTCTTTATCTTTAGTGCTGTGACAATAATATATAATTTATATGGTGGTTGTGAGGATTAAAGGATGAGATAATATATGTAAAGCAATTAGTGCAATGCTTAGCACATAGAATCCTGAATAAATACTCAGCTATTATTATTAATAGATAAAGACCATAACAGTCTTACTTTGGTGTTACTAGAGTAGATAAATGTAGGACAGGATTAACTAGTATGAAGAAGTGGTAGCTTCCTACATAGCAAAAATTCAGAAGCCAAGAATGCTCCTCCAAACAACTCTTAGTTGAAAAGACCGATTCCTGGAATTCCATTATTAGAATTTTATCACACTGAATTAAGGTATCACAAATGCGTTTAAAATATAAAATAATTGACAGATGATAGATGTCACCTTTCTTAGTCATTTTACTTGTAGGGAAACTGATTTGATTTGACCCTTTCCTGAGAATACAAGAGAAAAGAGGAGAGGTGGAAAACATTGGGAAGTTATACAAAAAGAAAGGGTTGCCTCAGGGATGAGAAAGTGGAGAATAAGGAGGTGAAGTCTATTTGAAGACAAATTTTACCACCTTCATAATTTAGCCAAAGTTCAACCCCATTTCAAAAGAATTAATATTACACACAAATATGCCATTTAGCCAAAGGATTCAAGATTTAATAAAATTTTATCATTGTTCAATTAGTTCTTAAATCTTTTAATTTCATGCAAGTAAATAGAGATTTTGAATGGAATTCTGAACTTTCACATTTTTGAAGTAATACCAGTTAATTACATCCTTGGTAACAATATATTGCTATGATTTTCCTTCATGCATGCAAATCAGGCATGGAATTGTATTATCTTCCATGGCGTATCCTAGATGACCAGTCACACACTGGAAAATTTCTAATTTTCCTTTCCTGCATTAGGTTATCTCTCTGCCTTGGTTTGAGTGTAGACTATTTATTAATGCATGATATTCTTGGTATTACAAAACCAACAGGATATCATATTTTTTTTCATGCCAATAATCATTTGTAAATTATGATCCTCAAAGAGTCGTAGGAGCTATGTATACAATTCCTCACTCACTGGAGAAAACATCCCACCGTACCCATGAAAGGTATCCACTCTTTCTCAGCTTGAATGCTTCCAGAATATGAAGAGTGTACTCTGGCAAGGCAAACTCTTCTGTTGTTGAGCAGCTCTGATGAGAAGCTCTTTCTTATATTGAGGCTAAATTTGCTTCTTGATTATAATTCTGCTTTTTGAAGCAGGAGAGAATAAATCTTCTCAGCCTGCCATATGTTGGTCTTTTGAGTAAGTTTGTACTGCCTTCCATTGGCCTCCAATGCACACAAATACACACACAAGGCTTCATACCATCAGGTTTCTCTTCCTGCTGAATATTGTCCATGTGCTCATATGATTTCCAGGATTCTAAGCCTTTCACTGATCAATTTTTCTCCCCTGGAAGGTAATGTATCTAGGGTGACCACATGTCCTGGATTTCCAGGGATGGTACTGTTGTCCAGGTGTAAATAGTAACTGTGCTCTTTTTCACCCTTGCAGTGTTCTTGTTTCAATGATAAATTGTAATGTCTCTGTTGTGCAAATAAAGATGAATTGCAAAACAGCACTCGCACAAGGTCTACCAGAGTAGCTTTCTGGAAAATTCATTGGTACAGGATCAGTAGCAGATGTGTGGGCCATGCTCCCCCCATATCCATTCTTTTTAGGGAAGTGCACGAAAATGTATTAGGGTTCTTCATCAGACTCCATGAGACAGACTCCCATCCCTTGGGTTTATTATTAGTGATAGTTTCAAGATCAGAACTCAAGTGTCCTAGCATGCTGTTTTACCACACTGGTTCTAGAAGACTAATTGAAATGATTCAGATCCCACAAAGTGTTTTGGCTCTTGATTTAGCTACACTAATTGAATTGGACAAATTTTGAGTCCTCAGTCTCTTCATCTGTTAAATAAAGGGTTAATCTCTAAGTTCCCTCTAGCTCAAAAATTCTGTAATTCTTTGTGAACAAGAGAATATGCTGTATGCTATGTGGAGCTAGAGCAAATTGAAATTACTATTTTATAATAATATAGTAAATCTGATCAATGCAGACAGCCAAACTAGATAATTCAATCCCTGAAGTAAATTTTATTCAGTTTGGCTGTCTATATTCATCACATAAATTGAGTGATTAGGTAACCATTGTCCCTGTGTGAGAAGTCAGCAATCTGCAGTAAAGTTGTAGATTCTGAATGGACTGATCCACACTTCATGTGGATCACACACGCTTGATGCTTATATATGTGAAAGTGGTGTGTATATTAAGCTCTTGTATAGATAAGTCACCAAGTGCTGGGAAAATGTTTCAGACTCTTACAAAGGAAAATGACTTAAGATATTTAATTTAATATTGTTAAAAATGTTAATACAACATTTTGGGGCTTGGCAAAATTTCTTATCATAAATAGGTTTTTTGGTTTGCTATTGACAGTTAATAAATATTTTCTGCCAACCAACTTTTGAACTAGCAAAATATTTTAATAATGAAACTCATTACCATTTTATGTGACCATTCAGGATTTTTGCTGTACATGAGAAGTTTCTGTAGAGGAGGAATAAAATTATTTTTCCACTACTATCTTAAGTTCATTGACTGGGGCCCTGAAACTAGGCTTGGAAAAAAAACAGATCAACAAGAGAAAAACAAACAGAAGTTGAACAACACATGCATCGCACACACACTTGGGAACCCACAGGGATGAGTAACTCAAAGGGATGGTTAGAACTTGGGCTTATATAGCATCTTAGTGAAGAACAATAATTTTGTAGAGAAGTGACAAGACAAAGAAAGGATTTTGGGCTTCTAGGTTTGGCAAATTTGGGGAAGGCAAATATACGGGAAAACAGGGTAAATAAGGCTAGTGTTAGCAAGATTTGTTATGTAGATTCCTCTGGCTGATAAGGGTCTAGCTTCATCTCCAGTGCCTGATTTCTTTCCTTCCGGCAAGAGAAGGGAGGGGGATATCTTTACAACTTTATGTCTTTTAATCAAATAGCCCGAGGGCAGAGAGCTTTTCTTATATCTGCTGCTTCTCAATTATTTTCAGCTCAAAATAATCAATATGCCAAAGTAGCATATTTTGGGGGGCATAGTCTGCTGCTCTTCAGTTCCATGTGCTAATTTGTAGACGGGCTAGTTATTTCATACAGGTTTAAAACCTACATATTTCATTTTGTGCTCTTTTCTCAAATGCTGTCAATATCTCCATTATAGTTGTTGCATATGGCAAATAGGCCAGGAGAATATCCCCTGTTTGTAGGATTTAACTAAAATGCTTATTTTGCTTTGTAGGATATTCAAGATGGATAATGTTTCTCTTAATGAAACAAAAGGCGTATCACCAGCTGATTTTACGATCTTTAATTGAAAAATATGAATTTAGCATGCTTATTTTCTGTCCTGACAAGGTATACTACGTGTCGCTCTGATCTGTCATCCTGTTTCTTTGCAGCTTTCTTTCCCTCCATTAAGTGAAATAAGCATCTCTCACAGATGGACCCGAGCTGGTGCGCTGAGAGTTAACCTAATTAAAACAGCATAACTAAATAATAGAAAAATGTTTGCCACATATGGAGGGAAAATGACATTTGAGAACTCATTTATTAGATTGATGAACTGAGACATCTAATGCAGTGTTTTCTTGACATGCTTGGCTGGTGGGATGGCTCTCAATTTCAGAATCAGTTGACAGACTATGCCCTGCTTCATTAAGGCTGACTTAACGTTGACTACATCTGGAGAGTCTTGTATTTTTTTGTCTTAAGTTCAGTCTGAAGATTGTAACGTGTTTGTGAGATTTCTTCTGGATATTCTTTTTGAATATTCAAATAAATGTGGCATGAGGTGAACGTTTCTCATCTAGGCCTGACGTAGGTGAGGCACACTTTATTATAGTCTATTCCAGTGATGTGCTTACTTTCTCCATTTGTTTCTTTACACAAGGTTTGTCTTTGCTTCTTCCCTACAACCACTCTACGCTGTAGACACATTGATTTTTTTTCCCCCACTGACTGATGACTAAGCTCAAACATCTCCTTTTCTGTGTAGGTGGCTCCTGTGGTGACAGTGGTGGTAGTGACTGAAGAGCACTGCTGCCACGCCGGTGCCCCGAATCGTGATTTATTGCCTATAATGTTATTTAGCTTTTCACCTGTTTTTGATTTTTCTCCATTTGGCTTCTTTTAACTTTATCTTCTTCCTCTGCTTTTATCATCCCAGCTCTTCAGCTAAGTCCATCCATCTTTTTCCCCCGAGATTTAGCTGTACTCTACCCAAGACATCATTCACAAACTGGCCCAGCTCTGGTGCCCCCACGATGACCTCTGCTTCGTCATTTCACTTCCCAGGACTGGGATCTGCTTTGATTTCTGATAGGCGACACCTGTTCCCTTGTTTCCTTGGCTGAGGAGGTCACCATGGACAGTCTTCTACCTGAGTGACCCCCTGCTGCCTGACCTCTGAGGTGTTCCTGGCCTCTCCTGCTGTGCTGCTGGCACTGCAGGCTGGGGGAGGCTCTGGAGCCTCAAAAACATGTTTAATGTGTAACTACCTTTGAAAAGGAAAGTGACAAAAAACTGTTCTATCCTACGGGCTACCATGGGGCCCTGTGTCATGGTGTTTTTAGTGAAAGTAGCCCCAGTGCACTAGCCAGATACAACTGAGTTAGAGACAGAGGCCTGAGGTCAATGTAAAGGGAGCATATGAGGGAGCTCAGGGCCTCTGAGGCGGCCTGGGGTGCACAATAGAGAATGGTGGCAAATCTTCCTAATAACATCTTTTATTTTGAGATGCATATCTTCTGGGAGAGCCCCAGTATTCAGGATGTTCTCTAGCAGCTGCTGATCACATTTTCTGGGTTTCTGTGGGCTTCCTGAACGTCCTATCCATTTGAATCTCAGCATGTTATTCGGCTGGTGGGGTAAATTTCATGTGACTTTGCATTCTTATATCCTGGAATAAACCTTCATTACTGAAGGCAAACCATGAGTGCTTCTGCCTTGGATTTCTTAGGAGGAAAAGTGCACACTTGTCGGAACTTTACGGTCTTCTCTTGGCAATCGAGTGCTCACCATTGCTGGAAGCATGCTTGATCTTGTCAAACCCTGTGAACAGTGGGCTGCCCAGTGATCTGGACAGGTGCCAGGTGCAAGCTGCATCCTTTGTCCTCCTGCCCTTGCTGCTCTAAGGTGAGAGGGATTAGAGTTCTCTGAGGGTCTGGACAGTGTTTCAAGCTTCTACTTTGTGTAACAGATAATATACAGAGTTTTCAATAAATACTGATCGACTGATCCAGAGTCAATGAGGTGGCTACTATCTAAGATAAGTTCTCAAACAAAAGTTGGTTTCTGTACCACAGATATATGTATATATGTTTGTGCATGTGTATGTGTGTGTGTGTATGTGTAATTCTATATACAGAATTTATGTGATAAATACTATGTACACACACATCTCCAATACTTCAGTCCTAATATACTTGCTGCCATAGCCATAAAGTTAAACTCAGCCTCTCTTTATCAGAATTTTTAGCCAAAGTTAATCAAATCCTTTGTTATTCAAAGCTAGTCCCAGGAGGTTTTTTGACTTATGATATATGTAGACACAGCATTTCTAAGTATAGAGGCCACTCCTTGTCCCTCCAAAGGATTTGTTGTGTTTTCTGGTGTCATGGTACCTCAGCTAAGCACTACTCAAGTGTTACAAATGTAGCTACAGTTGTCGAGGAGTTCCATTATGACAGTAGTTTTAATAATACTCCCAAGGGGTAAAATTCTTCTGGGGAAAACATTAAAAAAATAAAAATGTTTCTATATATAATCTCAGCTGAAGGCCAATACTGGAGGTAGTTTTGCTTGAGAAGTGTGAAATACTCTTCTTCTGAGGTAGGGAGATTTGGCCTTAAGGAAGTGATATCAAATAATTCCTCCGCAGCTGCCCTCAGTTTTTACTGTGTAATGATTCCATGTCTCATCTCCCTGACATGGAATTTCTACTCCAGCAAAACAAATGTGCTTCTTTTATACATCTCAGATAGCTGGCCCCTAGCTTGCACTGTTTGATAATCATTGGCTGGAGTGTTCAAACTCCTTCCTGCTTTCCAATCTTCCTTAAGAATTTGGCTCAAAACTGAGCTCCTCCTTGTTATTTTTCTGGATTAAAGTCATGCATGTATGATGACCCCAGTCATTCCAGCACATTCCTAGCACATGTGGGAATGAATACCAACTACAAGTTTTATGATTGCTTCAGTTTCTGCCACATGGCCATGACTTTGAGGCCCACACAGTGGCATCTCAGTAATTTGAGATTTATGAGTAGGGTGGGGATGGTGGAGTGCTAGTGGATTAGGTTAAGGAAGAGGCTTTGGAATATTGAGCATTGGGTGCTTTGGGAACATCAGTAGAAAGTGCCCTCGGAATTCCCTTTGCTGGTTTCCAGCAGAAGTGGCAGTGGTAAGCAGATCCCTTCAAGGGTCTTAGCAAGTCATGATCATCAATGTGGGGGCCAGAGAGAAAGGACAGAAATGGATGATCTAAGAATGCACACGAGAGACCTTCACAGAGAATTTCATCTCTGAGTTGATGCAGGTATCAGCAAGTGCCGGCAAAACATGGGTGATTAGCTTGAATGTGCGAGTCACAGTAGACCTTGCAGGAGATCTACCTCCTCTCATTTCATCAAAAATGCCACACTGAAACTGAGGGTACTTCAGGAGTACCAACTGGACCCTCTCTTTGCCTGTTATTTCCTACCCTCTTAACCACGCTGTGGCATGCTTTGTTGGCATAGAACTATTCTCTTTCGTGCTACTTTTCCAGATTCATAACTAAGTATTATCTGCTTTCAGCATGTCCTTTACCTTATCTAGAACACCTCCTATTGTCAAGCGCAGAGAAAGTTCTTTCCTTCTATCTTAAGGCACCAAAACTCTTGGCCTAGCCTTCCTTTGTGGACAGTGGTCTTCTCTATGATATGAACTCTACGGTCTGCATATGCTTGGCTAAATATGTTAGTGAAATTTAGAAAAGTTATCTCTTTTTCCAAGCTGTTTTCAAGCCTATTTATTATCTTGCTTATAAATAAGTCAAATATTTCCCCTTTCTTTTCATGGGGCAATAGTACTCAAGATTCAGCATTGGAGGAGGGAGGTTATTAGGAATCATAAGTTAAGGGGGACAATTAAAATACATTAGTATGATGTTTGTATATATCATCACAATCTTAACAGCACCCTATCACAAGCTGATTTTTTTTATTTCTAGTACTTTGCTGTTTTCAAAGACTGTCTTAGTTATCGTCTGAATTTATATACATAAGAACACTGTCAGATTCACTCGTTTAACAAACATTAATTGAGCACCAGTTATATTCCAGGCACTATTCTAGGCATTTGAGATATATCAGTAAATGAAAACAAAGATCTATGTTTTATGGAACCAACATTCTAGTGCAAGGGAGACCAAAAATAAATAAAAACAGAAAATATGAAAATTATATTGTATGTCATGAAGCATTTAGTGCTATGGATAAAAAAATAGAAGAGAATAAGTGGACTCATGAATATGGGGTAAAAGGAAGCTATCAGGTAGAAAGTGGCATTTTAGTGAAGATTTCAAGGCATCAAGGGAGAGAGCCATATGTATACCTGTAGGAAGAGTGTTCCAGACTAAGTAGACAGCCAGTGCTGGGGCCCTCCTGTAGGGTGTACCTGATGCTCCAGGAACAAGAAGCAGGCAGTGCACCTGGAGGAGAGGGAGCAAGGAAGAGAGTAAGAAAGACTCTTTAAAACAATTTTCAAGGTCAGAAATAAAGAAATGCTTAAATATTAAAAACAATCTTTAACTTGATACAATAAATTTAAAATAAGTACATTGAGGACGGAAGTCAAGATGGCGGCGTAAGCAGACTCTGAACTCACCTCCTCCCGTGGACACAGCCAATTTACAACTACTCGTGGAAAAATTACCCCGAGACAGAACTGAAAACTGGATAAGAGGACCTCCTGCAACAACGGACAATCCTAATTGAGGTGGAAGAGGCAGAAACTGGAGAGGAAAAACACCGCCTTCACAAGCGGCAGTGCCTCACGGCCGCTGGGGAGCAGCACACAGGTCCACAGCCCTCCCTGGAGGAGCAGGGCCCTGAGCTGGGAGCACCCCCGCTGTGGGCATTTTGTGGACCCAGCACAATCGAGATGAGTGGTGTAATATCTGACTTTGCTGCTACTAAAGCATTGGGGAGTACCCCCAGAAAAGCTGGCTCACAAAGACACTAAAACCGGCTCTTAAAGGGCCCACGCGCAAACTCACCCGTCTCAGAAAACATCTTAAAATCACCGGAAAGAAAGGTGCACAGTGCTGTGGTGAAAAGAGACTCACCTAATAGGCCCTGAGTGCATCTCGGTGAGAGGTGAGACCTCTCCAGGGACTAGGACATTGGTGGCAGCCATTGTTGTGGCCTGGTGTGGGTGTGCTGACACAGACGCCATTGGAGTTCTCCCTGGGGCCTGCTAGCCCAGGGTCTGCCCCACCCGCTAGAGCACCGATTTAATCCAGCTCAGCGAGGGCAGGCAGCCCACCCTAGAGACTGGCCCCACCCAACAACAAGCCCTCAGGCAACTTGTGAGCCTGCATAGATTGGTGACTGGATTCTCTGAAGCCTGGCAACTGAGCTGACTTCAGTGGGGCAGGGCATGCACAAGGAGCTGGTGGAGAGTGTGGGGTGGTGGCGGAGTGTGTGGGGCTCCCGCCATGGAGAGACTGGGTCCGCTTGGGGTGGGCGGGGCACTCACACGGGGCAGGACTGTGTTGACTGTGTGTGGACCTGTGGGCGGCAGGGCTTGTCAGCTGCAGAAGACTTGTGCTTCTCAAAGACCCGCATAGTGGGTTTGCCTCACCTTCCAAAGCCTGAAACAATTGGGTGCTCCTGTGCCTGAGGCCAGCCCCACCCAGCTGCAATCCTCAGAGAGCTGACAAGAGACCTAAAGGCTGGAGGCTTATAGCAATTGTAAGCCCCTGAGCCTAACAACCTGCCTACTCACTTAAAAGAAATACTGCAACACAAATATGGTATTAGAACTTGCAGCCAACAGTGCTGGGGCTCCCCACACCTGATAAAAAGACTGAAGGGCACACAACAACTACAAGCAGCTGAGCATTACAACAGCTGACCAGGAGCATAACTCGGCCTCCCTGGGTGCCTACAGGGAGAGCAAACAGGCCACAACAGAAGGACACACATAGCCCACATAGGGGTCACCCCTGGAACATTGAGAACTGAGGGAAGCACACTGCAGGCCTCCTAAGTCATCAATTGCATAAGGTCACCTATCCAAGAGCAGGTGACGTAGCTGACCTACCTAATACGTAGACACAAGCACAGGGAAAGAAACAAAATGAGGAGGCAAAGGAATACATTTCAAGTAAGGGAACAGGACAAAACCCCAGAAAAGGAACTAAGTGAAACAGAAATGAGCAACCTACCTGACAGAGAGTTCAAACTAAGAGTGTTAAGGATGCTCACTGATCTGGGGAGAAGAATAGATGAACTCAGTGAGAATGTCAACAAAGAAATGGAAGATATAAAAAAGAACCAATCAGAAATGAAGAATACAATACTGGAAATGAAAAATTCACTAGAGGGACTCAAAAGCAGAGTAGAGGATACAGAAGAACAGATCTGTGAGCTGGACGAAAGACTAGAGGAAATTACCCAAGGTGAACAGGTAAAAGAAAAAAGAATTAAAAAGAGTGAGGACAGTCTAAGGGACCTCTGGGACAACATCAAGCACACTAACATCCGTGTTATAGGTGTCCCGGAAGGAGAAGAGTGAGACAAAGGGGCAGAGAATCTATTTCAAGAAATAATAGGTGAAAACTTCCCTAACCTAAGGAAGGAAACAGACATCCAGGTACAGGAAGCACAGAGAGCCCCAAACAAGATAAACCCAAAGAAGCCCACGCCAAGACACATCATAATCAAAATGTCCAGAATTAAAGATAAAGAGAGAATCCTAAAAGCAGCAACAGAAAGCCAAGTTACATACAAAGGAAACCCCATAAGGCTATCAGCTGACTTCTCAGCAGAAACCTTACAGGCTAGACAAAAATGGCACGATATATTTAAAGTGCTAAAATGAAAAAACTTACAGCCAAGAATACTCTACCCAACAAGGTTATCATTCAAAATGGAAGGAGAGATCAAAAATTTCCCAGACAAGCAAAAATTAAAGGAGTTTGTTAACAAGAAACCAATGCTACAAGAAATGTTAAAGGGACTGATTTAAGGGGAAAAGAGAAGACCACAAATAGGAAAAATTAGCTATTTCCGTGATAAGAACGTAATGGATACAAATGCACAAAAAAGAGGTTAGATATGATATCAAAAACATAAAAGGAGGGAGGAGGTGAATTAAAGAGTAGAGCTTTCAGACAGAGGTCAAACTAAAGTGACCATCAATTCTGCATAGAAGGAGAAAGGAACAGAGAAGGACTACTAAAACACTGAGAAAAAAAAAAGTTAAAAAATGGCAGTAAGTACATACTTATCAATAGCTACTTTAAACGTCAATGGACTAAATGCTCCAATTAAAAGGCATAGGGTGGCTGATTGGATAAAAAAACAAGACCCGTATATATGCTGCATACAAGAGACACAATTCAGGGGCCAGCCCGGTGGCGCAAGCGGTTAAGTGCGCGCGCTCCGCTGCAGCGGCCCGGGGTTCGCTGGTTCGGATCCCGGGCGCGCACCGACGCACTGCTTGGCAAGCCATGCTGTGGCGGCGTCCCATATAAAGTGGAGGAAGATGGGCACAGATGTTAGCCCAGGGCCGTCTTCCTCAGCAAAAAAAGAGGAGGATTGGCGGATGTTAGCACAGGGCTGATCTCCTCACAAAAAAAAAAAAAAAAAAAGAAAGAGACACACTTCAGACCTAAAGACACTCACAAACTGAAAGTGAAGGGATGGAAAAAGATACTCCATAGGCAATGAAAGAAAGCAGGGGTAGCAGTACTCATATCAGACAAAATAGACTTTAAAACAGAAACTGTAAAAAGAGATAAAGAAGGGCATTACATAATGATCAAGGGAACAATCCAACAAGAGGATATAACACTTGTAAATATCTACGCGCCCAATGTAGGTGCACCTAAATATATAAAGCAATTATTAACAGACATAAAAAAGAAATAGACAGTAACACAATAATAGTAGGGGACTTTAACACTCCACTTACACCAACAGATAGATCATCCAAACAGAAGATCAATAAGGAAACATTGGCCTTAAACGACAGACTAGAACAGATGGACCTAGTAGATATATACAGAGCATTCCATCCAAAAACCGAAGAATACATGTTCTTTTCATATGCACATGGAACATTCTCCAGGATTGATCACATAGGCCACAAAACGAGTCTCCATAAATTTAAGAAGATTGAAATAATACCAAGCATCTTTTCTGACCACAACAGTATGAAACTAGAAATCAACTATAGGAAGAAAATCAGAAAAGCCACAAATACATGGAGATTAAACAAAATGCTACTGAACAATGACTGGGTCAATGAAGAAATCAAAGAAGAAATCAAAAAATACCTGGAGACAAATGAAAATGAAAATACGACATGCCAGAATTTATGGGATACAGCAAAAGCGGTTCTAAGAGGAAAGTTTATAGCGATACAGGCCTATCTCAACAAACAAGAAAAATCTCAAATAAACAATCTAACAATGCACCTAAAGGAACTGGAAAAAGAAGAACAAACCAAGCCCAAAATCAGTAGAAGAAGGGAAATAATAAAAATCAGAGCAGAAATAAATGAAATAGAGACCAAAAAAACAATAGAAAAAATTAATAAAACCAAGAGCTGGTTCTTCGAAAAGATCAACAAAATTGACAAACCTTTAGCTAGACTCACCAAGAAAAAAAGAGAGAAGGCACAAGTAAGTAAAATCAGAAATGCAAGAGGAGAAATTACAACAGAC
Source organism: Diceros bicornis minor (assembly GCF_020826845.1). Taxonomy (NCBI): domain Eukaryota; kingdom Metazoa; phylum Chordata; class Mammalia; order Perissodactyla; family Rhinocerotidae; genus Diceros; species Diceros bicornis. Next base: position 13,677,946 of record NC_080754.1, on the reverse strand, counting down.
ACCTCAGAAATACAAAAGATTATACGAGAATACTATGAAAAGCTATATGCCAACCAATTCGACAATCTGGAAGAAATGGATAAATTCTTAGAATCATACAACCTTCAAAAATTGGATCAAGAAGAAGTAGAGAATTTGAATAGACCAATCACCAGTAAGGAGATAGAAACAGTAATCAAAAACCTCCCCAAAAATAAAAGTCCAGGACCAGACGGCTTCCCTGGTGAATTCTACCAAACATTCAAAGAAGACTTAATACCTATTCTTCTCAAACTCTTCCAAAAAATTGAGGAGGAGGGGAAGCTCCCTAACTCGTTCTATGAAACCAACATTACCCTGATACCAAAACCAGACAAACACAACACAAAAAAAGAAAATTATAGGCCAATATCACTGATGAACATCGAAGCAAAAATCCTCAACAAAATACTAGCAAATCGCATACAACAATACATTAAAAAGATTATACACCATGACCAAGTGGGATTTATTCCAGGCATGCAGGGATGGTTTAACATTTGCAAATCAATCAACGTAATACACCACATTAATAAAATGAAGAATAAAAATCACATGATCATCTCAATAGATACAGAGAAAGCATTTGACAAGATACAGCATCCATTTATGATAAAAACTCTGAATAAAATGGTTATAGAAGGAAAGTACCTCAACATAATAAAGGCCATATATGAGAAACCCACAGCTAACATCATCCTCAATGGTGAAAAACTGAAAGCTATCCCTCTAAGAACAGGAACCAGACAAGGATGCCCACTGTCACCACTCCTATTTAACATAGTACTGGAAGTCCTAGCCAGAGCAATCAGGCAAGAGAAAGAAATAAAAGGGATCCAAATTGGAAAGGAAGAAGTGAAACTGTCACTATTTGCAGATAACATGATTTTATATATAGAAAACCCTAAAGAATCCACCAGAAAACTCTGAGAAGTACTAAACGAATATGGTAAATTTGCAGGATACAAAATCAACATACAAAAATCAGTTGCATTTCTATACACTAACAACGAAGTAGCAGAAAGAGAAATTAAGAATACAATCCCATTTACAATTGCAACAAAAAGAATAAAATACCTAGGAATAAACTTAACCAAAGAGGTGAAAGATCTGTACACCGAAAACTATAAAACATTGCTGAAAGAAATTGAAGAAGACACAAAGAAATGGAAAGATATTTCATGCTCTTGGATGGGAAGAATTAACATAGTTAAGATGTCCATACTTCCTAAAGCAATCTATAGATTCACTGCAATCCCTATCAAAGTTCCAACAACATTTTTCACAGAAATAGAGCAAAGAATCCTAAAATTTATATGGAACAACAAAAGACCCCGAATAGCTAAAGGAATCCTGAGAAAAAAGAACAAAGCTGGAGGTATCACACTCCCTGACTTCAAAATATACTACAAAGCTATAGTAACCAAAACAGCATGGTACTGGCACAAAAACAGACACACAGATCAATGGAATAGAATCGAAAGCCCAGAAATAAACCCACACATCTATGGACAGCTAATCTTTGACAAAGGAGCCAAGAACATACAATGGGGAAAAGAAAGTCTCTTCAACAAATGGTGTTGGGAAAACTGGATAGCCACATGCAAAAAAATGAAAGTAGACCCTTACCTTACACCATAAACAAAAATTAACTCAAATGGATTAAAGACTTGAATGTAAGACCTGAAACTATGAAACTTCTAGAAGAAAACATACGCAGTACACTCTTTGACATCGGTCTTAGCAACATCTTTTCAAACACCACGTCTGACCGGGCAAGAGAAACAATAGAAAAAATAAACAAGTGGGACTACATCAAACTAAAAAGCTTATGCACAACAAAGGAAACCATCAACAAAACGAAAGACAACCTAACAATTGGGAGAAGATATTTGCAAACCATACATCTGATAAGGGCTTAATCTCCAAAATATATAAAGAACTCATGCATCTCAACAACAAAAAAACTAACAACTCAATTAAAAAACGGACAAATGACCTGAACAGACATTTCTCCAAAGAAGATATATAGATGGCCAACAGACACGTGAAAAGATGTTCAAAATCATTAACTATCAGGGAAATGCAAATGAAAACTACAATGAGATATCACCTCACGCCCATCAGAATGGCTATAATTAACAAGACAGGAAACAACATGTGTTGGAGAGGATGTGGAGAGAAGGGAACTCTCATACACTGCTGATGAGAGTGCAAACTGGTGCAGCCACTATGGAAAACAGTATGGAGATTCCTCAAAAAAATCAAGGATAGACCTACTATATGATCCAGCTATTCCACTGTTGGGTATTTATCCAAAGAACTTGAAAACACCAATGCGTAAAGATACATGCACCTCTGTGTTCATTGCAGCGTTATTCACAATAGCCAAGACTTGGAAGCAACCTAAGTGCCCATCAGGGGACGAATGGATAAAGAAGATGTGGTATATATACACAATGGAATACTACTCAGCCATAAGAAACGATGAAATCCAGCCATTTGTGACAACATGGATGGATATTGAGGGTATAATGCAAAGTGAAATAAGTCAGAGGGAGAAGGTCAAATACCATATGATTTCCTTCATTAAGTAGTAGATAATAACAACAATAAACAAACACATAGAGACAGAGATTGGATTGGTGGTTACCAGAGGGGAAATGGGGAGGGAGGAGGGTGAAAGGGATAATTCGGTACATGTGTGTGGTGATGGGTTGTAATTAGTATTTTGGTGGTGAACATGATGTAATCTATGCAGAAATAGAACTATAATGATGTACGCCTGAAATTTATACAATGTTATAAACCAATGTTACTGCAATAAACAAAAAAATTAAAAAAAAAATAAAATAAAATAAGTACATTAATGAAAACATATTTTAGCAAATTAAAAAGGATTTTTTATCAGCTTGCTTTTAATTTAATGCTAACTAAATGTACTTTAAAAAATATTTCATATTTTAAAAGGCCTGAATGAAGTTTTCTTAGCCATGTTTTTCTATGTGCATTCTAACATATACATACTAGTGATATATGTATAAACATGTGAGTATTCTTGCATATGTGTACGTCCTCTTGATCTATGTGAAATGTGGGTCAGCCCATTAGGAACATGCAGCTTGTCTAAAGAAACTAGTTTCTGACATAGTAGCTGAGGTTATCCAATTATCCAATTATCTAATTTATTTGAATGTAGACAGCTAAACTGAATAAAATTCACGTCAGGGATTAAATTACCTAGTGTGCTGTCCTCAAGGATTAGATCAACTTATAATTATAAAATAGTCATTTAATTTTGGGGTCCTCCACACAGTGTCAGCACCACACATAGCAGAGTAAATTCTCTTGTCAGTAAAAAACTATAAGTGTTAGAGCTGGAAGGATCCTTACAGATTATTTAAACCTCTTCATTTTACAGCTGAATAAACTGAGACTCACAGAAATGACAATTCAATCAGTGCAATTAATTGTAACTCAAAACACTTTCTAAATTTTGAAATATTTTAATTAGTTGTCCAATCAGTGTGGTAGAGGAAAATATGCCAGAGCAGAAAAGTCTAGGTGTCAGACCACCTGGCTTAGGCCATTGCAAATGCTTTGACATTTCCACTGACGATAATGGGGAGCCATTGCAGGCTTGAGCAGAGGATCAATACCACATGACTTATATTTTAAAGGGATTGCTCTGGCTGCTGTGCTGAATAGACTGAGGGCGTTAAGGGTAAAAGCAAGGAGATCTGTTAGAAGGCTATTGCAGGAATCCAGGGGAGATATGATAGCTCAGATCAGGGTGATGGCAGTGGAGGTAGTGAGCAGAAGAACATATTTTGGATGTAGTTTGAAGGTGGAGTCAACAGAACTTTTTGGAAGATTGAATATGCAGTATGAGAGAGAAGAGTCAAGGGTGATGTTTTAGCTCAAGATGCCCTAACAAAATACCATAGATGGGGTGGCTTAAACAATGGAAATTTATTTTATCACAGTTCTGGAGGCTGGAAGTTTGAGATCAGGGTGGCAGCATGGTCAGGAACTGGTGAGGACTCTCTTCCTGGCTTGCAGACGGCTGCCTTCTTGCTGTGATCTCATGTGGGGAAGAGAGAGAGCAAGCAAGGTCTCTGGTGTCTCTTCTTAATAGGGCACTAATTCCTCCATGAGGGCCCTACCCTCATGACCTCATCTAACCATAATCACTTCCCGAAGGCCCTGTCTCCAAATATCATCACAGTGGGTCTTAGGGCTTCAACATATAAATTTTGGGGAGAAACAATTCAGTCAATACCAAGGCTTTTGTCTTGAAAACCAAAAGGATGGAACTACCATCTAATAAGACAGGGAAGGCTATAGGTGAACACATTTTGTGGGAGGAGATCAAGAATTCAGTTTTGGATATGTTGAATTTGAGATGTTTTTAAGACATCTAAGTGGAAATGTCAGTAAGCAATTGTATATATGATTCTAGAAGATAGAAGAAAGTTCTGGGATAAAGATATAAATTTGGGAGATGTTGGCATAGAGATGGTATTTAAAACTATGAAGCAAATGGGATTGCTTAGAGACTGTATTAATTTGGTAGGGCTGCCGTGGCAAAGTACCACAAATTGGGTGGCTTGAACAACAGAAATTTATTGTCTCAGTTCTGGAGGTTAGAAGCACATGATCAAGGTGTCAGCAGAGTTGGTTCCTTCTAAGGCTGTAAGGGAGAATCTATATCATGCCTGTCTCCTAGCTTCTAGTGTTTGCTGGCAATCTTTGGTCTTCCTTGACTTGTAGAAGCATCGCTCTGATCTCTGCCTTCTTGTTCACATGGCATTCTCCTTGTGTGTGTGTCTGTGTCTAAATTTTCCCTTTTTGTAAGAGCTTCAGTCATACTGGATTATTCCAATTCTAATATGACCTCATCCTAACTAGTTACATCTACAACAACCCTGTTTCCATATAAGGTCATATTCTGAAGTACTGGTAGTTAGAACTTCAACATGAATTTTGGGGCACACAATTCAAGCCATAAAAGGGACCATAGATTTTTGGAAAAAATTAAAGAGGCTCAAGGATTAGGAAAGGAGATTGAAAATGAGTGATCAGTGAGGTGGGGGAAAAGCTAAGAGGTAGGTTTTAAACTAGACTCAGGGGAAGAAGTGGAGCTTAGCTTCACCTACCATGGTTAATTGGTCAACATGAGTTTATTCCTAGCAGACCATAAGCTCCACGAATACCAAGATCAATTCTTTTGCATCTGTTTTATAACCATGGTGGGTGTGTAATAAATACTTAGTGATGTGATATTTATTGATAGAATGAATCAATGAATGAATCTTCTATCCCTATGACTTACAGTTTGCCCCACAGTGTGCTCTATTGCTCTGGGCTTCCTAGTTTTATTTCCCCCATGGGCGTGTAGGCTATCTGAGTGCAGAGATTGCACCTTCTGCTCCTCTGTATTCTTCACAGTGTCTAGCACCTACTAGGCACACAGCGGACATGCAATTGATACTCGTTAATTAGTTTCTGTCATCTATATTTATGCTTGTTAAGATATTAGTTCACAATTTCTTTTAATCTTGTTGATAAATGTATTATATTTGTCATGAAAGACATTAGTCATAATTTGAAAGAGAGGCTAAAAACATCAATTAGAATTCTAATACTACAAAACAAATCCTTCTACAATTTTAATCTATTTTTCCATAAATTTTCTATTTAAAATTTTTTATTCTTGATTTTGTATATAGCTTTGTCTCTTTTCCTTGTGTGTATTTGCATGTGTCTTGTCTCCTTTAATAGATTCTGAGAATATTTAGGCCAAGAACCGTGTCTTCGTTTGCCTTTTCTTATTCCCTCAGTGGCATACAATTCAGTTGCTCTCTCCCTCCCCTTCCCCTCATTCCCAACTCACATACTTTGGATTTGCAGTAATCATTCAACAATGAATTAACAGCCTGATTCCCACACTCACTTCAGAGAAGATTTCCGCTCTCATTTCTAACCCCGGGGTATCTTTATTTCTGTAATCCTCTCTCGTGATTTTAGCAACAAATCAGCACTTAGCTCAAGTCAGGTAAAATCCAAGATGACATCTTCAGGGCCTTGTTGATAAATGATGTTCAGAGAAGCACTCTCCCCATTTAGAGTCTGTATTGACTCTGTAAGGCACCAGAAACACTGGGGCTTTGGTCTTGATTTTAAGCACTTTATTTAGGCACCATGATTGAAAGTCAAGTGAGAAATAGAGAATTAGGCAGCAAGCCTGGATCACCACAATGACAACTAGCAACAAAAAATCCTTTCACAAGAGGCAATTTGGGAGAATGAAAGGAGGTGATTGAGGGTAGGAAGTAAATATTATTCTTTTTAATGAATGTTAGTTGTTTTATTTATAAGAATGTGCCCACTGAAAATATTTTGAGGTTTTTTGTAACTAAAATAATAGACTACAAATTAATGACTATTTATTTCAACTCCTGGCAAAATAAGTAAAATATCATTGAACACAATTATGTAACTAATTGAGCCACACTTTAGACAGAGTACCCAAGACAGAAATGTCTTTCAATTTGCTATATGAAGTATCTTCCAAATCCATGGCAACAAGCTTTCACATATTTGCCAAATTTCTCATGCTAGACTTTAATTTAGTTCACTGTTGGCAGAGAGAGATAATTATCTTCTTCCGAAAGCAGCTATGAAAGTTTCTAGGTGCTTTTCTTAGAAGTCTTTCCTCCATACCACCATGGAAACTAGGAATGCTTGACTATTGGATAGATGATTAAAAATGATGTATATGTGGAAAAATTTTTAATAAGCACTTATTGGAGACCATAATATAAAATGACACGGTAGAAGAGAGAAGTAAAAAGATCACCACCACCACCAACAAAAAGGAATAGAGCCTCAGTGATTATTGAACACTCTTTCTATTGAATATCAGGAAGTATAATATACACGTAACTGGAGTCCCAGAAGGAGGAGAACGAAAAAGAGACAGAAAAATATTAAAAGAAATAAAGACCAAACTTTCCCCAAATTTGGTAAAAACATTAACCTACAGATGCCAAGAAACTCAGCGAACTCCAAGCAGGACAAACAAAAAGAAAGACACACTGATGCACATTATAATCAAACTGCTGAAAACCAAAAGTTTTCAAGAACCTTTGAAATCATTAAAAAAGCTAGAGAAAAAAGACTTTACAAACAAGAGAACAATGATAAGAACACACCTTTAAAGTGCTAAAAGAAAAAAAAATTGTCAACTCAGATTCTATATTCACTGAAAATATCCTTCAGAAATGAGGGTGAAATGAAGACATTTTCAGATAAAGAAAAGCTGGTAAAATTTGTTGCTAACAGACTTGTATGACGAGAAATGCTACGGAAGTCTTCAGGCAAAAGGGAACAACACCAGATGGAAATTCAGATCTAGAGAAAGCAATACAGAGTTTGGGAAATGGTAAATATATGGGTGGGTATAAAAGACAATCTTATGTTTTTCTTTTTGTAATTTCTTTAATGAAAAATCGATGGCTTAATGGGCCGGCTCCGTGGCTTAGCAGTTAAGTGCGTGCGCTCCGCTGCTGGCAGCCCGGGTTCGGATCCCGGGTGTGCACCGACGCACCGCTTCTCTGGCCATGCTGAGGCCGTGTCCCACATACAGCAACTAGAAGGATGTGCAACTATGACATACAACTATCTACTGGGGCTTTGGGGGAAAAAAATAAATAATAAAATAAAATTATAAAAAAAAATTGATGGCTTAAAATAAACATAAAAATACTTTCTTGTGGCATTTGTAATGTAGATACAAGTAAGATGTATGACTTAAGTAGCACAAAGGATGGAGTAAATGGAATTATACTGTTGAAAGGTTCTTACATTTTATGTGAAGTGGTATAATAGTAACTCTAAATACACTGCGATAATTAAAGGATGCATTTTGTAATCCTTAAAGAAACAAGTAAAACAATAATTCATACAAAGAAGTATAAAAGAAAGCCAAAAGAGAAAATAAAATGGAACTCTAAAAATTTAAAAACAGAAGCAGCTTTGATTTCACCCATGGCTTCTCTCTTTCTCTAATACCTCATATCCAATCGTTTAGGAAATCCTGCTGGCTTTTCCTTCAAACTATATCCAGAATCTGACTATCTTTTGCTGCCTTTACTGCTACCAGCCTGATGTGAGCCACTCCTCTCTCAGCAAAAGCCACCTAACTGGTGTCCTGGCTTCTATCCTTGCTCCCAATAAGTCATTCTTTTTTTTTTTTTTTAATTTTTTGTTTATTGCAGTAACGTTGGTTTATAACATTGTATAAATTTCAGGTGTACATCATTATACTTCTATTTCTGCATAGATTACATCATGTCCACCACCAAAATACTAATTACAACCCATCACCACACAATGTACCGAATTATCCCTTTCACCCTCCTCCCTCCCCCCTTCCCCTCTGGTAACCACCAATCCAATCTCTGTCTCTATGTGTTTGTTTATTGTTGTTATTATCTACTACTTAATGAAGGAAATCATATGGTATTTGACCTTCTCCCTCTGACTTATTTCACTTTGCATTATACCCTCAATGTCCATCCATGTTGTCACAAATGCCTGGATTTCATCATTTCTTATGGCTGAGTAGTATTCCATTGTGTATATATACCACATCTTCTTTATCCATTCGTCCCTTGATGGGCACTTAGGTTGCTTCCAAGTCTTGGCTATTGTGAATAATGCTGCAATGAACACAGGGGTGCATGTACCTTTACAAATTGGTGTTTTCAAGTTCTTTGGGTAAATACCCAACAGTGGAATAGCTGTATCATATGGTAGGGCTTAATCTCCAAAATGTATAAAGAACTCATGCATCTCAACAACAAAAAAACTACCAACCCAATTAAAAAATGGGCAAAAGACCTGAACAGACATTTCTCCAAAGAAGATATACAGATGGCCAACAGACACATGAAAAGATGTTCAAAATCACTAACTATCAGGGAAATGCAAATCAAAACTACAATGAGATATCACTTCACGCCAGTCAGAATGGCTATAATTAACAAGACAGGAAACAGCATGTGTTGGAGAGGATGTGGAGAGAAGGGAACTCTCATACACTGCTGGTGGGAGTGCAAACTGGTGCAGCCACTATGGAAAACAGTATGGAGATTCCTCAAAAAATCAAGGATAGAACTACCAATAAGTCATTCTTAACACAGCAGCCAGAGTGATTCAGAGTCCTTACAATGGCCTACAAGGCACTACATGCTCTGGTCCCAGGGCTTGCATCCACCCACACATCCTATATTTCTCCCCTTTGCTCCCTCTCTTCCAGCCACAGAGGCCTCTTTACAGTTCCCAGAGTACACTAGACATGCTCTTGCCTAAGGGCCTTTGCGCCGGCTGTTCTGTCTAAATAGTTTCCCCAGGTGTTTACAAAGCTAACTCTTTACCTCCTCCCACTTCTTGCTCACAATGCCAACCACTCACTGATGCTCACCTTGATCAACCCCCTAAAAATCTCAAGACAGTCTCAACTGTCTTGGTCCCCTACTGTTCCCTACTGTTTCTTCTTCTTTTTTTTTTTTGTAGCACTTACCTTCTAAAATACAAGGACATGCATCTTTCCTGTTGGTTTGTTCGTTTTAATTGATGTACATCAAGCACATAGAGCAGATGCTCAATATATAATTGTTGATCAAATAAAAGAATGAATAAGGAAGCAGAGCTAGCTGTCTTGTTCATTGAGAATATATATGTATTTTCAGTACATGGTATAGTGTCTGGACGTTGTTCAGTAAATTTTCTGAAGTGTGCGAGATGGATGCTCTGAAAAAGGGACTCAATTCTATGAGAGTTGTTGTGTGTAGAGCCAATATAGAGCACCACTTTCCCTATTCAATTTAAAATTTAAGAGAAAGATAAATCTAAAGGTAAGATGGAGAACTAAACTGGTTCTCCAATAAGACTGAGATTATTTTTATTGCTGATAAGACTGATACTGCTGAACATGGCTTTTGATTGTGGGTCAACTTTACTAATTGTGAACCCCACAAATAGACAGACTTAGCCTGTCACAAGCAGTGCTGCACCACACGTGGGTGGACCTCATGCCTGGAAACTTACAGAACAGAAGAAGAGAACAGAATATATGCTCTTTTTTGTCTGGTTTCTAAAGAGAAAGAAAAAGGCAATGACCTAAGCATTCCTGGTTTATTCTTCTCAAAATTAGCTTTTGAAAATAATCTCTCTTTCCTTGGGGAAGAACAAGAAGAGGTTATAGAGAAGCCAGAAGTGTTTTACTAATGGACATCCTCCATATGGAAGAAAACAAAAGGAGTGAGGGAGAATTATCTTCCTCATATCTAGAACATAAACCACAGTGAATCATCAGTGTGAGGTAGGTAATTGATTCTATGTTCTTGGACAGACTCACCTAGAAAGACAATATAGACAGGGTAGAGGCTAGGTCAGAGGCTTGAGAAACCATCAGTACTTGGATGGAAGTGTTATGGACTGAATTGTGTCCCATCTCCCTTCCCTCCAGTCGTATGTTGAAGCCCTAACCCTTAATGTGACTGTATTTGGAGGTAGGGCCTTCAGGAAGGTAGCTAAGGTTAAAAGAGGTCATAATGGTGGGACCATAATGTGATAGGACTGGTGTATTTAGAGGAAGAGGAAGAGGAAGAGACACCAGAGCTCTCTTTCCGCAAACACATAGAGGAAAGGCTACATGAGGACACAGCAAGTAGGCAGCCGTCTGCAAGCCAGGAAGAGAGCTCTCACCAGAAACAGACTTTTATGGCACCTTGATCTTGCATTTCTAGCCTCCAGATCTGTGAGAAAATAATTTTCAGTGGTCTAAGCCACCCAATCTGTGGTATTTTGTTGTGGCAGCCCAATCTGATTAAGACAGGAAGACAACAAGCTTGCCAGTAGAAGCGGGAGAAGCACCCCAGCTTCTGTGTTGTCGCAGAAACAAAGGATAGAGAGTATTTTCACAAGGAAGGAGCAGTCAATAGGTTCAACTGTGGCCTAGAGGTCAAGTCATATGAGGACTCAAATGTCCGCTAACAGTGACATGGACGATTTTGCTGTCCCATGGACTAACGGAAAGGGATATCAGGACATTGAGACAGGATATCAGGAATTGAGACAAGAAATGTAGACAACTGCTTCAAGAAGTTGGCTCTGAAAAACTTAAATCAGCTGGAGGGAGAGGAAAGGAGAAAGGGAGGATAACATTGGAGAAGCCATGGAGGTAGTTGTTAATATGGTGGTTTATGGACAGTAAGCAGCCAGACCAGCCTGATCTGAGCCAGGGAAACCTACTTAAGAGTTCATAGCTGCATGGTTAGATAGACTAGGGCCAGACTGACTGTCTTGAAACCCAAATGGGGAGAAGTATATTTGATTTAGAGGGAGATGAATAGACAGAGAAGGTTTTTGACAATTTAATGTAACATACATTCATTAACCACTTATTGTCAGCCGGTAACTCTGCTGTGATTGATACATAAATGAATGTGTAAAGTATGCATATATCTATATACATATACTTATAAAATTAACATAGCACCCATATTTTTTGTAACTTGACTTCAAGTTATTTTCTAATGATTACAAGGAATGCACTCAAATTAGCTTACATCAGGAAGTATGTATTGCAAGGATTCATGGGCAGTCATAAAGGGAGTGGAGTCTCCCAGAAATTTCAGAACAGTAAACAGCAGCTATAAGCCAAATACTCTGGATTGGTTCATTCAATCCCCCTTTCATTGTACTAGAAAAGAAATTAGAAAGCTGAAAACTTCACTCTATTCTTTCTTGCAGCCAAAAAGCTAAAATTCTGCAGGAGAAGTCGGTTCCACCAATTAGGTTTACTTGCACAACATTGGGAGGCAGAAGTGAGGCAGATACTATCTTCTACAGCTCTGTCAAGAAACGTTCTAGAAACGTGCAGTTTTTATGCATCAGCTTTCCAGTGTCTGTTGTTCAGCTTTCTGCCTCTTGCTGGGCAAATAGCCTGGGGCCAGAATTGCCTTCTTTCTTCTGGCAAAGTTCCGGCTGTGGCCTCAGAGGTAGTAGCTTCCTAAGTCAGTTGTTTCTGAATCTTGGTGGAAGTCATTTCAGAAAGCTTGGCCTCAACCAAGGATGGGAAATTTTTTTCTATAAAGGACAGAGAGTAAATATTTTTGGCTTTGTGGACCATACAATCTCTGTTGCAATGACTCAACTCTGCTGTAGATTGAAAACAGTCATAGACAATACAAAAATAAATTGGCATGGCTGTGTTCCAATAAAACTTTATTTACAAAAACAAGTGACATGGATGAATTTGGTCTGCAAGCCACAGTTTGCCACCCTTTGGCCTAAACTCTTCCTCTTCAAGCTTTCCAATGATTTTGTAGCACCTAATTCACTTTGTTGCTAACGTTTCTGCTAAAATAATACGAAGAGTGGTTTCTGGTTCTTGCATTGAACTCTGACTAATCCAGTTATCAGGCTGTGTATCAGTCGGGAAGGGTTAGACTATACAGCAATAACAAGAGTCCCCAAATCTCAGTGACTTAACACAGTAAAAGATGACTTCTTATTCACACTACACATCTAAAGCAGGTCAGCAGGGCATACTGTTCCATTGTCCTTTCTTAGAGTCCTGGGCTGATGGGGCACCCAGCTGCAAAGTGCTGCTGGTCTCCATGACACTGAGAAAAAGAGGAATGTGGTGAATCATACACTGGCTTTTAAAACTTCTGCTTAGAAGTGACACATGTCACTGTGCTCCTATTTGGCTAAAATAAGTCACAGGGCTATGCCTAACTTCATGGGGTAGGGAAGGACAATCCTACCATGAGAGAGGAAAGAGAGAATCAGGGTATTTTGGAAGAGTCCTATTGACTCCTGCAAGTTGAATTCTCAGGGACTGTAACAGGAAAATTCTGGATCCAACTCAGCTAAAAGATGTTTGTGGAACATCATACTGTTTTGCCATCAACAAGATTTAACCACATTACAATTGTCGACCCCATTCATCATATTTGTGTCAATGAGGAATAGGAAACTTCCATTTACTCAACTGAATATGAAGAATAACAACAATAATGTCCCCCTTCTTTTTACCTTGGAAGTGACTTTCCTCAGTGTTCTGGGTAGTGAAGTACTTTTGGAAAGTGAACGAACTCTTTGATGCCACTTGTTACATAGATTCACTGATGTGAGTCACGTAACTCTCAAAAATGCCTCACTTACAGAAGGAAAGCAGTTTGGAGTCTGAGAAAATATGATTTAATCTCTGCAGAAGTCTTTCTGTAGCACTTCTCTGTCATCATCATATTTTTATTATTGTCCTGTGAAAATAGCAATAATAATGGTTTGGTTTTGGGTGCTGAAACCACACTGACTCAGTTTGAATTCTGTTTTCAAAACTTACTGACAGAGTGTCATCAGGCATACTGTGTAACTTCTTTCACCTCCATTTCTCTTCTATAAAATGGATTTAAAAATAGTTACTACTTCATAGGGTCGGCAAAGGATTAAGCAAACTCATGTAAAGCACTTAGAGTCTGATGTATAGTAACAGCTGGATGATGTGTCTCCTCCTGCTCCTCTTCTTCATCCTCACTCCATGGGGTTATAGTGATGATGACAAGATAAAATATACATAAAAGCATTTTCTGTTAACTCTAAAGCCCTTCATAAATACTATTAAGGAACAGGTTATAAAACCCGGAAAAGCTAACTTAATCCAGGATCAAATTGGTGTCAAAGTCACACAAGAACTCCAGACTTTCCTCCTTTACTCTATCTGTCCCTCCACAATAGCTCACATCCTTCCAAATGATTGCTTTGCCAGGCAAGGTTTGAGTCTTTTTCTTCTACTTGGCATTTATTTTATTTAGCTCTCTTTCGCATATTCTCCTCTCTGTGGCCATTTCTACTCCAGCCTTGGTGTTATGCTCCATCTCCCAACAGAAGGGGTTAGTTCTGATAACTCCAAGCTAATTCCTGAGAAGTATGCATCCTCCCTTCCCGTAGCTTCTGTGGGCTGCACACAGCTGAGAGGAGAGGTGGTACAGATTCCCCAGAAGAACTGGCTCTGCTGGCGGGAGCCTCCAGGGAAGCTCATTCCAACGCTGAGCTAACCAGCTCTCCTGCCAGGGACTCTGCCCAGAGGGGAGTTCACACAGAACTCTGCAGTGGAGCCCTTCCAGATCACAGTCTGAGGGCAGAGCACGTGGGAAGGGCTGTCTCTTCAGCAATGTGACAACATTCCCAGCCCTAATGCCACATCACTATGTTTTAACCGTAGTTGTCGAGGAAGAGCTTAAAAAACAATGAAGCTACTCCCTACATCTGGACTCCACCTCCCAAAATTCGTGACTGACTCCATAGCTGGTGCCACAGCACCCAAGGGCATCTCATTATTAAGCACTTACAGCCCAAAAAAGGAATGTGACATTCATTTCCATCCCATCCAAACTACTCGGGCTTAGAAGGATGGGTAAAATCAATATTTGTCTAAAAGAAGAGGATGAAATTTGTGGGTGGTTCTGCAATTTCAAGATGTGGTACAAAGGTGCTCAGGAGATGAATTGCAAATAAAAGAGCAGAAAAGAATTTCCTGAGTGTCATTTTAAAAGGCTTCATGCTAATAAGAGCTAAATTCATCCTTTGATATTTTCAAGCTTGCTGAGTAAATAACTCATAAATTTCCCGTAATGATTATATGCATGCTACCGGTGTGCCTCGGAGTCTGGCCTATTTTGTGGGTTGACATCAGAGTCGGAGAAAGCTGTGCCACAGCTCCAGCATCCCAGCTAGCTCCCTGGCTCCGTCCGCACCCCATACGTGGAATGGCTGGGATGGTGTCTGTTTCAGGAGACAAAACTGATATCCCACCTGAAATCTGCTTAAATGGTATTATTTCTCTTGTTCTTCTTTCCTTTACATTTATTTTATATTTTTTATTTCCCTCTGGCCAAGTGAAGAGAAAGACGATGTATATTATATAATGTTCCTGAAATTTTTCATCTTTCACAAAAGATCTTGAAGGTGTGGTACAGAAACACTTCCATTTAATATTTTTAAGCTCAACAGCTTGAAGTATAAGGAAGTGGAAGGCAGATGATAAGTCTAAGCAGGCCTTTAAGGGTGCAAGTGTTGTCACGGGGTGAGTTTCCATGTTTATGCCTTCTTCCCCATCTATTGAATCTATACCTGGAGGTGTGTGATCATGCAGTGCTGGCTGTAAGCAATGAATGGACACGAAGAGATGGAAAGGTGGGTCTATTGACCAACAATAATGCCAGGCTCAGTGACAATACTCACAGTGGACCTGGTTTTGTTTTTTGGTGGGAAATTTTAGGTATTCAAAGCAGCTGTACGGTTTTAATTGTGACATTTCCTCAAGGTAGTATTTCATGCGAAGCTCATTAAGGGCTTTCTCAGAGTAGAAATGTGATAAATGTGGTTACAGTTCTCAGTCCTACTTTCTACCTAGATAATAAAACACTGATATTAAACTATAACAGTGAAAATGATGAAACTAAAACCACCATTTAATAGTCATATGACCAAGCCCATGGAAAACAATAATTTCACAGATGGAAGGTCGAATTAATTTCCACCAAATGCTTCAGTGCAAAGTAGAAGTCTGAAATGAATAGGCCACAGTATGTTTTTAGAGAGGACACTTATTTTTGTTTTCAGTTTCACAGGCGCAGTGTCCTGTTTTGACGGTGGCCAAGCTGGCGATGTGAGCTTTAGGAAGACAAGCTGCTTTAGTCCTCTGCTGGGGTGCTCCATGGGCATTAGGGTGAGGTTACACTTTCTTTGTTTATTTTCTGGAGTCTCTTGTTTCAATTTAAATTTATGGCCATCCTATTTAGAAAAAACATATTTTCCCCATTGGAAGCTATAACGAAAAGGATGGGTCCTTTATCTTCTTATAACAGCCAACATACGGCCTTCAATGATGAATATGGACCTTTGTGCCCGGGTGGGAAGGGTGGTCCTGCAAGGTATGTCATGGATAGGAAACGTCCAGCTTTTGGGTGACTCAGTTCTTCTAGTCTTTGTAGCTTCCATTGATCTAATCTTTGAACTGCCTGGGAGGAAGTCATGTTACCCTTTTCAGCCTCAAACCCTCTTTGGATGTAAATTCTACTTTTCTCTCCTATCTGTCTCCTCAACCTTGAATCATGGAAACCCTACGTCAGATACCTGCCTTCATATTCCCTTATTTCTGCTCTCTCATCATCGCTGTGCCCATCATCTCGCCCATCTCTGCTCTTATTTTGAAAGTGAATTTGTGGACAAAGTCCTACACTGAAAATGACTTCAGCTTGGGGAGGCCTTTCAGAATTTAATCGTAAGTAGCATTAACATGGACATTACAGTGATTCCTCCTTTCCCAGTGATGCTTTGGTTTTTGAAATTATTATTTCCAATTTACAGATGATAAAAATCAGGTTGAGAAAGACTGAGTACGGTTGAGAAATGTAACTTATTAAAAGTCAGTCAGTTTGTAAGCGGGCAAGACTGAACTTAAATCCACGGTTTCTGTGGATTCTATGCTTTTTCCACAAACCTACTAGCCTCTAACAGATCTAGTAAATACCAGTCCTTGAAATATAATTCATATAAGTATGCAAAAATGACCTATCTTCTCCTTCATCCACCCACTAATTTCCAAATATTCTTACCCCCAAACTCTAGATGCAGTTGCGCCTGCATATCTGTGGGTTTTGCATCTGCAGTTCTACCAACCAGTGTTTTTCGAGCATCTTCTCTCTGCTAGGCTTTAGGTACACAATGACGATCCAAACAGACATGGCCTTTCTCCTTACGGAGCCTACAATTACTACCTGTAAGGAACTCAAATTCCATTTATGTCCCAGCTTTAGTTATCAAGGCTGACTTTGCTGTTAATTTCTTTTTTGCCAGAATTATCCTTCATAAAAATAGGCAATAAATGAGGGGTCCTACACTTTTCTTCTTCCTAGAATCCGAATATGATTTTCCCTGGACACGTTCCCAAAGAAATGGTTCTGTTATTAGGAAGAATCTTCTCTGCAGCTAGCAGCCTGTGCCCCAGCAAAGGAGATAATGTTTATTTTAAAAAACAAACAATTTTGAAAACCTACCAACAGAACAATTAGACATAGTAATAAGTTCAACATTGTTTAGTATAATGAACATAAAGCCACATGCCTAGTATATCTACTAGATATACTAATATCTATTAGAGGTTTGGGTGGGTCTCTTTATTCCTCATTCAGCAGGACTGTCTCGCATTGCAGAATGCTTAGTAATCCTGGCCCTGCCCAGTTAACACCTGCAGTGTTTTCTAGCCATTGTGAAAACAAACGCTTCCTCTTGTTGATGCAAAATAACCAATAACAATTCTATAGATAAGAGAAATAAGGTGCATTTTACTTGAGCCAGAGTGAAGATTATAACCTGAGAAGGCCTTAGAAAATGTTCCAGAGAAGCACGGCTTTCAGTACGTATGGTCTTATATCTTTTTAGAACAAAGAACATATGTTAAACACACCCAGGATACATTTTCAAAGTTTCAAAGAGGTATTTAGTTGCAAATTGGCAGGTCAACATGACCCCAATGTCAGGAAAGGGACTAATACAGGCGTTACCAATAGGGTATAGAAGCAGAAGTATGTGTTCTTAGCTTAAGAGAGTGCATTCTTTACTTTAATACTTAAAGCAGATGTACAATGTATGTTTGATAGGCCATAAGTCAGGCTCCTTTAGTTCAAGCCGAATTAGTTTGAATCCGAATAGTTACCCCGTATACCTCAATATGTGAAAATCTCTTAACACTTTCATGTTTCCAAATATCCTATGGAATAAAGAACCACCCTTGATTGAAAATCACCGAATTATCAACCAAATATTATAACACCAAAATTTTTTTTACTAAAGGGAATGGCCATCCAGCAGAAGAAGTTTAGCAAAGAGGTGGCTACAGCTCTGTTAACATTGAGCTAGATGTTGTAATAGTATTTACAGGAGAGGTTGCACGCTCATATTCATAGCAGCATTATTCACAATAGCCAGGAGATGGAAGTAACTCAAATATCCATTGATGGATGAATGAATAAACCAAATGTGGTAAATAAATGCAATGGAATATTACTCAGTCTTAAAAAAAGAAGGAAATTCTGACATGCTACAATTTGGTTAACATGGTTGAATCTTGAGGACATTATGCTAAGTCAGTCAGTCACCAAAAGAGAAATACTACATAATTCCACATATATGAGGTGTCCTAAATACTAAAATTCATAAAAACAGAAGGTAGAGTGGTGATTACCAAGAGCTGGAGGTGGGGTTGGGAAGGGAGTTGTTGTTTAATGGGTACAAAGTTTCAGATTTGCATGATGAAAAAGTTCTAGTAAACTCACAGCATTGTGAATATATTTAACGTTATTGAACCATACACTTAAAAATAGTTAAGATAGTACTTTAAAAAACCAAAAATAGAAACAAAGCAAAAAAAATAAAAGATTATTAGGCAAAATTGTACACATTCTCATGATCTCTGTCTAAATAAATCTGAGGGTATGTCTGTTATGTATGGCCAACATATGTAATATACTGGTTTTTATATTTTATTTTATTGTAATTATAATACATATATTATTATTGTCTAATCTACGGAGGCAGGGTTGTATTTTAAAGTAGAATCTTGCTTCCTGTGTGTATTTCTCTTTCCTCTTCTCTCCCACTTGTACCTGGAGGGCCAAGTTCTCTCCTCCAACCATCATAAAAGTGGAAGCAAAGATTCAAAGGAACTACAGACTTAATGTGCTTGTAAATATTCCTGCAAGGATTTTCACAGATATTACATAAGGCCCATTACAGATATTATATAAGGCCTGGGCCTAGGGAAAGGTGAGTATGGGTATGGTTATCAGTGATTGGCATTGCAGAGCAAGAACTGATTTAGGAGAGAAATGACCAAGTCTTATCTAAAGCATGCAAGTTGGATTCAACATTTAAAAATCAACCAATGTAATTCACCTAATTATCTAAGCAAAAAAGAAAAACCATATTTCATTCAATAGACACGGAAAAAGCATTTGACAAAATTCACTATCCATTTGTGATAAAGAGTCTCAACAATCTAGGTATAAAAGGGAACTTTCTCGACCTCATAAAGGGTTTCTTGAAGAATTTCCAGCTAACGTTATATTTAATGATGAAAGACTGAATGCTTTTCCCTTAGATTGGGAATAAAAATATTTTGTCCACTTTCATTTCTTCTATTCAACATTTTCCTACAAGTCATAGCCATTTCAATCAGTCCAGAAGAAGAATAAAAAACCACACAGATTGTAAAGAAAAAGAAAAGCACAGAATACATCATCATCTATGTAGAAAATCCTAAGAAACCTAAAAATAAAGACTAGAACTAATAGATGAGTTTAGCAATATTGCAGGATAAAATATCAATATACACTATTAGCAAAGAAAAATCAGAAAATGAAAAACCAATGCAATTATGTTAACATAAAAATATGAAATTCTAAGAGATAAATTTGATAAGAAAACTTTCCATGACCTATACCTGAAAGCTACAAAAGATTGCTGAGAGAAATAAATGAAGACCTAATAGAGAAATACTGTGCTCAGAGATTGGAAGACCCAACATTGTTGAGATGACAATTCTCCCTAGTTGTTCTATAGATTCAACAGTCTGCATCAAAATTCTATTGGGCTTATTTTTAGTACGAACTGACAAACTATTTCTCAAATTTATACGGAAATGTGAAATATATAGAATAGACAAAGCAATTTTTAAAAAAAGCAATGTTGAGGGACTTATATCGTGTGGTTTCAAGATTTATTATGAATCTTCAGCAAACACACAGTGGTATTAACAGAAAGAGAGATACATAAATAAATAGACTAGAATAGAGTCCAGAAATACACACATATAAAGTGCATTGATTTTTGACAAAGGGCCCAAAGCAATTCAATGGGAAAGAATAATCTTTAATGTATGGTGCTGAAATAATTTGATATCCATATGCAAAAATGTGAGCTTAACTCCTACCTCACACCATAAACAAAAATTAACTCCCAAAGGATAATAGATGTAAATCTAAGAGCTAAAACTATAAAACTTCTAGAGAAAACAATAACAAAAGAGAAAATCTTAGTGCACTTGGTTAGACGAAGATTTCCTATATAGTAATCCAAAAGGCATGATGTATAAAAAAAAAAAGAAGATGAATTGGACTTCATCAAAATTAAAAACATTTGCTTTTCAAAATATATTATTAAATATTGAAAAGACAAGAGAGAGACTAAGTTAAAATATTTGAAAACCATACAAATCTGACAAAGGACTCGTATCCAGAATATGTAATAAGTTCTTACAACTGAATAATTAGAAAACAAATAACCTAATAAAAATGAGCGAAAGAGTTAAACATCACCAAAACTGTTGTATGGATAGCAAATAAGTATATTAAAATGTGCTCAATGTTGTTATTTATTACGGAGATGCAAATTAAAACTACAATTAAACACCCACTAGATTAGCCAGTATGAAAAATCTTAATCACACCAAGCGATGATGAAAATGTGGAACAATTGCAATTCTCATAACTGCTGGTGGGGATGTAAAAGGTTGCAAGTGCTTTGGAAAATAGTTTGGAAGTTTCTTTAAAAGTTAACTCTACATCCAGCATATGATGCAGCCATTGTACTCTTATGTATGTGCCCAAGAAAATGAAAACATATTTACAAAGTCTTGTACATGAAGGTTTATAGCAGCATTATTCATAATAGGCAAAAAGTGGGAACCGACTAAATGTCCATAAACTGATGAGTAGATAAATAAAGTGTGGCATATCCATACAATGGAGTATTCTTCAGCAATAAAAAGGAATGAAGTACTGATGCATGCTACAAAATGGAAGAATTTTGAAAATATTATGCTAAGTGAAGGAAGCCAGTCATAAAAAAACACATCTTGTATATTCCATTTGTGTGAAATGTCTGGAAAAGGCAAATCTATAGAGATGGAAAAGAAGATTAATGGTTTTCTAGGGCTGGCAGTGGTGAGATGGAGGAGTTGGGAAAGAGAAGTGACTGTTAAGGGGTACGGGTTTTTTTAGGGTAATGAAAATGTTAAAAAATTAGACCGTGGTCATGGTTGTACAACTCTGTGAGTATACAAAAAATGTTTGAATAGTGCATTTTAAATGGATGAATTGTATGACATATAAATTATATCTCAATAAAGCTCTTTTAAAAGTTCAATGTAAGCAACTAGAAGGAGGTGCAGCTATGACATACAACAATCTACTGGGGCTTTGGGGGGAAAAAATAAATAAAATAAAATCTTTAAAAAAAAAAAAAAAGTTCAACGTACAGCTACCACATGACCCAGCCATTCTATCTATATACTTACCCAAGAGAATGAAAGCATATTTCCAAACAAAGACTTGTACATAAGTGTTCATAGCAGCATTATTCATAATAGCCCAAACCTGGAAATAACCCAAATGTCCAACCGAAAGTGAGTGGATAAACAACTTGTGGTACGTTCAGAGAATATACTACGACTCAGAAACAATAAGGAACAGTTATTAACACCTGCAACAACATGGGTGAAAATCAAAATAATTTTTGTGAGTATAAAAAGCCAGACAATAGATCATATACTGTACGATTCTATTCATATAAAAGTATAGAAAATGAAATCTAATCAATAGTGACGTTGGATTATGAAAACATGTCAGTAATTACTGGGTACAAATATGGAAGGAAAATCTTCACACTGACTTTCCAGGATGTGTATTTTCCTATGTAGACCTCTGAGTTTCCTCTCAGTTTCTTCAATTAAGTCAAAACTACGTGTTCCTCTTTCCCCATATATTTTTGTTCTTAGTGTATTTCTTGAGCTGTTTTCATATTATTTCTTTGCTTTCTGTGAAGTTGTTTTTTTAAAAAAACTTGGGACCACCAAGTTGTAAAGATGTCTGTTTTTCCTGACTGTTATACTACAGGTAGACTGTCCAGTTAAGTTGAGAAGAGTGAATCAACAGCTTCTATTTGTCTGTCTCTGAATCCCTTTATAGATAGCTGATTTCCATCCTAGAATGAACTGTAATGTGAGTGAGACATAAGATTGTATCCTGTTAACTCCCTGGGAATTTGGGGTTTCTTGTTACAGATGTTGGCCTTCTCTGATTGATGCAGGTATCAAAAAGTCAAAATACATAGGAATAAACTTAGTATGAAATATATATTAGTAGTAGTAGTATATTATTATACAATATTATTTTTAGAACAGTTTACAATGTTATGAGGAAGGTAAGGAAAGTCTAAAGTAAATGGAAACATACCCTATGTTGTTTGGTAGGGCCACTCATATTGTAAAGGTGTAAATTTTCATAAACTAATCTATAAATTTTGATTAGAAGTAAAGTTCATTTGGGTGGCCAGCCCGGTGGCCTAGTGATTAAGTTTGTGTGCTCTGCTTTGGCAGCCTGGGGTATGGGGGTTCGGATCCTGGGTGCATGCCTACATACTACTCATCAATCTATGCTGTGGCGGTGTCCCACATACAAAATAGAGGAAGATTGGCAACAGATATTAGCTCAGGGCCAATCTTCCTCACCAAAAAAATAAATAAATAAATAATAAAAGTAAAGTTCATTTGGAAAAGTAAGTCTGCCAATGTCAAGGGAATTTTTTTAAAAGAAAAATAGGAATCAGTTCTATTAGATATTGAAACTTATGAAGCTATATGGAAATAATATGAGAAAAAATATATGTCCAGAAAATCAATGAACATAAGTTCATAAAGTCCATATTGAAACTTAATGTTATAATAATGGAAAAAGTCTGATCCTAGAGACAAAATTATATCCAGACAAATCAATAGACATAAAGTCCATAGAAAGGACTTTCTTTTAATGAGAAATGTGGTAGGTGAAACCAGTAACAGTAAAGGGAGTCAATAAGTTTAAAACAGCTGGATAATTATTTGGAAAGAAATAAATTTGGAATTTCTACCTAACTCCTTGCACCAAAATAAAGTTTAAACTGAAAAAAATTTAAAAATTAAACTGCAAAGTTTTACAAGAAAAGATGAGAAAATGTATGTTTGAGGAGGGCTTGCAGGGAAGAGCACAAACCCCAAAAACCATAATGGAAAACATTGAAAAATTTGATTGCATAAATATTCAAAACTTCTGTATGTCATAAATAACACAAAGTTAAAAGGCAAATAAACTTGCAGAAAATAGCTGCAAAAATATGACAAAAAACTAAATTTATTGTACACAATTAGCTCATATGTATTTAAAAAAAGGAAAATTGTCAAAGATATGAATAGTTAATTGAGAAAAAATGAAAATCAATGGTTGATAAAATGCAAAATATGCCCAATCTTACTCATAATTAAATAAGTAAAAATTAAAACGAAAAACACTTTTTCTCTCCGATTGCTAAAAGTTAATTTTCTTATGCTGTAGAAAGTGTGGGAAAACTTATGCCTTCCTACACTATTGAGAGTAGTGGTAATTTTGCAAATTTTTAGAAGAGAATTTTAGAAATATTTATTTTAAAACATTCATACCCTTTGATCCAGAAAATCTATTCTAGGAAGTTGACTAATAAAATAAAATATCACAAAATTATTCTGCATTGTAAGCATAAGAATACTTATTGCAATATTACTTTTAATAGCAAAATACTAGCTATAACCTGAATTTCCTTTAATATGGGCCTCATTAATCAACTTATTATATTCATTCAATGAAATATTATATACCTGCTATAAAGGGTTAGTTTAAATATAATGATATGAATAATTAAGAATGAAAATGTGGACTTCCACTTCTGAGTATAATGGAATAATAGGGAACAGATGTTTCTCTCATTCTTAAAGAATTAGAAAATGGACAAAGTATGTGAAACAATAGTTTTCAGACATTGGACCACAGACAACAAATGATTTTGATCGCTAAGAGAAGGGAAACAAATGAAGTAGGTGAACTCGGTGAGTTCTTGTTTTCTGTCTGGAGGTAATTCCTGGACTGAAATGCTGGGAGGGGGAAACTAAATAGAGCCTGGAGGTTTTACTGAGTTCAGGAGGCAGGAATGGCAGTTTGAGAAGTCAAAGTGGTTAGAATTTTCTGGCAGGGTGCCAGAGAGAAAGGAGCTTGCAATGACAGACTGTAGATATATATAATGGGTTGCTTTTAAGTTTATGGCTTAGTACTAACCTGTGCACGTGCAAGAGGAAGGCTACCTAAAGTTGGGGAAAGAATGCTCAGAAGGGAGTAGGCTTAGAAATTCTTGGAGCTCATATGGGGCTGAGGAGAGTTTGTGATTCCAGCAGCAGTGGAAAGATCTCTTAACGCACAGGGTATTTGGTGGATCCTCAAGAGGCATTGCTTTGTTACTTGGGCTAAAATATCCTAGACTGTAAACTGCTCTGGACCTGACTTAACAAACCTTATAAACAAACCTCAAAGGGTACAACTGACTCTACATAACTCAACAACATACAACAATAAAATCAAACACTATTTATAGAAATACAACAAAATCCAGTACTCAAAAATGTAACATTAACATTCAAACTGTATGTTATCCAATAAAAATCTACCAGACATGCAAAGAAGCAAGAAAACATGACCTATAATGAGAAAAATCAAGCAATAGATACAGACCTAGAAATAACACAGATTATGATATTAGGAGACAAAGACATTAAAACAGATATTCTAAATATGCTCCACATGTTCAAGAACATTCAAGAAAGCAGTAACACAATGAGTAGAGAAATAGAAAAAAAAAGACCTCAATAGAACTTCAACAGATGAAAAATACAATATTTGAAATGAAAAATAGATTAGATGGTATATTAGTTTGCTAGGGCTGCCATAACAAAGTACCCCAGACTAGGTGGCTTAAACAAGAGAAATTTATTTCCTCATGACCCTGGAGGCTAGAAGTCCAAGATCAAGGTGTTGGCAGGGTTGGTTTCTTTCTGAGGCCACTCTCTCATTGACTTACAGACAGCCATCTTCTTCCAGTATCTTCCATAGTCTTCCGTCTGTGTCCTAATCTCCTCTTCTTATGGGACACCAGTCATATTGGATTAAGGCCCACTTCAATGACCTCATTTAATCTCAATTTCCTCTTTAAAGACCGTTTCTCCCAATACAGTCACATTCTGAGGCACTGGGGTTAAGACTTCAACATATAATTTTGGGTGGGGCACAATTCAGCTCATTAAAGATGGGCTTAACAAGAGATTAGATGCTGTGGAACAAAAGATCAATGAATTTGAAGACAGCAATAGAAACTATTTAAAATGAAACAGAGAGAGGAAAAATGACTGAAAAAAATGAACACAGCATAGGTGAGCAGTAGGATAAAATCAAGCAGTTTAACTTATATGTAATTAGGTAGGGGCATAGAAAAAATATCTGAAGAAATCATGGTTAAAACTGTTTGAAATTTGGTGTAAACTATAATCCCACAGATCAAAAAAACTCAGTGAATCTCAGCAGGAGAAAATCACACCAAATATTATAATCAAATTGCTGAAAACAAGTAACAAAGAGAAAATTTTGAAGCAGCCAGAGGAAAAAGATTGTATACAGATGAACAGACTGCAAATGATTTCTTGTCAGAAATTTTGCAAGCCAGAAGCCAAGGGACATCATTAAAATTCTGAATGAAAAAAATCTGTCAACACAGAATTTTATAGCTGGCAAAAGTATCTTTCAAAAATGAAAGAAGAGTAAAGACCTTTTTACACAATTAAAAGCAGAGAAGAATTAATTATCAACACACTTGCACTACTATTAACTTCAGGTTTAAAAAAAATACCAAATGGAAATTTGGATTGATATAAAGGAATGAAGAACACTGGAAATTCTAAGAATGTGGGCACACATCAAATGCATTTTTCTCATTTTTAATTTCTTTGACAGATGATTATTTTAAAAAAAGATAATAAAACTATAACATGAAAAAGTGGAATGTGAAAAAGGACAAGATGGGGGAAATATACATGATGTGGCCTAATATTATTTGATGTACAGTATGTTATACATGAAAGCCATATAGTAAATACTAGAGTAACCACTAAAAACATAAAACAAAGATATATGCTAATAAGCCAATAGGTTGAGATGAAAACAATCAACGTGCAACAGAGTGTATATTTCTTTTGGAGAAGTATTGTTTTGAGAGTGTCAGAAGACATTAACTGTGATTATATTTGCAGTAATAAACTCCAGGGGGAGAGAGAGATGTATTTTTTTACCTTTAATTATATACTTTTTTTGTATTCTTTGAATGTTCTTCTGATAATGAATTTACTAGTTTAAGATTTATTTACTTTTTAATGATAGTTATTAGCTGGAGTTATGGGCCATTTTGTTTTCTTTATACCTTTCTGACTTAAAAACTAATCAGTGTTGGGCCAGTCCTGGTGGCCTCGTGGTTAAATTCAGTGTGCTCCATTTCAGCAGCCTGGGTTTGGTTCCCAGGCGTGGCCCTACACCACTTGTCTGTCAGTGGCCATGCTGTGGTGGTGGCTCTCGTACAAAAAAAAAAAAAAAAAAAAAAACAGGCAGATTTGCAGCAGATGTTAGTTTAGGGAAAATCTTCCTCAGCAGAAAAACAAAAACAACAACTAGTCATTGTCAATACACATTAAAATAATTATCCACCTCTTACATTTTGACACTCATAGTATAACAAAGGCATAATTATAATCCTACTTCAAATGTTAAAATTCTAAGCCATTTATGAATACATTTACTTGAATAAATCTTCCCTCTATCTGCATATGTTGATCTTCTACTTACTACTTTTGTTTTCATTAAATATCCAAAAGGAAAAGAATATAAAAGATCACATATGTAATTTTACTGGATTACAAAGTATTGTTTGTTGATAAAAACACTATAAAATTAAGTATGACTTAAACAAAGGCCACTGAATTACATATGGAAAGTCCATTTACCATTATGTAGCCACTACTTCCCAGGAAAGCACGTGTTTTGAGATGACCACCACAAAGCTTTCCAAGAAAGGTGTGATAAACAAGGATCTGTTCCATTCCAGCATCCATTAGGCAAGGGAAAAGCCACAATGGAGACTCTAGAGTCTAAATGCTGCTCCAATGGAAAGAATATTGTCTTGGGCATATTTCCTGCCCTGATACCTCATCTAATTTTGATAAATGCTTCTGTTTTGTCTCCACATCTACAATGAAGTATAAACCCATAATACAAAGCGACAGTATTTGATTTGATATAATACATTACAATAACGAAATGTTTATGATGATCTTACCAGATCACGTGGCTGCAAATGGAAATAAGTATGTGAAGTGCTATTTTTATAGACCAAGGTATAAATGACAGATAACTATAAGTAGAATTATAAAGCACATAGCGACCTTAATTTTTTCCTTTGCATAGAAATTAAAGATGCCTTTTTTTCCCTCTTTAGTTTACCTCCTGTTCATGAGTGCTTAGAGAGGCACGAATGTGGACAACGGATAATTGTTGTTTAGGTCTGTTTCTGGACCTCCTTCCCCAATCAAGTTCTGAGGGCAGAAAGTGAGAAAGAACAGAGTGTTAATAGGTTCTGGGAAAACACTAGAATAAGTTCTGAGCTGATTCACCTGAGTACAGAAGCTCTTCTGGCAGGAATTTCATATTGTGAATTTCATATTGGGTCTCAACTCCTTCTTCCAGAAAGGTAAGTGAAGCTGTAAGTTGAGGAGCTGAGCATAAAAGGGGTGAAAATCCTGAACAAATCTTCTACTTTTGTTGCATATTCTGCAAATATACCTTCTAATATGTTTTATTTTCTCATTCATTCATTAATTTAATTGTAAAATACTAATGAAATATCTAATGTAATGAAGGACTTCGTACATCACATTAGGAAGCTTAAACTTCATTCCATAGGCAATGGGTAGCCAATAGTATGTTTTAAGCAGAACTACACAGTCCAATTTGTTTTTCACAAAGATTACTCTGATAGCAGCGTGGACATTTCACTGGAGGAAGGTCACTTTAAGCAAAGAGAAACGTAATAGGAGAATGTTGCAGTGTTCTACCGGACAATAATTAGCCCTTGTAACTAGGCAGTACCAGCAACGGTGGAAATAAGTGAATTCAGGGATACTTAGGAGGTTAAAGCAACAGGGAATTTGAAATGTAGGTGGAGTAGGGAGGGTAGATGTAAAATAGAGAGAGCCAATTGTCAATTTCAGTTTGGGGGAATGGGAGACTAGATGGATGATGAGCCTTTCCTTGAGATACCAAAGGTAAAGAGAAGAGAAGATTTGGGGCAGAGGGAGGGGATTGATTTAGTTTTATACAGGTATACATATTTGTTTGAGAAACCTATGGGATATTTATGTGGAGAAATATAATGGGCAGTTATCAACCATGATCATTTATTTTAAACAGCATTAATTATTTTTCTCTGATTTTAAAAGTAATATATGTTCTTTGTAGATAGTTGGGGGGGGTGGGAAAAAAGAAGAAAGGAGAAAATAACACTCATCTATTAATTGTCCATCCTGACATGACAGCTCCTGCAGCTAACGTTTTGAAGTATTTCTTTCCAATTTTTTTCTGTTGATTTTTTTCACAAAACTGGGAAATTCTTTTGTTTCTTAGTTTTTTAATGAAAATTTCCCATGTAATTAAACCTTATTCTAAACATTTTTAGAATTTTTAAAAAATTTTAAAATTTTTTATTAGTTAAAAATTTTAAAAATAGTAAAAATCACTCATTGTGATGTATAGTTCTGTGAGCTTTGATAAATGCATAGAGTTGTGCAACCACCACTGTAATCAAGATACAGAGCAGTTCTCTCCCCACCCCTAGCAAATTCCCTTATACTTCTCCTTTGTAGTTAATCCCTCTACCAGCCCCCAAAACTAGAAACCACTGATTTGTCACTAACCAGCAATCATCATTTTGTCCTTTTCCGTAGTATCATATGATGCAATCGTTCGAGATTTACCCATGTTGTTGTGGGTTTTTTTGTTTGTTTTGTTTTGGTGGGGAAGATTAGCCCTGAGCTAACATCTGTTGCTAATCCTCCTCTTTTTGCTGAGGAAGATTGGCCCTGGGCTAATGTCTGTGCCCATCTTCCTCTACTTTTTATGTGGGATGCCTACCACAGCATGGCTTGATAAGCAGTGAGTAGGTCCATGCCTGGGATCCGAACCTGCAAACCCTGGGCTGCTGAAGTGGAAGGTGGGAACTTAACCACTATGCCACCAGGCTAGCCCCACCATGTTGTTGCCTTTTATTGCTGAGTTCCTTTTTATGGCTGATTAGCATTTTACTATATGAGTGCAGCAGGGTTTGTTCATCCATTTATCAACTGAAGGACATCTGAGCTGCTTCCAGTTTTCAGCAATTATGAATAACCATGCTAAAATACTGATACAAGTTTTTGTATGAACGTAAGTTTCATTTCTCTTGAGTAAATACGTAGGAGTGGGATTGCTAGATCATAAATGTAAGACTATTTTTAGATAAATATCAAACTGGCAAGCTGTTTTCCTAAGTGGCCATATCATTCTACATTCTCACCAGCAAGGTATGAGAGTTCTGGTTGCTTTCCATCCTCATTAGCACTTGATATTATCAGTATTTTTAAACCATTTTAATAGGCATGTAATGGTATCTCATTGTGGTTTTAATATGTATTTCCTTGATGAGTAATGATGTTGAGCATTTTGTCATATGCTTATTTGGATCCATATATCTTCTTTGGGTAAAGTGTCTATTCAAACCTCTATCCCGTTTTTCTAAATGAGGTTGTTTGTTTTCTTATTATCAAGTTTTCAGAATTCTTTATATATTTTAGGTCAACTCCTTTGTCAGATATGTGATTGGTAAATATTTTCTCCCAGTATGTGGCTTGTTTTTCATTCTTTTAATAGGGCAAAGTTATATTTTCTTTCTTTTTCCTTTTGCTGAGGAAGGTTAGTCCTGAGCTAACATCTGTGCCAGTCTTCCTCTATTTTATAGGTGAGTCGCCGCCATAGCATGGCTGAAGAGTGGTGTAGGTCAGTGCCAGGGATCCAAATCCATGAACCTGGGCTACTGAAGTGGAGCTCCTGTTACTTAACCACATGGCCATGGGGCCAGCCCGAACAAAGTTATATTTTGATAAAGTCAATTTATAATTTTTTTTTTTATGGATTGTGCTTCGAGTGTATCTCAAATGCCTCTGTCTAATCCAAGTAACAAGATTTTCTCTTGCACTTTCTTCTATGTGTTTTATAGTTTTAGCTTTTACATTTAGATCAACGTATGATTTTGAGTTAATTTTTATACAAGGTGTGAGGTATGTCTTGAGTTCATTTTTTTGGCATATGTGTATTTAATTGTTCCACCACCATTTGTATAATAGACTATCATTTCTCCATAGAATTGACTTTGCAATTCTGTCAAATCAGTTGACTGTATGTGTATGGGTCTATTTCTGCACTCTCTATTCTGTTCCACTGACTTATGTGCCTATCCGTTCACTAAGACTACACTGTCTTTATTATCGTGGCTTTTATAGTAAGTCTTGAAATCAAATCATATGTAACCTTTATGCTTTTCTTTTTCAAAAAATTTTGGTTTTTCTAGTCCCTTTGCCTTTCCATATAAATGTTGTAATCAGCTTGTCAATATCTGCAAAATAATCCTGCTGGGAATTTGACTGGGTTTGTAATGACTTTATTCAATCAATCTGGGGAGAATTGACCTCCTAATGATATTGAGGTCTCCAATTCATGAACAACATGATTTATCTCTGAATTATTTCAATCTTTGATTCTTTCATCAGTGTTTTGTAATTTTGAAGATACTGATCCTAGACATACTTGACCTTGTATTTTGTGACCTTGCTAAACAGACCTATTAGTGATAAGTGCTTTTTGGTGAATTTCAATCTATGTAGATAATCATATCTGAAAATAGAGTTTTATTTCTTCCTCTCTAATCTGTACACTTTTTATTTTTTTATTTTTTTGTTGCTTCAGTGCACTGCCCAGGACTTCCAGTATGATGTTGAATAGGAGTGGTGAGAGTGGACATCTTTGCCGTGTTCCTGATCTTAGAAGGAAGACATTCAGATTATACCATTGAGTATCACGTTAGCCATAGTTTTTTTGCATATGTATTTTCGCATATGACTGTGTTAGTGAGAATTCTCCAGAGAAACAGAACCAATAGGATATATGTACATATAGGAAGAGATTTATTATGAGGAATTAGCTCATGTGATTACAGAGGCTGAGAAGTCCCACGATCTGCTGTTTGCAAGCTGGAGACCCAGGAAAGCTGGTGGTATAATTCCGGTCTCAGTCTGAAGACCTGAGAACCAGAGGAGCTGATGGTGTAAATCCCAGTCCAAGGGCAGGAGGAGACTGATATCCCAGCTCAAGCAGGCAGGCAGGAAGCAAAAGGGGTGAATTTCTCCTTCTTCCACCTTTTTGTCCTATTCAGGCCCTCAATGGGTTGGACGATGCCCACCATACTGGGAGGGTGGCTATCTACTTTACTGAGTCCACTGATTCAAATGCTAATCTCATCCAGAAACACCCTCACTTATACACCCAGAAATAATGTGTAATCTGGGCACCCCTTGGCCCAGTCAATATGACACATAAAATTTACCATCACAAGGGCTTTTATCAAACTAAGAAATTTCTCTTGTATTCCTCATTTGCTGAGATCATGAATGCCTGTTGAAATTTTTCAAAGACTTTTCTGCATCTATTGAGATGATCATATGTTTCTTAATCTTTAGATGTTGGCATGGTAACTTACATTGATTGATTTTAAAATATTGGCCCAGCCTTGCATCTCAAGACAAACACCGCTTGGTTATGATGTATTATCATCTTTACATATTGCTAGATTCAATTTGATATTATTTTATTTAGGATTTTTGTATCTATGTTTGTGAGGGATATTGGTCTGTAGTTTTCTTTCAGTGTCTTTGTTTGGTTTTGGTTTCAGGATAATTCTGCCCTCATAAAATGCACAAGGAAGAGTTTCTTTCTATTTTATTTTCTGGAAGAGATTGTGTAGGATTTGTTTTACTTCCCTTAAATATGAAAAATTTTCTTTACTATATCATTTGGAGTACGTCTGCTGTCAACAAATTCTCTTAGTTTTCTTTCGTCTAGTAATGTCTTTATTTCACATTCACGTCTAAAGGATATTTTCATTGGCTATAGAATTTTGGGTTGACAGTTCTTTTCTTTTAATATCTAAAAGATTTGTTTTACTGTTTTATGGTGAGAAAACTGTAGCCATTTGAACTGTTCCTCCCTATATGTAATTTATCAGTTTTCTCTCACTGCTTTGAAGATTTTTTTGTTTACCTTTGGTATTCACCAGTTTGATTATGATATGTCTGGACATGGTTTTCTTTGAGTTTATCTTGTTTAGGGTTTGCTGAGCTTCTTGTATATGTCAATCTGTCTTTCACTAATTTGGGGATATGTTAGCCAATATTTCTTCAAGTATTGTTTTCTACACCATTTTTTCTCCTCTCCTAATAGGACTCTAGTGACAAGTATGTTAGAACTTTTGAAATTGTCCCACAAGTACCTAAAACTCTGTTATATTTTTTCAATATAACCCTCTCTATTTCTCAGACTAGATAATTTCTGTTGGTATATTTCCAGGTTCCCAGATTTTCATCTATCTCAATTCTATTGAACTCATAAGTGAATTTTAAAAATTTTACATATTGCATTTTTTTTTAGTTCTAAAGCTTTCATTTTTTATTATCAAGTATGTTTACTCTTAACTAATGAAGCAATAGTCATATTATCTGCTGTGCAGTCATTCTGTGCAATTCCAACATTTGGGTTGCTTTGTGGTTGGCAACTGTTGATTGTTTTTTCCCTTGAGAATTCATCATATTTTCCTGAATTTTTGTAGGTTGAGTACTTTGGAATTATACACTGCACATTTTGAACATTATATTTTGAGAGTCTGGGTTCTGTTAAAATCCTATTGATAATGTTGTTGATTTTGTTGTTGTTTTAGCAGGAATTTAACCTATTTAAGGTCAGATCACATTTTTTTCCTCACCTATTTTGTTAGTGGTTTCAATATCAGTTTAGTTTCCAAGCCTTTACTACATTGTTTTGGGTCTGTGCCACTCAGGGATTAGTCAGAAACTAGGATGGTACTTTATATTGTAGTTCAAGTCTCAGTTTTTTCCGTGCTGCTTTGGATATTCCCATGCACTCATACTTCCAAGATGAGCTCAGAACTTTTGCTGATTCACACATAGAATTAGGGGAATTTCCTTCTTCAGCTCTCTTTTCTATTGGATCCTCCTACACTATCTGTTTTGCTAGGGACATTTAGACCTGTTCACTGGCCAAAAGAGATTAGGTTTCTCTTGGAGTCTTAAGTGTCTGTGCCACCACTACAATTCTATGATGGAGGGTTCACTCTCAAGAGTATATCATGAGGGTAAAGAGGAAAAAAACTCCTAGGAATGTCACACTCGTATGGGCTCCTTCCTCTAGTTTTGACTTTCCCTCCCCCAGCTGCTTCATACGGTATTCAGCCTCCTTAGGTAATTACTTTCTGTATTTGGTCCAGAGATTTTAGTTGTAATCAGTTTGGGAGTTATGCTATAGTGGGCTTATTCATTTCGGCTGGCAATAGAAATTTTTGTAAACATAATTTCTTAATGGTTACATTACAATCCACTTTATGAATATCCTAACATTTGGAATTGTTTTTCTATTTGGGATTCATATTTCTTTCATTTGGGGGAAGGTTCTTCTAAATATCACTACAGAGAACGTTGTTGAAAATAAACATTTCTCTATATCTCTGATTATTTCTTAAGAATAATTTCCTCTTAATTCACTAAGTCAAAGTATATAAACAATTTTACTGCTAAGGCATTTTGACTTTATCTTGGAAGTAATGGGACACATGCTGTAGTGACATTATCAGCTTTGTGCTTTAGACAGAAAACTCTGGCAGCCATGTGAAGAATGGGCTGACTCAGGAAGGAGGTGGAGGAGGAGGGATGATTTGAGTCAATTACAGTGTTTTGAGTTAGAAACTCTAAGTGCCTGAGCTAAGGCAGTAATTGTTAGACATGACGAAGAGATGACCGAAGAAGTTATTTTTGAAACAGAATCTTGGTGACGGAGAAGACAGGAGTCCAGGATAAGTCAAGAGTGACCCTGGCTTTGGATGACTCAGTCAGCCAAGGATTGGGAAACAGGAAGGAGAATAAAAAGTGCTCTCTTGGAAAGTTGTGAAGGAAGTGTTGCTGCCACAGGAAATCCAGGTTTCAGTGGGGGTGAGGAGATAAATGAAGTATTCCATGGAAAAATTTAAGGAAAGTAGAACATTTCTTTGGGATATCAGGGCATGGTGGCAAGGAATAAGATGAATGTCATCAAGGAGAAAATGAAAGGGAACAGGGAGGTCTAAACCGAATGGAAAGGAAGATATGAGAGGAGGTGAGTGACTAGAATAGGTAGTTTGGAGATAGAAAGAAAATAGCAAAATTAAGGCTAAAAAACCTCCACTACGCAGTGGATCTGTGGTTGGACGCATTTGCTGGTAGATGCCACTTTGTTCCACAGATGACTGTGAGGGCCTTAACGCCTCAGCAGGAAGCCTGCCTCTGCTTTGTGGTGAGGTCATTGGGAGTTTACTTTGCCTCTTTGAAAAGTCTATCTTTGGTAACCAGATAGTAACTCCTTCTGGTTCCCAAGCTCCCTCCCACCTCCCAAATTCTGTAACCTCCATCCACATGCGGAAACGTCCGTCAACCACAAACTCTTCGGTGGTGGTCAGAGAACATAATCAGCACATCTGGCAGGTTGTATGACTTCAGTAAGTTGCTCAACCTCCCCCAGGTGAAGTTTCTTTGGCTGTAGAATGGAGACGCTGTGCTAGATGATCTCAAAGGTTCTTTGTGGCTCATTCTTTAATTATATCCTTAGCATAATCATTTCTGTAAATCTGTTTTACATAAATTTGGAGAATATAAATAACACAAGCTGCTTGGCGAATTACTCAACCAGTCCTTGATCATGAAACCATCCCATATGCATTATTACCAGATTAAGCCAGAGCCTGCAGGATGAACGAGGAATATTAGACAGATACCGCTCACGGGCAAATTGTGGGTTAGGTAGGAGTTGTTGATGGGGAGGTATCAGCTGTGCTAAATCCTCCTGACCCAAGTTGTATCCACCAAACCGAGGGTTTTAGCATTGGCAGCTAATGGTACTTGTTTTGCCATTGACTAGTAAAACTGTAGTGGAGGCAGGGTGCATGAAATTCTCAACCTTTATAGGGGCAAATCAAAAACAGACAGCATTTAGGGAGTGATTGTGTAATGAGTGAGTAGGAAAATAAAAATCAACACCCTGTCATGGAAGTAACTCAATTATTTGGGTTTTAATAAAGACAGTCGTGAAATATCTTTTATCTCTACCCCAGGACTGATATTTAGGTGTGGCTCTACTGGATTTGGAACATTGAGATGCTTTTAGGTCTCCAGTGTCCTCCCAATATCCTGGCTGCCTGGGTCCCTTTCTTGGGATTTTCTGAACGTCCTTATGACTCAGCAACTAAAAGTATAAAGCCTGAAGTGCCCTGCTCCCAAGCAATGGCTGACACGGATGTCTGTGTGTCTGGACAATGTAGGTGATTACACATTTCAATTTTAACTCCAGCCCATACTTAGATGTGTTTTGTTTTAAATTTTTTTAATGAGTTACCAACATTAAAACATCAGGATATTTCAGATAAAATTAGGATTTCCTATTTTTCTTGATAAATCAGAAGTTCTGATAAGACTGAGTCTATATTGCGACATGGTAACAATTGTCTAGAGCTGCATAGTTGCTGCCATCTCCAGATCAATAGAACATCTCCCACCCCCCACCTACAGAAAAAACAGACACGCTTGTGCTTTGTTTATTTGTGTTATCTTCCTTGCTCCTGAGGGAAGGTGACTACATTTCCCAGTTTGCCTGTGACAGTCCTAGTTTTCTCCCGTTGACCTATAATTCATTAATATTATCCCCTTTGCTGTCAAAAACTTCCTGGTATGGATGAACAATTACACAGTCATGCTGCCCAGAGGACTCTGAATCTGTGTCCTCTGATAGACGGAAAGGATACTGTTAACCATCAAAAATTTATATACTTAAGTAATATTATTTTTTATTTTGGATATAATCATTTATATACAAATTTTATTAAGCACCTACTACTTGTCAGGCACTGTACCAGAAGCTGGGGACAGAGCAAGATCAAGAAGAAACATGATTCCTTCTCTTAAAAATTATGAACTCTATTGTAAAAGATAGACAATTATTTTGTTGTTGTTTGTGCCATCCAGTTGATTCCAACTCCTAGTGCCCATCCGGACAGCAGAGTGGAACCCTGCCCAGTCTTTTTGCACCATCCTCTCATCTTCTGGTGCTCTATCAGACAATGTTCTGCTATTATTCATAGGGTTTTCATGGCCAATTTTTTCAGAAGTGGGTGGCCAAGTCCTTCTTCCTAGTCCTGAAGCTCTGCTGAAAACTTTTCACCATGGGTGACTCCGCTGGTATTTGAAATACTGATGGCATAGCTTTCAGCATCACAGCAACACACAGGCACCACGGTATGACAACTGATAGATGGATGGTGTGGTTCCCTGACTGGGTAATGAACCCGGGCTATGGCGATGAGAATGCAGAATCCTAACCACTAGACCACCAATAGACATTTATACAAGAATTAAAAGTCTGATGAGTAATAGCTTAGAAGAAATACAAGGTTTTATGGGAACATACAGAAAAAACCTAAACTTGTCTAGGCAAACCAGGGGAGGCTTCTAGAAAGAAACAGAGATCTGAAGGATCTTGAAAACTTTCTAAGTTTGGAGGGGAATAGAATGAGAAAAGAAGGTTCCAGATAGAGGGAACTGCATACATGAAGTTCTGACCATGAGAGCATGGTAGGTTCAAAGAATGGAAATAAAGAATCTCCCTGTCACTCTAGAATAGGCTGGTCTAGGAGGAAAAAATGAGGAATGAGACCAGAGATACAGATGGGGACTTGCAAGCCATGTTAAGGAATTGATCACCATTATAAGAGCAGTGGGCAAAGTTTTGGTAGGGGAGTGATAGGACCATATTTATATTTAGAAAGATCTTTCTAAATCAAGTGTGTAGAATGGATGAGAGGGTTAAGAGGCAGTTCCAGTAATTCAGGGAGATAATGGTGGTATGGCCTGGAATAGGGACAGTGGAGGGAAAAGGGTAGATCCAAGAAATTTTTAGGGGATAAATTGTTAATATGCAGTGCTTAACTAAATATTGGAGGTGAAGTATGGGGAGGAATAAAGGATGACTCCTAGAGTTCTGGCTTAAAAAACAAAGTGGATGGAGCTGCCTTTCATTGAGATAGGGAAGACTTGAGAAGAAATGTAGATTTGGAGGGGAAACGATGAGTCTGTTTTAGACCAGCAGAGTGTGGATTGCTATGAGACACGTGGGTGAAGAAGTCTAATAGATAGCTGTGTATTCATGAGATTGGATTGTAGGCCAAGAGGACAGGCTGGGACTATACATTTAGGAGTCATCTATGGATGAAAACAATCTTGATATATCTTATAGATGGAAATAATCATGATACACTGTGAAAGTGTTGGAAGAATGCACCAAGTGCTAGCAGAACATTATTTGGCTAGACAAATATATATTATTTACTCTGTATAAAACATAAAGAAAATATTTGCAAGAAAAATTGGCTGTGAAGCATTAGATTGGACAATCAGTGGAGGAGGTTGTGGGGTTGAGAGGGTTTTGTTTATTTGTTTTGACAAAGGACGCATTGATCATGTTTAAATGTTTAAAGAAACCAGAAGAAAGTGAGGGGCTGAAGATCTTGGTGAGAAAGCGGAGAAAAGAACAGGATAAAAGGAGGCTTCGAGGAGTTGAGAAAATAAAATTAGCGACTCCAGATATTGAGTTAAAATTCTTTTCTTGATCTAGAGAGAGTATCTCCTATTGATTATGAATTATGTGATTAGCTTTTCAAGTACAGTTGTGCACCGCTTAATGACAGGGATACATTCTGAGAAATGCATTGTTAGGGGATTTCATCACCCCAAAGTGTATCTTTTTAATATGAGGATGATTTTAGGCTAATTATTTTTAAGAAACAAAAGACTCAGAAAGTTTTTCTTGTTACCTCCTCCTTAACTGCCTAGAAGAATTCAGATAAAAATACCTGTCTTGGGAGGCAGCCAGGTGGTGTAGCAGTTAAGTGCACGCGCTCTGCTGCAGCAGCCAGGGGTTCACAGGTTCAGATATCCGGCGTGCACCGCTGCACTGCTTGTCAAGCTATGCTGTGGCGGTGTCCCGTATAAAGTAGAAGAAGATGGGCATGGATGTTAGCCCAGGGCCAATCTTCCTCAGCGAAAAGAGGAGGATTGGCATCAGATGTTAGCTTACAGCTAATCTTTCTCACACACACAAAAAATCTGTCTCAGGAAGGGGGCTATCATGTTAGCATAACGTGAACTAGGTGGTAGACAGGGAGGAACCTAGAAAAGCCTGTTTGTTGGGGTCCCTCTGCGTTCTTCTGTTTCTGTGTAGCCAAACACTTGTTTTCCAAACGTTTGCTCCTTTTCACCTACCTGTAAATTGCCTTCCTTCCCTTTGAAGTCCCTGAATCTCCCCACCCACAGCATCTTTTTTGTCTTTAGCGGAGGATGGTATTTAAAGTGAGGGCTTTGGC
The DNA here is from genome assembly GCF_020826845.1 of Diceros bicornis minor. Taxonomy (NCBI): domain Eukaryota; kingdom Metazoa; phylum Chordata; class Mammalia; order Perissodactyla; family Rhinocerotidae; genus Diceros; species Diceros bicornis. The sequence continues at coordinate 13,639,096 of NC_080754.1, read as the reverse complement.
CATTTTGTCAAGTTACTCAGTTTTCCCGGGTTTCTCCCATGTGTACATGTTATTAACCTTTTGTTTATTTTTCTCCTGTTAATCTGTCTCATGTCAATTTAATTCTTAGACCAGCCAGAATAACCTAGAGGGTAGAGGAAAATTTCTTTCCCTTCTACAGTACTCATACAAACCTAGATGGTATAGCCTACTACACACCTAGGCTATGTGTAGTAGGTGTGGTACTTACGTGGTACTTATCTTATGGGACCAATGTCGTACACGCAGTGCGTTGTTGACCAAAATGTTATTCAGAGCATGACTGCAATACAATACCAGATACGAACAATCTCTAGTGCATTTAAAATCCACTTACAAACAACCCGTTCCCCTGTCAAAAAGACATTTCTTCATCTGAGCTTGTCTTCTGGGTCACCAAATTGATGGCATCTTCAGTGCCTTATAAAGTTAAATGTGTTCACTTGGAATATTGCTAGGTCCACTAAAAGCTACTTTCCCCCCTCCTCCTTTTCACCTCCTGGATTCTTGAAAGGGAGCTCTGAAATTTTGTCAGGACAATCTCTCTAATGCTCCCATCATCTGCTCTTACCAATAGCTTCTGAATTATTATTACGTTAATCTGACATCATCGCATAGGACCAATAAACATTTACACCAAAGCTATGGAAATCACGGTACCTTTCCTTGTTCCTAGAAGCCCAGAGGCAGAATTTAAACCATTGACTGACCCCTGTTCTTATTTAGCATTGAAAGGTGGCTTAATTTTTCTGGAGATTAACAGAATCAACAAGCCACAAACACTCAGTTTAGGCAAGACGTGAAATGAAAGGGAACTAAAGAAAGTAACATCACTTTTATACTTAGCCCTTTCTTTCAAGGAACTCAAAGGACATCATATGCATGAACTCATTAGTATCTCAGAATTTTCTCATACTGTGGAAAGCATTTTATAGTGAGAGCAAGGAGATATTTGAGTAGTCTTAGGAAAGTTTATCAGTAAAAACCAAAACTAGAACAAGAATTCTTAACTCCTTTGGTAGTCTAACACCGGTTACATTGATCGAGAAAGTTCTCATGCTAGAACATAATAATCATTGCAAAAAATAATAGAAAAAATCTGATATTTTGCATAGAATATCACTGAATCATTGAAGAGTGATCATATTTATGTAGTTTGTTCAGAATCTCCTGATGCCAGCATACAAATAGTTTCTGTTTTCTGGAATAATCTGTTCTTAGCAGAACTCTCTTTTCCTATTTAGAAGGGAATGGAGGTAGGTTTTGGAATCATACAGACGTGGATTCCGTACCCAGCTTTGTATTTTATTTAAGCCCCGTTCTTTCATCTGTAAAAAAAATACTGCCTCATAAAGTTGCGATTAACATTAAATAAAATTACGATAAAGCTTGACACATGGTGGAAACTCCATTATGATCCATTTTCCTCCTTCCAAACGGAAATTAAACTTCAAGGCTAATGTACATTCTTCCCTCCCTGAATCCTTCCCTCCCATTGTGCTGCAGACCGCTGTCCTTTACATGTTCTCAACTCCATAGTCCCTTCTCCATCTCTGATTCTTTTATCTTCCAGCTTTTACATAACATCTGCATAAGGAAAAGTAGGGAATATTACTTTTAGGAAACCAGAGCTCAATTTATAGAAACGAATCACTTTCATCTTTCTAAAAGAGTATAAGTTTATTGAGGTCAAAAGCTGGGCATTTTCTTGGTCTCCATAATTTTGCACCTGTCACAGTTGTTCAGTAAATATGTGGTGACTGAAGGGAGAGATGAATGAAGAAGAGAATGAAAGCATTAATGATATTGATACTGAATATTTACTCTCTAGCTTTAAGAATCTCTAATTGGCAGGTGCCTAATCTTCCTAGGCACTGCGGCCTATTTGATCTCTTGTTCAACATTCCGAGGAAGGGAAAGAGGAAGAGAAGAAGAAGACAAGTTATAGGTAATAACAGAATCAGCAAAATTCCTGAATATCTTTACATTTCCCAAAGCTATGAGCTCTTACTGGTGGCTTTTTCAGGAGCAGAAAATATTTAAAACTAGCTATACTCATCACAGCCATTATTACAGGGTGGGAAAAGAGGCTTATTTTTACCTGTAACACTTATACATCCACTCAGTGTGTTTGTTGGACTTATTCCTAAAATAATGCTTTTGAATAATTTGCAATCATTGCTTTATCTTCAAAGCATATGCATGCATTTAATTATAGCGTACAGTGATTTTGGGGTTTTGTTTTGGTAAATAACTTGCCAATCAGGGGGATGAAAACCTGAAAATTTAAGTCTCAAATGGTCTTTTAGTATGGACAAATGACAAATTTATAAGAAATGTTTACAACAATTACACAAACACTTGACTTAGTAATTAGTTTCAGACAGTCATCTGCTTTAAGGGAACATACATTTGTCTAATTTCTCACCATATTAACGAGACTATATATTCAGTGAATCAAAGAATATGAGCTACGAATTATCTTAGGAATGGTTACTGCTGCCTTTTCTCAGGCAGATTGTTCTAATGCCTATCCAAGTGCTCCTTTAAAAGGAGCATCTCTTCTTGAAGATTGCATTAAAATAATGTGGAATTTTATTTTTTATTTTTTGTGAGGAAGATCAGCCTTGAGCTAACATCCAATGCCAATCCTCCTCTTTTTTGCTGAGGAGGATTGGCCTTGGGCTAACATCCGTGACCATCTTCCTCTGCTTTATATGGGACGCTGCCACAGCATGGCTTGACAAGCGGTGTGTCAGTCCACACCGGGGATCTGAACCTGCGAACCCTCGGGCTGCCGAAGCGAAGCGCATGCACTTAAGCGCTGCACCACGGGGCCAGCCCCTAATGTGAAATTTTAAATAGAAATGTGCATACTTTAAATTTTATGTTACATCTATATGTGTTTATATAAACATACATAATTCATATACAAGTGTATGAAGATGTTTGTGTGTGTGTGAGTTTTCCATTTCGATAATCTACTTTTTTGAAGAAGTAACTCATGTCTTTGGTTGAGTGATGTCTCTGTTTTAAAGAATACAGTACAGTGTGTGTTTTCGTAATGGGATTCTTGTCCCAGAAATTGATAGAATGTATTTGAAGCTGTTGTAGCACTTACATAGTGCTACAACACTATGGAGCACATTTAAACATATTTTTCTATATTTGAGATTGTAGAAGTTTCTTTTGATATGTGTACTGTTTTATTAAGGCGTACTATGGTGATTTCTTTTAAATATTTATAAGAGAATTACTTATTTTAGCTTGTAAGGAAACAATGCTTCACACAGCAATTTGAGAGTTTTTCTGGGCAGATCAGGTGAACAAAAAGCAAAATCTTTAGGGGGTTGGCCCCATGGCCTAGTGGTTAAGTTCAGTGCACTCCGCTTTGGCAGCCCGGGTTTGGTTCCTGGGTGTGGACCTACACCACTCATCCATGCTGTGGCAGTGACGCACATACAAAATAGAGGAAGATTGGCACAGGTGTTAGCTCAGGGTGAATCTTCCTTAGCAAAAAAAAAGCAAAATTTTTAGTGTGAATACAACTCTTGTTGAAAATATTTTAATATAAAAACTGCATCTTACCTATGTAGAATTGTTGGGGAAATACAGGGGCCCAGCTCTTGCTTGTGTCTTCAAATACTAGACCAATTCTCTGTTCTTTTTCCTTGCTTCTTAACATCCCTAGACCTACCACCTCTTCCCCCTTTCTTGTTAAAACTCTCGCTATGTAATCTGTTTCTTCAGGGTTGTTTTTACCCGTGATTGCTGGTGAATGTTGGCCGGTACCCTAACTTGTTCAATTCTATAGAAAACAAACATTCAGACCCTTTCCCCTTTAAGACTTTGGCCACAAATCTTCCCTCAAAGAAAAGCTTTGGGCAAAGCAGAACTCTGGAGTGGGACCCTTGGGGCGTTTTCCCTCTAGCTCTTTATAGTGTAGGTAGTAATTAACTACACTTTATCTTACTTGCTTGTCACAATGGGGAGGTGATTATTTTCCTCCACTTTACAGATGAGGAAAAGACAGCAAAGATAGGCAATTGATTTGCCCATTAATCTCTCAAATATTAGAACTTAAACCCAGTTCTCTGACTCTTAAGTCTGAAACTAATTGATATATACATATATTTGCTTTTTTGTGTAATTTGTGATCTATTCCTTTGAAGTGTAATCTGTGTTTCCAAGCAGTACATAATATTTTCCAGGCTTCAGGAGAATGCCGGAAGCACAGCCACTATTGGAAGCTTGTGTCTGGTCATGTGATTTCCTATCTGTATAATCATCCCTAAAACTCTGGGTGAGCAAAATGTTAGATTTCAGAGAAAGTTTGGATTAGGTGCAGGCTGGGAAAGAGAGAGAGCACACAGAAATATAGCTGAGGTCAGTGGACAGAAACCTCCCTACAGGACACAGGAGAGGTGCATGTGCTAGGGAGCGCTGGCTAGCAATAGCTCCTGCCATTTCATTCCTTGGTAAGTCTGCTCTGGGCTCCGAAAATAGAAAATTGTAAACAGTACGTGGGGCCTGAAGAGATGTACCTAATCAAAGTACAGTGCCAGCCCGGACCGCAGAACAAGGCCTGGTCTCCCTGAAACACATCGAGCTTTAACCCTCTTCTGCATTTGTGCTTCCTGGCAGCATGTGGGCAGCGACCATGGGGACAGCAGCATTGTCAGAGGAGCTTCCCTGAGAGCAGGGAAGAGGGCTGGGGTTAGGGGGTCAGGCAAGGCTAGATTCTCCATGACATCCCCTCTCCAAGATCAAGACCATTCTTCTGTCATTGCCCACAAACTGATCTCAGAAAGTCTCAGTTAATGCATTTTAACTTACAAGCATTTACACTAAATGTTTACTATTCATGGCAATCATAATGCAACACAACAACCAACAATTTCATATATCCTTAAAAATGAACCATAAAATTTGCATATCATGTTCTCACATTGTAATGGCACTGCGTGTGATGAATTTATTAAATAATTATTACTTCTACTGGGTTTTCAGTGTTTCTTAAAGCAATATCTGGACCCACCTAGTAATTCCTAAGTGCTTCTTGGTTCATAGAAGTTACTTTTTCTTCTGCAATATTATAAAATATAAAAATAAAAAGAGATACAAATTATAATTAATAAAGGTAAAAAAATTAAATAAAAACTAATTTTAAAAAGTTAAAAAAAATGCTCCCATTCCGTGGCTCAGTCGTCATCTAGTTGGTACGTTAACTGTGTCTTTCATTTTCTGCATTCTGATGCTTTCATATCTGGGACCTTGGAGGGACTGCCCCGCACTCCCGGGTTAGCCAATAGCTAGAGATAGGTAAACAACTCCCCTGTAAGTGCATGTTTCACATACAAACTAACCAATCCAGAGTCCACATCCCAACCACCTCCTTTGTGGACTTGTCACACTCTAGGCCACTGGCCATCTGCTCCAGTCACCCCAGGTACCAGACAGCTAGGGGCAATCTGCTGAAATTACTTAAACTAGCAATTCTAAGCCTGCTTACCCTGCCTCACCCCTTCTTTCCCATGGAAACCACAATAAAAGCTCTTGTCCACAGTTCTTCCCTCTCCCTCTGCCTCCCGACTGACCCTGATGCTTCCCCAGGTGGCCCCCCATGGCATAGTGTGCCCCCTCCTCTTGGGAACTGTGAGCAACAAATTATCTTTTCAATGGCAATCATCTCCTTATCTGTTGGTTTTACTATAACTCAAATTTTCTATTAATACACTCTATTTTAAAACAGTTGGCAATGTAAAGAACTGGTACTGTGCTCTGGTCCCCACTTTGTGTCCTATATCAAGTGCTTAGGTCCTTGACTCTCTCCTCACTCTGATGTCTGAATCTATTATTATGTTTCTTTCTGGGACCAAAATTCTCCAATGGTGGGTAATTGTCTCACTTCATCCATGCAAGAGAAGAGAATGAACAGGATGTGCACTGTGTCTCCTTCATAGTGCCATCAACAGAAGTCTCTTAAGGAATTTCAGAGAGCTTTGTGCCTCTAATGACTGATGACTGAAAATTAATGAATATTAACCATCACTAACAAAAACTGATATCAAATATTGGTATTTAGAAGAAATTTCATGCCAGTAAGGAAAATACTGGAGTGAAGAAATCAAGTCAGGGGCCTACTTACTCATCAGATGATTCAAAGTGGGGCTTGGCTTACAAGAAATAAGAAAAAATGAGCTTGGTGACTAGAACCAGGATAGAAGACCAGAGAAGAAAAGCAGTAAGTCAACTTTGAAAAAGAGCTACTTCACCATGGGTGAAGCTGTTCTTATATTTGCCCTTTGTTGAGATCACCTTGGTTCCAAAATACTAGGTGGGGCTATGCTTAGAGGAGTGGATAAAAAACACCAGTGAGAAGATTGAGAAAAAGAAAAGATTTATGAAGATGTAGTGAAATTGATCAGCTTAATTAACTTGAGAGGCAAAACACTTATTCCAAAGACGGTGCCAATGGGCTCAAATATTGTCCCTCAAATTACCAGCAACCTGAACAAGACATGTTGCCTAAACTCTCCAAGCCTCAGTTGTCTGATCTGGAAAAATGATATAATAATTCCTTGCACACACAGTTTTGGTCAAGGTTACAAAAAATTAAGAGAGGTTAAAGGAGATAACCTATGAAACCAGATGCCACAGTGTTGCTTGGGCAGTAGGTACTCAATAAATGTTTCCTTTCTTTTTATCCTGATTATACTAACTAGCTGTATGACAATGAATAAATTACTTGATCTCTGTGCCTCACTTTCTTCAGGATAATAATAGAACCCACTTCATAGTTTGTTGTGAGGATTAAATGAGGTAATACATGTAAATTTGCTTTAAAAATACCTGTCGCAGGTATTAAATAATGTTAGCTATATATTTATTTCCTTCTTTTAGAATTGCCTCAGGAAATTATGGTACATTCTTTTTATAAAACTGAATGGTTATGCTTAGAAGTGGACCTGAATTTTTTGTAGATAGACAAATGTTACTATAAAATAACGTCTTACACATTTGTATGGTTTATAAACAACTGTTAAACTGGGAGATAAAAATGCTGATACTAAGAAAGGGATAACTGTAGACATAAGTCTAATGGGATAATAGATCCCAGTAGATTCTTATACCGCAAAAATATGTAACTTGGAAGAGGAAACAGTCAGAATGTTTAAAGAAGAGAGTTTAGGTTAATGGTCAAGTTTTTATTATGATAAAACATGAGAGAAAAGGACTAACGTTGATCAAGGCTCAGATTTTGGAGGCCGGAAGAATTCTTGTGACTCTCTTCCCAGGGTGCACGTGCAGGGAGGGAGGGAGGATAAGGGCAGTCAAACAATGAGGGGAAGACACGGGGCTCTTTGTATTTCTCCAGTACAGCTTGCTAAGGCTGCCATAATAAAGTACCACAAGTTATTGTCTCATAGTTCTGAAGGCTGGAAGTCCCAATGTCAAGGTGTCAGCAGGGTGGGTTACTTCCGACTGTTGTCAGAGAAAGTCTGTTTCATGTTAGTCTGTTTCATGTCTCTCGCCTAACTTCTGGCAGTTGCTGGCAATCTTTGGTGTTCCTTGGCTTGTAGAATCATTTCTCTGCTTCATCTTCAATCTCTGCCTTCATCTTCAAATGTGTTCTCCCTGTGTTCATGTCTCTGTGTCTGAATTCCCCTTTTAATAAGGAATCTGGTCATATTGGATTAAAGCCCATTCTAATGACCTCTTCTTAATTAATTATATCTGCAACAATCCTATTTCCAAATAAGGTCAAATTCTGAGGCACTGGGGGAATTAAGACTTCAACATATGAATTTTTGGGGGACACAATTCAATCCATAACACCTCTGTTTAGGGCAAATTGTCGAAAGTGGTCCTGGGGGTGACTAGAATCTGGAAATTAGGCAAGAGAAGAGTGTAAGACCTCATAGCAGGAACCAAATGAAAGTCAACGCTTATAGAAGACCTGCATGCATTCTTACCTCCCTGGCTTGGTGTATACCATCCTCTCACCTAGAAAATCCTTTGTTTTTTCCTTTGTCCAAGTCCTGTCCTTTAAAGCTGAAATCAATTTCCACCTTCTCCATGAAGACATCTTTGAGAATATCAGCCTTTTGGTTATTTCTACCACCTCTAAATTCTTACAGCTCTGTTGTTAGGAGAACTGACTTGTTACTTTATGCCTGCAAACCTATATGGTTGAACCATATGAAATTGATGATATTCAACTATTTTTTTGTTTTTGTGAGGGAGATCAGCCCTGAGCTAACATCCGATGCCAATCCTCCTCTTTTTTTGCTGAGGAAGACTGGCCCTGGGGTAACATCTCTTCCCATCTTCCTCCACTTTTTTTATATGGGACGCCGCCATAGCATGGCTTTGACAAGCGGTGCATCGGTGCACGCCCGTGATCTGAACACATGAACCTCAGGCTGCCGAAGCAGAGCGCGTGCACCCAACCGCTTGTACCTCCGGGCCGGCCCCATATTCAATCATTTTTCACCAACAAAAATTGCAATTTTATGTTTCAACCTAATATTTGCATTACTGTAGTTGAGAGTCTGAGACTCTAAACTTACAGTCTTTGCCAAATAATAGATCTGAGACCCAGTCCCAGGACTGGGATCCAGTACTTGGGCAAAGCATCTAACAGTCTATGCCTCAGTTTTCTTATCTGTAAAATGGGATGATAATATTACCAATCTCATAGAGCTGCTGGAAAGATTAATGAACTAATATATATATATATATATAAACATATATATACACATATGTTTATGACAGTACTGTAACTATGCTATGACACTCCATAATTGTTAGCTATTATTGTTATTGTCATTGTTTGTTTAAGATTCATGTTTCATCTAGCACAGGGTTTTTAGTATTGTAGACATTTATAAATATTTGTAGAAAGAATGACTGAATGAGTGAATATGTAATATCTTCTCAATTACATATACTCTAATACAAAGCAATACAGATAATAAATGCTTCATGATGATTATTAATGATTAATAATTCATTATATTAATAATTGGAAAGATGAACTCAAAATGCAGCTGTGCATAAATTATAACCCCCCCCCCCCCAAAATTTAATTCTGAGTTGTTTTTCTTCGTGTTAAAACTTTTCAAGTAAAGTTTTAATCACTATGAATAAAATTATGCTCTGGATTGCAATCTAGATTAACCAGCCTGTCAGGTGCTGGCTCTTGGCTCTCCCTGCTTTTAGATTTCCCACCTTTGGTTTTCAATCATCATGAAATGAAAGAACAAAGAAAGTCTTTAGCCAGTCACTGCCCCGTAAACTTGCTTACCTGGAGCGTTTGCAACATTCTTTGAAGTTTATTGGAGTCTTGTCAACTGACTGTTCATTAGCCCAAAACTAACTCAAGATTGGTCCCTTGACGCCTTACACTACTATAATTCTATCCAAGAAACTATGGACCTGATTTGAGGAAATTTGAACTTTAATTACAATATTTTAAGAACACTTCTGTGTACTTTAGAGTTGACAGGAATCAGGCTTTGGCGTCTGGAGGCCAGATGTCCGTTATTTGTTATTATTTCCTAAAAAAAGCCTATTCAAGGTATTTATCCAAAGAACTTGAAAACACCAATGCATAAAGATACGTGCACCCCTGTGTTCATTGCAGCGTTATTCACAATAGCCAAGACTTGGAAGCAACCTAAGTGCCCATCGAGGGACGAATGGATAAAGAAGATGTGGTATATATACACAATGGAATACTACTCAGCCATAAGAAATGATGAAATCCAGCCATTTGTGACAACATGGATGGACACTGAGGGTATTATGCAAAGTGAAGTGGGTCGGAGGGAGAGGGTCAAATACCGTATGATTTCCTTCATTAAGTGGTAGATAACAACAACAATGGACAAACACATGGAGACAGATTGGATTGGTGGTTGCGGGGGGGGGGGGGTGGGGGGAGGGAGGGAGGAGGGCAAACGGGATGATTCGGCACATGTGTGTGGTGATGGGTTGTAATTGGTATTTGGGTGGTGAACATGATGTAATCCATGCAGAAATAGAAGTATAATGATGTACACCTGAAATTTATACAATGTTATAAACCAATGTTACTGCAATAAACAAAAAATTAAAAAAAAAAAGATCTGTGCTTCTAGGAAATGGATTGCAACAGTGAGAGTAGTCCACTTGGCCTGCTTCTCGACAGAGTTAAGTATCTAAGTTCAGAAAACAGGATGGAATCCATCAGACAGCTTTTAGAGATCGCCTGGTCCGGTGTTTTCAGTTTACACATGAGAACACTGAGGACAATGCTCTGCAAAGTTGACACAATAAATGTGAGAGTTGCACAAGAATTTGGGACTCCAGTGGTTACTCTGTCCCACTTTTTGGGTGTATCTGTTTCTCAAAGGGTTAAAATAAAAGATTCAGACTTGCAATGCTGAAAGCTCCCATGGAAAGCATATCTCTGAACTATAATTACTGGAAGATCTTTGGATCATGAAGATGAATGTGCAGTGTGAAGGACAGCGCTGGGGTGATCTATAATCTAGAAAACAAATAAGGGAAGACATTTAAAAGGACTCTGGGAAACGCTGTAAAATCAAACACCATAAAAGCACTTATTCATATTTTAATGAGGTTAACATAAATCTTTTGATAGGTAGAATATAATCAAATTAAAGAGATAAAGATGACTTTATTTTGTGCTCTTTTTTTAAAATAAAACTTGTATCCAAGAATAGTAAAACACAAACGCTTTTTGTTATTAAGGCACTTCATTAGAAGAGTTCAAACTGCCAAAGAGAAACTTAATTATAGAAAATAAAGAAGTTGATAACAAATTACCATGGCACTTAAATATGTATTTCTAAATCATAAACATTGAAAATATTCATTTAAAGGAATTTTTATTGGCAGCTAAGAACTATAGGACTATTACTCACTCTTTCCAGAAGATTTTTAATTAAATATAAACAGAAATTACTTCTCCCTTTGTCTCTTTTAAATAGCTCTCATACTTTCATGTCTGAGAGGATGAAGGAGGCAATACTGTCCTGATATCAGATGGCAGAATGGTAGGGCATGGGGTAGGGGTTGGGTGAGGTGAGTGATGGAAGAGCCGGAATAAAGGGCCATCAGCATATGTTTGGAAAAGACAGTCTGACTTTGTGTTAGCTGGGAGAATCCAGAGATTTGCAAAAGAGCTTGGAGTAAAATATGGACAGAAGTAGACTGCATTTCTGTTTCTGTTTAGGGGCAAGTTTTCTTTAAGCATTCTGAAAGCCTGTAGATGTGACTCATAAGCCATACCTGCCTTGGACAGTATTATGGTAAATATAAAAGTTCATGTTCATCATATAAAATTAGAAAATTCGGAAAGACTTAAAAAAAGAAAATCCAAAATCACTTATAACTTAATCACTCAAAAATTATCTCCACTTACATTTTAGCATGTTTTCTTTGCACAATAGTATTGTGCATAAGTAGTACAATAGTACAATATCCAAACCAGGAAATTGAGATTGGTACAATCCGTGTTTATAGCTCTATGTCATTCATCGCGTGTTAATTCCTGTAACCACCACTACAATCAAGATATAGAACTATTCCATCACCACAAACATCTCCTTTGTGCTACCTCTTTGTAGTTACTCTTATCACCACCCCCCCCAACCATCCCTAATCTCCGACAACACTAATCTGTTTCCCATCTCTGTAATTTCTGTATTTCAAAAACATTAAATATATAGAATCATACAGTATGTGACTTTTTGAGATTGGCTTTAACTTGGTATAATAATGCCCTTGAGATCTACCCGTTGTTGTGTGTATCAACAATTCATTCCTTTTGATTGCTGAGTAGTATTCCTTGGTGTAGACAGACCGCAGTTTGTTTGTTCACTTATTGAAGGACATTTTGGTTATTTCCATTACAAAAAAAAACTGCTATGAACTATTGCATACAGGTTTTTGTGTGAAAGTGTGTTCATTTGTCTGGGATAAATATCTAGGAGTGCAATTACTGTATTGTATGTTGAGTGTGTTTTTTTCAAAGAAACTGTCAAGTCATTTTCCAGAGTAGTTGTACCATTTACAATTCCATCAGCAAAATGTGAGAGATCCAGTTTCTCTGTCTCTTTGCCAGCATTTTGTATTGTCACAATTTTAAAATTTTACCTATTCTCAGGTGTACAAACACGTGGGAAATTTAAAACAAAATGATGCTTGGGACCTACCCTAGCCTGACATTTGAATCAGAATCTCTGGAGAAATTGGACTTCTCTATCTTTAAAATCTCTTTCAGGGACTCGGATGTGTAGCCAGGATTGAGAATCACTGAACTAGAGCAGTGGTTCTCAAAGTGCAGTCTCGGACCAGCATCATCAGCGTCACCTGGGAACCTATTAGTAATGCAAATTCTCCATCTCCTCCCTGGACCTACTGCTTCAGAAACTCTGGGGATGGGGTCCAGCAATCTGTTTTAACAAGCCCTCGGGGTGATTCTGATGCACGCTAGGTATGAGAACCTCTGACCTATAAGGTAAAAACAAGAATGAGCTGTGTCGGGGTGAAGACGTCCTGAAATTTGAAAGGAGGGGATGCAATCAAGAGGTGAACACGGACTTGTCGATGGTAGATGATAACTGTCTGGGATGGGGAGATTCAGGGCCAAAGAAAACATGGAGGACTATCCCAGGTCTATAAAAAGCCCAAGGGTCAAGGGTGTGAGTTTAGGCAGTGGCTCTGGGAACAAATGACAAATGCTTAGAACCCCAAGGAACAGCTGCTTGGACTGGCCGTGGAATATGTCTAGAACGGTATTCTTTAGCATGAACTGGTTTGTATTTTAAAGTTGAAATGAGCTGGGAAACTAAACGTAATTCAACTAATATTTAACTACAAACAACCTCAGCTATCCTAACCATCTTTATTTTATGTTTAAGTTGGTATCTATAGTTCACAGTGGGTTTGTGTTAGTACACAAATACTTGCTCAGAACAATTATGGACAAAGATGAAGAAATTAGGGGATAATCAGAAGAAAGGAGTAAAGGGCTACAGGAACATGGCCTGAGGTGGAAATGTACACTATCTCACTTGGGAAAAATTCTGGCCCAACACATCCCCTTTGCTTCCTTGTCTGTAAAACGGGAATATCTGAGTCTGGCTGGGATGTGATAGTCTGGATCACCCACTGGCTTTTAACTGCAAGTTTTGTTTCCACCCTACCAAAGCTGACTAATAATTTTACTGTCATTTGGACTATTTGATTGTCTTTACACAACATAGCTTGTTTTATCATTGAACATGGTGTTCTTGCTTAAACATGTTCTGAATGATTCAGATAGAAACGTATTTGGATATAAAACCATTCTGATATGGACATAAAGCTTTCTTTAGTGTTACAATGTAAGCTCCAGAAATATTATGATTTTTTTAAATTCATTTAGCTGCAGAGAAGGTCAGTTTTGTTTAACAACGTATCTCCAACACGTATAACAATTATTGGCACATGGTACTATGAGCTTAATACATATTTGCTAATCACTGAATGAACGAAAGGCATGCCAGCCATTGTTTCTTAGGTAACAGAGTTTACCTCTGATCTGGTACAAATTTGAAGTTAAAATATCATTTTAACTGGAGAGACCGAATGCAGCTAGAACCACTGATCACTGTCCTCCCCTGTGGACATGGCACTCTAGCTGGACGTGCAAGTACTTCCTGTAAGTCTTTATTAACAGGAAGTCTTTGGAAATTTCTGTCTTCCTGATCCATAAAAAAGACGAAGATGCTAGAATTCTGGTTTGCTTAGCATTAAGCTGTTAAACAGTCAATGTTCTGGAAGCAAGATAAGCTGTAGGGTCGCCTTTGGGGGTACACAGCTGCGGTTTGCTTCGTTGCCTCTTAGATAATGGAGTAAACATTTTTCTCTATTTTGACCAAGGAGATTGCAAAAGTGTAGATGTCTTTCTAGGTGTGAAGGGGGATCCAGCTTCCCATGCTAGCCTTGATTCTGGAGCCAGAACTGAACCTTGGGAGGAGCTGGAATTTGAACCTTGAGTGAAGTTTCCCTATGGTATGTGTGCTCTTGTCGTTAGGCCCTAGGCTCATAGACTTGATCCGTCATCAGAAAAGATCTAATGTTATTTGTAATTGACTAGGATCTAAAGCAGGGTGCAAACCATTCTTTATTTGTTCCCTTAAATGTCTGTTTCTCCGTATGGCACAAACTTCTCACAGGTACTAGAAACTTCTCCTTTTGATTTCGTTCCTGTTGTCTATTCCTCTTTCTCGACTTAATCCTGTTGCAATGCCGTGCGTGTGAGCTGGCAAGCCCTATGTCATATTGATCCTGTATTTCTCAGAATGGAGAAACTGCTAGACAAACAAACACTTTGTCTCGCTAATATCCATCAGCTCTCATAGGAAAACTTCTATGGGTTATTGAGTTTAAAGATACTCTCCCCACCTGGGGTGAGGCTAGGGTGGAACAAAAGGCTGAAGCAGGCAGAGACCTGTGAATACCATCTCCTTGTCTCTTGGGCTGATTGAATGAGATTCTCTTCATACTCTATGAGTAGTTTGTCATTGCCACTTGGTGTCACTTCTGATCCCATCAAATCTTAATGGCCACTCTAGTCTCCTCCTGTGTGGAAACGAAAGATAATTTCATCTCTGTCTTTTAAAATGTGACTCTCACAGAGGCAGCTATCCTGTAAATCTCACCCCTAACGCTGAGTTTACCTGCACATTAATATCTATGACCAATTTAACAGGGATTTAATAGCAGTAAACAATCAGTTGTCAGGACACTGGATGGATCGATACTTGTGGGGGTTCTCATGAGCACGCAGGGAGGAGAGTGCCATGGCAGACCTCCAGGAGCCACCAACGTCATAATGTCACAGTTTCTTTTTCCTTGGGAAGCAGATGAAATTAACTGCCTGAGAGCATTGCCGTTATTCTTAAGTGAGTTATTGCAAGGATCTATGTAGTAGGCTATTTGCAGGAAAGAACCAGGATGCCAGAGTAAATGTTTAAGAAATGAGGTTTCCAGAAACTCAGCTCTTAGGAGTTTACTGGCTTTCTCAGAAGAGGAAAATTATGCAAATGTGGGCTATTTATTCAGATATTCAATTTAAATTAAGCTTTCTTTAGTGATACTATGTAAACTCCAAAAATATTATGTATCTTTTGTCTTTAAAAATGTAGACAACGTGTATATGTGTTGGTTTCTATCTAGCTTTCGTTCTTTCTTCTTCCTAAGTGAATCCTTTAAAAAAAAAATTGTTTCCAGATATTTACCTCTTCCTCAACCAGCCATGTACCTGTAGAAAAGCTGATCACACCTCCAGCTTCTGTAGTGGACTCATTGGATTAAGAATAGTCCTAGCTACTTTGAGGAATGGGCTCATGAACCAATTTTAGTCAATGAAATATGAGAGTAATTTTTCTGGGAGGATGCAGCAAGTTTGCCTCACTTGTAAGAAAATTCCACAAGAGGAAATGATATCTCTGGACATTGTCATGTCTGGATATGTTTCCTGAAACTCTGGTAGCCGTACTGTCCATATCTAAGAGTAGAGCCAATGTTGAAGATGGCTGAACCAAGAAGAGGGAAGAAACGGTCCCTGATATTGTGATCATCAATCTGCTGAATCAACCAGTCCTGAAACCAAATCCATCTGTAGTGAAAGTCTTTAAGATCCAAACATTTGGAAATTTGTTGAGTTCCTTTTTTCCTTGACTATTTATGCAAGAAAATAAGAAATGATTTGCTCTCATGGCATTTTTCATGCTTTCTTTTTTTTTTTTTTTTTTAACTGTGCTTTGCAAAATAAATACTTATTCTTTGAATACTGATGAAGATCTGGAAAAAGACATCAGGGATATATTGTATTCTGAACTGATTGAAGTTGACATAGGGAACACATTGTAACTTCTCGTCCTAAGCCAGAGAAGTACTTTTATATTTTATCCCACTGCTATAAGCCACAGAACACTTATGGCCCTGATTACTCTCTTTCCTACCCCACATCTCACTTCTCTGACTCTCTTATTATGTTCACATAGCACCTTCTTCTTCCAGCCACTTTTCTATAAAATCCTTCTTTCAGCTATTTCCAAATGGGTTAGCTCCCCTATTTCATCTTCAAAGTCATTTTGGAAATGCTTTTTTAAAAATAGTAGTTGAGGGGCGGGCCCCGTGGCATAGCGATTAAGCGTGCATGCTGTGCTGCTGGCAGCCCGGGTTCGGATCCTGGGCGTGCACCGACGCACACTTGTCAGGCCATGCTGTGGCGGCGTCCCACATAAAGTGGAGGAAGGTCAGCAGGATGTTAGCTCAGGGCCAGTCTTCCTCAGCAAAAAGAGAAGGATTGGCATGGATGTTATTCAGGGCTGATCTTCTTCACACACACACAGAAAAAAGTAAAAATAGTAGTTGATTCTTTGTGTCTGAATATTATTGTAAAATATTCAAAATTTTATTACAAGAGATAAGTCTTCAGGAACATTTTCTGATATAATTAAAAATCTTAAAGGTGTTATAAACTATGCACATTATTTCTCAAGATAGTATCTATCTATACATTGAGTTTCACCTCATTTTATAGAAAATATATGATACTCCAAATTTTGAGATTAACATTTTCAAAGGATAGTAAATATCTGTGGCCAGATTATAGTCAAGTGTACATTTAATTTCTCTTCCTTAACAATTGATGGAAAATAATTATAAAAATTTTAATTTATTTTAAATGATTGCTTTTATTTGGAATGCTAGCAGAAGTTTAAGTGTGGCAAAATATCCAGATTTTTTTCAAGTTCTGATTTATTCATGTTTTATGCTACATTGTTTTTCCATTTTATGCATTTTTCTTCTGAATAATTTAATTTAAAAATATGTCATTTTAAATTCTCTAATGTTTTAACTTCCACACAAAATTCTACTTTTAGAAATATATTTTTCTACTTGCAGAATGTTTAAGGAAATTGAGAAGGAAGCTGGAATAACATAGTATCTTTAAAAAAATCACATTTTTGCCAAGCTCAAATGTGCTTTGACATTGAAGAATTTTGTAGTTTCAGTTTAAATAATAATAATTAAAAAAACCCACATTGTTTGAGTGGGCTCAAAATGAGTTGCCTCATCTTTAGTGGTTTTGTGTTTTTCTTCTCCCCCCTCTTTTTTTAAATGCTTAATGCTTTAAATTTAAACTTCCTGGAAATTTACCCTACGTCTCATTAGAAATGAGTTCTATAGTCGAGGAAACTGGGAAAATGCCACGTACTATTACCCCTTGATATGGATAATGTGCATCCTCTCTGAAGGAGTCAGAGAATCCAGTAGTGAAGACGTTTTGTTTCACTAACCTTTAATCATAGGGCTCTTTCCTCCTGTCACAGCTGTGAACATCCCAGGGAGCTAATATTTCATTTAACACACTTCGGGAGATACCCTCCTAAATAAGTCTTCCCATCAATTCAAAGAGTCATTGGAGCTTCTGCGGTTAAGAAAACATAATTTTTGTAGCCATTGAATTATCTTAATTTTTTTTTAAATATTTTAACTGGGAATTGCTGTCTCATGTTGTCATGGGAATCCTTGTTGACAAAGCAATGTCACAATACCACAGTAGATGTCCCAGCCCTAGAAATACTGAACCTGCTAGGTCATGGAGTTCTTTGAACAAATTTCCTAATTTACTGCAATTCCCTGTGACTGACTTCACAAGGTGGGGCAGGGTGGGGTTTGCACTGTCTTTCCACTTGTATCAATTTCTGCTGGATGTTTCCTACGTGGCAGTGGAGAATTGGCCAAATGATTAGTGTAAGTTGAATAGTAGTGATTATTTCAACAAAGCCAAAGGAATTTTTCCCTCATGTCAGAGGTCATTTTAAAGTTGTTTTTTTTTTTTCTCACATTGTTACACATAAAACATTCTCAGCTTGACTGGAGATAGGAAACAAAGAACGCAGTGCTGCATGGTGACCTTCCTATGGCCTTGAGATTCCGAAGATGTGCTGTGTGCTCACCCGGGCTGTCATGGCGTGATGTACTGCTTGAAAGTCTGCGTTCTCTGACCCCAATTCCTTTAAGCCTGAAACAACACTTCACATTAGAGATTTTAAATTGACCTATCAAGTTACCATTAACTTCCCATGTACATATGAAAAATGTTTCTTAATTTATTTGAAAGAAAATACTTAGTTGTTCAGGTTTCTTTTTCCCATTAAAAACATGTAATGCATTTTGTTCCTTTACGCTATTCACACTTCTCTGATGTTGTCCATCCCTTAAGAGAATTTTTCTTTTTAAGATTCAGCTTCAATAGGGATTACTATTGACAATTTTTTTTTAATTAAAACCATAGTGTAGCTGAAATCAGAGAAATTTCATAGAAATAGATAACTAAAGTAGCATTTTCTCTTAGGATTCTAGGTGTCTGATATTTAGGAATGTGCTTTGAAGTAAACCTAGTCAAAATAGAGGATGTACCACAAGAATTTAGTTTTCTGTTTTATCTTTTTCACAGCATTTTATCATTAAACTTAAAGGCACCCACAAAAAACAGAAGAAATTAAATTTAAAGAGAAAATTTAATTTTATAAATTGATCCTTTTATAGTTTTGGAAATATAATCATCATTTACTCATCCACTCATTCATTGATTCACAGACTCAGTGAACATTTACAGAGCACCTGACTTTCTCAAACAAACCTTCTATTGTAAGTTTGAGTAGATATGCTGCCTGTCTTGTGACTTCAACCCCTTGTGGGCCTGGGAATATGTCACTCATTTCTGCTCCTAAGTTTTTGTTTCTGCTATTCTCTTGGGCTGTAAGGTCTTTCCTTCTACTCTTTGCCTATTTAAAGTCTATGCATTATCCACAGAGCAGTTTCAATCCCATCTCCTTAGGAATTCTGCTCTGCCTCACTTTAGTACTTATTTAGTAATCTTTCTTCTGAACTTCCACAGCATTTCCAGAATGAGCCATATAAGTTAGTATTTAATTATATATAGTCTCATATCATTTATCTGTAAAAGATTTGTCTTCCTGGGTTGCATCATTACATTTTAAGATCGTAGAGGCCAGGAATTCCTGTTTTTTAGTATCCCTCACAGCACCAAGAACACAGTAGATGCCCAATAAATGTATGTTTATTGATTTACTGATTTTTTTTTCATTATTTTCAGGGGATACAATTCAGTTTAAGGGAATGGGCTATGGTATCAGGCTATCTAGACTGAAATCTCAGCCCTAACATTTATTGGCTGTACCTTTGGGTAAATTGCTTAAATAAATTTCCTCATGTGTTTAATGAGAATAATAATAGACCCCCTCCACCCACCATATAGTTTTATTTATTTATTTATTTATTTCTTATTGTGAAAATTAAATGACATAGTGCCTGTAAAAATGTATAACACAGTGGTGCCAGAAACTTGGTAAAAATTCAGTGAATATCAGTTGTATTACTACTAAAGCAGGCAAATCAATTCTCTTCTTTTCCATCTGAAATGTACTGCTGGAAAGAACATAACTATACGAGAGTCAGGAGTAGAGACTGTATAGATTAGATAGGGGAGGGAAAAGGGAACCCAATAATCCTAAAATCTCTTGTATCCTGTCTTGACATCTGTTTCTCAGAGGACCCAAAATAACACACCTACCTAATTGGTTGTTTTAAAAAATATTGTTTACTTCCATATACATACCACATATGTATAGGTTTTCTACCTCTGCCTAGTTCCATTATTTTGATTCAGAACATTCTACTATTTATGTTTCAATACCTTTGTCAGCCATTATGCAATAGGAGACCTCTGTCAAATTCCCGTTTATGGGACTAAAGAATCCATAATTAAAATTAATAGACTGAAGATTCATAGGAAAATAATACGTTTTCCTTTTTCATGAGAAACAAATGGATTAAGAAACATTAAGTCACACCAGGATTTTATGCCCCTTCCCTTGTTATCAGCAGGAGAAGAGAAAGTGTGATGCTTGCAAAACTCCTATGAAAAGACCCTCATGGTCCAGAAATTCTGCTTATTTACAGCTTACTATTGCTACTAGAGAATAGAGAGAAGCTGTCCTGTAAAGTCCCAACTGAGGTTAGGAAGTTGTATTTGGATGTCACCTTGAGCCCACCTCCAATGAGGTAAGAGTTGTGTCTGGATATCACCTAAGGCTCATGACTCCTGTCATTGGGAGTTAAGAAAAGAGGGCAGACAAACTCTTCTCTTTGAAGAACCTGCTCTTTAGGCATAGGGGCTCGTCTGTGGGGAATGCAACACAGAGGAGTTGCTATTCCCTTTAGCAAGGTTCTAAAACACCTTGATCTATTTTCTTTATCACAGAATAAGCCCCTCAGTTCATTCAGCCACCCTGTAAATACCACTCTTGAACACAAACAAACAAAAAAAAATTAGGATTTTAGGAGAATGAGTCTGTGGTTATATTTGCATAGATAATATCACTATGCTGTTTTAGAAATTGGAAGAGTAGGTATAGTTCTCTCAAGTGGTTTTGGAAAGTTTGTTTACTGTCTTTTTCCTGAAGCATCAGCTTGCCTTATCCATGAACCATCCACAGAAGAGGTAGGTTGAGGTTAAATAACTTAACTAATTTGACAATCTATGAAAAATATGTAATCCAACTTCTTCGATGATGTGGCAGTGGAGAAGTCTAGGAAAGGAATGCTTTCTTTTTTGTTTGTTTTTTAATTTGGTGCCAAAAAATAATAACTATAATGTACTTTAAAACTTCCTTTAAATGATGAGCTATTTATTTTCTTAACATCAAGCCTGAATAAGATGAAATAGTAAAAGTAAAATAAAACGACAGTCTCACAATCTTAAATGATTCTGTGCGCATGTGTGTGTGTGCAACATGCAAAATGCCTATATTGTGAGCTGTGTTGCTCATCTCTTATTGTCATACCTCAAGGTTCCTTTGACTATACACGAAAGAGTGATGACTAAAGAACTGAAATCTCTAAATTTTAGTAGGTTCTTCAAAAACAGCTGCAACACCAACAGGAGAATGTATACACTTAACTTTGAGATATTTGCAGATTTATTTTGCTGTAATATGCTTTGCATGAAGAAAATGCTCAATAAATATTTGTCAACTGTTCAACTTGTCCAACATTGAAAAAAACAAATTATAAAGGCATAAAACAGCTCTTAACTCTTCTTGTGATCACATCTCTATCCTTTCATTTTACAGTCCTTTCACTCTGTGATAATAAAATCTCTGTCTGGCATTTGTACATGTTTTTATGTGAATTTTTGCAGATGGCACAGCAATGTTACCATAGAATATTGGAGAAGGAAGGAGAATCTTGGATCATCTAGTTGTCAAGTACATTCTCCATCAGGAGCATTAGTATAGCCTGGGAAACTTGTTAAAAATGCAAATTCACAGGTCCCACCCCAGACCCACCAAATCAGAGACTGATGTTTTCACAAGTCCTCTGGATGATTCCCAGGCACACTGAAGTTTGAGAACTGCTGATCATATCCAATCCTTTCATTTTACAGTAGTGAAATTGAGACTAGGACTACATTCTATGCCTTCTCTAGGCTTTCCTATCACACATGGCTTCAGGTACTATCTATATACTGCTGATTTCCAAATTGTTATGTCTAGACTTTTTTCCTAAAGACCCATAGCCTACTGCTAACTTGACACCTCCACTTGAGTGTTTCACAGGTACCTCAAATTTACAGGTACAAACCCCTTATCTTTTCCTGTAGCATTACACATCCCAGCAAATGTGCATCCTTTTGCCCAGCTGTTCAAACCAGAAACCTGGGAATCTTTTTTCACACTTCTCTCTCACCCTCCTTTATTTAATTCATCAAAATGTCAGTTCTACTTCTGAAATAGCTCAAAATAATTCTCTCTCCATCTCTATTGCTACAAGCCCAGTGCAAGCCATCATCATTCTCTCTTACCTCCTTAGTCCCCCTTCCTCCTTTGACCCTTCTGGTGCTTTCTCTAGAGAGGAGCCACAGTAATATTTAAAAACTGGTCATGTCAGTTCTACATTTAATAGCTTTTCATTGTACTTACGATAAAATCCCAAATCCTTCAAATTGCTTATAGAAGGACCCAGATTCAATGTCTCTGCCTAATCCTTCTTCCAGTGCCTTCCTTTTAATTCCTAGTTGTAGTAGGCTCTTTCTTGTGCTTTGACAAATATCGTTCTTTCTGACTTGAAAACTTTTCCCTTTACTCCTTACTCAGCCACTTCCTACCCTCTAATATCAGCTGAAATCTATGGTCCCCAATGCTGACCACAAGTTATGATCTCTTATGTGAGATTTTAGTAGATAATGCTACCTGGACCTCATTCTTAGATTCCATTCCTTGGATCTGGTGTATGGCCAGACACACACATAGTTTTTAAAGCTCCTCTAAGTGATTTTAGTGTGCAAAGTTTACAACTACTGGCTTAAATAAATGTCAGTTTCTCTGAGAGGGCTTCCCTGACTCATTAGTCTCCCTGTTAGAATTCCTAATTGACTGTACTTTTTGTTTATACTATTTATAGTTTATAGTATTTATTGCACATTATATGATTATATTTAATATTTTCTCTGCTCAATTATAAGCTTAATAAGGGCAGAGACCCTATCTCTTCTGTTTGTCTCTGTCTCCAGCACTGAACAGTGTCTGGCATAAGGCTGGTGTTCCGTAAATTATTGTCGAATAAATTAATAGATTACATTATAAGGTTTTAAAGCTAGCTCATGGCAGAATCCAGTCTAAAA
Organism: Diceros bicornis minor; assembly: GCF_020826845.1. Lineage (NCBI taxonomy): Eukaryota > Metazoa > Chordata > Mammalia > Perissodactyla > Rhinocerotidae > Diceros > Diceros bicornis. The sequence goes on along the minus strand of NC_080754.1, from coordinate 13,616,295 downwards.
CCAAGCTTCCATGACTTCTGGTTCTATAATTTTAGAATGCAGAGAATCTACTGGTTTTTTGAATCATACACACCCAAACAGGGACGGTTCTAATCTAGCCCGGGCCTCTTCTGGTGGAAGATGATGTGGGCTGTTAATTCTACCCCTCATAACAGCAGCCCCACACCATATGTCTACATTTTGCTTCATTTCTGAGCCCTAAATTCCAGATTGATTCTAATGTCTCCTGAGGATCTCCTGTACTCTCCTAATAAAAGAAGGACTATTGAATTTTTATGAGACTTACATATGCTTTGGCATGAATTTCAATTCAAATCTTGTGATGTCGAGAGCCGTCAGGAAATAGCTCTTTGGTGAAGAGCTGGTATTACATAGGCAGCGAGTTCATGTTCACGTAATTACTATTTTCCTCTTTAATGTTCCACCTTATGTTCTACTGTATTTCATTACTATATGGCTGCAACCAAAGAGAAAAAGAGCATTCAACCAGACAGACAATACTTGTTTGGAAATGTCAAATTCATACTTTTGAATAACAGTCCCTATCTCCCCAAAATAACATACCTAGTTAGCAATAATTGATTGGCAGATAAGTACTGATTGTAGATATTGATTATTATTCAAGGAATTATGGGGCTTCTGTTTTCTGAGAAAGGAATCTAAACTCAATGACCAGCTCTGGGCTATCTTGTCAGCTGCTATTGTGAAGACGTCTCTACATAACATTATTTATTCATCTGTGTTGTTTTTCTTAAATCAGATTCACAAATTTTCCATGGTAGTCCTGATTTTTAAACATCCTAACTTACTAGTGCCTTAAAACATCAGAATACCCAAAATTTGGCAATAACAGTGGAATGACTCAAGTCAGAGGGTGAAGAGAAACAGAATATTCACAAAAACATGTATAGGAATTTTATGTTCCTTACTAGTCATACTCTCCATGACTACTTCCCTAGTATTAATGCCAGAGCAATTACTGCATTTGCCAGAGCAAGGCCAGCTGAGTCATTGATTCAAGGTGATAAGGATGGCAAATATTTCCAAACGTAATTGAAGGCAGTTACTTTGCCTACATTGCTAGCGTTCTTTGAAGTGTGTTCAAAAGAAATTATATTTCATTTTAATGTCAAAATGAATATAGAAATTAAGAAAATGTGTCTTTTTAAGGCAACTGGGTAAAAGGAATATCCCATTTTAAAAAGTAACTAGTAATCACAAGTGATATTGCGCACAAGGTGGAAGTGAGATGAATACCGCTTGCATTGGGAATTTGATATGCCTTTATATACTCCGACAAAGAAATATCGGTTTAATTGGGGATCTATTAACAGGTAGAAAAAGGAAGCTTTTTATTTTTGGTAAACTCAAAGAAGATTTTCTTACTTTTAAGTAAATGATCTTTGAAATAAACATATTCTTAAATGACATTTTAATGAGAGTTTGTGAGCAGAATAAGGCGAGTAGAAAGACTACAAAGCAGAGATGGCTCAGAGGCGCTAAAGATGTTCGGCCTGAGAACATTAGGATTCCAAACACAAAGAAATTATGTGACTTCATTGCCTCATTGTTATGCACAAAGGCTATGATTGAAAAGTTGTTTTCCCTAAATAATAACTTTTGGACACCAGAAACACACGTATCTCTAAAATGTTTGTAATCTAAGTGAAAAATCACAGACTCGCCAATATTTTTAGGAGAAAAAGCAATGTATTTTTTTAAAAACTGGACTAAAATTTTTACTAAACCTAGTAAGATATTATCAATCTAGTAGTGAAATAACTGAAATTGCAACCTAATTTTAAGTAATTATTTTATTAAATTTTGCATTTCATTTTATATAATTTTATTTTTTTAGGAAAGAGTATTTATTCATCTGATTTACATAACTTTATATTATCATATGACTTTGTTAATTTAGAGATGTGGAAAATATTGTTTAACAATGTATCTCAAATTTTGTCATGAACATATAGATAATAAATAATACGTGATAGCTTTCTATTTTGACTCCCGTTCTGCATTACAGCAGCTGAATTTCTTCACTTTGGAAGTGAATCTTTTAACCTAGGTAACTTGTTTATCGGCTCGAGGGAATGGCTGTGGGGTTGGGATTTCCAAGCCTAGGTATCTAGAGGTACTTCCTAAGGACCAGGTACTATGTTAAGTGTTGGAGCATACAGAAACGTCCAGAAAATGGTTCCTTCTGTGGAGAGGGGTTTTATCTAATGAAGAAGGCAGCCATGAACATAATTATTCCCACAGTTAAGTCAGGTGGTAGGTATTCAAGTTGGGGGACATGGGAACAAACAGGCAAATAAGGTTAATTCTGACTGGGAGAAGCTGTGGAGTGCCTGGCATCTGACTAAAATAAAAGTTTAATCCTATTCCCATGTTGTCCACCAGTGTGTCTTGCACATAGCAGGTGCACAATTGTGCGGCTACATTAAAATCAGTACGGGCGCTTGAACCATCTTCCATGGGGGTGATGGAGAAGGCCTCTTGTATTGTTTGAGATAGATGCCTGCCTGGTGGCCTTAGTTTCACTAAGGAGACTGACTGAATCTGAAAGCAGCAAATTAAGTTTAAACATCCAGCAAAGTAATTTCCTTTGAAGCTTAAATTTTTTAAAGAAGTTTTTACCTAATATTTTCCATCAATAGAATAGGTAGATCTTGAAATGACATCATTTGGGATGACTTGGGAAAACTATGTGCCTCAAAATATATTCTTTTTCTTACTTAAAATTCTACAACTGAAGATTAATTTCTTTGTTAAACTCGCAACTCCTTTTGAATGCAAATGTCCCCGGGAAGGGTCCTACATCATTCTGCTTTGACATCTGAATGTGAGTCGACAGGCTCCTTTTCAGACCACTGATGTTTTGTTAGGACAAAGTCAGTGAGATGTGTCCACGGAGGTTGCACGTGCTCATGGGAGGTGGGGCTCCTGGGCCAGCGTGAGGCATTAAGAGGCAGACTCCGATGAGGGGAGCTGGGCTTTGGAAGAGGAAAGAGGAGGCGTGTTTGCCAAACCTCATTCGGACTTGTCCTAACTGTAAGGTTGTGCCTCATGTTATGAGTGTTTGATAAACCTAGTCACTGCAGTTTACAAACTTGAATCCTTCCAATTAGTGTAATTAAAATTTAATTTAATTTAATTGAAATTAAAATTACTGAAATTGAAATCAATTGGATATTCTGCAGGCTGTGAGGCACGTCAGGATCCCTTGTGCAGGTTAGACTCTGAGGCTGCATCAGAGAGGAGGGATGCTGGTTAATGACCGAAATGCTGGGTCAAGCATCCGTGGTCACAGTGGGGGGCCCCAGGAGTCCAGACCACACGTATACAATAAGGTGATGCCCCAAAGGAACAAAAGTATAAACTACCTAATATAGCCCACTCTTTCTATTTTTATCCCTTCTTATTATTAATGATAACTCATATTATATTGGATCTTGAGACTAACTAATACGATTTATATCAATAGTTGGCATTTATTAAACATCTCCCTGTGTGAGGCCTGACAATACCTGTCATGCAGTATTCTGTTCAGTCCTCACCACTGAGGCTCAAATCAAGTGACCTAGATTCACACACACAGTTAACATAAAGCAGAAGCAGGATTTCAAAGCAGAACGGTCACAACCTGATTCAGAGCTCTTAACCACTCAGCAATATCACCCTGGGAAAAGGGTGGAAAGGAAAACAACTGGGGCCCCGATTGTGCCTCAACCTCACTCTGCCTTTGTGTGGATCACTGACTCTTTGCAGCCACCTGAATCCAGGAGGCTACATTATGTGAGCTCAACAGCTCTTCAGGCTCAGACATCCCATGCTTCTCTCTTTACCTGGGGTCTGTTAGTGGTGGTAATGGGTGGGCATTATCCCAGAGGGAACTTTATCCCTTACTTCATGTAAGCACAGTGGGCAAATGAGAATGGGCCATTTGCTCTCTTGCCCATGCAGAGCTCAATGTTCGTGACCGGTGGGCCTCCCAGAGCCTGCTTTCTCTGGCGAGCCCCTTGGCTGAGAATCACAGGGCATGCCATTGCCTTATATGGACAGCACACTGGGCTGCACCGGAGTACCGGGATTACCACTGACTGTAATGTTGGTGTCTTGATCCTCAGCAACTCTGCTTTGAAGCTGAAGGGCAGGGCACAAGCATACTTATGTGTCTTAATTTGGTAATAATAGCATGCTTTTCTGATGACAAGGCATGCTGTGAATATCCAAGTTTATACTATGCATACTGTTGATACCTGATATGATATTAAGTTAAACCATGGCTAGTCCATTTGTCTAAATTTTGTCACTTAAACTCCAAACACTTGTTATGAATAGACTCGAGATGTGGTGGAAAAATAATTAGGAATTGGACCTTTTACTCTTCTGGCTGAAGAGTCATACTTTTGCTATCTTTTTAGAGATTTTCAGATGATTTTGCTTATCTTTACATACTCTTAGTTGTTAGGGTATGAATATTAATTTAAGGTTGCTTTGTTTTGAAGTTATTATAGTCATAGCAAATATCACCTCTTGGATTTCTACACCCCTAGAATATTAGTGCTCAAAGAAATCTTAGGGATCATTTAGTCTAAATCTTTTGTCAGGACATTTCTCCCTACTCCTACAAAAAAAAAGGTGTATGGATTTTAGCATCAGACCTGCATTCAAATTCTTACCTTGCTACTTAGTAGCTGTGCGACTGTGGACAAGTCATTGGACCTCTCTTAGCCCAAGTGTCTTCAACTGTAAAAAAAGGGGTCAGTTACACCTATCTTTACAGATCGGTGCAAAGAAGAAATATCAAATGTAGGAAAGTGCTCAGCGTCAGAGCCTGGAACAGAGTATTAGCTTAATAATTGTGTTTTCTTCCTTCTATTTTAACTCTATAATAACATGATTTGTTTCAATTTTAATTTAATCCTAAATTAAAATAGTTATATCATAAGACATTTAAATAAAGTGTAAGACCGGGCCGCCCTGTGGCTTAGCGGTTAAGTGAGCGCGCTCCGCTGCTGGCGGCTGGGGTTCGGATCCTGGGCACACACAGACTCACTGCTTCTCCGGCCATGCTGAGGCCGCGTCCCACATACAGCAACTAGAAGGATGTGCAGCTATGATATACAACTATCTACTGGGGCTTTGGGGGAAAAAAAAAGGAGGAGGATTGGCAATAGATGTTAGCTCAGAGCCAGTCTTCGTCAGCAAAAAGAGGAGGATTAGCATGGATGTTAGCTCAGGGCTGATCTTCCTCACACACATAAAAAATAAATTAATAAAATAAAACTGTTAAAAAAAATAGTTTAAGATATACCAGCTATTTAATAGTGCTTTCTTCTTTCCTTTATTCTAAGGATGTAGGTGGTAGCCGTGAGATTAGATATAGGAATCTAGACAGAAAAGGAAACTGGTGGGAGAATAAAAGAGGATCCACTTATTTTAAATTTCCAGAGAGTAGATATAGGGGTAGCAAAGCGAGGGAGAGATAATGAGTTCCAGAAAAATAACTGGGGTGGAAATGGGAATGAATTTATATAGAGACCTGAAGTATAATTTAAATAATACTATGAAGTGTAAAGGTGTAAGATAGACTCCATGACAATAAAAAGTAAAACCCTTTAATATGAATAGTGTAAGCCTACTCAAAATTTTTCATATTCTAAAAACCATGTAGGAGGCAGAGGGTGAAAGCCTGAACTAAACTAAAAATAGATTCATCAACCACATTGTCTGGAATTAGGTGAAGAAGGTAAGTGGCAAATTTTTTCCCTTCTTGTGTCTTTTTCTGGAATAAACTCATAAATTGTCAGATTTAGAAACATGGCTTAAAAGTTTTAAAACATTAATGTTTCTACGTTAGGAAATATTAATCGATTCATTCATTCATTCATCATTCATTCATACATGCATGCATTATTTTATTCAACAAATATTTATTGAACATCTATTGGACACTCATTTGCTGGAAGATAGTAGTGAATAAAAACTGACAATAATCCTGGTCCTCATAGGGCTAAGAACCTAGTAGGAAGAAAAAGGCAATAATTATACACATACACACATACATACATAAAATTATGGTGATAAATGATAAGTGCCACACAGAAAGAGAAACTTGAAGTAGGGGAGTAGAGAAAGGGAGCAACAACAAAGGAGAGGGCTGCAGTTGTAAGTAGCTGGGTCAGGGGAGTCCCAAGGTTGAGTGTGCCTTGCATTCTTGAGGGAAAGCAAGGATGTCAGTGCGGACAGAGCAGAGCTGTAGTGAGGGATTAAACAGTCACAAGAGATGGGGGTCAAAGAGGCAATGGGAACTATGTCACACAGGCCTGGTAGGTCATTACAGGGATTTTGGCTTTTACTCACAATATAGCAATTAATTTATAATATTTTTAAGAATGGCCACAAAGAAAATTAATCCAACTAGTTGTCCCAGAAAACCATCAGACCTTAGTAACCTTCATCTTTCCCGCCTTGTCTGCTTGCCCGATCCGACCAGCTACCAAAGGCTGAATTTCCCTTCTCTATACTCACTGACACCATCTGAGTCCAGGTCCTCATCATCTGTCATCTGGACTCCTGCATTAACCTCTTAACTCCTTTCTCTGCCTCTGTGTCTCTATAATCTCTGGTCCGTCCTTCTCACTGCCAACACTATCTTTCAAAAAGGCTAATCTGTTTGTGTTGTGCTGCTGAAATATCCTTTGAAGTTTATACTTTTTCTAAAGTCTGGCTCCTTACCAGACTCTACAATCTAGCTCGGATGCACATATCTAGTCTCAACTCTGTCACCCCTCGGCGTGCGCTCCATGCTCCCCAAATATGTTCTGAGCCTTCACACCTGGGGCTTGTACGTGCACATTCCTCTACCTAGAATGTTTTCATGTTTTGAGTCTGTTATACTCTTACTCAACCTTGAGACCCAACAACAACTCACCTTCTTGAGGAGCAGTGCCTAGATTTTCCAGGTAGAACCAATGCATCTTTCTTATGGGTACTCATAAAACTGCTCCTTCCTTTGTCACAGCATGTCTTACTCCTTAATTAGTAGTGACATACATTTCTCTCTGCCAGATTCTAAGCTCCTGAAGCATAAAGACTATGTATTATTGCCCTCTGTATTCACAGTACCTAAGGCCATGCCTAGTACTTAGGGAATACTCAATAATTTTTAAAAAATAAATAGATAAATATATTACTGCATGAATGGGTATATGTGGGTAGTTGGATATAACTAAATTAAAGATAATTAATATGAGAGGGTTATCAGATGGCTTTATTATTAAAGCTTTGGAAGAATTAATTTCTTTTGATCAAATATTCTGGTGTCAGGGTTTTTTCTTTGATAAGTTGACAGGGTTGAACTGGATGGTCTTTAAGACTCCTTGCAGCTCTAAAACACCATTCATTTATTCGTTCATTCATTCAGGCACATTTAAGTGCCTACTATGTGCACAGCATATGACTTCACCAAACTACAAATCATTCTTTTTTTGTATTTTATATTTTGACTCAGATAAATATTCTGATGAGGCTATAAATAAATGTATGGTATTTCTTTCCAGTCTGCCATAAGCTTATAAGATTAGAAGATGTTCAGGTGCAACCTAAATACACAGCATTAAGGGAATTCAAGGCAGAAAATGGATACTAGTAATTTAAAATAGCATTTGATGCTGACTGACATGTTAATACCACTAAAATATGGAAAAACCCATGTCATCCTTTCTACATAAGATAAAAGGATTTGAAAGAATATCTTGTTACTATACGTTCTGGAACATATCCATCAACTTGCTACAATAACATTTCAGCATTCTAAAACAAATTCTCTACCTTTAACAGATGAAAAAATGCATTGATATCTATACTGCTTGAACTTGAAATTTTATGGAACGAAAGCAAGGAATGAAATTTATAATAGATCTGACTAATCTAAATATAATCTCCTGAAATCTGTTAATGTTTCCCCAAAAGTAGAATTTCTTTTTTAAACAAAGAATCCTGGCCTTGAGGATTACTACTGGCTTAAGAGAAAGGGGAACAAATTGGAACCTTATTTTTTAGGAGTGAATGGAATTTGAGATTATTTTCAGATTAAGAAATACTGGTTATAGATTATTCTTTCTTTTCTCCTTTAACTCCCATATTTATGCTCTTCTCTTCAAATTTCTCAGAGATATGCTATCATAGAATGCCTATCAAGAGATTATTTGGATCCAAATTAGGTATTTCATAAATCTGCCTTTATATTACTAGGTGTCACCCTGATGTTAACCAAGGAAATGACCCTTGGATTGTTGGTTATGGAGAATTTGTCACCGTGTGCTGCTCTATGAGTAAAACCATGTGGAATTTTCTATGGCAGAAACCATCTAAAGAAAATGAGACAAACTCTTGTATGTACCAGAATCTTTCTGGATTTTATGCTGTCGACTCTTGCCTCCAGGCCACATCTTCTTGTATTCTAAAATAGTCCAAAAATGTTTCATCACCAAGGACCCTTATAAGTCACGTCAACCCTCATCCAATATTAAACATATATATATTTTCAATCAAACTGCATTTAGTGAATAATAATTTAGTTTCTCCTTCTTTTAGACTATGCTGTTACAGGGTCTTTCCCTGTTTTTCTGAGCCTGTCTCAACGCCATTTTTCCTCACCCGCTAGCTGTCAGCTCCAGTGTCCTTTTCCTTCCTTGAGCTTGTGGAGCTTGTTCCTGACTCAAAATCTTTGCTCTTGCTATAGCTTGTGACTGGAATATTCTTCATCTAGATTAGTGATTCTTTTTTTTTTTTTTGGTGAGGAAGATTTACCCTGGGCTAACATCGTTTGCCAATCTTTCACTTTTTTGCTGAGGAAGATTAGCCCTTAGCTAACATTTGTGCCCAGCTTCCTCTATTTTTTTTTTTTTTGTATATGGGATGCTGCCACAGCATGGCTTGATGAGTGGTACATAGGTCAGCCCCTGGGATCTGAACTTGCGAACCCTGGGCTGCCGAAGCAGAGGGCGCAAACTTAACCACCACGCCACTGGGCCGGCCCCAAGGTTAGTGGTTCTTAACTGGGGGTGATTTTGCCCCCCGGCGGACATTTGGCAATGTCCCCATACAGTTTTCATCATCATAATTGGGGATGGGGTGCTACTGACGACTAGTGGGTAGTGACCAGGGATCCTGCTGAACATCCTGCAATGCACACGACAGCCTTCTTCTCTCTTATTAGACATCAAATGTCAATATTTCCAAGGTTGAGAAGCCTGTCTTTAGACTTCCTCATAGCTGATTCTTTCTTTTTTTTTTTTAATTAATTAATTAATGTTTTTTGTGAGGAAGGTCAGCCTTGAGCTAACATCCATGCCAATCCTCCTCTTTTTGCTGAGGAAGACTGGCTCTGAGCTAAGATCTATTGCCAATCCTCCTCCTTTTTCTCCCCAAAGCCCCAGTAGATAGTTGTATGTCATAGTGGCACATCCTTCTAGTTGCTGTGTGTGGCATGTGGCCTCAGCATAGCCGGAGAAGCGGTGCGTCGGTGCGCGCCCGGCATCGGAACCCGGGCTGCCAGTAGTGGAGCGCACGCACTTAACCGCTAAGCCACTGGGCCGGCCCCATAGCTGATTCTTTCTAATCATTTAGGTCTGGGTTGTAGTTCATACATACATCACCTTCCAGAATAGGCCTTCTCTAACCATCCGTTATAAATAGTTCTGCCCTTCCTATTATCTGATCACTCTTTAGTTTATTAACTTGCTCTTATAGCATTTCTTTTTTTTTCTGAGATAAAATTTAATATAATGGTTGTTAAATATAAGTTCTACAGATCAGGGCTTTATCTCATTACATTCCCAGTACTAACAGGAGTTACTGGCACACAGTTGACAATAAATATTTTTGAATGAATATTAGAAGACAGATGAGATCAGTAGGTCATAACTCAGGGTTCTATATACTTAATCCATAAAATTTCAGCTCAAAGAAAAAAACTCTGCAAACTCTCTTATGCAACGTGCTGTCAGAAAATGTGTGCTTTCTGCAAGTTTGAAACATATTGGAGAAGTTATGCTTTCAGTAATTGTAGAATTGATTGTCTTGTACACACTTCTCACAGACAAGAATTATAACCTTCGGACAAAATAAAAAAAAAACACATACACAACTATTTGAAGGCAATGGAAAGTGACAAAAATAAAACAAAATAAAACAAATCAGAAACTGTAGCAGGGTTGACCCTTGAAAGAAAGACGCTGAACTGGGTGAGTTTGGCTTTTATATGGCTTTTCACCTGAGGAGATTCCCTAATCCAACTGCCATGGTGTGACTAAAACTCAAGCGGAAAGGTACAATCATACTGACTTGAGGAGCCAAAGGATGAAATTCAAGGCTGCCAGGGTAGTGGAAAATGAGGGAAGAAAATCCTGGAAAAGGAGGTGATCATAGAGGATGAAGTCCAAAATCTGTGTATAAACTTTGCTCAAATTTTGGCTGATCCTTGAAATGCACGTGCACAGGAGAGACTCCAAGATGATTGGGAAAACAAACAAAACAAACAAACAAAATAGCTGAAAGGCTGAACGAACATCACAGGAAGGCAGAGATTGGAATTGAATTCAGTCAAGGTAACTGCCTCCCACAACAAAAATCAGCCCTTTTCAGAGGAAGATAATAAAGCCTATAGTTTCTGCAATGTATCATCTACAGCATCTAGGTATAAAATTAAAAAATAGTGGACATATGAAGAAAAAAGAAAATAATATTCACGGTCAAGGAAAATAAGTAGAAACAGATGACGAGTTGAAACATATTTTGGAATTAATAGACAATGACTTTAAAGTAGCTTTTATAAATATGGCAGGGATATAAAGGAAATCATGGTCATAACAGATGAGCAGATAAGGAACTTCAGCCTAAAAAAAGGATCAAATGGAAATTCTGGAAATTAAGAATGCAATATTTAAAATGGAAAAATTTACTAGATGGGCTTAGCCACAGATTTAGATGGCATAAGGAAGGCTCAGTGAACCTTATAAAAAGATTGATAGAAATTATCCAATCTGAAAAGCAAAAAGAAAAACAGAGCCTAGGAACCTTACACTAGTATATTTTCATTTCTCCTCTCTTCGTCTCTGAGCTATTGGTCTCATACATTTTACTTCTCTTTATGTTATAATCCAGATGTTATATGTTATTTTTCTTTTTTTCTTTTTTCTTTTTTTGTTTATTGCAGTAGCATTGGTTTACAACATTGTAAAAATTCCAGGTGTACATCACGACACCTCCACTTCTGCACAGATTACACCATGTTCACACAAAAATTAACTCCAAATGGATTAAAGACTTGAATGTAAGACCTGAAACTGTGAAACTTCTAGAAGAAAACATAGGCAGTACGCTTTTCGACATCGGTCTTAGCAACATCTTTTCAAACACCATATATGTTATTTTTCTTTAGCTTTTAAAATGGTCAATTATCTTTTAAAGGGCTTTAAATAATAAGATAAATGTATATTTACACACAGAGTTATCATTTCTAGTACTCTCCATTACTTTGCATAGATCCATATTTCCATCTTATATCATTTTCTTTCTGCATGGAGGATTCCTTTGACATTTTTTGTCATATGGGTCTGCTGGTGATGTATTCTTTAAGTGTTTGCATGTCTGAAAAGTCTTTATTTTGACTTCATATTTCATAGACTTTACTTTTTAGAACAGTTTTAAATTTACAGAAATATTAAAATATAGTATACAGAGTTCCCATGGATCCCACATCCAATTTTCTCTATTATTATCTTATCTTAGTGTGCTAAATTTGCTAGAATTAATGAACCAATATTAACACATTACCATTAACTAAAGTTTATTAAGATTTCCTTAGTTTTTATCAAATGTCCCTTTTTGTTCCAAGACCTCATCCTGAATCCACACTACATTTAGTTGTCATGTCTCTTTAGACTGTCTTGGCTGTGACACTCTCAAACTTTCAGTATTTTTGATGACTTGAATCATTTTGAATGGTACTGGTCAGGTATTTTATAGAATGCCTGTCTATTTGAATTTTCTTGGTGTTTTTTTTTTTTTCATAGTTAGACTGTTCCCTTTATTTTCGAAAGGTATTTTCCATGGGTATAAACTTCTAGATTGACAGCTCTTTTTTTGAAGTACTTGCAAAGTGTTATTCCGCTATATGTATTGTGTCATTTTTCTCAGGCTGATTTTAAGATTTTCTCTTTATTGCTAATTTTGAGCAATTTGTTCAAGATGTGCCTTGGTGTAGTTCTTTTCATGTTTCTTTTGTTTTGGGTTCGTTGAGCTTCCTGGATTGGTAGATTTATATCTTTGGGAAAATTTTGGCCATTATTTTTATACATATTTTTCTTTCTTCTCTTCTTTCTTCTTTCTTTCTGGTACTCCAACTATACTTGTATTAGGTTGCCAGAATTTGTCCCACATCTCAGAGATATCCTGTTCTTTTATATTTGAAGCGCTTTTTTACTGTATTTCATTTTAGATAATTTCTATTGCTATGTTTTCAAGTTCATTAATTTTCTCATACAATGTCTATTCTGTTTTTAATCCTATCCAGTACATTTTCATTTTAGACATTGTAGTTTTCATCCAAGAAGTTAGATTTTAGTCATTTAATATCTTTTATGTCTCTACTTATCATGATCAGTCTTTCCTCTAGCTTTTTGAACAAATAGAATACAGTTGTAAGAACTGTTTTAATTTCTTTCTCTGATAATTCTAATGTCAATGCCAGTTTTGGTTTGGTTTTGATTGAATTTTCTCATTATGGATCATATTTTTCTGTTTGTGTGCTTGTTATGTAACTTTTTTTTTTTTTTTTTTTTTTTTTGTGAGGAGATCAGCCCTGAGCTAACATCCGCCAATCCTCCTCCTTTTTTTTTTTGCTGAGGAAGACGGCCCTGGGCTAACATCGGTGCCTATCTTCCTCCACTTTATATGGGACGCCGCCACAGCATGGCTTACCAAGCAGTGCGTCGGTGCGCGCCCGGGATCCGAACCAGCGAACCCCGGGCCGCCGCAGCGGAGCGCGCGCACCCAACCGCCTGCGCCACCGGGCCGGCCCCTGTTATGTAACTTTTGATGAGATATCAGACATTGTGAATTTTACCTTGTTGGATGCTGGATATTTTTGTATTCCTAAAAATATTCTTGAACTTTGTTCTGTGGTGCAGTTAAGTTACTTGGAAGCAGGTTGATCCTTTTTGTTCTTGCTTTTAAAATTTGTTAGGTGGACCAGAACAGCATTCAATCTAGGGCTAATTATTTCTCACTGCTGAAGCAAGACCTTACTCTACCTAATGTCCTCATGGAGGTTTTCAGTTTGGCTAGTGGGAAGAGGCATTACTATTCCCATGCAGACTCTGAAGATTGTTCTGTTTCATCCTTTTGGGAAATTTTCTTCAGGTTTTGTTAGTTACCTTACACGTGTACACTGATCAGTGCTCTGTAGAATACTTGAAGGGGACGCTCTGGAAATCTCGAGTTCTCTCTCTGTGCTTCTCTTCTCTCTAATATTGTACCTTGTGAACGCTAGATGTCTTTGTCACCCTGATTCTCAGCTCCCTTTTCTCAACTAAGATAGTCCACCTCCCTGCACCACGTCCTGGACACCCTCTCAAGGTAGCAAGCTGGGGCATTTAAGGCTCATCTCATTTATTTCTCACTTTTCAGGGATCACTGTCCTTCATTGCTTGATGTTTAATGTCTTGAAAATAATTCTTTATCTTGTATTTTGCGTATTTTTTAATTTATTTCAAGTAGGAAGACATATTAGTCCTTATTACTCCATTTTGTCTAGAAGTAGAAGTTTACTTTCAGTAGACTTTTTTTTTTTTCTTTGTGAGGAAGATCAGCCCTGAGCTAACATCCATGCCAATCCTCCTCTTTTTGCTGAGGAAGACTGGCCCTGAGCTAACATCCGTGCCCATCTTCCTCCACTGTATGTGGGATGCTGCCACAGCATGGCCTGACAAGCTGTTCGTCAGTGTGCCCCGGGATCCGAACCCGGGCCGCCAGCAGCAGAGCGCGCGCACTTAACTGCTATGCCACGGGGCCTGCCCCTCTTGTTTGTTTTAAATAAAATTGATCATACTATTTTAAATTTTTTTGGAAATGCGAACAATCTTGTGAAAGAAGAAAAGACTTAGAGAACCTACACTCTGTCGTCAAATATTACCTTTAGGATACAGTAATTATGCCAGTGTGGTACTGGCATTAGGATTGACAATAAAACCAATGAGAATAATAGAGAGGCCCCAAATACCCGTGCTTATATATGCAATAGATTTTTTTTTGATAAATGCACAAAGTGTCTCAATAATGAAAGGAAATTCTTTTCAACCAATTCTTCTGGAAAAACTAGATATCAATATTAAAAACAATAAAAAGAACCTCAACCTCTATTTTTCACCACATATAAAAATTAATTTGAAGTGGATCATATAGCTAAATGGAAAAGTTAAAACTATAAATATTCTAAGAGAAAACATTTAAAAAGATCTTAGCAATCTGGTGTGAACAAGTTTTCTATTAAGACCAGATACTGAAAGCAATAAGCGTAAAAGAAGAATTATAAATTAGACTTCATCAAATTTAGAAATATTCTCCTCAAAGGTAATATTTAAACAAGTAAGTAATCCATACAGTGGGAAAAAATATTTGCTAAACATATATTTAGAAGAGAACTTATATCTAGAATACATAATAAAATTACTATGATGCAATTACAAGAAAACTCAGTAGACAATAAGCAAAGGACTTAACAGATACTTCAAAAAGGAAGGCATATGAATGGACATAAGCTCCTGAAGTAGTGATCAACATCTTTATTCCTCAGGGAAAGAACACTGGAACCACATGTGATAATTCTACACACTCACTGTAATGGCTAAAATTAAAAGAACTGACAATACCAAATTTTGGTGAGAAATTAGATGAAATAGAACTTAGTGAGAAATAGATGGAGTGGATGAAACTGTCATTTGGGAGTGTAAAATGGTACAATCACTGTGGCAAAAATGTCTGTCAGTTTCTTACGAAGTTAAACATATACCTACTCTATGACTTAGCAATTCTTTTCTAGCTATATCTCCAAGATAAATTAAAGCATATTTCCAAAATAAGACTTCTATGTGAATGTTCATAGCAGCTTCATTCTTAATAGCCCCAACCTGGAAATGTTCCAACTACTCATTAACGGGAGAATTGATAAACAAATTGTAGTAGAACCATACAATGGAACAGTACTCAGGAATAAACTGCGGATATAAACTACCACATGCATGAATCTCACAGAAATGCTGAGCAAAGGAAGCTGGACACAAAAGAGTATATATTGTGTGATTTCATTTTTGTAAATTTCTAAAATAGGAAAACTAATTTATGGTAAGTAAAAGCAGAGAAGTGGTTGCTCTGGGAAGGGGGCTTGACCAGCAAGGAGCACAAGGGATCTTTCTGAAATGATGGAAACACTCTACATATTGATAGGGATGTAGGATTACACGAAAATATGCATTTGTCAATACTTATCAGATTATACACTTAAGATTTATGCATTTCATTATATGTAAACTTTGCCTTAAAGTAAATCCCCTTGTATACAAATACTGAGCTCTAAGTAGTAGGTGTCCTTTTTGCAGTGCTATGATTTAACAGTTCTGAAACTACTTTCCATGAATTCTAAGATTAAGAAAATGAGTAAACACAGTGAGAATAATAGCAGCAGTTGGGTTTTATGTAGTTAATAACATTTGCAAAAGTTGAAACAGGTAAGACTTGAATGTATATTATGGTTTTGGATTGAAATTGGTGATAGTGTGAATTAATAATTTTGAATACATATATTTATAATATTTTACAAATTATGTATATGTATTTTTTTTCTAGCACTATATGCTGCTGAAGGGGCCTAGAAACAATGACACACCAGTTACAATGAACACACAAGTGCCCAAATATTGGCTGCTTTGTACAATTCTTCATTAATAGCAACCAGGGCTTCTTGGAGAAAGGACCAGTTCTGGGGCTGGGACATGAAAAGTACAAGAGCCTGGAACATCTGTGTGCCAGAAAGTGAGAAAATGCTTAAAGAATTGTGAAGATATAGTGAAAGAACATATGACCCATCTTGAAGGGAGACCAGCTAACCAAACCTGGAACAATTTAGCATTAAAATCAATAATGATTTTAGTATCAGCAACTTTTTTGAGAAGAAATCTGGCAGATATCATCTTAACTAAGAGATCAAAACCATGTATCCAATATTGGAACAGATTGATTTCATATGCTTCCTGACATGAAACACTAAGGAAATTATAACACCATTTCTCTTTTATTCCTGCCTAAGATACCTTACCTGAATCTAATCATGAAGAAACATCAACAAAAATAACTGTCCCTTCATTTTCAAAATATAAAGGTTGAACAGCTTTCCCAGATTAAAGGAGACCAAAGAAACAATAAATGCAATGTGTAATCTTGAATTGGATTCTGGACCGGGAAAAAAATGTTGTAAAGGATATTATTGAAATCATTGCTGAAAATTGAATATGGACTGTGGATTAGATGATAGTATTGTATGAATGTTACCTTTTCTGACTTTGATCATTGTGCTGTGGCAATGCAAGAGAATGTCCTAGTTCTTAGGAAGTACATACTCAAGTATATTGGGACACAGGGACATTTTATCTCCAATGCACTCTCAAATGGTTCAGAATGATAGAGCAAATAGGGCAAAATGTAAACCACCGGTGAGTCTGGGCACAGGAGTTCCTTTTAACTTTTTTGTATGCTTGTTATTTTACCAAAACAAAAAGTTACAGGGTAGTTTTGAAGTAGCCGAATGCCCTCATGACCATGTTGACAACCCATGTACACCCAGCACTCCTGGTTGGGAACCGTTGGTCAGGTTTGCGTGTAGGATGGCTCAAGCACGTACTCAGCTTCTTGACTTTCAACCCTGTGATGTTTCCTAATGGAAACCTGCAATATTCTTTTCTCAGGGAGATGTTTAAGTCAATTGTTTTTAAAAGTTCCCTGGAATGTTGAGTAGAGTGTGGAGACTATTCTTTCTGAGATAATGGAAACATTCTCTATATTGATAGAGGCAGGCCCTCTTTCAAGTGCTTTACATATATTGTTTCACCTCATCCTCACAACAATGTAGGAGTTGAGTTTTGTCATCACTATTTTAAACATGAGACAACTGCGACTTGTTCAAAGGACTTGGGTAGGAAGCAGCAGAGCCATAATTTGAAATCTGGTTTATTTAAAGACAAAACCCAAGCCCCGGACCCAAAGGACACATTCCTTCCCTGACCTCAGGTTCCACTTCTCACACTGAGCTGTAATCATTTGTCTCTTTTCCCACTAGGGAGGGTGCTGGGGGAAGAGAATTTCTCTTACTTTCTAACTTTCCTTTTTTTTTTGCCCTCAGAAACCAGAGCCCTATTTTTCCCATGACTGCTTGGTCAATATATATAGTCTAAATAACATTTTTAAGCCTCTCAAAGGCAAAGATCCTGTTTTATATATATTTTTTGTAGCATCCATGCTACCTGGTATTATGCTAGAAATATAGTGTCCTTAATCATGTTAATGGTAATTTCGCTAGGTAATTTGGTGAAACTGATTTCATTAATCAGATGTAAAAGGAACTTTTCTATTACTTGTAATTTAATTTTGCCTATTAAGGAAAGTGCAGTGTTTGTTTCACATACTTATTTTATTCATTCATTTTAAACAATATAATAAGCTCCTATTGAAGAGACTTCATTGGGTCTGCTTTGTTTTCATCAGCTTGGCTATATTTATTATTTAGACCCCTTAGCTTATATGCAGACCCTAGTGTGCAGGTCAGGGTGCAGCAGGCACTCCCGCTAGTCTACACAGCACACCCCACCAAGTTTATTGCACAGTGGGCATAACTTTCTGTTCTGCTGTTAAGACTTAGTGTTGATATTCTCCCTGCGAGTCAAGGCCCTTAGCACATCTGTGCACAATGTGCAGAAATGCAGAGATGTCAAAACCCAGGACACATGCAGTCCAACACTTGACAAGGAGAGTGTTATTAGCATTGGTAATGAGACTAGCTGCGTCTGTCTGGTCTGTCTGCAGAGGTTCCTCAGCTTAGGATCATTTACATTCACTGCACAAAACATTCAGACCTGGCTCTTAGATGAGCCAGCTTCAGAGAAGACAATGGAAACCCTGATGGTAAGCTGAAAACTTTGGGTAGAAATCCATTCATCCTAATTAAGAGACCCTCTCAGACCTGCCTGTTGACAATTAACACTGTTGTGTGTGGTCTTGTTATTTGAAATGACAACAGTAATCTTAGATTCTATGGGCTCAAGGAGCCCTCTCTCCTCTGGAACTCCACAGTCCAGCTCTCCTCTCTGTAGACAGATGCTCTTCGACTTGTAGCAGCAAACGCTTTGAACATTTGCATTTCACTCATTATTTGTGCTGCTACAGGCTGAGCATGACCCTGTCATAGAAAAAAATCCAGCTGAAAACAACCCAATGGCGTTGGTTATACAACTATTAGACTTCCTTGAAATATACTTCCTAGGAGCAAAAGGAAGAAATGGGATATTTGCACCATGGGATTAGCTTAGTTTGGTCTCATTTTTCACTTCTCTTAGAAAAACCACTTTCTCCTTAAATCCCAATTGTAAGAACTCAGCTCTTGTCCATAGTAGAAAGTCAGCAGAAAGAATGTCAAACTTTGTGCTAGAAAGCATGGTGGGAATTTTCAACAGTTTCTAATGCATTTTTTTGCCTTGACAATTATTATTTTGAAAGATGGAGATTGGGGTATTTAGGAATAGTTGGCAACTACATTTTTTATGTGTGGGTTAAAAAAAAATCTCAAATTGAGTTTCAAAATCTCAACTGGTGCCCTTCCTTTGATCTGTCACATGGTGTTACCTTCCATCACATTATTGCACAACTCCTCAAACTTAAAGGAGTCAGCCTATTATTTTTCCAGGTCAGATACTAATTTAGAAATTTGGTGTGAAGTAATGATGAATAATGGATGAACCAGCTTTCTGAATTGGAGCCCCAGATTCTGAGGAACTTGGGAAATCTTCAAAGCCAGCTGGGTGTAAACTTGAATGCCAAGGAGAGACCCAGTTGAAGGGACCATTGGCTTCTCCATCTTTCTGGGCCTCCACTGACTGCCAGCTGGAGTTTGTTTCCCTTGGTTTTGAGAATAAATCAAATTGTCACATGTGAAAATGGTGAAATACTTGGTTCTAAATTCTATTCGTATCTAGAAATTCTGCTATCGTTACCTGCTAATGCACAGAACTCTAGGATAGGTTT
Source organism: Diceros bicornis minor (assembly GCF_020826845.1). Taxonomy (NCBI): domain Eukaryota; kingdom Metazoa; phylum Chordata; class Mammalia; order Perissodactyla; family Rhinocerotidae; genus Diceros; species Diceros bicornis. Next base: position 13,596,933 of record NC_080754.1, on the reverse strand, counting down.
GCAAAGTGCACCATATTGCTTTCAGGAGTCTTTGATTTGCCAATAATATCAACCATAATCCGTTTCTGCTTTCTGTGCTTGATGTTTATGTAGGCTTCACATTCTTTTTAGAGAAATTTGTCTACTTCTTTGATGAACAAATGACACTGAATTGAGGTTTATTTCTTCAGAAGACTTCAGTAGTGCTAGGAAGTTGAATAAAAATACTAAATACTCATCTGGAGTACAGGATTACTGAAGTTTGCGCCTGTAAAAATTCTGCCTGAAAGGATATTAGATGATTTAGAAATTCCCACCCAATCATAATTTTTTTTGGTTCTCTAAATTTTCTCTAATTATATTTCTTCTGGAAAAGGCATTCCATGTTAGCCTCCTGGACATGATGGAAAAATAGAGATGAGTGGCAGTACAATGAGAAGGTTTGCAACTGGTTACATTCCCCACAAAGTGCAATGATCAGTGATTCCAATTTTTCCTGATGTGGGACTTCTAGTAATTTTCTTAAGCCTTGTGTTGTCAGAGTTTTTAATCTATGAAAATGTAGATATTTTATTACATTTATAGATGACCCAAAGATGGGAATAATAGTGAATATACTGGATGGCTAAATCAGGACCAAAATGATCTTTACAGGCTGAAATAAAGGGCCAAATCTATCAAAATGAGCAAATCTGAAGGCCTGCCCCTAGGTCCAAAAATAGCCTCACAAGTACATAATGTAGGAGATGTTTCTTTAGCAGAGACACATGTAAAAGAAGGAAGCTTGCATCACAGAATGTGCAATGTGAGGCAACAATGTGATATGGCTACCACAATAAAATTATAATCTTAGATACGTTAGTAGATGCACAGTGCAAGGGATGAAGAATGTGATGGTGGTGTTCTTGTTGGTTCGAAAACTTGGGAGCTTCTCTTGTGAAATCTGAAACTAGCTCCTGTACATGGAGGGCAAGGAGAGACCGAAGAAAGAGGCAGCCACTCTGGATTGGTAGATGGCATGTTTAATAAGCAAGGGAACTTACTTATATGACTTGTCTTGGGTGCCCCAAGATGAATAGATCTCCACGCTCGCTTGCCAGAATCTAGAGGCCTTACCTAGGTTCAGTCACGTATTCAGTCAAGATGGTCTCAACAACACATTGCTCTCTCAAGGTGGTGCCCTTGGAAACAGTTCCCACTAAGGGAATGGTGGGCAGAACATACATTTCAAGGACAGGGGAGTGGGAGAGAAGCCTCTGATTGCCTGGGTCTAGCTCATGGGTCAACTGGTGGTCATGTCCTCTCAGGGACCTTCCCCAACAGTTCTCTTGGGATATTATTGGGTCTTCACAACTTGTAAGACAAAAACAAACTAGAATGTGGTAAGCAACAAGCAACATGGTACCGTATATGGAAGAGTTACGGCGACTAGAGAAATTTAACCAGGAGATAAGAGGTTTCAACCTGAATTGATGCCGATATTTGTAGGAAATGTCAAATGGAAGGACGATCAGACTTTATCGATATGACTTCAGCGAGTTGAACTGGGAGCAATGGGCAAAAACTACAGGGAGATGGAGCTGGTCCTGTGGCTTAGCGGTTAAGTGCATGTGCTCCGCTGCTGGCGGCCTGGGTTCGGATCCCGGGCGCGCACTGACGCACCGCTTCTCCGACCATGCTGAGGCCGCGTCCCACATACAGCAACTAGAAGGATGTGCAACTATGACATACAACTATCTACTGGGGCTTTGGGGAAAATAAATAAAAAAAAAAGCAAAAAACAAAAACTACAGGGAGATGGATTTGTTCAACTTAGAACAAGAAAGAGCTTTCTAATAGAAGTGGCAAAAAATGCACAGGCTGCCTTACTGGAAACATCCAAACCAAAGCTCAATGATTACTTTGAAGAAATTTTGTAGGGTGAATTCAGATAAAGAGTTAGATTTGATTGCTGGTTGTGGCTCTTTTTTCCCCTCAAATTCTTCATTATTAAACTTAGAATGATAATGTGTCCAAACGGACAAACGTAGTGAATTTGAACTTTGTTAAGAAATTATATATCCATTATCCATAAGAAAAATTATGATATGGAGGTGATAGAGCAGTAATTCCAGGGAGTCCCTGTCCCTGGAAATCTTTAAGAGTAGGAGAGACAATTACTACCTTGGCTTAGATACTTGCATGGTTACAGACTGGCATCTGAAACAGGTAATTTCTTGAGCTATCTATGGTTGTGTACCAAGAATCTGAATTCTCTCCTTAAAATTATGCTGGTCAGATTTCTTCTACAAACCTTTAAGCTTCATCAACCATGAATAATTTCACTTTATAACATGGAATGGACTCCTCATAACCTTCTGGCTCACCCCAGGCAGAGAGAAAAACATGTTTTGTAATTGCCTCCTCACCACTGGTTGCATCTCACTCCCTCTTGTCTTGAATGGTTTGAAGGATGTGACTTAAAATATACCATTTGATATTTAATAATATTAGAAGTTCTGCCCATCAGGAAAAGACCTTCACAACTCTAATATTAAGATTCTTTGACATTACATGGTGAGAAGAAAATAGTGATGAAATTATTCCTAGAGCATAGACAACCAATTTGAACTAAAGTTATATGTTTTTGGCTCCCTCACCTTGATGTGTGTATGTCAGGAGAGGGGACAGCAGGATATGGAATCAGGTCAGGACGAGTCACAGAAATGTTTGGTGGCAGTTTGCTCAAATTTACTGATCATCAAAATTACCTGGGGATTAAAAATTCTCTGGGAAAGTTTCTGATTGAGTAGCTTTGGGATGGGGCTGAGGAAGCTGTGTTTTTAACAAGTATCACTGGGGGTTCTTAGGATCAGACAGGACAACTCTGTTCTACACAATTTCAAGTCACAGTTCAAGCAAGGTGAAAAACTATAGATGAGCAGACGGCTGTAATAGACAGACCTAGTACAAAAGTTTAAAAAGGCATTGCTGTTTTCCAACAAAGATGTTACAGAATTGACCTGCTCATTTATGCAAGTGGTGCTACCTAAAAACTGCATGTTTAAGTCTCTAAAGCATGAATTATTGAATTGGCTCATGGTGGAATATTTCTTTCCACATGTATTTTGGAAAGAGTCTCAGGTAATCTATTTGTCTTACATGAATCCATCTTGTTCCTTTCAACACAAACAAGTTGTTCTTTTTTGAAATAACAACCAAGCCACTAACAAATGACTTAATGGGCAAGATGATGTGCCTTCTCCTTGTGAAGGAAGACAAAGATCATCAGCTGCTCACTGTGGTGTGTGGGAAGAGATTTAGTTGTTACTTTCTCCTCTGCTCTTACCAACTACTTCACATGTCCTTGTTCCTTCTTTTCTTCTATTTTTCATGGACTGGCCATTGGTGCTATCCTTTCTTAATTCACCTTTACTCTTACGGGCATGATCACAACATTCAACTGTGCTTGAGGTGGTCACTAGGCCTTTTTCCTTTTCGAATAAAATTTGAGACAAAAACTTGAAATTTGAAAGGATACACTCTAAAAACTATATTTCAATTAATGCAAATTATCTTCCTGTCTTTGTTTTTCTCACGAAAATACCCATAACCTTTATTAAGCAGTCTTTGCTTTAAGTAGCTATTTTTATGCATTAGTGGAATTTCCAGAGCAAGTAGAAGTGTTATAAACTCTGGATGACTCTGAACTTTCCACCAACAATTGTTTAATTCTTATGAGTCTTTGCTGTTCAGTAAATGAAGGAAGGATCTCAAAGACTACTGTCATTTCAAGGGGTGACAGTAGACGATGGACGTAGACATGAATATTAATCTCCTCCTTTTCCTCTACTTTTAAGGAGGAAATATTCAAAACAATAGGCTGAAGAAATTATGAGATTAAATAGGGTGGTTCATATTGAGAAATGATACAAAGATGAACAAGGGAAATACTGCTATAAATTTCCCCACTATTCGAATTGAATTTCACATCACTTAAAGTGGCATTTAGAGTTTGAGGGACTCCTCTGTGCTCTTCCTGACTGTGACATTGCATGCAAAAGACATTTGTTATTTTTCTCTTGCTATTTACATGGATATTCCTTATATTTGAGGACACAGTTTGGCAATATTCTTTAAGATTATTTGAAGGATGAAAAGCACTTGAACCGAGCTCTCTGGCTCACACAATTTTATGGAATTTTTCCCTTTTTACTTCTATTTCTCACCATGTGAAGATGTCCTTTAAATGGTTTTCAACCTATGTAATACTCAGTCATATCCAACTGAATATTTCCTTGCAAAATTTGGCAGCATTTTTTTCGAGAAGTCTTGATTAAAACATACCGCAATCTATCAAGTAATTTCATTACTTTCCAAGAATGTCCTTGAAAAATTCTTCCTATTTGTATTGTTTTTTAAAAATCTCATTGATGTATAAAGCTTTTGTATTATCTTCTTCCAGAAACTCTAATCTTTCAATTAATATTTATACTAGTATTTTCTATTAAATATCCCTTTATGCTTTACAGATCAAACATATAGATATATATGTAATATCATTAATATATTTGTATTTGCAGATTATTTTATTAGATGCCTAGTAAATTAGATGCAGATGTTTAAGAAATTACCCTAACATACAAAAGAGCATAAACCACTACACATTTTCAGCTTATTAACCTCTGAACATTTACCAATTTGGACAACATTGGGGAAAATTGTGAATAAATTCTTAAAATTTCTGAAGTATAAAACATTAATACTCTAAACATTACAGGACATATAGTCTAGCATGATAAGATATACATATTTTAAAATAAATATGACTATTATTTTCAAGTATGTACAGTAAACTGAACCGACTATTAGAGAGAAGTAGTGTAGGGGTAGTGGAAAGAAATGGGTTTTTCCTTCAAACTATTCTAGATTTGAATCCAGGCAAGCCCTGGAACTTTCCAGTGGAGTCCACTTTTTCCAATTTTATTCATATTTATGAATGTAAACTTTCTCTTTGTAAAATGATGTTAATAATACCCACTCCATAGGGGATTAAATGAGATCATATAAGTAAGCTGCCTATCACAAAGCCATTGATCAATCTTTTCTCCGCCACTTCTCCTCATTTGCTTTTCTTGGCACTGTTCTGAGATACAGCAAAGAGAAAAGACAGGCTACAGATTGGAATTATGGAACATTAGTTGAAATGCACCTTTTTGACAATCTGCCCCTCCATTCTTCCTTTTTGTTTTTCTTCATTCATTCATTCATCTATCATATATGTAGTAAGTGTGAAAGCTGTGCCAGGTACTGTGTGATGAATGGAGTCGGTAAGGAGCACAGCACTTGGATTACTGGCTGAGATCAGGGAGTTCGTTTGTTTGACTTTAGTTCAGGCCTTTTTTCATTACACATGCTGTACAGCAATAAAAACAAGAATCATACAAAGGGACCAAGAGTGAACTCTATAAAAGTGTATGTAATTAAAATCCAAACTGTTACCCATAAATGCTTAGGGAACTCAGAAACAGATGGACCCTTCAGGCTGGAGGTGTTATGAGGAGGGTAGGATAGAAGCCCGTGGCTTCGAGGGATGAGAAACAAGACGTTCCTTAGAGGGAAGGCATGGAGGCAGGAAATCACATGTTCTTATCTAATGGTGAAGGGATCCAGCTTCATGAATGGAAGTCCGTGTTATAAAGCCCTTGAAATAAGGTTATTAGGTTGAGGAGAAGTTCAATTTAGGGGACCTTGAAGAGTCATCAGAGAAGTTTTGTCATCATAATAACAGCGAATATTTAATACACATTAGCGGTATGCAGGCATTGTTCTAAATGCTTTTAAAATATTAACTCCTTTAATCCTTGTCACAACACTATGATGTAGATATTACTATTCCCATTTTACAGAGGAGGAAACTGAAGCACAGGAGGTTTGAACCATTTGCCAAAGGCCTTCCAGCTAAGATGCTGCAGAGCTGGGGTTCCAGTCAAGCAGCCTGGCTCCAGAATCCATGCGCTTATCACCTATCTTGTTAGGTAGGTTACACTGCCTGGGAAGGTACGGTGCAGGTAGGAAATGACAGCTTTTGATCAGGGGATTAACACAATCAAAGCTACACACAAAGAAACATGTATTGGGGGAAGAGGAAGAGTCAGGGACCCCAAGTGGCATTCCGATAAGACTCAATGGGTCTAGAGCCTAGGGTGGGATTATTGGAATGGAGAATTTGGGAACTTACTACACTCAGACTACGAGGAGGAAAGTAATTCTAAAAGTTGTTCCAAGATATTAAGACTGACTGCTTAGGAGAAGGATGGTGCCGTTGACAAAGAAAGAGAAGTTTGGACAGGTGGCAGTTTTCTGGAAAACACAACGAATTTGGCTTTATGCTCACAGAATTTGATTTAGCTTTTGAAAGTGTAAGACTAGCACTTGGAAAGAATTGAGAGATGGAGATATAAGTTTGGGAGTCATTAGCAAAGAGGCGATGGTGCAAGTCACAAGAATAGATGTACTCTCTGAGAGAGAGACTGTGAAGAGAAGAGAGCAGATGGCAGAAGGAGTAGGTTAATTAGTAACACCGACTAATGGCTAACCAAGTGTTGCCAAGCAAAGTACCTGACAGATTTGTTTAAACAATAGTTTTTAAATTGTGTTTACACTAATAATTTGCTTAGCAAACCTTGTCCCTACCTAGTTTGTAGGGGACAGGGCAACTTTGAATCAGTTTCAACAATCAAAAATTAGAGTTTTAAGGGAGCCAAATAAATGAAGTTTGCACTAAACATACCCCATCTGCCCCCTTCTTGGCCATCACCTTTCTCCTTTCATTGAACATTTACCCCTCATCTTCCCAAAGGGACCATATAATTCTCATTTTGTACCTTTCCTCTCCTAAAAGCTTCCTTTTATTTTTCACCTAAAAGACAATGAAAACGAATTCAGTGGCTCAGCATTTTACCCATCATGGATTTAATAGTCCTCATTTATTAAGGGGTGTGTGTACTCTTTTTTTTTTCTTTTTGCTCTTAAAATATCTGTAACAATCTCTTACTCATTCTGAATTTTAAAGCTCTTAGCTTTCCCTGAAAATATCAATTCTCTTCATGTATCATATTTTGTTTACCACCATTTTATCCTTAATTCTCCAGTCTTAAGACAAAAAAAAAACAAAAAAAAAAACTAACAGTTTACTGAGACTTTTTATAATTTCTTTAGAAATAGAAAGTGTTTACATTCAGAGCAAACTTTCCTTCTGCATTCTAGGTTATTTTATTCCAACATAGAGTTCTTTAAAATGTGCCTTGTTTCAATTGACATTCCTGAATTAAGTATATCCTATTAATCAAAGCTTAATTTACTAAATGCCACCCAAAACTGTTGCCCTCAGGTTACTTGTATCTTGATTTGTTTCTTTTTTAAAATTGAACACAAAATCCTTCCAAAATGATCATTCTGTCTTTTTTGGTGACCCTCCACAAATCTTTGATGATGCCCGGTTAATATAACAGATGGCTCAATAATTTTATTAATAAACAGTAATAGTAATATCACATTACAATGGTTTTGAACATAATTACTGAGCAGTGAACTCTATATTTTCATTCTTCTTTTCAATCTTGCAGACTGACTTTGAACTTCTTTTGATAGAGCTTCAGCCAAACATCTGTCTTTTCATAATCAAATTGCTTATAGGTCCCATGGCATTTGTTTCCTTTTTCATCAAGTCCAGATGGTGAGTGTTCCATTTTGCCCACTTTTCATGAAGAGCTGCCTTAATTTCCCTTCAGACTACAGATCAGGGCTGGAGGTGCTGACAGTAAGGCCATCCTAAAGGAGTGGCCTTACTACTGTGGTGTTGCCATTAGCACTTCTTTGCCTGCTGCAAATCTCTGCAAACCATGGAGAGACAGATTAGGACACAGCTTGGGTATCTACCAACTTATGCTTTGAAATTTCTTGGTGAATCCCGGTTAATGGTTGGAGTCCTGTAGTTTATGGCGGCATTTCCCAAAATACATTCCGAAATGCTATAGTATATTAATAAATATTACAAATAAAAAGTATTCCATAGTCAAATATGTAAAATTCTGGGTTAATCAATGTTGAAAAGGTGTCTTTGCTCTCTGACTTCTCAGAGCCCTCAAACACATTAATATGTATTGTGAACTCCAAGGAGATATTGTGTCTTCTGCATCCCAAACTTTTTCGCTCTTTTGCATATTATAGGACCATTTCATCTGATCACATTTTAGGAAATGCAGGTGTAATTATAGATTCTGGTGTAAACATTTTTGATAGGTAGATTTTTTTTCCATTAACTTTCTTTGATCACAGAATCATATTTTAACTTTGAATATTTTGTTCCTGCATTTAATTGAATATTTTAATTCCTGCATTTCTGAGTGAAACTGTAGACAACCAGTTTAAATTTTATCTTTGCAAACCATTTTTAAATTTCTTTAATATTTAGAGCAGCCTGGAGCTTTCATAAAGTTATACAGCTTCTTTATTTAATAATAGAAAATTATTGTCCTCAGTATTCAAAAATTATTTTTACTGAGATTGTCACTAAATGCATTTATCTTGGAGACAGTTATTGAGTGCATATACTCAGTCATAGGATGAACAACTTTCCCAGCTGGCCGGGGCCTGAGGTGGTGGTAGTACCAAGACACAGGACTTCTGGTACTAACACTGGGGAAGTCCCAGACAAACTGGCACTTGTGTGTTACCCTCTGAAATGTAGCAGTAAACCAGAGACAAGGTTCATGCTTCATGGAGCTTATATTCTAGTGGGAGTTGGGGGTGTCAGATAATAAACAATTAAGCAGGTTCAAGGGTAACATTGTATGAAAAAAATCAAATGGGTTATTTTGATAGAGTTGGTGGGGGTAAGGAGGGGGGTGGAGGTAGGATGGAGGTTGTCAATGAAACTACCTTAGAACTGGGAACAAGAAAGGGATCTTTTGGAAGGTGACAAGTTTACAGAGATCAAAATGATGAGATGAAACCAGTCATTAAAAACCAAAAGAAAACAGAAAAACAAAAAAGCAAACATACAAACCATGTAGCAAGGGTATTCTAGGCAAAAGAAACAGCGTGTATCAATGTCCTGAGCCAAGAACAAGCTCATTACAGCCAAGAATAGAAGTGTTAAAGGAGACTAGTCAGAGAGGGCCAGGTCAGGTAAGACCTAATGTCATGTTATGGGGTTACAATTTTATTTTCGGGACAAAGGGAAGTACCTGGAGGATTTTAGTAATGACATGATGTTTTAAATTAAAAAAACAATAATTCTAGTGAATTAGTGGAAAACAGACTATTAGATAAAAAGAGCTATTGTAGAATCCAAGTGATTGATAGATAACGGTGTCATAGAGAATGACATGAAGGGGGATGTATTTTGGAAATATAATTGATGGCAATTGCTTATGGGTGATATATGGGTTTTAGATAAAATGGGTGGATGGAGGTATCACTTAATGAGATGGAGAATATCAGGATGGGTACAGCTTTGGTAGGGAAGGTCTCCATGGGTCAAGATTTCTGACTGGGAAATGTGAAGTTAATTGCAGGGCAGCAATCAAACGGAAATGTCAAGGACAGAGCTGGATATAGAAGTCAGGCATTATGGAGAGGTCAGTCATAGAGCAATATATTGGGAATCTGTCAGCATATAGATAGTATTTAAAGTGATGGGACTACCTAGGTAAAGAGATTAAAAAGTGAAGCAAAAAGGTGCCAGGACTAAGCTTCGAGGTTCTCCAACATTTGGATGTTATGTTAATTCTTTTGAAGAACATGACTCCCTCAGTCCAGACTGAAAATAAGGATTAACCAAGGTCTATTTGGAACTATCTTGGAGAGAGTGCATTCAAGTTCCTGGTGACAGCTTTGTTTGTTAAACAGAATTATCTGTAGAATGAAAGAGGTGGCCCATCAGGCTACAGTAGCTAGACGAAAATTCCTCCAGAGATCATCCTATTTATTTCCTCTGTCCTTATCTGATGGTTACATTTTAGAAAAAGAGAACTATGGTCCCAAGAATGTAGTGGACCCAAAAGAGCACCTGTGAAGTCATTAGAGTACAACATAACTAAGTCTGGAAAGGTCTACTCTCACTACTGACACTTATATGTATGATGTGTTCCAAATATAATCCATTAAAAATAAATACAATTAAAAATATCTATACCACTCTTTGAAGTACGTACAAAACAGAGGAAAACATGCTTTAAAAAGACATAAGTTCTGGATCCAATATGGGCAAGTAGGAGTTAGGGGAGGTCTTTCATGGGAACGGACTTTTGATAATCCCAATAATCACGATTATTGCTGTTCTCTTGATGGTATATCCCTTTCACGGAGAGAAATGATTCATCAGAATGTAAGAGGCTGATGAAAAATTCCTTACGGCCATGCAATTTCCTGTGTTTTGTATTTGCTAATAGCTTTGGAAATTTATTTAGTTTTCTAAAGTAGTTTTTCCCAGTGGGAAGAGAAGGCATCAGTGAGCAGTATATGTCTCATAGAAAATTAATAAATAAATTGGAATTCTTGTAGAAACTAGTGTCTGGGGCTCAGAAAATGAGCAAATTTTCTCAGGTCTGTGTAATCCTATGAACCAAATGTCTAAGATCTGAACCCGAGAGAAGTGAATGGCGGAACTGGGCAAGCGAGGTTATCTGAGGTGCTCAAGACACTCCCCAGCTGTCTTCACCTTACAGGCTCAGGCGAGGTCTCTTCCTTCCCCGGCATCTGCCTCAAAGCATATTTTGAGGATTTGCCTCCCAAACCTGTTTTCTTTCTGGTCTGTGATGTGCTGTGCATTGTTTATTCCGGCCATTCCCTTTGTATTGAATTTTAGACCCTCCCTTGCTGCTACAGATGCACTCTCCCTACCCTCTCACAGGGATCAAAAATGGGGCTACCGAAAGCACCTCCAACTGCATCCTAGAGCTGGCTCTGTGTCCCCTCTTGTCTTCCTCAGATGCCTTGAGACTCAGCATAGGACTCCAGGCAATATGGCCCAGAGGAGATGTCGTTAAATAAGCTTGTTGGATTTATATAGGGCTTTTTTAGTTTTCTGGAAATTAGTAAGTCTCAAGAATATTTAGATGGTATGAGCCAATGTCTTTGAACTTTGTATCCTTTCAAATGAGCACCCCTCGAAGCACTGAGCTTAGGTGGTGTATGAGTTTCCTAGGGCTGTCATAGTAAGGTACCAAAAACTGGGTGGTTAAAAAGAACAGAAATTTATTGTCTTAGAGCTCTGGAGGCTAGCAGTCTGAATCAATGTGTTAGGAGGGGCATGCTCCCTCTAAAGGCTTTGTGGGAGAATTGTTCCTTGCCTCTTCCTAGCTTCTGGTGCTGGCTGTCAACTGTTGGAATTTCTTGGATTACAGCTTCAGTCCATCAATCTCTGCTTCCATTATCATCCAGCATTCTCCCCTTGTGTGCCTTTGTCTCTGTGTCTGTTCTCCTCTTCTTATAGGAAGAACAGTGATTTGGGATTAGGGCCCACCCTAAGACCTCATCTTAATTTGATTACATCTGCAAAGACCCTATTTACAAATAAGGTCATATTCACAGGTACCAGGGTGAGGACTTCAATGTATCTTTTTGGGAGACACAATTCAACCCATAACAGTTGATATAGAGACTGGACTTAAGATCTAGAGTAAGTGTTGAGAAAACATTCCATCATTATCTTGACATGAATATATGGACCTGGCTCTGCTTCCTGCAGGTATTCTCACACATGCTGCATTTCCTCAAAGAAGACTCTGCTTCTTAACATTGTAGCAGAATAAGATTTTATTATTCTTTCATCCTTGGACGTTTCTTTTGCCCGTATCAATATTTCATTGGGATATCTAGACATAACACTTGAACTCCCCAAGTAGATAAAAAAGAAGAAAGTTATTCACTTATTGAGTTTTGAGCTTCAGGAGCTAAGGACCTTGAATAAAACAATAGAATTTGAAGAATACTTCCTGATACAAATTTTTCCTGCACCAGTAGAGATGAAAATTCTAAGATCTGGGGAGAAAGGGAGGAGCTCTAGAAGAGTGTAATATAGTGAAACTGAGGGAATAAAAACAATCAAAGGAGTTGCTGGTATGGATCTCTGAGAGGAGACCCTGCCTCTGCTTCCTGGGGTTGGCGAGATCAATAGAATTCTCGTATAGATTGAGGGATATGAGAGTAAAGGGGTCCTGTGCTCCTTTCGTATCTGGGAGCCCTGGGCACGGCAGCCTTACACATTTTCCTGCATTATCGTGATGTCAAATCTCCACGAAAGAGAGGTTCAAAGGGTATTGGACAGAGCAGTCCCAAGACAGCCTCAGAATGGATAGACAATACTTTTTGTAAATCTGAGAAGGGTGCAAATGATAGCTGAGAAGGCAAGCTGATGGACTTGATGAGGTCTTGAGGGAAGGACAACTGTGCAGCTGGATATCAGATGGAAAAATGGATGATCCTGCAGTTGTTGGTGGAAGGGCATAGTAATAGTGGAGGAGACAATGTGATAGTAAATCTTCCAGTGAATGCCAGAGTGGAGAGATAGCTCTCAGGGACCAGACAAGTCTCCTGTCCAGATAGCTTAAAACTATGAAGTCCAGGGAAGGAGATGAAACTCCATCAAAAAGAATAAAGGAGGAAACCATGAGATGATGGGGAGTTCACTCCAAACTAAGTAAGATTACGTTTTACTACCAGACAGAATGAGGTCTTGAGATAGAGACTAAGTTTATTTATAGAAAAATAAAGTTACACCGTTTTGCGCCCACATGAGTTTGTGGTCTGAAATATCACATCCACTACAACACCTTTGCAGTAAACAGATGAGTAAGCAAACACCTTATTCATCTTTACTGGGAAAAACGAAACATCTTTTGCCAGTAAATATATGAGCTCCAAGGTACTCTGCAAACAGGACATACCTGTGGATTAGACAGTCATCTCCCAGAAGGACGGGGCCAGTGTTTCTGTCATGATTATATTTCAAGTAACATAGGGTGCCCTGATAGAGGGCATATCTGCTGAATCATGAAGAGGTGATTGACTGTTCCTTAGCTCCACAAGAATCCTGTGGCATGGAAAAATGAAACTTACCACATGTGGGAGGGCATGTAAAGCAATGACAAATGAAACTAGTTATCATCATTTTCCTTCCGGCAGAAGTGGTCAAGACTCTGGAGTTTTGTAAGCACTGGCTCAAGGAGTAATACAATGCCCTTCCACATTTCTGAGCCCTAATTGTCTCCCAAATATCACAGTGATAGTTTCACATCTCTTTAACTTCTCTCGAGCTACCTAGTTGTTAATGGTAATATGATAATAATAATAACTAGCATTTAAGGTAAGCACACATATGCTAAGCTCAGCTCTTTATGTATTTTATCTCATTTAAGAGGCACAAGAATTCCATGAAGTAGTAATTACTCTCATTCCCATTTTTCGGATGAGGAAAATGAGGCTGGGAGAGGATAAGTTACTCAGAATTCTACAGCTGGCTGGTGCTGAGACACGAAAGCTGGTCTTGCTTCTAGCCATTATGCTATCTTACCTCCAATTTGTGAAAAGTGTATTTGGAAGCCATTTGTTTTTTAATTTTTGATTTTTAATATCAAGTACTTAATATTTTAAAAATACTTGTAATATCCACCTTCTTCAATAGTTGCTGCCAACCTCTCTCTCCCAGCCTATCTACTTGGCAGAGAGGGGAGGAACAGTCCTTCCAAGAGGACCTGGAGAGGCCACAGAAGATGAACAGACGGCCAACAGGCACATGAAAAGGTGCTCAACATCACTAATCCTCAGGGAAATGCAAATTGAAACCACAGTGAGATATCACCTCGCACATGTCGGAATGGCTATTATCAAAAAGACAACAAATAACAAGTGTTGGTGAGGATGTGAAGAAAAGAGAACGCTTGTGCACTGTTGCTGGGAATGTAAGTTGGTGCAACCACTATGGAAAACAATATGGAGGTTCCTCAAATAATTAAAAATAGAAATACCATTTGATCCAGCAATACCACTTCCAGGTATCTATCTGAAGAAAATGAAAACATTAATTTGAAAAGATATATGCACCTTTATGTTCATTGCAGCATTATTTACAATAGCCAAGATATGGAAACAACCTAAGTGTCCATTGATAGATGAATGGATAAAGAAGATGTGGTACATATGTGTACAATGGAATATTACTCAGCCATGTAAAGAATGGACTCCTCCCATTTGTGACGACATGGATGAATCTAGAGGGTATTATGCTAAGTGAAATAAGCCAGATAGAGAAAGAAAAAAGCCATATAATTGTACTTATATGTGGAATCTGAAAAAAAAAAGACAAATGGACAAACAAAACAAAACAGAAACAGACTCATAGATACAGAGAACAAATCAGTGGCTGCCAGAGGAGAGGAGGATGAGAGAAAGGGTGAAATAGGTGAAGGCATAAGAGGTACAAACTCTCAGTTATAAAATAAATAAGTCACGGGGGTGTAACATTCAGCATAAGGAATATAGTCAATAATATTGTAATAACTTTGTAGGATGACAGATGGTAAATAGTCTTATCAGGCTGATCATTTTGTAATGTGAATAAATGTTGAATCACTATGTTGTACACCTGAAACTAATACAATATTGTATGTCAACTATACCTCAAAAAAAAAAGAACAGTACTACTAAGGACATAACTGCAAACAAGTGAATTGATTGAAGCCATTGAGGGCACAGAGGAAAACAGCTACCAAGAGAGGTCACCGAAACCCATTTCTGGTTGTCCCCCTTCAGTGATTGCTGATCTGGGTCTTGGTGACCATATCTGGGTGCAGCAGGTGCTAAAGAAAGCATATCCATTCCTGCAGAATCCCTTGGGTCACACTAGTTGTTTAGGGAAAGTGTTGAGCAAGCACGCCTGTTAGCTCTCCCCTTTAGCCCTTCCAGTGCTATTGGAGTGGCTGCTCCAGTGGTTCACCTGTCTCCCCTTCATCCTTATCACACCTGGTTTCAGGTGCTTTTGGACACTGAGTATCTGGTTTGCTGAAATAGATGCACAGTCATTTCAGAACACCACTTCATGCTATATTTACATCCTCTTTTTCTCTCCAGCTCAAAATAGAACTTTAAAAATTGCCTACGGCGTTGTTTTCTAACTTCACCTTGTGAGTTTGTCTACCACTTTCCCTACAATATACAATTCCTGGCGGTGCTGGAGCTAGATATGTGTTTGTCAGGCATATATTTCTGAAAACTCACCCCTTCTACAAGAGCATGGTTTTCTCTATTCCAACCCCAGTCTCTGAAATGGCCACTTTCCTTCTGAGCTCTCTCTTCCCTGTCTGTCCTGAGGGGATACAGACATGTTCCTGCGATGGGAATTTGTTTTTTATAGATGAAAGCCCTTCTCTGAATATAAGGCTGATGCTTTACGTCTTAGTGGCCAATAGTGCAGCCATGCGTCATCTTTCCCCACACGTTGTAGGGCTCTGCTTCCAAGGTTCAGTGCCGGGTGTTTCACTAGAGATGATTGCCCTTTCCAATCTGCCCCACTCTTCTCTTAAAGTCTCTTCTATGCACAGTGTAGCTGTAGACCATGGGTCAGTAAATTACAGCCTGTGGAACAAATCTGGCCTAACATCCATTTTTGTCAAGTTTTATTGGAACACAGCCACGCCCATTCATTTGTGTATTCTCTAAGGCTGCTTCTGTGCTACAACAACAGAGTTGAGTAACTTTGACAGAGAACATATGTTTCCCAAAACCTAAAATATTTACTATATGGCCCTTTACAGAACAATTTGCCAACTGTTGGTGTAGACTATGGCCATGACCCTCACTATGCACTATTTCCATAACCCCAATGGCCAATACCTACTGGTCCAAGAGAGCCAATCTGGAGGCTTATCTCCTCTAATCAGATTCTTTCCCCAGGAATTTGTGATGACAGTAGTCAGTGGTCCATTTGTAAGTAGAGCTTAGGAAGCAGGTCCACGTCAAGATGGAAGAATGAAGCCAATCTGCAGAGAGAAAGATGTCAGATCCCACTTCCCTGAGAAAACAAAAATGTTGGAAATAACAGCTGTGTTGGCTCCTTCTGACTTTCCTGTTCTTGGTTCTAGTCTCTCACAAGGCCCAGCTGCGTACTTTGACCTTGGATTTCAGGAGATAGCTCTGTATGTTTCCAATAAATTTCCCTTTTCCCCTAAGCTCATTTTGTAACCAACTCAGTGAGTTTAGGCCTTAGGTATGCTTAGGGTTTCATTCAACATCCTTTCTTTTACAAAGTTTGCTGCATCTTCCCTTGGCTGCACAATTCTCCTCTTAAATAGTTAAACACAGGGATATCATATCTAACAACAGTGTGAATTAGATTGGCTTGGATTCCTGTGGGTGGACGGAAGGGTGCAGGTGGGAGAACAGGGTTAGGAAATGACTCCCCTGTGATAATTTGGGAATTTATCAATGCAGAAGTGTACAGAATGTTTCACTCTCTTTACTTTTATGCTTTTGTGACAATACAGATGGAAAAATAATTTTTATTAACATCACAAAAACATGGCCTTGCTTTTTTCAACTTAATGTTTTTGGCCTCACTAATCATGTGATGATTTTTTTAGCAGTATTTGAATTTTTCAAATGTATTCTCAAAAATACAGGGAAGAGGAAAAGTCTCTGGGCTTTAAAGGGTTTCTCCAGACATCTAATTAGTGTGGCAAACAGCTGAGAACTTAAAATGATACTTCGGTTAAGGCAGGTAGATGCAATGTCCTCTTGCCAGCTCCTTTCTTTTTGTGTTGATTTCATTAATATTTTGCTCTGAAATTTGCGTCTCATGAATTTTTTTAAAATAAGCAACACATGGTGGGATTATAAATTGTTGCAGCCACCATAGAAAACAGTATGGAGATTCCTCAAAAAGTTAAGACTAGAACTACCATGTAATCTAGCTATTCCACTACTGGGTATTTGTCTGAAGAACACAAAAACACTAATTTGAAAAAATATATGCACTCCCATGTATATTGCAGCCTTAATTACAATAGCCAAGGCTTGGAAATAACCTAAGTGCCCGTCTACAGATGAGTGGATAAAAAAGATGTGGTGTATATATAGACATACATATATATGTATATACACACGATGGAATACTACTCACCAGTAAAAAAGAATGAAATCTTGCCATTTGCGACAACATGGATGGACCTTGAGGCTATTATGCTAAGTGAAATAAGTCAGAGAGAGAAAGTCAAATACTGTGTGATTTCACTCATAAGTAGAATCTAAAATACCAAACTGAACCAAAACAAGACAAAAGCAAACTCACAGATACAGAGAACAGACTGGTGGTTACCAGAGGGGAAGGAGGTTGGGGGGTAGGCAATATGGGTGAAGGGAGTCAATTATAGGGTGATGGATAGCAACTAGACTTTTGGGGGTGGTCACTTTGTAGTGTATATAGATGTCGAATTATAATGTTATACACTTGAAACTTACATAATTAAAAGAAAAATAAACAAAACAGACAACAAACAAACAATTACCATTAAGGTCTTTGTGAGGCACAGTCATCAAAATATCTCTATTAGCTTTATTCATTCTTTAAAATTCAGGTGTTGTAATCTTTTCTTCCTGGATAGAGGCGGACAGCTGATGAAGACAGAGCCTGAGAAGGAAGGGATGGAGTTTAAGGGCCATAGCACTTATTGATCTCTGGGCACTTTCGAAGTTTTCTAGGATTTATAGAACTTACAGTTTTTCTTCTCTGTGACAGTATATGGCACTGCCCTCTTAGAACACTTGAAACACAATTAACGGTTTGCTTAAAAGGTTTTAAGCAATATTTCATGGGTTGTTAGAAACAAAAAGCTTAACTTCAGGGAAGACACACTGTCTGTACAAGGAACCATGAGGTTTTTTGAACTTTATCCAACGGAATACATTTTAATGCAATATCCTGACTAAAGAAACCATAAAACTCTTGTACCCACATTATTTAAAATTTTCAAGAAATTTGAGATTTATTCTATACTACTTCACATATATCTTACAGATTGTAAGATGTATGTATTTGGGGGTTTTTTTGTTGTTTAGATTTCTCTTTACTCAGTAATTTTAGGTAATGTTTCAAAGGTATTTATATACCTTATATTTCTCTGCTGAATTTACTTTATTTCTTTGACAAGCATACAGGGCCTTCTGTGTGCTAGGCCCACAGTGGTGTATAAGTTCTTTAAAAATACCAGCTCATTTAATCCTCACAACCACACGAGGTAAGTGCTATTATCTCCGTTATCTACAGCTGAGGAAACCGAGGCACAGATTGATTAGACTAGCTTGCCCGAGATCACACAGTCAGTAAAATAATGGATCCAGGATTTGAACCCAAATCATCCAGCTCCAGAGTTAATGCTTTTAACCAGTCTTGTGTGTCAAATGCTTGTTTTAACTTCATTTTGGAGAGAGACAATTTTACTCCTAGGAAATTACCTCTCACAACACTTGTTCTAAGAGTCAGAAACAGGCTCTCTTGAAAGATGTGTCAAGCAAAATACTCTTGTGAGTCAGGGAGCTCTCTTGCTCAGAGATTCAGCCATCACCCATTTTTAACCATGCCACTCTGTCCAGGGCAGAGCAAGAGAAGAAACTGGGCGACAGCGAGTCAATGAATTGCCAGGGCCAATGCCAATTCCAAACACTGTGCAATGCCAAATGTCTTCTTTTTGGAGGCTAGATTGAGGTTAGGACAAAATGATCAAATGAGCAGTCCTCTATTCTGAACTACATTTCTGGGCCTGATAAGAGGTAAATTTCCTTCAATCAACCCAATTTTCTTGCATTACCACAAGAGCTTCAAGTTGTCATATGAGATAAAGGCAAATGTGCCCAAGGTCTTGAGGGAAAAGTTTGCTTCTTAGAACTTTCTTTCCTGGTCAGCAGCAGAAATTGCTTTGTTCTTTCATTAATTTAATGTTTTTCGCCATTATAAATTTAAAAGGAAACTATTTGACTTGAATTTGAGTTAAGCATGTTATTTCTTATTTGCCTACCTTGGAATAATCTCATGAATTTTTTTTCTCTCTTTCTCTCTTCTTCCCCCTCCTTTCTTCTCTCCTTCCCTTCCTTTCTTCCTTCCTCTTTCTCTTTCGTTCTTTCTTCAACTCAAGGAACTAGATCCACTAAGTCTCTATTGTGGCTGGAACTCCTTTCAACACAAGGGATAACAAGGGGATGTAGGTCATACTCCCCACCCTAAGGAGCTCAGAGTCCCATGAGAGAGACAGACATCAAAACAAAGAACTATAAATCAATGAAATGAGTACTATATTGGGGATACGCCCAGAGCGTGGTATGTCAGAGACAAGCCACTGACAACCATGCAGGGTCAGCACTAAAGAAATGACAGTCAAATGTAGAAAACCTTGGAAGGCAAGAGCAGAGAGGGAAGCCATCACCAATGCCTGCTTTCAGAGAACCCAGGAATGGAGTGGAACAGTATTAATCTCAAGATCCCAAAACGATCCAAAGAAAGAAACAGTTATGAGTAAGCGGAGGAAAAATGTGCAGGAGGTCTATTTTTTTTTTTTTTTTTTTTTTTTGCTCAACTGGGTCTTTCTACCATTGATTCCTTTTAAAGGAGCAGGAGTGACAAGGTTTCCCTCACACAGAGCTCCTATCTGCCCTACTGATGCCAGGCTGCACGGGACACCAAAGGATCACAGACAAAGTAGTGAGATATTCTGCCTGTTAGGACTGAGGAACTGTTGCTGAAGGGGTAGTTCATTGCTTGAGTTTGCCTCATAGATTGACAAATAGCTGTTCTTCAGGAAGAGAGTTGGAGGCGGGAGTGGAAAGAGGGGCAGATTATAGAGGCGAAAGACTGCAGGGTAAATTTGAAAAGGGCTGACCTGTCCTGCCCACTGTGATTGGAATATAGAATCTCTATCAGACTCTGTTGTTTTGACCTGCCTGGAACCCCTGGTTTCTCCTCGTCCAATCGTGTTCTGTGTTTCTGGTGAGGCTGTCGACCGCAGGACTCCCTGACTCCCGGTGGGGATGGACCAATGACTCAGGCATAGGCAATCAAAGTTCCGTTCCCTGGGGCCACACTGATTCTTGTAGAGCTACTTGGGTGCCAGAGTCTACCTGTTTGGCTTCAAATTCCAGTTCTGCTACTTCTTAACTTGATGATCTCGGGCACGTTACTCCACCTCTCTGTGCTTCAGTTCCCCCATCTCCTAAATGCGGATGATGATAGAGTTTTTCTGAGAATCAAATCACTTAATACACGTAAAGCTGTAGAACAGTGCCTGGACACGGTACACGCTCTCCACGTGGAAGCATTTATTTATCAGAATGGAGGAAAAGGTGCTTTGTATCTTTGGTTAAGGAGTTGGAAGAAAGTGAGCTAGGAGCTGGTGGTAGACTAAACATTTACACTGCCCCATGGAGCAGGTCTGTCTGCAGCAGGAGTGAATGAGGCCAACACCTGGAGAGCAACAGAACTGAGATAGCCATTCGCCCACCTGTACGTGTGTCTGTCTCTTTATTGACATTTACCTATCATGGGTCTAACAAATTCCTCGACTAGTCTGGGGGGATTCCTGTCACTTGCTGAGGAAAGAGACAGAAATGAGTTAGTGTTTATTAAAGGGCACTGGAGAGAGTGTCTCATGGCTGTGTATTGAATAGCACCGTTCTAGAAGCCCAGGCCCTGCGCTCATGGAGTTTACATTAGCTCATCTTTCCAGCTCTTGTTTCTACTTCTTCCTTATGATGTCAGATGGGTTATACCTTGTCTCAAGATCTTTGTTCACGCTGTTCCAGGTAAGCTTGTTTTGTCCTTCAAAACAAGTGTCCTCACCTGCTGAAATTCTGCCTACAGTCACAGCTTAGCTCAAATGTCAGCCCACCCAGGGAAACCCCTCTTGATCCTCTAAACAAGAAGTGCTCTGCGTTCTCTGAACTCCTGCAGCACTGAGCTTCCACCTTTGTTTTGACGCTGATCACATACTACCCTGCGGGCTTCGGAGTCAATAATCCCAGGTTTGATGTCTGGTCCTGGCACTCACTGGCTGTATGATCCTGGGTCACTTCCTTAAATTTTTAAAACTTCTGTTGCACCGTCTGTAAAATGATGACAACAGTATCTACCTAATGGGGTTGTTGGGGTGAGATGATCCTGAAAAAGTGCTTAGCTCAGCCCTCCAACTATTAGTAATAGTAGCATTCGTATATATTCCTTATCTACCTAACTATTACGATTTACAAATAACAATAATAACAGTAGCAATAAAAGTAACAACAATAACAATAATGTTTGTGCTAGGTACTACTCAATTGCTTTACCTATCATGTTCAATCCTCGGAACAATTATTTGAAGTATGAAGTATTATTACACTCATTTTACAGATGTGGGAACTAAAGCAGACAGGGATTAAGTGACTCGCCTAATGTCACATAACCAGGAAGAAACGCAGCTGGGTTTAAATAATAGAAGGAATGGAATACAGTTTGAATATATTTTATTAATATTTTATCTCATGTGATTTGGGAGATAGCATAGAGGAGTCGGCAAAAGATTTGGCAACAGATCTGATTTTGAAGGCTGACTCTCACTGATCAGGCATAGGATCTTGGGAAACTCCCTTAATTCCTTGACCCTCAAGTTCCTGCTCTGCAAAATGAGATCATAAAACTCACCAGGAAGTGTATAATGTAGAGGCTAAGTACAGAGTGTCTGTCTGTTAAATTCAAGTCTCACCTTTGAAATTCGTAGTGCTGCGACGTTGAGCAAGTTACTTATCTCTAGGAAGCAATGTCCTCATCTGAAAAATGGGAAAAATAATAATACTAAGCTCATAGATTTGTTCTGAAGCTTAAATGGTGCAACCATATAAGCACTCACAATTACATATAGACGTAATAAACACTCAGTGAGTAGTCGCTGTTACGATCACTAGTCCAAGGCAGGGCCTGGTTACTAAATGTAGCCTAAATACATTTAGTTAACTTTCTGTTTTCTTCCTCCTATCCTTCCTCCTTATATTTATATCCTTGTATTTGTATCCTTTGTAGAATGTAATACTAAATCTTGTTTATGATATGTACTCAATAAATAGTTAACTGAATGAATGGAATGTCTCAACTAGCTTTTTGTGTTATTTGTATTTTATACAAGCACTTCAATATTATTTTCAGAAAGTGTAAAATAATTGCATGTGAGCTAGATAGTAAACTGTTACTAGTACATAATATTTTATATTTCCCTTGGGTTTGCAGTGACTTTAGTTATGTTTGAGGTATTTTGATATTCATATGCATAAAACTTCCTAACAGTTATTCAGTCAATATAGTCCTCTGTGCAATTCTGATAATCTTAAATTAGAATATCTTTCAAATTCAACCACAGTACAAGACTGTATTGAAAATGAATTCATAAGAGAGGCAAATATTGTCATAAGCAGTGATAAAAAAGATTTGAATAATGTAAAATGCTACAGCAGAAACTGGAGAGGTGTAATGAATATTATACATATTGTGCTTTATTTCTAATTCTTAAATTTGACCTTCCTCCTGTTCTGAATCTTTTTTATTGTGCTCCCAAATTCATTTGGCAATTGTTATGATCTGTTCAATCTCTGAGCAAAATTATTCTCCTCATTTTTAAAAATCTGAATTTCTCCCTCTGTTTCTCACCAGACCTTTATTTTGACACAGACTTTCTTAAATTAAAATTATGTGCATTATGGTGTGTGTCTTGTTCTTACGTATTGGCAAGACGGAAGTTTTAAAAAACTCAGTAATCACTTTTTTGACCATAAAGTAAATATATAGCACTCTGCCAGGCACTGCAGATCAGGAAGAGAATAGTCCCTGACATTTTGGAACTCAGAGTCTAGTGAGGGTGAGTTCACATGCATACATAAATTTAAAACAAAGCAGATGACAGTATCTTCTATCATAGTAAAACCAACAAAGGTCTTTGGAAATGTGGGGAGGGAGAGATTAGTTCTATAAGTAAGAAGGAGGGCAGACCTCTAAGTGGAATTGAGATGAGTCTTGCTTTGCTGGTAAGACTTCCACCCAAGAGGCAGGCTGAGGGAGTGTCTTGTGTAAAGTCACATAAAAAGGGAAGAAAACAATAAGTAGATAGTCAATAAGATGAGGTCAATAAGGTGAGGTCAGGTCATGGGCTGGGAAAAGAATCAGAATCCAATTGTGGTGAAAATTGTCAGGCTGTAATCTACAATTTATTTTGATATATTGAGATGTCATTGAAGATTTCCAGTTGCCTTGAAATAAAAGTGAATGCTTTTGAAACATTGATTTTTTTTTAAGTTTATTCCATCACAATTTACCAATCCATAATAAAGATCTATTATTTGGTCCTGCAAGTCACTTAATTGAAGATGCTCGTATATATTTTAAAAAGTGAAAATGCAGATGATTTCAAACCTGTACAGCGTTGAGACCTTCTTTTTTGCTTGATATTGAAATTAAAGCTCTGCTAGGAACATGTTTTAATAACATTATTCAACATAGTAAATCAAATGATTATTTTGAAAATCTAGTCTTTTCCCCTGCTTATTATCATTTTTTTTTAAAATTGAGAGTGTATAAGTGTTTCTGTAGCATGCTAAGTGATTATATTAGTTTCCTATTGCTGTGTAACAAATTATTACCAACTTAGCAGCTAAAAACTACAGACGTTTATTATTTCACAGATCTGTTGATTAGAAGTCCGGGCACAGGATTGCTGGGTCCTCTGCTCAGGGTTACGCAAGGCGGGAATCAAGATGTCAGTCAGACTGCTTTTTCATCTGGGGCTCAGAGTCATCTTCCAGATCCATTCAGGTTGTTGGCTGAATATAGTTCCTTGTGGTGGTAGGAATAATGTCTCCATTTCCTTGCTGGATCTCAGTGAAGGGGTCATTCTCATCTCCTAGAGGTCACCCTCAATTTTTAGCCACACGGCAGGAACGACACCTTCTCACAACAATGGCAGCAGCATTGCAATTTGTAAACTTCCAGATCTTTACCTGTATATGCATACATATATGTCTATATGTCTATATATATATATGTACACACACACACTCATATATATATATCTTTACAAAAATATGATCATACAATTCATTGTGGACATTTAGTATGCCAATAAAAACAGAAAGAATTATTTTTAATAACTATATAGTATTCCATGATATGATTGTATTATAGTTTATTCGACTCTTTCATTATTATTGGATATTTACTTTGCTTTAAATTTTCAGTATTACCATGAAGCTGAAATTCACATACATATTGTACATATAGCCCTGTGCATTCCTTGTGGGATAGGTTTGAAAGTCTTTAATGCCAAATTTACTACTGCTAATGGGTACCACTAAAGATTATGGTAACCATCACATTTCAGACAATCCCTATGTTAGTGTTGAGACAGATTGCAAAATAACCCATAATACTTCTATAAAGTTGTTAATGTTGCTAGTAATATCCACAGTTTGGGACAGTGGCTGAAAGGATAGGGTGTAATATTAATGATCCCATAAATTTAGCATATGTGTGATGTTTAATATATGTCAACTTGACTGGGCCACAGAGTGCCCAGATATTTGGTCAAACATTATCCTAGGTGTGTTTGTGAGGGTGTTCCTGGATGAGATTAACATTTGCATCAGTAGGCTGAGTAAAACAGACTGCTCTCCCTAGTGTGGATGGGCCTCATCCAATCAGTTGAAGGCCTGAATAGGACAAAAAGGCCAAGTAAGTGGAAGCTCTTCCTGTCTGCCTGCCTTTGGGCTGAGAGATTGTTTTTTTCCTGCCTTCAAACTCAAACTGAAACACTGTCTCTTCCTGGATCTCGAGCCTGCTGGCCTTCAGACTGGAAGTACACCATCGGCTCTCCTGGGTCTCCGGTCTACAGATCTTGGAACTTGTCAGCCTCCATAATCACATGAGCCAATTCCTTACAATCAGTCTCTTTCTCTCTCTCTCTGTATATGCACATCCTATTGATCCTGTGTGTCTGCAGAATCCTGACTAATACACTGTTTTATTTGTGGGTGGAATAATTTCACGTGTTGGCAGGTATTGGAGTCTCTAGGCAGACAGAAGCACAGTATACTACAATCGTCATGGATTTTTTTCTTTTTTTTTAGAGATAGGTTGGAAATATCTTCTGTTATCTGAACAGCTTGAATTCTCAGTTTCCTCACCTGTAAGAAAAAAAAAAGGGTTTAATTGTAAGGTTTAAATGAGATAATTTCATAGGCCATGGTACGTAGTAAGAACCTCATAAAATGTTAGTGTGTTCTTTTCTCCTTCTTCTTAAGAATCTTAAAAAGCAGGCAGATTGACTATTTCACATGTCCTCAAAAGCTGGGCATCCAGATTCCTTCCTTAGAGGCCATGTCCACTTGTGTGTCAGAAAGTCTAGAGAGTGAATTTACACTGAGTGCTGTGGCCGAGTTACTTTTTAACAATATCCCATTCTCAAACCCATAAGGAGGCACTGAATAACCGCCGCAGAAGTAAAGGATAAGGAGTAAAAAGAGAGTTTTATTGCTGTAAATATGATCTGGCTTAACCCCACCCTAAACCACTGCAGCGCGTAAGCACAGGCATGCCAAAGATGCATTCATGCTAACTCTGAAGTGTGGAGGCCCCTGGCATTTAGGGCTGATGTAGGAGCATAGGTCAGACCTTTCTTTATAAGTGCACATATGTTTTCAAGCTCTCTTTTCCCCAAATAAATTGACTGGAGAATATCTTTATTATATATTCAGCACAAAGAAAATGACTCTCAATTTGATTGATTTAAAAAAATCCATTTTTTTTCCCGCCAGTATCCCCCAGCCTGAACTCAATAGCAATCTGAAACCTTGTCATGAGCACTATGGCACACACAGAGAGAGATCCAGGAGAAATCCTCCACTTCTGTCTTGAAGAGTAGAAAACGGAAATTTTAAATCTGAGAGAGAGTGAGGAACATACCCTGGCGTCTTAATCCATTTGGGCTGCTATAATAAAAATACCATAGACTGGCTGGCTTATAAACAACAGAAATTTATTTCTCACAGTTCTGGAGGCTGGGAAGTCCAAGATCAAGGTACCAGTAGATTTGGTGTCTGGGGAAGGCCATCGTCCAGATTGCAGACGGCTGACTTCTTGCTGTGTCCTCAGGTGATGGAAGGGGTAAGCGATCTCTCTGGGGCCTCTTTTATAAGGACACTAATCCCATTCATGAAGGCTTTGCCTTCATGACCAAATCACCTCCCTAAGGCCCCGCCTCCTAATACCATCATCTTGAGGGGTAGGATTTCAACATATAAATTTTGGTGGGGACACAAATATTCAGCCCAGAGCCCCCAGTTTTTTTCCTCTTCCTTTCTCTGTTCTCTCATCCTGAGGACCAGGCTACTGTGCAATGAGAGCAGTGGCATGCTGAGGAAGAGCAACCTTCTTCTCCTTTTGGTGGAACTGTGGCTGCATGAGGGCACTGCCAGAGCCTGTTGTTTTCCACTTTCCTCTCTCTCTGTCCTCCCTCCACCTGGGTCAGGGTGTAGTACAATTACTGAAGTGCGCAGTTTCTGGCCAGAGGATGTAAAAGAGAGATCACAGGGAATCAGAAAGTACTAAGGAAATAGAAAGGGGGAAGCATGGGAAGGGGGAAGATGAGTCCTCCTGGGCTCATGCTTGGCCTGTACTTGCAGGAGTCTGGGACCTGTTAGCTACCAATGGCTTTGAGAACTGAACTAAGGTGTACACCACCACTGAGGAGCTAACACGTAGGACAAACTTCATTAGTAATGCAAATAGAGTTACCAGATTTAGCAAGTAAAAATACAGGATGCCAGTTGAACTTAAATTTCCAATAAACAATAAATATATATTTTTAGTATATATCCACACACACACGTATATATATATCATGCAATATTTGGCATCCTATATTTTGTCTGGCAGCCTTAACTGTGAAGGCACTGATGATTGAACTAGCTTTGGAACCACGGAAGAGGGATTGGAACCTGTGGGATGGAAGTAACCAAGTCAAGTGCCTGCCAAAACAAAAACGTCAATATTCTCCATAGGGTTTAAACACGATATACATGTAAATAAGGTGATACTCAAAATATCTAGAATACAATAAAAAATTACTCTGCATACAAAGAACCACAAAAAACCCTCAACTCTCATGGGAAAAGATGATTAACAGATGCCAACGGCAGGACAGAAATTAGCTGACAAAGACTTTAAAGCAGCTACTATAAAATTTTTAAAAGAGTATTTGTAAACACTCTTGAAACAAAAATAAAAATATAAAGGATTGGCAAGGAAATACACAATATGAAGTAGAACCAAATGGAAATTTTGAACTGAAAAATAATAAACACTGGAAAGAAACTTGAAACATCGGGAATAAAGGAAGAGAAACAGAATTAGTAAATATAGTAGAAAAATCTTCTCTTGAGTTCTTTAAAATATATTTGGCAGCTGAAAGCAAAAAGGATAACATTATCTGATGGGGCTTTCAGTGTATAGGGAGGCAATATATATAACAACTATAACATAAGAAAGAAGAATAACGGGACCTGTATAAGAGTAAGATTTCTACATTACAACTGAAGCGGCAAAACATGATTCTAGAGTGTGGAAGGTTGAGTATGTATTTTATGATTACTAGAACAACCACAAAAACAAAACATACAAAGACATATAGCCAAAATCACAATAGACAAATTAAAACAGAATGCTAAAAGTTAGCATTGAACAACTTGCACTAAAATATAGAAAAAGTCTAACAGTATAGTTTCAGTTACCTCACAGCTTTTGTGCTGTTGTTGTGAGATATATATATATATATATATAAACTATATATATATATATAGTTTTATACCAATGATACAGGTTTATAATTTTTGCTTTTCATTATGATATGACTTTTAAAGAAATTCAAGAAAGGAGAAGAAAACAATATATGTACATACATGTAGTTTTTTGTATTTACCCGTGGATAAGGATAAGATCATATGGTTTATACCAAACCAAAGGAGATAAATCAAGGAGCTTCCCAGAGGAGGTGACAAAGTCAAGGAAGTATGATCATGCGTTTTGGTGAAGCTTCAATTGGTTTAGTATGGACGGGACAAAGGTGGTGAGTCAGAAGTGATGAGCAGTAAGATAAGAGAGGTAGATAGGAGCCAGATCATGAAGGACTTTGTGGGAGGTTCCTGTCTCTTTCCTCTGATAAACTTTTTAATCAGTCATCTAAAGTTTCCATGAAGAGCAATGGCTGTGTCAGTTTTGCTCAGTGTTGTGACACTAGCAGTTAGCATAGCACCTGGCAAATGAGCAGATAATGACTGAAGGAATGAAGGAAATGAGTGTTCTGAATGAGGACACCTCTCCCATTCTGACCTTATATCCACCTTCTCACCATGAATCCATACAACTGTTTCCTTTTCTCACACTTCCTTCTTCCGTATCCTTGGTCAAGGACCACATATCCCTGGAGGTCTGCAGTCTTACTGCTCCTACTCCAGGGAGAGGCGTCTCCCTGTATGACAAGGCTTGCTGTTGGGAACGATGTATGTGGCTACCATTTTTAGAGATCCTGTTGAGATTCGATAACTTTTTTTTTATAGAGTTGGTAATGGTTGATACTCCCATTTTTCCCATAAAACAGCTAAGCTCACATGCTACCGCTCAGTTGCCCCCGACTACACACACACACAAGAGCACACACACACATTATTATGACCAGCTTTCTTTAAACTTCAGAGCAGCTAATCTGGAAGAGAGAAAGTCAGAAAAAGAGAGCAAGTCAGAGAAAAGAGTCAGAGAGAGAGAATAATTTTAAGCAAAGTTATAAAACAGTGTTTTTCCAAACCCTTCTCCTAGCATGGTTAACTATGATATACAAGTTCTGGAAAACTCCTTAAATTCTTTTGCTTCTGCTTGATCAGGCTGCAGTATTTTTCAGGAATGCTAATTTGTGTGAAGCAGAAGGCCTTGCACTCTGCCAGGGTCTACTTAATTAATTATCAGTGATTAGCATTAAAAGTATTAATTTACTGCTAAAAGAGTAGATCTTAACAGTTTTCATTACAAGAAAAAAAAACTTGCAACTCTGTGTGGTGATGGATGTTAACTAGACTTATTGTGATGATCATTTTGCAATATATACAAATATCAAATCATTATGTTGTACACTTGAAACTAATATAATGCTATGTATGTCAGCTATATCTAAATAAAAATTTTTTAAAGTATTAATTTAGATTTGAAAAGTTTCAAGTTAGTTTGGGATATGATTGAGAATATCTTTGAATAGTTTCTGAATTTTTTATTTAATTAATTTACTTATCACTTTATATATTATCCCTAAGATCATTTCATTTTCTAAGATGAGATCTTGATTTTAGATTCTCCTCCTGTCTTTAGTCTGAGGGAACCTAAATAAGTAAGTCTCACACAACAAGAAGCCCAGCTTTGAAGAATGTTACAAAATCTGGTTATAGAGTGTGTTGTCCTAAGTCATTTAGAAATTAAGTATCCTCAGATGGGAGGATGGCTCATGTTATCATTTTATCTCCACCACATGATATATAATAGAAAAATCAAAGACATGGGGAAACACTAAGGCAATTTCCTTTGAAAGATAGGGTTAAAAAAGAGTTCAGGAAATTTAACACAAAAATCAGTTCCTTTAAATGCGATTCATTGCAATTTTAATATTTTATGTTTACATTTTAACTTTTATCTCATAAATTAAAGATTAACAGTCATGCCTAAACTGGAATATATTTTATCCACTTACAAAAACGCATTCACTAATGCTAATTAAATTTGCTTAATCAAGCTTAACAATGCTACATGCTGTTACTCATCGGAAAGTAAGTACCATACACAGTTCCCAAAGTGCTCAAGCTAGAACACCATGGATTTTTTTCTATTGGGGTATCCAAGGGTTCAGCCATCTGTTATTTACACTAATTTTTAATAAAAAGTTATTATTCATCTTTATTGCTAATCATTTGCCTTGCAAACAAAACACATTTTATGATTATTGTCATCATTTTAACTTCACTACAGCCAAGGAGACACAAAGGAAAATGATTTGCATTCAATTGCACCACATTAATGTTTGCAAATAGTTTAGCTTCAGTGGCAGGAAGACATAGGCATTATGCAGGTGATACTTAACATCAAATTTTACACAGTAGCATTTAATCATTAAGCATATTAATATAATGCTTTCAGCACAATGAGCTTTTCCCCAATGAAATAGGAAACTGTGATCACCCTTAATACCCTGAAGGACAAGACCGTGGCTGTGTCATTCTTTGTCGTGTATTGCTTTTGTTCATAGCTAATCACATTTAGACTATTTTAACCCAGACCCTGCAGATATACAATAAATCATACCTTATAGAGCAAGACTAAACCTATTGATGGAATTGCCTTCAAGCTGCACTGAGCACAGAAAAAAACATGGATTGAGATACATGGAGTCAACTTCAGAACAGAGAGAGGTGAATAAATTTCTGTGTAAAGAGAAATTGTGTGTTAAAGACACTTAGTGGGAAATTGCAGTGCAGTGTTTCCAATGACAATTTCCGGTATCTTGGTGTGAAGCAGCTAACTCCAGAGTGACCTTTTAAGGTGGTATCCAGGAAGGTTCATGATGCTGTGAAAGAGGGATATGACAACTGAAACTCAAGCATTAACAGGTTAGAAAGAAAGATAATAATAACGCCTAACACTTATTGAGTGTTAACCATTTACCAGACACTATGTAAGGTGCCTGATATATGTCATCTTATCTTCGCTTTGACCCTCTAAGGTAGCCACTTTCAAACAAATTTTTCAGATAAAGTCACAGGCTGAAAGGAGTTAATAACTCCTCCGCAGTCACACAAAATTGAGATTTACAGCCTGCAAGTCTGAGGCTGGGTTCTTATTCACTTTGATGTTCACGTGTGCTGACAAGGAAAGCAAGTCATCAGCCAACATTCTCTAATCTTATTGG
The DNA here is from genome assembly GCF_020826845.1 of Diceros bicornis minor. Classification (NCBI taxonomy): domain Eukaryota; kingdom Metazoa; phylum Chordata; class Mammalia; order Perissodactyla; family Rhinocerotidae; genus Diceros; species Diceros bicornis. The sequence continues at coordinate 13,565,911 of NC_080754.1, read as the reverse complement.
AGGGAAGCAGCAAGTTCTATGGAAGGTACTTAATGACTATACTTCTGGAAAGTGCAGAAGTTAAGATTAAGCTTAATAATAAGAATCTCTTACCAAGTGTAATGCAGAGACAATCACAAAGATGGAATAACCTGGACTTCTGAAAGTGAACAAATGTTGGAATAACTTTAATTTGTCTTGCCAAGGCCACGGGGCCAGTGACTCCCCAGATTTAGGCGTGGCATTAATTCTGAATGAGATGGGTGTCCCCAGTGTTCATGGGAAGCAGTTAATTTTGAACAGTAAAAGTCTGGTCATGGTTGGTTGATGTAGTGCTTTTTACCTCCTGTTAGTGCTGAGAATATTCTCTAAATCTGCTGAGGCATGAGACATAAAGCTTTCCCAAGACACACACATGCCAGCGTGAACATGAGACAAGACTGCATGAGACACAGCAGAGTAGCCCAAGTACTTCACAGGAAAAAAGGATAAGGTGAACCAGAACCATTTCCTTAGTTTCTTAGTGAATAGGAGACCTCTGGATATTCCTTACAGTTAATCATATATGTGGAGAACTTGGGATGTATATCAGAATGTGTAATCACTCCCAACATAGTCATTGGTTTTCTAACCAGAGATTTCAATTAAAGATACCTTCACATCTTATTCCATATAGACACAGAAACTGGGGCAACTTCTTTGACTAGTGGAGTCAGGTTTTGATACCTGGAATGGTAAAAGCCATATAAGTTGCTGTCATTTATAAACGCTGTTTTAATGAATCTTATTTCTGTCAGAATAGGCTGCAAACAACGACTGAGCACAGTAATGTGGGGAGGAAGGGGAGGAGAGGACTGTCTCCTGTGCTTTTTCTTTGATGTGTTGGCATTGTATGAGAGATATCCAGCGCATGTAACTGTTTCCCTGACCATGAGGAGCTGATAATCAGCTAGGGAGATAGGCGGTGTACAGATTGTGAAATAAAACAAGTGTAGCATAAAGCTGTCAATTGTCCCCACACCTTACGCAGGAAAACTTTCAGGTCTTGCTTCGTTTTTCAAAAAATCGCTATCCTGGTGTTTTAGCTGCTATTAGCAGGGCTTAGAGCATCTTCCACTTCTTAGACAGTCCAATTTGACTTCCTGATGCCAGAAAGGCTGCTTTTAATTAATTTTTTTTTTCTGTCATTCTGGTCTAGGTTTTTCTCTTTTCCTTCTTTAGTTTTCTGGGAAACAGAGAGCTGCAGAGTGGGCCATTCTTAGCACAGCAGTGCCCATGTTTAGGAATGTTGTCATTGTTTCCCTTGTTCTGCATTGAACTTGCAACAAATTAGTCCTCTTCAGAAAAAGTGAGTACTCTGGTTTCTGGGTTTTTTCCTCAAGAGGCTGAGCATCTAGAGGGATCTAGTGTTGGAGAGAACTCCTCACCCTCTGCCTTCCTCTAGTGAACCTGCTGGAAGTTTCCTCCGCTATCTATCTATTTAAAGTCCTGGAATGGAGTTTGGGAAACCCCTTTCCTCCTTTTGAATCAACCTACGGTGATGGTTAAGAACTTGGGCTCAGAGTCAGCCTGGCTAGATTTGAATTCAGTCTCCATTGTTTCTTACCCATGGCATGCTGGGAAATAACCTGTCTCTGCTTCAATGTCTTGGACCACCAAATAAAGACATCAGTTTCTCCTCCTAGGGTTCCTGTAACCATTAAATGAGATAATGTATACAAAACAGCCAGTAAAGGTTGTATAAAAATTCCATAAAAATAATCTATACAAATTAATATTATTATTGTAGGATATATTGCTACATTGATATGAGAGCAGGTAAGTCAAAATGTACATTGAACTTAAACTGCAATTCTGATCATTTTATAGGATTCTTCTTGGTATCTACATAGTACCCTTTGGAGTTAATCCCAGACAACTTTTTTCTCCCCAACAAACTCAATATTAATTGATACTGTTTTGCAGGCAGGACATATTAATTTTCTCCTGTGTTTACTTAGGTGGTTCATAGGACACTAATAGTAAGGAAAACTCTTCTTGACATTTCATGCACAGCAAATACAGACCAAGCCCAGTTAAGATAGGAAAAAAGCCTTCAATGTTTCCTTTTTAAAAGGAGAGCTGCTAGAATTAAAAAGACTTGTTCTTATTAACTATGCACACCTAAAACCATAAGGACACATAAAAACACAAACATTTTTTTTCCAAAACCTTGACCCTCAATTCTTTGAAAAATGGTATTTGTGCCCAGAGAAGCAACATTACCAGAAAATAATATCTATAGAAGTGATGTCAGGCAGCCCAGCTGTCATTAACACTTATCATATCATCTGAGCATTAACGTTCCTTAGACCACCTGGAAGTGAGGAGAGTTATAATTACGTAAATATAATTAACCATATATCTTAAAGTGTGTGTATGCCTATATGTATTTGAGCCCTTTGATGTTGTTTGGCACAAATTGTAGTTCAAAACTCAGACTTCCGTGGCCCTGTGCAACTAAGGTTGATGTGGGTTAAAACTATGTTACACAAGATGAGTAATAGAGCAAATAGCATTTTATCAGAGTCTACTTTTTATCAGATGGTGGCTTTTGTACATGGTCACCTTTCAGGTTATGGCAAAAGGCGGGATGGGGGCCATTACAAACACGGAGCTGTGGCAAAAGTGAGGACTGCCCTTTGCTTCTAGATGGTGCTCTGGAAACTTCTAATCCAGCTTTTTTTCTATTTCCAGGAGGCCTCTGATGCCATTCCCACATAATTTGCATCCCTATCCTAGCTTATTTCTTTGATCTTGCTTTGTCTGGCCCTGTGATTGACACTATCTTTACCACATTTCATTGATGTGGGAAGCCTTTTATACTTGATCTGCTGACATTTGCTCTTTCTACAACCCTGGGCCCTCTGAGTCACCCAGCAGAAATTTGTAACATCTCAACTGACAGTAAGCCTATATGGAACTTGAGGCCAAGGACATTCTTCTTGGTTTCCTACTCATCCATCTCCATTCAAATTGGTTCTGGGTTATACACAATTTTTGTTAGGTGCCTGTCCTAAGAAGAAATAGAGATACGAAATGTAAATAATTATTATGTAAATAATTATTTGAATGAGATGAAATGTGATAATGCATATAAAACACATAACACAGAGGCACATGGAAAGATTTCTGCAAAGAGGCTGTAGGAGGTTTTAGAATAGTACATTTGGTTGTTTTCTGTTATAATGGCGTACTAGGTTTGCGAAATTGCAAATATAGTTGAGAATTACTGACTTAGGTTTGTCCCAACAGGAGAGCTGCTGCTTAATTCCTTTTGGAGAATATTAACTCACACCCTATCGTCTGCTTTTTACTTCACCTTCCTGTGACATCAGTGCTTATTTGTCCTTATAGACTTTCACATGTTTGCTTTTATCTCCTTGAAGCCTGACCAAAAAGATGTGAAATTTACTTGTCTATTGTTATGGACTGAAGGCTTGTGTCCCCCCCCAAATTTGTATATTGAAATCCTAACCCCCAATGTGATGGTATTAGGACATGAGACCTTTGGGAGGTAATTAAATCCTGAAGGTGCAGACCTCATGAACGGAATTTATGCCCTTATAGAAGACATCAGAGCTTGCTAGCTCTCTCTGCTCTCCGCCATGTGAGGGCACAACCAGATGACAGCCATCTGCAAACCGGGAAGCAGGATCTCACCAGACATTGAATCTGCTGGTGTCTTGATGTGGGACTTCCTAGCTCCCAGAACTGGGAGAAATAAATGTTTGCTCTTTGAGCCACCCAGTCTATGGTATTCTGTTACAGCAGCCCAAACTGATTAAGACACTTATTTTTTATTCTAGAACATGCTTCTCAAATTTGAATGTGCTTATGAATCACCCCGCGGTCTTGTTAAAATGCAGTTTCTGATTCAATTGATCATTGGGGGTGGAGTCTGAGTTTCTGCATCTCTAACAAGCCCACCTCCCCATCCACAGAATGCTGCTGATGTGTGGATTGCACTTTGAGTAGCAAAGTTCTAGAAGATCCTAAACCATTCTGGTATATGGAATGTGGGGCAAATGAGACATACAATATCCCTGCTATGTTGGGAAATTAAAGCATAGGCAAATGTCCTTCAGCATCTCATCTTTATGGCAGGAAGTAGGAATAGTAGGATTCAAAGAGTACTTAAATGTCTCTCTCTTAAAAAAAAAAAAAAAAAAAAAAACAGTGAATATTCTTTGTCTTATTCCTTTAGAGTCAAGTTTTAAAAACTTTTGAGAAAGGGCTGTATGGTATATTCTAAATTCAAATGAAACCAGATGTCATTCCTTTAAGCATCACTTTAGGATTTAGGTGATGGCCAAGATTAATGTTATTGTTCATATTGACTTTGAGGGAAGAAATAGAATTACCCATTGACAGTGAGCCACTCTCAGCATCACAGGGATAAGTTGGTTCTACGTGCTTTCGCTGCAAGCATCTTTGCTGTAGACATCTTTGCTGCAAGCATTTTTGCCGCATAACTAATTGGCCATAAGGCAATTTTGCCGTAAATGATAAAATCACAAAAAATAAAAGATGGACATTAATTTAAAAGGACATAAGAAAACACGAAAAAATGAATAACAAAATTAAGAAGACTTGATTGCAAAATACAAAAAATTTGAATACATTTAAAATGTGTGTACGTGGATTCATGACAATACTGCATGAAGAGCTGATTTTATTTTTTATTCTGGATTGTACTCAACTAAACACTTGTCTTTGTCCTTTGGGAAATGTGGGTTCAACTCTGTACCCTCAAAGAAGAGGCCCTTGGTCTTCTTTTTGTCCTCCAACGTAGTGTGTTTCGGAAGAAGAAACCAACTCTTAGGGCAAATCGTCATCATCTGTCAGCTCTATAAAGCCATCAATTAAGATGTCGCTAACTGGAAAAAATGCTAACTACTTTAAGACCACCACCACCAGCACCATGTCTACTCCTCACTGTATAGGCCATTATGAGAGCTAGCTAAGATTTGTATCTTATAAAAACAGGAGTGACTGCCAAAACTTCATCAATGAAGAAATGAGTTTCGGCATCTCTAACAACCGCCCCCCACCGTCCACAAGATGTTGCTGATGTGTAGATTGCACTTTGAGTAGCAAAGTTCTGTCAATCAGTTATTTTTTAACTTTCTATGGTACTTGATTCATCAATGGAGAAATGAATCCCTCCCCCAACCCCCCTCCCCAAGCAAAAAAAACCTATCAGCCAATTTTTTTTTTTATCTTTTACTGCAAAATTGTCTTGCAGCCAATTAGTCATGTGGCAAAAATATTTGTGGCAAAAATGTTTGCAGCAAAGATATTTACAGCAGAAACACTGGACATGGAATAAATCACATATAAATTCCAGACGTTCTAACTTGTTAACCGAAATGGAGACTGATAAAATTTTACAGGTAGTTTTGAGCAGAAGAATAACCAGGTTGCACATGGGCCTTGCTAAATAACTAAAGATGATTTCCAGCAGGTTCACCATGGTGTAGTATACTTTGCCAAGCATTTCCTTCACTGATGCAAAGCAAAGATGATTCCAAAGAATGTTTAGTCCTGTGCTTCTGGTCCACTTATCCCATCAAAAATAACTGTTTGTAGTAGATGTATTCTGGAATATTAAGGTTAGGACCAACATCTGGTTTTTGCTAAATATAAAAGAAATTCAAATACAGTAATTGCTAGTGTTTTCCTCACATGAGGAATGAGATGCTTAAAAAAGCTAGACATTTCTCTAAGTATATTTGTTCTAGACATCCTTGAAAATGGAAAATCTGTCAGACCCTCCAAATGTTTGAAATTGCCTCTATAGGGATGAGGGAGAGGGGTGAAGGAGGTCACCCTTCCTGAGCCCTGAGGAACTTTACTATTGCCTTTGCCTCTCCCGCTTTTACACTTCTGCCCTCTTTGCCCCTGGGTTCAGCAGTGGGCTGTCCGAAACAGCAGCTATTTGGAAATTTGACAACATAGAAATGGAAATCCATGACAACCACTTAGCATAGGGGCTGATTTTGTGCTTCTGCTGACCATAGCAAGTTTCCTGATGTGATTCTGATGCTAATGCATGTTCAGCACATATAGAAAGAGACAGAGTATGCCAGGAAATCTGCTAGTGATGCAGAAAAATGAAGAGAGATTAAGAGGCCAACCGTATCATGCCTCTCCTTATCTCAAGGTGAGGCAGGGCTGCCTCTGTCAAGGGAGATCACAGAGAGGAATACATTTGTCTTTTGATCTCAGAGAACAAAACCGATGTTTCTGTTCTTCTACGGCTTCTGGCATGATAAGGAGAAGAATCCATCTGTGTGTTGGGGGGTGGGATGGGCCCTGAATAGCTGATGTCCTTTTATTTCTTGCCTTCCAATTGGGAACAGTAATTTCTTCTTGGTTTGTTATTTTTCTGATTTGGATTAAATTCTCATATAAGATAATGTATGTGGAAAGTGGGCGCTCAATATATGTTTATTGAAGTGGGATGCATTCCTTCTTAATGAATAATTAAATATCATATCATATTTCCAAAGTTATCTTTTACAATTGAGGGAAGTGAATAAAAGATTATGACTAGTACAAGGCAGTCTTACTACTTTTTTCCTAAAGGTGACCATGATGGTCAGAGAAAGTTCTATGATATAATAATGCCAGAGGTCACCATCTCTATTTACTGGGCTATGTCTGCCCAGATTCTGCATTGACAGCAATTTTTTGACTGAGTCTATTCTTATGCATTGAAAAGGGCTTTGAGATGAAAAGCTCTGTCACTCAGCAGGCTAGGAGAGCAGGTGAATTGGGGCAATTTGAGGAAAGGAGAGGAAAATTATTGTCTCGTCCTTCACAAAATGAGAGATAAGAACTTTCCACATAGGGATAATGGAAAAACTAAATTCAATGATGGAAAAAACCAAATAATGTTCTTTATTCATTCTTTCATTTATTATTTTGTTTTTTCATTCATTCATTCACTCCTTCTTCCAAGAAGTATTTATTAAACGCTCTTTTCGTGTTAGATATTGTGTGAGAGATGCAGAGAAAAATAAGACATGGGTGTTGCTTATTAAAGGAGCTCACATCCTGGTAGAGAAGACAGACATATTAAGAAATAATGACACAATACTGTATTGTGTGTATGGTGCACAGAGGCAGCTACAAAGTACGCAGTAGAAGATAACAGAAAATGATGCTTCCTCTGCCTATGGGTTAGGGGTAGAGAGCCCTCAGGAAAGACATGACAGAGACCATGATGTGTGACGTGGGTCTTGAAGAATGGGTAAGAATGTGCATTAAAAAACTTAAAACTATTTGTATCCTGTGAATCAGCAATTTTGTTTCTTGGATGCTTAGGATAAATATCTGAAGAAATAACCAGTCATATACATGAGTGTTATTACAACAATATATAAGAACAAAAATGCTGTTTTCAATGATATAACATTGAGTAAATAAATTATAGTGCATCTACGCTGTGGAATATTAATGTAGCTGTTAAAAATCATGTTGTAGAATAAGATAGGAGAAACTGTTCATTATATTATTTAGTGAAAAATATACTTATAAATTTTTACATTTTATTTCCAAGTGTGTGTATATTTGTGTATGTATATAAATATACACATAATGAGAAGAAAAATATATCTGAAATGCTATCTCTGTTTTTCTTCGTTTTTATTCCCAGATTCAATATAATTGACATATAACATTGTGTAAGTTTAAGGTGTATAATGTGTTGATTTGCTATCCTTATATATTGCAAAATGAATACCATAGTACTGTTAGTTAACACCTCCATCCCCTCAGATAATTATATTTCTTCTTTGTGGTGAGAACATTTAATATTTACTTTCTTAGCAAATCTCAAGTATATAATACAGTACTGTTAACTGTAATCACCATTAGATCCCCAGAAATTATTTATCTTCTAACTGGAAGTTTGTACCCTTTGACCAACGTCTCCCCATTTCCTCCACCCTCCAGCCCCTGGCAACCACCATTCTGCTCTCTGTTTCTATGAGTTTGGCTTTTTTATATTCCACATGTAAGTGAAATCATACGGTATTTGTCTTCGTCTGACTTCACTTAACATAATGCCCTCAAGGTCCATCCATACTGTAAGATGCAAAAGGCAAGATTTCCTTTTTTCTCATGGCTGAATAATATTTCATTGTATTTCTACCATATCTTTTTTATCCGTTCATCCATAGATGAACACTTAGGTTGTTTCCATATCTTGGCTGTTATGAATAATGCCACAACGAACGTGGGAGTACAGATATCTCTTCAAGATCTTGATTTCATTTTCTTCAGGTACATATTCAGAAGTGGGGTTGCTGGATCATATTGTAGTTCTGTTTTAATTTTTTGAAGAACTTCCATACTGTTTTCCTTAGTGGCTGTACTGATTTACATTCCCGCCAACAGTGCACAAGTGTTCCTTTTTCTCCACCTCCTAATCAATCTCTTTTTGATGATAGCCCTTCTAACAGATGTGAGGTGATATCTCATTGTAGTTTTGATTTGCGTTTCCCTGATGATTAGTGATGTTGAGCATCTTATCATGTGCCTGTTGGCCATTTGTATGTTTTCTATGGAGAAATGTCCATTCAGTTCCTCTGCCCATTGTCTAAACAGATTGTTTATTTGCTGTTGAGTTGTATGAGTTCCTTGTTTATTTTTGTATTAACGCTTTATTAGACATATGGTTTGCAAATATTTTTCCTATTCCATAGGTTGCCGTTCCATTTTGTTGGTTGTTTCTTTGGCTGTGCAGAAGCTTTTTAGTTTGATGTCATCTCACTTATTCATTTTTGCTTATGTGCTTGTGCTTTGGTGTTATATGCAAAAAATTATTTCTAAGACCAATGTCAAGAAGCTTTTCCCCTATGTTTTCTTCTAGGAGTTTTATGGTTTCAGGTCTTACATTTAAGTCTTTATTCCATTTTGAGTTAATTTTTGTGAGTGTTGTAAGATAGGGGTCCAATTTTATTCTTCTGCATGAGATTATCCAGCACTATTTATTGAAGAGACTATCCATTCCCTGTTGAGAATTTTGGCTCCTTTGTCGAATGTTAGTTGACTGTATGTGTATGGGTTTATTTCTGGGCTCTCAATTCTGTTCCATCGGTATATGTGTTTGTTTTTATGCCAGTATCATACTGTTTTGATTACTATAGCTTTGTAGTACAGATTGAAATCGAGAAGTGTGATGCCTCCAGCTTTCGTCTTCTTTCTCAGCATTGCTTTCGCTATTCAGAGACTTTTGCGGTTCCATACAAATTTTAGAATTCTTTGTTCTATTTCTGTGAAACATACCAGCGGAGTTTTGATAGAGATTGCATTGAATCCATGGATGGCTTTGGATAATATAGACATTTTAACAATATTAATTCTTATGATCTATGAACATGGAATATCTTTCCATTTATTTGCGTCTTCTTCAATTTCTTTCACTTACGTCTTACAGCTTTTATTGTACACATCTTTTACCTCCTTAGTTAAGCTTATTCCTAAGTGTTTTATAGTTTTTGATGTTATTGTGAGGGGATTATTTTCTTCATTTCTTTTTCAGATATTTCATTGTTAGTATAAAGAAATACACCTGATTTCTGTATGTTGATTTTGTGTCCTGCAACTTTACTGAAGTCATTGATTAGTCCTAACAGTTTTTTGGTGGAGTTTTTAGGATTTTCTATATATAAGATCTGGCTTTGGTATCCGAGTAATGCTGGCTCTGTAAAATGAGTTTGGGAGTGTTTCCTCCTCTTCAATTTTTTGGAAGAGTTTGAGAAAACTTGGCATTCATTTTTTTAAAAAAGTTTTGTAGAATTCACCAGTGAAGCCATCTGGCCCTGAGCTTTTCTTTGTGGGAGATTTTTAATTACTGCTTCAATCTCCTTATCTGTTGAGATTTTTCTATTTCTTCATGATTCAGTCTTGGCTGGTTGTATATTTCTAGGAATTTATCCATTTCTTCTAGCTTATCCAATTTGTTAGCATAAACCATTCATAATAGATTTATCCATTGTTGAAACTGGGGTATTGAAGTCCTCTCCTATTATTGTATTGTTGTCTATTCCTCCCTTCAGATCTGTATTTGCTTAATATATTTAGGTGTTCCACATTTGGGTGCAAATGTATTTATGATTATTATATCTTCTTGATGAATTGATCCCTTGTCATTATATAATAACCTTTTTTTATCTCTTGCTAACTGTTTTTGTCTTAAAGTCTATTTTATCTGATATAAATATTGTTACCCCTACTCTCTTTCTGTTTCCATTTCCTTGAATATCTTTGTCCATCCCTTCACTTTTAGCCTATGTGTGTCCTCAAAGCTGAAGTGAGACTCTTGTAGGCATCATACAGTTGGGTCTTGTTTTTTTGTCCATTCAGTCACTCTATGTCTTCTGTTTGGAGAATTTATTCCATTTACACTTAGAGTAATTGTTGATACGTAAGGACTTACTAATGCCATATTATTAACTTTTTCCTGGCTGTTTTGTACTTCTCCTTTACCTTTCTCTCTCTCTTGCTTGCTTCCTTTGTTAATTAATGATTTTCTATAATGGTATGCTTTGATTCTCTTTTATTTATCTTTTATAAATCTACTGTAGGTTTTTGCTTTGTGGTTACCATGATGCTTACATAAAACATCGTGTAGTTAAAACAGTCTATTTTACACTAACAGCTTAACTTTAATCACTTACAAAAGCTCTACCCTTTTACCATCCCTCCCTTTTTGGTTTTTGATGTCACAATTTACCTCTTTTTATATTGTGTATTCATTAACAAATTATTGTAGCTATAGTTCTTTTTAATAATCTTGCCTTTTAACCTTTATACTAGAGTTCAGTGGTTAACACACCATCATACTACAGTATTAGAGTATTCTGGGTTTGACTATACTTACCTTTATCAGTATGTTTTATATTTTAATATGTTTTCATGTTACTAATTAGTGTCCTGTCATTTCAGTTTGAAGAATTCTTTATAGTATTTATTATGACACAAGTCTAGTGGTGGTAAACTCCTTCAGCTTTTGTTTGTCTGAGAAAGTCTTTATTTCTCCTTCATTTCTGAAAGATAATTTTGCTGGATAGTGTATTCTTGGTTGGTAGTTTTTTTTTCCTTCAGTACTTTGAATATATCATCCCACTCTCTCCTAGCCTGTAAGTTTTCTGTTGAGAAATCTTCTGAAAGCTTCATGGGGTTCGCTTATAAGTTGCAAGTTTTTTTCTCTTGCTGCTTTTAAGATTCTCTCTTTGTCTTTGATTTTTGAATGTTTCATTATATTGTGTCTTAGAGAGGATCTGTTTAAGTTGAGTTTGTTTGGTGACCTATGAGCTTCATGTACTTGGATGTCCAAAACTCTCTCCAGGTCTGGGAAATTCTCAGCTATTATTTCTTAAATGAGCCATGCCCATCTCATCTCATCTGGAACTCCAGTAATTTGCAAATTATTTCTTTTGATGGTGTGTCAAAAGTCATGTAGCCTTTCTTTACTCCTTTTTATTATTTTCTCTTTGTTCTCCTCTGTCTGGATAATTTCAAAATTTGTGTCTTCTAACTCATAGGTTCTTTCTTCTGCTTGATCCAATCTGATGTGATGCTCTCTATTGCATTTTTCCTTTCATTCAATTGTCTTCTTCAGCTCCAGAATTTACATTTGGTTCCTTTTTATGATTTCTGTTTCTTTGTTAAACTTCTCATTTTGTTTGTCTTCCTGATTTTACTGAATTGTCTCTCTGTGTTTTCATGTAGTTCATTGAGTTTTCTTAAAACAGCTATTTTGAATTCTTTATCTGTTAACTTGTAGATATCCATATCTTTGGGACTGGTTAATGAAAGATTATTGTGATCTTTTGATGATCATGCTCCCTTGATTTTTCATGTTCTTTAAGGTGTTGTGTTGCTGTCTTCACATTTGAAGTAGCACTCACCTCCCCAGTCTTTACTAACTGCCTTAGGGAGAAAAAGAAATATCTTCTGTCAGAGCTGCTAGGTCCAAGACTTTCTCAGACTTTCTATGTATACACCTGCTCTATACTTCTTGCTCTCTCTGGTCAGAATTCTTAAGTTTTTGTGCCTTCTCTTAATTCTGCAACACATCAGGCCATGTGCTGATAGCCTCCCTTTTGTTTTCCCAAAGGTGTTGCTAAAGCTGAAGTTTGTGGTCTTTCCCTGTTCCACATATTCTAGACAGCTTGCTGTGCATGCTCACTAGCAATCTGCCAAAACTTACTGTGCAGCTGCTATTGGGAATGCACACAGGGAGACAGACACAGGGTGGGGGATGTGAGGGTGAGGTGTGCAGAGTGCTGGGGGTGCCCTTGTGCCAGTTGAGGGGATCCACAGGTGAGGCATCCTCAGTGGTTCATGAATGGGCTTCTTGATGGAGTTTGTGACTCAGTAAGGTCTGTGTCCCTTTAATGCCCTCTGAGAGTCCAATCTGCTGCTCTCCCTGCCTCTTCCTGCCCTCTAGTCATGCAGCTCATGATTCAGTACTCTAAATGGGAAGAGAGAGAAATGAATCTCTTTGGCAGCATCCTGCACAGTGGGGGAAAACTGGGGCTCACTCAGACATAACTCACTTTACCCCATGGGAGAAATCATGGGCTGAGAAGATCACTCTTGACCCTAAGTTGTGCTGCCTTGGGAGTAGGGTGATGCTGTTAAGGTCAAACTGTTCCTCTTAGCTTCTCCAATGAATCCAAACTTTTTTGCTCCAACAGTGTGCTGGAACTTCTCCACTGAAAACCTGGACTTCTATAAAGGCTCTCCTGTCTGTAGGTGATTGTCTAAAACAGTGTTCTCCAGGGACTCCTGGACTGCAATGGAAAGGAGATGTAGCTGGTTCATGGGCCACTTTAGGATCCACAGCCAGGACTGAGGTCTGTATGCATATTACCTGATGCACAGGTGGGTGAGACTCCTATTGGGACTCCTGACGTTGTAGCAGGGAAAGAAATTTTCCTCTACCTTTCTGGGTTCTTCTGGCTGGTCTGAGAATTAAATTGACAGGAGATAGATTAACAGGAGAAAAACAAAGTTTAATAACATATACGCATGGGAGAAACCCAGGAAAACTGAGTAACTCACCAAAATGGGCCAAGCCACCACCTTAAATACCATCTTCAGCTAAAGATAAAAAAGGATGTTGGGGGTAGTGGTTTGGGACTTCAAAGGAGAGGAAGGCAATTCACATGGAGTTGGAAAAGCAAATGTTAGGTAAACAAATGTTTGCCATGCCATGCAGAGGCAAGGGAACATGAAAAGGACTTTGATCTCTAGGCCCTGCCGAGCCTCCTCCACCACACTTAGCCCATATTCTTTGTGGATATCTCTGGCGATAACTCTGTTCCTGTTACAAGCCATTTATCTAAATTCTTTTATGCAATTAAAGGAAAAGTAACAAGAAAAACTTTCTGAGTCTTTTGTTTCTTAAAAGCAATCAGCCTAAAATAATCCTCATGCTAAAGAGACACATTTTGGGGTGGCAAATTTTGTTCCCCTTCAACATATGATGCTGGATCCCTCAGCTCCCACAGAGGTACTTTTGTCCATGGCTGGATGCTAAATTGTTGTTGTTGAAGAGGGGGACGCAAATGAAAGATGTCTTATTCAACCATGATGCTAATATCACTCCTCTGTTTATTTTTGAATGGTACGATTATGGATAATTTTTATTGTCATTCTTTATGCTTTCCTGAATTTTCTTTTTATTTATTTTAATAACCTTGAACTATTTTGGCAACCATAAAAAATACTGAAGAACAAAAGAATTATGCTAATACGTGAAACCTTCTGGGATGTGTAGTCACTTGACTTGAATTCAAATTCTTCTCCAACACTACGTCATGGCTGTATGAACTTGAACAATTTATGAATTTAGTGGGCCTCAGTTTTATCATCTGTCAAATGAGAGGTCAACTCTCAAATTTAACATTCAATGATTCTTATTTCCTCCTTAACATGTACTTGTGCTCATATACTAGGTGATTTGGTTAAATGGCAGAGAAGAATGCATGAACATTCAAACATATCAATCAATCCATCTTTACCTTCTTGCTATTGCTATGATGTCACCTCCATCATAACCAGAGGTGAAGGAGTATATTCTGTATAAGCACATTTGGAACCACCTCAATGACCCTTTGAAAGATGGGTTTCCCTTGATAAGTGTGGTAGTGGGCCCCCAAAAATGTCCATGTGAATGTTACTTTATGCAGCAAAAAGGGACTTTGCAGACATGTTTAAGTTAAGGATCTTGAGATGAGGCAATTATTCTGTACTTTCTGGATGGGCCCTAAATGTAATTACAAGTATCCTTATAAGAAAGAGACAGAGGGAGATTTTCCTGCAGAGGAAAAGGGAATGTGATGGAAGCAGATAGAGATTTGAAGATGCTCTACTGCTGGCTTTAGAGATAGAGGAAGGGGCCATGAGTCACGGAATGTAGCTCTAGAAGCTGGAAAAGGCAAGGAAACAGATTCTCCCATAAGGTCTCCAGAGGGAGCGTGACCCTGATGACATCTTGACTTTAGGCAGGTGAAATTGATTTCAGACTTCTGGCCTTGGGAACTGTAAGAAAATAACTTTGTGTTGTTTTAAGCCAATAAATTAGTGGTAATTTATTATAGCAGCAATAGGAAACCAACATGACAAGATTTTATATTTTTATAATACAGCTCACTGTCCCATGGAACCCACGGGGCTCTTTGTATAATTCTTCCTGTTCTGTTTTTTGGTCCCCAAAATGCAAATCTTGAAGGACTAACCTCCATTCCTCTTTCTCTTCTCTAAGGAGGGTCCATTTGAACTTTATTTCTTAAGAGTCCTTGAAACTTAAACATTTAATGAATAAAAAGAATACAAAGGAAGCCAGAAAGCAATAGAGCAGGAACGTAGTCTTCTAAGAATTATATTTAAAATAAGGATATTGTACTAAATAACCCCTATGACTTTTTCAGGTGTATTTTTTTTTCTTTGGTGAGGAAGATTGTCCCTGAGCTAACATCCATGCCAATCTCACTCTATTTTGTATGTGAGACGCTGCCACAGCATGGCTTGATGAGTAGTACATAGGTCTGCACCCGGGATCTGAACCCGTGAACTCCAGGCTGCCAAAGCAGAGCACATGAACTTAACCCCTACACCACCGGGCTGACCCCCAGGTGTATTTTTTAATGCAAGGTCCAGCTGTAGTTTTATTCTTTGAATATTATGTTGTTGAGGATCACTTTTGATATTCTCCAGTTCCAATCTCTCATGCTGTTTTTGAGAGTATTATAATATAAACAACCATATAGCTAGCTTCTGATCAATGGATATCTTGTTTTAAAAATACTATCTTTTACTCTTTTTTTTAAAAAATGTGTCAGTTTTATGGTTTGATACTAGGGGGATTGTAATGCTGAAACTTGGACATCACAGATATTGGGAATATAATTTGGGCAGATTGGTTATTTTACATGTTGGGCATTTCCATAATAAGATTTAAATGAGCCTGACTTTTGCTCATCTTTAGCTGTATCACTCCCTTCCTTCGGGATCAAGTGTCTTGTGAGACTATGTTTCACTCAGTCTCCATTTTCTCATCTCCTCTCACTCTTCAACTCACCAACACCATGCACTTTTGTTTATTTTTGTTCTTGTGGTGGCGACCGTGGTGATTGCCACAATGTAGGTATTCAACAATCCTTTTAAAATCAATAAGTTTTTCATCACTCACCTTCCTCCAAGGGAAGAATTCCTTGGAGAATCTTGACTGTGCTCTTTATTTTCTGTGAAAGAATAGCAACCTGATCTCTAATTAGAATAAAAACAAAAAAAGCTGCACTTTCCAGATATTGCAACGTCACTGTCATCTAAAGTATGGTGAGAGAAGTGGTGTTTGAAGGACACACATGCCAGTCGTTTCTCTAAACTCTCTCTGCTCTCTCCTTGGATCAGGACAGCCTCCAGATCCAGAGGACAAAATGCTATCCCCTGGGACCATTGCTTTCACCAAATAGTTTTTGCCTTCACCAAAAAGAGCCTCAGCATTCTTGCCTTGTTTTAACTGAGTGATGCTCCTGGAAAATATCAGACCTGTTACATTCCATATAGAAATATTTTGAGAATATTGTGTCCTTATAAAAAGCTTGCACAAAAAAATTTCTTTTATTAAAAAAATACCAAAGAATGTGTTGCTTCCTCTAGGGACTGCTATGATTTTACCAATAAAACTTGTATAACTCACTCCATTCTTTGCTTAGGCTATTAGGAAGCTTAGAGCCCAATTGGCAGGTTGCTTTTTTTTTTTTTGGCTGAGGAAGATTTGCCCTGAGCTAACGTCCATTGCTAACCTTCCTCTTTTTTTGCTTGAGAAAGATTAGCCCTGAGCTAACATCTATGCCAATCTTCCTCTATTTTATATGTGGGTCACTGCCGTGGCATGGCTGATGAGTGGTGTAGATCCGCAGCCAGGATCCAAACCCACAAACCCAGGCTGCCAAAGTGGAGCATGCCAAACTTAACCGCTACGCCGTGGGGCTGTCCCCAGTGGGTTGGTTTTTTTTTTGGTGAGGAAGGTTAGCCCTGAGCTAACATCTGTTGACAATCCTCCTCTTTTTGCTGGGAAGATTGGCCCTGAGCTAACATCTGTGCCCATCTTCCTCTATTTTATATGTGGGACACCTGCCACAGCATGGCTTGATAAGCGGTGCGTAGGTCTGCGCCCGGGATCCGAACCTGCGAAACCCCGGGCCACCAAAGCGGAGTGTGCGAACTTAACCACTGTGCCACGGGGCCGGCCCCATGGTTAGTTTTTTTGGACCAGCTAATTACGTCTTGTGCCACAGTCTGGGTTTGTGAAGAACTTTCATCCTGCCCTGCATCCCTCATCAATTCTTTATGGATCTCCGGGGCATTGGCTGCAGCGTTAGGTGGTAGCATAAACCCTAAAGAGAAGAGTGCTATGACGCATTGCTTCCTCTCCTGTCAGTGAGGATGAGAGGGAGGTGGCATGATGTGTGCATTTGCTGGTCATGGCCTCAGCATTCTATTTATTTACTCAAGTCTTCACTTTCAACTCTATTTAATTTTCCCCAGGTTTGAATTTTTAAATTTCTTTTCTAGCATCATAATTCACATAATTTTGCAACAATTTCTCCAGGCAATTTGTTTCATGGGATATTTCAGGGTGACAAAATCAACTCTCCCAAAACTCTGGGTAGCATTTGAAATACAGGGCAAGCAGTCTTTCCACAAAATAATATTAAGAAGTCTAATTAACAAAAATAATGTAATTACATGTGTGCATATACATATATAATATCTAAAATATATCTATAGTATTTTAGTTAAAATATATGAAATTCATGTGGACATTAATAATACCTAGGAGTCTTCGGTCTGCAAAATCTATTTAAACCATCACTTCATAATCAGTAACTCTTAATTTCTTTTCCTGAATAGCATGGAGCCCTTTTCCTTACATCTCTCATCTCTTCAAGTTCCCCTGGACTCATGAGCATGGGCTGACTTTTAGAGGAATTATTTCTTGCTCTCTCTGGGTCAAACCAGTCTCACTCTTTCCCACTGTGTGTTTATGACACGCAGGGCCCTGTTCTATGTGCCAGGAATTCAGCAGTGAAGGCAGATGGCCATTGTCCCTGCTCTCTTGGAGCTTACAGCCTGGATCCTGCCTCCTTGAGCCAGATGTCTTGACATTTTGTCTTCTGGAAGCCATGATGGTGAGGAGCTGCTCCTATTGAACAGAGGATCATATGGCACAACCACTATCCCTAACGTCA
Source organism: Diceros bicornis minor (assembly GCF_020826845.1). Classification (NCBI taxonomy): domain Eukaryota; kingdom Metazoa; phylum Chordata; class Mammalia; order Perissodactyla; family Rhinocerotidae; genus Diceros; species Diceros bicornis. Next base: position 13,548,113 of record NC_080754.1, on the reverse strand, counting down.
CTGCGCTGAGGGGGCATCAGCTCTTACTTTTCTTGTCTCTCATTGTTCTAGCTGCCTATTTTGACTTGGAGGGAGAATTGCTACGTTCCGTTCAATGGTTAATATGTCCATTCAATCACACAAAACACTCTCTAACTCCCCAATTATATCCATGCATTTAATGTTTGTAGTAAACTGTTCCATTTTTCCTTTATAATGAGGTAGAATGTAAATAATAAATATTCTAATGAATACCTGGCATCATAGGGCATGCCTTTTCTATTGATACATAACATAGACCTATTAACTACACGGAGATCTGCCAAGCTCGTGGACACAAATCATTTATTTAGCACATAGTTCCAATGTTTCAATTAATCTCTTCCGTTGTCTTGCTTTTCTTTCTTCCCTTGCCTTCTTTCTGTACTCGTTCTTTCTTTCCTTTCCTTTTCCTTTTACTACTTCCTGACACTAAGCCAGGTTCACATCAATGGGTTAGACTTGCATGCCCTATGATATTCAGCCTTTAGCAGAGTATTCATTTTTGGTTTCCCTCAGTTGCTGCCTGATTTTGTTCTTACAGAAAAACTGTAGAACTTATTGCCTTACATGATGATGACAACTTTTGCTTGAAAATTTATGGTCTGAGCTAATTAATGCTGCTGATGGCTAGAGGCATTTCTCCTCTTGTGGCCATTATGCTGAACTTGGTCAATGTGGTGGCTGCTTGGATGGAGCCAGGAAAAAAATAACAGAAAAACTGAACTCATTAAAACATGTTCAACCATAAATTTAATAAAAAAGATGCCTTAACTTCTCATTAAACTTTGATATGCTATTCCCTCAGGCTTGGGGATTTGCTCTATTCTAAATCTCTGCTGAGACAGCTTCTGAAGTGTGTTTGATTCAACCGGGAATTACTGTGTAAAAGGAACATTTGGTCTATACTATCTTTAGGAGAGTTAGCCTTCTGAAAGGTCACTTTTTCTTTCCTGACTGAAATGTGTAAGAAAAAAAAAAAAACGTTTAACTGCCTGTGAGTTGCTGAGATGTTCCCAAGCCTGCCCAGGTGAGCCCCATCTACTATGGGACATAAAACTTTACCAGACTCCAACAGAAACAGAATGGGGGTTGACGAAGGGAATAGCAAATCTAAACTCTGAAGGGGAGCATCCTTAATGATAATGTGAAGTCCGCATCAGCTATTTAAAATACCACCAGGAGACTCTCCAGATTGGCACTTGTACACTTTGCTAGGATGGTCTAGAAAATCTTCCCAGTTTATTACCACCTCACAAATACAAAGCTGGCCGTCAGGGAGTCACCTGTGCCGTGGGCTCTCTCGGTTAATAATTGTTCAAGGCCAGAGCAACGGTTTGCTCACTCAGCTTCCTGCAGTCCAAAGTTCCACTGTTTCTTGCGACACTCGAAGGAAACTTCTCAGTTTTGCCTCTACCTTTCTCTTCAATTCTTTCACAGTTGGGGATGTCAGTGAAGTTTTTGGCTGAAGGTGTAAGTGTCTCTTGTTGTAGGAGCAGAGTAAGATTCAACAAAGTGGGAGGTGACTTTAAGGTTAATGTGCCGATTTTAGCAGCTATCAGTTCTCAGTAACAGCTCTGGCTCAGTCCACCCTCCACCCTACTTGCCCACAGCCATAATAATCACAGAGATGGAAAAGGCCCAGAAAGACTATTAGGCTCAGGCCTTAATATCAGACCTTCAGCAAAGTCATGGCCCAAAGCACACTCTCAAGGAGTGGCATCTGAAGGATGATTTTCAGTAGCAGCACGGTTGGCTGAATAACGATGCAAAGGGAATCATATTCATCTTCGGGGCTTTCCACTTCCTTTCTGATATTCTTTCTCACTTTCTCATCTCTCTTTTCCCCATCCCGTAGTGATAGTGTCCTCTGAGTGATTGGAGCAGGTCATTTGACCACTACTCAGGCTCTCCTTCTCTTCTTCCTGTCCCTGAGGCTCTAATTTTTAAACGTTACTGTGCATCAGAATCACCTGGAGTGATTATTAAAGAAATTTAGGATAAGGGTTGCTTCTGGGGAAGAGTTGGAGGGGAGGGTAGGGTGCAAAAAAAAATCAGTTGAAAATGGGAAAAATATATGCACAGAAACTTTGCTGAAGAGGATATACATATGGCAAATAAGCACATAAAATATGCTCAACATAATTAACCATTAGAGAAATGCAAATTAAAATCACAATAAGATATCACTACACACCTATCAGAATGGTTAAAATAAAAAATAATAACACCAAATGCTGGCAAGGATGCAGAGAAACCAGATCACTCATACATTGTTGGTGGGAAAGTAAAATGGTATTGTCGCTTTAGAAAATAGTTTGGCAGTTTCTTTCAAAACTAAAAATAGACTTACCATAAGACCCAGCAATTGTCTTCCTGGACATTTAACCCAGACAAATGAAGACTTACTTTCACACAGAACCTTGTACACAAACATTCCTAGCCACTTTATTCATAATAATCCAAACTAGAAAGTACCCAAATGTCCTTCAATGAGTCAGTGGTTAAACAAACTCGTACATCCATATCATGGGATATGATTCAGTAATAAAAAGGAACAAATTATTCATACACACAGTAACTTGGATGGGCCTCAGGAAAATTGTGCTGAGTGGAAAAAAGCTAATTTCAAAAGGATCAATACTTCATGATTCCATTTATGTATTATTTGTGAAGTAGCATAATTACAGAGATGGGGAACAGACTTGTGGTTCACAGTGTTTGAGAATTGGGGGAAAATGGGATGAGTAGTAGGTCTATGAAGAAGTAACGTGAGGGCGTCTTGTGATGCTATAGTTGAGTATCTTGTTTGTGGTGGTGGTTATGTAAGGCTACACATGTGATAAAATTGTGTAGAGCTATATACACACATAAACACATATATGTGTTTGTACACAGTGCATGTGCAACTGGTGAAAATGAATAAGCTCTATGGATTAACCAATGTTAATTTGTTGGTTTTGATATTGAATTATAGTTATATAAGTTATTAACATTGGGGTGGGCTGGAGAAGGGTGCATAGGATTTCCCTGTACATTTCTTTGCAACTTCTCATGAATCTAGGAATTTTTTTAAGTAAAAAAAATGAATTTTAGGCCCAGTCCAGATGCAAAGGGAGGGTTTTTACAAGGATGAGAATATCAGGAGTTGGAGCTCAGGGGAGGGCCATCTTTGAATACTAATTACCAGACATCCTCAGCAAGTCATCTCAGATCATCCATGGCCGTTTGACCTGCAGACTTGTGAGTTAAATAAATGCCTACAATGTATGCTGCTGAGACTTAGTGGTTGTTCGTTATACAGCATTAATATGACCATAATACAGGTGGGATATATTTTTATTTTAAAATTTATTCCTATTGCGTCCAATTAAATTAATCACACATAGAAGACAAAGGAGATAACTTACATTTATCTGCCACGTTTCTTTTTTTTGTGTGTGTGTGTGTGTGTGGAAGATCAGCCCTGAGCTAACATCCAATGTCAATCCTCCTCTTTTTTGCTGAGGGAGATTGGCCCTGGGCTAACATCTGTGCCCACCTTCCTTTACTTTATATGGGATGCTGCCACAGCACAGCTTGACAAGTGGTGTGTCGGTGCTGCCGGGGATCCAAACCTGCGAACCCCGGGCCACCAAACCGGAGTGCGTGCACTTAACTGCTGCGCCACTGGGCCGGCCCCATTATCTGCCATGTTTCTTGATAGACTGCTTGGAATATGGTGATACTCAAGAAATATTGATTGCTTTCTGAATATCGATCATTACCAAGTTCAAGATCATTTTGATAGAAATATTCCCAAATCCTTTATCTTATATTACATCAGTTATGTGGAAAATTTTTAATCTTGAGAAAGCAATGGATCTGGCTTTTGAAACTTTGGAACACCCATGTTCAAGATATATTAATAATATGATAAATTTGTTCCAGAATTAACACCATCATCTTTTCTTATGAATTGGTATGCTTTGTGAATATTTTTTTAAAAATGTGAACATATGAACCATATGTTTCCATTTCTGTCTTGGCAGTCATGACACTAAATGACCAAATTTAATGCTCAATAATGTCAAGTTTCATATTCTTTTTATCCAAAAACCTCTCTTCCCACTTATGCTATATATTTTTAATCAATCAACAATTTCATTGGTAATTAAATAATTTAAAGTTTTCGTGAGTCAATTACAAGAATGTTAGAATATACAATGCTTTGCTTCCTGTTAAAGTTTTCTGCAGTTACTAGTTTTAAGTAAATTTAATTGAAGTACTATATATATATGGAAAAGTGCACCAATAATAAGAATACATCTTAATATACAGAAAAAGAACACATCAGTTAAACCACTACTCTCATCAGGAAGCACAGCATTGCCATCACAGCAGAAATTCCCCTTGGTCCCCAACCCAGTCATTACTCACCACTCTCCAAAGGAAACCTCTCGAAAGATTTCCCTAATTCTAATCCCACAATTAGGTGTGCATGTTTTTGAACTTTTTATAAATAGAATCATTCAATATGTCTTCTTTTTTGACAGTCTTAGTTTGATCAGTCTTCCATGTGTGAGATTCATCCATGTGGTTGTGCACTGCAGCGGTTCATTTCTAGGTGCAGCATTCACCGGTATTACCAAACAGCCTTCTCAGTGTGTGTGTCTGCCACAGTCCACCACATTCTGGCATTTCTCTGCCAGCTTCTGGGTACAGTTGCTTCTAATGGTTGTACCTGAAGCTGACTCTCTTCAGAACTATCCTTGGACTCCTGGAGTTTGCTTATTCAGTTTGCTGGTTTAGATTTTTCTTGAATGTCTTTGGTAGATTTTAGAACCTAGGTTATGCTTGCCTAATAAAAGAGTAGAATGCATTTCCACTTTTTCAAACTCTAGAAGGGTTTGTGTAAGATTGTTGTTGCTAGCATATGAAAAGTCATATTGAAAAAGTGTTCTCTTTTCACCCTTAATTATAATTTTTTCCCTTTCCACTTACCATCAATGATCATAATTCTTAATTTGGGGTCTCTGTATCCTTAAGGGGTTCTCTAGGAGTTATGCAAAGCCACAGTATGAACACATCACATGCTCCAGGACATCCATTTACATAAAGACATAAAATTATTTGTATAATAAAAAAATATGAATGTAGTATGGAATAGGAAGCAAAATGCATGTGAATTTTTAAGATAAAACTTGATATCACTTCTGGCTACATCTCTAGTCCTCTCTAGATTGTGTCTACTCTCTCTTACTTTACCGGCAGTTTGGGGCAGGAATTTGGAGAAGCTATGAAATAATGTGTCTTCCATATTGACAGGATGGCATCATGATAGAGTAGAATGTGTCTTTTGTAATCAAAAGAGATATAGGCTCAAACCTTACGTCTGTCTCTTTCTAGCTATGTTATCTTTAGCAAATTATTTATTTATTATTAATTAATTTAGTTTCAACAACTATGAATTGGCTAGAGTAAAGGATAATTATATTGCAATACATGTACAGTGACTAGGCATAAAAACTACATCCTGTTAGTTTTTTTAAGGCTCTGCAGCAAACAGTGAACATTTTTAGATCTGGAGCCTGTGTCAAGGCAGAAAATGGTAAATGGAGAAGGTGACACCAGGAGAAATAGAATCTAGAACCTCTGGTTGGGATGGAAATCACTGGGGTAGAGATAGGGATGTGGGTAAAAGCAAGTCATGAGTTGTGGGTTCAAGGCTTCTTTTAGTTGCTGAGCACTCTCTTATATATGTATTGACCTGCCAGGTCTCAACTTTTAGTGTAGGTGAATGCTCCAGGCCACGTTAATCTCTTCTTTGACCCTCCGCAGAACCTAGTTGTGCTAAATAAGCACTTGCTTACAGAACGATCTGTTTCCAAATATAATCTTGTTCCCCCTAGGAAACTAGAAGTTCCCCCAGGAAAAAGGCCTCCCCTCAGCATCTAGCACAATATAGTCACCTACATAGCACGGGTTCAGATTGTTGTGTTGATTATGGAATATTTGAGAAATACTAAAATTGAAACACGATATAAAGACTTGATTCTTCTACTGTGAGTGAATGCTTCCTTCATTGGTCAATAGTTTATTCAAATAAATGTGTGGCCTTTCTAGTAAGATCTATCTGGGATATTATTTTTTTTCTTTGTCGGTGTGAAGGAACTACGCCTCTCAAGTTTGGGTGCCTGTCTGCATGTTTCCCTCTCTCCCTTACCAAACACACCGATACCATTGCAGGGAGCTTCCACTTGCTGCAAATACGTGAGAAGATCTTGTCACCAAATATGGGCTGGAAATAGGTGATTTAGTAGCTGTTGTAGCAGTAGAAAGTTTTTTTTTTAATGAAATTATGCTGAGATAATTTCTGGTTTGTTTATGATGAACAAAGCATTTGATCAGGTCTCCCATCATTAGCAGAAAGTAATTATTGGAAACATTCTCCTTGAGTTTCATGTAAGCAGGGGTGGCCAATGCATAAGCCTGCTGCCTATGACCAAATATTTCCTTGTCTGGTCTGCCACGGTTTCTGAAATTCTGAAAGCCCTTAGGGATAACGATGTGTGTTTTTAAAGGTTCCCTGTTCCACTTCAATTAAGTTATCTGAATGAAGAACATGTCAATATATTAACATCTTGTGTATTAATTTATCAATTTGAGAAGATTTGGGTTTAGTTTGCTTAGGGATTAGAACAATGGTCCGATAAGTTTTACATGGAATTTAAGAGTCAAGAAAGTCTTCCTCTGAAGGCCAAAATCAAGGACCCTGGGTTCTAGATATTTTGGAACATAAAGAAAGGTGATGAAGACAGAAAGGAAAACACATCTAAAAGGAACATAAGCATAGGCTTAAGATTTTCTTCCCTTGACCATTTTTCCCACATTTAAAAATATCTTTAGTTTAGTTACTACATTTATCTAAGAGCTTTTAAATCTAGAACTGGAAGAAGGAAGTCTGCACATTGCTTTAGCAGGAATCACCAATTAAAATGTCTACAGGCATCAGGAAAGTAGCATAAAAGTGTGGATTGGACTTGGTGAGACTAGTGGTGAACTGGAGACTATAGAACCGATAAAGTATTTTCCATGGACCAAATTCAGCTGGTGAACCAATCACCAATTGGTTGCAGAATAATCTTTACTTCATTTGGTTGAATACAGTTAGAATAGCAACAGATTTTTTTTTTCTGAGCTGAAGGGAAAACTTCACAGGGCATTCTACTATTTAAAAGTCAATATTCGCAATATTGGAGGCTAGAGTAGGAAGCAGGAAATGGCTTCTTTTGTTGATTTACTGCCTAAGCCAACTTAAGGCACTTTTATTAAGTCTTCCACATAGTCAGATATCTCAAACATGGTTTTGATTAGACAACAAGATAAGACAATAAGAAGCTATAATAAAGAGGAGAAAATATTGTTTTAAGGACTGGTGTGTTTGGAGGTATTAGGTGTACCTAGAGATTTTAAGAACGCTGCCTGGCGCCATCTGATAGCTCATGTTCCACGAGGCTGCATTTGAATCAGGTCTGGAAATACCTCTGCTTTGCTTCCTTGGAGGCATATCCAACCTTGTCTGTTTCTTTTTCTTTCTTTCCTTCAAGCAATCTGCAGCGGATACATGGAGATCTGAGAGCTGTGAATGTTTAGTAGCATAATCCAAAGCCTAGCAGAGATTTTCAAAGGGAAAATTGTTTTACTGCAAATACTTTGCTGGGGTATTCTTTATGCACTTCCCTGGCTATTCCTCCAACCCCCCCATTCATTTGTCAGGTTCCCAGAACACAAAGACAATTGCATGAAATCTCTTTAATTTCACTGCATTCTTCTTCTCTTTTTTTCCTTTTATCAAAGTGTAGTTTTTCCAAGATCATATTTTAATGTCACTGCTAAATTAATTGCAAACTTTCTTTTCACAAATCTTTTCTTACAGTGAGAGTGTGCATGGGTAGTGCAGTGGTTAATATTGCAAATAAAGAGCCCTTTGAGGATATTTTTTGAAAGAGTAATTCATTGTGATTCTCTTGTGTTTATTTGTTGTTTTTGATGTTTCAAATTCTTATGTATAAATATGGAAACTTTCCCCACAATTTTTTTTTTTGTTGACGTGGTAACATCATACTTTAGTAAATAAAGCCACAAGTGTGAGCTACGTTGTTAAATTAACCATCAGTTTAAGAGCATCATGACCTAGGAATTGATGGAAAATGGCCTGGATTGAATTCTTGACCTTGTGTTTTAATTTCCTATACACGAATATACAAGTTTCACTTTTGGTTCTGACCATTAGTCAATTCCAGAAAATGCTTCTTCAGAGCTGAAAGCATCCGAACAACAAATAATCTGATTTTTTTTGAGGTGTCCCTACCAAGCTGGGAAAACGGATTTTTTTTGTGTGGCGCTATTGAATATGGAAGGTTGCAGTATCATTTGGTGCCGTGATTTTCCATGAAATCTTATGGCTTTGCCAAATGTGAAAGTGTGGTGCTATTAAATATCTTCAGATCTTAAGTTAACTTAGTATTGAGACTCACAGTTCTGGCATTTCAAAAACCCAGATGGGCTGCAGAGTCTCAAAAAGTCTAACATTTTCTGACCTTCTGTGGTTGAAAGAGTATTGGACTGGAAGCCAGAATATGTGGGTTCTACTCTTGGCTCTGTCGCTAACCAGCTGTGTAATTTGGGACAAGTTAATTTTCTTCTATGATTCAAGATTTTCTCCATTATAAAATGAAGAAATTAGGCTAAATGATTTCACAGGTCCCTTCTAATCTAAACCTACATTATGCAAGTAATTTCTGAGTTCAAATCCTAGATTTATCACTTGCCAGCCAAACCTGCTGGTGTCAGTTAATTTCTCTGTTCCTCAGTTTTATTACTGGTAAGATAGGTATAATAATAGTACAGTGTGAGGGACAGATGAGCCCTACATGGAGCTTAGTACATAGTTAGAGTTCAATAAAGGGTAGCTGTTATTATTGTGAGTTTGGGTCTAGCAAATTGAACATTGAATTTGAGACAAATCACTTGTATTTGAGGCCTGCATTCTCCATTGACCATGTGACCTTATAAGAAGTCACTTAATTTTGAGAGAAATAACTGCACTCTTTCCAACCTCCCCACTTAAAGTTAAGATAAATTAACAGCAAACTAAAAGAATTCTGAGCCTTTAGGAGTCCATGTGCTAGACAAGCAAAGAAATGGTGATATCATCACTATCTTTATGTTCTTTAACACGTTTCTTTGACACAAGTCTAGCCTGGTGGAATCATATTTCATTGCAGAGAGGCTGTGTGGGAGTGGTTAGAAGCACAGTGGATCTATAGATCTTGTAAGTTTTGTACTAAATGCGGCAGCACTTCTAACTTCAGACTAAAATTAACTCTGTATCTATTAAAAATCAGAAATCTATGAAGTTTTCTTTAATGGAATAACCCAACCATGCACTTAATGTAAGTGTTATAGACATTTCCCATTTCTCTCAGGGAGAGGTCTCTCAGGGAAAGGTCTCTCGGGGAGAGGGCTTGGACCTTCTGTGGTTTCTACTTCAATGGCAGTTGTCTTTCTGGATTTCTGTTGAACCTACAGAGTAAATAGGCCAGAACAGCACTGAAAACATGCAATTACATTGCTATTTACAATTAGTACACAAAATTTTATATGGAAAAGTAATAGTCCTCTGCTCTGTCCTTCCCCATTTCCAGCTCCACTCTCCAGAAGCAACTTACCATTTCTCTGCTTAGTTGACCTGACGGTCGCCTCTGTAATTCTATTAACCATGCTACTGTAACTACTGCTCAGTATACCGACTTTAGAAATTATTTTTAAATTTGCCTCCTACTATATGAGATGCAAATTTTCCCATTTACCCATCTCTGTTTCCAACGTATTCTTAACGTGTATTTTGCTCTTCTCCATTCCTTCACTTCAACTTCTACCCACATAATTTAAATATTTATTTCTTATTCCATCAATCATATAGAATAGTTTGTTCTCCACCCTGGAAGATCAGAACATATTTCCACTGCCTGTTCTCATCACTTCTTCCTGGACACTTATAAGGACCTATGCACAGTAAAGTCTGATGACTTCTGTGATTTGTCCATAGATTGATCTTAAAAGCTAAAAAAGGAAAAATGTGCTGAATCATTATGAGAAGTAAACATTGTTCACGATATACCCAATTAGTTTACAATGATTACATATCTTTTTCTACAATTCCAATGTCACAACCCCTCTGACTCACAAAATATACCAGTCTTGGTATCAAGTTCAAGTTTATTTTTTTGATGTATATTTCACCAATCACTCAAACTCATCCTGCTGTGTTATAGTTTGCCTTTCATTTGGACCACGACTTTCTTGTATGGTTATATTTATTTTCCTGGCATTCTGATTGCTTTATTTTATTCTTTTTCAGTCTGCACTTGCAGAAGTTTTCAAACTATCTTGGATGAATTTTAAAAGCCTGATATTCTCTTGGTCAGAGGTATGGGGGATCTCTCTCAAATCATTATGTTTTTATGGTGGTATGAAAAACTGGTGTCTTATTGCTCTGGTAAATGGATGCTGAAGAGGGCCAGGGGGCCAGCGGCCCAGGGCCAAAAACAGAGTACCAGAGCAGTACTTGAACTCTGGGCTCCCCTTATATCTTGTTGCTAAGATGACTGAATATTGTCTTACTTGCTGTAGGTACCATCACCCCTCTGCCTATCAAAAGTGGTTGTATAACTCCGAGTCACTTATTTCTGAGAAGGGAGGTAAAAATAAATTCCAGGAGACACCATTGTAAAATCTTTGGTGCCAAAGCTATTATGATAATAACAAGATGCTAAGAGGGCTTGTTGTTAGTTCACAATGTAGCTGCACCAATATTTCAGTCTCTTAGGGCTTTGAACCTGAATTACTTTGGACATAACCATAGGGAGCATATTTACCTCTGATCTTTGAGGTCTTTGGTTCATCTTGAATCTTTCTAGAATGCCTAATCGAATGAGCTCTGAGAAGAATGTGGTGATGAATTGGATGAAGATCACAGCTGGCTGATGCATAATTGCCACTTGAATTCGAGGGACATCTAGACATATTAAAGCTGCCAGATGGTCTGTGGTTCAGACTGATATGTTGTGAGAGCACTGGAGACAGAAACACTGGTTGTCTCCTGCCTACAGTGGCCGTGGGTGAGTGGGGTTGTGCATGGATTTTGAATACATTCTAAAACTTTTCACAATTTAAAGGCTGAGAAAGGATCTGATTCTACTGACCGTAGATGAAAAGATTTTAGAGTTTCTCTTGCTCAAATGTGCCCAGTGATGTTCACTGGAGGTTTGAGCACAGAAGTTCAAATACTCCTGTGTTCTTTCTGAGGGAGAGTCCTTGTCTGACAATGTCTTCTTCTTCACCAAATGCCAAGCTTTGGAAGGAACATACGCAGAGTGATGGGAGAGAAAGGCGTAGCACACCTAACACTCAGATAAATTGAACCACAATGCTGACACTGTAGGGATGACAGATATCAGAGCCAGATCATGCTAATATCCAATCTCTGCACGTAATCCCCTTTGCCCGAGTTTTTTTAAAATAGGATATCTGAGTGGTTTCAACGTACTTCTATGAAGCCAGTAAGAAGGAGCAATAACTACTCAAGTCTCTAGTAGTAAAGTGACTCTCAATCTGTGCGGGCTACAGCGAATCACTAGGAGGGAATGCAAAAATGGGTCCTAATGTCCCTAGGTCATGATAGAGAGTGTTAAAGGTGGACTTTGCTACCACAATGCTCTTGCTATTGTCAATTCCACTATTCACCCACAAATGGCTCAATGCCATGTAAAAAGTGTTCTACTTAAAAGAAGTTAAATGGAATGAGGTTAGGCAATCAAATCCCCTAGAGTCCTTTAGCAGAGAAGCAATAGAACAGACTAGAATTTTCTTACAAAGGTGAAGTAAATTAATAATGTTTTCTGGGCAATGGGTAAGATTATTCATTCTGATTTAGCCTAGAGGACTCAGAACTTTTCTTTTTTTGCGTATCTGAGGAACTTCCTTGTGGAAAAGGGACTTGATTTATTATGTGCAGCTTCAGGGAGCAAAAGTCAGACCAATGGGTAACTGTTAAAAATCTCAGAGGCAAACTGATGTCCCATTTTTAGCAAATGTACAAGATCAAGGAAAGTCTTTTATGCAATAATTTAATTCCCAGTTTTACCTTATTCTCCCTTCCATTTTCTCTAATTTCTTCACTTGCTTAACTTAAATTTTATTTTATCCTATTTAATTGTGTATACTTTCCTAGGTATTGAGACAGAGCATAAAATAAACAAATACATAAATAACCAGTGACTGAAACCTGCAATGTAGCAGGTTTTCATTCAGTATTAGGGGAAAAAAGAAAACAACAAAACTTATCAGCAGTGTGGAAAACACTGTCAGTTGTCACACAATATACCCATGACCACAAAGATACAGGTATTGGGGTTACATCCTTTGGGAGTTTCAAAGGTTTAGCAATCTCTTTCATGCTAATATAAAGTTTTAAAGGATGTCCTATTCCCTATGAATTCTTGGTATAATGAGAAGAAAGAAAAATTTTTTGGATTGTAAGAAGAAGAATGAAAAGATGAACCATAAAGATTCCTTCTTGGGCATATCATTTCTCATTTGTGTTGCTTCTGCTAAAAATGGAAGGATACGACTGATGTTTTCAGTTGATGCTAAACTGCCTGGATAACAATCACAAATGATTATGCTTAGAAATTTGAAGACAGCTGTTTCATAGGGAATGTGTTTTACCTCAGCTCATTTATGTTGCAGGCCAAAAAATTAAGGCAGGAAAAGTTGAAGGATTGACCACAGTGGCAGCCCATGAATAGCCAAGACAGGAAATAGATTTCAGCTTCCTGTCATTCAGGGTAATTTACCATTCACCAGAATACGCTCATGATGACACCTACTAAGATGTGATCAAGGTATAGCTACATGTATACGTAAAAGGATCATTTCGATAAGCATTTTATAAAACAATTAAGCCAAATTCAAGCACTCTATTCAATTGCTACTGATGGAAGATATGCAATCTCATTTCAAACTGGCATTCAGTGGACCACACACAGTCCACAAACAGCCACAAGAAGAGATTTAGTTTTAAAATAAATCCAATCTGAGCCCTACCTTAGATTTAATCTCAATATAATCCTGATATAATTATAACATTTTCTGGAACTCCTTTTGCAGATATAGAACTATTTGTCATACCATCAAGTTTTCCTGTTTCTCCATTAGTTTTGAATTAATAACCAGTATATGAAGCTCATGGCCCCAATTTTTTCATGGCCCCATTGTTGAGAGAAAATTCAGAAAAAGGCAGCTGCTGTTGTCTGACGGAGGGATGCAGTGCACGGGGCAGAGACCAATCAAGTATGGTTACTTGCATCCGTGTCATTTGGAGAGGAGTTACGAGGAAGCTGTAGGAGAATCTCAGCCAAGATACAAAGGATCAAGCAATGGAAAAGAAAAAGAAAAAGGAAAAATGGAGAGAATGAAGTTTTAGTGAGTTTAAACAATTGAACACAAAGAAAAAATTTTTGAAATTTTGAAAATTTCATGACTTCGCCCAAATAGTATTACAAGAACGTAATTACAATTCAAAATGCATTTACATTATAAGTTTGAAGTTAGAAAACAGGGAGCGCTTAAGAATAATATAAGACAAATTTTGTAAGCATCCCCTTTCCTCTAAATTCCAAATGTTGTAAGGAACAACCATCCAACACAAATCATGACTACTCAGTTGTTGGTTTTTAGTTTTTAAAAAGACTTAACTTTTTTAGAGCTGTTTGGGTTTACAATAAAATTGAGAGGAAAGTACAGAGAATTCTAGTATACTGCCCCCAGCATGCATAGCCTCCCCCATTATCAACATCACTCACCAGAATGGTAAATTTTTACCAAGGATGACCCTACCTTGATACATCATAATCACCTGAAGTCCATTGTTTACCTAGGGTTCACTCTTTGTTTGGTAGATTCTGAGTTTGAACAAATGTATCATGACCTCTATCCACCATTATAGTATCATACAGAATATTTTCACTGCCCTAAAAATCCTCCATGCTCTCCTATTCATCTCTCCTCCCACCCCAACCCCTGGCAACCTCCAACCTTTTCACTGTCTCCATAGTTTTGGTTTTTCCAGAATGTCATATAGTTGGAATCATAGGCTATGTAGCCTTTTCAGATTGTTTTTTTTCACTTAGTGATATGCATTTAAGGGTCCTCCACGTCTTTTTATGCTTGATAGCTCATTTCTTTTTAGTGCTGATTAATAATCCATTGTTTGGATGTACAACAGTTTATTTATCCATTCACCTACTGAAAGACATCTTGGTTGGTTCTGAGTTTTGGCAATTATGAAAAAACCTTCTATAAACATCTGGGTGCAGGTTTTTGTGTGGACATATTTTTCAACTCCTTTGAGTAAATACCAAGGAGCATGGTTGCTGGATCATATGGTAAGAGTATATTTAGCTGTATAAGAAACCACTAAACTGTTTCCAAAGTGGCTGTATGTTTTTGCAACCCTACCAGCAATGAATGAGGGTTTTTTGTTGCTTCACGTCCTCAACAGCATTTCATGTTGTCAGTATTCTGGATTTTGGCCATTCAGAGATATGTAGTGGTATTTCAATGTTATTTTGATTTGCATTTCCCTGATGACATATGATGTGGAGCATCTTTTCATATGCTTTTTTGTCATCTCTATAGCTTCTTTGGTGAGGTGTCTGTTGAGGTTTTTGGTCAATTTTTGAATCAGATTGTTTTCTTATTGCTTAGTTTTAAGAGTTCTTTGTATATTTTGGATAAAGCCTTTTATCAAATGTGTATTTTGCAAATACTTTCTCCCAGCCTGTGGGTTGTCTTGTCATTCTCTTGATACTGCCTTTCACAGTGCAGAAGTTTTCAGTTTTAGTGAAGTCCAACTTATCAATTCTTTCTTTCATGGATTGTGTCTTTGGTGTTGTATCTAAAAAGTCATCAACATACTCAAGGACATCAAAGTTTTCTCCTATGTTATCTTCTAGGAGTTTTATAGTTTTGCATTTTAAATTTAGGTCTCTGATCCATTTTGAGTTAATTTTTGTGGAGGGTGTAAGATCTGTGTCTAGATTCATTTTTTGTCCAGTTGTTCCAGTACTATTTGTTGAAGAGACTATCTTTGCTCCATTGTATTGCTTTTGCTCCTTTGTCAAAGATCACGTGACTGTATTTGTGTGGCTCTATTCCTGGGCTCACTATTCGTTTTCATTGGTCAATTTGTCTATGCTTTTGCCAATACTACACTGTCTTGATGACTGTAGCTTTATAGTAAGCCTTGAAGTTGAATAGTGTCATGCCTCCAATTTTGTTCTTCTCCTTCAGTACTGTGCTGGCTATTCAGGGTCTTTTGTCTCTCCATATAAACTTTAGAATCAGTTTGTCAATATCCATAAAATAGCTCGGTATGATTTTGAGTGGGACTACATTGAAATTCCAGATCAAATTGGGAAGAACTGACATCTTGCCAATATTGAGTCTTCCTATCCATGAAGGTGGACTATCTCTCCATTTATTTAGTTCTTTGATTTTTTCATCAGAGTTTTGTAGTTTTCCTCATATAGATCTTGCATTTATTTTGTTAGATTTATGCCTAAGTATTTCATTTTTGGGGGTGTTAATGTAAATGATTGTGTTTTTAAATTCAAATTTCACTTGTTAATTGTTAGTATATAGGAAAGCAACCAACTCCTATATATTAGCTTTGTATCCTAAAACCTTGCTATAATTGCTTATTAGTTCCAGGAGTTGTTTTTTATTTTTTTGTTAATTCTTTTGGATTTTCTACATAGATTATCATGTCATCTGTAAACAAAGACTGTTTTATGTTCCATCTCAATCTGTGCACCTTTTATTCCCTTTTCTTGCCCTATTGCGTTAGCAAGGACTTCCAGCATGATGTTCAAAAGGAGTGGTGAGAGGGGATATCCTTGCCTTGTACCTGATCTTAGTGAGAAAACTTTGAGTTTCTTACCATTAAATATGATATTAGCTGTAGAGATTTGTAGGCAGTCTATATCAAGTTGAGAAAAGTCCCTTCTATTCTTAGTTTACTGAGAATTTAGATTTTGTCAAATGTTTTTTCTGCATCTATTGATATGATTGTGTGATTTTTCTTTGTTGATGTGATGGATTACATTAATTGATTTTCAAAAGTTGAATTAGCCTTGCACACCTGAGATAAATCCCACTGGGTTGTGGTGTATTATTCTTTTTATACTTTGTTGGGTTTGATTTGCTGATATTTTGTTGAGGATTTTCCATCTGTGTTCATAAGAGATATTGATTGGTAGTTTTCTTTTCGTGTAATATCTTTGTCTGGTTTTGGTATTAGCGTAAGGCTAGCCTCATAGAATAAGTTAGGAAATATTCTCTCTGCTTCCATCTTCTGAAAAAGATTGTAGAGAATTAGTATAATTTCTTCCTTAAAGCTACTCAGTTTTTTAATGCATTAACCTCTATACTTCTTTGATCATGAGAATCATCAGGAGCATGTGTTAAAAATTCAGGTTTCCAGAGTGTACTCTATCTAGCGAATCAGATTCTCCAGGTAAGTAACCCGGCAATCTGTAATTTTAAAAGCACTCCAAGGTGATTTTTAAGATCCCAAAAATTTGGAAAATAGTGCATTAGAGAATGTTACTTAGGAACTAAAGTCATGGGCATAAGACCCATCTATGGATAGAAGGTACTTTGGGTAGATGCCTTGGCCCATTGTGACCCTGTCACTCTCATTGATCATCCAACATAAACTATTGGTCATATATGTTTATCCCCAAATTCACAGAACATTAATGAAAAACAAATTTGTTTCAAAATGCATCTTCTATTGGCTCTCATCTTTGTTTTTGAAGAACTGAATTAAAATTACTATCACTGTTTACAGTCCCTCTTTAGCTAGAAAGAGAAAGTTAAATTAGCTTTACAAACCTCATGAAAGACTTTATTTTAAGCCACCACACATGGCTAATTAACAACATATGCTGTGTGGAGTCCAGTGACTGCAGCCACAATAGATAATTTTTATAGCAATGAGAAGGAGAGTCATTTTAAGGCCAATTTCTTTTCTTTTCTAGGGCTAAGAACAGAGAAGTGATTGATGCTATCGACTGTGAGTACTTTCATTTGTTTTTGCATCTTTATCCATTTTACAGCAAAAAGAGCTCCACCACCCGCAAAATCTCAACTTTTCTTTTCTTTTTAAACTAGGAGTATAAATTCTAGAAAAGAGATTACTGCTGTCATGAAAATAGTATGTAGTCTATTAAGTCAAAACTACACCTGATTCAAATTCCTACTTATGTTCTCACTTGCTGTGTGACTTTGGGCTTTTATTTAATTTCTTAGAGCCTCGGTTTACTCACATTTATAATGTGGATACTAACACCTCCTTATATGGAGAATAAATGAGATAAGCCATATATCGTGGATTAGACTGTTCTCCAGTCTTCATTCTCTTCTTCCATGTGGTCTTGAAGTGCATAAGAGTGAGAGACATATACTTCCCATCCATTGATCTGGGTGTCATCATGTGTATTGTCTTGGTGGAGAGAATGAGGGCAGATATGGCAGTGTGCCAGTTTTAAGCTAAGGCGTTAAGAGACCTTAGAACTTACAGTTTCACTCCTGTGACATTTCATAAAAAGAACATGCCGTGGGAAGCCATTGTCCCTTCAGCTTAGAATGATCTAGAATGAATATATGTGCGGAAGTCTTGAAAATCCAAACTTCAACCTGAAGCAAGGATGGCCCAGCCAACTAGCAGACCCATTGCCAAGAAAAGTAAATACTCATGAGTCACTGAGTTTGGGGAAGTTTGGTATGCAAGATTCCTGTAGCAGTAAAAGCTGACTAATTTAGTATGTAATACTATTGATGTAGTAGGCTCACACAAGCATTAGATCTCCCCTTAAATATTTTTTCATTTAGTATTGTTAGAATTTAAAATATAAAAATATGTAGAGGAGGGATAAGTAGATATAATCAATAAAGGTGAATCTACTATTATAGGAGTAATGGGGGGCAAAATGTGAAGTGCATATGAATATATAGGTATCAGGAGCCAATAGGAGGTGGGTGGGATATTACGGGCTTTAAAGGAGAATTTGGCGTAGAATTGATAAGGAAACTATAGAAAAGGATAAATTAAAAAAAAAAACTAAAAGAGGTAAAAGAAGCAATTCTTTGAATACTAGAAAATAAAATTCCGTTTGGAAAATGTTTCATCTAGATTGTACTCACTTTGCTAAGGTACCATGGCAGTATAAAGAATTTAGAGATGGGAGTCTATAGGCCCACTGGGAAGATGAGACCCACAGCCATGCATACTAACATAGCAATGGTGTAGCACACAATAAGCACAGTAGCAAATGAGAGAATATACACGAAGTACCCAGCCAGTGTCTAGCACAGAATAAATGTTCAATGCATTTTGGATGGTTTTCTCCTGGCTTAACAAAGAAATGGTGGTGGTTTCTCCCCAATCAGAGATGAAGTTCTCTTTTCCGTTTGACCGTGGCTTCTTAAAGGTAGGGCCAATATTTTACAAATCTATGTGTCCTCAGCACTTCATATAAGAGATAAGCATGTATGGAAAGCACTCTTTTTCTTAAGAATACAAGCTGAAGGGAAAGAGGCAAAGGTCTCTAACATACCTCCTGAACTCATCAACTGCAATATTTACCATGTAAGAGATTTAAAAATTCACTCTCTTAAGTTAATTTATCACTAAGGGTGGTTTACGCTTTCCTATAACTTCATTTTTGACGCTTGCAACTGACCGTTGCTGGAAATTTCTAGTTCCTGATACTGTGCTTCACTTTCTTGTTAAATTAAAAAAAAAAATCTGTTTATTATGAGGAAAAGTCCTTTAAATAAACACAAGATTTATTTCATTAATGTAGTTGTTTTACCTAGGCATAAAGGAAGTAATGGTCTGGTATTCTTCAGTCTTGTGCACCTCTAAAATAGAGGACAAAGACCTCAGGCCTTGCTTTACAGAGATCCTGTAAGATACCTTACAGACCATCGACTATGATTTGTGTGACACGCTTCGCTAAGACCTGTAGCAGACACGAGGAAGAATAAGGCGCTGTCCCTTCTTTCAAAGAGATTACAGGCTAGGAAGAGGGATTGGAAAGACACACAAAGACCAAAACACAGAAAATTAAGGTAAAGTCCATAAATGACTTTCAAGCAAACACAGCATTTGGAGTTCAAAGAAGGTCCCAGAGAAACTGTGTGCCTACAGTCAAATAAAGCCAAGGGAATAAAGAAATTTACCTAGAATCAGTGCTTAGCTTATCACTCGGAAACTTGGCCAGAGTCAAGTGAAAAAATTCAATCTTGAATATGTGCTCTCTTAATGGAGGTTCTGAGTGTCTGCATTAGTAAATACAGAAGAGCATTCTCTGCATACTTTAGCAGCCCAATGGGATAATAACTTGATATGTTACTAAGTTCTTTAGAATGTCTCCTGAGCATAGCTGCAGTAGTAGAGTTTAAAAGGCATTCATCTCAACCATCTCTGTCCCGGAACCTGGCGTTAAGAATCTGGAGAGTTTTATTTGGATAATGAAAAATCAGGGGCCAGCCTGGTAGCATAGCAAAGTGCGTGCGCTCCGCTGCAGCGGCCCACGGTTCAGATCCTGGACGCGCACCAACGTATCGCTTGTCAAGCCATGTTGTGGCGGTGTCCCATATAAAGTGGAGGAAGGTGGGCACGGATGTGAGCCCAGGGCCAGTCTTCCTCAGCAAAAAGAGGAGGATTGGCAGGTGTTAGCTCAGGGCTGATCTTCCTCACACACACAAAAAAGAAAAATCAAACCATAGTTTAAGAACTATAGCTATCATGGCCAAATAGATACTAAGTGTATGATGGAACAAATTTTTATATATGTGAAAACCTATTTATTTTTCATATCCACAAAGAACAGAATAAGGAAATAGGAATATAAGAGATTAAGGTAAAAAAGAATTTCATAACCATACACAAGGCTGTGAATTTGAATTGACATCATCTGAATTCAATGATGTCATCTTGATAGCTTGAAGTGAGCCATGGTGAGAGTTTTTACACCATGAAAATCAGCAAACACTATGATTAAGGTTTGATATATTGTTTTGTTGATTGACTAGACTTAAGAAAGTGAGGAAGAAAATGTTAATAATGAAGATTAAACTTAAAAGTATGTCATATTGGGGCCGGCCCCATGACGTAGTGGTTAAGTTCAGCACATTCTGCTTTGGAGGCCTGGGTTCACGGGTTTGGATCCCGGGCGTGGACCTACACCTCTTGTCAGCCATGCTGAGGCGGCAACCCATGTATAAAATAGAGGAAGATTGGCAACAAGTGTTAGCTCACGGTGAATCTTTCTCAGCAAAAAAAAAAAAAAAAAGGTATGTCATGTCTGTTGCTAAAGCTGAAAGAGGTTTCAATTTAATGGTTAGAATTTGTACAAAAGTGAGAATTAGTTTAAATGCACATCACATATCATAATCAATGACTATAAATTTATTGGGAATTGGATTGGAATGGGATGCAATTCCATTTGTCAAGTCATAGTTGCATCAGACCATAGGTTAGTTATGGTTAAAAGAGTTTGATAAAAATTAATGAAAACATTCTGTAAGAATCAATTGGCTACACGGAATTTACAATAAATAGTATTTCATATGTTGTTATTTTTTGTAAATTGTGTGCTACACATCTGTTATATCATTAAAACTTATAGTAAAGTTATGTACATATGTATGTGCACACCTTTCCTTTTCTTGAGAACAGCTTGTTAAACATTTACCAGCACACTACTGCAAAAGATTATGTGAAAGATAAATAAAATTATCTTTCCACACAAAATTTTGAATATTTGAATAAAATACTTCTTAACCAAGTCATTATTAAGCTGGGGGAATTCTTTAACTTTTTTGATATTGGGAAAAATAAAGCATAAGAGAAGAAGATAAGACACCCATGGGTTAAAAACAGCATTTGAAAAACACTGAACCAGTGACCTCCTCAAGGTCGTGTTTAGTTCTCAACTAGGTGACACTGGCAGCTCAAGTGTGAGTGGATTGTAAATTAGATTTAGTACAAGTTTTGTTTTTTATTCCCTTAGTATTCATTGTCTTTCTCATGAAACATGACTTTATTTGAAAGGTTTTGAATTTTGAAACCCCCCAGAGTTTGAGTCAAAGCTTTTAGGCTTAGGATAGGATTTAGAAAGATAAGGAGTCTCCCTTTCATCCATTGAAGGGATGTAGGGAAATCTAACATTTGTGTTTCAGAGAAAAAAATAATTTTCATCAAAGCCAAAACATGGTGTTAGGCAATAGACTAATTCTTTTAGGCAAGGTAATCAATAAAGAACTAAGGTAACAATGTTATTTCTTTATTAACTACTGATAAGAGTGAGACCTAATATATAGCCTATATCTGATGCTAAGCAAGAACACCAATTGGCTTGTCAACATAAATATGAGTATTAATTCGGGGGACTAACTATTCTTGACACAATTAAACTTTGAGAAATACTTTTAATTAATGGTATTTGGGGGCTAGGGCAACAAGAGGCAAACTTATTTTTGCATTAATTTAATCCACTGTATTGATTATCCGTTGCTGGATAATAAACTATCCAAAACTTAGTGCTTAAAACAATGTTAATTATTATGTCTCACAATTCTGTGGTCTGGCTGGGGAGTGTTTATGCTGCTCTTGCCTGACATCATTCATGCTTCTCATTCATTTGAGGAGTCACAAGGGCTGGAGCTGGAGAGCCTAATGTGTCCTCATCTATATGTCTGAGATGGCTGAAGGCTGGGACCTTTTTCTCCATAAGATCTCTCATTATTCTATAGTCCAGCCTGAGCTATTTTCATGGTAGCTGGGTTTGGTCTCAACAGTTAAAATGGAAGCTGCCAGGTCTTTTGTGGCACAGGCTTGGAATTGGCATAACATTTCTTCTGCCACATTTTATTGGTCAAAGAAGCTGTAAGTCCAGTATAGATGTAAGGGGAGAGGAAATGGATGCTCCTCTTGATGAGAAGAGTTACAAGGTTGCATTGCAAGTGTTCATGGGAAAGATTGTTGTCATTCTTTGCAAACCTCAATCACATCCCCTGGAAAGTCTGTACAGGTTGTTTGATAATGTTCTTTTATACATGAGTTTCTATTGTTACTTATAGCTTAATGATAAAATCAGCCATTCTACAAATGTTGACTGAGAGCAAATTAAATAATATAATTTTCAATCATTAAAATGTATGTCACATAAGGTGAATGATTCTGGCTAGTAGACAAGATAAAGACTCAGTGGTCACCCCAATAAAATGCAAAAGGCACATTTGCATTAATTTCAATGATGCAGTGATTCTGTAGCTATCAATAATTCTGTAGCTGAGTGCTCGACAGACTGGAATGTTCTTTCTGCCCAAACCAGTTAGGTGTTTCTATATTTGGAATTTGCCTACCATTACTTCCTTCTCTGAAAGCCAAATTCCCTGACCTTTTAAATAAGAGGAAAGTAAAATACAGTGTCACTGCATTGGCTTGAACATATTTTGAATATTTTCTTAAGAAAATAAAAAAGCAAAAGAGAAGGTTGGAGGTTGGCAGAGTTTTGAAGCATGTGGTTCTGGTGAGAGTTGGCATGGAAGTAATTTTCTTTTTTCTTCAGAACTAAATTCCTCTTCTTGAAACCCCTTAAGTTCTAAGTCCCGAACCACGCTCCTGTGGTGGTATCAGGAAAATCAAGAGCACAGAGGCAGAGGCTGTGTTGCTTGTTACAGGAGAGAGGGAAGAGAACTGGCTTGTTTTCTGGGAGGGAGGCAGTGAGAGAATGGGGAAAATCAGAACTGGATTTAGCTGTAGTGTCTTCTTAACCCTAAACTGGGTGTGAGGGACATTTTTAAACACAACAGTTCACTTGACTGTATGCGGCAGGATCTTATTGCAGTTCAGAGCATAGTTCAGAACATAGGTTTTGGGCTCAGACAGACCTCCCTGAGATGACTGGCTCTACCAACTGTGGGATACTGGGCAAGTTATTTAAGTTCTTTTGGTCTAGAGGTAAATAATAATAATAATATCTACCTCAAAGTGTTGTTGTGAAGATAAGGTGAGATACTGTCAGCAATTAGTATAGCAACTGGCTCCGATGAGTTCTAAATAGCTGGAAACTACAGTTATTATAATTAGATATTAAAATATAAAAAACTTAATTCTTTAGAAATTATGAAACCAAACATAGCCCAAAATGAAACTATTAAAGTGGATGAGATATTACAGACCATTATGTTTATGTATGTTTTTCAAATTTGTATTTATTTTGAGTAAAAATTTTTTCAATTTGTATTGCAAATTTCCAATTTGTATTGTTTAGTAGGATTAGATTAACGAAAAGGAAAATATAAAATTATTGTACTCACCTCAAGTTCTGAATATCTCAGTTAACTACCTTGACATTCAATTTTTGCTTTGGAAAATCCTCTGCCAAAAGGGTATGTACAATCTTACAGGGTCGGGTGAGAGTTACATACAGTTTTTCGCTTGATTTTAGATCCTCCTCATTTCTCTCATTTCCTCATCTCTTATTTGGAATACTCTTTCAGCTCTTCTCTAATTGTCTAGTGTAGGATCCGCCAGCTGGGGCTTTTGTTTTTTTAGCTGTATAAAGCACAAAGAGTTTTTTCTATAACCCTCCCACCTCGCCTCACTATGTGTTAGCTTGATGGCATGGGAGTCTTTCTAAGAGCTACTAAAATTCCTGAATTCTCTTACCTTGTAGCCCCATAACCCTCATAAAGTACATTTCTGACAACGGTGTTTCTCTCTCCAAGATCTCTTTTATTCTTATTTGTATTTCCTGGTCACTTTGCCCCGTAAAAAATAACATTACCATGATGGCGAATGAGATCACAGTCTCTTAGAAAATTTCTCTCTCAGAGGTGGTTTGCAAAAAATAGTGGGAGTAGGCTTGGGCCTAAAGTGGGGTTTTGAGTCAGTCTGGTTATTCCATCTGAAATTACAGACCAATTCCTCACCCCTACCCCCAACCTCCAGTCATCTATTTACATGAGTCAAAATGCATGCAAGAGAGCAATCTGCTAGGAGGAAATTTAGCGTTAATGTTCCTTGGGGAGAAATAGTGAGATGAAGATGACAGCATGGTGCCTGGCCAAGGAGCTTCATCTGCTTCTTGTTTAGAAATGTCTAAAGCAGAAGCTGAGAGGCTTGTTATTATGAAGGAATGTTTAGTATTTGGGCACACATATGCTTGGAATATATGTTCAAAGGTCTACATAGAATTGGGGATGTTGGTATTCTCCTCAGTGTTCTGTGTTGAAATGTGTGGCTCTGATGAAGGAGGATTGTTTCAGCTATGTGGCGCTTCATAACACACCACTCCAAAATAGTGGCTTAAAGCAATGACAGCATTTCTTTTGCTCACTTCTCTGCAATTTGGGCAAGGTTTGGCAGGAATAACTCATTGCTGCTCAACTAGGTGTCAGCTGGGGCAACTCCAAAGCTGGGGGTTGGAATCATCTGAAGGTCTCTCTGTTCACACATCTTGCAATTGATGCTGGTTGTAGGTTGAAACCATAGCTGGGGCTACTGGTGGAAACACATGGCCTCTCCATGTGGCTTGTGCTTCCTCACAATATGGTGGCTGGGTTGCCAGTGCCAGGATCCTAAAGGGGAGAGCCAGGAGGAAGCCACACCCTTTTTGTGATCTAGTCTTGGAAGTCACATAACATCACTTCTGCCTTACTCTACTGTTTGCTGCAGCCATAAGTGGCCCAGGTTCAAGGAGAGGGAAAAGAGAATCTATTTCTTTCTTTTTTTTATTTTGGTGAGAAAGATTAGCCCTGAGCTAACATCTATGCCAATCTTTCTCCACTTTGTATGTGGGATGCCTGTACAGCGTGGCTGATAAGGTGGAGTAGGTCTGAGACTGGATCCGAACCTGCAAACGCAGGCTGCAGAAGCAGAGCGAGCAGAAAATTTTAACCATTCGGTCATGGGGCTGGCCTCAGAATCTATTTCTTGATGAGGAAGTGGCAAAATCCTGGAAGAGCATGTAGAACCAAAAGTAATGCTGTGATCAATTTTGGAAAATACAGTCTTGCATAAAGACTCGTGAGGTTGCAGATGTTCATCAGAGTTAAGCAGTTTCGGAAGTGCTGAGTGGATGTTTGGGATGCAGGCTTCTCATGCAGCATCCAGGCACCAGTCTTGGTGGTGAAGAGTGCTTTTCTCCTGGCTCTTAGGCAGAAGATATCACAGGGGAGCCAGATGAGAAAACAGAAAAGGAATGATAGCCTTGTATCCAGCACCCCAGGAATCCCTGAAGTTTTTGAGGCAGTTACGTGAGTGAAGGATATTAGCCATAGAAATTTGTGTATCACTGCAAATGTGAATTCATTTGTGCCACAGGCTAGTAAGGCCTAGAGCAATGCAGGCTAATGAGAATATCCAACAATCTGTAAGGGTAACTTTAATCCAGTATGATTTTACACCAATGACTTTGTTTCTCAATGTCACACAATTATTTTCCTTCTCCCTGAATCCGTCTTCAAATTGAATCCTTCTTCAAATTGAAGCAAGGGTACTGAATCCTTTTAAAATCAATGAGTAGTTGTCTTTGTTACCATAATTTTATAGAAATCCATAGATAACCTGTTAAATTTCTTATTTGAAGAACTGGTTTATGTTGTAACTGTGTTCTCATCTTGTCTCTTGTCTGTTTATGTAGACATGAGATCTTCCTTTACCCAGTTCACTTCTCAAAAGGGATGTCAGAGAATTAGACTTTATTTCTGCTGGAATGACTTTGGGTACAAATTGAATTTCAAGTGCTTCCATTTTTGCCGAAATCCCAAAGCACTGAATTCCTGTGATAACTTTCATCATTCTTGACTGATCTCCTCCACTTACTTAAAGCAGAGTCATTGGCAGATTTGGCAATCAGACTCTATATCCCTACAACTCATCTCCCAGTTTCCCCTCCTCCTGATTAAATATACTGTTTGAACAATGCCAGAACCAATGCTAGACCCCTGGGTGTCTAATTATTAACTTTACTCTCACCCACAGCTGTTCACTAAGACCGCTTCTCTGGCTTTTCACAGCAACTCTTGCCAGTATTCTGCCCTTTACCCTCCAGTGACTTCTTGCCCTTAGTAATCAGGTATAAGGAAACTTATCAAAAACCTTTTTGAAAAATCTGAGCAAATTATGTGTGTTGGGTCACTTATTTAGTATGCTATAAGTAGATCTTATTTAAAATAGGGAGAATTTGATAGATTAGAGACCCACCTTTATTACTGAGAGTAGTTTTTTTGACTTTGCAAACTTTGTACTATAGGCATCCTGGTTTGCCCTTAATAAATTCCTCAATCAACTTACCCAAGAATGAAAATTAGTTTTATGAGGATGTGGTTACTTAAATTTCCTTTGGAAGCTCCCATATTTTTATATTTGCCATATTAATGGCACTTTTCAGGCACGTTGACTGAAAGTTTGAATATATTATATGATCTACTTGACATAGAACTTCATCATAAAGACTAGAAATGCGTACACGAATTTATTCCCACGTATCTGCTGGGCTAATTGGCTCAGGTTCAGCACATTTAGGTTTACTAGGTGTGATGATTAACTTTATGTGTCAGTTTGACCGGGCCACAGGGTGCCCAAATATTTGGTTAAACATTATTCTGGATGTTTCTGTGAGGGTATTTTTGGATGAGATTAATATTTAAGTAGGTAAATTGAGTTAAGCAGATTGCCCTCCCTAATGTGGGCAAACTTCAACCACTCAGCTGAAAACCTGAATAGAATAAAAAGGCTGAGCCTCCTCTGAATGAAAGAAAATTCTTTCTGCCTCACTGCCTTTGAACAGGGCGTCAGCTTTTTGCTTGCCTTCAGACTTAAATTGAGAACCAGAGAGTTGGAGTCACAGCTGTAAACAAATTCTCATTCATTCTTCACAGCAAATTTTTGAGGTACATACAATTTAAAAGATAACAAAACCGAGGCTGAAAAAGCTTTAAAAGCTGTTCTAAAATAACAGTGATAGTAAAGGGTGGGCTCAGGGTATAACGGCACTCATATGAGGAGAAAGAGGGGTTGGTCCTATCAGTGCTCACCATCTGCAACAGGTCTCACCTGCACTCGGGTGAGGCCATCACAGAGCCTCTCCTGGGGGACTGGGATGGCACAGTGAGGGATCCATTGTGGCCAGATCAGATTGAATCCAAACTGGATCACGTATTCTACACCTGGCATGCTGCCTGTTGTCCCGGTGCCTTTTCAAGTAATGAGGGGGATGATGCAAAACCCAACACTGCAATATGAAAGAGGAACCTAAGCAGGGACTCTGCAGAGCCTTAGCCATAAAACCACAGGGAGCTGCAGGCCTTTGTGCAGCTAAGTGCCATGACCAAGCATGCCCGGCTTCCTCAGGATACCTCCTGTTGATACAAAGGAGAGGGGTGGGTAGTCCTATCTGGCATACAAATACCAAATTGACCAGGAAAGGAGTCCAGGGGCCATGATAACTCTGCCATGTTCAGTGTCTGCAAGAAATAAGAAGGTACTTGGAAGCAAAAGAGATTAACTTTATCCAGACCAAAAGACTAAGCCTCTAGTCAATTACAGGGACAACTGTGACTGATAAGGAGAAGGTACTACCCAGATCCTGTTTGTCCATGCCATCATGAGTGGGAGATGGGGCAATGTGTCAGGCCCTGCCTCAGGTCACCTGAACCAGCTACTCACTGCTGGGGCCGTAGTTGGTCCCTGCTGCCAAACTAGCTCTGACTGAGTTCTGAAGTTGTTCTCCTCATGGCAGGAGCTTCTGCACCACCCCTCACTCCCGGGATGGGCTTTAGGATTATGTATTATTACTGAGCATAGGGTCTGGTGGGACAATTGATAGCTGAATCACTGGGCTGCCAGATCTTTCCAAAATCCATCCCTTTGATATGCCCTGGCATGTCACCCTTCTCCCTGCCCCCCTTCCTTGTGTATGTATGTCGCTCTCCTTCTCTCTTTTTTCTTAATAACTGTCTGAAAAAGTAGTCTTGGCCCTTTTTCCTTAGTTCTTAAATTATTTATCAAGTGTCTCCTGGCTAAAGATCTGACCAGCCCCTGGCAGGGGCTCAGCCCTTTACTTCGCTTTCCGTTACATCTTGCATTTGGAATTGGGTAGATTTTATTTCCATCTGACCTGCCTCTCAGTTGATTCTGGATCAGAGACAGTGGCCTGAGCTGGGATCTCAGGAGATGGACCTGGAGGAGGAAAGGGGTGGGAGTCATCCCAGGCAGGACCAAGCTGAGTAGGATCTAATATCTGGAGGAGTTAGGGCTGAATTGGAAACTAGGGTGGGTTCAACATACTAAGTCAGGGAGGTCAGAATTACAGGATCAGCAACTCGAAACAGGACTGGTGATAGCACAGGTTTGTGGACAGAGCCTGGCAGGATCTGCTGAAGCCCAGTGTACGGGAAGCCGAAGGCCTTGTGGATGGCAGCAGAAAGCTCTGCCTCCTGCTGGGGTGAGTGGTTAAGGCACCTCCAAGAATCATACAGGTTAAATCTGTGCTTCACCTTTTTCTAGCTGTGTGATCTTTAATAAATTTTGTAAATTCCTCTGAGTTTCCATTTCTTTGTCTCTAAACTGGCAGTGATAACACTTGCTCACAGTCTATTGTGAGGATTACAGATAGAGAATATAACATTACCAACAGACAGGCCTGCATCAGCTCATCATGTGGTCACTCTCAGGACAGTTCCATGACTTGCTAGCTGCATGGCTTTGGGGAACTCATTTCACATTTTCGGGCTCATGTCTTGTCTAATGAATGAAGAGGTCAGACTGGATCGTCTCTAAGTCCTCATCCAACTCAAACATCCTAGACTCTATTCTAAACTCTTACTTGGAAAGGAGTCTTGTTTTCTAAGACTATCTTTCAGCCACCTTTCGACTCAAGCCCTAACCCACAAATTAGATTATATCCCATTATTTTTAAAAAACTCTTTTGAAACATTAAAGCCCACATACATGTTTAAATAACCTTGTCAAATTTCCTTTCCCTGCAGAGGGCTTTTCATTATTCCTTTTCATTAAAATAAAAATCCCTCTGGTTGACTTTCTAAATGTGTTTTCATTAGGCCTTCAGCCTGTTGTTAACCATTTTCAACCTAATATTAAACTCTGTCCTCCCAAAGCTGAATGCTCTGCTACCCCCTGAAAAGTCACCCATGATGATGATAGAGTGGGCACTTATGCTAAATAATAATAATGCAAAATCTAAATGTGTAGTGATCACTGACTGCCCAATAGGAGTCTGTCACTCACTTCCTTTATCCATATTTTTTATTATAAAATTCTATGTTGAAAAGGGAGGGGAAAAAACCCTGCACAGCAAATGTCTCCAGGCTACAGGCTGCGGTAAATAGGGTATCTAATATCCAGAAAATGAATATGCGGCCTCCAGAGAAACATATGCAATGAAGGGAAATGGATTTCCAGATTAGAAAGTTTAGTAGCAAGGAAGAAAGGGAGCTAATTTGCAAGAGAAAGGAATAGAAGCAGTCGATTTCCTCCCTACTGATAAACTGCCCTTAGATATAGTTTTCCCTCTTCTTTATTTCAAAAGCTAAATCAAGGGTTTCCTGTTCCTTTATGTTCCATAAACCATGTCACTCAGATAAGCAGCGCTTTGCTCTGTCAACTAATTACTTTCTGATTTGCTTTGATCTATTATTCAGGCAGTAAATTCCAGCTTCATTGCACCCATAATGTAAAACCCAAATGTAATCGCTGTTGGCGAAAGGAGATAACATAAAGTTGTCTGATTTGAAAGAGGCATTTCCTCTTTCTCAAGATGTGTGGTATGTGATACATACACTTTCCATGTCTTTCAGGCAACTGACCTTGTTGCAAACCCAGTGTATACTCTATAGCTCTTTTTGCTAGAAAACAATCATTTAAGAATTTTATGCTTTTGGAATTGTAAGTTACATGTGACGCTATTTTGTGTGCTATTCCTGTATGTTACGACATGCTTCTATTTGTGAACTAGAGCGGTTTTCTTTTGAGTGTGGCTTATGGAATCAGCACTTCAGAGTCAAATCATCATGTACATTATCAACTTCACTACAAAGTTATTTCTTCTTGACTCAACTACATTGAAAAATATTTCTGTGTAGGTTATTATAATTTTTTCTAATTAATCTGAACAAATTGGGTTTATAAATTAGAATTCCTTTACAATCTACTAAATCCACATCGGTCCATATGTTCAATGCCGAAAGAGCCATCTGTGAGGATGTTGAAGGCTGCCAGGATACTTTTAGTTTAATCATTGTGAAAACATCATTTACTCTCCATTTGGCTCTAGGAAAAAAATCCATTTTTCCAAAATCGCATGCAAACAAGAGTTTGAGCTGTTCAAATGATTCTATAGACTGAAAAATATTCTGACTACTGGCTTTCCTTTGAAATTCATACTTTATTTTATCATCTCCTTCTTTTCTCTCTCTTCTCTCTCTCCCTGTTCATATCTCTGCATATGTTGACACGTGGACTATGCGCTTGTTCCATGCTCCAGACTGGTTCTGGGCACAGAATAGATTCCACAAGACACTAATTCCAAAGCATTCGTATCTTTTACAGGCCTTTCTCCTCAGACACTGCCTGGATAGCTTTTAAGATTCCAGGCACAGTAAGAGAGCAGTCGATCTTAATAGATGAGCTCTTCACTAAAGAATGCTTTAACATACATTACTCAAACTCTTATCATTTGGCCCTAGAAATAGTTGATCACCTATTCTGACCTATCTTTCTTTGTGGTTCTTAAATAATTTACTCTCTCCCATTACCCTCCTCCCCATTCCCAGCCGCATGTAGCAACTTTTCTTGCGAATTTTTTCTGGTTTCCTAAAATATTCTGTATTATTCTAGGGCATCAAGAATTTGATTCAGCATAAAACTGCCATTTTTCTCGTACATTATTTTACCTGGCAAGGGCTTTGGAGCAAAGTGACTTTTGGCCTCCTGTTGAGAGCTAGGGGTTTGATAATAATTAACTTTCTTGATAACCAGAAAGCAGTGAGGAATTTGGAGGCCATGGTCCCTGTTGTATAAACTGGCTGGCAGCGTTGTCACTTGTTCTTTTGGGAAAGGAAAAGAAGGATTAAATTGTATTCTGATCTTGTCTGTTGTGAAAGGGTTCCTCGTTTACACGCTGGGTTGGAAAGATCTAGCGTAGCACAGATGAAATTGGATGTTTGTGGTAGCTTGTGAGTTTTCTTACTCTTTGGTTCCTTAGAGCAGAATTATATGACTTTGCAAATAAGGAGGTAGTTGGTATTTAAGGTCAATATTGCTACCATAAAAATTAATGAGTGTCCAGATTTTTGTATTCTGGATACTCCTGTCATTGACAAAACTTGACCTAATTCAATTGCTTTCAAAGTTCATTGCAGTGTGCTTTTGGATTTGCCTTGTCTGCCTTCTTACCAGCAGGAATCATCCTTCTAGTTGTTTGATCTTTAACTCTCTGAACCAACTTCCTCACTAGTAAAATGGAAATAAATATAGTTTCTGCCCATTAGGTTGTGATAGGATTAAATGAGATCATGTAAGTGGATTAGGTGAGATAATATATGTAAAATGTTTTGGACAGTTTGATTTGTAGCAAGCACTCAATACATATCAGCCCTCACTATCACCATTATCAATATCACCATCATTATCGAGTCATTTGGATCCTGATGGGTTTAATTTTGAAAGAAATTGCTCCTCTAAATTTTAGTAATTGGAAAGGGAGACTTACTGGGAATTGTACTTTTAGTTCCCTACCATCAGTTTGGTCAACCTAGGAATGTGCTCGCAGTCAAAACCAATCTTGAACTCTCCTTAGAGGTAGAAGGAAAGAATTGCTATCAACCATGGTAGGTCTGTATGTTAAGAGAAAAGCTATCTTTATTCATCCATTTCCCCAAATTTTATTTTCCATTGACTTTTAGAAAGCAGAATAATAGCAGAGCTTTCCCAAATCCATTTGGCCCCATGTCCACCTTCTAAATTGATGGAGTATTCTTGAATATTTTTATTTTCATCAAACCAAAAGTCCCTAATTGCACAGTTTGTGTAAGAGCTCACAGAGCACAGTCTGCTGTAAAAGTGCTTTTGATGGTGACACTTATTTTTGTCTCATTTTGACCACTCTTTAATGTTTTCAGTGCTCTAGCCAGGATGCTTTCAGTGCATATTGCTGAAGTTTATCAGGATCGCGAAACATATTACTTCTCCTGATGGTAAACTTGGTGCTTTTGAGTAGTGGAGCAGAGCTGAAGTCTATCTAGCTCTGGCCAAAGGAAGTAACAGTTCCTAGTTGACAGGGGTGAAGCAGTCACTCTCCTGGGTATTTTATCCCACACTAACTTGGGACAAATGGACAGAAAGAAGAGCTTACATTTATAGAGTGTCCACTATGTGCAAGTTACTTTTCATAATAAAAGCTAATATTTATAAGTGTTTTGTATGTGTATTACATAGTTCAACTTACTTAATCCTGAGATATAAAGTCTATGAGATAGACACTGTTATTCTTCCTGTTTTACAGATGAGGCACTTGAAACCCAGAAAAGTCACGCAACCAGCTGAGAAGAGGCAGAGTTGGGACTTGAAGCCAGGAAATCTGGCTCTTTACCACCATGCTCGTTAATTCCTACAGCAGGCCACGGTGTGGATATCACTTTCACGTAGAGAAGTTGAAGCTCTGGGAAGTGAAGTAACTCGCACTTGCCTTCTACTCTCTACCACACTCAGATAGGGAGAGAAGTGTCATGTCACACAGGTCAGTGGACAATTATTTCTTGGTTAATGGGAAACAAAACGCAGGTTTGGATATGGTTATGCCCACCTGTGGGTGTTTGCCAGAGCCCTGCGTGCTGTTCCGGGTGAAGCGAGTCCATGAAGATGCTCAGGAGAGCTCAGGGAAGGTGTGAGAGCCGGTGAGGTCTCTGTCTGGAAGCATGTTTGAAAAGTATGTGTGCAATCCTCCTAGCACACTTGCAGGCTGATGGGAAGCTGTTAAAGATTCGAAACAGGAACTGAGCTGGTTCTCAGAGGCTGTAATCCCTCTGGGCCCATCTCTAACATGCTGGCAGGGAGGCAGAGCTAGCATCGCCTCCATCCTGAGGGCTGCCAGTTGAGGAAACTTTCTCTGCAGATGATACTGGTCAGACTAAAACAAAGTAGGAGAAGAGGGGAAAGAAGAGAACCAGAGCAGGGGAGACAGGAAGAGGGAAAGAGAAGGAAGTAAAAGAGACATAAGGCAGGGAAAAGAAAAGAAGCCCAGGGCTGAGTTTGTCTACCTGCCAGGGGGAGAGTGGACCCGCTATAGACCCAACAGTCTCCAGTTTCCCTGTTCCTGGGGAGAAAGCAGATTCCTTCCCCTCGGGGCTCTGAATCCTTCACCAGCCAAAAAATTCATTTGAAAAATTAAATTACGTCTGAGGAACAAGCACCCCCCAAAAGGCCCTGGAGGTCAGAACAATCAGGATTTAAATTAATTGCTTAATGGAAAAAACAATTCAGAGAACAATGCTGATAATTTGCTAAAACTAGGGTATGTTTGTAACTCTTTGAAACGAACTGAATTGCTGGTTACAAGAATTAAGGCTTATAGAGAAATTGTGATTGAAATCCCAGAAGTTAGGTATTAATTCCTTACAGCAATTGGTAATTAGTGAAGAAGTGCGCACTTAGAGTCAGAATTACATTCAGCTCTTAATTATATACTGTCTCACATTGTTTCCCAGTTGTTGCATATACATTAGTCTTGTCTCCCTGAATTTGATCATAAACTCGTGAGAGCAGGTTCTGGAATTCATTCTTTTATTGGTGTCTCCCACCATGCCTGGCGCAGCTCTAAACACACAGAAATACTCAAAAGTTGGTAGATGCTGATTGGGATAAATCTGGGAGCTTAGAAAAAGTTGGTCGTTTGAAGGAAAGTTTATTTATTTATCCCAGCATGCCAAGAGCATGGCATGTTTCTCAGGAAAGCCAAAAAAATGAACACGTTATGTAGCTTGAGATTGCATTGTTAAATGGAGTAGAGCATTTGAAAGGAGACATCCTATTTGAGTGAAAAGAAATCGTAGGCGACTCGAGGTCAGACTCTTGCTGTGGAGCAGTTTGATTTGGGTTCTGTTGATTTATTTACATTTTACAAAGACTGAAAATAGTCATTAGGCCTGGAAGGGGATGGCGAGCAGAGGGCTCTGGTGCTGCATGGCTGCCTTATAATTTTCTGGGGCCGCTATACTTTTCAAAAGCTTTGGTTGTGATTTGTTTATAAAAAAGCCACTGAAAAAACAAGTGTTGGCTACGATCCATTTGTAAGTGACAAAAGTAAAGTATTTGCCGTTATGTTTACTAAGTTGAAATTCACTTCTTCATGTCAGAGCCATATAAATAATCACCTCTGCTCTTAGAAACATTTACTCATATTTTTATATTTTTTGGAGTAAGTCTTCCATTTAAAAACTTTGAATGCATGCATCTTAATGACAGCTGTCTTTGAAAGAATACTGAAGATTAGTCCATGTCTCATATATGTTTACTTTAATTTTTTCCAAAAGGTGGCAGTGGTGATGGAAGGCTGGGAAAATATAGACAAATCTATTTTATAATAATTGTAAAGTAACTGAAGGATGACTACAGATCATACTACTTCACATCAATTCCAGGTACTGTATTCTTACACTAAGGAAAGGCCTTCTTTGAACTTGTCCATATCTATTTCTCAAAACTCTTTCCCACTGTTCTTCGTATTACATGCTGTATTCCAGTAACTTCAAATTGCTTATGGCTCCCTAAATACAACACATTTTTCTAGTTCTATGACTTTGCCTGGCCTAGAATGCCCTTCCTACTTTTCTTGCTAACTCTTACGTATCCTTTAAGACTTTTCCTGGGCAAACCCTTCAGAATGCCCCTCTCCCTAAATCCCCAGATTGGACTAAGTGCCATATTGGTATATCTATGTCACTCTGGGTGCCCAAGCATGCCTCAATGCTATCTCTTTCCATATTATATGAAAAATATGATTATATGTCTATCTTCTCCACTAAGCTGCAAATCCACATCTTTCTTCTCTCTCTCTCTTTCTCTCATTCTTTTTTCTTTCTTTCTTGCAATGAGTAGCACAGTGCCTAGCAGTACACAGAAAGTGCTCTATAAATTTTGGTAGTCATTGTTATTGTTTTTGTTATTAAAGTGCTGAGAATGGAGTACTTCTGTGCAGTCAAGGTAAAGAATATTTTTGCTTCAAATTTTTCCAGATTGGAGAGGGTATAAGGTTGTCCTTTATATCTGTTGGGTATGTGTGTGTATATTATTTCATCTAAGGCAAATCTATGTCTTGAATATCTTCCCCTGACAGAACTTTGGAGGAAATAGAGTTATTTGAATTTTTGGCTTTGTGTATGTTAGGATTCTCAAAAATTTGAAAATATTGTTGTACTTGAAACGTGGAATTTTACGTTAGATATAAAATTTTATAACTAATGGAATGTGAGGCTATTTAAATTTAAGAAGTTTCATAAATGACTAAAGGATTCTTTTCAAATCTTCAAAATATAGCACAGCCATTATTTTGTTCAGAAATAATAAATGGATCAAATAATGTGATATGGTAGAAAGAGCCCTGGAGTGGGATTCAGGTGTCTTCAATTGGCTGCATGACTTTTGACAAGCTGCCTAACCTCTCTAAAGTCTTATCTTGATTAGAATAAGGAAGATTACCAGAAGGGAATTTAAATTCTGCTCTAAATACCATGTGGTGTTCTGATTCTATATTAAAACACTTTAAATTATCTAGTACAAATGGAATACAGGAAAGCAAGTGAAGTGAAGAAGGAAGGATTCGAGTGGGGTGTGCCTCCTCAAGGAAACTCCTGGGAAGAGGTGAGTTCCTAATTCAGTCTTGAAGGAAGAAGTGATGGGAAGCTTCACAAACTAGGGTATAAAGGAGAGCTGAACGGCCCCTGTGATTATTTCATCCTTGTATGTATCTCTCATCTATGGGTACTGGACAAAGCAGAAGAATCCACCTGGAGTCAAACTCAGGTGTTCAGACCTTAGTCACAGGGGTAAATAGTAAAGAGGAAGCTCTGCCAACAGAAACGGATTTTCTGGGGAGGCAGGAGGTTTATGATGTTTGGGAGCCCTGTTTCCTCCCCTTACAACTTTAAAAAAAAAAAAAAATGTCTTAATCCTCCTGACATAAAGTGTTATTCTCCCGGATCTGTTCTTGTTCCTCTTCCCCTAATCCTCATCAGACCTAAGGTCTTTTATGTGTCGTCTCTCTTCTTCTGATCTCCCCCATCCCTTTTTCTTCCCATTTCTCTTGCCTTCAGGAAGACCATGATAAATGCAGCAGAATGAGATTAAAAATAAATGTCAGTTTAAAAAGTGTAATTAGCTAAAAATGGCTTTGTCTTTTTTGTTCCAACATCTGTTGCATTTCCTTTTATATTGTAAGCTACTTAGGTATACACATTCCTATATAGGAGGCACTTTGATTTTGGTTTATTTGCCTGGTAGCAGTAAAATATGAGATGTTGTTTTAGGTTATAGGGAGGGAGAGAATATTTTTTTAGTCATGGACGTGATCCACAGGGGAGAAAAAATGTATGGGGTATTGGCCTTACTCTCTTTCTTTCGTAATAGACAAATTCAACATTTCCCTCTATGCCCCCCAATTCCTTTTTAAAATAACCAGAGAACATAAAATGTTACTCAATAATTGCAGCAAATGTTTAAAAATTTTGCATGATGCTGTGGTTATTTTAAGGGAAAAAGAGACAAAGGAGATAGGAGGAAACAATGTTAAAATGAAGAGATAGAGAGAGAGCTACACACATATAGACAGAGACCAGTGGGAAGGCAAGTATGGTATAATGGCGAGAATGTGTGCTTTGCATCCAAATTGATGTTAGTTTTCATTCTAGTTTGTTACTTTTTTGCTGTGCGACAATTTATCCAATCTATTTCAACACCAGTTTTCTGATTTATTAATGGAGAATAGCGATACATATTTTATGCAGTTACTAGTGGGATTAGATGAAATATCCATTCTATAAATATGTATTGAGTCCTTGTAACATGTACTGGTTTCTGCTGTAACCATTTGTTTCTGGTTCTTATTTCATTCCTTAATCTGTACTTCATCTTAAGGTCACTGCCTTTCCCCATCTGTCATGTTCTTGATTCTCATCTCAGGATGCTGTGGGAGACTAGAATATACCACCCCAAAATGTGACTGTAGGAGACTAGACTATATCACCCCAAAATATGCCTCTTTGGCATAAGGATTATTTTGAGCTGAT
Source organism: Diceros bicornis minor (assembly GCF_020826845.1). Classification (NCBI taxonomy): domain Eukaryota; kingdom Metazoa; phylum Chordata; class Mammalia; order Perissodactyla; family Rhinocerotidae; genus Diceros; species Diceros bicornis. The sequence continues at coordinate 13,510,607 of NC_080754.1, read as the reverse complement.
TATTTTGAGAAACAGAAGACACAGGAGAACCTCTGCACATAGAGCAGAAGTCACCCTTTTGTAAGGTTATCCATTTGCAAGGCCATCTCCTTCTCTGTACCAGGAAGAGAAAGATGGTTCTAAATCACAAGAGAATCTCATCGATGGAGAAGGCACCAATTTAAAACCGTATTAAAAAATCTTACTCTTGTCTATCATACTTTTTCCTGGTCACCTTCCCGTAACTGGCCGCTCCCATACCCTTCTTTCTTTGATTTGGCTGAAGATGATATTTAAGCCTGAATTCTAAGCCACCTCTTTGGGAGTTACTCATTTCCCTGGGTATCTCCCGTGGATACATGAGATATACATGTTACTGTAGTACTGTTTGTTTTTCTATTGTTAATCTATTTTTTGTTACAGGAGCCCCAGCCTAGAATTTAGAAAGGTAGAGGGAAAATTATTTTTCCTCCCCTACAACGTACCGAGTAAAGAGGCAGAGATAGAGAGATGATAAGAGGGTAAACACACTCATGGACCTGCACAGAGAGGTAGAGACCCTGCATATAAATGAAGAAGAGGAAACAGACACAGGAGCCATGCTTCTTGGGTCATTAACACAAAGTTTTGAAAGCGATGTTGCATTCTCACAAATACTATGATGACATTTTTCCCTTCAACTGTGTGTGGGATACAATATTTAGCCCAGGGCTGCTGACTTTCTATGCTAGCTGAAGATAGACAAGGACAGTACAGAAATGGAGACTGAATATCATTTGATCCTTTGGTTGGTCCTTTTTCCGACCTACTGTTTCACAGACCTGCTCAAAATTAAATGTTGCCATCTGGAAGGAACTGTTAATACAGCTATAGTAGGTATGAGCCAATGAAAGATTCAGGAATCATACTACACTCCATTTATTTCTATCTTTCAGTTTCTAGTGATATTTTCACAATCTTTGGAGGCATTTTAATCTTAGAATGAATACCTGTACAGAAATCAAAATAACAAATAAATGAAAGAACATCTGGCTGATTCAATCATGTAAAAATTTGAAGTCAAACTTGATTTATTAATATTTATGACTTGGAAATATATCCTTGGATTTTGTCTAACAGTATCCAATGTGATATTTAATGACTGAATTATTTGATTTTTATTTATTTAAATATTGTGGCTTGAATCTTTTGTTGCTTGAAAATAAGCAAGTCAAATTCAATTGACTTGAAAATTCAATATTTTTCCCCTTAGGATAATAATGCTTCATTTACATGTTTGCTTATCTTTATATAGGATTCAAATATATGATTAAAGTTGTAGAAATCAATGTTTTGCTCATGTTAACTTAATGCCTTTAAAATTTAAGGCGCTAGTAAGTAAAGATGATTTACCATGATGGGTATACAAATACCTAATGAATTTCATGATCGCTGAAACTCTGGATGTGAAAGTTTGTGTCTCTGCCATGTAGCCTCAGATGGAATCTAGAAACAAAGCTTAAAATATATATTTTAAGAGACGTATAAATAATAATTATAATTACCTCTATAGAGTACTTATTTTTTGGCAGAGTCCTATTTACATGAATTATCTCATTTGATACTCTCAACAACTTTTCCAGCTAGCTATTTTTATCCCTGATTAAAAGATGAGGAAACTAAAACTCATTGACTTTATAGAAATGGCAAAAGTCTCATATCTATTAAGTGGAAAATCTGGGATTAAAATCTGTATTTGTTTGATTCTAAAACTTGAGATTTCTGTCTATCAAGTTAATTGATATTCTAAATATTTTAACCAGATAAAAGAAATTTAGTAACTTTGACCTTTGTCAGCTATTTTATTAAAATATTTATTAAGAAAAAAAGATATGGATTCTACAAGACTTTGGACCTCTTCTATACGAGGATAGATTGTTTCCACTTCCCATTTTGGAGTCCACTGAGAATCCAGGAACTTTACTTCAGAGAGAACCAACAACAAGGTGTCTGGGATTTCTCTGCCCTTTAAGAGGCAAGCTCTGACCACATACATCTAGGGCCAAGGCTTGGGTGGGCAGTAAATGTCCATCTCCAGTTTGCAGAGCTACCTGCAGAACTGCCTCTCTTGACCAGATTTTAGCTTGATCTCATCGTTTGTCTTTCCATCTCTTCACCCTAACCATCCTACCAACTTGGGGATCTTAGACTACAAGTTGGATAAACGAGATAAGCAAGCGTACATGTGTAGTTTTTTCGTGTTGGGTTTATTTTTTGTGTGTGTGAATCAGATATGTATGTCCACATTTCTTCTTTTAGTCTGGTATATAGATGGGGTGGCTCATTCCTTTTGCCCACAGCCTTGATCTTTGTGGTTAGCCCGTGGCTTCATTCATTCTATAGCTATAGGCACGTCATTATCTGTCCTTAGACCTCATATCATCACTTTCTAATAGCTCTCGTGGCCTCCACCAAAAGAGGAAGGGAAGTTCTGGTATAGGTTCCCCCGCTCTCCAATCCTTGAGGTCCTCTGTGTACAAGCAGCCTCCTGATCCCCTGAGGAATTGTGCTCACGATTCCCATTCACAGACATTTCCACGAGTAGTTTCTCTCATATGGGGTACACTGACCCGCATCAGATACGCTGTTCCCGCTCCTTTCCTCTCATTCGTGTTGTCACACGACCACTCTCACTACCCTCACTCCTTGCCTGCCTGTCTCATTTCTCTGTTTTAAGTTTCTCTAAGGCAGATCATGCTGCCTTTTATATCCACCTCTTTCTGATCTGTCCATCTTTTTAAAAGCCTTTTTCCCTTCTCATATTCATCTGATTTTGACAACTATGTGAGCATTCTCTGAAAGTTTCTAATCAAACACTTTTCGCTCTTTTTAAATGTCATTTTACCTAAAACTGATATTTGAATTGTGGTTACTTCTGCTCCATTCAAGACCCCCCAGATTCTTGAGACATTTCATCATCTGTGATTACAAAGAGAGGGAGCGCTGAGCTGTATTTCTGCCTTCAGTTTTCAAGTGTCCCAGAAAGCTTATTCCTCATATCAACTAATGAGCATAGAGGCAGTCTTGTGAGAGTTAATGCTGTCTATACTTAAGGTTAAAACTGCATAGAGTCAAAATTAAACTTGAAAACACCTCTGAAATATCCATAGAATACAGAATAGATGCTTTTTAAATATACAACTCTGTACAGTATTATGCACCTACAAATATGTAATGTGTACCTTGATGTTCCTTTTTGTGGGAACGAGTGGTTGGCTTGTATTTAAAAGCTATGGTAAGTAAAAAAAAAATTATAGGTCTATATGTATACATATATAAGTGTATACATGGATTTGTATATATATTTATATGCACATATGTATTATTCTTTAAGTATTTGAATCACATTCAATGCAGTAATGTGATCACACACAGAGAAGCGTGAGGAAAAAGAAAAAGACTAAAATAACAGCAGACGTGCATCTCCCATCTCATACTCCTTCTAGGGTAAGGTGTGTGCCTGCTGGAGGTGGTGGTAAACTGAATTATCTGCACTATTTAAAAACTTTTTTCACTTCCTTATCTTTTTATTTTTATTTTATGGTTACTTATTTACTTACAGGCAAAATAAAAAATAAGTAAACAAATAAGGTTGAATTCTCTTGCATTAAATGACTATGTGTTGTAACAATACCAGAGTCATATTTTTAAAATCTTGTCTCATCTAAACATAATGTCTAGGAATACTGGCTCATGTATCTTTCCAACAGTTTCAACCAAGTGTTCTAATTTCATTTAACAAGGATAATGAGAGGAAAATCCATAGTTTAGATCTGTACATTTGATCTGTAGTTCAGATCAGTGCTCAACTGGTAAGAATCACTCACGTTGTTGCAAATAATCTTGTAAATCTAACAAAATCTTGCAAAGGCAAACCTCTAAAATGACAAATACCAGTCTTGTTATTCAATTCTGCTTCACTGAGCTTAAAATAATGATCAGACTTGAACCGTCACCTCTCATTTCATTTCCAATTTCTTCTCTCATATGTGTCTTTATACTCACAAATCTGAGGCTGACTCTCTCTGCTCAGTGACTGAGTCAAGCTCTGTCCCTTCTGCCTGGGCACTGTAGACCCTGCACTCATAGGTTGATGGGCCAGGATTGTTGGGATAGAAGTGTCTCAGATTTGTCAACCTGTTTAGAAGGTGAAGTGAGTTATTTCTTCTAAAGCCATGTTTGCTGAGCAAGCACATTTTCTTTACTTAGTTCCTGTGTGTTTCTTTGGGGGTAATCCCAGGGATTAAATGGTGAGGGGCTACAGCTACTGGTTTGCTATTTGCCGGGACTGAAATTCAAGTACCCCCTCAAATCCTAGGTTTCACATGCATAGAGGTCTCTTTTCTCATTCTTATTTTTTGTTTTCTTTTTCACAGCAAATATTCATTGAACATCAGACTTGTTTTAAGCATTTTCTAGTTAATTCGCTCCTGATTAGTTAATTGCTTTCTTTCAGATTTAAACCCTGAAAAATAGATCAAGTTACACTCTTTTCAATTTCTTTCAGCAGATGTTTCATTTGCCTATATTTAAGCTCCTGAGTTCATATCTTATTTCTATGGACATAGATTGCTGGTTTGATAATCTTTCACTCTTGAACAATCATCTCACTTTAATAGGTTTAGATCTTTCATGTTCGATTGCTTGGCCTATAGGGAAAGGGGGAACAGTATAGTCTATAAAAAAAGTCAAGAGTAATGATAACAGAACTACATATTGTGGATCTGCTGTCAATCAATACACCATCAGCACTTCACAGCGTATCCCATTTAGTCCTCACTTTGAGCAGGTTGTTGTCCACATTTTATTGATGAAGACACTGAAACCTAAACAAATAAAAAATTATAAAATGTATATTGGGCCAGCCTGGTGACGTGGTGGTTAAGTTCCTACGCTCCGCTTAGTGGCCGGGGCTCCACAGTTCCGATCCTGGGTGCGGACCTATGCACCACTTATCAAGCCATGCTGTGGAGGCATCCCACATATAAAATGGAGGAAGATGGGCACAGATGTTAGCTCATGTCCAATCTTCCTCAGCAAAAAGAGGAGGATTGGCAACAGATGTTAGCTCAGGGCTAATCTTGCTCACCAAAAAAATATATATATACATATATTGCTAACATTCATTCATGATTATGTATTAAGCTCTTCCACAAAGCTAATTATACACAATCTTTTATTCTTCCTTAAACTTTCTAGAAGTTTTACGTGTTTGGCTTTTTTGTTTTTCCCAATTATATTATGTTTGAGGGTAAAAACCATGTTTCATAATTTTTCATGTCCTCACATCACTCAGTTAATAATTTTCCTTCAACAAATAATTATTAAATTAAATTATTGTATTTAATCGTAAAATGTTTCCCTCCACTTTGATTAGCATTTTTGTCGCTTAAATGGAGCAAATCTCTACTGGATGCCATTGCTGATAGCTTCCCTGGGGATCAGCAACTGAGTTCAGGATGATAGTCTCTGCGCTGGACCCTGAGTAAGGAGGACTGGAGGAAGTAATCCCTGGTCACTCCCTTACTTTACTCTCAATAGGGCAAGTCTTTCATATTTCTTAATTTCTATAACCCATCTTTCCAAGTTGAGATGAGAAATACATGAATTTCCTTTTTAAATTTTAGTGAGGTGGGTAGAGGGCAGAGATGGGAGAAATATATTATTGAAGTGTAGTAATTTGCATCACTGGGGTGGAATCAAAGGTAGAAGCTGATCTAAAATAAAAGGGAGGACCTCTTAGCTCTATTTGCCTTAGCTCTTGCATAAAGAACATTTCTGTTTCAGTAGGTTTTGGGACTTTACAGGACCCTACTGAGACCATCACAAACTGAAGATCACACCCCTATTATCACCAACGAGGATTGAGATTCTAGATAAGTATGATTGGAGATTCAAGAATTCTGGAATTCTAGATTCTAATCAATCTAAGATTCTAGATACGTATGTCCTGCAGATGAGCTAGCTAAATATAGAAGTATCAAACTCTGGAGTGTTACAGAATCCTCAAGTGCAGGTTGTGGTAAGGACTTGGCACACAGTCCTGAAAGAATTACATGGCTTTTTTTTCACTGGGAATTGTCTAAATTGAGGCAGTACCTTGGTCATCCTCTACCTGAATCGACTTCCATTCCCAACAGGCAGCCTGGAGAGTCTGTTTTCATTTTGGGGTATGATTACATAATCAATTTGAGAAATTTTAAATTCTTACTCAAAAAGAACAATGGTTTTCCTGAGAAGACTAACTCTGTGGGAAATGAAAAACAAAGACAGCCTTCATGAGCACATATCTGTGTCTCAATTCTGTCTTTCATTTTGCTTAGAAATTCACTGTCATTTCTATTCTCTTCCTACTTAATAAGGTAAAAGAGTCTGTTATAGCTTTTGGCACAGAAATAAAGAACAAAGTTTTACCTTTTATGGGTTAAGTTTTGTAGCAAGAGTAAAAATGGTGGCTTTCATGTTAGAAATTTTGGGGTAAGAAAGTGAGATATAATAAATAGCACTCGGTTACCAAAACCCAGCTCAGTACACTTTTGGTTACCAAAATCCAACAAAAACTAATTTATGGGAGCATAAGTAGTGGAAGAAGAATGGAGTGGGGACAAGGGTGGCTCTGAGGATTAGAACTGGGGACTTCGTGCTGCCAGAGCTCTCTCTTTCTTGCCTTTCCTCTCCACTTTTCTCTGGCTGTTAGTCATATATTCTCTTATTGCAAGTCAGACTTTCCCCATGAGTCAAAGAACAGAGAGTCACAGAACAGAGCCACAGGCATAATTCCAGTTTAGCAACTGTAAAAGCACTTTCCCTACTGGCTGCTCTAAGAACCACCCTGTGGAGGGATGCTCTTGGCCTGATTTATGCCATATGCTTATGCTCGGACCACTCAGCAGGTCAGGTCACCACGACTGGGTTCTACAATTGGTGTGGATAGCCACAGGCCTTTTTCTAGAGTCGGGGGGGAGACAACAACGTGACTAACAACCTCTAAGAGAACCATGTGGTTGGAGTTTAGGAGGACTAGTTTGCTAAAGGAAATGAGATTTATTTCTAGAACAAGGGGAAAAAGTGATGGAAAGGTGGGTAGACAGGGAGGGGGCAAAAATAACAGTTATCCAATATAGATCTATTGTATTAGTTTTCTATTCTGGGTAACAAATTACCACAAACTCAGCAGCTTAAAATAAGCCCACTTATTATGTCACAGTTCCTGTGGGCCAGGAGTCTGGGCATGGCATAGCTGCATTCTCTGCTCAGGGACTCACAAGTGTGAAATCAAGGTGTCAGCCAGGGCTGCATGCTAATCTGGAGCTCAGAGTCCTCTTCCAAATTCACTAGTTGTTGGTAGAATTCAGTTCCTTGTGGGTGTAGGACTGAGGTCCCTGCTTTCTTGCTGGCTGTCAGCCAGAAGACATTGTCAGCTACTAGAGGCTTCCTTCTCTTCCCTGTCATGTGGCACTATCTAAAGCATGGCAGTTAGTTTCTTCAAAGCCAGCAGGAGACTTGCTCTCACTTTGATTTTCTCTTTTAAGGAAGGCCTGGACCCTCTTGTAAAGGGCTCACTTGGTTAGGACAGGCCTATGCAGGATAGTCATGTTTTTGATTAACTCAAAGTGATTTGAGACCTTAATTATATCTGCAAAATCTCTTCATCTTTGCCATATAACTTAATCCCAGGAGTGACATCCATTGTAATCACAAGTGACACCCACTTTCAATGGGAGAAGATTATACAGGATGTGTACTCTAGGGGATGGGAATCTTGGGGCCTATCTTAAAATTCTGCATAGCACATCTTATGTATCTATGTTTACTGGAAATAGATACAATATATAATAACAACAGGATACACACACACACACACATATATAGATATAACAAATTATATAGAGTGTATATAGACTGATGTACTTGGGATAAACTTTATTTTTGTTTGCAAATTCCAATTCGTATTATGCTGTGGAAAGTTGCTTCTTACATTTGTGCTTAGAAATGTTGCATGAGCTTCCTTCACATGAAATTTTTTGTCTTTAATTTTCTCTCACCTGCACCTTGAAGTTTCAAAAATTGGCTTCCAGCTGTCATTACTGTCTGGTTTCATGCCTCTGAGATGTCCTAGAGAAAATGATTTTTAAAGTCCATTAAAACCAATTGCTGTACAGGAACCAGGGTTTTTGCCCCCAACCAATTACAGAGTCTACCCCACTTCTCAGGCTCTTGCATTAGGGTCAGTGATTGGTTTCCATAAAGTGTGAATGGATGTGGTTTTGGCTGACTTAGGAGGTTGTGGTCTTTGGGGAATCAAGGTGTTTCAAACTATAGCACCTAGAAGATAGGCAGTGTCTGAAATATAACTTTTTCTTGTAGTGCTGAAGTTTTTCTAATTAATTATTAAAAATAAATATATGAAGTATTGACTTTGTTCTTCAAACAGCATCAATTGCCCTACAATTTGGGAATATCAGACGGACAGAACGAAAATGCAGCTTGCAGCCTAAAGTTGCCTCTTAGGAAATCTAGGGCTGTATCTGGATCCACATAATCTTTAGTCAGTCAAGCAAATGCTTCCCTTTTCTTAATGTTCTTTTTTCCCTTTCTTACTCTCTTTTTTTCCCCAATGAACATATATGCTAAAGTGATTAACTGAATGATCTTATAACCCTTGTCTTAGGTGATTTTTAAAAAATATATTTTAAGAAATGCTTCCAATCAAAACACCATCACTAAAAGCTGCTATTAAATTACAAATAGTTCATTGAAGATAATGACGATGGGGATGTTAATGAAGGCTTTCATTTGTTTTGAACATTTCAAATGTTTTTGAGGCTGTCAATCACTGCATATATTTAATTTTAAGCTATGTTTTCTGATTCTAATATATGTTCTATTACTATGCCATGGGCAGTATTTCCATTGAGTATTTTTTGTTGAGAGACAGAGAGAGAGAGAAAATTTTACCTTTTTTCTGCAAACATATGACGTACCCTTTAGAGTGAGTTAAAAGAAAAAAAAATGTAATTCCAAAATCTATATTTTTGGTTGCCCCAAGATAGTTTTGATGTTTTGAGGCAAATATAGTTTGCAGTCATGGAACTCCTGTTCCTAAATTACTATGTGAATAAGCTCTGAGAACACTCAAGAATTCTTGGAAGAAGCACCCTGTATCCATCATTTACTGTGGAGAATAATTGGGAATATTGCTGGCTCATTTGAGTAGACTCCAGGAAATACCTGTCCTTTGCCAAGTAGTAGACATATTCTGACCCATTCACATGGCATGCACTTCAGGCGTAGTGGGGGATAAACACCTACCCAACGCACCCGGCTTCACCTGTGCGAATCCTCCATGTGCATCATCCATGTGCATCATCCATGCTTGCAGAGAGCATGTGGGATACTTAATGCATGTGGGAACAGAGGCATCGGTCATTGGTCTCATGTCTCTAATTTCACGTTAAAAGAATATATTTCTATCATGGTCTTCAATCCCTTTTAGGTTTGTGTCAGATTCATGATAGAAAGGAAGTCATTTTGGTTGTGACACGGTCTGAAAGTGCAACTCTGGGGCAGAGTGTACACAGAGCTCAGGTTGCTGAGATATGACTAGAAGGAGGTAGCACACCTTTCACTCGTTTTCCACTATCTAGAGATGGTCTGATTGTTCATCCAGAATTTCAGGTTTTCCATATCTCCTCCACAGCTTCCTCGACACAGCTGCTGTGAACGTGTGGAAATTGCTTTCGCTTCCTTACTTTTCCTCGCCGTGTTTCTTCTCTCCCTTCCACTGTGGAAGTACTTATTGTTATTCCAAACCCAGTTCGAGTACCATTTCCTCCAGCCCATGATTCTTTGGGTTCCTATTCTAAGTAATTCTGTCGCTAGTCATAAAATGCCTAGTACTGTAATTTGATAGTTTCTGGATGTACAGATTGTCTCCATAATGAGATTGTGAGTGCTATGAAGTTAGAGACTCTCTCTTATGTTATTTTAATTTTTTTAACCTTCTATTGCTTATAGTGTAGAAGTAGATGCTCAACAAAATCTCCTATAATCCAAGTCAATAGATTTCTTTCCCCATTTCAATAGCTGCTAAATTTATACAGCACTCAATAACTTGTCAAGAGCTGTCATGTATATTTTTAATCCACACTGGTCTCTTTTTTCATTCCTATACTTTTGTCATTACCAAAAGTATTTTCCATGTGTGAAATGAGGGGAAGCATGCTGAGGAAAGACCATGTGAGGGAAGTTTATTGTAAATAAAGGAAGAATCACGGGACAGAAAGCTGGAGCCGAGCTTCAGGTAAATCTGAACCCCAACGGAGATTCGGAAGCTGACAAAGTTCTATCATCTATTCTTTTAAAAAAAATATGTTTACCTGTTATTGCTGAGAAGCACATCAGCCAAATAGGAGTAAATTGTGTGATAGAGTCTAGCTGAAAAGATTTTGCTCATGTTAAGTCAATTATGACTAAAGGCTGTGAAGACTCTGAATGAAAAATTATAATGTTCCCTGGCATCGATACAGCTCCGTTATTTAATGAAAACTCAAACTGTGCTGCGATGACTCTCGCTCTCTTGTCACAAGGCTCCTTCATTCACACCACACAGAACACCTGACTGAGGAGCTTAATGGCTGAGGCCTTTGCAGCGCCGGCACGGACAACACAACATCGGAATGTGAAGGATGAAGTCAGTTTACTCACTAAAAGGGAGCATCGACTGCAAGGGCTTTAATCGATTGTGACCTTGGTCAGGTCGTTTAACTTCTCTGAGTCTCGGTTTACACTTCTATGAAATGAGGGGTTTGTTGTATAGGTGATAGTCACACATTTTTAGGCATAGAACGTCTTTTCCTCATCTCAGTTTATATCCATAACTGGCCGGTGAGACAGTTACCAATATTTTTATCATTTTATAGATGGGAAAAATGATAATCAAATTAAAAACAATTTGGTTACCTAATTAAGGTAACAGTTTGTAAGTGGTGGAGTGAAGCGTCCAATTCTGAGCTCCTAGCTTCAAATACTCTCCCTTGTTTAGCATCCCTAACTGCTTCCCTCTCTGTGGTGGGAAGACAGTGTAGATGGCACGTTATCTTTCTGAAAACCTCCCAAATAATACAAATCCAAATATCTCATCTTATCAAGTTCAAAATAACTTGGGTTAGTATTGTCGTTTATTTGCTGGTATAGGATTTGTCCTGATCTTCTATCCCCTGAAGGTAACGGTAATGAAAGAAGATACTTATTTTTGTATGATTTTTTTTTTAGACAACCCAGGCAAATTGATAATATCAAAACTCCTGAAGGGTGAGAATTTAGAATTTCTTTTCTTCATATCTATTTCACTTTTTAGGTTCGCTGTCAAGTCAGTACAAACGCATGTCTGGAAACAGAACTTACTGGTGGTGACATTATCACATATGATTTGATAACAAAACAAAGCCAGAGCTGGTGTTTTCTACTAGCCGCCAGCCCTGCTGCATAAGCGGCAGATTTGGGTGAATCTGGGCATCTGAGCTGAACTGGCTACAAAAATGCATTCTTAGCAGGACCTGTGAACTTCAAAGAGTATGTCAAATAACCTATCAATAATCCAGAACTTAAGGTATTAGTCACTTACTAAATATTTTAATGGAAACGATTGCAAATAAATACACTGAAAAATCTCCATAAACAGGGAAGCAATTTGGTGAATGTGGTTTGTTTTAGCAGACAGATATCTTGACACATAACATGCTTCATAACAATGTACATCAGTGTCAAAAACCACCCTCCTTCAATAGCCATCTTGCAGCATGTACCTCAGGAATTTTAGAATATTCTCAGCAAAGGTGTTACACACCTCTTGACAAAAATGTTTTCCAAATGTGCTCATTGAAATTCTGATTTTGGGAAAATGACACATATTACTGTTGTTTGTTATATACGTTTCCTTTTGCTATCTGTTATCATTTTTAATATTGTCTGTGTTATCCTTCAGTGTGAATACGGAAGACTGCACCAAACATAACTATACAGCTCAGCGATTCTCACGAAGAGAGCTCTTACATAACCACCACCCAGGTCAAGAAAGATAACACTGCCCAGGGCACAGAAGCCTCCTTTGGGTCCCCTCCAGATCTTGACCCTCCCTCTGTTCTTTTCAAAGGTAACCACTATCCTGACTTCTAATGCAATAGTTAGTTTTACCTGTTTTTGGATTCCTACACCATGCCTTATTTCATGTCTCATTTCTTTTGTTCAACATTGTTTGCAACATTTCATCCTTATTGCTCAATGTGGTTATATTTCCTTTGTTTTTATTTCTGTAATAGTATTTCATTTTATGAACATACCACAGTTTTTTTAATCCATTTACTACTGATGAACATTGGGAATGTTTAGATATTTGGGCTATTAAAAAAATACTATGGACTACTGCTTCCAACCCAGATGGAATAATAGGATAAGATAAATCATAGCATCTGAAATTCAACCAAACTGGACAAGATAGACAACTGTTTTCAAGACATTGGACATTAGGCAATGTAGGACAGTGATCCTTGTGAGATGGGGAGTACCTTGGTGGCCCTATGATCACCCCAGATGACTGTCTTGGGAGTTCCCAGGCCGTGGTACGGGAGGGGGAATCCCAGGTAGACTCCCTGAGTTTGTAAGGGTGAGTACGGGAGAGAAGACAGCTGCAGGGAGAGAATGTTCTGGGAATCTCAAAGGTCCCCCTTGAGTGCTGAGGAGAACACTCTTCAGCACATGCATGTAAGGAAACTACCCAAGCAGGGGAAAGAACCACCTGAGAATACCAGAGGAAACAAAACCCTGTACTCACACAGAGGTGGAAATAGTGCCTGATCCCTCCAGTTTGACTGGAAAATCTGATTATTCACAGAGCACTGGGGTGGATGCACATTACTCTGGTCCCACTTAAGACATTTTAAAAGCAGGACCAGCTACATAATTTGCGGGATCCAGTGCAGAATGCAAATGCTAGGCCCCTTGTTCAAAATCATTATGATTTTCAAATTGGTGAGAGTGGAGTGCTCAACCCAGCTTAGGACTTCTGTAAGCATTGGGCCCTGTGTGACTGAACAGTTCCTGTGCTGGTGAAGCAGCCCTGCCTAAAAGCAAGACCAGAAAGGATCAAACTGTTCCCAAGTGACTTGACTTTGTCCCTCAAGCCCTTATAGTTCTGTTGCTATTGTCTGCTTTTTTTTTTCTTTCATATTATTTTGATTCTTCATAGATATGGTTATTTTTGATTGACTGCTGGATATGATATGTGAAAAATTGTAGAAAGAGTCTGAAACCTAGAATGACAATATCTTTCTCCAGAGACGGCATATATTTTTTCTGGCAATCTATTTGGGACAACAGAAAGCTAAGATTTCTTTAATCTATTTTTAGGGACTGAGTTAATTCAACCTTGGGCTTTATCTACAGCAATGTCTGATCTACTTCCGGTTCAACTTTATTCCTAGCGTGTGGTCCTTCATGATTCCAACCTGAAACTTGCAGTTTTTCAGAGATCTCCACTCTGGTAAGCCCTGGAGTCCAATCTTTTATTTTTATTTTTGTCCCCTTGATCCCGTTAGTTCTGAGCAGCTTCGTAGACTTTTAGTTAGCTCTTCCAGATTTAGCAATTGCCCTTAGGGAAAACTTAGCCCTCACAAGTACCCAACAATAATTACGAAAAATCACTTCAATTGCATTTAAGCAATATTTTTATTTTTATTTTATTTTATGTTTTTTGCTGAGGAAGAGTGTCCCTGAGGTAACGTGTGGGCCGATCTTCCTCTATTTTGTATGTAGAATGCTGCCAAAGCATGGCTTGAGGGGTGGTGTGCAGGTCCGCGCCTGGGATCTGAACCTGCGAACTCGGTGCTGCTGAAGTGAAGCATGAGAACTTCCCCACTACACCACTGAGCTGGCCCCACAATATTTTTATTTTTAAGAGTAAGTGGCGAAATAAATTTTGTGGTTTCCACTGTGTTAGATGCTTTACGAATCTCATTTTAATATTTTTAACAACCCTATCAGGTATGGAGTAGTGTCCTCGTTTTGGAGAGCTGGAATCTGGTTCTCAGATAGGTTAAATAAGATTCCCAAGGTCACACAGTTAGTGAGTGGCAGAGTCGCAATCTAACCGAGGTCTTGTTAACTTCAAACCCTGTCCTCTTACAATAAAACTGCAATCTTGCATTTAACATAATGTGGATTTCAGATTTTACAAGTAATGTTTATAGTGTTATGGAAACTGCCAGAACTAAATTTAAAAACTGCATTTTAATGAATAAAATAGCTAACAGTGTCAGATGTGGTCTTCTATGATGACACTCTATTTAAGGACTGATTTTAAAATTTATTCTAGTCAGTTGATTGATGATGAAGATTTCGGCCCTTGTGTGGAGGTAGATTGGAGATTCTGTGGAAGAATCTTTTACAAATACCTTCCACTGATATGTTGCAAATATGAGTCATCTATTATACAGCTATGCACATATGCGTGTGTACTTGTGCACATGTGTGTCTGATGGAGATCAGAACACAGCCAGGTGTTTTGGGAGCATTTCAGTCCATCTTTTAGCACTTATCCTCTGCATTGGGGTGATCTGCTGGCTGGGAATAGTAATAACCTGGCAAGGCATTAGACCTTTTTGCTCTATTTGAACGGTTTTGAAGGGCTTGCTAAATCCCCAAGAGCTGTGGTTTTATCATAAACTCTGACATGAAATCCAATATGATCTTTTCATGAAAATTTGCCTGTGCAATATTTATCACATATAAATGTAAGCATATACAACCAGACTGTTTCCCTCTTACCTTAAAGCCAGCATTAGCATGTTACCACATCCAGAAGAAAAAAATACAAATTTAATTTTAAAAGCACTGTTTTGGTGTTTTGGTTGACAAGTATAGTTACACCACTCATCATACCTAAAACATCCCTAAAATTTCCCCTTAAGAATCTCTTCTCTCCATATTCCCACTCCGCTGCACAGCTACCTACAGCTCTGTCTTTCTTCTCTCTCCTTCCCAGCCCCTCCTCTGGCAGCTCTATCCTTGGTATGTAAAGCTGAGGTCACAACTTGAGGACCTGCAGTCTGAATATAGCCCAGGGGTATTGGGACTTTAGCCTTCACAGAATGTTGAAAAATTTGAATTAGTTGCCAACCTTTGAAAGTCAGAATATTTCATGCTAAAATCCAGATATCTCCGCTTCCCTTGGCAAACCAGAAGATCTGGTGACCCTAGACTTTCTTCCCATATGGCACTTTTTACTCTGTGATTCCAAGCAATTAGCAGTCCCCACTTAGCCCCTTCTCAGACATTCAAATTGGCAGCCTTTGTAGGAAAGCGGGCCAGGCTGTATTTTGCGTCCTTTCTTGGATCCACCTCACTCAACTAAACATAAATGATATACTCCTGGGCCTATATTCCTTAAAAGGCTGGGAGTGGGGTGTCTGAAGGGGCAGGGATAAGTACTTATAATTTAAATGTTTGCATCACATAAAAATCAACAAAATGTTCAAGCGTCTGCCCCTTAACAATCTACGCAGTAGTGGCCATGTTAGGTTCTCAGGCCTCGGCTTCTCTCTCTAGATAAATGCATCTATCAGTATTACTTGGGCTATTTATGGCAGGGCTCCTTGAAAGGGGGAGGGGCAGGGTTGACACTTGGCTGTTTTCTATCTAACTCTGTCAAACATCATCCCTCATGATGTGAAATTCTGCCTCACTGGTATTGAACTTTTCATGCCCTTATGTATAGGTGGCATCGAGACCTCAATTTTCCTAGAGGGTCTCTATAAAGGAGAATTTTCATATTTTCTCACTGCACATAATATAGTGATTTGCTCGGAAGTTCAGCATATATTTTTTTCTCCACAGTCGAGCTTCTGAGGCATTTTGCCAATGTAAGTATTTGAGTGGTGACGTTTTCTTAAACAACAGAGAAGTTAAACTGAAATGCAACTATTGACAGTGAAGGCAGAAAGAAGCAAAGAGCTATAGGCATTTGCCTGGACCCTTGATAAGAGGAGTAGAAGATATATGGATGTTACAGTTTAGCAAAGAGGGAATAAAAAGATCTGGGGATAGTTAGATAGCAGACTATGAAATATGCATGCATATAATTTCCAGCATTTGGGTCTCAGAGATAAACAGCAAAAACTAAGAATGTTTAAGGTTTGGAATCTTGTGGACATTTATTTATCAAGTTGCCAGAAGTTAATGGCTTCTAGATGCAAGCTCTGTTTTATTTTACAGAATTTGATCTCCTAAGCAACTATCTTATTACATTCACAATTCCCCACATTGCCTAATTTTAAAGTATTTACAAATGTAAAAACATTGCTCTAGGATAGGTGTTTAGGTTTTGCAATTTAAATTTATGTCAGATTTATTATAATCTAGGCAAGTGCTGCTCCCTGAACCACTCTCATCTTGCTCTATAATCTACGACGTCTTTTACATTAAAAATTTTTTTAAATTGTGGTAAAATATACATATAAAATTTACCATCTTAGACATTTTAAAGTGTACAGTTCAGTAGTATTACGTGCATTCGTAATGTTAGGCAACCAATCTCCGGAACGATTTTTAGGGCAAGACTTTTAACCTCCATCAGAGATGCAACACTTTTAAAATGAGTCATTTTAAACATTAATTAGCTTTTAAGTGCAATAATAATAATGCCCTTCATAAAAAGGTTGATGAATTCTTTGATATCTGCCTCGGGATATAATGTGCTTTTTGGAATATGAAGTACAGTCATCCCTTGGTATCTGCAGGGATTGGTTCCAGACTCTTACGGATACAAAAACCCACGGATGCTCAAGTCCCTCCTATAAAATGGTGTAATATTTACATATAACCTATGCACATCTTCCCCTATACTTTAAATCCTCTCTAGATTACTTATAATACCTAACACAATGTAAATGCTATGTAAACAGTTGTTATACTGTATTGTTTAGGGAATAATGACAAGGAAAAAATCCGTACACATTCAGTGCAGATGCAACCATCCTGGGCTTCTTGCTCTATCGTTGATTGAATCTGCAGACGCGGAGTCTGTGGATGCAGAGGGCGACTGTGGTGTTTGGTTGCAGGGTAAATATAAACATAATATTACTGAAATATCCTTTCAGCGTGATTGATTTCAAATCTACAAAGTGACAAAAGAACAAATATCACTGGATACCTTAAAAACCAATGTTTTACATTTATCTTCCCATTGGCATCTCTTCAGTCTCCTCCAGTTCAAAGTCATCCTTCCCTCTGCATGTGCGACTCCTACAGAATTTCCAGGAAGCCTGGACATGCTGTTTGGGGAACTAGGCATTTTTCCAACAATGGGGCTTTTTCTTTGGCCCCTTTGGCTTCCTTTCCCATTCCTATCTTAGTTTAATTTCTTCCCTTTTTCTGAATCTTTTTTATCTGTTTCATTCTAATATTCTATGGTCTTTTATTTTTCTTTCCTTTTTCCTGGTTTTCACATTCAGGGATGGTACTTCCTCCTTTCTTTTTTTCCATTCCTTTCTCCCCCCTTCCCTTTCTTTCTTTCTTTCTCATTCATCCTTTCACCCATTTATTTATATTATTTACTTATTTCTTTTTACTTATTTTGTGTGTGTATAAAAAAGCTAACTGCCATTTGTGCTGTCCCACTAATTTTCATAAAACGTAAGATATAACCTTGAGGAAAGGAACTGTATATGACCTAAGTGTTCCCCACCCACATAGTCTCCACCTACGAAGGACAGGGTCCATCGTTCCCCTACATCTTCCCCTTCCCAGGGTCACCTTCCTCAGGTGTGCAGTGGTCCGCACTGCATCACCTCCACCGTACCTCCTGGTTCCTTTGGCTGTTTTCTGCTGTCCGCCTCATGTTGCTGCAAGGATGCACCAGCTTCTGCAGAGAACCATTAATACAAGACTGGTGGGCGTCACAGGATTTTGGAGAAGGTTGAGGATACGGTGGTAATTACAGAAAAGCCACAATATAACTTCACCTAAGTGTTAGACATAAATTTTCCTGGAAATGTATCAGCATTTCTCCATCAGAGAGAACTTCTTTTCTCGTGAGAAGTATTTCTTCTAAAGCCCTGGGCTCCCCTGGTGATATTCAGGCTTTATTGCATATGAATCTACATCAAGATATTTTAAAACCCTAAATTTCCCTAAGCCTATTTAAATTCAAGGAATGTTCTATCAACATAATGACACCTGCCTACTTTTGAATAAGTGGTGAAACTCTATGTTTCAGAGTCAAATTAAACTTTGTAACAGTTTAATTCAGCATCTCAGGACAGAGAAGTTCTATTTCATCAGTGTATCTTGAGTAAATCGATGACGTTTTCTGCACTCAAAAAGTGAAGCTCTTAAAGACAAACACTGTATGACTTCACTCATATGTGGAATATAAACTAACACAGGGACAGACAGAACAATCTGGTTGTTACCAGGGGGAAGGGAGTTGGGGGGTGGGCACAAGGGGTGAAGGGGCAAATTTATACGGTGACTGACAAATAATAGTGTACAACTGGAATCTCACAATGTTATAAACTTTTATGACATCAATAAAAAGCAACAATAACAAAAACGAAGCTCTTGGGCTGGCCCCGTGGCCTAGTGGTTAAATTCGGTGCACTCTGCTTCTGTGGCCTGGGTTCACGGGTTCAGATCCCGGGCGTGGACTTACGCCATTCATCAGCCATGCTGTGGTGGCGACCTACATACAACATAGAGGAAGATTGGAACAGATGTTTGATCAGGGCTGATCCTCCTTAAGCAAAAAAAGAGGAAGATTGGCAATGGATGTTAGCTCAGGGTAAATCTTCCTCAGCAAAAAAAAAGAAAAACAAAACAACAAGAAGCTCTTAGTTTTAATCATTAGAATAAAGTTAGTTTTTTTTTTAAATTCCAGTAAATGACAATGAATCCAATTAGCTCAAAATATAACTCTGATTCTGTTGTCAGTATTCCAACATAGCTCAATTTTATTTTAAAAAAAGTATGCTAACAAAGACATTAAACATTATTATTTAAAAACTCAAAATGTACCATAACCCCATCATACCAACAAAACATTTTTATTTCTTCTTGTTCCATATTCACAGGCAATTTGATGTAGTTGCCCTTCGAGGATACTTATGATTGTTTTCTATGTTTAAAATTATTTCATTGTAAACATTTATACAGATGATGCAGTTAATATAATTAATAACTTAATAAGTATATAATATTCTATTAAAAATTATCATTACTCATTTAGCCATTCCTTTGTTTGTTGAATACAAACTACAAGTTTATTTACAATATTTTGCTATTTTAAATAATGCTATAATAAATAGCTTATCCCGTCATTGAATAAATATTTATTGAGTGCCTACTATATCTCAGGCACTATTCTAGGCAATAAAATACAGGAGTTATCAGCTGGGAATTCCTGCCTTCATGAACCTTATATCTACTGGGAAAGAAACAGGCAATAAACAGACTAAATGAGCAAATTATGTTGTATACTTGAAGATGATAAGTGCATTGAAAAATAATAAAGCAGGGAAGGAACTGGGGAATGCAGCGAGTGGGGGATGTCATTTTAATAGGATGGTCTGGGAGACCTTGATGAGAAGGTGACATTTGAATGAAGTCTTGAAGAGGCAAAGGATAAGTCATGTGATATACGGCCTGGGCAGAAACATGCCCGGTATAGTTGTGGTTCTAGGAAGAACAGGGAGTCTGTATGAGTAGAGCAGTAGGAGAAGAGGTCAGAGAGGAAATGGAGTCCAGATCTTCTGTGGCCGTGAAGAACTCTGTAAGGCTCCGATATTCTTTCACTCTAGATGACATAGGGAGCTACTGGCCAATTTTAAGCAGAGAAATTATATGGACTGACTTGTTAACACAATTACTCTTGCTACAGTGTTGACTCTTGTGGGATGAGAATGAAGGCAAGGAAAGCAGTTAGGACACGGTTGCAATAATGTAGGTAGGAGATGGCAGTGCTTTGGACAATGGTGGGGGCTAGCACATTTATGGCAAATGGTGACATTCCACATGCATTTTTATGGCAGAGCTGACAGGAGGTTTACAATACCATCATCAATATAAATACGTACTTCCTAAACATTTGATGTTATATTTTTTTCCAAAAAAATTGCTAATATTTTAAAATTATTCCAAAGTTTACTTTTAATTTCATGAACTAGCAAATCTGAACATTCTTCCACGTATTTATTAATATTGCTTCTTGTATTGATGGTCTCTTCCATCTCTCTTTGCTCACTTATCTATTTGGAGTTTTGCAAGCGTTCTAATAAATTTTAGAAGATCTTTGTATATTAAAGTAATGAAATATATTTTACTTATAATACTTACAAATATTATACATTATATGTTATATGTCCACCCCAGCTCTTTGTTTTTCTTTTTCAAAATAGGCAATAAAATAACTATGTGATGTTGTAAACTGATCAACTAACTAAAACCGCACAAAATACTGTTTCAATTTTGGTATCCATTGAGCAAAATATTAACATTCTAAATATTATGGTCTTTTATGCTAAAATATTATGGTCTTTTATGCTTGATATTTCTGGGAGAGAAGAGTCAGAGTCAGGAAGCTGGCACCAGCTGTGATGGCTGACGTTCTTTGGCTCTTGTGTCATTATGTCTGAGCCTGGTGCTATGGAGGGCCTGATCCCTGCGTTCAGAAGCTCACCGTCTGCCGTAAACACTCTGGGTAATCTTCAACTGCATCCTGCTGCTGAATTCTTTGTCTTTCCACATCATTTGGTATTTCAAACTATTTTAAAGATATTATTCATATAGTGTATTGACAAATGCCAAATTCCTTTCAGAATCACATGTTTAGTTCGTGCATTAGTTTCCCGCGGCTGCTATGGCCAAGTACCACGAACTGGGTGGCTTAAAACAACAGATATGTATTCCCTCACAGTTTCAGAGGCTAGAAATCTGAAATCGAGGTGTCGGTAGGGCCACGTCCTTTCTGAAGGCTCTATGGGAGAGTCTGTTCCATGCTTTTTTCTTAGCCTCTGGCCTTGCTGGCAGTCCTTGGCATTCCTTAGCTTGCAGACACATCACTCTAATCCCTCTTCTGTTGTCACTTGACATTCTCCCTGTGCATCTTCACATCATCTTCCCCCGTGTGTATCTCTGTGTCCCTTTTCCTCTTCTTATAAAGATACCTGTCATGTTGGATTAGAACCCACTCTAATTCGATATGACTTCATTTTAACCTAATTACATCTGCACAGATCCTATTTATAAATAAGGTCACAATTACAAATACCAAGGGTTAGGACTTCAACCTGTTTTTTTTTTTTTTTTTTCTTTTTTTGGAGTGACAAATTCAACTCAAAAGAATTGGTTTGAGAAAAAAATGGTATCCAAAAAAATCAATCTGAAAAAAAATGTATTCAGAATTAATGTTGGGGATAGAATCTGGCCAGAACTTGAGATGAGATTAGTAAAATCAGAAAGAGAAGACACAAATTCTCAACTTTATTGCTCATCTATTTTTAAAGCCTCAGCTTAGTTCCACCTTTTTACTGAAGGCTGTTGAATGACTCTGAGAATCTCTCCACCAAATATTACATATATCATATATCTTAGTTTTTAATCAAATATTCTTCTGTATTGTACCCTAATTGGGTCAAGTGTTTTGATTTAGTTTTCTCCAACAAAATTGCAATCTTTCGAGGGCAGGTATCTTCGTATTATATTTCTCTGGTATCCTGCTGAAATTTCTATCACAGTGTTAGAAACATAGAAGATCCCCATAAACATTTATTAGTTTAAATTGAAATACCTAGCAGCCAAGCCAAGGAGGCCAATAAGTCTCCAGTGAGTTATTTTCCTGACCGACCGTTTACTTCTCTTTCAAGTCACAACGAAGTTGTTGCTTTTTTAGGAAGCTATTTCTCCACTCACCAAGACTGCATTAAGTGCCCCTCTTATGAGCTCCCATTCCACTCCGAGTTGATGCTTATCATGCTGCATTTGAATTTCCTGATGTCTTGTCTCTCTTCCCTACTGGGTTGTGAGCTCCACCAGACCAGAGACTGTGCCTTGTTGCTGTGGTGTTCCCAGTGTCCAAAATAGTGGCCAGCCTATGGTTGGCACTTAATAACTCATTGTGGAATTAGTTCAATGAATGACTAAACACTAGGCTGAATCATTTCCTCTCCCCTGGTTTTATTTTCCCCATGTGTAAAATAAGGGTGGAGAAATGGTGATGCTTTACAGACCCTGCAATTCCAACTGAGGGTAGGTAAACGTGGACATGTACCAATATATGTGACCTTCCTTTCCGTAGGGCTTAGAGAACTGTGACTAGGCCCTTGGTCTCTACTGTGGCTCTGGCTGGGTTGGCAGAGGCATCTATCCTGGAGCTGTTTTATGCAGGCTCTGAGGAGGAATCCAGCTGACATTGTCAAAGTTCAAGTGCATAAAGTGCCAGGCATGACAAGACAAAAAGATACGCTGCTGATGACAAATAAACAGGAGCCAAGAGGCACAGTAGTCAACTTCCATCAATTTATTTCCATCTGTTCATAGCCACTTAACTACCCTGAGTTTATTTAGAGACAATTATCCATGGCAACAAACTACATCAGTCCCTCTGAGGAATTTGTAATTTTTCATAAAAAGACTCAATGAAAATTCAAAACCAAGAGGCACCACAGTGTAATTCCCAAAATAGTTGTTGTTAATTACAAAATAAAATTACATCTGCTGAAGAGGAAGCAATAATACGCACTCCACTCTTCTAAAAAGGCGTTAGAGGAAGAAGTGTAAACTTCTTCAGAAGGAGAGACTCTTGTGTAGAAGAAGATTGTGGATGAAGCAGAATCAAACTTGGCCACTGCTTTGGAAATCCTGAATTTCTTCACCTTATCTGAGCAGAAGCAGTATTCATTACTGTCAATCGTATGAACAAATCAAAATGTTGAGCTTTCTCCTCATTGATGCACCAGAAACAATTCTTACTGGATACTTACTGTGATTTATTTTTCTTCCATCTGAGGTATTGCACAATCTAATTAGCTGGGCGAGAATGTGACACACCTATAATCAAGTTTAATGTACCTTTTGACAAACACTCAACCCAAGTTCGAAGGTTTTACAGGCTTGGAATTTCCCATCTTGCTGGGCATTTCAGTTGGGATATTTACTATCATCTCATACTCTACATACCATCCAAAGGAATCAGCCCTCCAGCTCCATTCCTTGTGGCACCTTAGCTGTTCCTGTAAGTGATATCACTGTTTCTCAAGGCATCCCAACAGGGAACTCAGAGGTCATTGTTGTAGCCTTCTTTTCTTTTAGA
This sequence comes from Diceros bicornis minor, assembly GCF_020826845.1. Lineage (NCBI taxonomy): Eukaryota > Metazoa > Chordata > Mammalia > Perissodactyla > Rhinocerotidae > Diceros > Diceros bicornis. The sequence goes on along the minus strand of NC_080754.1, from coordinate 13,487,230 downwards.
ACAGTATATATAAGTTAGCATTATCTGTGTTATTAATCAAGAAGGCAATACTTTTTTTTTTTTTTGTGAGGAAGATCAGCCCTGAGCTAACATCCATGCCAATCCTCCTCCTTTTTTCCCCCTTTTTCTCCCCAAAGCCCCAGTAGATAGTTGTATGTCATAGTTGCACATCCTTCTAGTTGCTGTATGTGGGACGCTTCTTCAGCATGGCCGGACAAGTGGTGTGTCGATGTGTACCCGGGATCTGAACCCGGGCCGCCAACAGCGGAGCGTGCGCACTTAACCACTAAGCCACGGGGCTGGCCCCCAGGCAATGCTTTTTAAAAGTTTGTTCTTTACTAGGTTTCAAGTGCCCATTCCATTCTTTCCACTTCATGGTGCCCACTGTCATTTGTGTTCTTACCTTATACATTAATTGCTATAATAGCCTCCTAATATATCTCGTTCACTCACTTTGCCACATCACTGATTAATCACTCTAAAAGTGTTGGTCTAATATTCTAAACACTTTACTAAAAAGTTTCTGTAACTTATTTTCCTTTCTGCCACTGTAAATTTCAAAATTTCATTTTCTAATAGTTTCTATAACTCAGAGTATTTATATCTTACACGGATGTTACAGATCAAATAATCCACTTGCTCTTAGGTACATAATAAATCTTAGGAAAAAGCTCAACATCTCAGACAGGTAAAAGCAGAAATATCCTGGTTTAGTGGGGAGGAGGGAAGAACATGTGGGAGAGGTCAACCTGCTAGCCATTCTCTAACACCAAGGTGAAGGATTGCTTTGTTGATTGTTTCCACATTTGAAATACCTTTTATATTATTTCCCCTGATACCATAAATAGTCAATTCACAAGCAATGCACATTACATACTTACTGCATGCCAGTTAATGTGTTGGATATCGCATAAGTTAATTTTTGTCTGTGTTCACAGTGTTACACAGAGACACACAACACACATGTGAACGTATGGTATACTTATATTAGGGCAAGTCTTGTGCATAAGGCAGAGTCCAGATTTGTTGCAAACCATGCATTTGTTGAATGAGTGAACTACCCTGTCCTCTAGAAGACAAGGAGGGAGCAGGAGTTAAGGCTGGGAAAGGCTTGGAATGGTGAGTGAGCTTTTGCTTGGGAAGAAGAGATTCCAGTCTCAAAAGACAGTAGCTGATGGCACCTTCCCTTCCACCAGCGACTGGGAATAGATCATCAGGAGTTGCAGCCTATTTTACTCAAATCATCCTCTTCAAAAGGGCAGAAAGGAGTAGAGAATGGAATCAATGTTTGTTTATTGCCCTAAGCATGTAAGATGTACTATATTCTTCATCATGTTTAATGTTTCTTAACAAACTTCTGGTGCAGAATTCTTAAACCCAATTGACAAATTAGAAAATTGATACTAAGAAAAGTTAAGTAACTTACTGAAGTTTACATAGCAAATAACTGGTACAGTCAGCTTTACAACTCAGACATGGACAGCTGCAAAGAATATATTGTGTAGTATCTCCTGATTCCTACCTAGGATACCTAAAATAACTGAAGCCAGTTTGAGAGCTCTGCTTGATGGAGCAGACCAGAGCTGTCACCTGAATGATTACCCCACCCTGGTCCCAATTGTTGGGAGTGTTCAACGAGAGAGGAGCTTACATGTCTCAATTAAAGGAAAAAGAAAGTCGTATAAAGCAAATTGGACTTTGATTGGATAAATACTGGTGTAAATAGTTTTAAATCAATGTACCAGTGCTTTAAACTGTTTTCCGCTTTAAATAAAAGAGACAGTGCGCAGAGGGACTAAATACATCAGAAGTAGTTAGAGGCCAGATGACCAGAAAGACAAGGGCAGAACAGTGGTGCTGTAAGCACCAAAGACAGATTTCAACAACTCTGTCATTTTTTCTTCTTCATTCCTTCTTCTTCTTCTTTTTTTTTTTTTTTTGTGAGGAAGATCAGCCCTGAGCTAACATCCATGCTAATCCTCCTCTTTTTGCTGAGGAAGACCTGCTCTGAGCTAACATCTATTGCTAATCCTCCTCCTTTTTTTTTTTCCCCAAAGCCCCAATAGATAGTTGTATGTCATAGTTGCACATCCCTTCTTCGTTCCTTCTAATCTTCGACTATGCACAGGAAAGCAAAGCTGGGACACTGCTACATTGGGTTGGGGGAATATCTCCCCTATTCTCCCACCAGATCACCTTTTCTTTTACCTGTTGCTAACATCAGGCTTTGAGTTGGAATTGGTTTGAGGAAGGGGTTCTTCCACAAAAGAAAAAAATGTTTAAACAGCACAAATCTAGAACCATATTGGTAGTTGTAGAGAAAGCACCGAAATGAGGGTGAGGGGACCCAGGTTTACTTCAGTTCTGTCTCCTTCTAGAATGTTGGAAAAACATTTAACCTCCTGAACCTCCCCATCTTTATGTCAGTTGGACCAGGATCGAAGCATCTCATTATTTTATTATAATTAGAGTCCTTCCAGCTCCTACAGTCTGTGATACTTGCATGGGGAGATCATTTTGCAGTATAAATTGATTCTTATCAGTCCTCCTTTTTGTTGTCACCTCTTAAGGAATTTAAAATTTGGGGCACCTGTGATATTAGACGATGATTGAGCATGGTAATCTGCGGTTAATTACAGGGTAGCGGCATTCTGAGGAGTGGCTGTGAAATGGTACAAAGACATGAGATTTCTAATTGCTTTATGTTCAGTGATCATGAAAAGAACTTGTTCCAGGACTTCCTTATTCTACAGCTTATTGAGGTGACCACAGACGTTGTTAAGATTATCTGAGACCAAGATAGCGCTGCCAGACTCTTGTTATAGGCACCTACATAATTTCTTCACCTCCAGATCCATCTGGAAGTCTTAGGACTGGGACAGTTGCCCCCGTTTCTCCAGAGTGGAGGAGGGATGTCCAGGAATAGGACCTAGGAGAACTAAGAGGGTGCCTGGTGCCTGTTTGTGCAGTGATTTGTCAAAGCCACCTAGGAGACACCAGTGTCTCTGCCTACACGCCAAGCTTTACAGAGCCTTGTCAGTGCCCAGGAAGATCTGGCTATACTAAGGACTCTTTTAATTTTGTTCTAAGAATTTCACTCAGTGTGAAGTTTCTTGGTAGTGACATGCATAAATCCTAGTGGAATTTTTTTTCAGGAGCTACATTTATAATAGAAAATAAAACAAATCTGCTAGTCCAGAGATGCAAATTTAATACTTTTCCACTGATTTTCTTTCTTCCTTTTTATTTTTATTTTATTTTTTTATTTACAGGGACATTCAGGAAGCCTACAATGAGGAGCCTTTCTAGAGTGTGAGTTGTAAGGGACTTTTTCACGTGCCCGGGATATAGAGCACGTAAAAAAGAATTAAAATAAAGTATGGGCTTTGACTCCAAATGATCATGTTAGAAGGTGTTGTGATCCATGAGATGCTCTGAGTTTGGGGCGAGAAATAGCAGGATAGGATCTAGTTCATTGATTGGATGCTAAGCCCCTCACAGCGCAGTGGCAACAAGGGAGATACACAAATCCAATGGTTTATTGCTACTCCATTAATTCAACAAATATTTATTGAGTCCATACTACGTGCCAGGCACTGTTTTAGGCTCTGAGGACATAGTGTGAATAGGACATTTGGACAGTGTTTCCACAATCGTGGATATTATTTTATTGTGTACAAGAGAGTAAACAAATAAATATTCCGTTACTAAGTAGTGTGATGTCAGGTACTGACAATGCTTCAAAGAAAATAATACAGTTGGGTAAGATGGCAGAGCAAGAGGATAGAGGGTTAGCATTATGCAACGTGGCATTAAGAGTCTTGTATGATGAGACATTTCAGCAGAGATCTGAAAAGGTGGGGAAACAATAAGATAGATATTTGGAAAAAAATCAGATTTTTTCACTATTCTTATTTTAAAACTATAATTTTACCATTCTGTTTCCTACACCTAAAATACCCTCTCCCTTCTCAAATTTTGGCATGAAGGCCTGGTTCATAATTCACCTTTGTTCTTGGTCCAATCTTCAGTAAAATTCCTCTTTTTGAGTGTAAAGATCTCCTTCTTGTCTTTCACCATGCAACTGATAACTTTTTCTCTTTCTTGGGAAAAATAGAATTAATAAATGTGACAATGAAGTAGATTGCATGAGGCTTTGTAGGCCCTTTCTCAAAAACAAAATACTATAATAAGTAATCCTAGAATATTTTTATGAGAACTTTCTTTGCACAGAAATTATTCTTTGTTGATTTGTTAATGCTTATATTAAAGACTAGAAAAGGTCTATCCCACTGCAGCTGCCTCAGATAAGTTTCCGAGTATGGCTGAGTTTTATCACTTCCCATCATTTCTCTACAAGTAGAGGTAGTAACTACAGACTCATGCTGAGTGTGGCCAGTGGAACCTCATATCTGCCCCCCAAGGATGAGTGAATGAGTGTCCTGAACTCCTTGGACTTTTTTTAAAAGCATTTTTTTTATTGTGGTAAAAACAGCAAAAAAACCCCCGTATAACATAAATTTACCATCTTAACCATTTCTAAGTGTACAGTTCAGTAGTATTAAGTATATTCACATTGTTGTGCAACCAATCTCCAGAATTTCTTCTTCTGCACTTATAAAGGATAAAACTCTGTACTTATAAAGGATAACTCCCCATCTCTCCCACCCCCCCAGCCCCTGGCAACCACCATTCTGTTTCTTTGAATTTGACTATTCTAGATACTTTATATAAGTGGAATCATACAGTATTTGTCTTTTTGTGACTAGCTTCATTCACTTAGCATAATGTCCTCAAGATTCATAATTCACTCATCTTGTAGCATGTCATAATATTTCATTGTGTGTGTGTATATACCACATTTTGTTTATCCATTTATAAAGCAGTTTTATTGATGTATAATTGATATAGAATGAACTGCGCACATTTAAAATGAACAATTTTATAAGTTTAGACATATGAATATACCCATGAAACCACTACTACAATCAAGATAGTCATCATATCCACCTCCTGCAAAAATTCCCTCATGCCCCTTTGTAATCCCCCTTCTATTTTTCCCATCCCCATCTTCAGGCAACAACTGATCTGCTGTCTGTCACTACTGATTAGTTTGCATTTTTTAGAATTGTTTCTCTCACTCAGTATAATTATTTTGAGGTTCATTTGTGTTATTGCATATATAAACAGTTCATTCTTTTTATCACTAATTAGTATTCCATAGTACCAATATACGACTATTCGTTTATCCATTCACCTGTGATAGATATTTGGGTTGTTTCTAGTTTTTGTAAATTACAAATAAATGAGTATTACAACTACAATTAAAAAACACAAATGCTATGAACATTCACGTTTACATTTTTGTATGGATATCCTTCCATTTCTCTTGGATAAATACCTAGGAATAAAACAGCAAGATAATATGTTAAATGTATGTCCAACGTTTTAAGAAATTGTCAAACTGTTTTCCAAAGTGGTTGAACCATTTTGTGTTCCTACCAGTAATATGTAGTAGTTCTTGTGCTTCCACATTCTTGCCAATATTTGGTCTGATCAGTGTTTAATTTTAGACATTCTAATAGATGTGCAGTGGTATCTCATTGTGGTTTTAATTTACATTTCCTTAATGACTAATCAAGAGGATAAAAAGAAAAGATGAGCATCTTTTCATGCAGTAATTTGTCATCCATATATCTTCTTTGGTAAAGTGTCTATTCAAATCTTTGGTCCATTTTTTATTGAGTTGTTTATTTTCTTATTTTTGCATTTGGAGCTTTTAAAAACATATTCTGGGGAACGGGCCTGGCGGTGCAAGGGGTTAAGTGCACGCGCTCTGCTTGGGCGGCCCGAGGGTTTGCAGGTTCGGATCCCAGGCAAGCACCGACGCACCGCTTGTCAAGCCAGGCTATGGCAGTGTCCCGTATAAAGTAGAGGAAAATGGTCACAGATGTTAGCCCAGGGCCAATCTTCTTCAGCAAAAAAGAGGAGGATTGGCATCGGATGTTAGCTCAGAGCTGATCTCCCTCACAAAAAAATAAATATATATATATTCTGGACACAAGTGTTTTAGCAAATATATGGTTTGCAAATATTTCATCACCAAAATGGCTTATGTTTTCATTCTGTTAACTGTGCCTTTCAGAAAACAGAAATTTTTAATTTTGATAAAGTCTTATTTATGTATTCTTTTCTACTATGGATGATACTTTTGATGTCATTTCTAAGAAATCTTAGCCTAATTCAAATTCATAAAGATTTTCTTCTATATTTTCTTCAAGAAGTTTTATAGTTGTAGGTTTTACATTTAGGTTTATGATCCATTTTCGGTTTTTTATTATACATAGGTATAAAATTTTTTCTGTTGTTTTTTGTTTTGTTTTGCCTATTTGTATTTATTTGGGCATATGCATATCCAATTTTCTAAGCATTGCTTATTGAAAGGCTATTTTTTCTCCACTGAGTTGATCATGCCCTTTGTCAAAAGTCGGTTTTATTTATTTATTTATTTATTTATTTTTTGAGCTGAGGAAGATCAGCCCTGAGCTAACATCCATGCTAATCCTCCTTTTTTTGCTGAGGAAGACCAGCTCTCAGCTAACATCTATTGCCAATCCTCCTCCTTTTTCCCCCCGAAGCCCCAGTAGATAGTTGTATGCCATAGTTGCACATCCTTCTAGTTGCTGTATGTGGGACGCGGCCTCAGCACGGCTGGAGAAGCAGTGCGTCGTATGCGCCCGGGATAGGAACCCGGGCCACCAGTAGCGGACCACACGCACTTAACCACTAAGCCACGTGGCTGGCCCAGAAGTCAGTTTTATATATATGTATATGTCTATTTTTGAACTCTATTCTGTCCCATTCATCTATTTGCCTATTTTTATGCAAATTCCACACTTTCCTACTGTAACTTGAAGAAATCTTAAAACCAGAAAATCCATTCAAGGTTGTTTTAACTATTCTTTGCCGTTTGCATTTCCATATAAATTTTAGAATTAGTTTGTCAATTTCTTCAAAAACACTGTTGGAATTTTAGATGAGATTGTGTTGAATCTATAGATCAATTTGTCAAGAATTGGTGTTAAAAATATTGAGTTTTCTAACACATGAACATGGTATATGTCTCTTTCTTTTTTTAAAGGTCTTTAACTTCTCTCAGCAATATTTTGTAGTTTTTAGTGCACAGGTCTTCAACATATTTTGTTAGATTTATCCTTAACTATTTCAAAGTTTTTTGATGCAACTGTAAATGATATTTTTAAAATGAAATTTCTAATGTTTTTTGCTAATTCATAGAAAAACAATTGATTTTTGTATAATAATCTTCCGTTCTGCAAACTTGATAAACTTCCTTATTAGTTCTAGTTGTGTTTTTGTAGTTCCCTTAGAATTTTCTACATAGACAATCATGTTGTTTGTGAATAAAAGCAGTTTTATTTTTTCTTTCCAATCTGGATGCCATTTATCTGTGTCTGTCTGTCTATCTGTGTCTCTCTCTTTCTCTGCCTCATTGCACTAGGTAGGGCATCCAGGACAGTGTTGATAAGACTGGTCAGAGAAGACATCCTTTTATTTTTCCTGATTCTAGGGAAAAGCTATTCAGTATTTCAGGATTGAGTATGATATTAGATGTATGTTTTTCATAGATACCCTATATCAAGTTGGGGAGTGTCCCTCCTGTTCCCTTTGTGCTAAGAGTTTTTTACCCAGAATGAATGTTGAATTTTTGTCTAATGCTTTTTCTGCATTTCATGAGAAGATTGTATGGTTTTCCTTTTGCTGGTTTGTAATTATGATGAATTATATTGATTAATTTTTAAACATTAAACCAATTTTGCATTCTCAGTATAAAACCCACTTGGACATAATTTGTATATTGCAGAATTTGATTTACTAAATTAAAAAAATATTGTAAGTATCTACACTCATGAGGAATATTTATTTGTAGTTTTCTTTCTTCTAATGTCTTTATTTGGTTTTGTTATCAGAATAATGCTGTTCTTGTAGAATGTTTGTTAATTTCCTTTTTAACTATTTGCTAGAATTCATTAATAAGGTCATCTGGGCCTAGAGTTTTCTTTGTGGACAAGTTTTTTACTGTAAAATAAATTTATTTAGCGGATAGAGGGCTATCTAATTTATTTTTGGATTTGTGTATTTTAAAGAATTTTTACGTTTCTTATAAGTTGCTAAATTTATGAGCATAAAGTTGTTTATGATATCTCCTGATTTTCCTCTTAATATATGTGAATGTATAGTGATGTCACCTCTCTCATTCCTGTTAATATTCCTGTTTTTTTCTTTTTGATCAGTCTGGGGATTTATCATTTTTTTGATCTTCTCAAAGAACCAGTTTTTTTGTTTTATTGGTATTTTCTGTTTTCTATTTCATTGATTTATCCTGTGATGTTTCTTCTGCTTTTATTTTGTTTCAATTTTCTTTTCTAATTTCATAAGGTAGAATCTGAGGGTTGATTTGAGATATTTCTTCTTTTCTAATGTATTCATATAATGCTATAATTTTCCATCTAAGCACTGCTTTCACTGCATTCCAAAAATTTTAATTTGTTTATTTTTATTTCCATTCAAATCAAAACACTTTCTAATTTCCCTTTTGATTTCTTCCTTGATCTATGCATTACTTAGAAGTGTGCTATTTGCTTACCACATATTTGAGAATGTTCTCCAAGTTTTCATTTTTGCCGAGCCTCAAACCTAGTGTTGTGCAGGATGACTTAATAGAAGACATCATGGACTCCTCTCAGTGTTCTGAAGCTTCTTTTTCGCTGTTTATATTTTAAGATAAAAACAGGATGATGAGCTGACTTCTACTTCTAGCTATTTTGGCTGCAATTTTTCTCTCCCACTAAGAGAAACTGTTAAAACTGGAATACATACATAAAATAAGTATTTATAAAACATAAAAAACAATCAAGTTCTTTAAGGTCCATAAAGGAATTAAGGGTCCAAGGCAGAAAGTACTTGAGGATCCGAGATCTGAGAGAAGTCATAGCAAACACCTTTGCTACTGCACAATTACCTCAGTGCCCTCAGTTCCACGTGTTGAAAATCTGTGTGACTTTCTGCTTTAGAGTTTTTGTCTTCCCAAAGGAATAACATTTATCTCATGTGTGGGGAAACTGCAAGCTCTGAATATTCAACTCTCCTACAGGAGCCTCATCTAGTGATGGCTAGGGAATTAGTATGTAATTAACTTCTTTTTTGTTTGATTAACATATCTTGGAGACTTAATCTATATTTTCCATAGTTTCAGATCATACTGTATCTGCCTTCTAGAACAAAATTAAATTCTCTTTGAAGGAAGATAAACATTCCAAAGATCTCTACTGCGATGCATTCCATTCTCTCTCGCCTCCTTCTATCATTTATTCAAAATAATCATGCATTCCAGGAAGGAAAACCAAATAAGCTGAAAAACAAGAGAAAAAAATAGGCAACAGAAATAGATCCATAAATGATCAGTTTATTAGTATTATTAGGCACTGAAGTTAAAAAAGTGATTTAACTGCAGACTTGGTATAGAAGAAGAGAGGTTTAGAGAACAAGAATACAGGACCAGAGAAAGTATGAAAATTAAAGAAGCATTCAAAGATGGAACATACAGAAACAAGGGTAACAGACTATGTGAAAAGGTCCAACATATGTGTAAGCAGAATCCTAGATGGAGAAGAGAGAGAGAGAAAATGGAAAGAAGCAATTTTTGAAGAAAGAATGGTCAAGAATTTCCCAACACTAATGAAAGACACCAACCCACAGGTTTAAGAAGTTCAGCAAACTCAGGAAGGACTAATATAAAGAAAAGCACACACAGATGTATTATAATAAAATGACTGAAACTAAAACAAGAGGAGATCATAAAAGTAGTCATAGAGGTAGTGAATACTCATTAACCTCAAAAAAGCAACAATACACTGACTATATATTCTTCAAGAGGAATAAAGGGAGTATGCATTTAAACTACTTTTTAAAGCTTAACATGATATTAATAATAATGGCTTGTGATGTGGCTGTGTGTTTCTGTGTGTGTGTGTGTGTGTGTGTGTGTGTATGTGTGTATGTTTGCTCTTGTGCTAAAATGGCAAAGTTGAGTATTTGTGACAGAGACCATATGGCCTGCAAAGCTTATAATATTTGCTATCTAGTTCTTTATAAACATTTGCCAACCACTGTAGATATTCTAACTATTTTCAAAGCTGGCTAGTCATGATACTTTGAAGCAAATTTTGTCAGTAAATAGTTTGAAAGCCATGCCATTTTGTCCATAGATAGGATAATCAGGTACAGTAACATATTTGTGTTCTAGGGCTAGACCTAGATCCTGGAATTAATAAAGTCTAATGGATGAGCCCTTGTCAGGAACTAGGGGATTCTACTTAACTGATGTCTGTGTTTTTAACTGGAGATTTTCTTTCTGGAGCTTCTTCATCTACAAAATCAAAATAAAATCACAGTACCTGCCTGTTTCAAGGCTCGTATAGTATAACAAAATATGTAATGATAATAAATGTAAAAATATTATAATAATGAAAATTATTAGCATTAACATTTCATTTAAATAGGAAAAAATATATATGGCGGAGTGTGAATACAAACCACAAGTCTCTACTTAACTTCTAACTTGGTTCTTTTTGGTTGATTTATTTCATCTATCTTAATTGATATTTTCCACAATCGATTAGAATAACCACAAAATTAATTTGACCTTTAAGAAAATCTCTTATGTTATCTTTCTGCCTCCATCAAATTGCACTCCCCCTCCTCCTTTTTTACTATGATTATTGATGCCATTTATTGAGCTATATACCATACTGTATAGCTATAGTACCATACTATATGCCATATACTGTATTAGATATTTTATACACAATATCTGACCCCTACAATGGTGTAAAGTATGCATTATTATTATCTTCATTTTATAGATGAAGATACTGATATAAGAATAGTTTAAATATTATGTTCAAGGTTGCAAAATTCTTCAGTGGCAGAGCTGAAGTTTAAACTCGTCTGTTTGAGTTTACAGTGTACGATATTACTACGCATCTTCTCTCTCTCTCTCCTAGAATTTATTGCACCTTGTGTTTGGAACTCATGACTTATCCCTCTCCATATTTTCCATGCCTAGATCAGTGCCCGGCATGGAGTAAACCTATTATAAAAATTAATAGAAATTAGTGAAAATTAGTGATAATGAGAGAATTTTAAAAGTGAATAAATGAATACAGTGGTTTATTTGGGTTAAAATTGTGGAATTCTGTGGTCAAACAGATTTAGAGAATGCTGAGTTGAACAGATTTCCTTACAGCAGGACTTTTCAAAGGTTTTAAGAAGGAATATGCATTATGAATCTAGTTGAATTGATATACTATAGAATGTAGCATTCATTAAAGATGTACAGAATTCCCTTTTTGGATAAACACATTCTTAGACTTTGGGAAAGTTTAATTTATAAGAGGAAATGGATTTAAAAATTGTTAACAAGCTCCATTTTTAAGCAGTGAAATGTTAAATTTTATTCAGCAAGCAAATGAATATTTTCTTGAATTTGAGCATTTTCAAAACAGCATAATTTGGCATGAGGCAACTATCTGTAAAAACAATATCCTTATTAAATATGACCTTTTGACTTTTTGAACAAATTCCTCATTAATGCCTATGGACTATATTTTATACTAAATACAAAAACAAAGATATTATTAATGGGGAGCTGGGAGAGGGACAGGAAGACCTAAACCAGCTTAATTTGTTCAGAAATTGTGAGGAATGAATCAGTACAAACCAATAGTTACCACTGTTTTGGAAAAAAAAATCTTTGAGAGAGTGATTGTTCCACCTATTCTTAACTTCTGATATAATCCCATCTTGGATATAAAAATTCCAGTAATGTAAACTTATGCTGATTACTTCCCAATTTAACTGGATCATATGTGTTAGAGTAATTGGAAATTTAGATTGAGCCTTCAATGGTGCAATCAATTATTTTGAATATGCTAAACTGTTAGCTCAGTAACAATCAATATGATTATTTTAAAAGCAAATGATCATGATATTTTTGTTTGATTTTACTGACAATTAAATCAAGCAATGGTTTTGGAATTGTATGAGTGTAACCTCAGACAGTTGCTGTATTGTGAACTAAAACATGGAAAGGGCAAGCAAGGGGTGGTGGTGGGGCCAAAACTGTGTACAACAATAATAGTGTCTAGAAAATCTGTATTAGAAGGTGCAAATTCTGTTTATATATTCACTCATTCCTTCATTAAACCAAATTTGGTCATCTTCAGTGTCTGTGTAGCATGCAAGACCCCAGGGTAACTCCCTCTAGGTTCCTCTGATAATAAATAAGGATGTATGTGCACTCTTGGTCTCTATGAAACTCAATGATTTAGAGGGAGAGAGAGAAAACTAGACAGAGCAAATAGTATTGGAGTGTGGTGGTGTGTTTTATGGCAGAGGTAAGGCTAAACCAAAGGTGGAGGGTCAGGAATGCTTTTGAGGGGAAGTAATGCCTGAACTATAGCTTGAAGACTGAGTGGGATTAAATGAAGCATTAAAGGGAAGGGGGAAAGTGATAAAGCAAAGGTTTGAGGAGAAATTCCTGGGGAGAAAAAGATGTGCTAATAAAAAGATATTACAGAGATGGGTACATTTGAGGAACTCCAAGTAATTTAATGTGGCTTAGAAGAGGATACTGTGATGGTTAATTTTATGTGTCAACTTGACTAGGCCATGGTACCCAGATTTTTGGTCAAACATTATTCTAGATGTTTGTATGAAGATATTTTTAGATGAAATTAACATTTAAATCAGCAGACTTTGAGCAAAACAGATTACCCTCCGTAATGTGGGTGGGTCTCATCCAATCAGTTGAAGGCCGTAATAGAAAAAGACTGACCTCCCTTGAAGAAGAGGGAATTCTACCATCAGACCACCTTTGGACTTGAATGGCAACTCTTTCCTGGTCTCCAGCCTGCTGGCCTACCCTGCACATTTTGAACTTGCCAAGCCTCCATAATTGTGTGAGCAAATTCTTTAAAATAAATCTCTCTTTCTCTCTATACATCCTATTGGTTCTGTTTCTCTGGAGAACTCTGACGAATAGGGATACATACAAGAAAGAAACAAGAGATGAAAGGCAATGGAGAATGATTAAAGGATTTTTGTTCTTTTCTTTTTACTTTTTATTGACATACAAGACACATACAGAAAAGTGAACATATTGTAAGTGTAATAGCCTTTGTAAAAATTCATATGAATACACATATGTAACCAGGAGCTAGATAGAAAAATGAGACATTATCAGCACCTTCTCCCAGATTCTTTTCCCAGCTCCCCTGAGTAACCACAATCCTGGCTTCTAAAAGCATAGCTGTTTTGCATATTTTCAAGTTTTATTTAGATGATTGTACATACAAACATTTTACTTGTATGTAGTTTAGTTCATTTATTCTCATTGCTATATAATATTTCATTGTGTGAATATGCCACAATGTTTTCATCCATTCTAAATGTAGGCATTTAGGTAATGTCTAATTTTTTGCTATTTTGTATAGAGTTGTTGCACACATTCTAGTAGAGGTCATTTGCTGAACAGGTTTGCATTTCTGTTGGGTGCATCCATAGGAGAGGAGTTGCTGGGTTATAGTATATGCTTGATTGGAATCACAGGAAAGTAACAGATCATATTACCCTTTTAGACAGATTATTCTCATAGCAATGAAAAGAATGGATTAAAGAACGGTGAAAATAATCCAGGTGAGAATTGATAAGGGTTTGAAACAATGCATGTAAGTGAGATAGAAATTAAGAGATGAATACGAGAGCTATTTAGAAGGGGAGATAATTGGATTTGATGGCCTAATTGAACATGGGTATGAGGTCAGGATGATTCAGGTATCCAGCTGGGCAGATATCGGTGCCATTAGTGGTGACAGAGGCTATAAGAATCTCATTAAATGAGCAGGAATATGCTTCCAGGAAGGTGCTATTATTCATTTTGGAAATGAGGAAATAGAGACTGACACAGTGGCTAATTTTCTCTAAGATGTTTTACCAATTCTTTAAATAGTCAGAACAGTTCCTGTCTTTAAATATCAGTTGCCATGCATTCTAATAATTATATCCATTAACACCTACAGAGAGCTAAAGCAGACAGACCTGGATTTGATTTTACGTCTGTCATTTAGGAGTTATATGGACTTGGGCTAGTTCTTTAACATCTAAGAGGCAGATTCTTCACTAGTAACACAAGGATAATAATACACATCTCTCATAATTCAATGAGATCAAGTATATAAAGCATCTGTTATATCTATTAGTGCCTGACACATAGTGATTTATATGATAGCCATTATTGCTGTTACATTTAGTTACTACATCTTAATGCCTTTTTTTTTTTTTACCATTTATATTCTCAAATAAAAAGGAGAAACTACCTTTTCTTCCACCCTCAACAATTTTACCCTAAAATCTGAGCACTTGGGTGTTAAGTAAAAAGTTGACATAGTATTTAGCAGCCTTGAACCATGCCCAATCATCCCCCCTCCAAGTGTAACTTCTGATTTAAAATAAAGGTGTATGCACTGGTGTCTGATAAAATTTTGTTCTTTGCCATTCCTGGACTATTCAATTTTAATGATTTCATCTGCCGTTTTCATACTCTCACCCATTTATGACTATCTATCAACCTTTAGCTATCATCTATCTACTTTTATTAAGCTATTTTTCAGATTATATACATGAGATTTTGGATAATTAATACATTGTCATACATATGAATAATAATAAATTATTATTCCCACTCATCGTTTATCAATTTGCTGTCATATGGCAATAAAAAGTCAACTTTTCATTTAATCAAGCTTATGTTTATTATAGGTACATTCATATTACAAAGAAATTTTCAGAGTTTTTCTCACTTTTATTTAAAATGGATTAATAAATTTTTTCATTTTTTGGCGATAGAAATGGAATTAACACAGCTCCCTGATGAAAATTTTTCAAAGAGCATCTTTGTAAAACATCAGCTATAGATTGCTCCCATGTCTTAGAAAGAATATCAGTAGAACTAATAAACAGGCTACAGAGTGGCTATGTGTGTATGGAAGACAGATTTTCCAGGTCACCAAGTCGGGAGCTGAAAAGAGCCAACAAGTGTCAGCTGAGTGGCCACAGCTGTTGAACCAGGGGCAGACTAGGTGTATATTGAATGAGCATGGAACTGCCAGTAATTCATGGATTCTTGCTGCTTCACCCACACACAGTAGCAAAGATTGGCATGGTTATTGCTGCAATCCTGCCCTGGGGTATTGATTTAGGAAGTCTACAGGCTTTCTGAAAGGCTTACCAAGTTTCCGTCAAGTGCACTGAAGTTCACTGGATCTATTCATCCTAGGCGAGCTTTTCCCAGATGGTCCCCTGTTCACCATTGCAGTGTTCTAGGAATACACCAGCTTTTGCTGCTCAGACTCACTTTATATCAATCTGTCTCATGAAAAGTCTAGCCAGAGAGATTAAAAAAGAGAGGCAATATTTATTCAATTTCTTTCAAGTCTGCTGCCTAATTTCTTGCCAACTGAATGGCTTTGGGTGTTTGGCATGTGGACTAATGTAAAGGGACAAAGCAGGAGTCCCAATTTGGAGTCATGTATTCATAAACTCTGAGAGCAGGGTTTCCTGACCCTGGTTGCAGAGAATCCCCTGGGGAGCTTTTAAGTATTATTACTGGCATGGCCCCACCATGGCCAATTAAGTCACAGTCTCTCAGGATGTGTTCTGGGTGCTGGAATTTTTTTAGTTCCCAGGAAGATTCCAATTTGCAGCCAGGGTTGAGAACAATGGCTTTAGTTTTTCAAGATGATTTAGAGACAATGCAAAGCACCTAAGAGATCATTTAATCCAGTATATAAAACAGATCAAATTAGCTGGTTATCGTGGAAAGGAGGGTTCTAGACTTCTGCCCATTTGTCCTCCTACATGGGTCAAGGAGACAACTATTCAGATTACTGAGTGAAAATAATTGTTGAATTCCCTGTTAATTATTACCAAAGTGAGAATATAATATCAGAGAGTTTAGTGACCTGCCCAAGGTAACACAGCCTGTAACAGATTAGTCATGCCTCCTGACTTCGGGCAACTGCTTATTTTGTTTTTCCCTATTGCTTTAACCATGTTAACATGAACCAAGTGATGTGGATAACTTAAAACAACTTTTGGAATTATGACTATGAGGAATTTGAAAGCATTGAGCTCAAGTAGTTTGTAAACCAGCACTAAATTTGTGTACCATTTTCATCATATTTTTAAAAATATTTGTTCCATATTTTGATTGAAATATATTTGACATATGACATTGTGCAAATTTAAGGTGTACAACATATTGATTTGATAAATTTATATATTATAATATGATGGCCACTGTATCAATAATTAGCACATCTATCATGTCACATAATTTATCATTTCTTTTTAGTGGTTGAAATAATTAAGATCTAGTCTCTTGGCAAGTTTGATAATTATAATACAATATTATTATCTATATTCACTATACTGTGCTTTAGATCTCTAGGATTTATTTACCATTCATTACAAGTTTGTACCCTTATATAGAAAAGACCAAAGACTCAATCCAAAAACTGTTGGAACTAATCGATAAATTCAGTAAAGTTGCAGGATATAAAGGCAATATACAGAAATTAGTTGCATTTCTAATAATGAAACACCTGAAAAAGAAATTTAAAAAGCTATCTCATTCACAACAGCATCAAAAACAATAAAATACTCAGGAATAAATTTAACCAAGGAAGTGAAAGATCTGAACAATGAAAACTACAAGACTTTATAGAAAGAAACTGAAGAAGACTCAAACAAATGGAAAGACATCTTGTGTTCATGGATAGGAAGAATTAATATTGTTAAAATGTCTATACTACCCAAAGCCATCTATAGATTCAACCCAATCCCTATCAAAATTTCGATGACATTCTTCATAGAAATAGAAAGAACAATCCTAAAATTTGTATGGAACCACAAAAGACCCTGGATAGCCAAAGCAATCTTGAGAAAGAATATCATATTTTTTTAAAACATAATGTTTGATATTTTCATTCTGCCTTTATTTCAAGTCTAGGACTCTAGACCTGAATTAATTTGAAAGACATACTATAGTATCTAATCCAATGGAGATTCCTACCAACTTGGTTTTTAGAGTTAGTGATTAGTTAAAAGATCCTTTGTACCCATGAATGTTCTTTTCCCACCTTGCAGGTGTCAAGGTAGAAGAAGCCAATGACTCTGGTCATTGCAGAAGAAAGAAGGAGAGCAGCGGCCAGAGGAAGAGCAAACGAGATGATAGAACCAAATGTGAATGAAGGCAGCAGCAGGTGGTTCTGTGATGAGCAAACAGATTTTTTTTTTACGTTGCATTTATTCATATTTTTATGTTTAATTTTGTCCTTTGATTGTAATGACAGGTTGTGGTTACACATTATTAGAGATGAATACTAAAGAAGTGACTGAATAAAAGGGCAAGAAATTGAGGATGATTGGTGTCATCCCAGCAGCGAGGGAAGGCAGAAGACAGGATCTTTTTTTCTCGGTCTCAGATGCTGCATGTACCTCACCCACACATCCTGGAAAAATCTTGGAATGTTTCATGTTTTATATGGATATAAATATTTATATAATTTATTTATTTATTTAAAATATATAATATTTATATATTTTATTCCATGTGCTTTTGTGTGGCTGTCCAGTGATCAGAAGCCATGGTTGGTGGAGGACAGATGCAGCTCTGCAATCCTGAGGTTACTGAACATATTATTTACATATGATGTATATTCTCTGGGCATGCTATGGCACTTATTATGCCATTTCTGAAGTTCTTATCTCAAACCCTTCATTCTTTTCCAGAAATACAACCATGACTGAATTGCTTCTGAGGAGAGAAAGATAATCAGTTCCTATGTCTTGGGAATACTGTGGGTATCAGGACTTATTTTTTGGGAAAAACTCTAGAAATCTTCAGGAATTAGAGATTAGAATTTAAACCTTAGACACAGTTATATCATCTAGGGCTCTGTAATTGATTTACTTTCAAATTTGGGGTGTGCGCTTAGCTTTGAGATACCTATGTTTTGCATATACCAGGCAGAAACTTTTGCCAATGGATATCAAGAGTCACATATAAGAATGTTCAAAGCAGGGATGTTTATAAGAGCAAGAACTGGGAAAAATCGAAAAGTTCTTTGAAAGGAGAAGGATCAAACTGAGATCAATGGAATACTATACAACAGTGACAGTGAAAACTATAGCTATTCACATTTATCTTGGATGAAAGTTCAACAATATCAAGTAAATGAAACCATATGTACCACCAGTGGGAGTATAAATTCATACAACCACTTTGGAGAATAATTTATTATCATTTTATACCATTGGAAATATAATAAACATTTGTGGAGTGTTTATTATGTTCCAGTTATTTTCCTAAATGCACAAACACTAATTCATTTTATGCTTATGTAGGTACTGTGATTTTCATCATTTTATACATGAGGGAACTTACACAGAGAGGGTGGGTAACTTAATTAAGATCAAAAAGCCCGTTACTGGTACAACCAGTATTGAACCCAGGCAGTCTGGCTTCAGAGTCCATCATCTCAACCATTATATTATGCTGTCCCTTCTAACTAGTAAAGCCAGTAATTTCACTTATTGACATACACCGTAGAGAAATTTTTCCCATGGTGCAAAGAGATGAATATGCTCATAGCAACTATGTTGACAATGAAAAAATAAAAACAAATAACCTAAAAGTCCATTGATAAGAGAATGGATAAATAATCGAGGTATAGTCATACAGAATAATGTTATACAATAGTGAAAATGAACTAACTGTACCATAAAAATCAATATCAAATAGCAAGGGATAGAGAACATATATCATATATAGATATATATGTTCAAATACATGCAAAACTAATCAATATGCACATACATGGGCATCACACTATCACAAAAATCAATAGCCAATGACGGTTTGAAAAAAAAAAGATCTACTTCACTTGAATTTAAAAAAGTGCAAAATAGAAATACCTTATGATCCAGCTATCCCACTACTGAGTATCTACCCAACGACCCTGAAATCAACAATCCAAAGAGGCTAATGCACCCCATGTTCATTGCAGCATTATTCACTACAACCAAGACCTGGAAGCAACCCAAGTGTCCCTCGACTGATGATTAGATAAAGATGATGTGGTATATATATGCCACGGAATACTACTCAGCCATAAAAAAGATAAAATCGTCTCATTTGCAACAACGTGGATGGACCTGGAGGGTATTATGTTAAGTGAAATAAGCCAGAAAGAGAAAGACAAACACTGCATGATTTCACTCATACATGGAAGATAAACCAACACACTGACAGATAGCACTATTTGGTGGTTACCAGGGGCAAGGAGCGTGGGGGGTGGGCACAAGGGGTGGAGGGATGCATCTATATAGTGATTGGCAAACAATAATGTACAACAAAAATTTCACAATAAAAAAGAAAGAAAAAAATTCAAAATTAAACACATAGAGCAATGTGATTGTTTCTTTGCTTATTGAGTTGGAAAAATGTTTGCATGTCTGCAAAGTATAACTTTTAATGAGATAATTTAAAATATATATTAAAATATTTTAATAAATTTTTAAATGAATTTTTTTTGCAAAATTTTGTGTGAGAAAATAATCACAGATATGCACATAGATTTTTTTTTCAAATAATAGCTTTATTTATAAAAATGAAAAATTGGAAATAAAGTATATTAGTTTACTGGAAAATATCACCAATTGGGTGACTTAAAATACAGAAATTTATCTTCTCACAATTCTGGAAGCTAGAAGTCCAAAGTCAAAGTGTCAGCATGTTTGGTTTCTTGTTCACTTGCAGATTCACGGATGCTTCCTTCTCAATATGTCCTCACATGGTCAACCCTCTGTCCCCTGTCCTCTCTGTCTGTTGTCTGTGCCCTAATCTCCAATTCTTATAAAAATACCAGTCATATTGAATTAGGGTCCACCTTAAGGATTCCGTTTTAACTTAGTTACCTCTTTAAAGTCTTATCTCCAAATACTGTCACATTCTGAGGTATTGGGGGTTAGGGAATTAACATATGAATTTGAAGGGGATGCAATTCAGTATATAAATTAAAATAAATATTAAATAATCCAAAATGAAGTAATATAGCTAATAAAGAAGTAGAAGCCCTTAGAAGCTTTCTCAGTGACATAGAACAGTGCACATGATATATTATGTGAAAAAAATAAGTTTATAAAATGCGAACATATATTCCAACTTTGTTTAAAAAAACCTGAAGGCAACAAAAAGACTAATAGCAGTGGTTATCTCTAAGTGGCATCATCTTAATTATTTTTCTTGTTATCTATGATGAATATAGATATAGAAGATCATACATCAAGAGAAAGCATTAATATATTAAGAGCAATATTCTCTGGTTAAATTTATTTACTAATTTAACCAATAGTTATTGATTGCTTATTCTATGCCTGGCAATCAGGATGGGAAAGGGAAGACTTGGAGGATACATGATTGTTTCTTTTTAGTCACAATGTTTATGCGACCTAGGTTATGAAATTTGTGACTCAGAATAAAACTTATGCGTTACAATTTTTAAAACAATGTTCCTAGGGCAAAGTCATCAAATTCTATCATGCTCCTAAAATACAGGAGAGAGACATGCGGAAGGACACAAAACAGAAGAGGAGGCACATGACAACTTTCTTGAAATATTTGAAAGGCTTCCATGTATAAGAGCATGTGATTTGTAGGTTCATTTTAGGGAACGAAGCTAGGACAAATGGGTAGAAGTTTTATTACATATATGGAAAAAATCATAACAAAATAATATTCTAAAATTACTCTAGACACTCTTAGGAGGTTGTGAGTTTACTGTAATGAAAAAGTTAAAGCTTCGTTTACATTGGCACCGTCTCATAGAAATTTTAACGATGATGGAAATGCCCTATATCTGTGATGCTCGGTATGGAAGCCACTAGCAATATGTAGCTTCTGAGAACCTGAACTATGCTAATACAACTGAGGAACTGAATATTTATTTTATTTAATTTTCATTAATTTGAATTTAAACATCCACATGTGGCTAGTGGCTCCCTATTGGGCAGTGCAGGTCTAGCGGAGCTCTTGTAGGGACACAACCCATCTGAATGGTCAATCAGTAGCACAGTTGGAGTATATGACTGTTTCAGGTCTCTTCCAGCCTAAGATTGTATGATTCTTTGAACTTGAAATTGTGGGACAGTCCTTTCTTCTGTGGGACAGGAAAAAAAGATATCCAAGTTGGAAGGGCCGATGAGCATGCCTTAGATTGTCCAAAGTACTTTGAAAACATGTTTGCCAAATTTGAAGGAGTGGTAGGGAGCAGCGTGTTCAATCTAATGTGAATATCCAGGGACCACTGAATGTTCAAGTTCTTATAGTTCAGCTAAAGGTGATAGAGGACAAACATGTTTGAAATATAGTTTCAGTGTAGCTACAATTACCAATCATTTATACAAATCCCAAATTGATAAATTAGGAAACTGAGACCCAAGCAGTTTGAGTGACAGGACATTTGTCTACTAGATACTCATGCAAACTTTTAGGCAGCCCCTGAGTTTAAGAGCAGCATCTCAAACAATGCCAATTTTAAAAATAGTGATTGTTAGAGTGGGCACTGCAACTCTGGTCAGCTGAGTGAGCTCAGTCCACATTCCACATTACAATGCCTCCTGAAAATGCAGATAAACCAAGAGGACTCTGCAAACACACCCAGGTCCTTAACACAACTGACACATTGAGGAAGGCCAAGGACCTAAAGTTCATTAGATGTATGTTTTAGAGATATAGCTTGAAATTCCAATTTAGTTTAAAGAAAATGTGTTTCTTGTAAAAGAATGAGCAACATTGGAAGGTTTATTTCTATAGACTATTCAAGTAACTGAATAAGCCGTGACCTATGTCTTTGACAAATATCTTATCTATAATAAGCAGGGCTTTGAAGAGAAAACTACAACTTTAAAACTAGTTGCCTGGGTTATAACAAGCATTAATGTCAAGAAAGTCAATTAAGAAGTGACCTCCAACAACAAGCCTTTGTCATTTAGGTTCAGTCCACATTCTTTGCCAGCCTCGATGTGAGTAGCACTAACTGTTGACCTTTTGCTTTGCATTGAAAGGTCATTAGGAAAAGTTAAGCCTCCTATGTGTTCACTCACTTTTGAAGGCTGCTGCTCTCACCATTCCATTAAACAGGTTATCAAGGGATGGGGTAGAAAAAATTAGATAAAGGCACTATGACCTTTTTATCTATAAACTACATTGAGCAGTTCAAATGGTCATCTGCCATTTAACTGTATAATTAGAAATGCTTTCCTTTCAACTTAATCCACATTCCGTGCCTCATTGTGATAGCAATAGTATGTTAACCTTCACCAATGCGTGGCTTGTTTATTTCCATACTTTAGTGTATAGAAATAGAATATCTTGTTTCTCTAAGCTTCTTTTTCAGTGGCTATTCCCTACCAAAGACATCTCAGACAGCCTCTCAAACTGAACTGCTATGACTTGAAAAATAAAAGTAGTGGGTGTTATAAAGTGGTTAGGACAAACACTAGTAGATATAACTGAGAAAAGTTCATTTTAATTTGCGGGTATGTTTGGGAACCACAGTAAAGAAACGTAGAAGTATAGATATTACATGCATGAAAAATTATTTCTGATTGGATGTTTAACATTACAGAGAGAGGAACAGATAGAGAAACGTTAAGTGTTGAACTGGTGGGTAAATAAAAACCCATGATACAGTCGTATCAAGGCCAAACTTAGGAAAATCCTTTTGTCTCCATTTCTCTAGGTGAAAAATGTGTATAAGCTGCTTCAGCCTATTTTTACCAAGACAATGCAACAACGTATGCATTTATAAATGTCTCAATGCCCTTATGAGAAAAAAGTATATACATTTTGCTAGTGTTTTAATCAGGATTATATTTAATGAAGGAAAAAAATGTGTTGCTATATACATGTATTGCTATAAATGGAATTTTAGATAAGAATATTATTCAA
This sequence comes from Diceros bicornis minor, assembly GCF_020826845.1. NCBI lineage: Eukaryota > Metazoa > Chordata > Mammalia > Perissodactyla > Rhinocerotidae > Diceros > Diceros bicornis. The sequence continues at coordinate 13,464,078 of NC_080754.1, read as the reverse complement.
CATTCTAGTTAGATAATAGCATCAATAATAGTATCTGATTTTACAGGTATGACATTCTAAAACTCCAAAATCCTAGGTTTAGAGACATACAGCTTCAAAGGAATCATCTCAGCTAAAGACTGTGCTTTGGCTTTTTATAGAAACATGTAATTTCCTGAAAGCTGCTATGTTACGAATTATATAGAGTAATAAGTATAGGTCTTTGATAATATGTTGTCCTATTTTGGGCTTTAATTTGTACAGCAGTGAGTGTCATTCCATAGAGTGTCCTCTCTGTGTGAATATACGTACTACATTCAAATGCATCCTTGGGAACATATTCTTTTTATATTTATTTTTAAATATTTCCATTCCTTACCAAAGTAACAGCGAAATGGAAGGGATATCCTATATAAATTTGAAGATGAAATCTATTCCTTCTGTGTTTCTGAAACTTGCTACATGTTAGGATTTGGTGGCTGTTGAAACTTCAAGGAAAGATTACCGCAGAAATCCAGCGTTTTCTCTTTAGCCATTAAGTGGATGCTACTGAAGGCGTTGGGTTTGTTGCTTCTTGGCTTTTCCAGAATGCTAGGGATTATTTTGTGTATTCTCTATAGACTAATTCATAATTTTGACGCTGTTTTTGATAAAGTATATTTCCAGCGGGTTCTTGGGGAAGGGCGTGCACATACTGTCTTGGCGTCAAGCGGAAAGCACCGGCTCATCACGAGAGCCTGAGGCTTCTCATGGGCTTTGCCGTCAGACAGGTGTTTGAAGATTGTTCAGTAGCCTTGTGTCTCATTGTTATATTTTGCTTCCAACTTGGATTAAAGGAGAGTTGCAAGCAAGATCCTGGCAAGACAGTAACATTTACTTTGTGTATAAACTCTTGCAGTAGATCAAACTAAAATAGAAGAATCTCATGTTTGTTAGTAATAGCTAATTGGACCCCCGCAAACATCAAGTATGGGTCCCTTTAATTTGGCAGTCTCACCCTAAATGGAGTGATTATCAACACTAAAGTGGTTTAATTATCTTGAGATAAGAGAGGGACGGCAGTTATCAGGAGGGAGGGTGGTTTTTGAGTCATGTGCTCTGCTTGGAAGGGGAGATGGGAGATGCTATTAAAAACAATTTGCTACTCAGGCATTTTAGAAAATATATTTGCCTAGCCTCAGGGATTTAGAGGTGTCTGGAGCTGCTTGGTAGGCAGGCTGTCTGAGAGAGAATGTAAAACACGGTAGAAGAAGAACGAAAAATAGTCCTATATCTAATCTACTTGACTTCTCACTTTTCTCTTTCTTTTTCCGGTGGTCTTAAAATGGTCATGAAATGAAGGGATGAAAAGATGCTCAATTGCTGGAATGCTTGTAAGAAAAAGGAGGATTACTCAAGCATCCTCTTAGTTATATGGTAATGAAGAACTCAGAGCAGCCATGATTCTCTCTCAATCTGTAATACAACAATTCGGTACACTTGAGATAGCCCAGGATGCTGAGAGCAGCAAATTCAGGAAAGGAGGAAATGACCCAGATGCTATGGTAAAGGTACCTAGTGGACCCTCAGTAGAAGAGTTCTCACCGTTACCTCCAGCTAGTTCTGCTGGGACACTCAAAGAATCAAGGATTTTCTCTTCTTTAGATAAGATTATTATCATTATTACTAAAAGGAAAACAATAACCGCTACTACTACTGCTACTACTAGTAACAATAACTGCTGTGGTGGCTCATTTTATGTGTCAACTTCACAAGGCCAAGTGATGCCCAGACAGCCAGAACATTATTTCAGGGTGTGTCTGTGAGGGTGTTTCTGGAAGAGATTAAAGTTGAATTGGTGGACTAACTAAAGTAGATGGCCCTCCCCAATGTGGGTGGACACATCATCCAATCCATCCAAGGCCTGAATAGAGCAAAAGGGTGGAGAAAGGTTGAATTCTCTTTCTGCTTTACTGCTTGAGCTGGGATATTTGATCTCCTGCCTTGGTACTTTTGGTTCTGAGGCCTTCAAACTTGAACTGGGATCTGTACCTCAGCTCTGAGGCCCTCAGATCTTGCAACTATATCACCGGCTTTCCTGGGTCTCCAGCTTGTAGCATATGTATATATCTTATTTGTTCTGTTTTTCTGGAGAATACTGACTAATACAACTGCTAATTATTAAGCAAATACTGTGTTAGGATCTGTATTTCATTCTTTGTATGCATCATTATTAGTCTTCACTGCAACCCACATACACAGGTCGCCCTATATTGTAGGTGAAGAAATAGGTTCTGAAAGGTTAAGCACACCCATCAAGTAAATGATGGATCCAAGGTTGGTACTGTAGCTCAAAAACCCAGGTTTAGTCATGACTTAGTCAGTTAGTACGTAAGAGGTGCTTACCATTGTGAGGAATTCAGTCTATAAATCGTATACAGCAAACCAGATGTACAGAGCCCTTTACCTTGATCTCTTGAGTCTGAGCTCTTTTGTCTCTCCATCCTGGTCAGCCCAGCTTGGAGATCACCAGTCATGGATTCGTGTGGTCATCTCAGTCCCACGTTGTTGCTCTATATTTTTCTCACTTCATTTTAGTTGCATTTTTCTTCAGAGTTCTCTTTCTAATTAAGACTTTTGCTCGACCATTTCCTTTCTAACAGCAAAAACATACTAGATCTTATTTCAATATCTTTAGTATCAATTTATTTATTCTTTAAAAATTTATTGAGGGCTTATTTTATGTTGAAGAAACCAACACAAATGTGAAAAAGTTCATGCCCTTAGGAAACTTGTCAGCTAAATAGGACTTAGATATAGAAAAATAATTAAATACAATTCAGTGTGATATACAGAATTGTAGTGATAGACACATAGCAATAAGTTCTTGAACTAGGGTGGGAGCATCAGGGGTCTCTCCTGGAGGAAATAGTGACTGATATGAGAGTTAAACACCAAGAATGAGTTTTAATCAAGTGAAGAAATGTGGTGCATTTCAAAAACAGGAAATAGAAAGCGTAAAGGTAGAATTAAAAGAAAATTGCAATTAATTCTGAATGATTGGAATTTAGGTTTGGGAGGGTGGAGGCATGTAAGAGATCAGATGGAAGAAGTATTCAGAAAGTAAACCAGGAAGGACCTTGGAGGTCATAATAAGAAGACTTGAATTTTATCAAGTGGATAGTCCCTGGCGATCTGACATTCTAATCCAGAAACGGAATAATAAGGGCTGAACTAAGGCAGCAACGATAGTCTATAGCAAGCAGTCACATCTGGCCCCTGTTGTCTGAGCACTTTATAAATTGTCACCCCCCAAATTACATTATATACTACTAAGTTCTATCTTCTGCAGGAAGGGGGTTCAGTAACAGCACTATAACTGGAATCTGGGCAGTAACCCATGGGCAGAGATTCCTCACAGATATAATATTCTCTGTACTCCAAATTCCCCAAGAAAATTAAAATTTTAAATTTCCCTAACAATTTGAGTTACTGACACTGATTAAAAACGTTTTTGAAAAAAAATAAGGACATCTTAACCTGAAACAGCAGCTTAGTATTTATTTTTGCATGTGTACATGCCAGTGTGCTTGCTAATTTTTATCAGATATGGTCATATCCTTGATCTTTCTAGAAAGCAGAAAGTGATGAGCCTTACCTTGGGGAAAAGCTGGGCTATTTTTCTCAGCCAGTTGATAGTGGAACAGCTTTTAGTATCCTGTCAAGTATACTAGATGGAGAATCAATCAACAGTATACATTTATTAAGGACCTACTATGTGTCCACATTTTGCTCAGTGCTGTGAAATGTAAAAACAGAATGTAACTAGTGTCTCTATCTTCAAGTTGCTAAAATGTAATTGGAGAGAGTAAAAAAAAAAGTCCCCAAATAATTAATAAGATTTGGGACAGTAAGATTTTTTTGAACTTGTTAGTATAGGCTATGAAAGCCGTGGGAGTTTAGAGAACAATTCAAGGCAGGATATGCTTCTAGTGGCGGGAATATAATATTTAAAAGGAAGTTCTGGCTGAGCAAAAAGGAGGAAGTAAGCTTGGATGTTGAGAGTGGAGGGAGCTGGGTGGAGGTGCAGATTATCAAGAACCTTTAACATTAGGCAAGAAATTTAGGTTTTATTGGATAAGTTGTCAATAGAAGAATATATTAACGAGGCCTTTTTTAGGGGGAGGGAACTACTCTTGCAGTGTATGTGGATATGCAGCTCTGTGCCTCACTGGGTTTTGTGGCTTGAGGGAAACTTCGCTGTCCTGGCCTGGCTCCCCTACGGAAGCAGAGGCTGAGACACGGGCTTGCATGGAGGTAGTTTATTTTGAGGCGTCACCCCAGGAATCAGGATGGGGGCACTGAGATGAGAGGAATAGGGAAGAAGGACAAGCCAATTCAGGGTTCATTACTAGGCAGGCTCTGTGAAGGCAGCTGGGCTGATCAGGCTGGGAGCTTCTGAGGAGCCATCTCACAAAATGGTCACCCAAGGGACGGAAGACAGGAAGGAACATTCATTCACAACTGCTCCGTGGGGTATTAACTCCCTCGTGCTTTCCATTGCATTCCCGTGCTCACTGCTGAGTCAGAGAAGCCCAAGACCAGATGTGAGACATTCTAGGTAGAGCCGAGAAGGTGCTGTCACGTTAGACTTTGTCAAAGGTGGTGCTCTGAAGGAACTGGAGTTGAAGGTGGGCTGAGAGGAGCTGACCCTGAGAAGAGTACGAGGTGTCAGACATATTCGTCATTTCAGCCTGAAAGGGGCAAGGCCTGTAAGAATTTTAAACTATTACACAACAAATTCAGATTTATTCTTGGCAAAATTACCATTTTAGTGATTGACTAACAAAGTGTTGCCTAGAAATCATTTGGGCATATCTTTTAATGGATAGTTAAAAATGTTTTATTATTAATGTATTAATATTAATATTAATGTATTAATATTTCTCAACGCCTACTATGGTGCTTGGCACAGAGCAGATGTTAATACTATGTAGGGAAGGATTGGGTGCATTGATTCATGTAAACAGGTGCTCCCAGATGTGTTGGAAGTTACATTTCTCAGTACGGTTTGGGTAGTAATGGTATCAAGGAATGCTTATTCAAAAATTTAATTTGTTTTGCAAACATTTACAGAGGGCACCAGGGAAAACAATAGCTTACCTTTAAACTAGATTATTTCAAGAATTAGTTCCAGTCATAATTGATTAGTATTTAAGTAACATGAGTTTTTTTCAATTAAATTGTTTAACTGTCTCTATCTAAAATGTTCTATAATCTGTAGTGACCAGGAACGACCTCATGTGCAAATGTAAATTAAAAAAAAAAAAAAAAAAAGCCACGGAAGGGTTAACCAAAGAACTAATAAAAGGATTCTTTTGTAAAGTTTCTAGTCTGCTTCCATATCACATACACAACTTATAGCTTTAATGGAAATATTATGGTAAAGTGAGGTATTTTCAAGATGTGGAATTGTCTTTTCCACTCTCCTTTGAATGATTTTTTGTGTAATAAATGCATCATAAGCAAAAAGTTATGGACCACCTGGTATGTGTCCACTCAGCACTGTTAGAATAAGCGTCTGCTCTCATCTATACCTGTACCTTTTCTTCCCTGAAGGAGATCCTTCACATACTAAGAAGTTCCTGGATGCAAAATTTTATTTTATTTTATTTTTGTTGAGGAAGATTGGCCCTGAGCTAACATCTGTTGCCAGTCTTCTTCTTTTTTGCTTGAGGAAGATTGTCACTGGGCTAACATCTGTGCCAATCTTCCTCTATTTTCTATGTGGGAAGCTGCCACAGCATGGCTTGATGAGTTCGAACTCATGAATCCAGGGCTGCCAAAGCAGAGTGCGTGAACCTAACCACTATGCCACTGGACCAGCCCCAACCTAGATGCAAATTTTAATCTTAAAACACAGGTATTTGACTCATAATGCTCTCATCAGGCTCTGGAAAACCACCATCTAGTTCCGGCATGTTGCCTACAGATCTCTTCCTGATGGGAGGCTTGTGAGCTACAGAGCTGGGCATGTTTTGGGCAGAGAGTAAACTCTGGGCCCTTGCTCCCAGACTAATGGATTACGAAAAATCAATTCTGTTACATCTTCAGTCAGCTACAGAGCATTAAATCTGAGTCGTCGCTTCAGAGATATGTATGTTGGTTTAAATTCTGCAGTATTGTGTGGGCTTGCAAGCTCCCAGGATTTCTAATGTCCATAAATATAATAGGAGATTCCTTTTCCATGGAGGTTAATTTTCATTTCAAGTCATCTTAATCCTCATGACAATGAATGGTTTGATTTTAATGAAGTAATTCATGACAGACAAGATATCACCAGGGAACCAGCTGAAAAATGTTTGCTTTTTGTCTGAGATTGTATTTTTTCAGGATTCTGGAGAACTTTGGAAAATGGGGTCAGAGCCAGCCAATAATTGTTTATGTAGCATGGTAAAACTCCTAGTCACCCCATCTAACATATTTATCTTAAACCTTATATCCCAATGCTTGATAAAATTATATCTTTCCCAGTGCAATTTTATATTTTGATATTAGAAGTCTCACATTTAAGAAAATTACTGCTTGTAATATGGGAGGTCAACACCCAATTGTAAAGTGTGATATAGCTCCAGCTTTAAACTAGATCCTCCTCTACTTTCATACATAATATGTTCATAAAAACTGAACGTTGAAAAGTCAAGTGATAGATACTAAAGAGAGAGTTTTAAAATACTAAAAATTTACAATGCCACCTCCCTTTTTAGATAAAATCGTCTCCATCTAAGAAGATGGCATCACCACCTACTTAGCTGCTCAAATCATTTATACAGGTAATTATCCTGGAGTCTTCATTGCCCTTCACCAGCCCTACAGAGAGTCTTGTAGATCTGTTTCCAAAATAGATCTGTTCTCTTGTCTATTTTCAGGGCTACCGCTCTATTCCAAACATTCATGTCTCATGTGGACTGTGATAATATCCTGCTGTCCGATCTTCCTGTGTCCACTTTTGTCCCCTTATGTACGTGATTCACGCGGCAGCCAGAGTAATATTCTTGAAACTTAAATGAAAAAAAGTCATTCTACTTTTCCAAACTCTCCAGTGGATTTACATCACAGTCTAAATAAAATCCAAATGCTTTACCAAATCAAGGATTCTTCTTCTTCAGGGATCAAGGAACTGAAGAAAACTGGCCATCCTGGACTTTCTCTTCTCTTTTGAGCATGGCTGATCTCTTTCTATTCTTCTTTTTTTTTCCTGCTCTTTCCTCCATAAGCATTTCTGATGTTCTTGTATTTACTAGGTTCTGTGCGAAGCAGTGAAGTCCCCGTGACTGGCATTTTCTTACCTATCAGAGCACGATAAAAGATTTGATCTATCATTCAAGCCCTAGCTTCTACAACAAATTGTTAAAGAAAACTCTCATGACCCTCTCAGCAAGGTGTAATCTCTCTTGATCTTTTTAAAGGTATTATTTACTTAAAATGCACACATTTTAAGTCTTCAACTTGATGAATTTTAGTAATTGTATAAAAATTGTGTAAGCACCATTTTAATAAAAATATAGAACAGCTTTTTTATCCTAAAGGTATTCTCATTCCACTTTGCTGTTGATCCCCACCCCAAGTAACCACTGATGTGCTTGGTGTTACTATAGTTGGGTCTCTCCTTGATATCATATAGTTGGTATTACAAAGTATGTCGTTTGACTTCTTTCACTTAGCATAACATTTTTGAGATGCATTTATGTTGTTAGGTGTATAAATATTTTGTGTTGCTGAGCAATATTCCATAGTATGAATATATCACAATTTGTTCATCCATTGCCCAGTTGATGGAAATTTGGTTTGCTCCTAATTTTTGGCTGCCATTGCTATGACCACATGTGTACATGTCTTTGTGTGGACATGTGTTTTTGCTTCTCTTAGGTAAATACCTAGGAGTAGAATCACAAGTGTATATTTAATAATATAAGGTACTGCATACTGGTTTCAAAAATGGCTGTAATATTTTGCATTCCCACCAGCAATGTTTGAGAGTTCTAGTCGCTCCACATCTTCATCAACACTTGGTATGGTAAGTCTTTTTAACTCTAGCCATTCTAATGCATGTGTAATGGTATCTCATTGTCATTTTAGTTTGCAATTCTCTGATGGTTGTGATGATGAGTAACACTTCGTGTGCTTATTGTGCATTTGTCTATCTTCTTTTGTGAGATATATTTTCATATATTTTATCTATCTTTTTATTGTCTTATAAGTGACTTGTAAGTGGTCTTTATATATTCTAGAGATAAGCTGTTTATTGGATGTATGTTTTGCAAAAACTTGATCACATATTGTGACTTGTCTTCGGTTCTGGTAACTATGGCTTTCAGAAAGAAAGAGTTTTAATCTTGATGAAGTTTATTTTATCAATTCTTTCTTTTATAAAATTTGTGCTCTTCCGGTTCTGTTTAAAAATTCATTGCCTAACCTAATGTCACAAAGATTTTCTTCTATGTCTTCTTTTAAAGTTTCATAGTTTTAGTTTATTACCTATTTTGACTTAATTTCTGCATATGCTGAGAAATGAGGGTCAAAGTTAATTTCTTCCCATACAGATATCTAATTGTTCATGCATCTCTTGTTGATAAGAATATCTTTTTCCCAATTAATTAACTTTGCACTTTTGTCAAAAATCAATTTACTGTATATGTATGAGTCTATTCCTGGACTCTGTAACCTGTTCCACTGATCTATTGTATCTTTAAGGTAAGTCTTGAAATTAGTCAGCGCAAGTGCTTCAACTTAGTTATTTTCCAAAGTTATTTTGGCTATTCTTGTTCTTTTGCATTTTCATATAATTTTTAAAATAAGCTTAGAAGTTTCTGCAAAAAATCTGGTAGAATTTTGATTGTGATTGCACTGTATCTACAGTTCAATTTGGAGAGGATTAACCTTATTGAATCTTCCATCCATGAACATAGAATATCCCTTTTATGTACTTAGGTCTTCTTTTTTTTTTGTTTTTTTAATAATTTTATTTATTTATTTATTTTTTCCCCAAAACCCCAGTAGATAATTGTATGTCATAGCTGCACATTCTTCTAGTTGCTGTATGTGGGACACGACCTCAGCATGGCCAGAGAAGCGGTACGTCGGTGCACGCCCAGGATCCAAACCCAGGCTGCCAGCAGTGGAACACGTGCACCCAACTGCTAAGCCACAGGGCCGGCCCCACTTAGGTCTTCTTTAACTTTGCATTTTAAAATTTTCACTTTTCAGTAGAAAAGTCTTGCAAATTTCTGCAAATTTATCCCTAATTACTTTATATTTTCTGATGGTATTGTAAATGCATTACTTTTTTAAAATTTTATTTTCTAGTTATTTTTTTGCTACTATGTAGAAATACAAATGATTTTGTCTATTGATCTTGTGTCCAACCACAGTGTAAAATGCACTTATTTATTCTAGTAACATTTTGCACGCTCCTTAGGGTTTTTCTACGTGTACAATCATGCCGTCTGCAAATAAGGACAATCTATATGGCTTTTATTTCTTTCACTTACTTTGACGTGTTAGTTGGACCTTCAGTAGCTATCTTCTGTGCGTTTCTGACATATCTACTGTTTAGTTTTTTTTGTGCTTTTTGTTGCTCGGTCATAAAAGCAACTTCTTTAATCTGTGTATTCTATCTTTTGAGTTATATAAAGTTCTGCACTTTTTTCTCTGAGGGTATGGGGGTGGGGGAGGTCAGCATGATTATATTTTAATTAGAAAATGTGACATCTGGATATAAAAATCAATTTTCAAAAATTGATAAAAGAACATTCCACTACAAATCATGAATCTTTGCATTTAAGAATAGCTTCAAAATATTTAAAACAAGTACTCTGAAAAATGCAAAGAGAAACTGAGAAATCCATAATTACAGAAAGACACTTCAACATACTTCTAGAAAGTGGTAAATCAAGCAGACAAAAAATAATAGCTAACACTTAACTGCACACTTCCTTGTGAGTGGCACTGGACTATGTATGCTTTTTCATGCTTATCTAAGGCTATAGAAAATTTTAATAGTAACTTTGAGAAGTCATATACATATACCATATACATCTACCATAAATAAGTTTGTACCTGATAAACAGAGAATAAATATTTTTTCAAACACCCATTAGATATTCATTAAAGGCCACACATTAGGCACCTGCCCCCAGAAAACAAGAAGTATCACTGCAGTTCAACATGGCTGGCAAGATTACAATGAAATGAACATTGCAGCTAAATAGAAGTGGTGAGAATGAACATGCTTACTTTGTTCTAATCTTAGGCAGGAATCACTGAACATTTCAGCATGGAGGATGTAAGCTGTTGATATTGCAGATGTCCTTAATCAGGTTGAGAAAGTTTCCCTCCATTCCTAGTTTGCTGAGAATTATTATCATTGAAAAGTGTCGAATTATTTTCAAAAGCTTTTTCTGCATCTATTGAAGTGATCATATGGTTTTATCCTTTATTTTATTAATATGGTGAATTACATTGATTAATTTTTCAAGTATTAAACCAACCTTGAATTCCCAGGATAAACTTCCACATGGTCATAATGTATTAATTTTTTTGCATATTTTTTTGGATTTTATTTGCTAGTATATTCTTAAGGAATTTTTATATCTGCGTTCATGAGGAATATTAGTCTGTGGTTCTCTTTTCTATGATGTCTTTAGTTATTTTATTTTATTTTTTTATTTTTTTTTTTGTGAGGAGATCAGCCCTGAGCTAACATCCGCCAATCCTCCTCCTTTTTTGCTGAGGAAGACGGCCCTGGGCTAACATCGGTGCCTATCTTCCTCCACTTTATATGGGACGCCGCCACAGCATGGCTTACCAAGCAGTGCGTCGGTGCGCGTCCAGGATCCGAACCAGCGAACCCCGGGCCGCTGCAGCGGAGCGCGCGCACTTAACCGCTTGCGCCACCGGGCCGGCCCCCGTCTTTAGCTATTTTTGAAATCAGAGTAACATTGGCCTCACAAAATGAATTGGGAATTGTTCCCATCTCTCTTTTCTCAAAGTGTAGGATTGGAATTATGTTTCTCTTAAGTGTTCGAAAAAAATCTTCAGTGAAACCATTCGAGACTGGAGGACTTTTCCTCTTTTTTTTTTTTTTTTCCGAGGATAGGAGGGTTAATTATGAATTCAATTTCTTTAATTTATGTAGGGCAGTACATGTTTTATACTTTTTCTTGGATGAGTTTTGGTAGTTTGTGTCTTTCAAGGAATGTGTCCATTTCATATAGGTTGTCATATTTATTGCCATAGAGTTTTTTATAATATTCCCTTGTTATCCTTTTAAAGTCTGAAGACTCTAATGATGTCTCCTCTTTCATTTCTGTTGTTAGTAATTTGTGCCTTATCTCTCTGTTCTTCCTCCTTCCTCCCTTTCTTCCCTCTTCTGTCTTTCCCTGGCTAAACATTTATTCATTTTATTGATTTTTCCCTCCAAATCTTTTAATCTCATTATTTTATCTATTGTTTGTTGTTTCTATTTCATTGATTTCTGCACTTATATTTATTTCCAATTCTGCATGTTTCAGGTTAATTTAATTCTTTTTCTTAGGGTAGAAGGTTAGCTCAGTCATTTCAGGCCCCTCCTTTTCTTTAATACAGGCTTTTAGTGCTATACGTTTCCTTCTAAGCATTGCTCTAGCTACAACTCACAAATTGTGATACATTATACTTTTTTATCATTGATTTCTAATTTTTCTTTAATCCAATATTTATTCAGAAATATATTGTTTAATTTGCAAACATCTGGAATTTTTCTGGCAATCTTACTGTTACTGGGTTTTAATTTAATTACATTGGGTTTAGAGAACATACTCTGTATGATTTCAAACTTTTAAAATTTATGGAGGCTTTTTTTATTGCTCAAAATATGGTTTATCCCGGTACATGTACCGTTGCATTTGGAAAAGATGTGTATTCTGCTATTTTGCAGTGTAGTGTTTTATAAATATCAATTAAGTCAAGATATTTGATAGTGCTTTTCATATTTTCCATGTCTGTTGATTTTTTGCCCCATTATTTAATAATTAGAGAAAGTATGTTAAAATCTTCATGTGAAATTGTGGAATTATATAATTCTCCCTTCAATTCTGTTAATTTTTGCCTTATGTATTTCAAACTTGTTATTAGGTGCTTGCACATTTATGATTGTTCTCTTTTCCTGATGAATTGACCCTTTAATTCTTATGAAGTATCCCTCTTTTAGTCTTAATATCTACTTTCTCTGATAGATATACAGCTATTGCAGTCTTCTTATGCTTAGTGTATGCATCGTGTATCTTTTCCATTCATTTACTTCTAGGCAATCTAGCTTTATATTTTAAAAGGTGTGTCTTATAGGCAGCATTTAAATGGTTTTTTTTTTTAACCATTTTGACAATCTCTACCTTTTAATTAAAATGTTTAGTTAATTAACCTTTAACATAATAATTGATGTCTGTTGTATTGGAGTCTACTATTTTACTTGTCTATTTTAGTTTTTGTTCCTCTGTTTCTCCTTTCCTGATTTTTTAAATTATTATTTGGATTTTTTTTTAGAATTCCATTTAAAATTTTCTATAAACTTTTGGGTTGTATTTTTGCATTTTTAATGGTTGCCTTACAAATAACAACATACATCATTAATTTTTCCCAGTCCACTTATAGTTAATACTATATTACTTGAAATAAATTATAGACATTTTGCAAACATATATACCTATTTTCTCCTTCCTCTTTGTTATAGTTGCTTCATATATATAGTATATATTACATAAATACATTTTAAAATCTAGAAAAAAATTTTTAAAGTTTTATTTTAAACATTTGCATGATTTATAAAGAAACAAAGTTGATAAAAGGTAAAATGAAAAATAACTTGCATTTATCTGGATATTTACCATTTCCATATTTATGATTTATCCAGATATTTACCAATTCTTCTTTGTTTTCTGGGAATCTCAGTTTCTATCGGTATCACTTTCCTTCAGCCTGCAGAATTTCCTTTAGTATTTCTCGTAGTGCAGGTTTGTGCCTCTTGATTTCCTGAACATGTCTTTATTTTCCCTTTCTTCTATTTTTTCCAGCTTCATTGAGGTAGAATTGCCAAAAAAAATTGTATATGTTTAAGGTGTACAGCGTGATGGCTTGGTACACACATTGTGAAATGATTAGCACAATCAAGTTAATTCACACATCCATCACCTCACATAGTTATTTTTTTCTGTTTTTTTGGTGTGGTGAGAACACTTAGGATTTACTCTCTCAGCAAATTTCAAGTATACAAGACAATATTATTAATTATCATGTTGTACACTAGGTCCCCAGAATGTATTCATCTTATAACAGAAAGTTTGTACCATTTGAATAACCCCTCATTTTCCTCAGACCAAGCCCCTGGTAATCACCGTTCTACTCACTGGTTCCACAAATTTGACTTTTTAGATTCCACATACAAATGAGATTATACAATATTTGTCTTTCTCTAGTTGGCTTATTTCACTTAACATAATGTCCTCTAGGTTCATCCATGCTGTTGCAAATGGGAGGATTTTTAAAAATTTGTTATGGTTGAATAGTATTCCACTAATTATCTATCTATCTATCCATCTATCATCTGTCTTAAAGTCCCTTTAATCTTTTCTTTGTCTTGTTTTTTTGGCTCTTAAGTTCATCCAGTAAATTTTTATTTCAAAATTTTACTCTTGAATTTACATTTGGTTCTTTTTCATTGTTTCTATTTCTTCCCTGACGATTTCTATTATTTTGCTTATATTTTTATTTATTGTAAACACATTTTATTTTAGCTTATTAAGAATAATTATCATAGCTGCTTTACAGTCTATGCCTGTTAGTTCTAATATCTGGCTTATTTAGCATTCAGACTCAGTAAGTTTTCTTTTCTCTTGAGAAAATGTTCCATTTTCTTGGTTCTTCTTATTTCAGTTAATTTTGGGTGGTATTTTGGACATTATGAGTGTTAAGTTGTAGAGATTCTGGATTGTGCTATTTTCTCTGATGAGTGTCTGCTTTGTCCTATAAAGTCGTTTTCTTTTGCCTGGGATTGAACTGCAAACTCTGCCTCTTGGGCAACATCTCTGATCTTAATTCAGATCTCTTGTCTTGAGCTGAGTTGCTCTGAGTCTGTTCTGTACATCTTCGGTCCAGGAATCAGTCAGAGATTGAGGAAACAGTTTATGGATTCCCTCTCTGACGTTTTCCCTTTCAGGAGACCCCCACTCTCTTCAGCATTTATGGTTTTCTGGCTTCAGTGCTCTGGTTCCCCAGGTTAGAAAGGCTGTGTGTTTTAACACACATGTCTCTGTGACCGCTGTATAAACAGTGTGGATTGAATTTGGTTCTAGGTTAAAAGCCTTGTAGACTTACTAACCAGTATAGCTCCTGTCTTTCTTCCTTCAGTTATTATGCACTTCCGAGAGAATCTGTTTCTGTTTGCTCTCCAGTACCTTCAGGGAGTTGCTTTTTGCATTATGTCCAAGTTTTATGGTAGTTTTCTGCAGTAAATTAATCCATAGGCTTTTAGTTTGTCTTACCTGTAAGAGGAAGAGGCTCTCTCTTGCTGATGAATCTCCACAGTTTTTGAATCTGGGCCTTGAAGTCTCTCTTATATATAATATTTTGTGTCTTGCTAAATATTAAGTATTTTTGAGACAAGGACAATACCATGCTCATCCTGTAGCTGTGGCATACAGTGGATGTTCAGTATATTTCTGTTGGATTTAGCTGAAATTAAACCACACTGACTTAAATATATGCAGTAGAGAAAGGATTTACCAGCTAGAAGGGAGACAAACAGAGGAAGCTTCAAAAATGCTAATTGAGGCATTAAACTTATGCCATACTAATTCAATAGCATAAAGCTACGTATGTGTCTTATAAGTAAAAAATCCCCTCAGATGACCAATTTGTAAATTTTAGATCCCTTACTGGATGCCCTTTTTATTTAACCTGATTTTTTCTTGTTAAAACTATATTGATAGAGAATGAAAGCATATAATTTTTTCAGGAGTTCAAGAGCCTTTACAGATGAGAATAGATAGGAAAGAATAAAAGTGGCATAAAAGAATTAAAATAGAAAAGACAATACATCCGAGGGCACCACTGATTTGGAAAGAAGGTTATCCTCTTATTTTGTCAATGCATACCATCTATGTTATTGTTGATGTATGGGAAACATGAGCTCAGAATTTGAGGTCATTAAGAAAAATTGTAGCTTCCTGCATCAAAGCTGTTAATACACAGTGGCAGAGTTTAGATTTTCCACAGTCTGTCTTATAGACTTCATTTTGAATACAGGAGTTATGTATGCTGAGACATTTGAAAGCATTTTACTGCTTTTATTATTGTGACATGCAGATATGTTTTCTGGCTTCTCAGTTTCACTGACTAACTTTGTAAGGAAGGCATGTATCTTGGATGTATTAGAAATTAAACCATTGATCTCCCAGCAAAACTGTCCATATTTGTTTTGTGATCAAAGGTAATATTTATGCATTTTTTAAAAAAGTGGAAGCCTTTTGCAAAGTCCTTCTGGGTTTAGCTTTCATTTAGAAATGGATTGAGAGGATGTTTTAGGATTAAAAACTAAAACAAATAAAATGAGTCTGAAAGGCTCTTTGACCCACAAATAATAGTGGACATAAGGGTAAAATTATCCAGGTATTGGATCCTGGTATGTGTGTTTAAAAGTGCTTATTGAGTATCGAGAAACTAAAGTCTGACTATATCCCTGAAAATTTGGAGAAAGTTAAGAGCTTAAGAAAGGACAGTTTGTTCTCAACCTGAGGCCCCAAAATAATGGACTATTCTTGCCTAGTATAAAGCCTTATAGCCCATTTTATGAAATTACCACATGGGCCAACTCTGAACTGAACTCAGCTCACGCCCACCATCCTTATTTTCCCTTCCGCAAATACCTATATAACTCAGTGAACAATGCAGTGCTTTCATTTTGAGTTTTATTATGGAAATAATTTAAGTAAGAAGATAACAATGTTTGTATTCTCTATTTATGAGATTTCTGATAGATATAAAACCCTAATAAATCATTTCCCTTCGTGAAAAATTATAATGAAAAAGAAGCAAATAAATAATTTACTTAACAGCCAAAAACCTTTGAAACGCTGTGTGTATTTCCCTGTTATTGTTATCATAGTTCAAACATACGTCATAATAAAATGGGTCTCAATTCTATTAGTGAAACTTCCAGAATTCATGAGACTGAGATGTCAGCTCTTAAAGAGTCCCGTGTCTCCATTCTTTGCTCTTTCTCAAATTTCTTCCATGTTTTATGACATCAATTAACTGATCTTTTGAATAAAGTTTTTTGTGTAAGTTTTTAAAAAATATATTTATAAAATAAGCTCCATCACTGTTTATATAAATTGACAAATCTGAGTGTCTTTTTTGTTTGTTTGTTTTGCTGGTTTTTAGTAAGGACTTCAGTTCTGATTTGCAATTGTAAAGTAAGTAAAATTATCTGATAATGGGAGGAGGGTACTCCTTGACTATTTAGAAGTTTCAGAATAGCTAATATTTTTTCGCATTTTTTATGATGTCAAATACAAGAAAAAAGCAATGTTATATTTTCATATTTTATTAGAGATTATTTTTCTTGTGAACACTGACCACTGCTGGAATTTAATTATTCAATTTTAAATTAAAACATAGTTTTCCAGGGGGCCGGCCCCGTGGCTTAGCAGTTAAGCGCGCATGTTCCACTACTGGCGGCCTGGGTTCGGATCCCCGGTGCGCACCGACACACCGCTCCTCCTCCGGCCATGCTGAGGCAGCGTCCCACATACAGCAACTAGAAGGATGTGCAACTATGATGTACAACTATCTACTGGGGCTTTGGGGAACAAAAGGAGGATTGGCAATAGATGTTAGCTCAGAGCCGGTCTTCCTCAGCAAAAAGAGGAGGATTAGCATGGATGTTAGCTCAGGGCTGATCTTCCTCACAAAAAAAACTTAAACAAAAAAAAGTTTTCCAATTTAAGTTACATAATCATGACCTTTCCCTACCCTTCTCCTATGTCCTTTGAAGAAAAAACAATTAAACCTACACTTTAGAAGAAAGTTCACCATAATTACATCAAATCAAAGAGGATTAAGATATTAAGGAAGAAAAATGTATATTTCTTCCAAAATAGTAATCAACTTCTTTGCCTGTCAATAAGCAAATGTAAAATTTCCTTGTTTATAAATATAAATATTTGAACTTGGGAAAATTATTTAAAATTTATGTCTTAAGTTGGTTACACAATAATTTCGTGAATTTGTAGAGAAACTTTGGAAATGGATTTTATCAATTTGATTTGATAATGTAATGTACTTAAAAATTCTGAAACTAGATCCTAGTGGCTCAATTTATTTTATATTTGATTTAATCCTACTGTACAAATAGAAGGTGAGATTAATTAAGCAGACAAAAGATATTTCTTGACCGTCCTCTGTGTTTAAAGCCCAGTCACAAGCCTCTGTTGTATTTTCTAAGGCTTTTTAAAAGAATGGAAAAATAAATTTCATTTAATCCTTATTTGTGCTGAAATAGTACAAAGTTTGAGCTAGAATAGATAATTAGGCATAATATGTATCCCAGCAACCTAAGAATATGTTACTTTTAAGATTTTAACTTAGCATTCTGAATATCCACTTTAATTAGTGATTGTATAGGTAGATAGTTAATATAGATAAAAGAAAATCAACTTACTTTAACTAATAAATTTATGATTTCATAAATGAATACAAGAATGTCTTGCTTTTGGATGTAATGGAGAAAGACATGCGAGATCGTCTATCTTACTGACAGAGTAAAAAGTCAAAGGGGAAACCAAAAAATCATACATTTAAAAATTTCACTGAAGAACTATGTACAAAATAAATCTAAAGTATCTAAACTCCAGAGGGACAAGCCTCCTAGATGAGTAAGCAACATAGGATGCTTTCGTGTTTGGATCCGGTTGCTGATGTTGGGGACAGGGCAAGCAGAGGAATGAGCCTGCAGAATAAGGACCGTCTTTGCTCGGAGAAAGAGAGACCACTTGAACTTTTGATGAACCTGCGTGCTTAATGTTGAATTTGAGTCCAGAATATTGCCAAACACAAAGTAATCTTCAGTTCCTTGTCACATAGGTCTTTCCCAAACAGCCTTTCCCAAATGGTAGCTTGCTTCATCAAAGTGTGCCAGACAAGAAGTTAATAGACAGAGTCAGCTTTCAAGATGGAAGTCACATTCTTTTGGAACCTAATCATGGAAATCTTATCCCATCATCTTTATAAATTCTGTTCATTAGAAGCAAGTCACTAAGTCTAGGCCCCACTCAACAGGAGGTCATTATACAAGGGAAGAAAGGCAGAAATTAAGACAGAATTGCGGATCTTTGTAGTCTACCTGCCATAGACCTTTATTGTTCCTTTAGACACACTATTAAGCATTAAATTTTAAAAAATATAAAACATGCAAAAATCAGGAAAATGTCAAAGGAAACACACTGACAGATAACCCAGATGTAGAAATTGTCAGTCAAGAAATTTAAAATAACTATCACAAATATGTTAAACTAAGAATCATATAATGAGCAAATTGAGGGGACATTCCAGAAAATATTTTAAATATATTTTAAAAAGGGGCCAGCCTGGTGGCACAGTGGTTAAGTTCGATGTTCTCTGCTTCAGTGGCCCAGGGTTCTCAGGTTCAGATCCCAGGTGCGGACCTATACCATGCATCAAGCTTTGTTGTGGAGGGGTCCCACATACAAGACAGAGGAATATGGGCACAGATGTTAACTCAGAGTCACTCGTCCTCAAGCAAAAAGAGGAAGATTGGCAACAGGTGTTAGCTCAGGGCCTATCTTCCTCGCCAAAAAAATAAACAAAAATGTTAAAAAAAGTCAATTGTAAGCAAAGATCTAAAAATACCATCTGAAATTTAAAAAGTATACTGAATGTTATTAAAAGAAGATTGAATACAGCAGATAAAAGAATCAACAAACTCAAAGACAGGAAATAGCATTCATTTAAACTGAAACACAGATGGAAAAAAAAAGATTGGAAAAAAGTAAACAAAACCTCACTGATTTTTGGGACAGTTTTAAAAGTTCAAACCTACCTGTAATTCAGGTTTCAGAAGAAGAGGAATAATACAATGGGACAAAACATAGTTTGAAGGAATATTAGCTACAATTTTTCCAAATTTGACCAAAAACATCAACCCACTTGTTTACGAAGATCAGAGATCTCAAGCAGAACAAATGCAAGGAAAAGCACATCATAGTCAAAATTCTGAAAACATGAGAGGAAAAATTGTAAAGAAGCTGGGAAAGGGGAGGGCAATCTATGTTACATAGAGGAAAGCAATGAGAAGAGTGCCAGGAGATGATGATTTAATTATTTCCTCTCATGCTTAGCTCAGATATGCCGGAAACTAAACATAAAACTCAAAAAAGCTAAGAGCTCAATCTCGGCCACTCTGTCATAATAAGATCCCATATAGGAGAGAGGAGATCCCACATAAACAAGTAAGCATGATTCCCAGAGGGTCAGTAATCATGAACGTTAACTTCCTGGATTATCTGAGTGAGAATCTCTTCAGGCATTGTCTTCTATTCTTTGTGACTCCTCTCTTGTGCCGTGTTCTAGTATTCCTAACTTCTAAATTCTTGTCTTAAAATTGGATTTGCATCTCTGCCTGGTTTCTTCGTCATGGCTCCTCGGCTGGATGGCACATACTTTTTACCTATGCTGTGTTGGATCACCCTGATGGCCCGTTCCATACCTTCTGGCTGGTCCTTGGCTCCTACTTATCCGAAACAGGAGAATAGTTCCTGATATTGTCCTCAGTGTGTGGTTATTCCATATGACTGAGAAATCCTATACTAGTGATTAATTTTGAACTAGACATAAAAATAAGTTTTGGCAATTTTTCCCGGGCTCAGCGGAAACTAAGAAGCTTAAGCATCTATTCTATCTCCTCTGCCTCCTCTGGCTGATTTTGGTTGGTTATTTTTTTGGAAGGAGGGTAATGTTGAATTCTTGGACGTGATCTTTTAACAACTTAGTTTATCTAATATTTGTTGTTTCGTTTTCTGTATTCCAGGCTCTGTCTTAAACATTGAGGATTAAATGGAGAACGCGATAAAGTATCCATGATTTATGCTTCAGTGTTGGAGATTGGAATGGTTCATTTTCCCCTATTTTTCATATTTTCAAGTAAGGAAAATTGTTAGTCTTGGATTCTCTCTACCCCTTTACCAGTCTTCCCTAGAGGAGGTTAAGTGGTTTATCTGATGGAGAGTTTAGGATTGGGTACTGGACAAGCACAGCTTCACCCTCGTGGAACCACTCAGATCACAATCTTTCTGCTTGCAGAAAGCAAGAGCTCAGATCTGCTCTCTCGCATGTGGTAAAGGGACACTTTCTAAGCAGGCAGAAGCTGATGGTTATCCAACTGTGACAACTAGTAAAGTGAATACTTTATATGTCACTCAGTGGTGAATTATTATCATAACCATTTGCTCATATAATGTAGCCATATCATGCATTCCAGTGTTTTTTACTAAGACAATAATAAAACTAACATTTTAAAATCTCTGTCTGTTTGATTCCTGTGTCTACCTATCTTTCTTGGGCAAAGAACAAAGATTTACTTATTAAACCCTAAAATCTCAATAGTGGCAATAGAGACAAGTACATTCAGTGTAATGAGTCCCGGACAAGTGTAACAGAAAGTAGAATAATTGACAGAAACTGGGCACCTTACCCAGACTGGGAGGGCTGTGGTCTTGGGAAAGACTTTTTATTTGTACTCATAGAATTCTCTGCTCTCTTTAGATAGAGTCTTGTGAAACCCAATGGATTCTGGGCTATATATTGGGACTTTATTAATTATGGAATCAGGCCACGGAAAATAATTTTCAAGTTTGTGTCAGTATATGTAATTGCACCTTAGTTCAGAGTTATCTATTTATTTATTGAACAATTTGTTATTAAATGCATATCATGTATAGTATTTTTCTAGTATCTGGGGATACAGAAATGGAAAAGAAATTTTTAAAATCTGTAACTTCATGAAACTTGTATTCTAGGGGGTTAGGAGATTGAGATTTGTGGTTGGTTTTAAGAAACGTTCTCCTCCTTGAAATTTCTTTGAAGAAGTAAGCCAGGCTCGTAAATCGGAGCCTTTACACTGCTGTTTTTTCTGCCTAGAACAATCCCCTAGATGTTTATGCAGCTTGCTCCCTCATGGGTTTTAGGTCTCTTCTGACCCACCAGTGTAATATATCACAACCGGCCTCTCCCAGCAGCACTCTCTCTTCGCCACGTCCCTGCTTTATATTTCCTTAGAGCCATTACCACCCTCTGACATACAATGTATCATCTACTCAAAACACTGTAAAGCTCCCTGTATCTTCCACAGCAAATCCCAAGCTCTCATGAAGGCTTTCTAAGCCCCCTGATCTGCTCCCACCTTCATTTCCTCTCTGACCTCATCCCTTTTCCTCACTCCTCCAGAGTTACTCTGGGTAAGACAAAAAGTGATTTGAACAGAAGAGTTTCATG
This sequence comes from Diceros bicornis minor, assembly GCF_020826845.1. Classification (NCBI taxonomy): domain Eukaryota; kingdom Metazoa; phylum Chordata; class Mammalia; order Perissodactyla; family Rhinocerotidae; genus Diceros; species Diceros bicornis. Next base: position 13,442,517 of record NC_080754.1, on the reverse strand, counting down.
CCATAAATTAGGCTTAAAAAGTCTCTCTGGCACTAAATTGATGACAGACTGGGACAGGGTGAAGAGATGGTGACCGAAGTGTAAAGTGTAAAGTATAAAGCAGGAAGACCAGTTACAATGCTCCTGATTTAATCCAGGCGAGAGATGACGACGGTTTGGAACTGTGTGGTTCCAAACCAGGGCCCAGGAATGGGACATTGTCAGTTCTAGACATATTTTGAAAATAGAACCAACAGGCTTACTGAGAGATTGGATTTGTAGTTTGAGAGGAAAAGAGCCAAGGATGACACTAGTGGTCTTGTCTGAGCAACTGGGATGATGGCATCACACTTGATCGATGGATACGACTGCAGGGGAACCGGTGGGGGCTGGAGACAGGAATGCAGTTTGTGACACGTTGCTTTTCAGATGCACATTTGATATCTAAGCATAGGTGCTGAAGAGACGGTTGGAAATATAAGACTGTACTTTGAGGGCAAATCTGGGCTGGAAGTCTAAATTTGAGAATCTTTGGCATACAAATTGTATTTAAAGTTACTAGATTGAATAAGATCACCAAGAGCACTGAGTGTAAAGAAAAGATCTGTGGACCCATCCCCCAGGGAACTTGGATGTTTTGAGGTCCGAGGGATGAGAAGAAGCCAAGAAAAACATAATGCAAGGGGTCATCCTGGGAAGTGGAAAGGAAGTGAGAAGTGTGGTGTCCTGGAAGTCATGAGAGAAGATTTTCAATAAATAAGGCATGATTAACTGTGTCAAATGCTGCTGACGGGTCAAGTAAGATGCATTAGCTAGAATACGTTGCCTCAGTCACTAGAAATACGTTTGAGCAAATGTCAGGAGGATAAATTAAACACCAGCTATCTCTTTGCCATGTGAAATAGAGAGAAGAGTTTAGGCAAATTCCCAGCGAGCACAAAATTTATTAGTCACAGTTTCATCTCAAATAAATTATATAAACATACACAAATATATGCATATTCATTCTTTTTTTTTTTCTTTTTTGTGAGGAAGACCAGCCCTGAGCTAACATCCGATACCAATCCTCCTCTTTTTTGCTGAGGAAGACTGGCCCTGGGCTAACATTCATGTCCATCTTCCTCTACTTTATATGGGGCGCCGCCACAGCATGGCTTAACCAGCAGTGCATTGGTGCACTTGGGATCCGAACCGGTGAACCCCAGGCCGCCGCAGCGGAGCGCGCGCACTTAACCGCTTGCGCCACCAGGCCAGCCCCAGCATATTCATTTTTTCTATGTCGTGATTACCTGGAACTTTTATTGCTCCACAATACAATTTAAGGTGATGTCCTGTGGACGAAAGCCAGGTTTTTTTTTCATAGGATCCATGATGAGAGAGGGAGACAGGGTGGCACAAGCATGCTTTGTATTTTATCCACACAAAACTTCCCTTGGGCAATTTTCAGGTCACATTGTACACCTCACTGCATCACATCTCACCAGCTAAGTCTTATTGTGGAATCATATGGTATTTTACCAAAGGGTGCATTTCGGATTCCATTGATCAGCGTGTCTCATTAAGGCATATTGTGTTATTCTCAGAATGTGTTATGTGAGAATTCCTAAGCAAAAATCTCAATAGAGAAATATCCTTGGATGAGAAGTCCTGTTGAGTTTTTTTTTTTTTGATCAGCTTAATCCAGATAACTTCCTGTAAACGCATTTTCAATCACTCTGATTCTGTTAAAGGAAATGACTCTATTATTCTATGAACATACAACGATGTTTCCTAAACTCCTACTTCCTATTTTCAGAAGTTATTAAAATCATAACCAACTTGTTTATTCACAGACAATACAATCACATTTACTGTTAATTTTGCTACATTCAACAAAGCAGGACTGCACCTGTCTAAAGCTTGTCCTATAGAAATCTGTAATCAAGCACGGGTGTAACTCGTCTCAACATTTGTGTACTCATTGCGTTTCGGGAAATCAAATCATTTTAATGGCTTTTTTTTCTTTCTGTCATTCTGTTTCTCTCAAGAGTCATCAAATTCTATCCTTAACCATCTCTTCCTGCCACTGACCATTACTTTTTTAATTTGGTTTAATCATCAATATTTTTATAGTATTTTGTATTTCCCAATAGAAAATACTCTCTCTTCTTTTGGTGGGAATTCTCTCTTCCAAACACATTTTATAGTAACTTTTCATGCATTAATTTGTATTCTTTTCTTTTTTTTTTTTTGACGAAGATTTGCCCTGACCTAACATCTGTGCCAGTTTTCCTCTGTTTTGTACGTAGGTCACCCCCACAGCATGGTTGATGAGTGGCATAGACTCACGCCCGGGATCCGAACCCAGGAACCCAGGCTGCTGAAGTGGAGTGCACCAAACTCAACCACCATGCCAGAGGGCCGGCTCCGTTAGTTTGTATTCTTTAATTGATTTATCGCATCTACTGTGTGTTGCCAACTAGGCTTTAAGCTCTTGAGAGTAAGGATCATAAAATATATTAAAGCAACAACAATAAGAACTAATTTTCAAGCATACAGTAGACTTCATGCCTCACAAAGTTAACATCACCTTGGGATCATTTTATATTTATTTCTATGATATTGCTATTACTTAAAAAAAAATCTTTGCAACTATTCTTGGAATTGCCTATAGAGGCATTTTGAGTAAAATGAGTAAATAAATCTTTTTTATCTTTGAGTCATATGTCTTCTAAGATCACTCCTAAAATGATGTTATCCAAGTGAACAATCCATCTTTCTCATCACAGTGGACTCTGAAAGACATTTGGGTATTTCTTAAAAATAAATATATCCTCAAATACTATTCTTTCTAAAAGTTGAATCTGAATATGCTCAAGCCTCTAGAACCAATTATCAGTTTACAGGAAAAGGAGAAATGTGTTAAATGTCATGGGAATGCAATCCCCAAAATCCAGCCTAAAAAAATCTCAAGACGAACAAAATATGAACTCTTCAAAATATAATTTACAAAAAAAAATAAAGATGATGATAGAACCTACAAATCAAAGAAATTTAAAAAATCTTAGGAAATATGTCAAACTTAGTAAATACAAGCCAAATGCTTGTTGACGGAGAAGCAGTAGTTGTCTGCTCCTGGCAACACCCAAATCCTCCAGGGCTTCATTCTCGGAAAGTCTTTCAACTTTATCTCTTGTTCTAATGTCTCTGTAGCAACATATATTTAGGTCATTGTCTTGGGTTAAAGTTACTTTAATACAAGTATAGGTATTTATCAGAGTATACACTAAGAGCCAATAACTAAGATTAGAGTTGTAATGAATTGAGTTATGCCCAAATTGGGAGTGGAATGATTTAATCCAGGCCCCTTTGCCTGCTTACTTCAGATCTGTCTTTGCCTGGATCACATGATATGTTCCACCATGTTTGCTGAATTGAACTGAATTGATTGTGTTGCCAAGGGTGTATCGAGCCAACTTCTTCCATCCATCCCCACATCCCTTTGCAGGGTTGTGAATAACAGCTGCCTTTTAGAGTTTATACATGTGTCTTAGATTTGCTCTCCTTGACTTCTTAACCTTTTAGTTGTCCAGCTTGCAAACTTTTCTTCTCCTTTTTACACAAAAATATCGGGGCCTATACCCTGTGATTGGGGCCAGAGATACAGAGATGAATGAAGTTACATAGCCTCTGCCTTCAAAGGGCTTTGTCTACTGTACTTCTATCCACTTGCAAGGATTCTGAGAAACTCACTACTCCTTACCTTCATTCACTTGTTGCTTCACTCTCTGTAATAGACATGTGCTCCCAAACTGTGAGATTTCCTGCTGCACTCCTGCTACAGATCATTTATAAAATGTTAGATAAAAATTACCCCAGAATTATTCACAAAGAATCCCACTCCTTGCTCTTTGCCATATATAGAAGTAGTCAATTATTGCTACCAATAATTTCCTTCTTGAAGGCCACTTCTTTTCTGACCAAATGACATTTCCCTTTCCCCAATCTCCTTGTGACTCATTTTTTAAACAATCTTTACTGTAATATAGTCCAAACCTTTTCAATAATCTATTTTTACTCTTTTGTACCCCAGCCTAGCTGTGCCACCTCACCCTCAACAAACATAACAAAACATTTTGCTTTTTTTTTAAATAATTGCACACATAATAACGTGTAAATTGTGAAAAGCTAGTCAAATAGAGAAAAGTTTAAAATAGAAAATTATAGTCACCCATAATGCCAACTGGTTATTCTTTTATGCAAAATCCCTCAAAGGACTAAACAAATCATCCCATTGTGATCCTATTAAACTCATATTTCTTTGGTTGTTTTGAGAATGTTTTTCTTTGTTACGGACCCTACCAGCTTGCCTGGTATGGAAGTAAAAGTAAGACTTATGGTTCTACAATTCACAAAAACCCCTCAGGGATTCTTTTCATGTTCAACAGAAGAAAGTATTCACTCTTTGGGTCTGTTCTGAGGGAATTTTACACACTCCTGTTTCAGAACTAACTGGACTATATATTTAAATTATGAAGAGGTATACACCATGATTTGTGAACCAGAATTTAAGGATTTGATCTTCCTAACTAGGCAGAGTGATAAACAGCATGCCTTTGGAAGTGAACTGTTTTTGTCTGTATTAAAAGATCACTTCTAAAACTTTTGTCATCTTAAAATTTTGCTTTTACTATTTTTTTCAGAAGGTCAGTAGTATGCCCTCATATTCTCATCTGTGTTGCATACTTCTTTCTAACATCTCTCTACACTGAGTATCTCCTTTGAAAAAGTCTTTGGAATTGTGAGGGCAAACAGAGATAATGTCATGTAAGCCCCTTTATAACCTCTGGGCAGTAAAATGGTTGATATTTATTAGACAATGTTGACATATTAAATAAATTATTTGAGAAAATCTAGTGTTTGTGAACCAGAAAAATGTGCATAATAAAATTCCAGTTTTGTGTCTGTTTTCCTCTGTATAGTAGTATACCATGATTCAGAAGCAGATCTTTAAAATTCTGCTTAAATTAGGAATTGGTCACAAGCATTATTAATGATCACTTGTTAGGAAACAATTGTAATTTCACAGTCTATAATGAATTTTACAGTTGAGAGCATTTAAATGTGAGAAGAGAAGCCAGACTTGGTTACTTTTATGATTCTGATTATTACTATTATCATTCAATTATTTCTGGTCAGCATTTATCAGGGATTGGCTGATAGATTTCTTCGCTAAATTTCTTTTGTTTTCCAAAATGATAATACTCAAAGACTTTGTGTTTATTAATTTTGAAAAAATTACTTTACTTTAAAAAAGTTTTAAATCAAGGATTCATTTTATGAGTTTAAGTTACAGCAATGACTTTCATGATTTTGACTGATTAAATATGAATTCCAAATTGGATTTTATACAGAATAAAAAACACATGAAGAAACATTAGTGAAAGGGAATTGAAGTACAGAAAAAATAGGAGAGCCTTGGGCCCTTTAAATAAATTTACGGCTGTAGTGTTGGCTTAGAATTGGAAGGGTTTTTAGAGGATGAAAAAGGTTCCAAAAGGTTGCAAACAGGCTGATGTAATTTCATCCTACATAAAGGGGAAGTAGGAAGTTCCATAAACTCCAGACTTCTAGTGACTTTGATGTCCACCATGGGTAATAGGTAATACATTGATTGATTAATTCTTTGATGTAGTATTGAGTAATCATTTATTGGACTCCTATGTGCCAGACATGGTGTTAGGTCTTGGGGATACAGAGATAAACAGGAAACAGTCCATAACTTTAGAGTTTATAATCCAGTGGGGACTACATACAGATACATAGGCAATTAATACAAATAACACAAAATGAAATTCAAAAGAGCTTGAAGTAAGAAGAAGATTTTAATCTCTTATCAGGAAACCCACTAAGAGATTAAGATGTGTGTGTGATTAAGGTCTCTGTGTGTGGGGGTGGCAAGTTGGGGGAGGGGCACTGTGAGCGCTTTCTGGGAGGAAAAGATGTCATAGGCCAAGGTCTGAAGGCAACAAAGAGCATGGTGTAGTTGAGAGGCATATTAGGGGTTAAGGAAAGGTTCCAGAAGAGTTCATTGAAGAGTTCGTTAGGGATCAGCATGGGTTTACAAAGAACAAACCAAATCAAATTATTAAGTTTCTTTCTTTCTACCCCCCTTCCTTCCTCCCTTCCTTTCTTTCTTTTTCTTTTTTTGACATTTCCTAATTAAACTCTAAATGGATGAGGACAGTGCAATTGATATACCGTTTCAGGAATTCAGACACTAAATCTCTTTTGGCGTGCTTGTGGGCCATATGGTTGATTAACTCTAAAAGGGTATTGACTAATAAATGGATGTTTCCAGTGACAGAGTCAGGCTCTGTCCTTGGTCCTGGTAGCTTTATCCAAAATCTGGATAAAGATTTAGAGACTTTCTTTTTGGTTTAGAAATAATATAAAATACATCAAATGATTGAAATAGGATCCATAAGATCTTAGGGTAGAATTCTGAATTAAATATGACAAAATAAATTTTGGAAAAAAATTTATTTTCTGATTATAAAAGTAATACATATTCATTGTAAAAAAGATTAGAGCCATAAAAAAAGTTATGTGCCAGATGTCACACACACACACACATTGACTTAATAAAGTCAACATATATATTAATTTATTCCAGTACCCTGAAACTATCAATTATAAAACTAGATATATATACTTATAATTTTTATATGTATTTACATACACAGAAACATAATTTATAATAAGAGATCATATTATAATATCATTTTATTGTATTATTTTCTTAATGATTGTCATCTTTACATGTTAATAAATTGATACCTCATTCATCACTGTGATGGCTACATAGTATTCCACTAGGTAGATATAACATAATTTAATTAACAATTTTCTCCTGCTAACAGTTAGCAGCTTGACATTTATTGTCATTATAAAGAATGTTTTAATAAACATCTGTGTATATTCATCTCTATGTAATTGCCTTCATATATTTTTAAATGTCTGGCAATGGAAATACAAGGTCAAAAGGTAAACTTCAAATTGCAGCACATATGGGCAAATCAACAAGATGAAATTTAAGAGGTACACCTACAAGATTTTGTGAACAAGCACAGCAAGTCGAGAAGCACTATCTTTGAAAAATATTAAAGGATTTTAGATTATATTATTCCATTAATGTTGTGTGGCTGTTTCAATAGCTGTCTGTGTTTCAAAACTGGTAGCAGAATTTACCTCAGGAGACATTTGGAAATGTGAAGGGATGTTTTGGTGTCACAATGACTGGGGACATTGCAGACATTTATTAGGGGACAATGCAGAGGACAGTTTAGCACAACGAAGAGTTGTTTCACAGCAAAACCAAAAATGCCATCCTTGAAAAACATCGAGCAATTGCAATCTTAGGTTGTGTTAATAGAAAAGTGTCTAGGAATCAAGGGAAAAACACCAACATATTAACTAAAGTACATCTGTAATATAGTTTTTAAATTTTATGTCCTGCAGTTTAAGATATGAATTGGGTAGGGCAAATGTTTCTTTTTATTTATCAACTCTTATTGATTATTAGCAATAGCCTAAAAAGTTATGGTGAAAAGACTGAGAAACCATGTCTAGGCTTGGAATGCTCTAATCAGTTACTAATGCCAGTCAGGTTTGTGAGACAGGAGGGTGACAGTATGCATGTCAAGCATTTGTCATTACCAACTGGCCTAATTGTACTCTGCAGGAAAGAATGACCAGAATTCCACACTGTCTCATGACACTATGCATACACTCTATTTTGTCAAAATGCCTCTTAAAGCATTTCAAGCTTTAAGCATTGAAAATGGAGCATAATAATTTTCAAGTCTCTTGTGGGCTGAATTGTGTTCCCCCAAATTCATATGTTGAAGCCCTAACCCCCAGTACTTCAGAATGTGATTGTATTTGGAGATAGGGTCTTTAAAGAGGTGATTAAGTTAAAGTAAGGCTGTTAGGGTGTGCCTAATCTAATGTGACTGGTGTCCTTAGAAGAAGAGGAAATTGGAACACATGAACAGACACAACAATGCACACACAGAGGAAAGGCCATGTGAGGACACAGTGAGAAGGCAGCCATCTTCAAGCCAAGGAGAGAGGCCTCAGGAGAAACCAACCAAACCTGCTGACACCTTGATCTTGGACTCCCAGCCTCCAGAACTGTGGGAAAATAAATTTCTATTTTTTAAGCCACCCAGTCTGTGGTATTTTGTTATGGCAGCCCTGGAAAACTAATACAATGTCCTAATTAATATTTCACTATGTAAACTTAATTATAAAATTTCATTATGATGAAATAAATGGATAATGCAATTTGAATTATCATTATACTTGGGACTACCCTTACCTATACTGCAGTGAAAAAAATGAAAGAGCTATCTCATACACTGTGTTCGAGGCCCAATCTATCCAAAAATGCCACCTTTGCTTGCACTTCCAAACCACTCCTCTGCTGTCCTTCTCTTCTTTCTTGCTTGAAATTTTCAATTAAAATCACCTCTTTGGACAACCGGGAAGAAATACGCAAAGAAACCTTTAAAATGTAGGTCATAATTGAGCATCTCCTTTACTCTCCTTCCACTGGAACAGAGGCATGGACGAGCTTATCAGATTAACTAACTGCTGCTCTAGAAAGCTCACAAACAATCAGGAGATGGGATCCAGGAAGAAACATGTCCACATAGACAAGTGGTGGATGTATATGGAAGATATAAGAGAGTAGAGATAAAAAAAAAAAAAAAGAAATCAAAGCAGCTGTAAATTCTCATATACTGAGAAAACAAATGAAGTCCCAAGCCTGCAGAGAAGAGAAATCATGATTGCACTCTGACTCTAGTCTTTGGGAAGGGTGAGGCCCAAGAGAGGAAAACCAGTCAAACGTTTTTTCTGATGATTAAGAATAGACTACACCCCTCATGCTAATTGTTCAGGCTTCTCCCATGACATTTTCAAGCAGGACTTAGTCCTATAATTAAGCTTTTGAATCCTGTAGTGTTCTGGAAGTGCTGTTATGTGTGGGGCAAAATCAGGGTATTCATGTCCTGATTAGTGCCATTCTGTGATGCTGTTTGTGGCAGAAGCTTCACAGAGCACAATTTGGGGATCCCAGGGATGTTCAGTACTTGCTGCTTTGTCACGAGAGGCTCTAAAGACCAGGGGCCACCTCCTTTAAAGTGTGGCCCCTGTCTGTGGACAGCAGGTGTTTGTGTTCATAATTCAACAGACAGATGGAAATGCCAGATGTACAATAAAGCAACTCAGAAATTCCTAGTATTTTAACGTGAAAAAAAACAATGCCTTTTTATTTGTAACTCAATAATCTAACAAGCGACGGGATCATAGTCTGTTTGACTTTGCAAGACTTTCTCGAAGATATGGCATATATTTGGGAGCACTACAAGGTTGAGTAGACAAAGAAAACATTTGAAATTGCAGATGTTAATTCTAAATTGTTCATAAGTAACAGGAAACCGCAGGATGATATTTAACTACTCTGTAGGTAGCAGGCAATTTGCATTTGTAATATCAGCATAATGAGTTTAAGATGTGCATTGATCCCATTTCATTTTATATGGAATGCAACAAAGCACATTAATGGGTAACCTAAAAGCATATAAATCAGGGAAAAATAAGAAATGTCATAAAATGCAGAGCTGTTGTAGTAATTGTGCTTGTTTGAAACATCCCACCCAAGGTATTCACAATGTCTATGGCAATTAATACCAAATGTAATTACAGTGAACAGAGAAATGAAGATTTTCCATTTTCAATTTTCCATGAGTTACAATGGATGATTTGTTCTAGAAAGATGGCCCACAGTAAAATCTTATATGATTGATAGTACCTTAATTAAAAATAAGAAGCTCTTTGATTGTCACGTTATTCTTCCTATCTCAGAAGTAGCTGACAGACTTTACTCATGCTGGCTTTTCTTTGTGTTTCAGTTGTTGCTCATTAATTGAATTTTTCAGAGAGTCATAACTCACTTAGATATTCAAAGGGTCATTTTATTCCAGCTAGGCATGTGGGAATTTACTCATTCATCTCAATTTTGAGAGAAATATATCACATTATTTCAATTTATTCTTATTTTATGATTTTGTTTTTCTCTGTGGTTGCCAATTATTTTAAGAAGGGCAGAAAAAAGTACATGAGAATTGTGAGATGGGATGCTGTCATACAAACACAATCAAGTTAGTGTAAGCATTACAGATTATTTTTCTGTATATAAATGCTATTGTTGACGTCAATTCAGTTACTGTGAGCCTCCAGGCTATAACTAGGTAAGGACCACTTATTTTAGTAACTTACTGGTTGTCTCTTTGTGCCTTAACCCACATCCACAGCCCCAACACAAGAACAAAAATGTGTAAAATGTAAAAATAAGAGAACTTTTAAAAAATGCTTTCTCCCTGTGGTAATCAGAGCAATGCAAATAAAAAGCAATTGCATACCATTTCACACACTTTTAACTGGTAAAATTTAAGAGTCTGATAGTATGGTAAGGTGTGGGAAAATAGCCTTGCTAGTTGGAGAGTCAGTTGGTACCAAAATTTTGGAAAACGATTTGTCGGGACCTAGTAGAGCTGAAGATGCCCCTTGAATCTACTCGCTATCTAGAGTAGGAAATATCTAGAAATTTACCCTAGAAAAATTCTGCCAAATGTGCAGAAGAACGATAGTTTTAGTATTTTTGTAAAAGAATGAAAGTGAAAACAACCTGCCTAATCATCTCTTAATAGGGGAATGAATAAGGTATAGTTTTAATTGAGAAACTGGAATGCTGCACAGTAATTAAAATGAATCAACCAGAGATTCAAGTAGCAAAATATATGTATATCTAAAAAAAATCATTAAGTTGATTGATAAAAGGATATTTTACAGTGTGATGATGTGTAAGTAAATTAAAAATATATAAATGATAGAATACATATTAAAAAGATACATACTTGAAACTGACACACACCAGTGTCAGAATAGGGTTACCTCTAGAGAAGGTGGAAGAAAGAATAGGGAGTGGGATATCTCTAATGTTTTGTTTTTGTTTTTTACAAAGAGTGATCTGGAAGAAATATAGCAAAATGTTAACATTGGATAAATCTGAGTTTTCGACATCTAGATATCCATTATGTTATTGTCTGTGCTTTTGTGTATGCTTGAAATATTTCGTGTTTAAATTTTAAAGTTACATGTGAATTAACAGATTGTCTCTCATATTTTGTAATTATACGAATATCCTTTATAAGCAAATGGCGTTTATAAGCAAAAGGTCATTGCACATGGTGTCCTATTTGTTTTATACGTATTGACTCTTAATCCACATGGTAACTGTTAGGCCAATACTATTACGTTCTGCATTTTACAGATGAGGAAATGGAAGCACAGCACAAGATGACAGATTTTGGGGCTACCATTTGTGTTCTTGACCCTGACTCTATTATCTTTCAAATTTTTTTGGGGGGTGGGAAGATCAGCCCTGAGCTAACATCCATGCTAATCCTCCTCTCTTTGCTGAGGAAGACCGGCTCTGAGCTAACATCTATTGCCAATCCTCCTCCTTTTTTTCCCCAAAGCACTAGTAGATAGTTGTATGTCATAGTTGCACATTCTTCTAGTTGCTGTATGTGGGACGTGGCCTCAGCATGGCCAGAGAAGCAGCGCGTCGGTGCGCGCCCGGAATCCGAACCCTGGGCTGCCAGTAGCGAACCGCGCGTACTTAACCGCCAAGCCACAGGGCTGGCCCTTATCTCTCAAATTTAATAAGTTCTCATGATATGAGATTTATCATATATTTCATATCATAGATCATATTATATATATATATTTTATATATATACTGCTTGCATGTCTGTATCCTTTGTCCTGGGACACTTTTATCTAAGAATACATTGTTATAAATTAATTAGGGGTAACAGAGTGGATAATGAAATGATCCAAGGACTCAGAATGATGAGGTCTAACTTCTAATGTCATCTCCACCAAGACCCCGCTGAATGATTTGTGGCAAATCCTTTCATTATTCTAAATATTGGCTTCTCTACTTTCAAACACAATTGATCAAATCTATCTACCTCCTGCCATGAAGATAAAACAATGGAAAGTATTTGGAAACACATTGAATAATATAGTTATTTAGAAAGTTATAATATAGAATTTTGTTCATTTTAATACAAAATCTTATTTATTTTTCACACAAAATCTAGAAAACAGTCTACACACTGTCCTGAGTCACCATAAAAATATACCCTCTTGTGCATAAATCATGATTGTTTAATAAAAACGTATGCAATTCTATTAGGGATTTTTTTTCAGTCAGAAACGCTGCTCCTGTGGACTTTGCCTCCAACTCTATAGAGTTGAGCTTCTGGCTTCTATTTTTATGACTCTCGCTTCACTGTGTTCAACAGATTCCATGATATCTGTCTTGAAGATGCAAGGTCTGGCTCCCTCTGAGCACAGTCAGGGTGGCTCTCAGAAAATACAGCGCACAGTATCGATCTCTTTCCTGTGAATGAAGCTCAGAATTAACCAGGAGTCAATTATTGCTAGCACTAAATTGAAGTTGAAATCACCGGGAATTGCAAGGCAATTTAAAGAAAATGTGTTAGTGAGATCAGGAAATAGCAGATTTGGGTCTCACAAAGGAAATGAGGAAGCTCCATGTGGTAATCCATATGAATCCAGAATGCTCAAAACTTTATAAAAATATGCTGGGATAACTAAACTAAATTAACTGAGATATGGTGTCACTGCCTGTTTCTTTAGCATTCTGCTATTACTTGTTCTTTTATTTTTAGCTACTATCCTATAAGTAACCTTAAAATTTTAAGTTCTTAATTTTATTCTTTTACTTCTTTGACTTCCTCTGTCCTTTTGCCTTATTTCCTGCATCTTCAAGAAGAACTTAAAATGGCAACTTCTAGAATCCTCAATCTTCAGTTTTCATTTGGAGTTTTCAAAGCCCTGTGGTGATGTTTGCTATACAACTGTTTTTAAATTAAGAATCCCAGTGACTTCTTTGCACTTTATAGCCCTGTAGAAACTTCTCCTTCTTACAAATCAAGCTAGGGTGTCCCTGTTTAACAGGGGTCATGTGATAAAAATGTAGGGGATTAACTCTGATAATGTCAGAGGAAATGATCCTGGGGCAATATGGCTGGAACAAGAATATATTACAGTAGCATCTATTGGGTAAATCAGAGCTACAAAAGGATGTGAATAAAGTTTAGGTCATCACAGAAACAGATAATTAAGAATAGAGGTAAACAAGGGATATGCTCATTAAGATTGAGATTAAAGCAGAGAAGATCTGTTTGAACCACAGTTCAAGTGACTTTGAGGAGGGTAATTTGGATATGAAGCCCAGGGGATAAATCAGTTTCAAACAGAAGAGTACCTCACTCTCTCTGGAAGATGTAATACCAAGAAGGAAAGTTCAGCCTCAAGCTGGAGAAAGAAGTCTCAAGTGTAGAGGTGGGTCTGGTAACCAGAAGAGAAAGAAGCAGTAACTTTTGGCAGATGGAACTTGTGACAAACTTGATGAATAACACATGTCTGTGTATTTACACCTTACCAAATATGCATGCAGTTTTCATTCTAAGCTGCCCTAATAAAAATTAGTATGCATCCTAAAATGTATCGTAATATATTCTAGACTCTGAATTATTTTTTAAATATTTGTTTCTGGGTGACATTCCATGTGAAAAATCTGAACTGTGTACCTGCTCTTGTATGTTCTGTAGTACAGAGATACTCCCAACTGATTACCAGTGTTACCTAGCGAGTTACCAAAAATAGGGGGACAGATGGATGGATAGACGAATGGATGGATAAATAGGTAGATTTCTGGATCATTCCCCAGATTTACAAAGTTGGAAGCCCTAGGAGTAGAGGCCCAGAATCAACTTTTGTAAAAACTTCCCAGATGACTATCATACTTGGCCAAATTGGAGAATAATGTGGCATTGCCAAGGAGATTATGAGGGAAGCATATTATCCACAAACAAAAAGCAAAGGGGAGAACTGAGATTTCTAGAGGCTTAGTCTCTAGAGAAATGACCAGAGACTCTGCCCAGTGGTGGCAGCAGCAAATTTCCAGGAGACGCTCCCATGAGCACTGCTCTGGTGGAGCCTTCTTCTTTTTTTTTTTTTTTTTGAGGAAGATTAGCCCTGAGCTAACATCTGTTGCCAATCCTCCTCTTTTTACTGAGGAAGACTGGCCCCGGGCTAATATCTGTGCCCATCTTCCTCTACTTTATATGTGGGATGCCTGCCATAGCATGGCTTGATAAGCAATGCGTAGATCCGTGTCTGGGATCTGAGCCCATGAACCCCGGGCTGCCAAAGTGGAGCAAGTGAACTTAACCACTACGCCACCAGGCCGGCCCCTGATGGAGCCTCCTGATGGAAGTTGCTATAGGGTGCTGGTTCCATCCTTTGGCAGTCAGATGGGCTGAAGGAAAGCAAGGGCCCAGTGAATTAAAGTGCTCCATTTTCACTGATATGCCCCTGAAAGGTGTTAAGGTCACCAGTGACCCCTGAAAGATGTTAGGGGCAATATTTTGGAGTCCACCAAAGGGGATGGGGGCAGGAATTACGTGATTGGCCCCATAAAGGTATGGTGTCCAAGGATCACACCCTTGGTAAACCGTGACCAATGTAAGAGTGTACCTCCAAGGATAACCAGGAGGTGATCTTTCCAAGTGTGGTGGGGAGAGCTCCAACTCTGAAGCAGTGCTCACACATCTGAAGACAGGTTACAGCTATGACTCTACCCTGTCCTCCATGGCAGGCCCACATTTCCCTCTGGTGGGAATGCTTACATCTCTTCCTTGCTTCTGATGTCACAGATAAAGCATCCTTCCTGATTGGCCTGAGATGTGCTTACCTGAGTCTTGCTGTATCTCTAGTTGGCTCTAGTCACCTTGAACGTATTCTCACAATATAAACAATTCCCCACATGCAACACAACATCATCACCTCTTCACACACTACATCATCTCTCCTCACCTCTTGTTAAGAACTTTAAGGATGTAGTTACATCATCTAAATTCTAAAAGATCTAACTCATCTAAATTCTAAAAGATGGTCACCTAGATTCTTAAGCCCAATGATTACAAAGGCAATCGAAACAAATTGATCATTTTCTTTTTTGAAGAGTGTGTTAACACGTTAGCCAGTATGGTGTAGTGGAGAGAATACATCTCTTCTACAGACTAGAGACACTTAACTTTAAATTCTTTTAAAGTATAAATTCATCCTTTGTACAATCCAGAGACGTTTAACCTAAAATTCTACCTGTTGCTTTCTAATTGTGTGACAAATTACTAGAGCTCTCTGAACTTTCACTATAAATTGAAGATAATTCCTACTTTATAGGGCTATTCTTAGAATTAAATGCAATAAGAATATAAAGTATTTAAAATGTAGATATCACTCAATAAATATTAAATATCTTTCCTCCTTCTAGATACATTTGTAGACGTCAGAGAAAAATTTCTTTTTCTTTTCCCTTTGATGAGTTCCCCAAATGTGCAGCATTGTAGTCTTAGAATCAGGAAAATATAATGAGGAATCCATGGGCAAATAGGCGTTCCATATACGGACTTTAAGTGTCAATAATTGTAGACATGCATATTTTTGGGGTAAAGTTTCACGGCTCTCTTCAGATTCTGGAGTGATGTTTGACCTTCATACACTTAAAATGTTGGTAATCACTGTTTTATCTGCCTTATAAATCATACTAATTTCCCCCTAAGTTGGAAATTCTCTTTCTGTGAGTTTCCGTGATTCTACCTTCATATTTCTGTGAGCGTATTTTATCAAGAGACGTTTCATACAGTAGGTGTGAGATCCAATGAGATAATGTATATAAAATATTTTCTTAAGCTGTAAAACTCTATGTAAATGAAAAGCATTGTTAATATTAGCAGCAATCTGTACTGTACCATTGCCTTTGTGGCTGTGGGATATCTCCTCCTGATTTGTTATGACAAAAATTATCATAACGATACAACATTAATCACAATTACATTGCACTCTTATCACAATGCTCACAGCTGAGCAAGTTAATTGAAAACTTGTAAAAACCTAATTGTGGCTATTTATAATTTTTCTTGGGCACCACTTTCTATGAATTTAGAACTACGATTTTTTTATGCTTGAAGAAATCTTTGATGGCATCTGATTTAACCTCTTTGTTTTTAGCTGAGGGAGCCAGGCCCTGGTTCCCTCTATGGCTATGAGAAAGTGCCTTGTTCGTAGCCATACAGCTGGTTTGTTGAGAGTTAGGACAAGAGGATGTAATTAGGCTGTTTCCTTGATCTCTTTCATTAGTTAAAATGGTTAGTAATTTGAATGATCACTCCAATTTTTTAAAAGGAACAATGTTTAAGGAAAGATCTGTTTAAAGTATTTGTGGTAGATAAGGAAGAGAATGTTGTCAAGGAAAAAAAACCTCTCTTCCATAGAGTATCTCCCCTTAAAGTATACTTTAATCGGAGTGACCCAGAAATCTGCCTCAACTGTATAATGCGTCTTCCCCAGTAAGTATCAACTTATAGCTCAAATGCTGGTGTTTTAGTCAAGGTGCTTTGGTAATAAAAGACCCCATTTAGGCTAGCTTATATAGAAGGCTATACTGAAAAATAAAGCAAATCTCAGCCAGGTACCCTGGAAGATAACCTTCGAGAACTTCAGGACCTTCAAAACCAGGACTTTTCTCTATATATCTGTTCTGTTCTTTAAGCCAAGAGAAGAGATCAGCTTTGTCTGCTTCTCATCATTGCACACGTGGTCAAAAGTGAAGGAGTCAAATCTGACCCCATAAAAACTTTCAGTTCAAGTACCCAAAGTATTGTACTAGGATCTCTGTGTCTCTTTATTCACGTTAGAGAGACAGAATGTGATCACTGAGCAGCTAACGAATTGGCCTATAGGCTGCAGGGCCCAACCCTGGTCTTTCCAATGGCTGGAGGTGCAGTATTATTTTGTTCCATCAGTCAACCAATCCCACATTTTTAGTAGAACTAATACAGTGTTCAGTTATCAGAGAAGAGAGAGTTGCCTCTAAGAGAAAACTTAAAACTAATTTAAAAGACCAGAATAAAAGAATAGCTCTGAAATTTCTAGGGTTCCACTTTTTTCAGAATTATGTTTTGGGATATATATTTTGATACATGATCTAGCTATTAGAAAGGCTATTTTAAATACATATGGTCCTGCATAATCTGGGATATATGATTGCTATATTACCAGTATCAGGAAAATACACAAGATTGTATTTCCCCGGGAAAGAGCAATGATCTAAGAAATTTCTGGGAGATTCTAATTGGCTATGAGGCAGTCCCGTACTTTTTTCCCCTTGGTTTAATATAGAATCATGTGAACTGATTGATATAAACCACTCCCATGAAGGTTATTTCAGGCAATCTTCTAGTTTTTGTCACTACCTGCCACCCTTAATGCTGCTCTTGAGTTAAGGGCGTGGTATTTCAATGGCTACAAGTACAATTTGGGTTTATTCACCATGAAAGATTTGCTGAGAAGCTGCAAATACTCTTGTGTTTTATCAGATTTATATGACGCCATTTTTATCAATTCAGATAACTTCTTCAGAAATGTCATCAATTAGTACATATTTCTGAGCCATTACCATATGCCTATTTATATATACAAATCCTAAAATATGATCTTGATAACTCTGGAACTGTTTAACATTAACTAAACATAGGAAAACCATAATAATCTAGTGCATACTGTTAGCCTTTCTGTGAATATTTTTTTAAGTAATGGTTATAAGTAATTCATATCTCTACTATAATCTTAAAGCTCCAGATTTTATTCTTCCTTTTTTTCCCCTCTGCTTGAAAAGAGAAACATAGAAGAGATAAAAATAAATCTAAAAAGTAATTAGCAAAACAGATATCTCACTGTGTGGTTTACATCTATGTTAGTAAGAATAAATAACAGTATTGAAGCTAAGGTAAGGAATTTCTTTTTCTTAATGGAAAGGCTAAGAAGGAAGCAATAATTTATTTCTAGGAGGTGGTCGAGGTTTTTAAGACAGTAAAGAAGAAAATCATTTTGGCCACAGAATCTCGTATAAATACCTAGAAAATATTTTTAAGGTTATCAAGATAAGACAGGGAGGGACTAAAGATTTGATTTTACTGATGAAAGAGAGGGAAAGTGGAATTTTAAATATGCTATGAAAAAAGAAACGTGAAATTTGGTTCAAATGATGCAGAAAGTAATAGATACAGAATCAAAGAAGATTCTCAGATTTCAAGTGGGGAAATAGATAAAATGTCAACATCTACTGAAATGTATCATTTCTACAAATATTTGTTGCATATCTATAAGGGGTAAGCATTATAGCAGACACTGTGAGGGACACAAAAAGGAATCAAATGGGGAAACTTCCATCAAATTGCTAATAGTCTAAAAGGAGGTAGAAGACATTTATAGATTTGGAATAAATGACCGAATCTGAAAGTATTTAAAAGAAACACAGTGATGTGGAAGTTCAGAAACAAGACTTCAAAATGGAAAATCAAAGACTTTCTTATGAAGGAGATGACATTAGACTTAAGTTTTGAAGATGAAGAGGGTTTGAATACGCCAAAGTAGAACTAGTGTGTGAGAATATTCCAGACAACACACACAGCGACACAGAGGCACACACACCCACACAGTCATATATATCTGTATATAGAAAGACCAGTCAGTACGTATTACAGTGAGAAATAAACAGCTTGAGGGAGGAGGCTTCCTTATTTATCATTTGGTCATTTTTTTCTGGTATACAATGTGAGCTCAAAAAATGTTGAATGTTGCCAAATGGGTAGTAAGGCCAAGGGAGATAAAGCAATTTGACCAATAGTTATTTGAGAAAGAAAGGAAACAAAAATTAGTTAAATGTCTTTTATGTGCTAAAATTTTTAAATACAAATTACAGAGAAAAGCATTAATATTTAAAAAGAAAACTAAGTGTTACAGATTTTTGCTTCTGAGGGATGACACAGAGCATGCCAGTGGGGAAAAATATCTTCATCCTTTTTACTTCAGAGTGTCATGGGGGACAGAAAAAAGACAGAATGGAATGTCTAGTTTCTGCCCAATTTTCTGAGCTACCTAAATTTAAGATCCAGAGTAGATGCACTTCTGTTTAGAAAAGCACATAAATAAATCCTTGGAGATAAAGATAGGTTTACTGGGAAGAGAATTTGAGAAACAGAGAAAGAATCAGGGAACATGTTCTGAGCTGGTATTTGATGAAAAAATACTGCTGAACAGACCCACGGGTGGGGACCCTCGGAGGACTTAAGAATAGGGAGGTCTAACATTCAGTTTTTATTAGGTACATCTTTGGACTATAAACTTCTTCCCTGACCCAAATTTTTAAGAGTCTTCTACACACATAATTGTGTTGGATGATGGATTTGGTGAAATCTAGGAAAAAACGTTGTGTTGCACACCTGAGTCAGAAAGAAGACAGAAAAGAGATTAACTTGAGAGAAAAGAAGAGATTGAAATAAAAAGAGAAGAGAAGCAGCAAATCAGAACCAGACGTAATTACGAGGAACTAAATCCCTAGGAATTCACAAAAATCACAAAATTGTGGGTTAGCAAGCTTGAGCAATTTCATTTAAATTTCAGAGGAGAGTGTGAGCTCAGCTCCATATACTTGTCTCATTTAACACTGGTGATTATGTGGCAAAGGTAGAGTTATAACTAGCGGGCCTCCCACTCAGTTTAGCATTCCTTCCATTATGCGAATGAAGGAAGGTGAAGCAAAAGAACCCCGAATTGTTAGGGATTTGGGAGACTATGGTGAGTAAGTAAAGAGAAGTGTCCTAACAACTGGAGACATCCAATGTCTTACCAAAGAGAGGGGGGCAGTGGGAGCGATCCATTCTAGTGCAGGCACTAAGCTGTGCATTGTTTTGGTGGAGAATTTAAAAGCAAATAAAATTGACTGAAAGTCAACCTGCTATTGTCATTATCATGCACCGGTAAATCTAAACAATGTCCGTCATAAAATCCTCCTCCCTGCTGAGACTAACCTTTCCATCACTCCCAGATTTGGCATGACACTGAAGATAGCCATTTGGGAAAGGCATATAATCCACTTCCCTGTCTGCAAGACTAAACCCAAGTCACGGAATAAAGTCTACGTGAAGCTGGTTTGCTGTGATCAGAACCTGTTAAAGCATCTCACTCACTTGAGCCAGACAGTAGCACATAGTGGCAACCTCCTTGTTAAGTATTTCAGTTGTTCTTTTGAGGTTGACATCATCTGTTTGCCTATACCTTAGTCCATTCTGTTCTACACCTGCCTTTCTAGAATCTGTCCTTTCTTATCCTCAAATTTCACTCCTAAACTGAATTAGGCAGTTAGAGATAGAAATCAAATAAGTCTAAAATGTAAGCTCCATGTGAATAGAAAGAATGCATGCTTTGCTTTTTTCTTCTTTAAAATTTTATAAAAATTGCATATAGTGAAATGGTATTTGTGATATTTTGTTACGGCAATCTGAGAAGACATGTATTTCATCAAGTACATCAACAGAGTACGGCCTCGATTAAACTATTTTTTTTATAAGACCAAACCAACTCATGGTACAATGCCATTTAGTTTAGAGTTTATAACTTAGTGCAATTCTTTACTCCCTGTATAAGTTATCTCTTGCTATGTAACAGATTACCCCAAAACTTAGAAGCTTAAAACAACAAACATTTATTATCTCACAGTTTTCCGTGGGTCGGAACCAGGCACGGCTTGGCTGAGTGCCTCTGGCTCAAGGTCTCCTGTGAGGTTACAGTGGGTCTGTCAGCCGGGATTGTAGTCTCATCTGAAGTCTCAGCTGGGGGAGAATCTGCTTTCAGGCTCAATCACATCATGATTATTGGCTGAATTTCGGTTCCTCTCAGGAGGCTGGACTGAGAGCCTCATTTCTCCTCTGACTGCTGGCCGGCTCCTCTCTCGGTTCCTCCCATGTGGGCCTCTCTGTATCTGACTTTCCTCAGAGATGCTGAGGAAAGACAGCAAGAGAGAGTGACCCAGTGGGAATCACAGTCCTTTTGTCACTAACATTAGAAGTGATATCTCATCACATCTGCTACATTATCTTCACTGAAAGTGAGTCAGTAAATTCCGGCCAAGTGGAGGGGATTAGCCAGAGAACAAACACAGGTGGTAAAGCTTATGGACGCCATCCTAGAGGCCGTCGACAACATTTCCCCTGCAGACAAAATCAAGAATCATTAAAAATTTAAATTTTAAAAGTAAATAGACCTTCTGTCTTATTTCAGGCACTGCTATACTCTAATGGATGCTATCCTCGAAGGAATGGAAAGATAAATATGACACAGATAAATATGTTTTCCAGGAGCTGGTGGTCTGGTTCAAGAGGTGGCACTGTATAAATGTGATCAGTGCTGTAAAAGCTGGAGGAACTCTGGGAACAGGAAGACCTTTGTAAGACATGAGAAATGTTGCCTTCACGGAGGAGGTGAAGCCTGTGCTGTGTGTTGAAAGAAAGGGGCTGGCCTTATAAAGGTGAGAGAAGGCACCTTCCAGCAGGTGTCTGTGAGAATCTCCCAGGAACTACAGACATTCTAAATGACGAAGCCTGGGGTCTGCACTGGGGGGAGTGGTGAGGAATGAGGCCAGGTAGAGGAGCCAGAATCCATACTGTGAGGTGCATGTTAGCTATACTAAGGACTTTGGACTCTATCCAGTAAGTGGAGTGGAAACACTGAAGGATATGACCAGATATGCACAGTAAAGAACACACTGTCCTGAGCCCAGCATACCCTGCCTTGCCGATAAACAGACCAGCAAGAAAAGGAACACATCTCACCTCCAATTACACAACCTCTAAGACTCCTCTGTCAGAATGACTGGTCATAATCCAGGTGGAAAGCTCTCTGCGAGTTCTTTTACTTGAAATCAAATCACACATCTCAATGACAATGTACCACATCTCAATGACATGTAATTTCTCACAAGCACCACCTGTTGTAAAGCAATTGGAAGAATATGATTCAAGTTCATTTCCAGAGAAGAATGAAAGAAAATAGTGGTGTTCCTGCATAATGTTAAGCAGGATGCAGCCCAACCCCTAGCTCCTTTATATAGCTTGCTAAATTCAACGAGTCTCTAAACACTTTCATTACTTCCCCTATGCCTTTCTTTCTCTATGGTGCAAACTCTATGCCATTCACTCACTAAAACCTCTTTTGAAACTCATTTCTCACTTTTGCCCAAAGATCCATAGGCTTTCTCTATAGAAGTGAAAAGAAGCAGTGAAGTGTATAGTCAGTGATACTTGAAACTGCATGAGTCACCCCTAAGGAATGTCTGTGAGGTGTTGGAGGGCTCTGCCCTGTGTTGAAGTCCACGGTCTTATGAACATCCGAACAGCCCAAATTCTACTAAATTCCATAATTTATGCTTGCCTAATCTTTTCAGTGTCATACTGTCAGAACCCTCAGAATCCAAGGGACTTACCAATATTTACTAAACTTATATCATCATCAAAGGGCAATGATACTGTCCTTACAGTATTTTGTGACCTCTGGTTGTGCTGTGCTCAACTGAGCAATGATGATTTAAACAATTTGCATGTGCTGGGCCCCCACAAACGTTGAACCTTGCTCTAACATTCTTCAGAAAAGCCCAGAACCTCTGGGTCAAAACTACAAGAGGTGAGATCTGGGTCATTCATATACAGAGAGATTATGTCTCCTATCAAAAACATAAAAACTTTTCCACAAAATTTTAACTTCAGAAATGAGTAGGAAAGGTGTGATTATCATCAAAAACTTCTTTTGTCCTAGATTATTATATTTTATAAATTTATCTATAAAAAGATATTTTTTCCCTCTTAAGTTAGATTAATTTATAAGCAGTCCAGCAGGAAGTTCAGCTATTAGAAGCAAAAAAACATTCATTTTATTACTCACATCTTCTTAGCTGGGATCATGTAGGGTTTTAAAATTATCATTTAATTATGACTGAGGAAAGGCAAGCTTTCGGGAAGATTAAAGGATCTGGCATGGCCCTTCAGAGAAGGTGATTGCCAGGGAAACTTAGCAAGTATATGTTAGGCAAATTAGAGTGATGACAGACACAGGAACTGGGTGACAAGGAATGAAGTGACAGAACACAAAATTAGAAAAGACACTCTCTAGTCCACTGTGGATTATATTGTCAGGTTTAGAGATGTTTTTAAGATGAAACACTAGCATTTTCTCATCAAATGTAAGTTAATATAAGAACTACCAGTGTTCTAAAATTACAAACCTAGAAGTAACTAAGAAAATAGAGCTGAGTTAGAGCACTTATGAAATTCAATAAGATATTTTGCTATTTAGGAAAGCTGTTAACACCCCAAAATTGAATGGCCGTGTTGTAGTAGAGAAATGGAAGTATATAGGAAAAAAGGAACAGCCAAGTGAAGCCAGTTCTCACCAAAAGGACATGGTCAATTTAATGTACTATTGTTGGACATTTTACTATCAAGACTTTTTTTTTACATGAAAATTAATGTATTTTAGTCTTTAGATTTTTATCTTATGAGTTTGTGATTACTACCTTAAAAATAGGCATAGAATACATATGACAGGCTAGAATATAATATTAAATCCATCTTAAATCAGACTTTAGATTACAATAATTTTTCCAAACAAAATTAAGAAGCAGAAACAAGGACCAACTGGGTGGGTTTTTCTCCTGTTCATTCATTTCCATATTTATCAGGACTCTGCTATATGCAAAGTACCATGCCAGCCTTTGGGTCCACAGAGAAAGAAAAAGGGCAAAGTTGGCTCTGCACAGACACAAAGTAATGGTGTAGTTAAACAGGGCCAAGCGGAGTCTCCTTCCGTCCCATGATTCGGTAACTCTAATGCCACCACTAATGGAAATAGAAGTAAGCTTATTCTCCCAGGTTGTTGGTCTAGGAACATCAGATGTTCCCTTCTCACCCTCCTCTTGTTCTTTCTACCTACAGGAGTTCTTTAGCTCTGCGCGTGCTTGCTTCAGTTAGAGTTATTACCAACTGTGCTAAAATACTCCTTCTCATTACATGTACTCTGTCCCTTCTTTTAAACTTCTTACTTTATGCATTAATTTGAATTTGAATAGTGTTCTCTAGTTTTACTTCTTTGTTTACCACTTTATTTCTCTGCGTTGCCACTGGACTAAATAATAAATTCTTAGCTCTTTGAAGACGGAAGAGTTAAAATGTCTCATTTTACATTTAAAGAAGAATATACTTCAGATCATGTAAGAGGATCTTTCTTATTTTACTATTCCTCTCGGGGAATCTCTTTTACTTCCAGCCTACGCCATATTTCATGGATGATTCAGCTTACCAGCACGCTTTTGTATCCCCTCACTTCCTGTTATTCATCGGGCCTATTCCAGGAAACCTGGCCCACCCCACTGTGAGCTATTTCTACAAAGCTTCTCCTTTTTTCTGTGTCACTGTCTCTCCACTGTCCCACACCTATTTTCTCTAAACTTGTTTCTCTAAAGCAGTACTCTGCAGCATCTGCCTTTCTCTACATCCTCCCTTCTTCCCATCTGGGTCTTCCAGTCTCTAGGCTGACTCACTCCTCTCCCTCTCCTCAGTTCCTGACATGTCCAGGCCATGTTCCCTGACCTCTGGTTACTCCAGTTCCTTTCCTTACAAAACAGAGCATCTTTGCCTTTTCATTAGATTTGAACTGGCTTTGGGTTTCTCTCAAATCACCTTTTTTCCTTTTCTCTTCCTTCCATCCTTCGTTCCTTCCTTCCTTCCTCCGTCTCT
The DNA here is from genome assembly GCF_020826845.1 of Diceros bicornis minor. Classification (NCBI taxonomy): domain Eukaryota; kingdom Metazoa; phylum Chordata; class Mammalia; order Perissodactyla; family Rhinocerotidae; genus Diceros; species Diceros bicornis. The sequence goes on along the minus strand of NC_080754.1, from coordinate 13,417,702 downwards.
TTCTTTTTCCTTTCTTCCTATCTTTCTTCCTTCCTTCCTCTCTTCATTCCTTCTTACCTTATTTTCTTTCCATTTTTTATTTTTCTCTTTTTTTCTTGTTTCTCTCTTCCTCTTTCCCTCCTTCCCCCTCTCTTCTTTCCCTGTCTCTCTCTTTATTCCTCCCTCTCTCTGCCTCCTCCCTTCCTCCCTCCTTCCTTTCTTCCCTCCTTCCTTCCTTCCTTCCTTCCTTCCTTCCTTCCTTCCTTCCTTCCAGCTGTTAGGTCTCTATAGATGTGAAATCAAAAATAAATTCTTGATCATTTGATTCAGACAACCACAATATCAGCTATGTTTCTCCCACTCCTTTCTAACTTCCTCCATCTCATGACCCCATGCCAAATCTTTTTCAGGTTTTACAAGAAATCTAATCACTTTCAGGATAAACTTTCCTGAGGGTTGGAGAGGGATAGGAGGGAGGGGTCATATCGTATAATTTATAGTATTCTTCCATCTCCTAAATTTTCTCCCCTTTCTCACTCAGTTTCTCTCCTCCTTAACCCCTTATCCAGGGATTCCTTGTTCACCCTTGATCTCAATCAGTCAGAGTGATGTCTTGCTTCATCTTAAGCCTAGATGGGGCCACCTGGAGGCTTAGCCATTACCCAAAGCAATTTACTATTATAATTACATTTGACGGGGAAAATATATACTCAAGAAAAATACTTCGAACAGTGGAGATACAAAAATGAAAAGTAGATCTTCTTAGACCCCAAGCCCCCAGACTCCCTCCCTTTAGGTAAACAATGAACTGGGTATCTTTCTAGGACTATTTCATGAATATAGAAATATGAATGTGTATGTGTCCTTTTCATAAAACACAAATTGTGGCATACTACATTGACTATTCAGCTCAGCAGCATGGGTTTTTTTTTGTTGCTGTTGTCATAAAGTCACCATAGTATTTTTCTGGTAGTTCTCTCTTTACTTTAGCTGAGTAGTCAGAAATAGCAACCATTTTGGAGGAACTCATCAAGTTATAGCATTAACTGTGCTCGGCACTAGGAAATAACATACTACTATACCTTAACTCTCAGTTTAAAACTATACTATGGCACTATTTTTTAACTCATCACTCTAAGGCAGTCTTTCTTAATCTTTTTACTCTGAGAGAACACTCAAAATGATGTTTAGGTCTCAGGGAAGACCTGCATAAAACTATTATTTTTATATCTCACAGTATACTTGCATGATCAGTAAGTCGTAGATATAATAATCCAATAAAAAATGCCAGTGTTCTTTTGAATCAAGAAGATGTTTTTAAATGTGGTTCTACTTATTATAACTAACTTATTAGCCTTTTCTTTGTATGGTTTCCCCTCTCCACAAAAACTATAAACACTATTGCAAGTCAATATTGTAGATGACAGAAACTTCAATTTTTCTTCTTTTTAAAAAAATGCTACTTGATTTTTCTTAACCTTGTCCATATTAGCCTAAAGAGCTCATTGCATGTTTCTTCAGTGTGGGCTGCTAATGAGATAGGGTGTAGGGTATAAGCAAGAGTAATTTTTCTTTGTTTAAATCTCAAACGGACTTTTAGCCAAACTTTTTTGAAAAAATAAAGGTAGTTAAGTTTATTTTACCTTTCATGAAATTAATCTTTTTCTTCCCGTTTCATAAATTTTAAACCCTCATAAGTTATGTATAATAAATTTCTGTTAAACAACTAGCTGAAGCCAAAATTATATTTATATTCTCTAAGAGTAGGCTTGGTAGATTTAATTTCAATATAGGCTTCAAACTGATTTAATTAGTGCTATTTGCCATAGGAAAATCTATTAACAATATGAATAATAAAATTATAAAGCCATAATCCAAAGCACTATGAGTAAAAATATAGCATATGACATAAATTTTAAATAAATTTTGAAAATATATTTTCTAATCAGTGACATGACAAGACTCAGATATAGGCTTAGAAGTATCAAAATTATACACATGAGTTGGTTACTTGATCTTATTTATGTATCTATATATCATAAAAGTATAATATTTGAAACTAAATGTAAAAAAATGAAATTTTACCTCTTTAATGTAAAACCTATGTTTTTTGTTTTGTTTTGTGTTTTTGCTGCACACTCAATTTATGATTGAAACTGACATGAGGACACACAGATAACATTTTCAAATAAAATCAGACAATTTCTACCCTTGCTTTTGATGCTTGATCAACAAGAAAAAGCTTAAACATCTAAGAAATTGAAAAGTGTAGCAAAATGTTCATTACTTTCTTATAATGGCAGGATCCCTTGTTTTTTTTTGGCAGAAATCTAGAACTTGTCTAGTGGAGATCAGTCAATTTTCTCTTCAGTGTATGATCAGATGTAGCTTTCAGAGTTCTTCCTTGTCTCTCAAATTCACTTTCTTGGCTGAAAAAAATACTCAGAGAAAGTTCCCTTCATCCACTCATACGTCAAGACTGTTCAGTAGATCCTGCAATCCTTACAAAAGTTTTCACTAGGATTTGGGATTTGTTAATCTCTTTCCTTACTCTCAGGTCCAATCAGCAAAGGAAATATTTTACAATTTCTTTTGTAACATACCATATCCAAGAATTGTGTTACTTGAAATCAAAACATTTCTCCTTGATCTTTCAGAGATATGCACAACTGGTTCATATGATGAAAAGTGTCTGCCAAGTTCTACAGACCAATGTTCTACAGCCATGCTTCATCTTCAAAGCATTTCAGCAAAATCTGGCTGACTACTTTCTCGATAGCACACCTGCAATTATCCTTTTGGTTTAAACATCCTGTTGAGACGTCTTCACACAGTTTTCTGAAATATTAAGTGAAATAGTTTTTGTTTACTAAAACTAACCATTTTTGGACCATCATCCAGAACTTTTGTCCTTCCATCTCCAAGAATATTTGACACTAGCATGTTTCTGGTTGCAAAGAAAGTAGAATGTTGTGATCACATTCAGTATTTTCTTTTTTCCTAAGAGAGAAAAAAAACTCTAATGGAGTAGCATTAGTACAGATACCAAGACAGTTCCTCCAAGACACATATTGAGACTATAAAAATGAGGAAAATAAACATTTTGGCTTTTGCTTTTGGGGGACAGCTTTTTGCAAAAGAGAAAAATTATGAATTTCACAATCATTTTCAAATCTCACAAATGCTAGAACATGACATTTACTGATGAAACCTGTTGACAACTCAACCTATATAGAGAAGCTATTGGTTTTCAGTTTATTACACAAAACTTTTTCAACCTCATGTGACATGTTATCAATAAGTTGACTTATACAGTTTGGGATTGGAAATTTTTAAATTTCTTTATCATGAGCCTTATCAGAGTTATGTTACCAGCAGATCTAAAATTCTCCTTTTCCTCTTTATACCTCATCTTCAAAATTTGCCACATTAGATCTTCAGACGTGTTGGTAATCAGAAAATATTAATAAAATATAAAATAGAAAGGCATAAATAATACCTAATGGGAAAATTGCAAAAAAATTTTAGTATCATCCCATTACAATTAATTTTTAGTCTACACGATTCATGTATTGCAACATGTTCAACGACAGAAAAGAGGCAAGTGCAGCTGAATGTATCATAATTATTTCTCTATGATAAAAATTTCCCTCCAAATTCCATTATACTGATAGAATTTGTTCATGACCACACACCAGCTGGTGATGTATGACAGGAAATTGTGGAAGGTAATTTGGGAAGGAGAGGTTATTGTCATCAACCTAACATGGTATTTTTCTTGCAATGCAAAAAATTGTCAACAGCCTCCCATTCCAGAAGTGGAGAATGGAATCAACCAAATAAACATGGCTCTACTGTTTGTTTCCATATGGGGTCGATAATAAAATTCATAACAGAACTGCTTGGTCACTGTCCCTCACTACAAGCACAAGCATTGCACAGTTCTCAAAGCTCAAAAATTATGGTTTTTCAAAAAAAATACTATCTATTGTAGAAACCCTAGTAACATCTCATAGTACCCTAGAGTTCTACAGAACCTAGTGGGACCTGCTGTAGGAAACTAGGGTTCTACAAAGATTTTACACTTTTCCAGTTATCTATTGCTATGTAAGAGATCATTCCAAAATTTAGCGGCTTAAAACAACAATTTATTATTATTTCTCACATTTCTTGGATGACTGGGTCAACTGGGCAATTCTTGCTTGGGATCTCTCTTGGGATTACAGCCCGATGGTAGCTGGAGTGATCTGAAGTTTTCTTCACTCACATATCTGGCACGCGGCCTAGGATCCGCTGACTATCTCTCTGTCTCCATGTGACAACATGGCTAGCTTAGGCTTCCCACTCAAAAAATTCCTAAGACCAACTAATGTTTAACTGGAAGGGAATTTGGCTCTGTCTCTCAAGGGTAGGAATGACAAAGATTCTGTAACCATCTTTAATCTACCATATTCTATTTGTTTAACTCAGGCCCCAGATTTGTAGCATTTTTTTGTGTTTTAAAAATGAGGAAGAGACTGAGTCTTGAAGAGGTTAAGTGACTTGCTACCAAGGTCCTTCAGTAAGTTAGTGACAGAGAAGTGAAAAGAATTACATATAAATCCCTTAATACTTTAAGCAGCCTATCCTCCAGTTGCCAAGTGTTTTTAAAGTAAATAATATATCCTGAATGTTAAAATCTACCAGGGTGAACATTTTAAAGATTCTTGTTTATTGGCATTAGTAGCTTTTGTGCAAATGAAATCTTTTCTCAGTTTAATGTTTTCTTTTTTCCATTTCCAAATCTCCTAATATTTTAGTCTATGATGTTCTAGAGACAAGTTACAAAAAGCTACTGCACATATAATTTTCTCAGTGGTTATTTTACCCTAGTGATTCTACAGAATGGAATTGCTGTTTGCCCTTATCTTCTGAAAATTAAACTGCTAATGTCAAGTAGATATTGCAAAGGTTTGACTATTTAACATATTTTACTCATGAAAATCCATTTAAGTCTCAATAGGCAGAAGTTGATATGTTAGCACTTTTGGATCCATACATTTATTTTAAACTGGTTTTGGGGGGAAAAAAGAGAAGAAGGTGTTTTCTAGAAGCTTATTTATGTGAATTTCTTGAGGAATGAAGCTGTCTTGTTTGGGTTTCCCCCTAGTTTTCCACTCTGTTTTCCTTCTTACCCAAATCTGTTCTTTTTTCTTTCTTTTTTTCTTTTTTTCTGGTATGTTCTTCCATTTTGGTGGATGGTTCTCCTGAAGGTTTCTTATTTTGTTCATAGACAGAAATTTGATGCTTTTTTTGGTCAGTTGCCAGTGGATATTTGCTTAGAATTGTCCATTCAGCACCTGACAATGATGGTGTTAGGATAGACAGCCTCTTCTCTGTATTTCTGAATTTGCCCTTGCAATGTGTAAAGGCATCGTGTTTCATCTTTTCTAAACTTTGCATGGGTTTTTAGTGTGTGTGTGTACACATGCACATGAAATGCTTTCATCTGCCAAGTGAAAAGACACAGTATCTTTCCAAAGTGTTGCAATCCGACAGAAACAAACTACCAAACTCTGCAGCAAAATTAGAACTTCTTTGCTTAAAGGAACTTTACACTTTACATTTCTTTGCTTAAAGGAAATTTATAAAAATAATTATAATTATATCTTATGACATCATTTTCTTATTTATAAAGCAAGTTCAAATAGGCCATTTTTTGGAATTTCACCCACATAACTGCTCTGGCTCACAAAGTGATTTTCTGGTTATAATTTTATAATATTTCATGTTAATTTCCCTCTAGGAGAAAATTAACTGGCTAGCTGGTTAGTCTTTCTATAGTTCTATTTTTTCATTTTAAATTAATATATTGTCATTATGGTCAAGTTTATTGTGAATTAGCTCCAATCCTGATCACATTTGAGTTTACTGGCAAAATCAAGCTTCTGGACATGTAAAGCTATGGACTAGACTCTAGACTCCCGTTTCTTCAACTATTCTAATTGCCGTCATTATTAGAATCACCAGAGATTGCTGTTGAGAAGGCAGATTGTTTAACTTCTTCCTTAATCCATTGAATAAAATGCTCTTCTGGAAGAGGCTGGGAATTTACTTTTCAAACAAATTCCCCTGGTGATTCTTATACACAAAAAAGGGCAAGAATTACCACATCCTATTGTGTTGATTCCACAAAGGAAAATGGAAAAATATACAGTAAGCTTTTGTTATGTTCCAGGCATTAGTGTAGATGCAGGGGGCACATGATTGATTAAGGCAGAGCTCTCTGTTCAAGGAACACATAAAAATGACAGACCAAGGGTCAACTATCTGTGTATTTCAATGCCTTTTTGAATCAAGTTCTATCAAGGGATAGAAAAAAGCACAATATTTTTTTTGTTTGTCAGAAAAGGACCTTCTAGGGGTAATAAAATGGAAAGTTCAGAGTCAGAGTCTTGAGAAATAGCCAGATTTGAAACGTTATAGATAATGAGAAATTTGCATGCCCTCTAATGTGGACAGAAAGATCTTGAGAAATATGGAAGACAAACTATACAGAGGTAATAGCTTTAAAGAGTTTGAATGATGATCCTGGGAACAGAATTAGGGACAGAATGAAAGAAAAGGACCTGGACCAAAGTTTTCAATCAGAGGAGTAAGGAGTGGGTGCTGGCCGTGAGGAAGTGTTAGAACTCCCTGGGAGATTTTCCAATTGTCCATGTCCAACTTTCTTACCTTCCCCAATGGGGGAATGGTTATTCTATAAAATGGGGTGAAGTTAGGGAAGAGATACAGCTTAATACAATTTCCTTAGGATTCTTGTACACATCTGATCTCCTATTTGAGATCTATTGATTTAGGAAATAGTGTTTGCTTAATATTTAGTCTATCAATACTGTAAACTATCAGATGAAGTTTTTATGTGTATATATATATATGTTATATGAAGAATTTCATAATCATAAGGTAGAAAATCCTTACCATGATTAGCAAATTCAAGGTATACTTTGTATTTTTTGGTTCTTCATGGGAAAAATCTAGGAAACAATCTTTCTGGCCCTTGTGCTCTCCATCAACAGTGCTTAGAAAGGTTTAGCTAACCAGATGACAACCATGGCCAGTATCCTCCATTAATGTGGTGGTACTCAACTGAATCGTGGAACAGTGCCTAGTAATAAATTAATTGTCTCTGAAAGTCGTATTTTAGTTGCCCAGATCCATAAGATGAAAGTAAATCCTACAGCAATAAAATGTAAAAATAAAAAAAAGAAGAAAGATTTTAAAAATGTGACTTATCACTAACTGAATAAAAGTGCAATATCCTCTTTAAAAATGTGAGCAATGAAATTTGGTACAATTCCTAGAAATGACAATGATATTAAATAGTATTTGTATATCATATTATACATCCGAAATTGCTCTAAATTCTTTACATATATTAACTTACTTAATTCTCATATTAACTTTTATTATTCCACTATTACTATCTCCATTTTGCAGATGAGGAAATTAACTCATAGAGGTTAAGTAATTTGTGCAAGATCACTTGGTACCAAACATATGATTCACTGTCCCACCTGTATAACAGCATCCCCAACTCCTCCTTATGATTAAGATCAGTTAAATCTGTAAAAATGTTGATTCCTCATTCCTGTCTGTTGGTCTCTTAGCACATGGAGTCTGAAGTAACTGGGAGACAGCTGTAGCCACAGGCTTAGTAGAGTATGAGAACATCCCATAGAACATCACATTTATCCACTACATCACTGACATCATGTTAATGAAAGTGGATGAGCTAGAAGTGGCAAGTATGTTGAAGGCATAGAAAGTTCTCCAGATGGAAAAGATGAGAATCTCTTTATTTGCTGCCACTGAGGTCATCTATCTTTCATATTTAGTCCTTAATTGGTGATTAATTACACTCAGCCTGTCATTGTTTTTTTTTAAATCATCAATTGTCCCCAACAACAACCATCAAACTCTATGTTCCTTATAATAAGTCCCCTATGTTTCTCAGTTGCCTTATACATTGCAGCTGCTAGTACATTTCATTCCTTCAGTACACCATCCAAATTCACAACTAGTGAAGGTTTTAACAATTGTACTACTATTACATGCAAAGGGCTACGTCTGTACACTGACTGCTAATGATGGGGTTCTCCTTGCCAGCCACCCAGCAGGTGATCCACCTTCAAAATCCCATTGTAGAGTTACTTTCTCAGACCACTCCAGCACCGATTGTTTCAGACTGAGTTCCCCAGAAGGCAGCCTCTGAAATGAACATTTGCATATAAGTGTCAATCTCCCTCTGCCCTTTCCCTTAAGGTTCTTCTGGCTGGCCAAATAATCAACAAGACAGGTTAGCAGGAGAAAATAATACCAAGTTTAATAACATGTATACATGGGAGAAAGCAAGGACACTGCGTTTCTCTACACAATAGCAGAAATTTTCATCTTAAATACCATCTTCTTCTAAAGACAAAGGAGGATGTTGGGGGTGGGGGGTGTCAGTTACAGGAGATTACCACTAAAGCACTGTAAACAAGGGTAAGGATATTATGCAGATTTAAGACCTCACCTTTCACATTGATAAGTTTCTAGAAATGAGGTCATCCCCCCTCTTTCCAAGACAGAGAGGGAGATACCTTTACAAATGGAGATTTCCCTTATAAATGTAAATGTTTGTCTGGCAACTCCTCGCAGGGCCATCTAGAGAATGTGGCCAGAGAGACAGAATTTCTGATAAGATGGGCTTGTTGGTGCCTTTCCTATTGTAACATCTATTTTACATTATATTACAGCCATCAGATGGAAGATCTGTTCCAGGAAGGAGCCACCATGTCAAATTCTTTAGGCAGTTAGTGGGGGAGGTCAAATGTCCTTCAGAGAAAACAATCAAGGTAAAGAGATATATTTCAGGGTGGCCAAATTTTGATCTCCCACATAAGACATTACTGGGAAGATCTCCAGGATCAACACCTAGGAAGGAAGGGAGTGAACAAAGCAGGATAGAACAGAGGGACAGATTTAACTACAACGAAGTTATGCAAGAGAATTACACCAATCCTACTGGAAGCACTGTGTTGAAAGACCCTTAAAAGTTGTCTGACATTGATGCAAGGGTCTTTATATTCTTGTATTAACCAGTCATTGGATGTGCACTGCTCCTGGAAATGGAGTATGACTTCTGGGTAAGTCTCAAAGATATACGCACCTGGGAACTCTTAGCAACCAACACTCTGAACAGGTGGGGAAAAAGTGTTTCAGATCTGTACAGGAGATCTGGGTGGTACATCACAGGATCCACTGCAATTATTTTGGCTACAATTGAATGATTCTTAGATAACTTTTTCACACTAAATAGCGAAAGTCATCTTGGTTATGTGGTGAAGATAGTAACATAGAAAACAGAAATGAGCCCTTATTAAGCCAAAATTTTAATTTTTTATGATGCTCAGTGAGAGCACATGTGGAGGATGCCTATAGAGCAGGAAAGATACCATCAGTAAGTGAGCTCATTAAGTAAAGGCATTGTGGTGAAGAGAACTAGTCGAAGAAATTGAGGATATTTTATGGCTAAGAAATTCCAAATTGTGTGACCCTGAGCAAATGAATTAAATTCTTTGAATCTCAGTTTAATAAACTATAAAATGGGGATAATGATCTCTTCATTGTACGGTTGTTGCAGAGCACCTAGTTATGATTGTCATATGGTATAAGTTCAACAAAATGTTCTTTTATTGGAAAAGGATGATAATTTCTTCTCATCAATAATCCTTGTTGATTTGAGAAGTATCTCTGTTAATACTTAAATCATTAAAAATAACATAAGAAAAGGTAATGGGATATAAATATGGTAGTACTCTTCCTTGCATTTACATAATATGCAAAAGTCTGTTGATAAATCTGGGAGTGACAGGAAGTTTAAATACACTACAGTCATGCACCGCATAATGACATTTCAGTCAACGACCACATATGCTATTGTGGTCCCATAAGATTTGTACCATATAGCCTAGGTGTGTAATAGGCTATACCATCTAGGTTTGTGTGAATACTGTAGGGGAGGCAGAAATTTTCCTCTACTTTTCTAGATTCTTCTGACTAGTCTAAGAATTAAAATGACATGAGACGGATTAACAGGAGAAAAACAAACAAAAGTGTAGTAACATGTATACATGGGAGAAGCCCAGGAAAATTGAGTAACCTGCCAAAGTGTTCAAAGCCCTCACCTTAATTATCCTCAGCTAAAGACAAAAAAGATGTTAGAGGTGGGGAGAGTCAGGGACTTCAAAGGGAAGGAAGGCAATTCACAAGTAGGTGAAAAGGAGTAAACGTTTGGAAAACAAGTGTTTGGCCATGTCGAAGCAGAAGAACACATAGGGGAGCCCAACAAACAGGCTTTTCCAGGTTCCCACCTGTCTACCACCTAGTTCATGTTATGCTGAGGTTATAGCTTGCTTCCTGAGACAAGTTTTTTTATCTGAATTCTTTTAGGCAGTTAAGGAGGTCACACAAGAAAAACTTTCTGCATCTTTTGTTTTTTAAAAATAATCAGCCTAAAATAATCCTTGTGTTAAAGAGATACGTTTTGAAATGGTAAATTTTGTTCTCCTTCAGTACACTCTACAATGTTGGCAAAATGACGAAATTGCCTAACAACTCATTTCTCAGAACATATCCCTGTTGTTAAGTGATGCGTGACTGTATTGTCATAATTTTATCCAACAATTAGAGAATTAATTTCATCTTTTCCATGCAGATTGCTATTTCTAAGCCTTTCCTAAATGGAGATTCTGGAGCTTCTACTGAACATATCTAATGTTTACTTCCTCCCTCCTATGCCCTTCTTCTCTTCCTCTCTCTCTTCTCTTCTTTTTCTCCCTAACTTCATTTCCCTTTTCCTCTCCATTCCATCCATTTATTATTTAACAGATTCTGTTTTCTCCACTTTCATCTACATCAGTGTAACTACTTTAAAAATTAACATTCCTTCCTTTCTAATCATAAATGTAATATGTGCTATTGAAAAATATAAACAAAAATCACAATGTATTCATCACCAAGAAAAGGCCACTCCTTCACACTTGTTTTTTTTCCCTGTTGTTTGTTCCCTTCCTTTCTATGTCCAAATTGATCTATCCATGTATTTTTATATACTCACATAGAGAAATGGAATAATTCTTTTTCAAAAATTTTTCGTATCAGATTTTCTTCACTTCACAGTGTTTTTCAATATCATTAAATATTTTTGAAAACTGATATGTAAAATGTGTATAATATTCTTTCTTAAGTGTACAATGTAACTTATTTCAACTAATATTTGGGGAGTCGGCCCAGTGGCATAGTGGTTAAATTCACATGCTCCACTTCGGTTGCCCAAGGTTTGCGGGTTCAGATACCAGGCACAGACCTACACTGCTCATCAAGCCATGCTGTGGCGGTGAACCACGTACAAAAAATAGAGGAGGATTGGCACAGATGTTAGCTCAGGGACAATCTTCCTCACCAAAAAAGAATAAAATAATAAAATAAAAATAAACTAATATTGGACATAAGCATTGTTTCTAACTTTTTTTCTATTATAAATAATAAAGTGTTGAACATCCTCAAATATAAATAATTTATGAATCTTTGATAATCTTGAATATTGGATCAAAGAGCAGAAATATTTTTAATATTCTTTTTTCATTTTCAGATAGCCTTGAAAAAGTTTGACACCCCAGAAATGTTAACAAGTACTTTTTGATAATGATTATTTTTCCAATATATTTAAGAGTAGACTATATATATTTATTAGTTTTTTCCTACTTATTTGTTATTGCTGTGGATCAAGTTCATGATTTAAATTTCTCCTTTCAGTAGTAATTCTATTTGCATTTTTTAATTCCTATTTTGCCTTCAGCATGATTATTTAATTTTACTTCATAAAAAAACCTATTCCTAAGCTTGTATTCTCATTACTATTATTAAAATTAATTATTACTTTTCTTATTTGTGAAATCACATAAAGTACTGGATTTTGTGGATATAAGTAACACTGACTGACACTTGATGAGAGATTAATAAAATTCCAATTTAGATAGGCCAAGATAGTCATTCTAGAATTAATGACAGGCTGAACTATTGAAGATTGATTTTATTAGACATTTTTACCACAGATTATTCACCAGCTCAGGGATAGCTGGAACATTTTTATGCTTTCTGCAGACGGTGCCCAGTATAAAATTATTTTTCTAATGCAATGCAAAAAGGTGATGTGGTATAAACTTGTCAGACAATATAAAATAATGTATTTGCTGGATGCTACCAGAAATAAAGAAAAATATATTTTTCTTTTCTTTCCTTTTTAAATAAATAGCAAGATTTAGTTTGTCATACGTGTGAGAATTTCTTGATGAGTCTTTACCAGGTGCCAATGTTCCCGTTTTCCCCAAACTGCAAGTATGGAACCCAGGGGGGCATTGGGTTGAATCGCAGGAGAAAGGCAGGGAAGGATGAAGGGTGGATCACTGGGAGTGTGTGTAGGGCTCAGTTCAGGAAACATTCTGGAAACTGTGAGGAGGTCAATGGTGGGATGAAAGTTCGTGGAGTGATGAGAGGAGAAAGAAAGAGAGAGAAGAACCTTTGTGGGGGGAAAAAAAGAGAACTTTCGTGAAAAAGAATCAAAGGGTTTAAATATAGCTCCTAATCTGTAGTGAGAAACACTCACATAAACGGAGAGCAACTCGTATTTCCACAGTGAAGAACATTCATGTGGCTAAAAGAAGAGAACAAGTTCTCAGAAGAGCAGACTACAGCTTACGTGCAGGTGAAGTTTAGTTCAAGCCGCAAGGATTTTCTGTCTCTTTCCCTTTTGTTGCTTTCTTTCCCCTTTGGTCCTCTGTCCATATTCTTATGTTAATTTCAATTTCTATCTCATGAAAAGTTTCAATGTATGAAAATGATAATCAAAAACTAAGGAAGTTCACAGTTTTGAGCCCTCTCTTGCTAATAAATAGATCTTGTACTTTCTTTATTATGGGGTGGGAATGGGGAGAAATCAGAACAAAGCTTATAAGGTCTCCTTTTAAAATGCTCCCAACTGATACTTGAAAAATCTAGAATTATTTATTTCATATTGTATTAATCACTACCCTCTCCATAGCCTCCTCATTTAAAATGCATCCATTCCTGAAGGTTAACAAGGTCCCTATTATTGTGAGATGTTTTAGACAATACTGGCAATTTGGCCAGTGAAGTTTGTGAGTTTTATCTAGCAAAAATGAAGTCTCTTCTTACTGATATTTCTGTGGTATTTCATACATTGGTAACATTATTTTGAAATGTCTCAGTTTTATTGGGGTGCCCTAACCATTCCAAAATTACCTGAGAGGCCACCGTGCGCACGTTATCCAGGAGGGTGGCCAGTTCCTGTTTGGGAATCAATTCCTCATCGACATCTAGGGATAAATTCCTAAACGTGAAGTTAGATGCCAGAAGAGGATTTTGGGAGAGCAGTGTCAATATGCTTTGAATTGTCTCCCTCCCAAAGTGTCCTACCTCAGAGGAGGAATGGGGGACTCTCGTTCCCCACATCGAGTATTACATGTGTCCCCTGGAGCTTGGTGAACTAGTGTCTGACTCACATTTGATAAATGCAGAGGATAAGAGGCCATGTAACTACTCTGATAGCGGTCTGAAGAGGGTTTAAAGGACTGGGAAGTCTGCACCTCCAGAGTTTGTGGGGACAGAGGTTGCCTGAGCACTGCCTGTGTACCAAATGTGGGCGGTGCATAAAGAAAAGCTGACTGTAAACATGTGGAAGAAGACTGAAAACGTGGAAAATCTCAACAGCGTGGCACTGTAAGAGACACTGTCTGTCACTGGTGATGGTGGCGACGGCGATGGTGGGGAATGAATAGGCTCGGTCAAAGAGCAGGAGGGCCCGGGAGCCCATGGCTATCCCAAGAAGGCTGGGCGGAGTCCTGGGGAGTGCACCTATGAAGTGTACCCATGAGGCCGGCCTGGGAGCCTTCACATATGCCTAGGGAGGATTTAGAGCACTGTGCTTGTCTGGAATTCTTGGCTTAGAGCTGAGGACCAGAGCGGCCAAAGTTGCAAATGTATAAAGGTGGATGGAGAGTTTGCTCAGGTAGTGAAACATCACATATAGGGCACTGAAGACATACTTTCCACTTCAAAGGTTGGCTTAAAATCAGCTCTGTGCTCCCCTTGTGAAGAGTTTAGCGGGCAGAGTTAAGGGGAGGCTAAGATGAGGGATTTGTGACTGCCTCTTTCCTGCTAAGGACAGGACATCAAATTTTGATGATATAGTATTGTAACAAAGCCTGAAAATGCTATCTTTTGCCCCATATTTAATCTATTAGTGGAGATGCAATCATTTGGTATTAAAAATATAAAACGAATTTGAATCTTCTCTTGTGGTATAGTACCATCTTTTGACATATAGTCTGTACCACATTTCTTCACTAGTAATTATGTTTAAATTATAAAAAAAGAGGATATGAAATTGGGCATACTTCCTACCACTAGGACACGCTTGGCCCTGGGTAATCACAAAACTTAAATGACTCTGATAAATCTTAAAAAATAGTGAGTCACGCTTGAGAATGTTCTGAAGAAAATGTTGGAAGTCTGCAACTAAATAATAACTAGCCTAGTTGGGTGACAGAGACAGCTGGGGTTTTTAGATTCAATTCACCTGCCTACAGGAAAGGTCTTTTAAAAATAGCCCTTTTCAGAGAGCAGCAAAAGCACAAAGGAATACCCTACTTATTCTTATTTCAACTTGAGTTTAAAATAAAAATCCACTATAAAAACTCTGTATAGACATCACCCCAAAAGTCTGTGTTTATAAAGTCAAAGCAATGGTAATTCTCTAGGATGATTCCTTTGAAAATAATGATGTTAATAATAGCACTAATGCTACAAAACAATGACAGCTAACATTTCTACATGCCAGACACTATTCTAATCAACCTTCATATAGTAACTTCTTTAACCTTCAAACAACCTTATGTCGATAATACTACTGTTATACCATTTTTACAGAACAGGAAACTGATGCTTAAAAAGCTTAAATAACTTTCCTGGAACGGCGAGTTTAAAAATATCTCTTAATTTTTTATATGAACAAGTTCTGCTAGATATAATTCTGATTTTTTTTTCTATAAAAGGAAACAACTCAATGATATCATTCTATGATGCCAAGTTCAAATAGGATAATGCATGAGAAAAAAATTGTAGTATGATGTATGAATGTTCAATGACACCACCATCTGATGATGTAGTTCCAGTCTCTGAGGTTAGGACTGCTAGAAAAGGAACCATGTGGGAAACCAACCAAGAAACCAATCACTCCGAAAAAGAAGAAAAAAAAAAAATAGGGAGAGAGAGAATCCTTGGTTTTCTTCTAGGTTAACATAGCTGTTAACCTGTAATGGCTGTGGTGATTTTATCATATTTATAATTTATACACTGTTGATAGACAGATGCTGGTATTATTTGAGCCACACTAAACTCTATTTCTTTAGGCTTAAATCCATCTACCCAAGTAGCACATGCAGCGACCCTAATGAATCTCTGTAAGGGTGAGAGAATGGCCACAATTTCAAATAAGCAGATGTTAATTATGCACAGGTCTCCAGGACTGGCCTCAATTGTACTCTTCTCAGCTGCCCTAGCCCCTGATCTGTCCCCTCTTGCAGCCTGGGAGACAGAGGATTCAGCATTGCAAAATTAACAGTAGTGCCTTAAGGATTAGATGCTTGAGTTTCTGTATTTTGGGGAGGAAATGTGGAAAGGAATGGACCGAATGTCTATAAGGTGACAATGGTGGCCTGTAGGTAGCTGGAAAAAGGAGATGGATTCTGTATTTATAAAGCATGAAGGTCCTAACGGGACGCAATTTATAAATGTATATCTTCTAACATGTTTAGGACTTCTCTGAAGATTAGGTCTGTCACGACCACAAAAGAAACATTACTTTTGGTGCAATTAAAAGAAAATTAACACAAAGTGCATATATAGTAGCAGAGGGAGTTGAGAAATATTTAGCTTTCATTTATTTATTGATATCAATATCCATATCTATATATCTCTGTATCTATCTATCTATCTATCTATCTATCTATCTATCTATCTATCTATATTATGTGCCAGACTATGTGATATGTTGGCTGAGGATTAAAAAAAAAAAAAAAAATAGTTGCTTAAGATTGGATTCTTACTTTCCAGAAATGCTAGTTAGCTATTTTAGCTCTTATAGAAAACTCACTCAAGGAATATCTATTTATTTAGAATAGACTGCATGCGTGAAGGCCATCCTATTCAGAGCCTGAAGTCAGTATGGGTTTTGTTTCAATTTGTGTGCTACCAGTTTGTGTTGCATGAGATGATTGCCTATAGCTCAATTCTACGAGGACCTACGTATTTTACAGCACTGGCTTGAGTCACACAGTCTCGTTTGTGTCTCTTCACACATCTCCCTCCTGCCAACTGTAGGACAGCCTCCTTTCATACATAATACTTTATATACATATTTTCTGCTGTTTCCAAGTAGTGACAGACTGCTTTGTGGCAGCACAAACACAAAATCTCTCCTTCGTCAACTCCCAGATGCTGCGAGAGGTTTGAAAGAGGCTGGGCGAGGGTAGCTGGCTGTCTCCATCAAAGGAAGAGAGAAACTATCTTGAAACTAGTCCGGGAAACACTGTAACAGCTGGCTGACTATTTTTGTGATTTTAAAAAAGAAGCTCCCTTTGTACTATGGGAGAGATGTACCCAAACACCCTGAGTGTCATCACTATTTATATGTGACCTCAAGCCCCGAGGGGCCTACTCTGCCGTGTAAATTTGCAATTTTAAGATCTGCAGCATATGTAGACCTGCTTTATTTGACTCAGCTTGGGAAGGCAGACTGTTACTGGGCAATGTCACTAGGTAACCAACGAGGAGGCGACAGAGTTCAAAACTCCTTTTCTTATTTAGGTAAAAACACACTGTTAATTGTTCTGCAGCTTGTTACTTGAATTGTGTGCTATTTGTCAAAAGTAGTGTTTTTAGCTACATAGTTACTGAGATCACTATTCAAAGTAAACAATATCATGAACTATAACACCAACAAAAACAAAATCCCTGAAGCTTCAAACAAGGGTGCAAAAAAGTCCTGTAAATGGGTTTACCCAACAGCAAGACAAATTTAGGTAAAACCAAATAGCTATTGATATTGATATCTCACATTTTGCAGCTCTCTCCTGTATGCTGTGTGGTCTGCAAGTCACGACAACAATATTTAACACAGGGAGATAAAATAATAAATGCCTCATATATGTAGATTATTGAGATGTGGTTCTCAAATTAGGCAAAAGTAATTGTCTCAAGTTCAGAGTTTCCTTACAGAGAAAAGACAAAAAATCCAGAATGTTTTAGGAGATACTCGTGTCTTCTCTTCCTCATCAACTGTTTCTAAATAGGTAACTACACTCATAGTTTCATTTTTCTTGTCTACACTGACTCTTTTCACTCTAGCCTGGCTTCTGCCTTCAACACTTGCTGAGACTGTTCTCTCAACAGTCACAAGCCCACCTAATGGCCAGATACCACTAGACCCCTCTAGATCATCTGACATTGTTGTCAATGTGATTGCCTTGAAACACTCTCTTTCCCTCTGCTGCATTCTTTTGATGGTGCCCCTTCTTCTCTAATTGAAGCAATTACACGCATAGAGCGAGACTGTGTTCAAATGGCAATGTGACTTTGGGCAAGTCACTATAAAAATTTGTGCCTCAGGTTCTTCATCTGTAAAATGAACATAGTACTACAACAATAATAATAACACCTTCTTACAAGGTTCTTATATGAATTAAATGTGTTGATTCATGTAAGGGGCTTATAACAGTGCCTGGCAAATAGTATTATCTTACTCTAGTTTATGTTATTACTCTATCTAATGGAGTTTAGTTCTGAAAAGATTCTGTTCTTAAAAGTTGTTATTTTTCTTTGAACTTTGTATCTCCCTCCTGGCTTGCACTTTTATCTAATTTATCGTGATTCACAAATGTGACCTTTTTCCTCCTGGACTCTACTCTCATAACTCTAAATTTGCCAGCTACCATTTCATGGATGTCCAATAGAAAATCAAACTCATCCCAACATTGAGCTCATGCGTTTATTCATCCATTTACTATTGTCCAGACACTGCTTGGTCCAAGAGCACTGCTGGCCCAAGAGCCCAACAGTTTGTTGGATATAGTATTCTTATGTCTTGTTGTTTTTCCCCTTGAGACTTTTGGGTATGGCTTCACTGCATCCTGGTATTGAATGACGTTGCTAACAGTGTGTCTGAGGACAATCTGAATTTTTTCCTCTTGGTGACTCACGTGTTTTTTGTTTTTTTTTTTTAACTAGGATATATGTTAGTGCTCATCATTCTACGTAACATAATCTTTTCACATTTTTATTTTGCTTACTCTTCTTAATTCTGTGTTTTCATCTATGTCTGCATAAATGTTTCCTTTATTCATATTATGATTTTCCTTTCTTCTCTACTTTTTCTACCGAGGCCTGTTAACTGATATTTTATATCCTCCTGTCTCATCATCACTACCTTGAATTATTGTATCTTTGCTGTGACTATTCCTGATTTGTTAAGTTATTCAAATTCATGAAAGCATGCTCTTTGGTAGTAAAATTTTTCTCCATCTGTGGTTTGTTTTTCCTGTTCTTTCCCTTATTGTATTTTCTAATAGTTTTCAGTTCATTTTTTATTATTCCTCATCTCTGAATGTGATGAGTTTTAACAAGATTTAATTACAGAATAGTCATTGAAAAAGTGAGCAGAACAGGGTTCTCAGACAGTGAGGATTCTTCCCAATTCATGTGGAAGTTCCTTATGACACAGAGCTGTATGCATTTCATGAACTGTTTCTTTTCTTCAGCCAGCAGGATTTGCAGCTACAGGGATCATCGTGGTTCTGAATCTCTTCCCAAACAGCATGTATGAATCTCTTCCCTGTGCACACAGCATGCTTTCTGCCTTATCTCCTGTTCCTCTGGGTGCTGCTTCAGAGCTGGGGGAGGAACCTAACATCAGTTCCAATGCAATATTTTTGTTGTTCCTGATATGGATTCTGCATTTCTCCCTCAAGGTGTACCATCTCCTGTGCACGGCTATGCACTGATGCCTCGAGAACTTGAAATTATTTGCTCTGGTCATCGTTTTGTACCTATTTTACCTCCACTGTATAGCCTCTCACACATTGTAGTTTGGGTTATAAATATCTTCCCCTTCTCTGAAGATGGGACTTTCATTTTTGTTTCCTGTTCTCCTTCTTTTTGATATGCTTTTCAAGAGGACAAAGGGACAGGACCATTTTTTTCCACCATTTAACAGTTGAAAGTGAATCTATACATTTAGATCTAAGCTATGCTGAGAAATACTGTCTCCGAAGGACAGAAGGGCAGTTTCACCCTCTTTTATTAACATTAGATTTCCAGTCCAATTCAAATTTATATATTTTTTACCCAATTAGAAATGCACAAAGAAAAAAATGTCATTGCAACAAATAAATGCCAATAATTTGGACAATAAAAATGCCGGCATTGAGTATTTTTAAGCACACAGTGAGTTTAATGCTTAACTGGATTTTAGGCTGTAGATACTTTAAGGAATTAGGGGATCAGTTTTTCTAAAGTAGCTGTTTAAACAAATTCAATTGCAAATAAAGAAGTCAATTGGTACTCAAAGGTCTGTATATTCCCATATACTAAGTGTTGTGCTGAAATGGCAGCAAAGCAGGTGCATAATTTCTTGCAGTGGTAAAGAAATGTACTTTTTGTTAGACCAATATAGGCATTATAATGTAAAAATCTTATTTGCAGCAATGGTTTAATGCTATTCTGCAGTCAATGGGAAGTCACTTTGATATTACAATCTCGAATTTTGTCACAGGGAATTTTCCTTTTTGCCGGCTTTAGTTTGGTAACTATTTCATATACCTGTGATGGATGAATGCAGAAAAATGATATATTTAAGGCAAATATTGTGTGTTTTTGTTTCCTCTATTTATGCATGGGCTTGGAAATGAGTGGCTCTTTGACTATGTTGTGACATGATCAGGTATTCTGTGCAGGATCTACGAGAGAGAAGGAAGGAAACAGAACAGAAAAGGGAGGAAATGCTACATGATCATTTATAAAAATGGAGAATGATACTTGGGAAAAAATGGATTTCTGTTTTAGAGAGCTCTTGCTTGGTCAGCTCTTTATGTGTTTGGAACCCGTGTAGTCATCTGAAAAAACTGTTCTTATCTGAACAGTTCTTCTTTATCAACAGCAGAGGGAAATTTTCGAGGTAGGGCAATGCATATCAATCATGAAATTTCTACAAGAAGGCCAAAGTTCAAAGTGTACTTCGAGAAGCATGGAATGGTTTTTCAAGGATCAGCTTTCACCATTCTCAGATTGATAGATTCTTAGTGGGTTATGGTGAGAAGGGACTTAGATTAACAACATGCCCAAAAGAAACATTCTTTAGGGACAAGCTGTCTCAGGAGATTAGTGACAGGACACATGGAAACTTCAACCTCAAGGTCAATAGCTTCAATCTACCTTTAGTCAATAGTGGCTAAGAAGTCATTACAGCTCAAATGCTGGCCAGTGTGCTGGGAGAAAGAAGGAAGATGTTCCAATCTTGCTCTTTGAAAGCATTTCTATCACAAGTCCAAATTTGAAAATAAGAGGAGATTTCCACACATACACGAGCACTCATACTCAGGCAAACGTAAACACACAAGCACACACACATCCGCACACATATAGGAATAGAACTGGAAGAAGGCTCAGAGACATTTTAAAAGTGTTCCTGAGCAGTAGGATTATGGGTGATTTTAAATTTCTTCTTTTTGCCAATTCCTGTTTTCTAAATGTTATACAATGAAATATATTCCTTTTTGTTATAAGATAAAAATTATTAGATTTTCTTTCTCGGGCTTGACTTTTATAGAATTTAAAGATAACCCCATCATTTTCTTCAACTGTTTCTCTCTTTAGAACCTGTCTTTAAAATACCGTGGCCAGTAACTCTTCAGTGAAGCATTCAATCTTGTCTGAAGTAGCTGGTCCAGTAGCTGATCTTCTCAACTTCTTCATTATTTAGTACTTATGCCTCCCATCAGGTATCAAATACCTCCAAAGACCTCCAAGGGATGATCCAAATATTTTTCGGACTCAATATTGTTTTAGAAATTTTTCTTCTGTTTTCTTCTTTCTTTTTATAAAAAAATATACTCCTCAATGAGAGTGAGTGCTTGCTCATTTTTTTTAAAAAAAGGTATAGTAAAAGCTTATAATAAAAAAAAAAAACCCACGGGCCTCTGTGCTATCTCTTCACAGCTCTCATCTTGCTCTGCAGAGATAATTACGTTCAACATAGATTTATTTATTTACTCACCAAATAGCTAATAAAGGCCTACCGTATATCAGACACTGTTCTAACTGCTATGAATTAGCAGTGAGCAAGGTCATACAAGTCCTTTCCAATATGGAATGTACATTCTTGTGGAGAAAACAACAAGCAAGGACATGAATAATGAGTACATAACACATCATTCATTGAATGGTTTAAGTGCCAAGAAAAAATAATGAAGCAGGGAAGGAAATATAAAGTATTTGGAGGGTGTAAAATATTAGCTAGATTATCAAGGGAAGGCTTCTTTGAGGGGTGACCTCTGTCACCTGAGGGAATTCAGTGAGTTAGTCAAGAGGATATCTAGACGCAGAGGTTTCTGGGCAACAAATGCAAAGGCCTTGAAGCTGGAGTATGTCTGGTGCCTCAAAGGACCCTCAGTTATTCGTGTTCCCTATAGTATTTTTCCTCATAACTAATCAATACAATTTATTAATATTAGACATGCTCTATTGAATCCCACCAACATGTGAGTCATTGGCTCTCTGCAACACTACCCCCCCATACCACTTGCCCTCCCTTGTCCCCTATCACAGTAATATTAGAATATTTAGTTAAATTGATTGTCGATTTTTACATTATTTTGACTATGCAAATAATATTCATAACAACTAATGAACCACAACACGCTTTCACTTTTTTTGCATGAGTTACTTTTTCTAAAATTAGTAACGACCTCATTCTTTATTAGTCTGGCTTGTGATGTAACTAATTACTATTTTCCAAACATTTCTATATTCATATTTAAAGCCTATCAGCATTTATTATCTTTTACTGCCCCTACTCTATTCTGTCTTTCTCATTAGTGACATTCTCGCTGTTAAGGCTACTACCTTTCAGCAGGCACCTTTTGTTTTTCATTTTGGGATCCCCTTTGCTGATCATCTCTCTGTTAAATCTCTTGTTACCCGGATCTCATCTCTTCTTTCTTGGCATTTCATGTGTCTTATTGGACTATCCATATCAATTTCACTTCTTCATTGGTGGCTGATGCTTGCCTTTGCTTGTGCAGTTACCCTTTATTATTTACTTTTGACTTCAATCTTCCATTAGTTGCAGCCCAAAGTACCCAAGAAGACACAGAATTTAAAAGACTATATACAGTCTCATGTAACAAGAAGTCCAGAAGCAGTTTGACTCCATGTCTGGTTAATCCAGTGGCTCAACAACATCATCGTGGATCCAGATTTTGGCCATCTGTCCACTTCCAGTTTTTGGTATCCTCCATCATGGTCACAGCTAGATTTAGCAGCACTAGGCATCACTGGCATCCAGAGAAAGAGAAAGACACATTTTTTTCTTGTGTCAATATCCAAGTGCCTTAGAGAACTTTTTCTCTAGGAATAATCAGTTTATCCAGAGAAGAATCTTCTAATCCTTCCCTGAGATGGGGAGTGTTCAGGTAGTAAGGTAGTAGGGTGAAGCGTGTCAAAAGCTTCCCTTTCCAGTGGGGAAAGAAGTTTGAGAGTCAAAGAGTTCCATATATTGACTCTCACTTAGTTTCTCTGTTTTCTTATAATACTTCACCCCAGCTGTTTGTTATGCCTATTATTCCCCTCTCCAGAGCCTTTCAGAGTGAAAATTTGTAGAGAATTGACCAGCCTAGAAAGGGTGAATTATGCTTCTATTTGTTCAGATTTGAGAGGTGGGATTTTTGGAATCCACTATTCTGTGTAAAATGATTTGTGTGGACATAATTTTTCATTTCTATAGGATATATTCCCAGGAGTGCAATTTCTGGGCAGACATTGAGTGATTGATTAGTCTTTAAAAAGCTGCCCAATTATTTTCCAGAGTGGAGGTACCATTTTATATTCCCACCAGGAATATATGTGAGATACTGTTTCTCTGCATCCTCACCAGCTTTTGGTATTATTACTCTTTTTTAATTTTAGCTGTTCTAATATATGTGGAGTGATATCTCATCATAGTTTTAATTTTCATTTCCATAATAGGCAATGATATTTATTGCTGTCAATATTTTACCAGTTCAAGTAAAGCATAGAGACCTCACTACCTTTTCCCCTTTATATTTTACAATTGTCTTAAATATTTCCTCTCATACTTTATAAACCACATCAGACATAACATAATTTAGGAAACACAAAAAGAGAAGGATAGTATATTACATTTACCTATATTTCTACTCTTTCCCTTGTTCTTTCTTCATAGTCGATGTTTCAAATTTCCTTTTTTTATCATTTTATTTCTGTTTGAAGTACTCCTTTTAGCCATTATTTTAGGATAAGCCTGCTGATGTCAAATTCTCCAAGATTTCCTTTATCTGAGAATACCTTGATTTCACCTTCATTTTTTGAAGGTTATTTTTGCTGGTTATAGAATTCTGGGTTGACAGTTCTTTTCTTTCAGTAGTGGAAAATGTTGTGCTATTTCCTTTTGGCCTCCATGGTTTCGGCTAGAAATTTGCTGTCATTCCAAATTTTGTTCCTCTGTAGACAATGCATCATTTGTTTCTGGGTTCTTTCAAGATATTTCCTATGTCTTTCATTTTCAGAAGTTTGGCTATGGATTTATTTGGATTTATACTGTTTAAAGTTTGCTCAGCCTCTTGAATCTGTAAGTTTATGTCTTTTGGTCAAAGCTTGAATTTATGAGACATTATTTCTTTGAATACTTTTTTTTTATTAAGACTTTATTTTTTTTTAGAGAAAAGTTTTCAATTCATAACAAAGTTGAGGGAATTTAAATACTTTTTAAGCCTCACTTTTTTCCTCTTTCCTTTTAGGACTTTGATAACATGAATACAACATCTTTTGTTATAGTCCCCTAGGTCCCCGAGGCCCTATTCTTTATTTTTTTCACTCTATTATCCCTCAATTGTTCAGATTGGGTAATTTCTATTGTTCTATCTTTGGGTTCATGGATTCTTTTCTTTGTCCCTTCCATTCTGCTGTTGAGCCCATAATTGAGCTCTTTATTTTGATTATTTTATTTTATTTATTTATTTATTTGAGGAAGATTGGCCCTGAGCTAACATCTGTTGCCAGTCTTCCTCCTTTTTTTCTCTCCAAAGTCCCAGCAGATAGTTTTGTATGTCATAGTTGTACAATCTTCTAGTTGCTCCATGTGGGACAGCACCTCAGCATGGCTTGATCAGTGGTGCGTAAGTCCGTGCCCAGGATCCCAACCAGTGAACCCTGGGCTGCCAAAGCAGAGCATGTGAACTTAATGGCTATGCCACAAGGCCACCCCTCATTATTTTATTTTCTATTTCTAAAATTTTTATTTGATTTCTCTTTGCATCTTCTACTTTTTTGCTGACAATTTTTAGTATTTCATTTGTTTCAAGCACTTCTGAAATCACTTAATTAACCATTTCTATGATGGCTGCTTTAAGATCTTTGTCAGATATTTTGACATCAGTGTCATATTGGTGTTGGTATCTATTGATTGACTTTCCTCATGTAAGTTGAATTTTTCCTGGTTCCTAATGTGATGAGAGTTTTGATTATAACCCTGAACATTTTGGGTCTTGTTTTGTGAGAACTGGATCTTATTTAATCTTATCTTTTTTCACAAGGATTCACCCTGTTTATGTGAAGTGTGAAGGTCTGTGTGGGCGAAAGCTCTGTTCACCACACTAGGCCTCTATGTTAGTACCATGGGAGGGAAGCAGAATGTCAACTAGCCACACCATGCACCATCTCACTCCACCTCTTTGCTGCCATGTGGGGGTAGAGTTTATGCTTTGCGTTTTGTCCTACTGACACCAATCAGGTGAGGGGAAGTGTCAGGCCAACTTGCTCTACCTTGCTGTTGTTGGATGGGACAAGAACTTTAGCTCCTCAACAGCACCACTGATTCTATAGGATAGAGGAAAGGTTTTCCCTTGATGTTTGGCTGAATTGGGATGTGTATTTTTAAACAGGTGTTCTGTGCTTCTAGGTCACCCATTTCCTGGTCCTTTGGTTACAGTGTTTAGGCTTTTCTTGGGACTTGTTTTCTTATCTGTGCCAGTTGGCAGTTTCGGGTTGTAGGTTTCTCCAGTGCCCCATCCAAGATATATGCAATGCAAAAAGAAAACCCAAAGAACTCATCACCCTCATCATCATATTGTTCTTCAAGTCCTACAGTCTCTACTCAGTCTACCTTCTTCATTTACCTTTCAGAGTCTTTCTACGTTTGTTTATTGTATTATGTCCAAGATTTTTTTTGTTGTGTGAGGGAAGTCTAGCCAGGAATGGGCCCTCCCATCTTAGCTACAACCAGAACTCCTGACGTTCATCTTTCAATTTATTTCACAACATTATTCCATTCAGTTGACATATTATATTGAATAGCATCATCCATCAATTTGTCCATCCATCCATCTATCCATTTATTCTTCCTTCCTACCATTCTTTTATCCACAATGCATTTGGTGTGTGGTGAGTAGGTATGAGGTACTATTCTGGAAGTATCTGGGCTGTGGGATGGGAAACATTACTACCAAGACTAAACAGCCCCTAGACAAGTCCATACTTTATTGTAGGAGACACCATTGAAAAAATGAATTGTATTCCACATAGGAGAACAAAAGACAAATCATTGGATTTGTTTACGTGCATAATATTGATTTATAATAAGCAATAAACATTTTCTTGAAAGGGAAGATTATTTGTAAAACGTAAATATGTGGCACAAAGGATTGACATGAAAGACAAAGTCCTCCCCACCCACTGTTTTTTTTGTTTTTTTGTTTTTTTTTTTGTGAAGAAGATCAGCCCTGAGCTAACATCCATGCCAATCCTCCCCTTTTTGCTGAGGAAGACCGGCCCTGAGCTAAAATCTATTGCCAATCCTCCACGTTTTTTTTCCCTTTGTCTCCCCAAAGCCCCAGTAGATAGTTGTATGTCGTAGTTGCACATCTTGCTAGTTGCTGTATGTGGGACGCCGCCTCAGCATGGCTGGAGAAGCAGTGCGATGGTGTGCGCCCAGGATCCAAACCCGGGCCGCCAGCAGTGGAGTGCATGCACTCAACCGCTAAGCCATGGGGGCGGCCCCACCCACTGGTCTTGATCATGGTAGTTATGTAGATGCTTAAGTTACCTTTTGGTATCAGACTGCCATCTGAGTCACCGGCACCCTACTCCCCTCCTCCAGTCCTGAGAGTGTATCTTGCAGTCCTTTGAAAGCTCTGAAATACCAGGACACTCTTATAGTGAGGATTACAATCCATAAATAGTATTCACAAAATAATCTGTTTACAATTGATCTTGGCTAATAATATTTCATTTTCTTCACTGGCAGATTTTCTGTTGAAGCTGCAATGTCTCCCAAAGCATGGAGCACAAAGGGATCACCTTGTTTACTGTACTCCAGTGACAGCTGCCACCAGTCACAGACAATTGCAAACCCTCAGGTCAGATATACTAAGCCAACCAGAGTGTCATAAATTGCATGTGTGAATTGCCCAGGGGCCCCTAGCTAAGTCTGCAAAAGAGCTGGACACAAACTTCTGACTCTTCCCACACAACTGTCTCGCCTCCCTGAATCAAAGTCTCAGTACCTTGTTCTTTTACTGTCGTGGGTATCTCCCTTAGCTATCCTTGTCAGCTGTCTCCTCTAATCTCTGCAGGCTCGGTAACAATTTCCATTTTTTTCTGACCTTATTAACAGGTGGTACCAAAGATATATGTGTCATTATGCCATGGAAATAGATGTCTTCTTAATTTGGTTTCTCGCCTATTACTATGTTGCTAACACACACACATACACAATTTTTCTCTGTATTTTTTTTGTATGTATTATGATATAAATCTTACCCTTGTGTTGTGTTCTGAGGAAGCTTAGTCTCTAAACATGGTCCTTAAAATGTTCTATGGCAAAAAGTTTACTTACTGCAGCTCGTGGGATTAACAGTGCACATTAGTACTATCAAAGAAATAGTACTGTTAGTACTATTAAAGAAATCTTATTTGTTTAACCTTATGTTTTCAAACTTATTGACCAAGATAAATTTTTATAATATTTTTGAAAATTGTTTTTATGAAAGTATTGTTTTTATACAGTATAGTGCACCAATCTCAAGTTTACAGTTTGTCTAGCTTTAAACATGCAAACATCTATGCAATCCACACCTCCTGATCAAGATAAAAAACATTTCGTCACTGCAGGAAGTTCCTTCTCCTTCACCGTCAATCCATGAATCTGTGTTCTACCATTGCACATCATTTTTGCCTTTTTTGTAGAAATGGAGTCATACATATACACTCTTTTGTGTCTAGCTTATTTTGGTCAGCATACTGTTTTTGAGATTCAGCCATTGGGTGTATTTCAGTAGGTCAATCCCTTCTATTTCTCAATAGTCTTTCATTGTATATCTCAGGTTTGTTTATTAATTCTCTTGATGGACACAAAGATTGTTTCTATTTTTGGTTATCATGAATAAATCTGTGATAAGTGTTCTTGTACAAGTTTTCTGTGGACCTATGCTTTTGGATGAATCCCTAGGAGTGGATTTAAGGGTCGTAAGGTAAATGTATGTTTAACTTTTTACAAAACTGCCAGTTTGTTATCCAAATTAGTAGTACCATTTTACACTGCCACAGAAGTGTATGAGGATTTCTGACCATAAAGTTGTTTTTGTATTTTTTTTTGTCAAACACCTGGTAACAAAGTACGCAATGTGAAATGCTAACGTAGCCATTATAGAAATGGGTATGGTCAAAAGGGATGAGAAAAAGAGGAGCCTACCTTTTAAAGGTCTGTTTCAGAGAAACCAGCTATATGTCTCGAGTTTGTTCCATTCATGACTCAAAGTTTTCTTAAAGAGTAATGACTCTCTGGTGGCTGAGGGATTTTAGGTATTTCTTCATATTTCTATAGAATGTTCAGATAATTTCACTGCAAAATGTTCTTCAATTAAATTACAGAAGCTGGTGCAAAATTTCTGGTCCAGTTTATCCCTATATAGTAGAATTGGTAGTTCTTCTGGAAATTCATATTTTGTTTCACTGTGTATTAAAATAGCGGGTATTGAATGACAATAAGAGATGGGATATTGAAAGGGGAAATTTTCTTTTCAGTTCTATAGATTGAAACTCCATGGTATTCTTACAAGGAAGCTTGAGTTTTGTAAACATTATTTAAACCTGGACTATTTGTCATGTAGCTTGGCTAATAACACTTCAGGCAGTTCTCTTGAAGCGTTCTAAAAACGTGTGCTTTGGAAAGTCATTTATTCACGATAAATAATCATGTTTATGTTTTGTATGAGAGAATGTCTGTTTACCCAGGGTAGGTTGAAGAAGGGTTAACAGATTTTTTTTGGCTTAGCAGGCAGAATGAGAATACATTGACTCACAACTACTGAGTCGCTCACATCCACTTGGCCCCTAAAATCTTCTAAACATTTTATGATATATTTTCTATTCATAAGTACATATAATGGTAGGGTAGGGAAGGGCCTTAAAAACGTCTCATCAAAACTTTCATTTGATGCTTGAATTTCCTCTAAACCATCTTCTCCAGTTGTTGTTTACCTTCAACTATGGAAGTTTTTCCTTCATTAGTCAGGGAGGTCTATGAAACATATTTTTATGGGATGGAGATGAGTTTCATCATTCTGTTCTCACACATATCATGCTTCCTTTTTTATTCCAAGACAAAAAACAACATGGAGAGTGTACATGATGACAAAAGGCACACTCCTTACCTGATGCTAAGTTTCAAAAAGAAGGGGAGGTAGCTTGATGCCTTTCAAAGTGGAAAACACAGATTAACACAGTTGGAAAGCACCATGGCGTCTGCACCTAAAGACCACAATGCCACAGCCACCAAAACACCTTCTTTTCTGAGATTCCTCCATGTGCGATCATCAGCCCAGTGTCATTCACTTCATACTAATTTATTATTTATTGGTCACAGCTCATCTCCAATTCTGAGATCCTGCATCAGACTATTATTGCTATTGTTCTAATTTATTACTTTAATTTTTTATTGTGAAATATTTTCTCCCCGGAGAGAACAAATGAGTATTTTAAGAATCACGATTTTAATCTACTCTCACCAACCCAAACTGATAATACTCCAAATAAATGCATTTTCTTTTTTAACTAAGTCTTATTTTTAAGAAAAGTGATATGAGTGTCAGAGAGTAGGAGGATATCTGACTGAGACTATCTCCCAAAGTGTTTTTGTTAAAAAAATCAGAATTTCTCTTTCTCTAGATACAGCAACCACTCATTGCTAAGATTATCATGAGCCTCTTCTTTATCTTGTAAACGTTTAGATTGCTTTGGAAGGGACCGAGGGTGAAGAGGGATGAAAATAAAAGCTAGGGGTTACAGGTAGCCCTTCGGTTCCAGTTGAGCGTTGCTTATGTACTGTGGACGGGGATACACTAGAGTCCCTTGTAAACAATCATCAGCCTTTTATGTGATTGTGGGGGGCAGAAATCTAGGATGCCCCCTAAGATTCTGAGCATCCTGATGCGCCTGCCCTGTATAATTTCAGGGACTGTGACTATAGTTCATTTCACTCTGGTGAGTAGGTTATGCGGTAGGTAGGGTTCACTATAAGAAAGGGAGATTATCAAAATGGGCCTAACTTCATCACGTGAGCCCTTGAAAACAGAAAGTATTCTCCAGCTGGTCATAGAAGACAAAGCCAGAGAGACACACTCTGGCTGACCAGGAAAAAACACCAACATCTCTGTTGTGAACTGCCTATGGATGCCACATGGCAAGAAACTGCAGGCAGCCTCTAGGAGCTGAGAGGGGTCCCCAGCTAATGGCCAACAGGAAAACAGGGACCTCCATCTTAGAACTGCAAGGAAATGGATTCTGCCAACAACCAGTGAGCTTGGAAGGGACTCCAAGCCCCAGATGGTAGCCACACATGACTGACACCTTGATTTCAGCTCTGTGAGACCCTGAGCAGAGCATTCAGCCACACCGTGTCCAGATTTCTGACCTGCAGAAACTGAAATAATAAATTTGTGTTGTTTAAAGCTTCTAATAGAAAACTAATACAATGAAGCAGTCAAGGTGAGTTGTTTTATTAATCAAAAGCTTTATTTAAAGAAAATCATGACAAGTGATAGAGTCATAGTATTTAAATTTTTAAACCAAATGCATAAGTGTTTATTAACTTCCTAATTTTTTGGTGTACGACAAATGGATTCTGCCATTGAAATTTCAATGGTCTTTTTATATAAATCATATTTATAAAGCTCCCTTTACATTTTCTAGTTTTCTGTTCTTTAAAGTGGAGCAAGATCTTAAAGGTGGTGGGGTAATAGTCTGATTACAGAATCATTCCAAATGTTGTGATTTTCCCCCAACCCCTGCTCCCAATCTTTTCAGTTGTCTGGATCACACCTAGTTCCGCAGCAATCATTTAAAGATCCACTTTTATTAAGTCTTTTGAAAGCACTCAACTTAATTTTCATCCATCCAACAACATTTTAATTTATTGTTATTTCAGCATTCTATATCATACTTCATTAAATTATTGATTTTTAGTAACACATAAAGCTGGCATAAACAGGTTTGGGAACAACACGGATGACTGGTATGCATTTAACTTAGTAGAAGTACATACGTGCAGGCACCCGGGCCTATTGGCCACAGTGTTCAATGTGCTGTGGCTCTCAGTAAGAAGACATGATAGAGGGAGAGGAGAATGTCCTTAGTAAGTAAACTTTTACTTAAATTTGGCAAGTAAATAAAGTGGAGGCAGGTTAGGAGACTTTCTATTAAACATAGCAATATCATTTTTATTGCTTTGTGAAACTTCATCAAAATTAGAGAATAATAATAGTATGCCCCAAAAACTCAGCTGCTAAAAGGATCATTTAAATGTGGACACAAAAATACTTTGTTAACACGAATGTCATTAACTCCTTGAGAGTCAAGTGAATATTCACCTTCACACGCTCCGATCTTAAGCTCAGGCAGGCACAGGATTGAATCAGGCTCTCTGGCTCTGTGGTTTTGGACAGTTATTCAATCTTTCCAAAACTCTATTTGCTCCTCTTTAAAATGGGGTAATACAACCCCCAAGATTGTTGTGGGGCAAATGAGAAAACCTGAGAAGTATCTGCCATGTATTTGCAGCTCAGCAAATATTACTTCCTCTCCTGGATGGGCTTCCATGTTATGGTGGAATTGTCTTTAGCATTTGATTTGCAAAGTGTGAGCTATAGCCATTTGTAATACTAATTCTTCCGTACTTTGATGTATGGTTGGTTTTCTGGGTGTGTATGGAAAGCTATTTATGAGTATCATTAGGCATTTTTTAAGAACTGAGATACAATGCATAGATTTAGTACCAAGAAATCCATAACACTATATCCACCTTGTTCCCAATTATGAAATGATTATGAATGCATTTTCCTAATAATAAAACAGTAATAAAATTCAAAATTGAGAAAAATTTACCTACCATCTCCCTACCCCAATACTGTGTTTCTATGTTCCCTGTTCCATTTGATTCCTTGTTCTCTTACAAAATGGTAATTATAGTTTTTTTAAAAACATCAAATGTGATTTTCTCCCCACTTTTCATCACATTATGGGACCATCTTAATGGTATCTGCAGTTACAAAAACTACAGATGAGCTTAGTGTTATTCCTGTCACTGCTATCAGTCAGTAAGATGCTTCCCACTCCCCGCCTCTAGGCCTCCATTGTTCTTCCTGCCAGGTTTAGGGCGTCCACATCTAGAGGAAATTTACATGTATTTATACAGCAAAACTGGCACCTACAGAAAAGCATGCTCCCTGCTGACACTGATTTGAAGTCTCTGACAGACTATTTGCTTCCTCTCTAGAGCAGAGCATCCACGTTGGTGTTGGACAGAGCAAGTTTCAGCAAGAGTGGGGCAAGCTAAAGTCTCTTTCCTCGCCAAATGACATGCAGGTAGAAAATAGAAACAATAGTGGTGATATTCTAGAACTGGGAAAATTGGCACTTTTCAGGAAGGTAGAAA
This sequence comes from Diceros bicornis minor, assembly GCF_020826845.1. NCBI lineage: Eukaryota > Metazoa > Chordata > Mammalia > Perissodactyla > Rhinocerotidae > Diceros > Diceros bicornis. Next base: position 13,385,340 of record NC_080754.1, on the reverse strand, counting down.
AGACGATGTGTGTGAAGTGAAAAAGAATTGGAGAGTCAAGGAAGAAAAGGGGAAAGGGACTAAAAAATATAACTGGAAAGTAACAGAATCTCAAAACTAGTTTTGAATCCCTACTTTTCATTGATGAGTGGTAATTTAGTTGGCTGTTGAAGCTCCAAACAGAGGCTAAGGGTCCCAGGTCACACCTGTTGTATTGAGTGAGCTTCATGATTTATGTCTGTGTGACCTCTTAGGGCATGCTGCAGACATCAGTTCTACAAAAATGAAGCATAAATGTGCCCCCTCTCTTTGACACACACAAACCAACCCCCAATTTTTTATCTATGAGCTTCAAACATTTGTGTTGGCACCTGTCAGGCCAGCTGTAATGTCTTTACAATAATATCTTTACTAATAAAAGATGAAAAAAATTGAGCCCAAACTCAGCTGTTTCACAATTTGTTTTACTATATTTACTATACTATCTATCCTTATTCCTTAATTTATTAAAAATGTGTTTTGAGCATCATCTACACGATCTTCTCTATTCTTAGAATAACAGTAGAGGACAAAGCAGACAAGACCTCATGGAGCTCAACTTCTAGTTGGGAGAAAGAGGCAAGAAAAATTTAAAAAGTGAATAGTACATAGTATGCCTGGGGTCTAGGCAGAAACAAGGTAGAAAGAAGTTGCTAGTTTATGTAGCATGGTCAAGAAAGGCCCTATTTGACAAAATGACACTTGAGTAGGTAACGGAAAGAAGTGAGGGAACAAGTCACGGGAATAGGTCTGGAAAGAGCATTTCAGGCCAAAGCCTCAGTGAGTGCAAAGGCCCTGAGCTGAGTGTCTGCTTCGTGTGTCCAAGGAACAGTAAGAAAGCCAACATGGCTAGGAAAAAAAGAGGCATAGAAGAGAAGGGTAGGAGATAAAGTTAGGGAGATAATAGATAACCCACAATCTTATGGGCCAATGTAAGGAATTTGGACTTTTTTGGTTTGGGATCCTTTTTCTGAGGGAATAGGAAGCTATTGATGGTTCTGGCAAAGCGACATGAGCCGACAGACTTTCACAGGCCATTTGAGCTGTGTCTTGAGATAGAAGTTGAACTGTGTCAGTGTGACCTGTGTGTATATAAGTGAGGGAAACGAGCATCCACGTGTCTTTTCTAGTGTTCAACAAAATAAGTGGACCTTAAATTGCTGAAAGGAGACAATTTTCACAGTTCTTATAATAAAAATATTAATGGTGTGGGGCTGGCCTGGTGGCATAGTGGTTAAATTCTCACACTCTGCTTCGGGGGTCCGGGGCTCACAGGTTCGGATCCCATATAAAGGCGTCCCACATGTAAAGCAGAGGAAGATGGGCACGGATGTTAGCCCAGGGCCAATCTTCCTCTGCGAAAACAGGAGGATTGGCAACAGATGTTAGCTCAGGGCCAATCTTCCTCACACACACACAAAAAAAATCAATGGTGTATTTTTCCACAATGAAAGGCAAAGGTGCTCTGGAAATTATTCTCGAAAAGTATATTCCTATACAAGGACAAACTTTCTTTCAGTTTTGACACGAGATTTCCTTACTTCAGTGATATTGAGCTCACAAATTCATAGAAGGTTGTATAAGAGCCTTCTGGAATTAGCTATACTCCTTCCAGCATAAACTTTTGAGAAAATATAGGTAATGATCTAACAGGAAGATTTACAGTTAATATTCTTTATTGATTCACTAAAATGAATCCATTATATCTTCTTCTTGACTCAGTTGCCCAATTTCTCAAAAGTAAATAAATACTCTGCTCTGACCCGCCTCGTAAAAGTCACAAAAGCCTTCTTAATCCTTGAGCATGAACTATTTTGAAAACATTAAGTCCCTAAAATTTTTCAACTCTCAGAAGTCATTATGTAAATGACTATAAATGTTTAGAAAGCCAAAGAAATACCCAACAAATGGGCTGTTGCCACTGTGGTAGAAGAATTAAGATATGAGGGGAAAAAGGTTTTACAAATTATTTTATGCAAGATATATAATACACTGGGAATATCACTAAAGTAAATGTCTTCTTGTGAATACTGTGTATTTTTTGAAGTGATTGAAGGGTATATTCAGATATTGAGCTTTTGGCTGAATTTCAACAATAAAGAATTATCAGAATTGAATGTTGACATAGCCTCCAACCCTGAGGCATTAAGCTTAAATATAGCAAGGAGTTCTCATCCAGTACAGTATATTCCAGAGAACCTGTTCAGAAACCATCTCTGTATGCAATTTGCACACACACACACAAATGCACACATACACAAGTAAATACATATAGAAAGTTTCATGTGGAAGACCACAAAAGCTTTAGACTGCTGCTATAAATCCAGGCTTCTTCACTGACTCTTGATTCAGTCATTTCCTTGTGGGATACCTAGCGAACTAACAAGAAACCAATTCCAAAGTCAAATTGAAGGCTTATTCAGTAAGTTTCTAGTTATGTTATGTAAGAAGTATGACTACTGTCAACAAATGAAGTTGAAAATTATTTTAATTGTAGCTCAAGGATGTCCTACTCTCTGAATTTCCTTAGTCTGGATCTAGTTCCATGCTGAGTGAAGGGTAAAGTTTGAAAAACATCTATGTTCATAGCTCATCACTTGAACTTTCTGTATTTACTGTCTGGCAAAGGTAACACCTAATATTGTGTTGGATGAGACACCCACAACCACTGCACTGAGGACTTTCTTGTCAATCTAGGTCTTGGTGCCTGGACCGGGGAAAAGAGAGCATAGGCGGTAATCCCGCCTATTTGATGCTGGTCTTTTTCCCAGGACACATGGGAAGAGAGTGGGGTGCTCAGCTCTATCCCGGATGACTTCAATAAGAAGTGGTGGCAGGTAACAGGCTAGAGCCTGGGAAGAAGTGAGTGGGACTGGAAGGGGAGGCAATATATTTGAGAAAGGGGGCCATAGCCCCAAATTCCACTTCATTCTCAATCCTCTCTTTCCTACCTCTCCATCGCTATTTTCCGTGACTAAAATAGGATTTCTTGGGGCCAGCCCGGTGGTGTAGTGGTTAAATTTCACGTGCTCCGCTTGGGTGGTGCAGGGTTAGCAACTTTGGATCCCGGGTGTGGACCTATGCACTGCTCATCAAGCCTGTGGCAGGCATCCCACATATAAAATGGAGGAAGGTGGGAAGATGGGCACAGGTGTTAGCTCAGGGCCAATCTTTCTCAGCAAAAGAAGGAAGACTGACAACAGGTGTTAGCTCAGGACTAATATTCACCAAAAAAAAAAAAAAAAGGAATTCTTGAGGCTTCACCTATTTGCTTTTTCTTCACTGGTTTTTCCTATTGGCATGTTTCTGTCAATCTTCTCTAATCCAACCAATCTAACAAACCTACACATGGTAATATGATAAAGCATTTTATAGGTTTTATACATATAAAGTTCTCTCAGACAACATTTATTTAAATGTAAATTAAACCTCTCTAACTATGTTTCAACCAGAGAAGTGATTCAAATTTGAAACCCCGTGGTAAAATGTTTGGGAGATAATACTTTTGAAAGTTCCTATTTTGATTGCAGCTTGCCCTGATCAACCACAGAATACTTCCTCAAAGATCCAGGTGACAGATTTAAAAATGTTATAGTTCATAAGAATCACATGAAAAACTACCCAAATATCCATCATTCAACTATAAAACAATTAAAACAGAATACACTATTCATATACTCAACAACACGGATGAATCTAAAATACACGCTTTTGAAAGAAGTCTATCAGTTACAAAAAACATATACCATTTATTCCATTTGTATGAAGTTTAAGAAAAGGCACCATAGTGGTATTTTTTCTCTGGAGTGTTATTACATGAAAAGGGGTATGAAATATCCTTCTCGGGTGATGAGAATTTGCTTTATCTTCATTTTAAATGGTGGTTACATAAGTATATTCATATGTAAATATCCAGATGCACACTTGAGATTTTCTACTTTACTGTTATACTTCATTTACAAAAATTACTTGGGGTACTTACTGAAATACAGATTCCTGGGCTCTCCTATAGATATTTTGATTTAGTAGCTCGGTAGTCCCAGGAATCTATATTTTTTATTAAGCCCTTCAGGGCATGATGATGTAAATAGTCTATGGACCACATTTTAAAAACACTGGGCTAAAAGTGGGACTCTACAGCTCCAGTGAGAACTCGCAGCCAGTCTAGGTTATTGAGTCTTTCATATTTAATAGTTAAATCATGATTTATGTGTATATGCAATTTCAACCAAATTCTTTCTTATTGTGAATCAAATCATAATTCTATTACTAAACTATTTTTTTTATTCAAATAAGCAAGAGGAAATAATTTGGTCATGATATGGAATTCTTTAAACTATTTCCTGATAGCTTTCAAAAGCCAGGCTATGTAGCCCTTACAACCTCTTCATTCTTTACCCCCATCCCCACATGCAATTCTCATTCCCTGTTGAGCATCAAGTTTTGGCCTCAAATCCAAGGGATACAGTATCATGAGTGAGTTTCAGGACTACCTATTTAAAACTATTCGCTTTCATTTATTAACTGTAAACAATGTCGTGTTTCAATATGCAACTATATTCCAAAACTTTTTAAATAACTTCCTTCGGTTTAGAAATTGAATATCTATTTTTCCCCTCATAATCTCCCAGTAATTCTCATAAGGATGCAATTGTTAAGGTAAGCAAGAATCTAAATTTAAACACAATTATGGCAAGATTTGTATTGAAGTCTATACAGTACATGAATTTAATTTTCTTCATTTTCAATTTATTGACAAGTAATTCAACTCAAGATAATATGATCACTCTGCTAAATTCCTTTACCAAATCTTGAAGATGTTCAAGGAAGGTTGTTATGCTAAAAAGGGATTTGAATTTATAGATATGATGGCTAATTTTATTCTCTTAAATCTTCTTTAATCTGTCGAATTAAATAAATAGTGTAGGTAAAGAATTCTTTCAAAATATATTATCTGTTAGACTGTACTAAAGATACATCAATTTAAATGGAAATTCATTACATTAAAAATATAATACAAACATTTTGTTGAGAATATAGAATATACTGATAAATTTAATCACCCTGTTCACAAAAATTTAAAAAAGAGAAAATGAGAGGGAAATGAAGAGAAAGGGGAGTGATAAAACACAAATAATAATGAAAAAGTTTTACATGTATTGAATTTAGTGTTGAGCGTGCTCATTTCAATAGACATATTTAGCAGAACAAGAATAAAGTATTTGCTGGCTAACTTAATAGCTAAGTTTGGTAACTTTATGGTCAAATCAACCCAAATTCAAGGCCTAGCTTCACTACTTAGTAACTACGAAACTTTGGTCAAGTTATTTAATTTCTTGAAATAATGGTACTTATATTAAGTTTGCTGTAAGTGTTAACTCAGATATTTGAAAAATGCTAAACACAGTGCCTGGTACATAATAATTGTTCAAAAAAATGTTACTTGATAACATGGTGATGATGGTGACACTTTTAAGTAATGATTGATGTAAGGTACTAGTTAAGAGGAAAGTATCCTTATTTAGAGTAAAAAGAGTAACACCTAATTCAAAATGATCCTCCTGAATTTCACTATTTCATCTCTAAAACATTCCATAAAAATTTAATTAAATATCGAGAAGATACGTTTATTTCTTTTAAGACCTATTTTAAAACCATAGCAAACAAGGAATTTTGCCTTTCTTGGATTTAGCACTGACCTAATATGCTAGTATGTGCACAAAGTTTATAAATATATTGGATATGCTGGATGACAATTTACATTTTTACTAATAGACTTTAATAACTGAGGTCCAATAGCAAAATTGAACCAAACAAAAAAGTCTTCCCGAACTAAACCAGACTAGAGTAATTCAAAATAAACCAAAGAGAGCCCATTCACAGAAGATATGGCATAAAATAGAACACAAAGACTATAAAATGTTTAAAAATATCTATGTTATAATTTTGAGTTGCACACTATTTCTACCCGGTAAATCTTGGAGAACTGAAACTTATGGTGTTCTCAAAGGAGATAATTCAAAGAAACAAAGTAAAAATGATGATACATTTCATTGGCTTATTTCTACATTTAAAATTTTAGTATTAATTGCTCATTTCTGGAAGGCTACTTGAAATAATATATATTTATATTGCCTCATAAATGAGATTAAGAGAGATTGGAAACCCAAAACCTCTCCTTCCCATCTCACTCACCCCCTCCTGCCCCCCATTTCTGATGAGTCACATTGTCAGTCAACAAGTTTAAGAAAATCTTTCACATACGCCTAAAGCTTACAAATTTTATTTTCAGGAGCTAGACATTCTGATATTTATAAAATGCTTAAAGAAGATAATTAGTGGTGGCATAATTTTCATTTCGTTAATGGGTTATGGAAGAGCTTTTCCTTTCTACCAGGCTCTTCTGTCTCAGAAAGTAATCCTTTTGCATCAGTGATCACCGGATTCACCCAGTTGAGGTATGGTTAGGTGTACATACCCTTCTTTTCTCACTTTCCAAGCAAGTCCATCCCAAAGCCATGGGCTTGCTCAAACATTCCCATTTAGAAGGATGATTCTTTAAATAGAAAATGGATAAAAAATACTTATTACAGTGCTTGGCACTATATTGCATGAGTTTTACGGATGTGGCACAGAAAATGCCCAAAAGTCAGATAGTAAGTGGCAGAGCCGGATACTCATCCAGGCAACGTTTTATCACTGCCTTCAACAAGCCTTGATTATTTTTATTCTCTCAGTATGGTTACTTCTAAATCAAGAGAATTTGATCAGGCGAGCCCTAACACTTATCTTAGGATAGTGCTAGGCCCTGGAAGACGTAGTCATTTAGCTCAGGGCACATTCAGACATGTGCAGTTGGTGCCACTTGCCAGCGGCCCTTTCAGCAGATGTAGCTCTTAGTTCTCTGTTGATGGACCTTCCAAGTGAACATAGAGGTAGATGCTCCTAAAGCCAGATGTTACTCAGAGTAACCCATCTCCTCCATCTGGTCACCAGCTGAAAATGGAGAGAAATGGGACACCTGTATTTGGCAAGATTTAGGGGGAAGAGGAAAATGGGATTCTAAAACTGTCAATGATTAAGATGGTGGGAAATCCTAAAACTCTAGCAACATGCCCACTCTAGCACTCAAGCTGCCTCCACCTGTGCTATTGTTTTAGGGCTGTATCACTCTGGAAAATAAAAACTATAGTTAAGCTCTTATTTTAAAGACTATCTTTGTAAACATTTAGTTAAGGCTTACTATGTGGCAAGCACTGTGCCAACTGCCCAATTTCATAAGCTACCAGCTAATGCCGCTTGGAAACTTACTGAATTGTTGTGCTGTGGGTGAGGCAGGAAATGTGCACATTTCTACCTGCAGGTAACAGAAGGAAGTTGGCTTTAATCATTGGCAAGTAGCACTGTGCCTGCTATCAGCAGCCCTGTGGAAAACTCCCCTCAACGCAGGTTTCTGGTGTCTGTTCTTCTCTTTCCCTTGGTTTTTCCTTCATACCATTCTATACTATAAAAGCAAAACAAACAAATGAAAGACAAAAAACTCCCAAAGAAACTTTAGGGATCTTTCTCTCATCTTGCCTTCTCAATGTGTAGGTAAGGAAATTGACACACACACAAAAACCCAAAAAAGCTAAGTTACTGGACTGAGGTCAGACAACTGATGCTGAAAAAAATTAAAAGAAAAGAAAATTAAGAGTAGGCTATTGACTATTTTAGGGAACGAGCACAATTTAATCACTAGAATCCAAAGCAGAGTAGATAAATCACAGAACCATAGAGTTTTAAAGCTTAAAAGTATCTCAAATATGTCCTCCAAATTAAGTTGCCAACTCTAGATCTCATGGCTACCTCAGTAGGAAAGCCAGACTCAAAGTCTCCCCTGATGGCCTTACTACAGCTTCTCCAATTCCAGAGATGTCTCAAATGTCTCCTGCTACTCACCTGACACCAACCTGCTCTTTTTCACATCTGGTTGTGTAGAACATTTCAAAACCCTTTCCTCTTCTTATGAGGGCAGCCTATGTGACAGGAGTTAAGAGAATTTAGGAATACAGAAGACTGAGCAAGACAAGCAGCATCTCTACTCTCAAAGAACTAATATTAACATGGGTAAACTGACAATAAACACATACACAAATAAATAAGCAAGAAAATTAAAAATTGTTATTATCCCGAAGAGAACAATTGGGCATTGAGATAGAGGGTGAGATCAGGGAAGCCACTTTGGACAAGGTGGTGAGGGAAGATCTTGGTGTGGCTGTGACATTTGAACTGAGACAAGAAAATGAGGATGAGGCAGATAAGCCAAGAGCTAAGAGAGAAACCCTTTGGGCAGAGGGATGATTCTGTTTGAGTTGTATCCATGCCGAGAGCCACAGAGCTCTCCACAGATGAAGAGGTAAATGCAAGGGCCAGGGCATCAAAGCTTGGGCACCTTCCAGGAATCACAAGAGCATAAGGTGCCATGGGAGGAAGGACCAAGCCTGGGGCTGAAGGGTAGGCAGGGGCCAGAGTGAGGACCAGCCCTAAATGTTCTGCATAGGCGTGAACCATATGGAGGCATTGTGAGCTTTTCAATACTTTGTTTCTTTGTTGATTCTTGAGTGGATTTTATTTGGTTGATTTAGATTTTAAAAGTGTCAGGGAAGTCATCCTTTTAAGCGTCCTCAGGGAATCTTTTCCAAAAGGAAAATAATCAAACTTAAATTGTGATTATTAAGTTTGAAATAAACAAATGTAACTAGTTCACATTTTAAAGAAAGTGTGAAATGTGGTGTTTTGACTGCTTTTTAATTTGTAATCTAATTTTAAAACCTATAAATTTTAAATCAGCTGTTAAATTCTATAATACTGATTTATTTTCTATAGCTTATCTGCATAACATCACTGTTTCCTACGTACCAATTTTGTTTTTTTAATTAGGAGTTACTTAGGAGCACTTAAAAAACAAAATACAAAAAAACAATAACCTCTTGCCATCTGTTCTAGGTGATTTTTGCAATTACAACATATCAGTTTTGAATGAGGAGAGAATCTACAGCAGGAAGTCTTTTAATTGCCAGTGCAAAAGACTATGAATTTTTCTATTTATGTAACGCACAAGAGGGGAAAGAGCTACTTTATAGAGTTGTGTTGTTGTTGTGCTTTTTTTTAAATTATAAAAATATAAAATGATGAACTCACACTTAATGTCAATAAGTCCATCAATAAACATTTATTAAAACTTTACAAGGTTTAAAGTGCTTTATTGAATGTTTGGTGGTTATTCAGAAATGAAAGCTGTAGAGTTACAATCCTGGAGGGGAATATTAGATACCCATGAAAAGATGACCAATAAAACAAGGCTGCATAGGATCAATTAAAACTGGGTGGTGGAGATCAAAAATGTCATTGAGGATCAGATTGGGGAGCATGTATTTGAAAGTGGTTGTCAGAGTTGGGGTTCAGACCAAACTGGAAAAAGACAGTTTGAGACACACGGAAAGGAGGGTGACAGCAGAGGAGGAGAAAGCAATGCGGGTTACATAACTATGACACACACTAAAGGATTGCTCCAGTCTAACTCCATTGTCTTGCCAAAAATCCAGAAACAGTAAAAATTAAAACCAGATCAGTAAAATAATATTTAGTAAGAGTTTACTGTGCACAAAAGAACAGTTCATGAACTGGGTGTCTTCAAATCCAAAAGTGATGTGAAGCTCAGAGGCATGACACTTCAGGATGACTTATAGGGTGGAAATGAGGAAGTGGTTAACCTTTCCAATGATCAGTTATTACGAGGAGGATTTCTAGACAGCAGGGATTGGTGAAAAGTGATTACCTTATACCAAGTTAGGAAGATGACATCAGTTTCTTTTATGATTATCTACACATTTGCAAGAAATAACCTAAATGATGTTTCGCATATGTTCATGAAATATGCTAGATTTAGCTTTGCTTATGTGGCTTAAACAGTCTTGTCTGCTTGGGGAATTTTCAAGGCTGGTGTCTGTTTTGTCTTATTGTAACAGTCTGTAAGCCACAGCAGTCCATGGGTACAGACTGGATCATGTTAACAATTTTTCACTGTTTCTGCGATTCTAGCCCTCCATCAGAGAAATTGCTGTGATTTTAGCCTTGTCCAAATCGCACACTGTGCCTCTCACCCTCAGTTATTTCTGAGGGTCCTAAGAGGGTGTTACTCGTGTGCTTGCTAAGTCCCACGTGGTGATCCTCCTTGTTGCTCTCTCAAGGAATGAAGATGAAACCTCTGCCGCCGCTCTCACTTACGGGAGATCTCACCACTGTCTCAGACACTGCTGTCTTCCCCGAGACATCTGCAGGCCCTGCCAAAGGCCGGGTCTCCGTTTCCCATGGCCCCCACCCCACTTCATTGCTGCCGAGATGCTGACTGTCTCAAATGCCAGATGCACGGCCTGTTCTCTCCAGTCTACCCTGTACAGAGTCATGGACGGAAGGCAAGAATCCCTTTCTTTCGGCCTTGTGCCATCCACTCGGTTACATGGGCCCAGACATAACACTAACTGGTGCTCCAATGTCTCTCTTACAGAACGCTTTGTGAAAACAACTCATTCCTTCTTTTTCTTAGCAGGGTTTCTCGTTTCAGGCCCCACACATGGGTTGATGCAAGTGGAACAAGATGACAAATCAGAATCATAGATCTGACACACTTAGGAGCTCACTGTGAAGAACAATACCATTCTGTGGACGAGCTACTGGACGAATATGATTTTCTGAATGCAGAAGCAGTAACCGGACAAACTTGCCCTAAATGAAGGCAGAGTTTTCCTCTTCTCAATTTATCAGTTTTTGCAATGGAACCAGACCGGCTTGGGTGCTATATGAACGCAGGGTGGGAAGGCAGGCAGTTCTGTGGCTGTGTTCCAAGAGCTGTGAGCTCTGGTCCCAACTCCACCTCTCAACTATGTGATTTTAGAAGTCCTTTTAGGACTTTGGATTTCAAATTCTTTTTAATCTGAAAACAAAAATAACAAGGTTGGCTTAAATGATCTTTTGTTTGTTTATCTTCCTAAAATTGTTCAAGTCTATAAATATATTAAAGATCATTATATTCCCATGTGTTTGAAAATACCAACTCAATCTAAATAAGAACAGTGCTTCTTGTGGGACCCTTGAAGCTCTGTGTCAAGTTAGCCCTGTTGACTTAATACGTAAAGTATTATTATCAAGCACATACCATGAGTGAATATTAATTTGCAAACTCTGGAGAACAAGAAACAAAACACTTTTAAAATTCTCTTTAAATCCATATAAAACTGCCTCCAAACCTCTCCATTCTTTACTCCTCTACCCTCTGGAAGGAAATTCTACTTTAATCAGTGTCATGGCCCTTCTTTTCAAAATGGCCCCAGAGACTGGGGAAATTATGTAACTTCTGAAATTTAGGTAGGACCTTCAGTCTCTACCTGCACTATGATGGCTGCTGCTATCTTTATTTTCTGTAACTGACAGGTCTCCACTTCTGAGCTACTCCTGGGGCATCAGCATCTTTGCAGAGGCCAGTGGCTGTGTCCAGGGTCCACCCGCCCCACGTGCAACATATTTCCACCCCCTTTGAGGTCTTGCCTTCTCCTCAGGGCATTACCACAGAGCAGGTCACAAGTGTCCACAAACGGCAGGGTCAACTGGCCTTTGTTTCTTCCTGATTTCTAGGAATTCTCTCCCTTTTCATTCTCTATCCATAGTCTCTTCAATATGTTTGCCATTTACTGAACAAAGGAAGAGCTGTTATCTGTTTTCTCTCCTGTGAAATTATCTAAGGCAATGAATACGTGAGCCTGGCTACCTGCTTGAATGAGAGGAGATGAAATTAAGGGAAAAGCATATACACATTAATATCCTAATAGATTATCCTGCTTACACCAGCTGGCTGTAGGGGTGAAGGGAAGTGACTCATTTAACTAGCATAAAATAAGGATGAAAATTAGCACTGGCTTCAAGTAAATCAAGTCAGGTTAACGGTGCGCTTTTGTTGGTTTTAAAACTGACTCTAGGTCAGGTCGATAATCCCCTCTTGTTCGTACTGCCAGTAAAAGAAGACAAAACGAAATAAAAATCTCCAAATCAAAGTGAAGACAATGATGTCAAGTTCTTAATTTGAAATCACAAGTGTAAATTTCTGAACAATCATAGCAAACCGCCTAGATTTGCCTCTTTTCTATCCAAGTACATGTCTCTCTCCAATCCATTGATGCTACCTTCCTGCTTCCATACTTGAGTTTTGGGTTGTCTTGCTCAGAAACAGTGTCCTGCCATGATGGCAGGTGCATTAATGCTATTGCTGAAGGTTGCCTCAGCTATCGTGTCTTTGGTGCTGATGTCTAGTGACTATTCTCTTGCCTCTCTTTCCATCTTCCATGGCCCTCTGAGTTCCAACTTCCCTCATTCTAGACTACCCAGCATAACCTTTAATATTTTGGTTTTAGGCCTGCCTGAAAGGTTCCTCTATGGCTCTTCTGTGTTTCTGAGCTCTGCCCCCAGGCCCAGCTGCTAACAGGGCCTACCCTCCTTCCCTAACCCAGTTTTCTACCCACATACATGGGACAAAATGGACTTGAGTACCCACTTCAACACAACTATGTTACCCCGAAACCTTGTATCCATGCAGTTTCACAGAAAGCTTTTTATGCAGGGGTCAGTATACACTAAATATTACTAATAATACAAGAAGCACAGCTTGCAAAGTGAATGGTTATTTAGACTACTTAATGACTCATATTTTCTATAAGAATTATTTTCCATTTGCCTGGGCACTTATCAACATGTATTCAAAAATCAGGGAAAGACTAGCCTTGTTCTTCACAGAAAAACAATTTGATGAACATTTTGATGATTACACATTTGATGGCTCTGGGACATTGCAAGAAATATAGAAAAGGAAGCACCTATTATTTTGTTAACAGTATGTCACTTTAGTTATAATGTGGCTGTGGATATACTGCTGCCACCTGCCCCGCAAGCTCCTGTGAAGACAAAGAATTTCCTGAAGGGAGGGATTTCTATTAAGCAACCTCGTCTTATCAAGGCCACTTTTCTTATATGCCACTCAGTTTGTCGCTTTGAGAGGGAAGGGAACAACATAGAAATAACAATCAAAATACCTCATCTGCATCTACAAATCACAAGAACTCTGATTAATAACAAGTAAGTGCCTTATAAAAGTGTAATGGAGATTGCAGACATGCTGAATCATACATTTACCTTGTCAGCCTTTGCAAGCCTCAGTTTCCTAATCTATATATACGAGTGTCTGTGTGATAACAACTTACCTTGTAGGCTTGTTGTGAAGACTCAGTGGTGTGATGGATAGAAAATGCATAATATTGTACTTGACACAAAGTGAGTACCACCATTTTTTATTAGTTTCTCTTACTTCAACTTCTTTCCTTGGGAATATATCCATAATATATCAACTCTCATAAGGCTCCTCATTTAGGAACTAGAAATAGGAGTTTTAACTCAACACATACACAAAGGCTGGGGAAGGAAAGCTGAATAAAATATTGCAGGTATATATTTTATAATGTTTTTTAATGGCAAACCGCATATAGCTTTTTAATGGCATACAGCAAATTCAGGCTTTGTGGTATACTATTTGGTGAATTTTGATAGAGTTCTGCATTTAGCAACATAATCATGATATGGAACAGTTTCTTCACAGTAAAAATTTCCCTTGTGCTGCCCCTTTGTCATCAATCCCTCACTCCAATTCAACCTCTGCAACCACTGATCTGTTCTCTGTCCCTGTGGTTTTGTCATTTCTGAACGTCTTATAAGTGAAATCATAAAGAGTCAGACTGTTACTTCTGGCAACTTTTATTTACCCAAAAGCAAATGCAATTTATTCGTGTTGTTATATGTATCTATAGTTGAGTCCTTTTTATTGCTTTGTGTAGCTTTACCTCAGTTTATTTTTCCATTCACTGGTTGAAAGATATTCGGGTTGTTTCCAGTTTTTGGTGATTTTGAATAAAGCTGGTATAAACATTCACCTATGCGTTTTTGTGTGAACCTAAGTTTTCATTTCTTTTGAGTAAATATCTAGGAGTTTAATTGCTAGGTGGTATAATAAGTGTATGGTTAACTATAAAAGAAATGCTGTACTGTTTTCCAAAGTAGTTGCAACATTTTCTATTTTCACCAGCAATGTACAGGAGTTCAAGGTGTTCTATATCTTTGTCAGCACTTGGTCTTGTCAGATCTACCCCCCAGCATTCTAATAGGTACACAGTGGTATCTCATTATTATTAAGATGCACAACATTGTTATTGATCTCCCTAATGAACAGCAATGTTGTTTTCATGTGCATCTTTTCATGTGCTTAATTGCCATCTATGTCCTTTGATGAAATATCTATTCAAATCTTTTGCCCATTTTAAAAATTGTGTTATTTGATTGTTGAGTTTTGAGAACAATTTACATATTCTTGATAAAACTCCTGTCAGATATATGATTTCCAAATATATTCTCCCAGTTTGTGATTTGTCTTTTCATTCTCTTGACAGTGTCTTTTGCAGAGCAAAAGTTTTTAATTTCGATAGAGTACAGTTTATCTTTTTATCTTTCATGAATTGTGCTTTTGGTGTCACATTGTAGTAGTCAGAGTTCTTCAGAGAAACAGAACCAATAGGATGTGTATATATAGAGGGAAAGATAGACTTATTTTACAAAATTGGCCCATGCAATTATGGAGGCTGGCAAGTCCAAAACCTGCAGGAAGGTCTGTCAGGCTGGAGAAACAAAAAAGAACAGCTCAAGTCCACAGGCTGTCTGCTGGCAGAATTCCCCCCTGCTTGGGGGAGGTCAGTCTTTTGTTCTATTAAGGCCTTCAACTGACTGGATGAGGCTCACTCACATTAGAGAGGGCAATCTGCTTTACTCAAAGTCCACAAATTTAAATGATAATCTTATCCAAAACACTATCACAGAACCATCTAGAATAATGTTTGATCAAATATCTAGGCACTGTGGCCCAGCCAAGTTGACCATAAAATTAACCATCACAAGCATCTAAGGACTCTTTGCCAAACCAAATAATATGATAAATTTTTCTTATGTTTGCTTCCAAAGTTTTACATTTTTAGTTTGGGAAAGAAGATCAGTTTAATAACTTTAATTACAAAAAGATATTTTTAATAGCAATAAATTCCCAAACACACAAAATCTAACAAAATATATGCAACATTCTCATAATAAAAATTATAAAACTGCATTGAGAAACATTAAAGAAGGCCTAAATAAATGGAGAACTAAATAAAGAAGGTCTAAATAAATAAATATTCATGAAAAGGAAGACTTGTTATAGTAAAAATGTAAATTCTCCACAACTTAATCTATGCAATTCTTCAAAATCTCAACAGCATTTTATGTTTATTATTTGTTTGCTTTTTTATGGAACTTAAAAAGCTGATTCTATAATTTACATTGACCTATAAAGGAAAGAGACTAGCTGACATTACTACGCAGAAACACCTTTTTAGATAGCAACACTTATGTTAAAGCTTTATTAAGACAATCTAATATTGGTTCAAGATAAACAAGTTAACCAATGAAACAAAATAGAAAGTGCAGAAATGGAACTGTTTAAATATAGATATGATAAAAATGACATTAAAAACCAATAGGAAAAGAATAGACATTCAATATATGGTTCTGGGGCAACTGGCTATCCACCTGGAATAAAATGAAATTGTATCACTTCCTCCTAACTTATTTAAATGTTAATTCTGTGACAATTAAAGACAAGTGTGAGAAGCAAAATTTTAAATTTTTAAAAGACTTAAGAGCTTATCTTATTGATCTCAGAGTAGGAAAGTATTTCTTAAATAAATTTCTTAAATAAATTGCAAAAAGTACACAGTGTAAAGGGAAAGACTGATAAATTAGACCACATTAAGAAAATTCTGGGGGAAATACACACACACACCCCCCCCATTAAAAGTGAAAAGACAAGCCATAGGCTAGAAGAAGATATTTGTAATGTGCACAACAAAGGCTTAATATAACAATATATATGAAACTCGTATAAATCAATTTTTTAAAAAAACAATAAAACACGTGGCAAAAGCTACAAACAAGCAATTCACAGAGGAGAAAACCCAAATTGCCAGGAAACACACAAAAAAAGCTAAATCTTATCGAGGAAATGCCTGTGTAAACCACACTTTCAAGCATTTCATCTACATTGGACTGGCACAAATAGCAAAAATTCTGATAACAAGTGTAGGCAATGTTGTGGAACAAATGGAACCTTTATTTACAATCCCAAATTCAAACATATTCTGAAAAATGAGTTTTTCATTATTCACTTTGCAGTAAAAACCAACGTGACCCAACCTTATTTAGAAGCAAAATCTGATCTTCATTGAAGCGAAGCTCTTTATAGTCTTAATCCTACTTACTGTAACTGTTTCTACCTTTCACGGCAAAAATATCAACATGTGGTTTACGGGAAGCTGTTGTAGTGTCTACTGGGTTGTTACATGATATATGGGAGTAATCATCGTAGTACTTTTTTAAAATCTAAACATTATGAACTCCAAAAATCAGTGGGTGCAAAAGTTCTGAATTAGGATTAAATAGATCTGTTCAACCATGTTGGAATACAATTTGGCAACATCTAGTGAAGATTAATAAAAAGTGTGTACCCCCTAAAGCAATAATTCCATTCCATTCTTAGCAGCTCTAGTACATGTGCTTTGGGATACATGAGCAAGGATATTTATAGCAGCAGTATTTATAGTTACAAATAATTGGAAACAACTCAACTGTCCATCACCAGAAGAAAGTATATGATACAACAAAATTCTATGTTGCATTAAAAATGATCGCACTCCAGCCACATGTAGTCACATGGATAGATTTCATAAATAAATGTGAGAGAAAAAAGCAAATGACAAATCAACATCTAATGTATTTTTTACCATTTATATAAAGTTTAAAATATGCAAAATAACACTATATATATTTTAAGGATAGAAGCTGTGATGGTTAATTTTATGTGTCCACTTGGCTAGACTATGGTGACCAGCTGTTTGGTCAAACACTAGTCTAGCTATTTCTGCAAAGGCATTTTTAGGTGCAATTAAATGATTTCATCATTTCTTACGGCTGAGCAGTCTCCATTGTGTATTATATCAAATCTTCTTTATCCATTCATCCCTTGATGGACACGTAGGTTGCTTCCAAGTTTTGGCTATTGTGAATAATGCTGCAATGAACATGGGGGTGCATATATCTTTACATATTTGTGTTTTCATGCCCTTTGGATAAACACCCAGCAGTGAGATAGCTGGATGGTATGGTACTTCTGTTCTTAATTTTTTGAGGAATCTCCATACTGTTTTCCATAGTGGCTGCACCAGTTTGCACTTCCATCAGCAATGTATGAGAGTTCTCTTTTCTCCACGTCCTCTCCAACAATTATTATTTACCGTCTTGTTAATTATAGCCATTCTTAGATGTACCAAGAAAAAAAGAGAGAAGGCTCAAATAAATAAAATCGGAAATGAAAGAGGAGAAATTATAACAGAAACCTCAGAAATATAAAAGATTATAAGAGAATATTACGAAAAGCTATACGACAACAAATCAGATAATCTAGAAGAAAGGGATCAATTCTTAGAATCACACAATTTTCCAAAACTGAATCAAGAAGAAACAGAGAACTTGAATAGACAATCACAAGTAAGGAGATCAAAACAGTAATCAAAAACATCTCCAAATGTAAAAGTCCGGGACCAGGTGGCTTCCCTGGTCTACCAAACATTCAAAGAAGACTTAATACCTATCTTTCTCAAAGTCTTCCAAAAAATTGAAGAGGATGAGGAGCTTCCTAACTCATTCTACAAAGCCTACATTACCCTGATGCCAAAACCAGACAAGGACAATACAAAAAAAAGAAAATCACAGGCCAATATCACTGATGAACATCAATGCAAAAATCCTTAACAAAATACTAGCAAATCGAACACAACAATACATTAAAAAGATCATACACCATGATCAAGTGGGATTTATTCCAGGGATGCAGGCATGGTTCAACATCCACAAGTCAATCAACATGATAAACCACATTAACAAAATGAGGAATAAAAATCATATGATCATCTCAATAGATGCAGAGAAAGCATTTGACAAGGTATAGAATCCATTGATCATAAAAACTCTGAATGAAATGGGTATAGAAGGAAAGTACCTCAGCATAAAAAAGGCCATATATGACAGACCCATAGCTAATATCATACTCAATAGAGAAAAACTGAAAGCTGCCCCCCTAAGAACAGGAACCAGACAAGGATACCCTCTTTCATCACTCCTATTTAACATAGTAGTAGAATTCCTAGCCAGAGCAATCAGGCAAGAAAAAGAAATAAAAGGGATCCAAATTGGAAAGGAAGAAGTGAAACTGTCACTAATCTGCAGATGATTTGATTTTATATATAGAAAACCTTAAAGAATCCATCAAAAAACTTTTAGAAATAATAAGTGAATACAATAAAGTTGTGGGTTACAAAATCAACATACAAAAATCAGTTGCATTTCTATACACTAACGATGAAGTAGCAGAAAAAGAAATTAAGAATACAATCTCACTTACTATTGCAACAATGAGAATAAAATACCTAAGAATAAACTTAACCAAAGAGGTGAAAGATCTGTACACCAAAAACTATAAAATATTGTTGAAATAAATTGAAGAAGACACAAAGAAATGGAAAGATATTCCATGCTCTTAGATTGTAAGAATTACATAGTTAAAATGTCCATACTTCCTAAAGCAATCTATAGATTCAATGCAATCCCTATCAAAATTTCAACATTTTTCACAGAAATAGAACAAACTGCTAAAATTTATATGGAACAAGAAAATATCCCGAATAGCCAAAGGAATCCTGAGCAAAAAGAGCAAAGACAGAGGTATCATACGTCCTGATTTCAAAATATACTACAAAGCTATAGTAACCAAAACAGCATGATACTGGCAGAAAAACAGACACATATCAATGGAACAGAATCAAAAGCCCAGAAATAAACCCATACACCTAGGGAAAGCTAATTTTCGACAAAGACGCCAAGAACATACAATGGAGAAAGGAATGTTTCTTCAATAAATGGTGTTGGGAAAACTTCCACATGCAAACAAATGAAAGTAGACCATTATCTTACACAATACACAAAAATTAACTCAAAATAAATTAAAGACTTGAATGTAAGACCTGAAACCATGAAACTTCTAGAAGAAAGTATAGGCAGTATGCTCTTTAACATCAGTCTTAACAACATATTTTCAAGTACCATGTCTGAGTGGCCAAGGGAAACAATAGAAAAAATAAACAAATGGTACTACATCAAACTAAAAAGCTTCTGCACAGCAAAGGAAACCATCAACAAAATGAAGACAACCTAACAATTGGGAGAAGATATTTGCAAACCGTATATCTGATAAGGGGTTAATATACAAAATATATAAAGAACTCATATATCTCAACAACAAAAAACTAACAATCCAATTAAAAAATGGGCAAAAGACTTGAACAGACATTTCTCCAAAGAAGATATGCAGATGCAAACAGGCACATGAAAAGATGTTCGACATCATTTACTATCAGGGAAATGCAAATCAAAACTACCTCCCTCTTTGTTCTTTTTTCTCAGAATTCCTTTGGCTATTCAGGGTCTTTTGTTGTTCCATATAAATTTTATAGTCTTTTGTTCTATTTCTGTGAAAAATGTCATTGGAACTTTGATAGAGATTTCATTGAATCTGTACGTTGCTTTAGGGAGTATGAACATTTTAACTATCTTAATTCTTCCAATCCAAGAGCATGGAATATCTTTCCATTTCTTTGTGTCTTCTTCAATTTATTTCAACAATATTTTATAATTTTCAGTGCACAGGTCTTTCACCTCTTTGGTTAAATTTATTCCTAGGTATTTTATTCTTTTTGTTACAATTTAAATGGGATTGTATTCTTAATTTCTCTTTCTGCTACCGCATTGTTGGGGTATAGAAACACAACTGATTTTTGTATGTTGATATGCTTTCCTGCCGCTTTACTGTATTCATTTATTATTTGTAAAAGTTTTTCGATGGATTCCTTAGGGTTTTCTATAAATCAAATCATGTCATCTGCAAATAGTGACCATTTCACTTCTTCCTTTCCAATTTGGATCCCTTTTATTTCTTTTTCTTGCCTGATTGCTCTGGCTAGGAATTCTACTACTATGTTAAATAGGAGTGGTGAAAGAGAGTATCCTTGTCTGGTTCCTGTTCTTATGGGGACAGCTTTCAGTTTTTCTCCATTGAGTATGATATTAGCTATGGGTCTGTCATATATGGCCTTTTTTATGCTGAGGTACTTTCCTTCTATACCCATTTCATTCAGAGTTTTTATGATCAATGGATGCTATACCTTGTCAAATGCTTTCTCTGCATCTATTGAGATGATCATATGATTTTTATTCCTCATTTTGTTAATGTGGTTTATCATGTTGATTGACTTGTGGATGTTGAACCATGCCTGCATCCCTGGAATAAATCCCACTTGATCGTGGTGTATGATCTTTTTAATGTATTGTTGCATGCGATTTGCTAATATTTTGCTAAGGATTTTTGCATTGATGTTCATCAATGATACTGGCCTGTAATTTTCCTTCTTTGTGTTGTCCTTGTCTGATTTTGGTATCAGGGTAATGTAGGCTTTGTAGAATGAGTTAGGAAGCTTCCACTCCTCTTCAATTTTTTGGAAGAGTTTGAGAAGGATAGGTATTAAGTCTTCTTTGAATGCTTTGTAGAATTCACCAGGAAGCCATCTGGTCCTGGACTTTTTTTTTGGGGGGGGGGAGCAGGATCAGCCCCTGAGCTAACATCTGATGCTGATCCTCCTCTTTTTAGTGAGGAAGATTGGCCCTGAGCTGAGATCCATGCCAATCTTCTTCTACTTTATATGGGACACTGCCACAGCATGGCTCGACAAGCAGTGCGTCAGTGTGGACCCGGGATCCGAACTGGCGAACCTTGCGCCGCTGCAGCAGAATGCACACTTAACCACTTGCGCCACCGCGCCGGCCCCCTGGACTTTATTTTTTGGGAGGTTTTTGATCACTGTTTCAATCTTCTTACTGGTGATCATTTGGTCTACTCAAATTCTCTATTTCTTCTTAATTCAGTTTTGGAAGGTTGTATGATTATAAGAATTTGTCCACTTCTTCCACGTAATCCAATTTGTTGTCATATAGCTTTTCATAGTAATCACTTATCATCTTTTATATTTCTGAGTTGTGTGTTATAATTTCTCTTCTTTTATTTCTGATTTTATTTATTTGAGCCTTCTCTCTTTTTTTCTTTGTGAGTCTAGCTAAATGTTTGCCAATTTTGTTTATCTTTTCAAAGAACCAGCTCTTTGTTTCATTGATATTTTCTATTTTTTTTCAGTTTCTATTTCTCTTTTCCTATTATTTCTATTTCTTTTAGTTCTGCTCTGATTTTTATTATTTCCATTCTTCTACTGATTTGGGGCTTTGTTTGTTCTTCTTTTTCTAGCTCCTGTGGGTGCACTGTTATATTGTTTATTCGAGATTTTTCTTGTTTGTTAAGGTAGGCCTGTATTGCTATAAACTTCCCTCTTAGAACTGTTTTTGCTCCATCCCATAAATTTTTGGCATGTCATATTTTCATTTTCATTTGTCTCCAGGTATTTTTCTTTTCTTTTTTTCCCCCCACATATCTAATTTATTTTTATCATGCTATATTACAAGGCAGCTGTGTCATCTTGGACAGATCTCTTAGCTCCTCTGGCTTCAAGTTCTTCACCTGGAGAATGATGGTTTTGGACCAGATGATTAAAGATAAACAAAATTGACAAAGCTTTAGCTAGACTCACCAAGAAAAAAAGAGAGAAGGCACAAATAAGTAAAATCAGAAATGAAAGAGGAGAAATTACAACAGACACCTCAGAAATACAAAAGTCCAGGTATTTTTCTGATTTCTCCTTTGATTTCTTCATTGGCCCAAATGTTGCTCAGTAGCATTTTGTTTAATCTCCACATATTTGTGGCTTTTCCAATTTTCTTCCTGTAGTTGATTTCTAGTTTCATATCATTGTGGTCAGAAAAGATGCTTGGTATTATTTCAATCTTCTTAAATTCATTAAGACATTTCGTGGCCTCATATGTGATCTATCCTGGAGAACGTTCCATGTGTATTTGAAAAGATTGTGTATTCTGTGGTTTCTGGATGGAATGTTCTGTATATATCTACTAAGTCCATTTGGTCTAATGTGTCATCTAAGGCCAATGTTTCCTTGTTGATTTCCTGTTTGGATTATCTACCCATTGGTGTAAGTGGAGTGTTAAAGTCCTCTACTATTATTATGTTGCTGTCTCTTTCACATTTGTCTGTTAATGGTGGCTTTATATATTTAGGTGCTCCTATGTTGCATGCATAGATATTTTCAAGTATTATATCCTCTTATTGGATTGTTCTCTTGATCATTATGTAGTGCTCTTCTTTGTCTCTTGTTACAGTTTTTGTTTTAAAGTCTATTTTGTCTGATATAACTATTGCTACTCCAGGTTTCTTTTCATTGCCATTTGCATGAAGTATCTTTTACCATCCCTTCACTTTCAGTTTGTGAGTGTTTTTAGGTCTGAAGTATGTCTCTTGTATGCAGCATATATATGGGTCTTGTTTTTTTATCCAATAGGCCACCCTATATATTTTGATTGGAGCATTTAGCCCATTGACATTTAAAGTAGCTATTGATAAATATGTACTTATTGCCATTTTGTTATATTTTTTCTGGGTATTTTCATAGTTCTTCTCTGTCCCCTTCTTCTCTTGCTCTCTACCGTTGCGGTTTGATGGCTTTCTTTAGTAATATGTTTGGGTACCTTTCTCTTAACTTTTTGTGTATTTATTATAGGTTTCTAGTTTGTGATTACCATGAGATTCATATATAATAACCTAAGTATATAGCAATCTATATTGCATTGATGGTCTCTTAAATATGACTTCTTTCTAAAAGCTCTAACCTTTTACTCCACTCGTCCCACATTCTATGTTTTTGATATCATATGTAACCTTTTTTGCGTGCAAGTGTATCTGTTACCCTCTTATCATGGAAATAGATAACTTTGGTACTTTTGTTTTTGACCTTCATATTAGCTTCATAGGTGGTTGATTTGTTACTTTTACTGTGTATTGGCCTTTACCAGTGATTTTATTGTGTTTTTTGTTTTTTTGATAATTTTCTTATTCCTATTTGTTGTCTTTCTTTTCCACTTAAATAAGTCCCTTTAGCATTTCTTGTAAGGCTGGTTTATTGGTGATAAACTCCTTTAGTTTTTGCTTTTCTGGAAAACTCTTTCTCTCTCTTGCTATTCTGAATGATAACCTCATTGGGTAGAGTATTCTTGGCTATAGGATTTTTTTCTTTCAGCACTTTAAATATATCATGTCACTCCCTTTTAGCCTATAAGGTTTCTGCTGAGAAGTCAGCTGATAGCCTCAAGGGGTTTCCTTTGTATGTAACTTGTTGCCTTTCTCTTGCAGCTTTTAGGATTCTCTCTTTATCTTTAATTCTTGACATTCTAATTACAATGTTTCTTGGTGTGGGCCTCTTTGGGTTTACCTTGTTTGGTGCTCTCTGTGCTTCCTGTACCTGGATGTCTATTTTCTTCCTTAGGTTAAGAAAGTTTTCAGCTATTATTTCTGCAAATAGATTTTAGGCTCCTTTGTCTCTTTCTTCTCCTTCTGGGACACATATAATATGGACGTTACTGTGCTTGATGTTGTCCCAGAAGTCCCTTAGACTGTCTTTGTTCTTTTTAATTCTTTTTTCTTTTATCTGTTCAGCTTGGGTGATTTCCTCTAGTCTTTCTTCCAGCTCGCTGACCCATTCTTCTGTATCCTCTACTCTGCTATTGAGTGCCTCTAGTGAATTTTTTATTTCCATTATTGTATTCTTCATTTCTGATTTGTTCTTTTTTCTATTTTTCAATTCTTTGCTGAAGTTATCACTGAATTCATCCATTCTTCTCCCAAGATCAGTGAGCATTCTTATGACAACTAGTTGTACTCTTTGTCAGGTAGATTGTTTACCTCTGTTTCATTTAGTTATTTTTCTGAAGATTTATTGTGTTCCCTTCTTTGGAACATTTCCTTTGTCTCCTCATTTTGCCTCTTTCTCTGTGCTTATATCTATGCATTAAGTAGATTAGCTATGTCTCTCAATCTTGGAGAGGTGATCTTATGTGGGAGATGCCTTATAATGCCCAGCAATGTGCTTCCCTCTTGTCACCAGTTCCAAGTGTTCCAGTAATGTCCCCTGTGTGGGCTGTATGTGTTCTTCTGTTGTGGTGGGTTTGCTCTTGCTGGAGGTGCACAGGGAGGCTAGGCTTTCCCCCTGGGTGGCCGGTTGTAATGTTGCAGCTGCATAAGGCTGCTATGGACCCTTCAGTCACTTTATCATATGTGGGGAGCCCCAGCACAGATGGCTGCAAGGTCTAATAGCACATTCCTGCTGCAGTTTTTCTGTTAAGTGAGTAGGCCCCCAGGGGGGCTGGTTGCTAGGCTCAGGGGCTTACAATTTCTGTAGGCCTCTGGCCTGCAAAGCTGTTGGTGGGTCTTTCAGGAGTGCAGCTGAGTGGGGCCGACCCCAGGCATGGCAGCACACAATTGTTGGAAGGTGAGGCCGATCCCCTATGGCTGTTTGAGAAGCACAAATCTGCTGCAGCTGACAAGCCCACACACCACAACACAGCTGTGCCCATGCACACACTCACCCCACTTGCAGAAGCACCATACACTCTACCAATGCAGGGCTGCCCCTTTTGCACACCCTGCCCCACAGATGTGGACCCATACACCCTCCTGCAAATGTCCCACACACCCCACCTATGCAGGCCCACAAGTTGCCAAGGGCTTACTGTTGGGTGGGGCCTGTCCCTAGGGTGGGCTGCCTGCCCTGGCTGAGCTGCATTAGATTGGTGCTCCAGTGGGGGGGGCAGACCCTGGGCTAACAGGCCAGGGGAAGAACTCCAATGGTGTCTGCCAGAGTCTGTGTCAGCATTTCTGCACTAGGTCACAATAATGGCTGCCACCAATGTCCCAGTCCCTGGAAGTGGTCCCAGCCTGGGGAGGTCTCACCTCTCACCGAGATGTGCCCAAAGCCTATCGAGTGAGGGTTTTTTCGCCAAAGGACTGTGTACTTTTCCTTCTGGTGATGTTGGGTTGCTTTCCAAAATGGGTGAATTTGTGCATGGGCCTTTTAAGAGCAGGCTTTTCTTTCTCTTATGTTCCATAGCTTTTCTGGGGGTATTCCGCATTGTTGTTAACAGCCAGCGAAGCCAGATATTATGACATTCATCTTGGTTGTGCTGAGTCCAAAAGCTGCTTATTGTGGCAAAGCTCTCCCACTCAGATCCCCCACTCCTCCAGGAAAAGTTTTGTATCTTAAGATTGCTTCTGGCCCAAGTGGTGCAGCTAAAATGTGGCCTTTTCCTCTCCAGAAAGGAATTTCTGCCTCTTCCACCTCAGTTAGCATTACCCCTTGTTGTGGGGGTTCTTTTTACGCAGTTTTCAGTTCTCTCTGAGGGGTAACTGTTCTAAGAGTAGTTGTAAATTTGTTATGTCCATGGGAGGAAGTGAGTTCAGAGTCCTCTTACACCACCATCTTCACATCTCAATTGACTTTAAATAAAGCAGATTACCCTCCATAATGTGGCTGGCTGGCTGGACCTCATCCTTTAGAGCAAGGACTGAGGTTTCCTGAAGAAGGAATTCTGTCTCCAGACTGCAACATAGAAGTTCTGTCTAAATTTTCAGCCTTCAGACTCAAAATCGCAACATCAACTCTTACCTGAACCCTAGTCTGCCAGCCTTCCCTACAGATTTCAGGCTTAGTAGGCCCCATAATCATGTGAACCAATTCCTTCTTTATAGTAAGTCTCTCTCTCTCTCTCTCGGTTCTATTTCTCTGGAGAACGCCAATACAGAAGTATATGTAATAAAATTGTAAAGGGATTCATAGAAATGATAAGAAACAAGATCTCGATTTTCTCTGGTAGAAAGGGAGGAGTATATATTCAGGAAGAGATCCACTACGGGTTTCAAATCTGTTGATAATTTATTCTTAAGCCGTATGGTAAGTATACAGATATTTATTATATTATTCTTTTTTCTTATTTGTATATCTAAACATTTTATTATAAATTTAAAATAATTTAAAAAATAAAGTCAAACAAAAGACACTTTTATAATAATTGTGGAAAAAACCTTTGTGTTTCTAAAGAGAAAATTTCTCAAGTGAATTTTAAGAGATATTTGGACTCATGAAAGAGATTTAATAAAAGCATTTAATACCAGTGGTTAATGACCTGGGCTATCAAATAATTCATATTACCATAATGAGGTAAGGTGACTCAGTAAGAGAATTTTCTTTGATGCTTGCTCTGTCACTATATTCATTCAGATAGTAACACCATTGTCAATACACATCGCATCTGCCTAAATGGCTGATAGCCTGTGATTCTGCTGACCACCTAATGACCAGCTTTCTATTCCTTTGTCCAGTCGTGCTTAGAGTTTCAGGGCAGTACTTTCCTGGTGTGTGTGAAACCCAGGCTCTCTCTAGCCAAAGAGTGAGCCAGAAATTCTCTGCTTTACATTACAAATCAATTATACTTTCTAACTATCGATTCTAAGATTGATGTAAATGCCCTCCTCTATACTAATCTGAAAGGTATGAAGTTTTTGAATCCTTGTCAGTTTGTTTGGAATATATTCACCCCATGAAAAGGATTCACAAAGAAGAATGAAGTCCTGGTTCGTGTTTTTTTTTAATATTTTTCATGTCCTTCCACTTTCTCTTTTACTCTCTAGGGAAACTTTGAATGGAAATTAATATATGTGAGTTAGGACAGTGGCATCTGTTTATATTTGGCACATCGACATCAAAATTTGCTTAGATGATATTTCCAGGGGTAAAAATAAGTTTATAAACTATTCCTTTAGATTCTCAATTACTTATTCCCAAATATAAGTATATTCTTTTCTGTTGAACATTCCCAAAGGTTGAGGAGTTGTTTATGATAAATTTTATATTTGAGTTCTCATTTTGATGTTCAACATAAAATATTAATATCAGTATATATTTAGTGAACACTGTATATCTAAGTTCCGCCCTACAAATTCTGTGCCTATATTTGGGCTTGCTTTTTTTAAAAAATATTATCCTATTAGCACCATGTGAAGGGTGCATGAGCTCACCCCTGAAAAATAAAAAACTTCAAGGTAGTTTTAAGAGAGAAAAGTGTGGTAGAATGATTGTGTTATCATATAGGGATGGTACTAATGTGGCAAACTAAAAAGTTAAACCTATATTAGAGGAAAACATACTCTATGTTTATTTGCAGTTAGTGGAATTTTTAATATGGAACAAAGAACTTTTGTGTTCCGAATTGCATCAAAAATTGACAGAAATAGATTTTTAATGAAGATTTCAATAATGCAGCAATGCTAACCTTACCTTTACGTGAACAAGTTAGGTTTAAAGATTTATCAATTGACATCACGTTTAAATTGGCATTTTGCAGCTCGCTGGTAGAATTCTGACTAAAGACGAATCCTGGTTGAGGTCATTCACACCATGTTGCAAGAACACTTTTAGGAATAGCCGTTCTTAAAATTCATATTGTTTAAGTATAAGTTCAGATATCGCTTAAGCATGGAACTGGACCCGAAATGCTATTTTTCTACCATCAAAACCAATCTCAGCTATTTACTTTAAATAGAACAAGAGCAACCATTACAACATACGGATGTTGATTTTAATTTTATTAGCTTTGTAATCTTCTTTGTTTTTATGACTTGATAAGTCCACAGATTAAGTTAGTTACACATAGCTTTAAGCTTGTATCAATTGAACTATGTTCTAACGTGCATGGAATTAAGGTCTTAATACTATTTAGACACAACAACCAAGTTTGTGACTATCACTGAATGCACCGTATTTAATATCTATATGAGGCATTGTGCCAGCTGATTTAAAGTTTAATTCTGTGCCAAATGTACCAGTAATTTTTTCTGTTTCTTTTTTTTTTGTGAGGAGGACCAGCCCTGAGCTAACATCCGATGCCTCCCCTTTTTTCTTGAGGAAGATTGGCCCTGGTCTAACATCCGTGCCCATCCTCCTCTACCTTATATGGGACGCTGCCACAGCATGGCTTAGCAAGCGGTGCGTTGGTGCGCGCCCAGGATCCGAACATGCGAACCCCGGGCCGCCTCAGCGGAGTGCACGCACCTAGCTGCTGTGCCAGTGGGCCAGCCCCCTGTTTCTGTTTTTTCAGATGATCCTTTAATACAGCTTTCTACTCCTAGTTTCCCAAGCAGTTACCAGGCAGCGTTCTAGCAGTTCTATTCAAGGAAAAAACAACATGAGTCTTAGCAAAAATAAGATCATTTTTCATTTCAGAGGATTAAACTGTCTTTTTCCAGAGGCAGATCTCTTCAGCAAAAATGTATATCAATAATACTAGACTATATTTGTATAGTACTTATAGTTTGCAAAGCACATACTCCCACTTTCATGTGTTGGCACTACTTCACTCCAGGAAGCCCTCCAGGCTGGATTCATGCCCCTTATAAGTACTCCCTCGCATTGCATTAATCTCTAACTTGTGGCACCCATACACTGTTCTCTGAGCTTTGATGAATGTTATGTCTTGCCCAAAAAGCTGTAAGCTTCTTAAGGTTACGTACCATGCTAGGTTAATCTTTGAGTCCCCAGGGCTCAATGTTGAACCTGGAATTTTTTAGATGTTTAATTGATATTTGATGAATGAATTAAATGGGCTAATCTACAAAACTCCATGTGACTTTCATAATTTTACATTTCTTGGTAGAGTTCCAGTTATACTAAACATTTTAAATAATGACACTGGTTTTGTAGGTTGAAAAGTTACCCTCCATAATAGGACTACATATACAACAAATCTTGTTACAGTTTGGTTTTCCCTGGAAACGACCTTAGCCCAATATTGGTTATAGTAGATAGATAGAAAGCATGTAAAGTTAACATTTTTGATTACCTAAGTCAATTTAATAAACATCTGTTGAACACTTACATTGTATAGTATATTATATACTAAACTATCATCATGACAAAGATGTATACAGTATGTTCTTATAAGCAACTTAAAATTTAATACAGAAATATTTGTTTTGGCATGTTGAGAGACAAAAGTAAGCGTTAAGCTAAACGTAATACGAAAAACTTGGAGATAGAATAATCTGAATTTAGTGGTGGGTGGGTGTGGTAATAGGAATGCTTTCACAGAGGAGGGCCTAAAAACTCTTTTTGCATTAATATAAAATAATTTCACATGAATATAAGAAAACATAAGAGGTTTTACATTACTATAAAATTTTACATTACATAAAATGATGTAAGATTTTATTTTAATGTAAAATTTTACCTTAATTTAAAATAATATTAACCTGAGCTATGGCTTGATATAAAGTGTTATTCATTTGGTTCTTTCCAATTATGATAGTCTTCAGTTTGCACAATGTTTGAATGCATTTCTGCATTTTGGAATGCACTTTTGAAATAGAGACAGATATAGATTTTGGATTTTGGGGTCCTAGATTACTGATCTAACTACAGATCTTGCTTGTGATTAGAAGCTTTAATTAGGTTACCCAGTCCCCTAGGTATCTTACAGCAATACTTAACTCTTTTTTCTAACATGTTCAAAAAAATAAGTTTTATCCTTGTTTTCATCCATAAGTGAATCAAGATTTCAGATTATAGACTTATCCTAAGTAACCAAAATGTAATCTTTCTCAAGAATTAAAATAGCTTTGTAAAAATATGTAAACATAATATATACTCATTGTATAAGTCAGACAATATAGAAAGGAAATAAAAACTACCCATGATTCCACTGCCCCATGTGAACATTACTAACATTTTGTTGAATAGATTCCAGTCATTTTTCTATAGACACCTAGGATCTACCCAGACTGAGCTCTACCCACATTGAGACACGCCCACACATATGAGTGGAATACTACTATAATTCACACTGCTCTGTTAAATGACTCTTTCACTTAAAATATATCATGGGCATCTTTTGGAGTAAAATTGCTCAACAGAGGTTTTTACTTTTTATATATTTTAATTTAGCAATTGTTTCTTTGATAATTTACAGCTTTCTAGAGATCCTTTAAAAATCATTTCCTGCTACAATATTGTAGGAATAATCAACTAAATTTTCCTCTAATAGTTACGTGGATTTACTTTTATACTTAATTAGTTAATTCTGTCAGGAGATTTATTACAGTCCAACTTTTGGACTATTTTGCCCCAACATTTGTCACAAAATATTATACCAATAACCACTAATTAAAAACACTAAAGTCTTATAAATATTCTATTTTAACATTCTCTAATCTACTACCTTGACATGCTTGTTTCTTTAAAAGTATCACAATATTTTATGTACTGTAAATTTATAAGACATCTTAATATCTGGAAGAATAAATCCTTCAGCAATGATTTGAATTTTTTTCAACTTTTTATTAACTGTTGTTAAAAGTTCATACTTCTAGGTAATCTTTAGGATCATTTTGAGGTGAAGAATTTAAATAACAATCTGTGGAGAATTGACAATACTTTCTATTCCATTGTAATTAAGTTAAAAAAATTTTTTCCAAATGTATTTGTACTTGTTTTCTAAATTTCTTAGCAGTTTTTGAGAATTTTAACTTAACATTAACACACTAACACAAGTTAAAATGAAAACTTATGAATAGATTTTTAAATTTTAAACTAACCTCATGTTCAAGAAAAAAGCTCCATTTGGTCATGACATATTATTATTATTATTATTAATATCATCATCATCATCATCTTCATCATTATTTAGTGTGTGTGAGGAAGATTAGCCCTGAGCTAACATCTGTTTCTAATCCTCCTCTTTTTGTTGAGGAAGATTGGCCCTGAGCTAACATCCGTGCCCATCTTCCTCTACTTTATATGGGATGCCACCACAGCATGGCTTGACAACCGGTGCCGCGGTCCGTGCTCTGGTCTGAAACTTCGAACCCTGGGCCACCAAAGCGGAGCAAACAAACTTGACCATACGCCACCAGGCTGGCCCCATGATATATTATTTTTAATGTCATGCTAGGTTCTGCTTGCTAACATTTTATTTAGGATTTTTGCTTCTATATTCATAGGTGATTTTGTTGAGCCTCTTCTCCCTTTTTGTAATGTCGAGTAGTATTACGTTGGTAAAAAGAATTGGGAATTTTTCTATATTTGAATGTATGCTCTCAACTCACTGCTAAATTTTCTGATCCTCTCTCAGACTTTCTATAGGTTTGAGCTCAAGAAAAAGATATTCTAAAGCTGTAAAATACAGAAGTGTAGTGGATTCCACTGGTTGGCTTACCCAGGCTCAAACTCTATCTAGTATAGCTTCTTGTGCTGCAGCAGCTGTAAAGCTAAAAATACAAAATGAAATAGCCCAGAATGTCCTTAAAGTCAAAGAATAATAATAAAGCTTTCATTTCACCTTTTAAAGGAGAAGCTTTCAGAAAAAGGAAATAAATCTGTATTTTCAATGAAATTTATATTTTTGTAAAAGTTACATTAAATGAGCAGGAAAAAAGAAGCCTGGGGTTTAAGTGGCGGTTAGAGTGATCATCTTTGTGCTGTAGGTGTTGTGAACTCTGCTTTTCTCTCTTTTTTCTTTTTTTGCAGAACATTTTCGTTTACGTGAAACCCAGATTGAATGGGGATATATGGTTCAAACCATGAGAGATGTTTTACAATTTAAATATAGTGTTACTTGGCAAATAATAAAAGTTAAAAGTGTATTTCAGTAAAGCTTTAAACAAGGCCTGCCTCAGGACCTTACAGCTCTTTTCAAAACATCATTTCAGAAACACGAAGATGCAACGTGATTGAGAAGAAAAGAGTGGATTTTGCAGCCAGACAGACCTGCATATGAATCTCATTTCTGCTACTTACTGACTTCGTAGCCTTCAGTAAATTGCTTAATCTTCCCAAACACAATTCTCTATCTATATATTTAAAAAAGCATGATATCCAACCACGAGTGTACTGTACAGATAAAAGAAGATAATATCCGCGAAAACTCCTTTCATAGTGTCAGGCGCACACTGTGCATTCAATAAATATTAAGACTGTTACTTCCCAATTGGATTTAAAATCTGAAATTTTATCTACTTAGAGATATAGATTTAACTTGTTTTTCCTTTTGGTTTGATCCACTATATTTCGTTAATAAATCATTAAGTGATATCAATTATTTACATATTTGAAGAAATACGTTTATCAGTCTTTCACAATAAAAAGACCTTTATATGTGGAGGGGAGCATTGGGGAAAGCAGTATGTTACAAAAACCTGGTTCCCTGTGATATGAGAGAGTTGGGAGGGAGCAGGATTGGTGGGATATTTAAAGTAAATATAAAAAGAGCTAAGAATCAGGGAAGAGGAACTTGAGAAAGAGGAAGATGCATCTTATCTACTTCATAATTTTTTACATACAGTGAGTATGAGTAGAATAGGCTGGGAAGATTAATTTTTCCAAGTCCTCCAAGTGAAAGAAAATGCTGAGAACTTAGTCGATTCTCAATGAAACTCACCGAGTAATTATTATTCAAATGGCTATGAGCCAAGAGAGTGTAAACGTGTGCCTTCGTGTTTTTTTCTAAGAACTCCTTATAATGATTTCTTGCAATAGATCAGTATTATTCTAGCCAGTTGTCGAAAAAATTGAAGAATATAGGAACTAATTTACACGTCCATAGTGAGGAAGGAGGTTGATGATAACGGGAGAATGGAAAAGGTCTTTATATTGCACTTCACCTTATGGCCCTTGAAAATAACCTTTAAAATTAGAGCTCAAACAATGAAATTTTTCAAGTGGTTTTGCTGAAAGACACCATGACTTAAAATAATCTCCAAGTCCATTTAAAACATATCTTGAGTCTTCCAATTCAACTCCTTAAATTATGACAATGCATCTTTAAAACCATATTAAGTATAATAATCATCTTTGTGCTTATAAAGGGGAGTGAAATTTTCCTGCTGCTGAGATGTCATCTAATGGTTTCTACATAAAAGTATAACATTTTAAACCATAAGGATTATTCAGATTATTTATTCCAGCACTTTTACTTCATAAACATGGAAACTGAGACCCAGAGACAGTAGTTGACTGTGTCAAGGACACACACAGCAAGCATGTTCACAGCCAAGACTCACCCATAGGTCTTCTGACTCTCAGGCCTCTGTTCTTTCCATAACACCTCAGCTTTCCTAACCTTCAACCATTCTGTGGGTTGGAGAATATAAATCATCAACAATATTTATTGGTGTCCTAGGCAAAGGATTTAGAAGTCAAGTCAAGAGAAAAAGAAATCAAGATTTCATTATCCATTTTGCTAAAACACATATGTGTGTGTGTGTGTATATATATATTTTACATACATACGTGCATACATACATATGGTTATGGTGGAATAAGAAGTGCTCTTTTTTGGTAGCTAGGTGCATGGAGCAGGCTATTTAACCTCATTAATTAGTTTCCTTGTTGATTAAAAGGGAATACGAGTCCCACCCTGGCTCTCTAATGAAGATCACAGTAGATAATATGCATGTATATTCTTTGTAAATTCTAAATTGTTAAGCAAACATAAAGGATGTTAGGTCCTCACACATAGTAAGTGCTAGAGGTAGTGAGAGGAGTGAAATGTATTCTGCATTTCTAACCGAGGCGTAGAATGAGACCTTCTTTAGGTTCATTTTCCTCTGCTCACTGGAGGAATAGCAACCACAATAAAAAAACCTTCAGAAGTCTCAATGGCTTAACACATACTTTTACTTCTTCTTACAAAATGTGGCGCAGGTTGGTGGGAGCATTTTATCTTAGAAAATGGGATTCACCTGGCTGTGACACAACCATCTCAACACATGACCTCCAAGCCAGAGAGAGAGGGGGAGGAGGAATATTGGCTCTTGACTGGCTTAGCCCAAAAGTAATACTCACAATTCTTGTGCAACATCTTTTGGCCAAAACTAGTCGTATGGCCCCTACTTTACTGCAAAAGAAGCTAGATAATGTAGGAGAGCAGTTGGAGAATGTGGTGAGCACTACCTGTCTAGGACATCTAAGAATCGTGTTAGAATAGATTGTGTCAAAATCTCATGAGATGGAGCCCCATATCCAAGGCCCTACAAAAGTAAAAGATAAATGAAGACCATATTGGGGGAAACCCAAAAGAGAAAAATATTCATAATACTGGAGTCTATCTCTGCATCCACAAACAAGGAATATTATGCTTATTTAATTTTATAACTAATTGTTTTTGTATATATATACATGATATATAATACATTACTTATATATTGTAACTGCTGGCCCTTCAGGACCAGTTCAACTGACTCTATCTCTTAGCAATAGAATGATTAAGAATTACCTTTCAGAAAATGTGCAAAGTCACACAGCCAGAGCACGTGCAGAAGAAGAAATCTTGACCTGAAATGACCATGGAACCAAAGATTCTCCTCCCCATGGAACCAAAGGACCTGGACATGACTGGAACTTAAAAGTTGGCCTCTTATCAGAAGGAAGGGGTCCCTCATTCAGCAAGATCCAGTGTTAAAATTCCTTCCTTGCCTCACCATAAATGTTTAGAACTTTATCATAACAGTTTAGAACCTCATCATAAATGTTTAGAACACTGTCATATATATTTAGAAGCCTGCCAATCAAAACCTGTCCTGCCAGTGTTTCCACGTGCCAGCCTGTTCTCCCTAACCTCTTAAATTTCACCCCAAATCCTGAACTGGGGAGACAGATGTGAAGGCACATGCCCCTGTGTGAAGGCACACAGATTGATCTCACAGAATAAAGCTGATTTTTCCCCCAAAAGCTGATGCCATAATTAATTGTTTTTTAATGCACATTTAGCAAGAGAACTCCAATTTTGTGTAGAATGTAAAAAGCACAAATCATAGAATATAATTCCCTTGCTTAAAACTCTCTACAGGCTTTCCATAGAATCTAGACAAGACTTTCCACTGAATCTAGACAAAACTTTCCACTGAATCTAGACAAGACATCTTGTGGCCTGCCTCTGTCTACCTTCTGACCTTACCTCACTCTACAATCCCCTGAATTCATTATACCTTAGCAACTTTGGACTTAATTCTATTCCTCAAATATAACAAGCTTATTTCTGTCTCAAGGACTTAATACTTCCTGGTCATTCTGCCTGGAATGCCCTTCTCCTGGATCTTTGCTCAGTGGCTCTTTCTCATTCATGAAATCTCAGCCTAAGTATCTACCACCATGCTAACCTCCTTTCTAAAGTTGCTACCACACTTTGTACCATGTTACTTTGTTTTATAGTCAATACGATTTGTTCAAATTAATAGATTTCTGCCTTGTTGTGTAATTATTTATTTGTCTTAAAACATCCAGTTCGTTGTCAGCTTCATTAAGATACGGATTACGCTTTATGAATCTTTTCATTTTCCCATGATGTCTAGCAAATTATAAAATGTCAATAAATAATTGTTGCACTGAACTTATCATCTAGAAGACTATTTAATAGGTTAGGCACTTGGTTCTGATCTCACAATGAAAAGGATATGAGAACATGCACCAACTTAGTGGGGTAAAAAAGGAAACTTGATAATCTTATGTGAAGCCACAGCATTTCTACTTGTTGGTCAATTTTGCTGGGCTGTTCTTCTTTCCAAATTTCTGGTTAAAAAGTAATGGTCATGCAGTATAGTCTAAGCTGACAGAGTCAAATTCACCTTTTGTCAGAAAATTTAAAGTGTTTCAATTGAAAAAAGAGGTTCAAATTGGTACTGTGTAGACAGCTAATGTGAGTCAGTGTTAATTGTATGGGTATTTAGACAATTTAGGCTAATAATTTCCAATTAGAATCGTCATATGATGAAAAGGGATAAAATAGGAATTAGTATTACAAAGCCAAAAGGTCACTGAAGACACCAAGAAAGAGAAGCGAGAGTATGAGCATCTTTCTGAGAAGGAGAAACATTACCTACAGCTTCCCAGAAAATATCTAGTGCACGTAAGAATTCTAAAATGGAGTTTTGTAGGAACCATGTCTTGACAGAGAAGAAAGAAAAGGCAATCAAAATATAGACAAAGATGTACAGAGTACAAAACTTAAAAATTAATCAGATTGATGCCTGTGGATTATTATTTTATTAATTATTTCAAAATAGATTAATACGTTTAGAATGTTCAAAAATCCATTGAGATTTGTAGAAGTTTTCTTAATCCATCTTTATATATCCTGCTCTATGTAATCCCAGCTCTATTCAATGTCTGTAAGCATTGTAAATTCTGGCAGATTAGAGGTTAATTTCTATATTGCTTATGTACTTATACTTAATGTCTTGAGGTGTATTTTATCAAGAATTTTTCCTAAACCTGTTTAATTAAGAATTACATATGCAAATAAAATATGACTGTAAAAGGAAAACAATACTTGTTTCTATGAAAATTCCTTGAATTCTTGGAACAGTTTAAGCAAAGCTGAGTTGCTAAAGCATTACTGTCAAATCAGGTATGGGAAAACAATGGTAAAAGATTGGAGGAAAATTGATTAAAAAGTCAATGCATTCTGAGCTCAGATTACAAAGATAAAAAAGCAGAATTCCATTTAGCAAATATAAACTCAAACATATGGCCCTCAGTTCAGAAGACTGTAATTGCATGTGCCTTTTTGTTTGCTTCTCTTACATAAAAATAAAATACACAGGACATAAATAAATCATTAAAACTTTTTTCCCATTGAGTGATTTTTCTTTAATGAACAGTACTGTAGCTTTAACTAAGAGATTTTCAACCCCACTACCCTCCTTTAACTGACTGAGAAAATGGAGCTTCAGAGGAGCTGAGCCACTTGGCCAGCTGAGAACAACCAAAGCACAGTTCTCCTGACTTCCAGTCTGCTGTTCTTCCATCTTAAACTGTATCTCCTCATCTGTTATTGGCCTTATATTTTTGAGCTTTGTTTTAATTCTGAAGAATGATTTTATAATGTAATTTCTAAAAGTCATAAGTTAATGCTTAATGGGGGGGATTTGGGGATGTACTTTACATCTCCCTCCATCCCTGCTGTGAGTGACAACCCTGGCTTCCATACCTTTAATCCACTTCAGTGTTAACACCAAGGCTACTTTTGCCTCAGGCTCTTTCCAGCCAATGGCTGAGTACAGTTGGGGGCAATGAAGCCAGACCTTCACCACGGCATGTGGGACTCCTCTAATGCACAACCTCTGTCTCTAATGGGAAACCTATGGGATTCCTTACAGGCCTAGTCAGAACATTCCCAGAACCATGTGCCGTGTGAGGCTCTTTCTATCCAATCCTTTTTTCCCTCCTCTCTCAGAGGGGTCAAGCATGTGTCACAGTCAGAAGGCTCTCCCCCCCTACTCTTGCTCTCTCTCCCACTTCATCTTTCACAGATGTTCCCCCCAATAAATTGCTTGCATATTTAAATCCAGTTTTAGCATCTGCTTCTAGGAGGACCTAGACAGACACACTTGGTACTCATAGTGGTCTAAGAAAATAAGTGGCAAAATGGGGTGTAGGAATTTCTCACTCACTGTCCAGGTGTCAAGGAGGACCACATCTTGAGTGCAAAATGGGGCATGGTTAGTCCCTAACACAAGGAGATGATCCAGTTGCTGAAGATTTCACCAGTGGTGGTTAGAAGAACAACCTTGCCAGTGGGATGATTGAAAGATATGGGGTGTTTTTTCTCCACTCATTTTAGGGTCTCTGGCTGGGGTCCCATGTAAATTAGATTGGTAAAAGACAGATTAGCAAGAGAAAAACAAACAAGTTTATTAATATGTGCATAGGCCTACACATGGGAGCACCCAGAGATGAATAACCGAAAGGGGTGGTTAGAACTTGGGCTTATATAATATTTTAGGCTAAAGAAAAGAAAAGGAGTTCTGGGCTTCTGGGCAGGTGAGGCAAGTTATGGGAAGGTGGCCATAACTATGGTAAACAAAGTATGGTAAACAAAGCTTGATTGGTAAGGTTCGTTACTTTAAGTAGGTGCCTTCTCCATTGATAAGAGATAAGAGTCCTCCTCTTCCTGATACTGGAGAGGGAGATGCTTTTACCAATGTAAATTTCCTTCACAAAAGGCAAACTTGTGTAAAGTTTTCTCTGTTTTTAGAGCTTTCTCTGTGTCTGCTGGTGCTCAGTGGTTTTTAGCTCAAAATAATTCATATGCCAAAGAGGTATATTTTGTTGTGTTATATTCTGGTACCTTTCAAGGGGGAGCAATGTCTACAAGGATAGTGAAATTGGCTGTTTATTACTGAATTGTACTGTTGCCAGGCAGAGGAATAATGAGAAACTGAGGGTTGTTGACAAGAACCAAAGGCTAAGTGTGTGAGCTAAGGGCTGCTGTGGTCTACACAACAGCCCTTATTTCCTACAGTGGAGCAGGATGCAGCTGAGGAGAAAGTTGGGATCTGATAGTTGGCATTGCAGAGCTCAGCAACTGCTTAGCAAATATAGGATTGTTATGCTGAGGCGTCTGTGGGGACATATGGGTGTATGCAATAAGGTTTTTGGCTCTGCAGACCTCTTATGAACCCTCAAAACTTGCAGAAGTGTCCTTCCACCTGGGAGTACTAGTTAGAAAGTGAGAAGATCTAATAGCAACATCTCTCTCTCAAAGCAACAGGTTTCTGCTGTAGGAATGGCCTCATTTATTTTTCTCCAAGTCAGGCCAATACTTAGGGTTAAATCCAGGATAATTGGGAACATACAGGGCCTAATAAAGGAGAAATGAGATTATACCCTGAAGAAGCTGCAAGAGTTAGCTGGCATGTTCCTACAGGGGCCGTGGTGATATCTTTGGGATTTGATTTTGAGGTTTCTTGATCAGGAGCCTTAACATAAAACTGGACAAGTAAGGATTCATTGATTTGGGGGACAGTTTTTCAGGACACAAGGTTTAATAAGCTGGCAGGAATCTTGGGGGATTAGGTAGTATACTACTAGGGTAGCTCTTAAAAGCCTGGAGAAAGTATGGCTCATGCTGAAAGAAGTGGAAAGCCTGGGTTTTCCTGGCATATAGAAGAGGAAGGAATAGAAAGACTGAGGAAAGTGATCATGTTGGTGTAAATATATTATGTGAGACCAGAAAATCCACCACAGATTGTTTCACGGGAAGAACCAAAATACACACCATTCACTAAAGCCATGAAGAATGTGCTCATGAGAGGGCGCCAGCACCACTAAGTTGTTGTTTAGTGGCTCTCCTTTTCAGGCCAGTGCTGACAGTAGGATAGATGGTTACAGAGTTGGCTTGTCAATTGCCATGGGGACTGGAACCAAAGTAATAGAGGCTAGATGTCTGAACTTAATTGACAGATGCTGGGGACCACATTATTATAGCAAGTAGAAAAGTCAGAGGGAGAGACTGACCTGCTAGCAATTGTGGAAATGGTTAATAGAACATGGTGTCCCTAGGTGCATACCATTAGGCAGCCACTGAGGGTGCTATTTAGTATCTACAATCAGAAGAATGGAGAAGCACGAGGCTGAGTGCAACCATCTTACCAAAAGCAGTGATCCCTTGCTCAGGTCTGGTCCTGAGCCAATTTTCATATCTGGAAACTACTGACTGAAGAGGCGTCTGGGTCCGTAAGAGGAAGGACCCTACAACACCATGGCAAGGATATGCTCTAATGACTCCATCAGTAAGGGCCCTACAGAATTTTACTCAGGTGAGTGTGCACTGGGGAAAGTGGAATACCCAGATACTTCAAGGACATTTGGACATAGCCACAATCTGACATTGATACTCAGAGATCCAAAACGTCATCATGCCCTCCTTCTTAGAGGGGAGGTACACAGGGCCAAATAATAAATGGAGTTCTAGTAAAGTCAATCTCTTAGTGGTCCACTAGGTCTATGAACGCACCCCATGGTCATTTCCAGGCCCTGAGCGTATAATCAAAATTGACATGTTTGGTGGTTGAAGTAACTCCCACACTGGGTTTTTGGCCTGTGAGTAAAAGCTGGTGAAATGGGAAAGTCCAAGGGGAAGCCTCTGAAACTGCTCCCTGCCAAGGATAAGAAATCAACAGCAATAGCACATCCTGATGGGGTTGGTGGAGATTAGTGCTACCATTAAGGACCTGAAGGATGAAAAGGTGATAGTCTTTATCATATCATACCTCAATTTCCTTTGCTACTCAGACCCCTGCAGAAAATGGACAGACCCTGCAGAATGAGTGCAGACTTTCACAAGCTCAATCAATTCTGCTGTGCTGGATGTAGTCTCATTTCTGGAGTAGATTAATAGGGTCTTGGGAACATACTCTGCTGTCATTGATTTGGCAGATGCATTCTTTTCTATCCTGATCAGAAAAAAAGGATGAAAAACAGTTCCTATTCACATGAAATGGACAAAAATATTCAGTAACAGTTTATTCTCAGGCTTATGTTCATACTCCCACCTTCCATCATAATAGTGTCCAAAGAGATCTAGACTATCTGGCCATCCCACAGAAAATCACATTTACGCAGTGCATGAAAGATATCATGCAAATGGGGCAGGATGATGAAGAGGTAGCTAGTAGACCACAGGTGTTAGTTTGATATGTGTGCTCCAGAGAGTGCTAGATAAACCCATAGCAAAGTTTTTAAGAGTCCAGTGGTCAGGGGTGTGCTGGGACATCCTCTTCGATGTAAAGTATAAATTTTCGAATCTTACAACCATAGCTCCAAAGAATGAAGTCTAGTTGCCATCTTTGGCCTCAACACATTGTATACCCAAAAACCGTGATAAGACCCGTATACCACGTGCCTCAAAAGGCTGCCTGCTTTGAGCGAGGAGCAGACTGGAAACGGCTATGAAGCACGTCCAGCCCGTGGCACAAGCAGCCCTGTCTCTTGGGCCTCACTATCTGGTAAATCAATGCTGTTGGAGGAGCTAGTGGTGGGAAATCATGTAGTGCGGAGTTTATAGCAGTCTCTAACGAAAGAATCCCACCCCGGGCCCCTAGAGTTCAGGAGCAATGACATGCATTTGTAACAGAATTATATGACTTTTGAGAAACATCTTCTGGCCTTTGACTGGATCCTACTAGAGATGGAACACTTGACAATGGGGTACTAAGTAATTGGGCATCTGGAATGCCCATCAGAAATCCCATTTTGAGCTGGCCTCACTGTGTCATAAAGACAGACAGACGTACTAGTAGTCCATCATAAGACAGAAGTGGTACATCTGCTATTGTACTCACACAGGACTAGAGGGCACAGTAACTTGCTACAACCAAGTGGCACAGACTCTCACACCACCTATCGCCATTGATGCCCACTTCTCCCCCATAGCTATGTGGGGACAGGGTCCCAAACAATCAGCTGAAGGAGGAGGAAAAATTCCAGTTTGGTTTAAGAATGCATCAGCTCATTATGTGAGTACAAGCTAGAAATGGCTGGTGGCTGCCATACAGTAATATTCGAGGGGAGTAGAGCAGG
Source organism: Diceros bicornis minor (assembly GCF_020826845.1). Lineage (NCBI taxonomy): Eukaryota > Metazoa > Chordata > Mammalia > Perissodactyla > Rhinocerotidae > Diceros > Diceros bicornis. The sequence goes on along the minus strand of NC_080754.1, from coordinate 13,343,698 downwards.
AAAATTTTCCCCAACGAGTGAAGCTGCAAATGGTTCACCTGGTCCTCCCCACTCTGGATGGAAAGAGACTGCAGGTGAGAATATATAGATGGATTCCTGAACAAGGGTCAATGGCTTAGCTAGGGGCCTGGAAGGAAAAATACTGGAAGATTGAAGATAAGGACGTGCCAGTTGCTAATTGTGGAAGTTGCTAACTTACTTTACTTGCTTGCACAACTGCTATTGGATTTAAACATTTAGACTCATATCACAAAGACTTGTTTGTACAACTAAGCAAGTGAACTTCTCCTGTCTATGCCCAAGGAAAGTTTTTCTCTATCTTCTGGAAATATATCAAGGGAAGTGGGTGATTCACTTGTGGTCTGAGAATGGACATTTATTTCCATTCTCATGTTTCTTTCTCTTTGGTCCTGAGTAACACCATACCCTGTCAAACATCTATGAATAGGAATTTCCACGTTGTCTGACTTCTCCAGAGACAGCTTGATAGTTCAGAGTTGGAACAGGATGCGTACAATCTGTGTGTCTGTGCAGGAGCGTGGGTATATGCGTGTGCGTGTAGTGGGGGGGACTGACAAGCGCATGAGTATTTCTTTGCTCAAACTCTTTCATACTCTCTCCTCCTTTTCTCATCATTTTTCTCCTAAAGCTCCTTTTTAAGCTCTTTCTATTTTGTGCTCTTTTTCTATGGGACACACCACTTCTGCAAATGACAACAGACCCCCTATTCCAGTTCCATCATGTTCTTGCAACCATGGATGTCAGCTAATGTTGAGCAGTCTTACTGTATCACTTAGTCTTCTTAGGATACTGACATGTGTGACAGGTGAGCTCTATTTCCCCTTTCAGGGTGAGGATGTATTAATAGAAACAATTGGTTCTTCAACTCTAGTTCTTTCATCACCAGCAATGCTACCGTTAGTTTGCCCCTTAAAGAGTGACTTTCAAACTTTTTTGACTATGACCCATATTCAGATCCGTATACCTATGGATATGCAGTACTCACTGTACTCTACTGGCAGAGGCTGTCTTGAGTTCAGATCAACAGTCAAACGCATAAGGCGTGATAAATTCACCCAGCATTGTCTACTTATCTTTAAGAAAGGGTACTGAACAAGACCAACACAGTATGCACAGAAATGACAAAGCAGATGTCTTATGACCGCTATGCCCAGCTTCTAATGTCGTAATTATTCTGTGCATGGGGCATGCAAGATCAAGAGAGATGAGGCTGAGTGTGTACAGAAAAACTTAGGGAAGGCATCAGCTCTGAAGTTGCTCAAGCTTTTTTATTAACTAGTCACATAACCTCTCAGGTGCATGTGACTAGCTAATTAATGCAGATCCCAGAGGGTACATGACTAGTGACTAGTGACTAGTTTTTTGGAGCAGTTCTATCTCATCAATACCAGTTTTCATTAATCAGTCTTGACAACAAGCTACAGGTGATTGGTCTGGTACATAGTTCTTGGCCAGTTTCTCACTTATCTTAGATATACTATCATATTCTTCTATAAATTCCATGAACTGGGGCTGGCCTCGTGGTTTAGCGGTTAAGTGCGCACGCTCTGCTACTGGTGGCCCAGGTTCGGATCCCAGGTGCACACCGACGCACTGCTTGTCCGGCCATGCTGAGGCGGTGTCCCACAAAGAGCAACTAGCAGGATGTGCAACTACAACAAACAACTATCTACTGGGGCTTTGGGGAGAAAAAGGGAAAAAAGGAGGAAGATTGGCAATAGATGTTAGCTTGGGGCTGGTCTTCCTCAGCAAAAAAAAAAAAGAGGAGGATTGGCATGGATGTTAGCTCAGGGCTAATCTTCCTCATACACACACACAAAAAATTCCACGAGCTAATGTTATAAGGAAAATTGATGAATCCTCAAATCCTCAGGTGTTCTTGAGTCTAGAGAAAAGATTCATAGTCTAGAAGAAAAACTACAAAACTTTTCCCTTCCTCTATGTAAAACTGTAAAAAAATTTCATGAGATAAGACTTTTCATTTATATATGATGTACTTAGCTTCCATTTCTCTAATGATCGCATTTAAAAAATTTTGGTTGTAATTCACTTCATTAATTTTGGATTTCACGAATATATTTTAATCCACAGGGTCATTACCAGTCCTAACATATTTAAAGGTAAATGTACCTCATCTTTTCAAGAATCATTTTTTCTTGAATATATCTAGTCAAGTCTACATGGAGAATGCATATACTTGCAATTAATATGACTGATTCTATTCCTTGAGAATACTAACCCTGGCTTAACTATGCAAAATGTACTTCCACTTCTCTCCTTGCCGGGTAACAAAGGATCCCCACTCTAACTGAAAAAATGCCCCATTTTCACCCACACTGCACAGTGATTCTCAGATTTCTACCCTCCCTGGGGGAAGTAGGGTTCAGTACATTTTGCTACACTTGGTAAAATCTTTACTTCCTTCTTTATTTAGAAACTATCATTGAATACTAAAACAAAAAAGTAGTCTTTTACTAAATTATTTAGTAACTGATCTAGTTAGAGATGCATTGTTTCCCTCTGTTGCTTTTTCTTTTTTTTGTGAGGAAGATCGGCCCTGAGCTAACATCTGCCAATCCTCCTTTTTTTTTTTTTGCTGAGGAAGACTGGCCCTGAGCTAACATCCGTGCCCATCTTCCTCTACTTTATATGGGAAGCCACCACAGCATGGCTCAACAAGCCGTGCAGCGGTGCGTGCCCGAGATCCGAACCAGTGAACCTCCGGCCGCCTCAGCGGAAGGCACACACTTAACCGCTTGCGCCACCAGGCCGGCCCCTCCCTCTGTTGCTTTTTCACTTTACAAACTACCAAGACCATGTCCATTGCGGGAGACCTAGCTAGTCACATTGCTATGTGACCTAGCTATGGCCTCATTGATCAGTGAGTTTTGAAGACAGTCATGAAATAGGAGTCAGGATATGTGGTTTTAATAGCAAGCTTTCCCTCTAATATCTTTGTGACTTTTATTTTATTAATGCTATTGGTTTGAAGTAAAGCATAGGTTAAATTAGTTTTACATCATATATCTCCTCTAGAATCAAGAAAGTGTTAAATGTGGTGTGTGAAGAGGTAAGGGTACGCATTTTACTCCCTTTTTAAAAAGCTAAATTGAATTCTTAAAGTTAGGAGCCCTGTCTATAAAGAAACGATCAAAGGGATTTTAAAATTAAGAATACAGTAATTAGTTTGAAGCACATAAAATTGTTTTTTTATCACATATTAGCAATTTTGTGTAATCACACATCTTTAAATTATTTAATTAAAGTGTGGAACTTAGAAAAAGCCATAGAAAAACACTTGGTTTGTCTTTACCTAAATTTACGTATATCTCAGTATAAGGTGAGGTACCTAAACAATCTATTCTTACTTAGATAAGTATTTTTAGGAATAAACTAAGTTTGCTGAATTAGCGGGACTATTCTAAAGGTAATCTGCATTGATATAGACATTTGTCTTCATCAGTTCAGGCTGCTATAACAGAATATCATAGATTGTGTGGTTTAAACAGCATCATTTATCTCTCACAGGTCTGGAGGCTGGAAGCCCAAGATCAAGGTACAGGCAGATTCGATGTCTGATGAGAGTCCTTTTCCTGGTTGCAGATGGCCAAATTCTTGTTGTCGTCTAACATGGCAGAAAGAGGGAGAGAGTGCTCTGGGGTCTCTTTTATAGAGGTGCTAATCCCATTCATGAGACCTCCACCTTCATGACCCAATTACCTCCCACAGGCCCCACCTCCTAACACCATCACATTGAGAGTTGGGATTTCAACATACAAATTTTCGGGGAGACACAAACTTTCAGTCCATTGCAACATGTAGGATTGGAAATTTATGAACCAAGGAATTGAGATGCTAGTAAGTCCTCTGACTCTTTGTTAAGCCTTTCAAAGAATAAGCATTTCACTTGCAAGAAGTTATTTCTAAAACTTATAGGAGTTTTTGTTGCAGAAGCGTTTTAAATGTCATCCTAAAGTCAATTTTTGAAAATTGTTTTCCATGTTTTCAGAGCAAGCTGTGGACAGAGAAAAACAAATAAATTCAGATGGTTGAAATAAAAGTAGTAAATAATCTCATATATATATATTTTTTTATTTTGCTGGGGAAGATTTGCCTGAGCTAACATCCATTGCTAATCTTCCTCTTTTTGTATCTGAGCTGCCACCACAGCATGGCCACTGACAGATGAGTGGTGTAGGTCTACGCCTGGGAACCAAACTCAGACCACTGAAGCAGAGTGTGCCAAACTTAACCACTAGGCCACCGGGGCTGGCCCCATAAATCATGTCATCTTAATGGTGAAATTGAAGTTGGCTCATGTTACTTTACGTTCATACTTGTTGGTTTAGAGATGATTCTCATGACTGCCCCTTTTATGCCTCCTCATCAAACCATTACCACTGCTCTCATCGTCTACACCATCCCCATCGATCACCATTATCATTACTGCCTCTCACTGACTATTCTCAGTATACTGAAAAAGCTCATAAAATACAAATATGTAATGTGTGAATGAACTGTTTTTCTATTGTCTTTTGTCCTTGGAGATGGTTGATCTAAATGATATACATATGACTTTCAATTAAAAGATTTGAAATGCACTGCTGTTGAATTCTCATAAATCTAACAAAGGATAGGGCATTTATGAAGAGAGATGTTTATAAAGAAGAAAGGCATTTAATATTATTGGCCACAAAATAATCCATATCTGGACAGTAAGCCAACCCGATTCAAGATAGGAAACTGAAAAAAGAAGTAGGAAATATTTCTTTCCTGGGGGATGGTGAATAGTGACGACTGTATGTCTACAAAGAAGATCACTGACTGCATGGTGAGGTTTGAGGGTTGTCATATTTAGAGTATTATTCCATAGTGCTTAATATTTCTAACATTAGACTGATTCTTCTGTGTTAAGGTGTGTGTGCACACACACATACACACAGACACACGCATAGTTCTCAGAGTTGTTTGGCATGGGCTCTTCCAGGTAGATTGCAGGTGTATCCGAGCTGAGGTGAGGATGGCCATGGGTATCTAGCCCTATATGTGAAATAAAAATGTTTCTCTCTCCTTAATCTTTTTTCTGTTGAGAAAACTGGTTTTAAACATATATGTTTGTGATGGTTAATTTTATGTGTCAACTTGGCTGAGCCATGGTGCCCAGATATTTGGTCAAATATTATTCCGGATGTTTTCTGCAAAAGTGTTTTTTGGCTGAGATTAACATTTAAATCAGTGAACTTTGAGTAAAGTAGACTACCCTCCATAATGTGAGTGGGCCTTATCCAGTCAGTTGAAGGCATTAACAGAACAAAGACTGATCTCTCCTTGAGCAAGAAGGAATTCTGCCAAATACTGCGTTTGGTCTTGAAACATAACACTTCCCTGAGTGTCCAGAGTGTTCAGCCTGTAGAGAATTTGAATTTATCGAGCCTGTCTTGCTCTCTCTCTCACTATATATATATATATATATATATATAGCTCTCTCTCTCACTATATATATATATATATATAATTTCTATTATATATATATATACACACACATATATATATATGTGTGTGTATATATATATAATAGAAATAATATTATAATATATATTATATATATAATAGAACTATATATATATATAATAGAACCTGTTGGTTCTATTTCTCTGGAGAACACTGACTAATACAGATCTTGGTACCATGAGTTGTTTTATCAGCAGAAGTTCTTTGTAATTATAGATTTCTTTCTTTTTAAATTAAAAGTTTTTGTAGTTGTGAGAAAGGTGTAAATTCTGCTGTCAATTTTTCTAATTCAGAGGAAAATCCAGTTATAGAAAAGGGTGAGGGTTTCATAACTTCCTTTCTTCCTCTCTTCTTCCCTCCCTCCCACCTTCCTTCCTTCCCTCCCTCCCTGTCTCCCTCCCTTTCTCCCTTCTTCCCTTCCTTCTTCCCTCTCTTCCTTTCTTGCCTCTTTCCTTCATTTTTAGAGAACAGTGCAAGGATAGCTCAGTTGGTCTGTTGCTATTCAGAAGTGAAGAATCTCAAGAACTAAAGTCTTAAGTGATGCTTGGAATTCACAATATATGGCAATTACCACAGGTGATTGAACCTTAAAAAAGTTTGGTTAGAATAAAGTTTCTAAAATGCTGCTTTGAAAATTTAGCCTACTGTCTTCATCACATGTGTGAATGGAGTCATAATGCCCTGGCAAAATCTGTTTGCCGATATCTTCTTAGTTCTACACATCTTTTTCTTCAAGATTGTGCCTTATTTTTAAGCATCTAGCTTCCACATTATTTTCTTAAATATAAAATTACTGTTACTAGACAAAAAGGAAAAAAAAAAGGGAAACACATTTTCCTGTGGTTCACAGGACTTTATAGAATCCTTTGTTAATTCAGGTATTTCAGAAAGTTCGTGGCACAGTGTGGAACTGTTGTCTGTAGTGATAATGTACAATCACCAGGGATCCAACCAAACAAACACAATAGTGATGACATTTCTCAGCATTAATAAAAATAAAATTCCCCTTTCTTAGAGTTTTCAAGGTCTTGTAAACCATGGAATGCCTCTTTCGGAGAAAGCAATAAAGCACAAATTCACTGAGTGACCAATTTTCAATTCCTCAAATGGCAGGACAATTTTCTTCATATTTCCTAATACTCAGAGTCTGTATTATGTACCAAAGGAGGCTAAGGAACTTTTATTAATATGACTACTTATTACAAAAATTATGTTTTGCTCCTTTCATACTAGATATGGAGGACTGATGGTATCCAATACAACCTCAATGTTGCTTTAAGGCAGATGCACTGTGGAATCAAACTAGGTTTACTACCTAGTAGTAGAAAAATTAGAAAATTCTCACCATAGTGGACTCATGTATCCAACTCAAATCATACTTCAGCAATGATGGTCTCTTTCCTTGAGTATCTCAATAATTAGCCCTTGATTCCTACTCGCCTGCTGTGTGATTTTGCACCCTTGTGGCAGGTTTGGTTATATGACCTGGTGATTCTCCTATTTCACTTCTATTGTTTTGCAGCTCTGATGGTGGCTTCCTTCCTTTACTTGACTCTGGACCCAGTGCTCACATCTACTCAGTCCTACCCCAAACATCTCTTCTAGGGTTCACATAAGTCCTTTTTTTCTTCACTAGGCCACCTTTAAGAAGGCAAATGGCATGAATTAAGGCATTCAGGAAAACCTGTCTATTTCTTGTCATTTATGGGACAGCTTTCTTCTCTGTCCACATGCTTAAGCTTCTTGGTGTTCTCCCTGGTTTAGCCTGGATGTTGAATTGGATGACCTTAAATAGAAGCCATATTATATCTTTTTACTAGTTGATAGGGAAAAACTGTTGAAAGCCCCAATTTTATATTTTTATGGGGCAAAAGAAGAACAGAAGGATAAGGTAGTATGAACAATTGGCTAGGGAAAAAAATATGTGTATATATTTTTATTTGTATTTATTTATAGTATATATTATTTACATATACTATACTATATTTATAGTAATACACATATCTGTGTGTGTATATGAAATGTTTCCCAGCATTTCATGGACATATTCAAACCTGACTAAAGGAGCTTTGCTTCAAGTTTGGAGTGGTTCAGCCGACATCTCTGAAGAGGAATAACCATCAAATAACTAAGCCAAAATCAATTTTTGAGTTTCTGATGAAGGTAGGTTAGGAGAAAAGAAGAGGAAAATGTATGCATAGATAGATGAGTGATCATTTTTTACATGATATTTACAACAGCTAGATGACAAAAAAACTTTCTCAAGCCAGAAACAAGGAAACCAAAATTGAAGGAAATCGTTTTCATACATGTAAAAAGTTGCTTATTCAAAGCTTCTCTCTTTCTACTTCCTTATTCATCCAGGCTCGTCATTACAAGGAACTGTTAACCCAGAGGGTACTATCTCCACTTTTAGTCTTAGTGAAGTGGACGTTTATTGTTGACTGAGAGTCGATGGGATATTAGAAAAGAATGTTGTAATAAAGACTTAAAGATCCTGCTTATTCTTATTTATTTTTTTTTTTTGATAAGGAAGATTGCTCCTCAGCTAACATCCATTGCCAATCCTCTTTTTGCTGAGGAAGATTAGCCCTGAGCTAACATTTGTGCCCATCTTCCTCTATTTTGTATGTGGAACGCCCCCACAGCATGGCTTGATGCGCAGTGCATAGGTCCATGCCTGAGATCTGAACCTACTAACCCTGGGCCACCAAAGCAGAGCACATGAACTTAACCACTATACCACCGGGCTGGCCCCGAACCTGCTTATTCTGTTGAGGACTTTAGATTCTTTTGGAAAAATAGATATATTAAAATGAATGTAGCCTGGGGTGGCCCTAAGAGAGCTGAGCTCCCCTGGCTATGTGACACTGTGCCTGGCCCTCACCAGCTATGTGATGTTGTATAAATCACTTTATTTCTCTGTCCAAAAGTTTCCTTACCCATAAAAGGAGTCTTGCACCCTTTCATCTCTAAAGTGCTTTCCAGTTCCAACATTTTATATTTTAAATATTTGTGAAATTCCACCTCTGAGCTCTTCTTCCAGGTATCTCAGAACATTTATTCTCTTAATAACCTTGTAGATTATTACATTTTTTAAGAGGCTAGAGAGTGATACAGCAAGGCAAAATGACTCGTTCAAGGCTACACAATCTTCAAGAGGGCTACATGGCATTCTGTTGTATTCACTCTGTTATTTTTTCAATAGATAATGATGCATCCTATATTGAATGTATGAACTAGGATACAAATGTTCTCAAAATACTATGCACATTCTAGAACTATAAATCTTAGAAATAGAAGAGTCTTTTCAAATCTCCCAGTGCATATTAAAGGCATCAGCTTCGTCAAGGTAATAGAAGAACAATAGAGTAGGTGGAGGAAAAAGCAATGATGTGACTTACTCTTGGACATTCTGTAGGACAAGGCTGATCTATACACAATCACTGTTTGAGCTACGTTGAGAGTCTGGGCTGGGCTGGAGCTTCCTTCGCTCCTTGTCACACTTGGCATGAAGTACTAAGGGTTTCTGATAAATTTGAACAACAGTTTGTATGAGCTGCAACATTGCTCTTCAGAAAGGTCAAAGAAGCACTGAGAAAACTTTAGTCTCTAACTTTCACCCAAATCTGCAGAGCTCAGAATTCTCCCTAATCTTTGGGAACAAAAGAAATCCTAGAATTGGGGTTTCCCAGGACAACTGAATCCAGACTGGGCTGACATACCATATTACCTTCCTATTGCTATTGTAACAAATTATCAAACACTTAGTGGCTTAAAACAACACAAATTTATTCTCTTACAGTTGCGGAGGTCAAGAGTTCTAACATCAAATTTCCTCTGGAGGCTCTAAGGGAAAATCTATTTCCTTGCCTTTCTCAGCTTCTAGATGCTGCCTGTGTTCCTTGGTTCTTGGCTCCTTCCTCCATCTTCAAAGCCAGAAACATGCACTTCAAATCTCTCTTTTTTTGATTCTGACCCCTCAATAACCCTCTTATTAGGACCCTTGTGATTACACCGGACCCACCCAGATGTTCCAGGATAATCCTCCCCATCTCAAGATCCTTAACTTAATCACATCTGTAAAGTCCCTTTTCCCATGTAAAGTAACATATTCAGAGGGTCTGGGGATTAGGAAGTGGGCATGTTGGGGGCCATTATTCTGTCTACTACACATACTAAACTGAAGAGGTCCATCTGGATCCACTCTACTCTCACAAACGGTGTTTGGTAAGTTTTTAGTCACCTTCAATTGGATAAAAGCAGATTCCCAGTTGTCTCCTGGGACTAATAGCATCTGAGCCATACAACGGGACAGTGGCTGCAAAAGCTCTAGAGTGCTGATGGACATGACACAGACGACTAAAGGTAAGCACTCTGGGCAGCCACCCAGAAATTAGAGGAGTCAGTAAGATTTGACAATGCTCACATAGTCTTTAATCTGGAAGCCAATTCAATACAAAAGCACGTCCAGCATCCCTAGGTTACGCGCACTTTGGCCACAGGGCGTACACTGGCTGCTCCTTCTGCCTGGGATGTGATTGCCTTAGATATTTACGTGCCAACATCCTTGTCTTTTTCAAGTCTTCATTTAAATGCCATTTTCTCAATGAAGTTTGCTCCGATCATCTTAAAATTGCAAAACTGTCCCCCACCTCACATGTTTAATCCAAATTACCCTGCTCCAGTTTAAATTTTTCCATAGCCCTTATCACTTTCTTATAATTATATAATTTACTCATTTATTATGTCCATAGGGCATTATCTTCTCATAGCCCTCCACCTAACAGTTAGATCCTAAGAAACCAGAGATTGTTACCTGTTTTTCACTGAAGTATCCCAAGTACTGAGAATAGTGTCTGACATAAGGTAGGTGCTCAATGAAGATTTTGAATGAATTGAATGAGTAAAAATAAACCTCAGGTACTTCAGCTAAGTCTACCCTAATTGGCTTATTTTTAATTGCACCCCAATTTTAATTGTTCAAATTTTAATTAACTGTTCCAATTTTAACTGATTCCTATTTCAAGCTTATTAACTGTTTTTGTTTTTCTTGTATTTTTGACTTACAGATCAATATTTGGCACTCACAAGAAATCAGGCTCAGACTCATCACTCTAGTTATTCCAACCCTGGCTTTATCCAGAAGGAAAATCCACTCTAGCTCTGGCCTTGGGACACAAGTCTGGCACCAGTTTACTTGGCAGATGCCTCAACTAGGCCCACAGAGCCTGAGATCAGGATTAGTCAGACATTTCTACAACAAATTCTTCTCTAAAGTGCTCTCATATTGGTGCCACGAAACTCTTGGAGTCCAAAGGGAAAGGATTTGCTGTCCAAAAGCAATAGAATCTGGCTTTATAAACACTATAAAGGACGTAACTCTTTTCCTTTTGACTATCTCCTAAGCATCCTAGCTTTGTTTTCTTCCTTGGATAAGAAGTGAAAATGTTCTTCATACCTCTGAAATGATTCATTTCCTCTGAGGCAATTTGGCAGAATAGTAGAATCTCATGGGTTTGCCAGTATGGCTTTGAGGTCAGTGCTACACTTATATGAAAGAAAACCATGCATGAGAGGGAATAATTTTAGAGGTGGCATTGTAATGCCAATTTTTGAAACACATTAGTAACAAATATTAATGGTTTCTCAATTTGATGACCTGCTAACCTAGCGTAGTAATTGGTCACATCTTTTAGACCAAAAAATCTGTGCTGCACATACCGTGTTTTCAAAATGTGATCAATATAAATGTATAGCCCTTTTGACATGTACCATGTCATAAGATAGTTGGGGTGTTAGGAAGAGTCACTAAAATGTTAATAACCAAGGGGATAAAAATATTTAATTTGGCATGTTGTGTTCATCCTCAGTAAGTAAAACTCCTTGTGCTGTCCAAACACAGTTATAAACCCTTTCTTGCAGTCTCCCTCTGCTGGCTCCACCACTATGCATGCTGAGCTCGATATTTGCATGTCATAGTCTATTGAAGAGAACAGGATGACAAGACTTGATCCATGTCTGCAGCAGCACAGCAGGTGAGTTTTACTCGGATAAGCCAGGAACAATTCTCAGCCAAAAAGATGTCTTATTAGTAAGCATGAAAGGATGAGACAAATTTAACTAAAACATAGTTTACAGAAAATATTTTGCACGAGTATCAGAAGTCCTCTATATTCATTTGTCAATTCCTTTACATAGAAAATAATTTTGCAGCTTAAAAATGCTTATGGAATAAGACTCAGCAATAGATCTCTAGACAGTGTATGTCAACTAAGAATCTAAAGTTTTCATTTAAATGAAAACATATGCAGAGATGTCATATTTATATTCTAAGCCTTTATTATCTATATAGTGGATGTTAACCAGTGTCTAATACTGAATTTGAGACCAAGTTTTTGTCCTAAGACTTTCCATGTTTCACTCATGTCATCAAATTTGTGATAATTGTAACTTTTCCAGTACCAATTTTAAAAATAGATTAAGCTTAAAGGAAAAACAGAAAATTTCTATGACTGCAGATTGACAGAGGTGTTGAGAGTAGAATGGAACTCTTCACATTCTCTCAAATAGAATCCTATTCTAAACACCCTCATCTCTTTCACCCCTTAAATTTTTCAAGATGCCAGATAGAAGCCTCAGATTTCTCTATTCTTTTCCCTGCTTTACCTCATATATATAATATATCTTGCCTCCAACTTTCCAAACTTTTTTTTTTTGTCTGACTACCTCTTAATTTCCAGTCATAGATTTTCAGACCTAGTTGAAGATAACACACCTGAAGGCCTGATTTTAGCCTCCAAACTAGCCTCTTGAATTACAGTTACAGTGAATTCTTCAACCCCCTCCATCTCCAATCTACGCTATACACCCTTTTTCTTATTTGGAATCTTAGAAACTTTGCGCATTATTAGTTACTCCCTTTTGTGGGAAATACTCTTTTCCTTTGGATTCAGTAGCCCCATAGTTTTCCATCTACGTTTCTCTCTACTGTTTATCAGCTTCTTTTGCTGATCCATCCTTCTCTATTGGTCTTTAAATCCTTCAAAGACAACCTCACTGACTCTTCTCTTCAGACTGCATGCACTGTACCTAGTAATGTTGTCCAAGCCCGTGACTCTAATTGTGATTGCTACATTGACTTTCTCAAATTTATTTCTCCAGTTCAGTTCTCTCTTCTTATCCCCATCATCATGCATACAGTTGTTACTCAATACTGCTGTTTAATTCAAATATATCTCAAAATTTGCATATCCTAATATGAATTATCTCCCAGCCCTAACCTAGGCCTTCTCTAGAATTTCTTTCTTTTTTTTTTTTTTGTGAGGAGATCAGCCCTGTGCTAACATCTGCCAATCCTCCTCTTTATTTTTTTGCTGAGGAAGACTGGCTCTGGGCTAACGTCCATGCCCATCTTCCTCCATTTTATATGGGACGCCGCCACAGCATGGCTTGACAAGCAGTGTGTCAGTGCGAGCCCGGGATCCGAACCGGCGAACCCCGGGCCGCCGCAACAGAGTGCCCGCGCTCAACCGCTTGTGCCACCAGGCCGGTCCCTAGAATTTCTTATAGTAAATACTATCTCCACTATGTAATAGCTCAAGTCAAAATACTGTCTCACACTTGATTTCAAGTGCCCTCTTTCCTTCTATATTTAGTCTTCTTCTATGTCTTAAATATGTCTTAAATGGTTCCAATTCTCTCCTGCTCCCTACAATCTCTGTAGTCTAAGCCACTATCATCCTTTGCTGGGATTACCGAAATGGCCTCCAAACTGGTTTCTCTATGTCTGCTCTTTCCTCAGACTTGACCACTTTCCACAGAGCAATTTTTTTTTCTAAGAAGTATGTCCGGTAATTCCTTATGTGAAATCTTTCTTCAGCTCTTCATTGTTCTACAATAAAGACCAATATTTTTAACACGGCCTTACAAGGCTTTGCATTATATAATAAAGCTCTTGACTATTTTCTGCTCATACCACGCCCATACTTGTTCTCTGCACTCCATCTGCCTTGGACTTTATTTAGTCCTGAAAAATTCTTTCCTATATCAGAACTCTTACCTATGTTCCTCAATTTGCCTGGGACATCCTCCTACATCCTCCCTGTTTTATGTATTCTCATTCACCCCTGAATTCTTAGCTTAAATGCACTTCATTGGGAGAGCCTTCCCCACACCACATCAACCTTCCCTGTACCACATACACATTTTCTCTAATACCATTCTTTGTCTCTCTTTAGCACATTTCCAATCAACAATTACATATTTCTTTGTATTTATGTAGATATAAATACATATAAAGAAATAAGTTCCATAAGAGCAGAAATTATATTCATCTTATTCAATGACAAATTATTAGTGGCTATAAAAGTGTACGGTATATAGAAATCTCTCAACAAATTTGTTAAATAAATAAAAGCCAGATAAATCCACTTAAAATTGAACTTTCATCATGTCTTTTCATTATTCAAAAAAAAAAAACTAAAATGCCTTCTTATTGCTAGATTTTAAACTTTAGTATGTGGCTTTCAAGACTACATAAGCCTGGGTGCCTTATGTTTTATAAGACCTGGCCCTAATAAGTATTGTATGTATGAATGTGTTCCTAAAGTAGAATCCAGGAGATGGTGTGGAATAACTTGCATATACATGATGGGTTCCAAAGACGTATTAACCCAAGTTCTGTAAGAGAATGTCATTCAGAATTGCAGAAGTGAATGAAATGATACAGAGCAGAACACATTTAAGCACTTTAGTACCACTTGGGTATGAGCTCTGTAAGTGAAAATCTCACTTATTCTTAGTAAATGTGAAACAAATAACTGTGAGGAGTAATGATGTGCAGTGATTGTGTGGGGGGAGTACTTTAAATTATGATGACTATGGAACAGAAAATATAATGCCATGTAGAAATTGAATTGAACAAATGCAATTATTTGAAGCAAGAGAAGTTTCTAGGGGGCAAATGTCTTCAGCAAAATAAGGAAGGTTTTCTAGAGCCATTATGGTGTACTATATTTTAGTCACATCCCACCTCTTACTCAATGATTTTGAAACAGTCCATAACAAAGGACATATATACAAGAAAGTAATATAATCAATCTTGAGTAGGAGGAGAAATCAAGTAGATGGGAGGTTGAATCCTTCAGAATTCTTGGTTGCAACCAGAGAAATAGACCCTAACTGATTTAAGCAGAAATGAGCTCAAAGGAACTGTAGAAATCATGTGGTCCAATTCTTTCAATTTTTAACTGACAAAGTTAAGGATGGTTTTAAACTACTTCCCTGAGGTCTCATGGCTCAACTGTATTAATGCCATAGGTCATGATTTCTCTTTATATTATCTTATTCCTTTTAATGTATTTTATTTTACTTCTTGAATAATTTCTGTATTTCTTGGGTGTGAGCACTTATATGAATCTATTTTCACTTTTTTCCTATTCTCCTGACTCATAAGTATATATGATGGATAAGTGAAAAGAGATTAGGAAAAAAATGCATTACATTTCACAGTAAAAGGTATAAGTAAGTGCAAATTAATCATTTGTATCTTGAAGTAAAAAGACCTTACATGTCATTTCTCTAACCTTTAAAAGCTTATGAGAGGTGAATGAAAACATTCAATTGACATTTTCTTTACATGATCTACTCTATTTGCCAAAGCTTTGTCATTTGTGAGTAATACAGACAAAAGAAACTTCTGCCAATAAAAATTTGATATTGTACAAATGTATTTATAATATGTCACATATTTAAATCTATGTTTACAGAGAAATACTTTTAGTGCTATAATAAAAACCTTTCTCTTTGACTTGTCAAGAAAAAAAAATCTCTATTAAATAGTCCCATGTTTGTTTGTGCAATATAATGAATTCTCTTAGTTGTGAATTTGAGTCAGTAACCTCAAGTATAATTTTCGAACTTAGTTTATAAACAGACATTGTTCAAATAAATAGTCTTACTTCTGCTTTTCACTCAAGGGTTTTTCTTGACCCCCAGCCACAGTCTATTATAATTTAAGGAATCCAACATGAAGAGATTTGGTACATATGTGATATGTTTAGTTGTTAGGCTAAATGGAGAGCTTTAAAAACAGATATACACAGTTAGAATCCACCTTTCTTTAGACGTAGCAAGTCTTTTGGTGAATTAGGTTTTAGATCAGTCAATCAATCAAGCAAGTCAACTGTTTTTTATCAATTTTTTTACAAGGTAAATGATATACTCTAAGAGTAAACCTAGCAATTCTAATGATATAGAGGTCATTTCTAAAGATATTTTAGCTAATATTTATATAAAATGCCAATTATTTTACATGTATTATCTTATTTAATTTTTAAAACATAACTATGAGGATTCATTATTACCATTCTCTTTTTCCAATGACAAACCTGAAGCTTACACAGGATAAGTAACTAAATTCAGACAGGTAGTACATAGAGGAGCTAAGATTTGAACCCAAAATGCATGACTTAGGAATTCAAGCATATAATCACAAAATTACACTCCCTATAAATATTTTATTATATCTTTAATTTCAACAGTTTTGAGGCGTGGTACTCAGATATTTATCAAATACACTTTTTATGAATGTTATGGGATTGGTCATTACTGTTATTCCTAATTGGAATATTGAACTAGTGAGACTAAAGGAATAGGGATGATCTTGTTAAAAGCACTCAGAAGAATCTTTGCAATGTTGGGAACTGATTTGGCCAAATGTCTAAGAAAGTTATACATCATTTTACAAAGACACAAAGGATAGTATAGAATCCAAATAAAAACCTCAATTTCTCTGGATTGCCAAAGTATCTGCAATTATTCTATATTGCATATTTCTAGTTAATTTTCTTCAAAAGTGGCTTCACATAGCTAAATATTCCAAAACTATTTATTAAGTAACACATGAGCCTGTAATTTTGCTCTGTCCTGTTAAGAATGCTTTTCAAATTGATAGGTAGTGTAGTTTACTGCTGCGGTGACTGCTAATGCACATTCATTCACACTCCTCCCATGGAGATATCATGTCTATGGCCCCTCTTCTTGAATTTGGACTGGCTTTACTGACTCATTTGTAACCAATAAATGCAGAAAAAGTCACACTGGGTGACTTCAGAGGCTATATCAGAAAAGACCATTCAGCTTCTACTGGATCTCTTGAGATACTCTGTGGGAAGCCAGACACCATGTAAAAAGTCTGACTATCCTGAGTCCACCATGTTGGCTGGTGAGGCATGTGTAAGAGCCTTGATTGACAGACACAGTTGAACCCCATCTGACAGCTGGCATCAATAGCCAGCCACATGAGTGAGCCTTCTTGGATGTCCAGACCAGCCTAACCTTCAGATGACTGCAGGCTCAGCTGACAACTGACTGAAACTACGTGAGAAATCTCAAGTCAGAAATACCCACCCAAGCCCTTTCCAAATATTTGACCCAAAATATTACAATGGTTTTAAGCCATTAAGTTTTGGAGTAATTTGTTCTGCATCCGTAGTAACTAGAAATCTGTGATTGACTCAAAGTAGATATTCTTATTAGGGCTTCTCAATAGATACCAGGCTGAGGATGATTGGTGAGCTTGGCTGGTTGAAAAACCCCAGTGTTTTAAGGAGAAGAGCTTGGGTTGTTGGTGGTGGTATTCTTTGTGTTCAAGGTAAGGTCCTGTTGATCCTTGGATCAGCCCAGCTGAGAACTTCCTAAGACTATTACACCACATTCTCTAAAATCATGTCATATTTGTATGCTTGTAGAAACCACCTTTTCTAAGTTATGTCCTTTGAATCCAACATTAAGTTTTCAAGAACAACTTTTTGCCGTCAGAGTCAACTTGCTATAGAATCCACAGGTTGTATAAATGTGATGAAACATTTTACATGTGCATCACATTTTGCCACTTGAGTATATGACAGACAGTTATCCACAAAGTCTGTGAAGGGAGGGTCTGTTCGCAGCTGGTCTGGCTATGGCCTACAACAAAAACCAAGTACAACTGACAGTCAAGGATGATAAATTTCACATGTACTCCACATTTTCTCATAGTGCTTTGGCAAGTATTTGAAAAAATATGACCTTGAGAGATTTCTTCTTCCTGGTTTGCAAATCGATCCATCACTAATCCATTATGTTGTTATTTATTTAGTCATTCAACAAATGTTGACTGAGCACCTATGCCAAGACCAAAAACCTACCTTTTAACACTTCCCACGTAGTTTGGTAGGAAGAATGGCTTAAACATTTTTGAGTGCTCTAAAGCATGTATTTCAAATCAGTCTGAAGGATGGATCATGCAAAAAATGCTAGTAGGGCAATTGGTTGCTTTTGGGAAAAGTAAACATAATTCCTATATTCTGCTACAAATTCACTGTCTTTGAAATGAAACTGACCCTTAACTCTTCCTCACAACCCTCGTCTGTTTTCATATTTAACTTTCCTTTTTGTCCTCCTTAGTGGGTAGTAACCCAAATAAACTGAGATGACCTCAAGTTTTATTTCACAGATGAATTAGATACCATCAAAAGTATTTGAATGCCTTGAAATTTACAAATCCACCTGCATTGATGACCTCAAGCTTTATTTCACAGATGAATTAGATACCATCAAATGTATTTGAATGGCTTGAAATTTACAAATCCACTCACATCTTTATCTATTCATCTCACTGCCCTCTTATCTTGTTAAAAAATATGATACATCCTTCCCTTTTATGAGGCTACTCCACTAATGATCTAGTCTCACCTTTTTTGCTTCACCACGATCCTTGAACTAATAGCCATGCCTTGTCTGTCTTGTATGTTCAGAGTCTTATCCAATGATTCTGTCTTATCAGTATTTAAACTCTGTCAAGTTGGCCCCTTGTTAAATACAAATGAAAATTAAATCATATTTATCTCATCTTCCACCACATCGCTTCTCTTTCTGTCTCGCTCTCTTTCTCTCTCTCTCTCTCTCTCACACACACACACACACAGACACAGAATTTGTTACTTCCACACTCATTATCTCCATTTCCTTGAACTCATATAAACTGCTTATATTGCTCTAGCCTGGTTACATGCTGCAAAATTCATCCACTCAGTAAAGTTACCATTGACTTTGGCCTGGATAACAGCAACAGTGCCCAATTGGCCCATTCTTCCCCACTTTGCCCTCTACAAGCCTTTCTACACACTGAAGCTGGAATGATATTTTTAAGAATGTAAATAAAATCATGTTAATATTGCTTAAAACATTAGAGTCAACCTCCTTAGGATAGGGTTCAGAATCCTTTGGTTTACAAGGTCTTCTACTATTTGGTCCCTGCATTTCCAACCTCACCTCTCTCTATTGCTCACCCGCTAAGCTCTTGTCATATTGAACTTCCTTTAATGCAACATGCTCTTCTTTACCAAGATCCTTCCTACATGCTTTTTTTTTTTCCTGCTAAGAGTCTTCCATTCTCTTTACCCTCTTTAATTTTCATCTTAGACATTAATTTCTATGGAAAGACACTTTTTAGCTTTCAAGTCTGGTGTTTGATGCCCTTCCAGTGGCTTTCTATCTCACCCTGAATTCCTTTGTCATAGCACTTATCACACTGTATTTAGTCACCTGTTCCTTTGTCTGTGTTCCCCAGTAGACTGTAAGCGCCATCAGGTTTACTGCTCAAGAATCCAGGACTAATGCCTGAATAACTGAATGAATAAATCATGCTATACACAAATAATAAATCTCAAATACACTAAATATTTAAATATACAAAACAAATTTGCTAAACAACTAACAAAGGATAAATATCCGTCTGGTTTTGGCATGGGAAAAACCTATCAAAGCTTATAAGAAAAGGGATATATTATCAATAAAGCAATTGATTGGTAGATCAGTCAGCATAAAAGAAGGAAACATATGCAGAACAAATTATCACAAACAATAGTGGAAGCCAGATGACAAGCCAGAGGAAAATATTGGCAAGATAGGTAAAACAAGTCGTAAATATCCATAAATTTAAAAAGCTCTTAAATTTCAATATGAGAAAAACAAATCCTCCACTAGAAAAGTACACCATAATATGAAGATGTATATTGAAGAAAAGAAACACAAATGACAGATAAATACATGTACTGAATACCAGCAAATGCTTATTGAATGCTTATAATTGTGTCAGGCATGTTCAAAGCACTTTACAGTACTGCTTAACTCACTAATCCTCAAAACAAACTAATGAGTTCTATGCTATTATTATCCTCTTATTTATTTTACAGATGAGGGAACTAAGTCACAGATGAATTCAGTAACTTGCCTAAAATCTCACAGTAGTGGTAAAGCCAGGATTTAAATCCAGACAATCTAACCTCAGAGCTTACACACTTAAAAGTTCTGCTAATTCCTCAATGCTGTATGATGTTGGAGAAATACTTAACCTTGCTAACAACAGATTGACATAATAAAGTGTAAGACTTGGCTGTTCAAATGGGAAGCTTGATATAACACCAACAACTGAGGAGTTGAGTAAAAGGGACTTTCATGCACTTCTGGTAAGAAATGAAATAGGTCCAAACTTTCCAGAGAATAAATCTTACTTTGACCCACTCGTTATATCATGGATGATTAGTTCAAAGATTAACATCAATTATATTCATTGCAGCATTGTTTATAAGAGAATAAAACCGTAGTTACTTAAATGACTAATAATACGGGAGGAAATAAATCAATTACCCTATATGTATAAAATGTATTTCCATGTAGATATTAAAAATGAAATTTAGAAGATGATTTAATGATGAGAAAATGTTCCTCAAATATTGCTAAGTAAAAAAATACAGTAATATCCCAATATTACGAAATGAAAAATATTTTCAAATTGAAGGTTATGCAATAATTAAATAAAATGATCATATCTGGCTAGTAAAATGCAAATAACTTTTGCTTATTTTGTTTGCTTTTTTTCTAAGCATTCTATGTTGAAAAGAGCCTCTTTAGTCAAAAAAGTTAATATGATAAAATTCTGGACTTCAGGATTTGATTCCTGGTTTTGAAGTTTGAGAGATTTTTATGTCTTCACTGGGCCTTGAGTTCCTTTTCTATATAACCAGGCTAGTAAAACATACCTCACAAGACTATTTTAAGGGTTAAACAAAGTTACAAATAAAGCACCAAGTATAAAAATATGGTCAAAATATGCAAAGTCCCACTTTCTTGACGCTGAGAGGCCTTGGCATAGCACCTTAATTTGTTCAACTGATTTCTAAAATATCCATAGTCAGTAGAATTGGAATACAAGCCAGGGCCTGTTGCGATGTTGAGGGTACAAAAATACTGAGGCTGCTGGGGATCTGGGCTGAGACTGCTTCCAATATAGGCAATCAGTAATTCAATGTACGCTGCCCAACATACGGTTTACACATGGGGGCTCGAGTCAAGGGAAGGCCAATTTCAAAGGAGTCCAATCTAGAGGGTGCTGAAAGGTAGCAAGAATTTTCAGCGAGCAAGAGTAGTTGGAGAAAAATAGGTGACTGTTTTTGTTCTGAGTGATGAGTTTAACTTGGAGCATATTTTCAATGATGCCTTAGGCTGTGTGTAAATATGGTCATTCTTCTCAGCAGAAGATTTTTGCAAAATGTTTGCCAGAACATCTGGAGTTCAAGACATCAACCCAGTCCCAACAGATTAGAGTAGAGAGCTAATCAGAAATCTAAGGCAGTTTTAGGGTAACCAAACACGGCAGGATTACAAGTAGGTTCCAGTCAGCCGTGTACTTTGGGTACCAGCGTTAAATCTCACTAGTGGAAAAAGGATTCTTGGCGTGGGATCTGGCAGGGTTAAATCTCTCAACTCACATATTGATGGCCTGTGGTCTACATTCCGTCTAACAGATACATCTGTTACATCTGACAGATGTATTTTGCTTGGCTTCCAGAGTTTAAACAAAATTAAAAACTTAGTTTCCAATATTTAAATATTGGGAGATTTCATGGTGAAATTTGGATTTTGGCTTTCTATGAAATATGGAAAAAATTGGTAACAATGGGGCTATACTTGTATATTGCAAAACCTGGCTACAGCTGAGTAGCTGCTGCCCCCTGCAGAAGAGGCACAGGGTTTCCATTGCCTGTTTGCCTCACTTTCCCTACCCACCCTGCTTCATTCAGTGGTTACCTACATGCCTGACCCCTTTAGTGGTTCGTTTACAATCTCTGCTAGTCCACAGTGCTGCCTGCTTCCTAGGGGAAGTCAAAGCCTGTTAAGACTGCTGTGTGTGTATGTCAGGCTGATAATGTAGTATCCTTTGGTCTAATCACAAAATTTCAAAACCAGAAGGTTAAGTGGAGATAATGGTTTGTAAGCAATGTCTGGCTTACTACTCTCTATGTATGTAAAAGGAACCAAGATGTTGCGGACAAGTAGTCAAGCTGAAATTAGGAGCTCATTGAAAATTATAATTTCCAGGGGAAAAAAAAGCACTCTGCTCTCCCACGATCAGAACAGTTTAGTGGAAACAATATTTAACAGAGAAAATAACATTTATGTTCGATTTAAGTGTGAAAGGAACTTATATTCAGGATTTGTGTAACTTTATACATAACATTTGAACTCATTAGGCCTTAGTTTTCCAATATGTAAATAAAGGCATTTGAAATTGAGACTCTCCAAGATCCCTTTCATCTCTCCCATTCTATTATTCCATGCAAAATCTTGCTATCCTTAATCAAGAGGTATCATATTCTCACCAGTGTCTAGGCTCCTAGCTCTTGAAGGAGGATATGTGGAGGTGATTCTATATCAAACCAATAGAGTGGCTTCTTGATCTGTTTTCCTGTTAAAAAACCAACAACATTACCAAAGCAAGCTCTTTATCTAGGAATCTGAGTCTATTGCTTTCAATAAAGAAATCCATGGAGTTCAGGAGGTATTTTTCAGCATTAGTTTCCAACGTCAAATAACAAGATCTGCTTCAGCACTTATTTTATATGTGCCATAAATCAAGTTTTCTAAACAGGTAGTTTCCATCCAGAGCGTGTCTTGTTAGCATTTTTCCCTTGCACGGTACTCAAAATTTCTTTTATCACGGCAAGGGTAAGAAAACGTTGCTTAGGTTGTGTTTATTTTCTATCATAAATGTGATGACAGCTGCAATTTCTGTTTGGTCTTTTTCAAGGCACCATTTTATTATAGCAGGAAAATATACATTTTAATACTGTCTAGACAGAACTTTTGCTCCAAGTCGACACCAGAAGTGATCTAAGATGTGAAGTCCAAGGTCTAACATTATGTATGACTTCCCCAGGAGGCAATATAGTAAGACTTAGGCATCAGGCAACTTGCAGTGTTCAAATCCCAGCTCTACACTTTCCTGGAGATATAAAATTGTGTTCATTACTCAATATCTCTGAGACTTTTTCTCTATTGTAAATTGGATTAATATTATAACATACTAGCTAATTTTTAAGTTTGTATGAGTATTAAATGAGATAATATATTGTGTTTAGTTCAAAACTAATACTTGTTAATAATAATAACAGAGATACTGCTAATATTGCTACTAATACAAAATTACGCAAGCATGAATAAAAATGGATTTTACTTCTGAAAATTCTTATCAACAGATGTGCCCAATATATAAAACAACAATTTTTAGTAGTTTTTAGTACTCTAGAGCGGGTAAATAATGAGATACATCTGCCTCAACTTTCCTTAGGCAAGTCCATGACAGCTGGCACCTTGCTATTCAACACTCTCTAGAGGTCAGTCTAAATTACAAATTATGCTAATCAGACCATCTTGCATAGTCAATGAGTTGATGACAAGAATGAAGAGAGATGATGATTATCATTGACCAACCACTACTGACTCTGAATAAAATTAGAAAAAATAGACAAATAGGAGTAGGAAAAAGTTTAGTATAGCTTTAGTAAATTTACCTTAGACAGAGAATTCAAGGCAATAGTCCTTTGTAATTTATGTTGATGATTTCCAAAATCTTTGCTTCTGTATTTTCAAAGGGATTTTTTAAAATTATGTAACTCTTGTGCATTTATAACCTGGGTTCTGAGGATTTTCGTCTTAAATTTATACAGTTCCAAATGCTATAATATTCAACCTATTGTAATTATTGAAGTTTTTAAAATAAAACTTTTATATTGTTATTCTAAATTAATACAGTCATCTAAATACTTAGCAAGTTCACATTGTCCTTGATTTGTTTAAAAATATACAAAATGGTTTTTCTTAACCAGACAGAAATATTAGTGTTTTTTCTCTTCTTAAACTCATATTTGCATTCCATGTCCAAACAGAATGTTATCTCTAAGTAATGTTTTTGATCAGCCTACAATACTACTCTACAGAACAATTTTGTATATCAATTAATCTTGATTTTTTTAAAGTTTTGGTAATTATAAGTTTCTATTTGTTTTTCTTTTGGATTGAGCTATAATTATTATTTGTGCAGTTTATCAAAATAGCATAATATAACCTAGATTTTAATTAATAACAAATACATACAGTAAAATATTATTGGGAATATATTTCTTAATGATTAGTTCACTTATATATGGATTAATAGTTAATTATTGCTATATTGAGACAGACTTTAGTATCAAATTTATTCTAATTTTTCTATACACATATATGAAAATTTGTTCATATAAATAAGTAAATGGGAATTTGAAAGTGTTTTTACAAAAACAGTGTCCCTTAATTCTTAAAACTCCTTTCACTTATATGTAAAAATTCACATTGTTATCTAGCATCAAAAATAATTTTTAGGGCTGGCCCGGTGGCATAGTGGTTAAGTTCATGTACTCCACTTCAATGGCCTGGGGTTTGCAGATTCGGATCCCAGGTGTGGACCTACACACTGTTCATCAAGCCATGTTGTGGCAGCATCCCACATACAAAATAGAGGAAGATCAGCAATGATGTTAGCTCAGCAACAATCATCCCAAAGCAAAAAGAGGAAGATTGGCAACAGATGTTAGCTCAAGGCCAGTCTTCCTCAAAAAAAAAAAATAATAATGATAATAATAATTTTTAGTGATCTACCACTAATACGTCAATTATCTTCTTGCAATTTTTTAGACAGCAAAGAATTATTAACAATCTAACTTACAAAATGATTTATTACCTAGTCATTAGATTTCTGAAAAGTAAACTAAAAATGTTATCAAAAGTTGTCAAATGACTGTCTAGGTGCATTATACTCTTACACTTGGAGGTATGTTGTTTATAATATGACATATACAAAAGTTTTGCAAAAATTAAAATAATAAATTTAAATATATCTTTACCAATAATTTTTTAATAACATGGTTCTATTTTAACATGCACTTTAAGTGTACTTCAGAGACTCAGACACAGCTGAGACAAGGATGTTATGAGAGTACTCACCAAGCTCTTCCTCAGTTCCCAAAGTGGTGCAAATGCAGAATCGGGGGCAAATTGGTATTGCACTACTTCTGATATTTTGTATATATATTCTCTTTGCTTTGCATGTTCCTGTTCCTTTAATTCTTTACCAATAACCCAAGGTTATGAAATAAAAATTACTCATGCTGCCCACTCTACAGTTTGTCTTGATTTATAATATCCCAACATGGACCATAATACACAGTTTCTAATAACACACTTCCACCCTAAACATAAATATGTATAAGATAGAAAAAGACATGAAGCATTATGGTGCCTTAATTAAAAGATGTTTCACTGCCACTAGGAATTTAAATTATTTATTCATGTGGTATCCAGAGACTTCTACACCCTCAAGTAGTCATAGTAAAATATACAATGACTGAAAAGCAAATTTTTCTTTTAAACAATGAAAAGAGAATTATTATAAAAGGGAACATTGGTTAGCAAAGGAAATATTTCATGATGGATGCAAGGTAGAAACACAAGAGGAAATTTACAAGCTGAAAATTTGTTCTATTAAAACTATCTGGGGGGACTTCTGGTTTTCAGGCCAGCATATCAGAGATTAGAAGTTGTCACTCCATCCTAACAACAAGTAAAAAGCTAAACAAACTAAAAAATCAGCAACTTTTCTTAGATCCATCAGCGAAATGAGGCCACACAACAAACTGCTGCCCCTAAAATTGGACAGAGAGGCAGACACAGAGAATCATAACTTACCAGAGCAGAAACCCAGGAGCAGAAACATCCATGGGAACCAGTGCTAGGATAGGAAAACCTGATTTGTAACTGATGAATTCTGGAGGCTCAGTGTAGACAACTCTGAGAGTTAAAAACTCCAAAGGGACCCAGTTACTGCAGGGGTGAGGCAGTGGGGCACACTTTTGTGAATTTTATCTCCGGGAGTTCTGCTAGGTCCTCACAGTGAATAATAAAGAAAATTCCCTAGTGCTTCCATCAAGGGGAGGGAAAAATAAACCATTTTGAAATATGCCAGAGCATCTTGTTCTTCTTAAATGGCCTGGCCTCAGGGGAAACTATTTTACCAGAGGCTAACCTGCTGGGGATTTATTAGAGCCTAACCCACCTGGGGGAAGGGAAATACCTAACTCCAGCTAGCTCTAGCCTTTCCCGTGGGGGAAGAGAAATATACCACTCTAGCCCCTTCTAGCCATTCTGTCCCACCTAAGGAGAGGGAAACTAAGAAGCACCAGCAAAGCTTACAATCCAGGGGCACAGACTCACTGAAAGACTGAGATCTAATCATTGGACTATAGAACACCTCCCTTCCCCCCGCACCTTCCCACCACATTACTAAAGGCCCATTTACCACACTTCCTTTTATCCAGTGCATCATGTTCACCTTTCAACAAAAAAATTACAAGGCATACTAAAAGGCAAAAAACACAGTTTGAAGAGACTAAATAAGCATCAGAATCAGGGTCATATATGATAGGCATATTGGAATTATCAGACCAGGGATTTAAAAAAAGCTATGATTAATGCTAAGGGCTTTAATGTATAACGCAGACAACATGCGAGAACTACATGGATAATGTAAGTAGAGAGATAGAAATTCTAAGAAAAAATCAAAAAGAAATGCTAGAGATCAAAAACACTGTAACAGAAATAAAGAACGCCTTTGATGGGCTCATTAGTAGATGGGAAACAGCTGAGGAAAGGATCTCAGAGCTTGAGGATAACAATAGAAACTTCTAAAATTGAAAAGCAAAGAAAGAAAGAGACCAAAAAAAAAAAAAAAAAACAAAGCCTAGAATATACAAGAATCATGGGACAGTTACAAAAGGTGTAAAATATGCATAAAGAAAATACCAGAAGGAGAAGAGAGAAAGGAACAGAAGCAATAATGATTGAGACTTTCTCCAAATTAATGTCAGACACAGGGTCACAGATCCAGGAAACTCAAAGAACAAGAAGCAGGATAAATGCCAATAAAAACTAAATCTAGCCATGTCATATTCAATCTTCAAAAATTAAAAGATAAAGAAAAAATCTTGAGAAAAGCAAGAAGAAAAAAACAGCCTACTTATAGAGGAGCAAAGAATTACATTCGACTTCTCTTCAAAAACCATGCAAGCAAGAACACAGTGGAGTGAAATCTTTAAAATTTTGAGATAAAAAACCACCAACCTGGAATTCTGTACTCTATGAAATTATCCTTCAAAAGTGGAAGAGAAAGACTTTCTCGGACTAACAAAAATTGAGAGAATTTTTTGCCAGTAGACCTACCTTGCAAGAAATATTCAAGGAAGTTCTTCAGAGAAGAAAAATGATATGGGTTAGGGACACAGATCTACATAAAGTAAGAGCACCAAAGGATGAATAAGTGACAGTAAAATAAAACTTTTATTTTTCTTGTCCTTAGTTGATAATAATTTGTTCCAAATAATAGCAGCAATACATATATATACATTTACAGCTATATATATGTGTGTGTGTATATATATATATATGTATGTATACAGCTCTACAAGTAGCCTTGAAAACCAACCTCTTGCAGTCATAGTGAAAACCAACTGTGTGCAGGGGAAGACAGGGTTGTAACTCTTTCAATGACATTGAAGAAAACCAGAAAACCATCATTATCTGACCTGTCTGGTGATTTCTTGGAAGGCCTCATTAGCAAGGCTCTTTATTAGACCAGACTTGGAGCTCACTCAGTATGAATAGCCTTTTCCCTGGGGGTTTTTGCCAAAAAAAAGTGGCAGTTTTTAACATTGTAACTGCCTAAGGTGATGGATAACAGTTGGGGCAAAGAATAGGCTAACCAAAAAGGAAAAGCTGGAGAATGAGAGGTGCATAGAAGACTTTGAAAAGCTCTCATGTATTCTTGGGAATCTAGAAAGCCACATTCGTGTGTAGGGCTATATGCATGCTTAGGGCTCTGAACATGCTGAGGAAAGACCTAAAAAGCCTTAACCTCTCGTCTCTGGCTGACTTTGAGGCTCTGTACAAGCAGGAAATAAAAGCTGCCTGGCTTAGTGTCAGGGACATGCTCCAACATGTGCACAGAGCTCCTTAGCTAAGACTTGGATGGTCCCAACCATCTAAGGAAATCTCTGGCCAATCATCAACTGACCACTAAACTAACTGAGCAGAGATTTCACTGATTCTACACGAAAAGGAATATAGACTTCACAGAATTAGTTCGGAAAAGTCGCTAACTATACAACAACAACAAACTATAGAGTGGAGGAGAATCTGATTCCCACAGTTACCACACTACATTATTTGAAATGTCCAACTTAAAAAAAAAAAGAAGCATGCAAATAGATAAGAAAGTATGGTCCATACACAGGAAATAAAGCAATCAGTAGAAACTGTCCCTGCCTGGATGTTGGACTTACTAGACGAAGACTTTAAATCAACTATCTAAAATAAGTTCAAAGAGGGGGCTGGCCTGATGGCGCAAGTGGTTAAGTGCGTGCGCTCCACTGTGGCGGCCCAGGGTTCACCAGTTTGGATCCCAGGCGTGCACCAACGCACTGCTTGGCAAGCCATGTTGTGGCGGCATCCCATATAAAGTGGAGGAAGATGGGCATGGATATTAGCCCAGGGCCAGTCTTCCTCAGCAAAAAAAAAGAGGAGGATTGGCAGATGTTAGGACAGGGCTGATCTCCTCATAAAAATAAATAAATAAATAAATAAATAAATAAATAAATAAATAAATAAATAAATAAAATGAGTTCAAAGAACTAAAGGAAATCATGTCTAAAGAACTAAATGAAAGTAGGGGAATGATTTCCCATTAAATGCAGAATATTGATGAAAAACATATAAATTATAGAAAAGAACCAGATAGAAATTCTGAAGTTGAAAAACACGATGACTGAAATGAAGAGTTCACTAGAGAAGTTCAACAGCAGATTTCAGCAGGCAAAAGAATCAGTGAACTTGAAAATAGGTCAATTGAGACTATCCATTTAAAGGAATGGAAAGAAAAAAGAGTTAAGAAAAATGAGTGTCTCTGAGATCTGTGGGACATCATCAAACATACCATTATACTCACAGAAATCTCAGAAGAAGAGGAGAGAGAGGAAGGGGCAAAAAGAATATTTAAAGACATAATAAAAACATTAATCTACATATCCAAGAAGCTCAATAAACTCACAGTGGGATAAACTCAGTGATCCATACCTAGAATATCACAAAGAATATTTCTAGGTGAAAATTTATATTATGGAGAATTACTTTAACTTCTAAAACTATTAATATATAAAGCTAATTTTTTTTTTTATGATGAAAGGTCTAAACACATTTAATAAACAAGACAAAATGGTGTTGGTGGTCATGGTAGAGTATCAAAGCCAGAATTTAATTTTAAGAGCAATAAAATTTATTTTGTGTTGCTTAATTTCTCCATTTTTCTTCTCTCCTTCTTGTTCTTATCTGTTAAAATAAGGATTAAAGTAACAAGATGGATTTGAGAGAGGATGAGAAAAGGTCAACAGAATAGCAGCCACTTGCTTATGAAATTCCAGGTGGGATTTGGTCATCAAGAAATTGTAATTCAAATACTTATGTTAAATGAGAAAATTTGGCATTCTTCCCTCAAGACACACTGTGACATTTACTGCTACTTAATAAGTTTGGAAATGCAAGGTCAGCCTTAGAGAGAATGTTTATGTCCTCTTTGGTACTCCTTTTAAATATGAGTAACTTTAGATGAATATTGATTCCTTGGGTTGCGCTGCTTATTCTCAAAGGTATGGCTTTATTCAGATATGAATAAGTGAGGCCAGATGCAGAAGCCAAGTAACATCTTTTTAGTACCTACTCTTTACTTTAGTATAGAAGATAGACAAAATCTCAAAATCTCTATTTTCATAGAAAATGAACATGTTGTAGAGTAAATAAGATAATTTCAAATGGAGACCATCTGAAGTAGGACCAGATACACAATTTGTGGTACTCAGTAAAAAATGATAATGCAGAACCCTCATGCAAATATTATTAAGAATTTCAAGATAGCAACAGCTGAGTATAAATCAAGTGTGAGGCCCTTTTAATCATAGAGCCCTGTGTGCCTGCACAGATTGCAGGCCTGTGAAGCCATGCCTGAAAACAAATGCTAAAAAGGAAATAAATAGGTTAGATGGGTTGAGTAAAATTAGACAAATTTGCTAAAAAAGGACTGTTAAAGTTTAAACAGTTTAAATTACTTAAAAATACAATTCTATCCAAATAACTGTATATGCTCTGTGTTTTACAACATGGATCGTTGTATTTAAAAGATTTATCTAGCAAGACATAGTTTAAATGCATGCTCTCATTAAACTAATATGATGTAGTACCTTTATGGAAGAATAAACTCAGCCTTTGAATTCAGCAAGCTCTGAATGCCCTTGAAGAGCCTAGCATTTGAAGTTGCTTTTGGAATGAAATTAGATGATCTTAAATCAAGGTCCTCAGCCAGTTCCAAGAATATAATAAAAACTCAAAAATGCTAATTATTAGTAAAAGCAAGTGTTATCACTGTTGCTTAATTTTTTATAGAATTTCTCTTAGGAAGAATTTTCCTTTCTTCTACCAGTTTTTCTATAGAGATTTGTTTAGGTATCTTGACTATTCATGGCCACTCATCAAACTTTTCCTGGCATCTAAAAGAAAAACAAAACATAGACAAAACAAACAAAAGAACAAACAACTTGGTTATATTCTTTTTGTTTGCTTTTGGTGATTGAGGATTCCTGGTAGTGTAGAATTCTCACTCAATAACCAATAATTAACTAGATCTTCTCTGAAAGAAGAATTTACTTGTTCACCTGGGGGGAAGTTTCAAACTTTTGTTAGAACTCTTGTCCTTATACTTCGTTGTTCCCTCTTCCCTGTAATAAAGGGGGGGAGAGTAATCTTTCCATATATATATATACACACATGCAGTCTATGTATGTAGTCTGTCTCTTCTCTGTAAAACCCTGACTCGTAAAGACTTTCGTATTGAGAATGGTTCCTGAGGTACAGAATCTTAAAGATGAGTTTTGTAAAGTGGTTCTGAGTTTTCTGGAATTGGTTCTTTAATCCAATTAAATTTAGATTTAAAGACACTGATGACTCTATTTCCATTGGTGAAGTGGGCACTGGTAGTTCGTGCTGTGATGTGGCAATAGAGATGTGACCATATCACCACTTCTATTCAGTTAGAGGCACACCTCTGAGATATTGCGAGTTTGGTTCCAGACCATCACAATAGAGCAAATATCACAATGAAGCGAGTCGCACAAAATTTTTGGTTTCCCAGTGCATATAAAAGTTATGTTTACACTAGACTATAGTCTATTAAGTGTGAAATAGCACTATATCTTTAAAAAACAATGCACATATCTTACTTAAAAAATGCTAATCCTCATCTAAGCCTTCAGCAAGTTGTAATCTTTTTGTTGGTGGAGGGTCTTGTAAAAAAACACAATATCTGTGAAGCACAATAAAGCAAAGTGCAACAAAACACTGTAAAAAAGTGTCTGTACCTATAAACAGCAAAGTTCCCTGGATACTTTGGAACATTTTAGTCAAACTAAGAAGTATCATGAGACTGGTTGGTTGCCTCTAACTGCACTGGAAGAAAAAAGAATGAGCTTAGAGTCTCAAATTCCCGCTTCAAGCTCCACATAAATGACCTGAAAGCTTCTATGTCTGTCCTGAAAGAAACCCTTATCTCCTGTAGCCACAGTGCTGAAGTTGTTGAAAACCAAGCCCAGAGTCTCATCAAGTGAGTGGCTGAATTACAAAAAAAATTGAATTCCCAACCTCATAGGGTACCTGATATTTAAGTGAGGGCATTGATTGTGAAGAAATAGGATTCTGAAAATCAGAAGGGGAACATCTGGGCATACCCTGATGAAGCTGGTTACATTGAACACCTAAGTTCTGCTGAGTCTTCTTGGCCAGTAGAAAAAGCCCTTCCACCCTTGTCTGAGATTTACACTGCTTTGCCTGAAGAAACTGTAACGGCCTCCCTGAAGTAGACGCTTTGAAAGATACTGCTGATTCTCCTCTGGACCCACTCTTACCACCCTGCTTTGTTCTATAACTCGAGTCCTAGGAACCTTCTAAAGATGAGGTACAAAGTGTGACCCACAAGGAGGTGCACTACACTCCAAAAGAACTGCATGATTTTTTCAGTTTGTACAAAAAGAAATCCAGGTAATATGTTTGGGAATAAATATTAAGGATGTGAGATAAGGGTGGAAGGAATATAAAGTTGGATCAAGTCAAATTTATTGATATGGTCCCACTTAGTAGAGATTCTAGATTTGATTTCACAGCTTGAGGAATTAGAAAAGGCACTAACAGTTTGTTTGATGGACTGAAACATGGACCAAAAGCTAGCCTAAACTAAATGAAATTCAAGTGCCAGACTGCCTTGGTATACTGTAGAGGGAGGTATCCAAAGAATTAGGGAGACTGTAATGTTAGAGCAGAGTTATCACATAAAACATACTCATTCACCCTGGGAAGGTTCAGAGGATATACCTTTCATCACAACTGTGAGAAATAAATTTGTGAAAGAAACCCCAAGATCCTTGAATTGCTCTGTGGTCGCTCTTCTCTGTAGGTCAGAAATTACAGTGAGAAGTGCTGTCAATGAATTGGGAAACTTAAATGCAATGAAGATAATTGGGTCCCAGGGTGCCAGGGGCCAAGTGGCAGCATTTAACCATCACAGACAAGGTAGATGTAGTTTCCATAATGGACAGCAGAGTCAAAGTAGTAGTCGGATTAGTCTGACTTGCAGAGACCTATGCATCGGCTAGTTGATCATGGAGTCCTTAGAAGTGAAAGAGAGGGACAGTCTACTAAATTCTTATGTGATACAAGCAGAAGAGTTCTAGGTCAAGTGAACAGAAATCTAACTTAAATCATAAAAAACAAAGTCATGTACCCTCAATCTATTTCCAGACTTGAGACAGTTTACAGACTCAGAACCCCTTTAAGGAAGGGGAGGCTGGCTCCCCTTGAAGAAAGACCTTGCTTCACTGTCAAAAATTTACACTGTTAATCTTTCCCTCAGCTTTCTTCATGGGGACCTAGGGCTTGTATCAGACTGACAGTGAAGGGGGAAAAGGGAATAATCAGAACATTCAGAGATCAGTTGACATTATCTCTGAACAGACACTAATTCCATGAGACCTAAAATATCACTGTGGTCCACTAGTCAGAATAAGTGCTTATAGAGGGAGGGTTATCATAGTGTTTCAGCTCAGATCAAACTCATAGTGAGTCCAGCAGGTCCCTGAACCTGTTCTATGTTTATTTCCCAAGTTCCAGAATAGATCATTGGAATAGACATACTTAGCGTCTCACGGAGTCCCCAGATTGGTTCTCTCACTTTTGGAGTAAGGGCTTTTATGGTAGAAAAGACCAAGTGGAAGCCAATAAAACTGCCTCTACTTGGAAAAATATTAAACAAAAAGTGATACTACATTCCTAGAGGGATGGCAGAGATTAGTGCCACCATCAAGGACTTGAAATATTCAGGGGTGTTGATTCCCACCATATCCCCATTTAATGCATCTATTTGGCCTGTATGGAAAATAGATGGATCTTGGTATGCAGCTACTGATCTGGAAAAGGATTTTTCTCAATACTTTTTTGTAAAGACCAGCAGAAGCAGTTTGCTATCAGCTGGAAGGCCAGCAACATGCTTTCACTGTCCTACCTTGGGAGAAAAGCAACTCTCCATCCTATGTCATAGTTTAGTCTGCAGAGACCTTGATTGTCTTTTCCCTTCGCGAGACAACGTAATCATCCACTACATTATTATGTTGACTGGACCTAGTGAGCAAGAAGTAGCAACTACTCTAGCATATTGGTAAGTCAGTGGTATCTCAGAGGGTGGGAGATAAATCCAACAAAAATTCTAGGGTCTCCCACCTCAGTGGGAATGTCTGGGAGGTACAGTTGTGTGGGGTATGTTGAAATATCTCTTCTAACATGAGTGATATGTTGTTACAGTCCAGCCCCTTGTACAACCACAAAAGACAGCACAATGCGGAGTAGGCCTTTTGGATTTTGGAGGCAACATATTCCTTATTTGGTTGTGCTACTCTGGCCTAAACATCAAGTGACTGACTCTAAAAGCTCCTAGTTTTAAGTGAGACCCAGAAAAAGAGAAGGGTCTGCAGCAGGTCCGTGATGCCAGGCAAGCTGCTCTGCCGCTTGGGCCAAAGGATTCAATAGCTCTGATGGTTCTTGAAGTGCCGCTAACATGTGGAGATGCTGTTTGGAGACCTTGGCAGGCCTCTGCAGGTAGATCCTTTAGATTTTGCAGGAAGCCATGCTATACTTAGTGGAAAATACTCTTCTTTTATGAAACAGCTTTGGGTTTGCTACTGGGCCTTATTAGAGATAAAACACTTAGCCATGGGCCACCAAGTTACCATTTGACTTGAACTTCTCATCATGAACTGGGTTTGGCTGATCCACTAAATATAAGGTTGGGTGTGCATAGCACCACTGCATTATCAAAAAGAAGTGGTATATACAAGATCAGGCTGGAGCAGGCCTGAAGGCACAAGTAAGTTACCTGAGGAAGTGGCCCAAATGCGGTGGCGTCTATTCCTGCGACATTGTTTTTTCTCTCCCAGCTCACTTCTACTGCCCCATAGGGGGTTACTCACTGCCAGGTAGCTGAGATAGAGGAAACTTGGGCCTGGTTTACTGATAGTTCTATAAAATACGCAGGCACCACCTGAAAGTGAATAGTTGTAGCACTATAGCTTCTTTCTGGGACATCCCTGAAGGACAGTGGTGAAGTGAAATCTTCCCAGTGGGTGGGACTTTGAGAGGTGTGCTTTGTTGTTCATTTTGCTTGGATGGAAAAATAGCCAGAAGTACAAGTCTATACTGCTTAGTCAGCTGCTGTCAATAGTTTGGCTGCATAGTAATGGACTTAGAAGGAATACGATTGGAAAATTGGTAACAAGGAAGTCTATGGTGAGTTATGTGGATAGAACTCTCTGAATGAGAAAAAAAAGTGGAGATATTTGTGTTGCATGTGAATGCTCACCAAAGGTACCTTAGCAGAGGAGGATCTTAATAATCAAGTGGATAGAATGACTCATTCTGGGGGTACAAGTCAGGCTCTTTCCCCAGCCACCCGTGTTATCACCCAATGGGCTCTTGAATAAAGTGGTAGGGATGGAGGTTGGGCTCAGCAACATGGACTTCCACTCACAAAGGCTGACCTGGCTATGACCACTATTGAGTGCTCAATCTGCCAACAACAGAGACCAACATTGAGTTCCTGATATGGCACTATTTCCTGGAATGATCAGCCATTCAGTTGGGGGCAAGACCCCTGGACCACTTCCATAATGGAAGGAACAACACTTTGTTCTTACTGGAATAGCCACTTATTCTAGATACGGGTTCCCTTTCCCTGAATGCAATGCTTCTGCCAAACTACCATCCATGTACTTACATAATGCCTTATCCGCCATCATGATATTCCACACAGCATTGCTTATGATGGAGGAATTCACTTCACAGCAAATTAAATGTGGCAATGGGCCCATGCTCATAGAATTCATTGGCCTTACCACATTGCCAAAATTCCTGAAGCAGAAGCAGCTGTCTTGATAAAATAATAGTATGGCCTCAGTTTCAGTGCCATTTAGGTGGCAATACCTTGCAGGTATTAACATTGGGTCAAAGTCTTCCTGGAGGCTGCATATGCTCTAAATCAGTGTCTAATATATGGTGCTCTATCCCCAATAAACAGGATTCCCAGGATCAGGAATCAAGCAGTGGAGTGGGGGTGGCACCACTCACTATTCCCCATACTGATCCACAAGCAAAATTTTTGCTTCTTTTCCTCACGACCTTGTGCTGAGCTAGTCTTGGGGCCTTAATTCCAAAGGAAGTAATGCTTCTGCCAGGAGGCACAATAATGATTCCATTGAACAGGAAGTTAAGACTGTCACCCAGCAGCTTTGAGCTCTTCATGCCTCTGAGGCAACAGGCAAAGGGAGTTACTGTACTTGCTGGGGTGATTGATCCTGAGTACCAAGGAAAAATCGGGCTGCTACTGCACAATGGTGGTAAGGAAGAGTATATCTGATATACGAGAGAACCCTTAGGGTGTCTTTTAGAACTACCACATCCTGTGATTAAAGTTAGTTGAAAACTACAACAATCCAATTCAGGAAGGACTGCTAATGACCTAGACTCTTCAAGAATGAAAGTTTGGGTCACCCACCAGGCAAAGAACCACAACCAGCTGAGATGCTTGCTGAGGTGAAAGGGAACATGGAATGGATAGTAGAAGAATGTAGTTATAAATATAGCCTTTGACCACGTAACAGATCATGGAAACGAGGACTGCAATATTATGAATATTTCTTACTTATTTTGTTATGAACACGCTTGTGTGTGTGTCTATGTGTGTAGTATATGCAGTAGCCCAACTACTTATTCAATCTACATGTTCTTCCTACTTCTTCCTATAAAGTAATTTCACTTTCCACAGCATACAGTGTCTTTTTTACTCTGTTTTTAAAGAAAATAACAAGCTGATTTTTAAAAAATTAGTTTATTTTGGGGAGAGAATAAACATCTTAAACATCACCATATAGTGTGTAAGAAAAATTTATTTTTTCTTTCACTCCAACTACTGCTTCCTAAGTGTATGTGTTTTTGCATCTATCAGCTCATGGATTGCAAAGGACTTTGCTGAAACTTGAGCCTTTTGGGGACAATTAGTACTAGATTTTTAAAATTGTGGTTGAGGGATAGGCAAAAGACTCTTTCTCTGCTGAGGAGGCATGAGTAATCCCTTAATGAGAACTACTACAGGAATTTACACCTGACCTGTGGGGCTGGTCCTAATATATCAGCAATGCTTCTTTGGAAAGGGGTCTCTCTGCCATTTTTCCCCTTGATTTAGATGAAATCACCAGGCACTGAGAACATCAAGGCTTGCAGGGCCAAAATGATCATGCTTTTTAATTCTCACCAATCAAAATATTTGGGCTCACTTTGCAAACACGGGCTCACAATTGCACCCTTGTATTCATGCCTTTCTTCATAGAGAGTTTCAGTGATTTGGGGCATATAAAAATGTGTTTTAGTTATTCAGTAGTAAATCTCTGGGCTCCCTAATGATTGGAGAAGCTGACGTGATATATTGCAGGTGAAAATCCTCAGACTAAGTATGTAAATGATTAAGAGCCTACCTCTGTGACTCACTTGCTAATTCTAGTCTTCTGTTCTAGCACTTTGAAATGCGGCATATTCTACTAGTCCAACAGAACTCTGACATTTGTCATTAGATTTTGAAAGGATTGCCATGGGCAAGACTTTTTCTTTTCCTTAATATATTTTTCTTATATGGTTTTTCCTAATAGTAACATGAGCTATTGTCTCTAGAGGCTTGTACTGCTTCCAAATGAATGTGACCTTTCCATAAGCCTTCAGGAAAACCTGAACAAAAACATTTTATTTTCGCACCTTGCTGTTCTCTATTTCTTTCTAAAAATACACAAAAGACGAGAACTTTCATTCAACACCCACTATGTGCAATTCCTGTCCCACACTAAGTCCAAGCAGGTAGGCAGACAGTATGAGTGTGTCCTGGTGTCATGGACATCTGAATTCTCAGGAAAAATTCTTAATTGCTGCTTGCTGTATACATGTAACTTCTGTTTTGGTGCAAATGTAAGTCTATAAGCCTTCCTTCAGAATCTAATGATCAGTCTCCATTTATCTTTTCATTTGCAAGTATTCACTAAATGCTCTATGGCACATGCCTGGCAAGGCACTAATGATGGATGACAGTCATCTCTGCACTCAGGCACAAGATTTAGACAATAAATCTCTATAAACTACCAGCTTCTGTTCTCTTTAACCAGGGAGAAATAGTCCATCTTTATCCATTTTCTTCATCTCTCATGTCTTCAATTACAACATTGAGATAATGTGTTTCACTTAGCCCATGGTAATCAAAGACGTTTTAGCATCATTCTTAAACACATTTGCCTATAAATATGAGGTACTATCCAATGAAAGGTGCTGTATGAATAATAAGCACTTAGAATGCCGTCTGGTACATGATAAGCCTGCAGTTGATGTTCTCTATTTCGTCTTGAGAGTCTCCCAGTCACTTAGTTGCAAATTGTCTGTGGTGATGACTAGAAAGACTAGTAATAGGAAACACAGATAACGGTGGTCCTAGTGCCTATTGAGCGTAAAGGAGGAAGAGCTGCGTGAGAGGAAGAGTATGTGAGAAGAAACAGTATGAGGAAGAAAGTGTTCTCAGAAGGATGAGCTTATTGGGTCCTTTACATGAAACTCCAGTGAGAAGCGTGGTAGGTTCTGTGAATGATCTCCCTATATTTACTCTATTGACTTAACAACATATGAGTATTTATTTTTGTTTACTTTACATTTAATTTAAGCAGTAATATTAAATAGATTTATTGCATATCATCTGTTTTTTTTTTTTATTTTTACAATCACCTTGCCAGGTAGGTTTAGTATTTTCATTTTTCATGTGAGGAAACCAAGACTCAGAAAGATTCTTGTATGAGATGGCACAGTCTTTGTCTAGTGGAGCTGCCTCAGATCTTCTTGCTACTATACTGTGCTGACCGGTCAGAGTCAAAAATTAATTTTGACTTGTGGTATTATTTTTTAGTGAACACTAGCACAGATTTGAGGACAACATTTTTAAGGTTCCATATTCCATTTAAAGTTCCGTGTAAGTTTCAACTCATTGCCAACAATGGCTAACTCAAAATAAAGGGCTTAGTAAGTGGCTTTTTGTTGTTGTTGTTGTTGCTAATTCACAGTGATAGTTGGAGATTCTCTGTGTCCCATGTGTTGATCTATTTACACCCTGTATTTATGCCCTGCATTCTGTATGCTAACCATACTTTAAGAATAAACATCATAGACAGGTTTTGTTGTTGTTGGTTTTTGTTTGTTTGTTTTTTTTAATATTGGCAGGAAGACCTTGGAGGAAGTGAGGGGAAAAAAAAACTGGAGATGATGCTAAAAAGAAACCATGAAGAATTTTCTTTCAGGGTCAAAAGACGTTTGTAGGATATCTTAGAAAATTTTTTCAAGGGGCTCAATAATGAAGTCATTGGCAATGAAAATATCTTGAAATGGTCAGCTTGCAAGAGTCGAGCCTTTGAGTCTAAGCCTAGAGCAAACAAAGATATAGAATCCAGCTTACAAGATGGCGCAAGAAGTCTTACTAACCAAGTACAGGTACTTTCCCACCTTCTTTTTTATTACCTCTGAGAGAACTGGGGGTGGTTTTCCTGTTGAAAATACTCAAGAGAAATGGAGTTGAAGTTTGTTGTATCATTTTCTTGTAATTACATTTCTTGCATTCCTTAGGGGTAAGCATGGTTGCAGCTTTTTGGCTATCTACTACAGTCTATTTTTCTGACGCACTTGTTGAAGGTTTACAAAATATGGAGAGACCATAGAGTAACTCAGGCTGCTTTGGGCAAGGGCTTTTTCAACCACAAGTGTTATACAACACCACATCTCTATGTGTGCCTGTTAAATCTCTAAGCCATTTCCTGCCTCCTCTCTATACATTCATCTACGTTAGTGAGACACACTTGATATAGAAAATCCAACTCAATCCATTCAATTCAATTAAACCAATATTAAATGGGTTTTCATGATTGTGTATCAAGTCTTTGGTAAAGGAAAAATCAAATGCTCAGAAATAATCCAAATTAAGCTGGGAAAATAAAGTTTACAAGAAAATTGTAGATTTTGATCTCTAGGTGGGTACAGGCTGATTGCAAAGATGATGACTTATACTTGATAAGTTATTTTTCATTGGTTTTCAGTAGCTTCCAAACTAAAATGGCAACAATTTTAAGAGGCTTTATTCTTTGAGCCTCAGCAAGCAACATGGTTATGACTTCAAGACAAAGAGTGTATTTCTTTTGGCTCTACTGTACTTAATTAGATAATAGGAATTGTAGGCAATGTTGTGACTACATAGGGAAACTGAAAAACCTGTAGTACTGAATCTCACATGAAGCTCCCGAGGCAGAGAGATAATTTGATATAAGTTGACTCCAATTTAGAATCACTCAACAAAAACACATTGAATACTTATTACATGCTTAGAGTACATTGTTTGAATGGGATATTTCTGATTGTACCAGGCCAGTAACTTTAAATTTTAGACTGTGACAGGTCCAGGTGTAACATGTAGAACAAACATACAGAAAAGACAATTCTTATACATTCATGTGCCGCATAATAACGTTTCAGTCAACGATGGACTGCATGTACGACAGTGGTCCCATAAGATTAGTATCATATAACCTAGGTGTGTACCAGGCCATACCATCCAAGTTTGTGTAAGTACACTCGATGATGTTCACACAACACCAAAATCGCCTAACGATGCATTTATCAGAACGTAACCCCATCGTTAAGCAACGCATGACTACAGCTAGGTAAATACTCTGATATAAGAGGCCTGCTTTCATGATCTACCCAGAGCTGGTAGATTGCTAGACCTGATTGATTGCTATAATCAAACAAGTTGAATAGCGTAGATACCAGAACTTAATTCCTTATCTTTAAAATTCAACCTAAGACTTGTAAATAAGAAAGGATTTATTGAAAATGATTGGAAGGAGAACTATCTACATATTGTAATACAGTAAACACGTGTGTAACAGTAATGCAATCATATAATTCAGTCATGTATGCATATAAACTTTGATAAAAACCTCTACCCCTGATTATTTGTTCTTTCATTCAATAAATATCTCCTGGGCATCTATCATGTACCAGATATTGTTCTGAGTAGTAGGGATTCAGTAACCAAAATATACAAATATATTTTGTATATATTTGTCTTGTCAAACTTACATTTTATGGGACATGCAGATAATAAAAAATAAGCATAGTAAATAAATACATTGTATAGTATGTTAGATGATATATGCATATCATGATAGCAACATTTACATCTAGTGGTAAAGGGAAGTAGGCATCTTCAGGGTGGGATGTGTATCATCATCACTTGAGTTTTATTCAGGGCTCGGAAGATTAACA
Source organism: Diceros bicornis minor (assembly GCF_020826845.1). Lineage (NCBI taxonomy): Eukaryota > Metazoa > Chordata > Mammalia > Perissodactyla > Rhinocerotidae > Diceros > Diceros bicornis. The sequence goes on along the minus strand of NC_080754.1, from coordinate 13,302,718 downwards.
CTGACAGTTGCTGCAGCACTATTATTGTTATTGCCTTTTGGGGATATGGTACAGACCTGGATGGACATTTTAGAATAACTGGATAATTGAGTAAACGTATTTACTAAATTTGCCCAATTAAGGCTGAATTTTTGTAGAATAGCATAGTGATTAAGACTATAGAGTTAAGACTCAAGATGACCATGGTGCGAAATCTGCCTTCATAATTTTATAAATGTGTGACTTTGTCCAGGTATTTAATCTCTCTAAGCCTTTGTACCCTCATCTATAAAATGGGGCTTATAACTTCCTCCTCAGAGAAGTGATTTGATGATTTAATAAAATAACGCAGGTAAAACATTTAGCATCATGATAGATACATAAAAATTTTTGGTGACTAGCACATGTCATCACTTTGTGTCCAAATGCACAAGGAACTTCAAAAATGGAAACCATTTGAATGATCACCTAATTCAGTGAAATCATTTTATAAAGGGAGAAAACTGAGGGCCTGCTAAGTGAAATGAGTTGTCCTAGACCACAAAGCTAATCACAGAGGTAGACCTTGTTTCTACTAATTACCAAACTCCATGCTTGGACATCTCCAAAGTATCATATACACACAAATATGTCCTAATTCCTTCTCTCTATTTAAGGAAAAGAGTAAGGGTAATCACAGTCTGAGCATGGTTGGCCATCAAGCACTCAATCTCCAAGTATTACTCCAAGCTTAATTCCTACTCTTTAGGCTGGTTTTTGCCATGTTGAGGACTTAGATTTGTTTTGTAGTCACTTCATTTACTGAAGAGATGTGCTGTGCTATAATTTGATTGAAATAGAAATATAAATATGCCTGTAATATCTTAAGTCATAAACATATCACATTTTAAAAATAAATTACTTTCAGAAGTGTGAAGTGTTGATTTAATGTGCTTGTATTTACTGCAATGGCATAGTAAATTAAAGCAACAATTCCTACGTTTATCAAATATAAAAATTTAACGAAAGGATGCCAATTCTGATGATCATAGAACTTTGTAACTCTCTCTAGTCAGGGGAACGGGAGTCAGAGTGAGGTGAATGATGGGGGAAATGTGAAGTGGGAGTGTAGAAGGGAAGCAGAAAAAAGTAGGAAAACAAGACAGAGTCCGATCTATCCCTGAGGATTCTTAGGTAGTCTAGTGCTACAGACACATTTGAGAAATGGCAGCATAAATCTCCAACTCACTAGAAACAATGATGAATTGGGATTATTGTGACATCTTTTCTCCACCGATTCCAAACTAGAAGAGTTCTCCTTTCCTGATTTTTGTTGCTTTTTTGGATTAGCTAGGACTTCCAGTACCAAAATTCAGAGGAAATAGTGACAGTAGGCAGTCTTGTGTTTTCCTTGCCTTAATAATCATGCCTCTAAATTTTCACCGTTAAATTTGATATTTCTCTTTTTTTTTTTTTTTTTCTTAAAGCAACAGAAATCATTCTCTCAGTCTGGAAGTCGTAAGCCCAAAATCAAAAAGTTTGGCAGGGCCATGCTTCCTCCAAAAGCTCGAGGCGAGACTCTGTTCCTTGCTTCTTCCAGCTCCTGGTGGCTGCAGGAATTCTTTGCTTCTGGCAGCATCGCTCCAATCTCTGTCTCCATGGTCACATCACCGCCTTCTCTTCTCTCTGTCAAATCTGCCCTGTGTATCTCTTCTAAGTACGTTTGTCACTGGATTTAGCACCCACTGGATAATCTGGGATAATCTCCTCATTTCAAAATCCTTAATTTAATTATATTTGCACAGACTTTTTTTCCAAACAAGGTAACATTCACTGGCTCCAGGAATTAGAATGTAGACACGTATTTTGGGGCACCAAATTTTGTTTTGGTTATTTAAAAATTTTTCCTTTTGTATTCAGTCCAGTGAGATTTAATGGATGTTAACAATAAGGAGGCACTAGAGCAAAAGTGCTGTGAACATCAATTTCAGATTCAACTGGACGTGGGTTTGAATTGCAGAATCCATCACCTTCCAGCTGTGTGGCATTAGGCAAGTAATCTCCCTGAATCCCAGGCACCACATCGATAAAATGCAAATGAAATTTTTATCTCATAGAACTGTAAAAATTAAATGAAAAATATGAAGTTCTTGGTACCATGTCTAGAGTACAGAAGTGGTCAGTAAGACACACTTATAGCAGTGTTATAGTGTTTAAATATAGTAGTAATAACCGAATTTTTGTTGAACTGTTCAAAATATCTTGGTAAATAATTTGAGTATATGCTACTGACATGACATAATTATTTGCATCTTCCCACACTTACTCTTTAAAAAATTTATGTATATTTTTCTTGTGCTAAAATATACATAATATGAAATTTACCTTTTTTTGGTGAGGAAGATTGGCCCTGAGCTAACATCTGTTGCCGATCCTCCTCTTTTTGCTGAGGAAGATTGGCCCTGAACTAACATCTGTGCCCATCTTCCTCTATTTTGTATCCGGGATGCCTCCACAGCATGGCTTGATGAGTGGTGTAGATCCATGCTTGGAATCTGAACCCACAAACCTGGGCTGCCAAAGCAGAGCACGTTGAACTTAACCACTATACCACTGGGCCAGCCCCCATTTTAAGGGTACAGTTCAGTGGCATTAAGTGCATTCACATTGCTATGAAACCCGATAGGTTTTTAACAGGTATTCTCTATTCCCTTCTATTCTGACATTGCTACAGTTTTTAAAAATCAAGAATTTATTATCAAATGACTTTTCTTCATCTATTGAGATGATCATACAATTTTTTTATAATCTGTTAAATCAACGTGTTTTTAATTGTATTTTTTAATTGAAATGACCTTGCATTTCTAAGATAGCTCAATATTTTCATGGGGAAATGTGTCCAGCATACAAGGGTACAGAGTTGCCCAATAGAGAAAGAATTTAGACTAAAAGCATAAATTAAAAGGAGGAGCTAATTTTAACAAAACATGAAAAGAAAAAAGAAAAACATAAACTACATCTTCAAATCATTTGAAAACTTCATGTGTCAACATACTGTTTCGTTAAATTTCAATAAAAAGAGTGTCAGTCTGTGCATATCATTTCTTACAAGTTTTGCAGTTCCCCCAAAACAAAAAACCTCTATAATCAACATGATTCATCCTACAAATATTTTATTGTCAAGATACATTCCCAGACTTAATAAAAACATCGTTTTGCGTACTGTTATCATTATTATCCCTTAGTATGTGTGTTTCAGCCACTAGCTCATAGTATTTCTATAGAAGCTGAGATAGTTTCCAGCTGTTGGTTCTTCCATCTTTGCTGGCATTTGGGATCTTCCCATACTGCTAATCTGAAGGCATGTACAAGAGAATTCTGAGTTATCTTAGCAGGGGAATGTTGGAGTAGTCATCTTACAGCACATAAAAGCAAAGCAAGATTTCTTTTAGTTAAATTTTGCCTAAAAATGCAAAACCACAATTTATTCCAAGGGAGAGAGCCATTCAAGTACGAGCCTCACCCTACCATTACACTCTCAGCAGGAACAGAGACAATCTAGTCTGAGGGTCTTAGCTGGCCACTGGGTGCCATGCAAAACAGACTCTCAGTCATTATGAACTCATAGAAAATTTAAAATACTAATTGGAGCTTCCAAAAATATTTGAGGAAGAAAAAAATAAACCCACTGGTGGATGCAGGTAAGGGCTGCATTTGTCATCCTTTCCTTAAGAACGGTTAAACTGCTGCAGAGCTATTTGACTTAAACAACATAAAAATAATTTGGGGCTGAGCAAGTGGATGCCTGCAGCTGATTTGCAGTCAAATCTTATCCCCTGGAAACACTAGGGCTGAAATGGAACGTCGACAGGCTATTTACCAGTTAGGCCCTGGTGAGCTCAGGGAAAACAAATGTCATCCATTTTGTTAACATGATGAAGTAATCATAATTAAACATTTGGTAAAGAAACAAATCTATTAGGAGATTGCATTTCCAGCCTTTAATGAAATCTGATGGTCAAATAAATGGGTATCGTGGGGTTCTGCCATTTTGTACATTAAAAGAACCCAGCCAGAAAAGTCACTTTTGTAATTGTGGCCAGATCTTTTTAACAAGCAGATTTTTTGTCCATTCCTGGCAACACTCTCAACTTGCTGCTTTACGTAGTCCTTGTTCGGTAATATATTCCCATTTAAATTAGATCTACAGGGCGAGTTGATGTGTTGTTGCCCTATTTCAAGTCATTATATATTTTAACTTTTTGTTGCCTTTTCAAAAATGCAGCAAATCCTTAATCAGGGCCTGTGTTAAAGGAGATAAGATAACCCAAGAAAGAAGTAAGTGGCCCTGGACCAATTTATTTGGATTCTGGATTTCCAAGTTGATGGATTACATTCTGAAATCTGCTGCATTTATGGAGATTGCAGCAGCCAAAAGATACTCCTTCCTCTGCTGCAGTGCAATCCAACAGAAAAAGATTCAGAGGAAGATGAAGAAGGTGGTTATCCCTTAGTCATTAATACTGTGCCGAATTCAACGTACAGCCAAGATAAAGGATTGCTTTATAAAAAGTGAAATTGATAGGGTATTACAATTCTGTGTTTTGCATTAATCTCCTTTTGATATTTTCACTTTCTATCATTAAAAGAACTTTAGAATTAGAAAAGAATGTAAGATTATATACACTATATGTATTAATGATAAGATTATATGAAACGAAACCACATTTATGTTATACCTACCTTTTTTTTTTCCACTCAACTCACTTTTTTTTTTCCATTCAATAATGCATTGTAAAATTATTCCATGTCATCTGTGTTATTTGGGTTTCCATGAAGGCAGCTGATCCAATATTCTAAACAACATAACTACTCCAATGGGCAAACCTGCATTTTGATATCACTCTTTAATAATCTATATTAATTCATCACCCTCTGTTGGATTTGTAGAGTGTTTTTCTCTCACATTATTAATACTGCAATGGTTACAATAGTAGCAAAATCTTTGTGCATATCCATAGTTTTTTTCTTGGGCTGTCCCTAGTAGTACAATTGTTGTGTTGATAAGTAGATGTTTAAAACTTTTGATATGCCATGGCAAACTGGCCTCTGGAAGTGACTAATTCCTGTGTTCACAGCTTAGTTTGAATAATGTGGCTAGGATGGGTAATTATCCTTCAGAGTCCATTTTCCTCATTGTTTTCTTTAGTAATAGAACCTTCCTCATGGAGTTATAGCTTGGTCTTGGCTACCCAGTTGGGGACTGTATTCCCCATCCTTCCTTGGAATTAGATGTGATAATAGGACTTAATTCTGGCAAATGACATGCACACCAAGTGCTGTCTGCAACTTCTGGGCCATATCCGTAAAAGGAAGCTACTTGCCCTCTGCTCCCTCTACCCACCGCCCCCCCCCCGGCCCCGGGGCTGGACTTGGTCACGTGGAGCTAGCTCCGACTAAGCAGAATCGTGAATAGTGGAACGATAAGAGGGAAGTGTCCCACATTTCAGGACCACATCATGGAACAGGACTGCCCTCCATCTCAGACGTTTATATGAGAGTGAAATAAACATTCTCTCTTGCTGTAAATCACTGTTAAATCAGCCTAACCAGTATCCTAAATAATATAACTACCTCAGTGGATTGACAAAACTGAAATTTTTTGAAGTTTGAAGCAGGATGGAAATGAGAAGGAGGAAAGTAATGATCCATCTCTGAAAGCTGCTTATTTTCCTGAAACCACACATTTGTGCAGTCAGCTTTGTGTTATCCTCCAGCAGGATGTCTTTATGCCCGTGGCTATAAGTGATACAGTGGTCGCTGAAGCCCAACTCTTCAAAAACGAGGACTGGAAGAAAATCTGCCCTGTGCCTGAGGTTGGAGGAGATTGCTACTCTCAATCCAGAGTTTCTCTCCTAATATTTCAGTTATGAAGTCTTTGTTTGATAAAGTTTTTAGATCTAAAGTTGAATTACTCTGGCTACATGTTATTTAGATTATTCCATATTCCTGCTTATGGCACATACTGATGAGACCACCTATAAAATAATTGAAGTAAGAGGGGAAAGGTCACTCAACCATCCCCAATTGGTCTCCAACAGCCCTCTACTCTGATTTCAGCATGCCTATCAAAAAGAGCACCAAAAGGAAGTTTTTATATTGTGACTAATTTTATAAAATACCATCATCATAATGGGCTACACTTAAAATAGCCAGCTAATGTGAAATAGGAGAGATAGGAATTTAAAAGGAGAGATAGGCATTTAAAAATGTAGTGAAAGAAGGGGTCAACACTAGGGTTTTTACAGGTGAAGTTAGAGCACAGACCTGGTGCACAAACAGATCCGTACACAACAGCAGTTATTCTTTGTGGGAAAATAAACACTGAATTCCTTGGAGCTAGCTGGGAGTTGCTATTCTTTAAGAAAAAGACATATAGAACAAGTAGCCCAGATTCAAGACAATTATTTGAGAGCATTTAAAATTAATCTATTAGAAACAATAACAATATGAAGGAGAGAGAATAGTGTGTTGAAAATTTCACAAAATCACTGTCAGAGTCATTTTTTCAAGGAAAGAAGAAATTCCACTTCTTATATGTTGATCTGATAGACTATTTGCAAAGATGGCCACAACAACTCTTGTCTCTGCTATAGGCCTTTTTTTCAATAGGACTTTACAATTCCTCTCATGAAGGGGTGGAGTCTATTCTCCCCCTTTAATATGGGCTGGCTTTGTGACTTGTTTTGACCAACAGAGAGGTAGAGTAACATGGCACAACTTCCAAGCCCAGGACTCAGGAGGATGTCCAGCCTCTGTTCTTGTTCTCTTAGAAAGCAGATGCTGTGTAAGAAAGCCCAAGGTATTGTGGAGATACCATATGAGGAGAACTGACATGCCCTGGCTGACAACCCCAGCCAGTTGCCAATAGTATAAGTGAAGCCATCCACGGCCAACCAGCTGACCTGCCAACTGACCACAACAGCATGAACGAGTCCAGCTGACTCCATGAGGAGCAGAGATGAACCGTGTCAGCTGAGCCCTGCCCATGTTGCTGATCCTCAGAATTGTGAGCAAATAAATGGTTCTGTTAAGTTTTGGGGTGGTAAAGAACTCAGAAATAAATAATTAATACAGTTGATAAATTTTAAAATTAACTTGCAGTTCCTCTTCTTATGCCTCTTACCAAATAAGGTCGTTGAGATAAGAGTATTAATTTACTTGAATGGAAGTGTTTCGCTGTTGCTTAGAAAAAAAAGATCTTAGCTTGCTGAATATTTTCACCACCAGTTAAATACCCAGTTACTACAGAGGTGGCCTACTCCTTTGTAGCATAAATTGGGAAGATTTGAGTTCAGTTTATGATAGGTCTTCGTGTGACTGACGCTGTATAAAAGGAAGATTTATTGGCCACAACTTACCTCTTAATAAATGGGAGCGTATGTACACTAATGATGGAAGACTTCTTCTGCGGGCAAATGAAGTCTGGTGCACATATTTCAAAACAGTGTAGTTGAGTTTATCTGAAGATAACTGAAGCCTGCTTCGATCTCCTGACTCAACTTTTTGTTCAATGTGGCGCCGTGATCCTTGGGACCTGAGGTTGTTTGGATCTGGCTTTTGGATGCATTGATATTTTCACAGGTTGATTTATGATACTTACCAAGAGAGTCATTTGTAATATCAAAGCTTGATGTGAAGTCAATTTGGCAGCTTTCCAGTTTGAAACTTGCTATATACTGTGACAAACTCCTTAAGGCGGAAAAATCACTAAACAAAAATAGCATCTGGTCGTCCACACCACATCTGTAAGACAAGTGGGAAAATTTCTCCATATGACAGATTCATAAAATAATCTATCAGGTAACCTATTTATAGAAACAAAAATGACCCAGATCAATGTTTTTCAGTGTTGTAGCTCCTTCAAGTGATATAGTAGCATTTATCTGCCTATATTCCCGTGTTCACCTCTCCACACAGTTGTGAGAGGTAGCAAGTCAGGTGATTTGGTATGGGAGAAATGAAATAAGGTGCAGAAACAATTTTTTAAAAAACTATTATTTCATTTGTATTTATACATATTCTATTGTTTGGAACAAAAGAAAAAAATGTGAAGAAATGTTCGTCACTTTCTGAGCAAATTGTTTGAGTACAGTTATCTGCAAAGTGAATATATGTAGTCCTGTTTCCCGCTAATTCTCAAATTATGCAGACTATATTTTATTTAAATCACACTTTGAATCATTCATCAAAAATAACTTTATGATGGAAGTGACTAATCAGAAGACCTCTATTTTATATTAAATTCCTATTTGCTCTTTTTTGACATATTCTTTTTTTCTAACTTTTTATTTTGGCATAATTTTAAACTTACAGAATAATTGCAAAAATAGCACAAATATTTCTTGTATAATCTTCCCTAGATTTTCTATATCATTAGCAGTTACCCACATTTTTTATCCTTCTCTATTTAAATATAGATAGGTAGATTATAGATAGATAGATAGATAGATAGATAGATAGATAGATAGGTTAGATAGATAAAGAATATTTCACTGAGCTAGTTCAAAGTAAGTTGCAGGTATAGATAGTATCATCTCTTTCCCCATAAATACTTCAATGTTTATTTTCTGAAAACAAGGCAATCCTTTTCATAATTACAATAGTTATTTAAATTAGGAAATTGATCTTTTTTGGTATATTTTTAATTCATTTTTTTCAAATAGTAAATCGCTTCTTCTAGGAGTACTTGTCTCTTGCCCATTTTAAATTCAGAATTCATACAGACCTCAGAGTTCATCAAGACGTAAACTACTCCATTTGAAGCAATTTATTTTAGCATTTTAAAGATTAATTTACAGCTTCATCAGAAAATTAAGTAATAACTTAAAGGATAAATTAATTACTTTATTTACAAAACTAATTAACTATAATGGCCCAAATTTATTGAAGCCTTGCTGTGTTTGAGGCACCTTGTAGGTATTTTACATATCTTTATTATTTAATCAGAATAGTATATAATATTTCACAAGTGCTTACCATGTTTTAAGCACTATGTTAGGCACATTACAAGGATTATCAAATCTAATAATAAAATGGCAAATACTTAGGAACCTTTTCCTATGTTTCAGGTATAAGAGTAATGAGGGGGATACTATTATTATTCCTATTTTGCAGATGCAGAAATTCAGATTAGAAAGAAATTAAGTCCTCCAGGGGAATGGTTATGTCTATTTGAAGGAGCGGAAAACCTGAAACTTCAATAAAAGTTATTTACCTGTATTAGTTGCCTAGGGCGGCTATGACAAATTATCACAAGCTAGGCGACTTAAAATAATAATTTATTCTCTCACAGTTCTGGAGGCTAGAAGTCTGAAATCAAGGTGTCTGCAGGCCCACGCGGTTTCTGAAAGCCCTAGGGCAGAATATATTTCATGGCTTTCTCTTAGCTTCTGGGGTTGCTGGCAATCTTTGGTGTTCCTTGGCTTGTAGATGCATCACTCCAATCCCTGCCTCCATCATCACATGGCATTCTCCTCTCTGTATGTCTGTCACTGTGTCTATTTTTACAAGGACACCCGTCATATTGGATTAGGGACCACCCTAACAACCTCATCTTAACTTAATTACATCTGCAAAGACTCTATTTCCAAAAAAGGTAATATTCAGAGGCACCAGAAGTTAGGCTTTAACACATCTTTTTAGAAGACACATTTCAACCCACAGCATTACTCAAGGCTATTCATCTCATTAATGGGACTGCAAGGATTTGAACACAAGGATATTGGATGCCAAAGCCCATGTTTTTAACCATTCTGTTCCATGCAGCATGCAAGACTTGAGTCATCTCCAATTCTCTCAGTTAACTAAATTTTTAATGACCATGGCAATCATCAAAAGAATCTAATTTTTAGAGATTAATACATACATAATTTAGATACTAACTGTAAATACTCACAAATAACTATTTTAATAAATGGAATATTTGAATTTAACTTTTTTGAACTATAAGTATGAGATTCATTTTTTTAAAAAATCAAAGAAACTTTTATACATAAAATCTCGTTTGTTTATGCTGCTACCAAGACAAATATCTAATTGTTAAAGAAAATTTCTATCCGAAAACTTAGCTTCTTTCTGCTTATGAAAATCATTTTTATGTCCTTCAGTAAAATAGTGTGATTTTGTTTATATGGGGTTTGTATTTTCTTTTAAATTGTATTGTATTAAAAACTCTATATTTTTATTAACTTTAAGTTTAATATTTTTATATCTTATGTGAATATAAATGTAAAATTTGTTTTTTAGTGTATCTTTCCACATAATATCTTACAACTAGACATTATCATATAGAAAAAAAACTTCAATATTTATTTTGTACTTGTGTATTTGATTGTACTCAGTAGTTATATCTAATAATTTTTAAGAACAATTTATATTTCTCTATAATGCAGAAAAGATTAATGCTATTTACTTAATCAATTTGTCTAATTTGAAGCATTAAATTTTTTGTAGGTCCATTAGAAATATCTGTATATGGAGGAAAGCTTTAATCTTAACTAGTTAAATTTACTGCATTGATCGTATTTCAGCGTGATTGCATAGACTACAGACATCCATGTATTTATTATGGATTGCAAGAGAATCCTAAATCGTTTCCAGTATATTTTCTTCTACATAACACATCCTCTATACCACGGGCAGAATAATCCTGGTAAAGCCCAGATGTGATCAAGCCATTCCCTTGCTCAACATCGTTCTGTATTTTGCCATTACTCGTAGAAATACTGTTTGTGAATTGCTTTAAATAAAGGAATAACAAGCCAAACAAAACCATAGCAAAATAATATTTAGACGCAAGGAGCAGGCAAGAAGAATAGTTTGAGTAATTTGAAAACAGGGTGAAAATGACTGAAGCACTGGGAATAAAAGGCTCTAATTTAAATGTGAATATTTAATCACTTATTTTTACTAATTTTATCTTTATTTTGTTAGAATTTTTGCATCTATTTTAACAAGTAGATTGGTCTGTAATTTCCTTTTCTTGCCCTGGGCCAATTTTCTTTTTTAAGTTTGTATCAGCTTAGATACATAGTTCAGTAGATCGACAGTTAGATAGATTAAATAGAAGTATAGATATTTGTCTACTTTGTTACCTTACTGAGTGTTGCTAGACATTTATCAATTTTATTAAATTTTTCCAAAGAATCAACTTTTAATTTTGACTTTTTTTGTTTGGTTCTGTTCCCTATTTCTTTTGCTTAAACTAGCCTCTAGATTTCTCATTTCAACTTCCATGACACTATTGTCAATAATCTTAGTTCTCCTTTTAAAACCAAGATTTAAGTATCACCATGATTATTATTAGGTTTTATAGTCACACATTTCATGCCCATCACTTTTATCTATGTGACCTTGGGCAACTTGCTTAAAGTCTCTGAGCCTAGAGCTTGTCATCTTAAGATAGATAATTCTAGCACCTATTTTATAGAGTGGCTATGATAATTGAAATAATAATTTAAAGTGCTTAGCACAGTGTTGACACTGATTAAACCTTCTCTAGATGATGATGATGATGATGATGATGATGTTAATAATATGCTGTCATGCCTGTTTAAATCAGGCACAACATTTTGGGTCTTTTTCTTGTTAAGTTATCTGGATCAATATTTCAATGATCCATTCTATGTGATTTCCATGAATATTTATGTAGAAGAGCTTATGGAGAAAAATAAGACTTTATCTACAGATGATAAATTTATTTTATTTAGTTTAAATGTTCTACATGGCCTAATTTAGGCAATTAATTCTTCACATGTACTTCCAAATAAATTTTAATGTCTTATAGTTTATGTATTATAGTTTATCTTGGGATTAATGCGGTAATGTCTAAAAAGAACTGTGAATTCTTTGGAGGACATACAAGGTCAGAGTCCAAATTGTATTAAGCCTTATGTTTTTGTCTATAAACTAGAAAGATGCCTCATAAGATGTGAGTTGCCAAGCACTCACTACTGAATTTGAAGAGCTATTTTTATGAGAAAAGGGGAGTGGGCAAAGACACAGGGACTTCTGACCTCTAAATGTGAGAGTTCCAGTTTTCAGTCATTGACCCTCTTTTCTATCTACACATCCTCCTTTCATGATCTCATATAGACACAAGACTTTTAAATATCATCTATATGCTAATAGTACCCAAATGTTTTCTCCAGCTTGGACCTCTCCCCTGGAATCTAGACTTGTGTATCAACTGTCTATTTAACATCTCTACTTGGATGTTTAAGATGTATCTCAAATTTAACTTGTCCAAAACTGAGCTTTGGATAGCTTCACCCCCACCCTGGTCCTGGTCCTTTGCAAGTCCTCTCTGACAGTTTTTGACATCTCAGTACATGGCCAATCCATTTCCCCCCTTTTGTGCAGGCCCAAAGCTTCTATTCTCTCCTGGTTCCTCTGTTTTTCATCACACTCCACATCCAATCCACATCAACTCTATCTTCAAGATGTATCCAGAATCTGAGCACTTCTTAACACCTTCAGTTCCAGCTTCCTGAATTGTTACAATAACTTCCTAACTGGACTCCCTGCTTCTACCCTTGCCTTTTCTGTAAGCCCTCAAATAGTTGTATGTTTGACAGAATCCAGCTTTGGTTGGGCAGTTCTGGCTACATGTCATTTGCTATCTTATAATACATCTCTATCAGAGCCAGTATCACACCAGGAACTGTTATTTGAAAGATGTTTAATTCTCCTTTGCAGATGGCATAACATTCCTCCAGAACTCCAAGGGACTGCATTGTAATTTTCCCTTTAAGCTTTACATAAAACCTACATAGCTTCTTTTCCTATCACAGATAAACCTAAGACCACGGGGTCTGTCAGATTAAATGGCTCAAGTGTTAGAGTGACTTAAACCAAAATCTGGAAATCTAGACCTGCTACAGAGACTTTTCCAGCTTTGTGTGTTACTCAAACTATGCAGGTTTTCATATCAGTCTGTATAATGGCCAGAGCAATCCTCCAGGTGTGGCCCACCATGCGTGGCATATCCTTCTTTATGGTGGGAGGTACGAAATGCATTAGTTGTCCTTTATTTTAGAAGGTATTTTCTGGAATGCCACAAAACACTGGATCTCTAAAAATTTAATGAATGTGGTAGCATCTTAACTCTTTATATGCCACTCTCTGAAGTTCATGGGTCTTTCCAGGGCCTCCAACATACTTGCATTTGTTGCTTATCTGGTCTGATTAGTATGATGTCATCAATATAGTGGACCAACGGGATGTTCTGCTGGATACAGAACCAACATCCAATGTCCAACAACCACATAATCCAGCTCTATATGTTTCCTCCTGAATTCTGCCATTACATATTTTCCAGGTCCTACAGTTCTTTCATGGTATTGTTTGTTTCCTCTCTTAGGGGACCCAAGACGTCTCTGAATTTGTTATGAGGTGGTTTAATCTACTTGTTAGCCTAGCAGTCAGTAAGGAAAGTAGAGGAAGTTCCTGAGAGGCCAAGAGTTGTCTTATGGGGGCAGCCGAGGGTCTTTGGGAAAGGGCGAAGCACTAACCTTAACCAGAAAGAGTAATTAACTTCAGCAGGCTCAGAGGATTTGCTAGATTTGGAGGAACCAAGATTTTTAAGTGCATCAATCCCAGATGTCCTCATCTTGTGTTTTATAGTTGCTTGTACTATAAATTCACCCACCATCAATGATAGGATCCTTACTCCCAGGAGAGCAGATAATCCAGTTCTAAAATCTAATCCTAGCCTTTTCCTTCTCAGATCTCTCCAGGAAACAGACTCTGAGATAGAGAATAGCTTGCAGGAATTTTTGTTAGTAAGTGCTCTAAAAATCAACATTTCTGGGGTGAAGGCAAGAAAGGAGGATTTGGCAACGTGAATGTGGGTTATAGGGTAGTCAGATGTTACGTCAGTTCACGTCACAAGTAACTCTGAAGCTGGAATGGCATTGTAGAGTTGTCCTGAGATGAGGCAAGGGGGCTGAGTATTTGTACCCCGAATTCAATGAATCATTGGATAAATGTTGCCTGGATGAGGGGGCGGCATGATCTTGGACAGGGTATATCTCTTTATTAAAGGCAACTCACAGAGAGGTTGATAAATGGGAGCAGTGCAGGACAAATCTACAACCACACCTAAATTTGAAATCAATATTGTAGAGATTTATCTTTTAACAAACATAATTTTTGGTTAATCTGGAACTTTTGCTGGGTCAAATGAGTCTATCTGCGTAAGTATCAACCATCTTTAAGGCAAATGTCATAGACTTGTGCAGTTGGAAGGGCTGAGAAATCAACTAGTAAAATTCTTGAGTAGAAACTAGAACCCTATTGATAACATTCTCAACACACATCTAGACACTTGCATTGTTGGAATACTGATTTCTAGTTTCAGTGGTTCTGATCATTTTGAAAACTTTTCTCTCTTTTTGAGCAGACTCTGCCTCCCTGTCACTTTTACCTTTTCTTCTCCTTCTGACATGAAGAATCACATACGTAGGTCAAATTCTAATGAAAGTGCTTCAAACATGTAAAGATGACTATTAAATTGTGCCCACACATCTCCATCCACTGACTGCAACCATTGTTCACGAAGCCTAGTTTTAATGCCATCATGATCTGGTTACTATCTTGTGACTTCACTTCAATTTGTCAATTTCCAGGTGTTACTTTCACAACTGAATACGGTGCTCCAAGGCATGACTCACACAGAACATAGGATGTTCCATTTTTTAAGACGCTGTACTTCTATTAAGACAGTTTCATATCTTATTAGTTCTTTTGGCAGCTACAAGGGACATTTTACTCAGTACTTGAAAACTGCTATATCATTGTTATAATTAAAGAATGAAAAGCAATGTTCCATTTAATTAATTGATATGGACTTCTCTATTATTTTTTCCCCTTTCTCATCTTCCAGAAAATTATAAGTGAGATATCATTCTACATCATTTGTAAGAAAGAAATAAGTGCAAATAGAAATGAAAAAGAAAATATAAAGAAAAGTAAAGACGAAGAGGTGAGAACATGCCCCCAAGTGATGAGTGAAATAATCTATGAAGAACCCAGTTATTACACTGAGTAAAAACTTTGTATCTTTTAAAATTCATTTTCTGAGGAAAGAATATTATCAAAGACCACAGAAGAGGAAATGAATAAAGTCAAGAAGGGCTGGCCCAGTGGCGTAGTGGTTAAGTTTACGTGCTGTGCTTCTGGCGTCCCGGGGTTCGTAGGTTTGGATCTTGGATGCAGACCTATGCACCACTCATCACGCCATGCTGTGGCGGGCACCCCACATAAAATAGAGGAAGATGGGCACTGGTGTTAGCCCAGGGCCAATCTTCTTCAGCAAAAAAGAGTAGGATTGGCAACAGGTGTTAGCTCAGGGCTAATCTTCCTCACACACACAAAAAAAGAAAGTCAAGAACTTAAATTTTAGTTATCATACACAAATGGTTTTGTAGCTATTAAAGTTATACAATTATGGTTGGAAATCTCATAATTTTTTAAATCTCTAGACTGCAAGGTTAATTTTAAATGTTGTATCATGAACAAGATACATTTCTTCTTTTAAAAGAGCTAATAATACTTTCCTACCTTCCCAGTCTTTATTTCTGCAAAGGACCCCATCTTATTTCTGCTTGAAGCCCAGAGGTTTCAAGACAACTCCATATAACATCTTACTGAGTTGCCATAAATTGATAGTGATCTGAACCTGTTGTTCTTGAAACAAAAGAATGGTTCAATGACATGTAATTTATTACCTGGCATAATAGACAACTTCATTTTCTCTCTTTCCCTAACATCTTTTCCCGTTATCCCAACAAATATCCACAATGACAAAGAAAAACGCAGAGATAGCCAAGTTTGACATTGTAACAAGTTATGATCTACAAATGAATGGCAAATCTTACAGGTTCTAGAAAGCTGGAACACTTTAACAGATGCTGGCAGAAGTTAGAAATGTTAGCTTTCCCCAAGAGTGGTAGACTCTTTATGAGAGTAATTTAGAATTATGGACTGTGGGACTTCAATTATTTATTAAGAACATTTTACTGGCAAATGCTGAGAAGAGGAAGAAAAGCACGGTTTGATAGGGAGCAAAATCCTGAGTTAAGACCTTGTTGGCAGCAGAATCACCATGAAACTGCTATTTTGCTTTTATTGTTATTTAATGCTCAATTATTTAAAATGCTTAAATGAGAGTTCAAATGCTGTCATAATTTACCACTGAGACATTAATTGTATGTTTTTAAATGGATAAAATTGGAATTTATCTTTTAAGCATACGGCTATATTTATGGAGTTCTGTAATCACTGTAACGCTAACTTTCTCAATTGATTTTCAGCTGTCAACGACAAATCATTTTACAAACGACAATTAAATCACACCATAGCACTGACTGGCAGGTAATAACATCCAAACTTTGACTTATTAATAATGATTTTTTCTTTTGTGTTCTGAAAATATACATTAGCCAATTCACTGAAGTCTCTAGTAGCTGACAGAATGGCAAGTGTACAAAGACAAGGAGGAACCAAGGGATGGAGACTTGCCTTGACCACGAATAGAGCTGGAGTTTCAGGCCAGTCACTTCTGAACTGTTTCTTATAGGATTTAAGTAATTAAGTACAGTACACCTCTAGTAGCAAGATGTATGTTCTAGTTTCATACTGCCACCAATTAGGTAGCCATAGGCTAACTTCTTTAATTATTCCAGTCTTAGTTTTCCAAACACTGGGAGTGGAATAGGTGTTCTCAATAGCCTCTTCTTTCTCTAAGATGCCAGAGTTCTAATCTCTTATATATACTCTTAGATATATAATATATAATATATACATATATAAGCTAAGTAGATTCAGAAAAAAATTTGGCTCCTAGCCACAAGAAATTGCAATTTGATGCTAATAGAACCTACATATGAGTTAATGTGAAGAGAAGCATCTTATCCATATTAAAAAATAAAGCTACTGATTCACTTATGATCAAAATGGATTAACAGAGGCCAGATTTACCCTTCCACTGGAAATAAACAAAAACTCACAAAATATATGAAATAATAATTTTCAAGATATTGGACATAAAGCAAAGAAATAGAGTGCTCTCCAAGAGATGGGAAACAAATGAGGTGAACTCTACAATTTCTTTAGCTAACTTCCTAGAAAAAATTTGCAGGCCATAGTATGGAAAGAAAGAATTCAGACAAAGTCCAGAAGTCTCCCTGAAGAAAGGCCAAGGCAGTTATAATTCTTAGGCACAGGAAACACAATCCATGAAAGAAATAATTGATAAGCTGGACTTCATTAAAATTAAAAACTTCTGCTCTGTAAAAGATAATGTGAAAAGCATGAGAAGAAGCCACAGACTGGGAAAAACTATTTGCAAGAAACACATCTGATAAGGGACTATTAATCCAAAATATACAAAGAACTCTTAAAATTCAACAGTAAGAAAATGAACAACCTGATCAAAAAATGGGACAAAGACCTTAACAGACACCTCAAAAAAGAAGATTTATAGGTGGCAAGTACACATATGAATAGATGCTCCACATCATATATCATCAGGGAAATGCAAATTAAAACAACATTGAGATACCACAACATTTCTATTAGAATGGCCAAAATCCATAATACGGACAACACCAAATGCTGGGAAGGGTGTGGAGCAACAGGAACTCTCATTCACTGGGGGGGGGGGGGGGGGAATGTAAAATGGTACAGCCACTTTGGAAGGTAGTTTGGTGGTTTCTTACAAAACTAAACATACTCTTACTATATGATCTAACAAATGCGCTCCTTGGTATTTACCCAAATGAGTTGAAAAATTGTGTCTACACAAAAACCTGCACATGGATGTTTATAGTAGCTCTATTCATAATTGCCAAAACTTGAGAGCAACCAAGATATCCTTCAGTAGTGAATGGACAAATAAACTGTGGTACATCCAGACAACTTAATATGGTTAAGCTCCAAAATAAATGAGTTATCAAGCCATGAAAAGACTTGGAGTAATCTAGAATGTATATTACTAAGTGAAAGAAGCCAATACGAGAAGGCTACATACTGATGATTCCAACTATATGACATTCTAGATAAGGCAAAACTATAGTGATAATAAAAAGGTCAGTGATTGACAGGGGTTAGGGGCTGGGGGTGGAATGATTAGGCAGAGCACAAAGGATTTTTAGGGCAGTGAAATACTCTATATAATTCCACAATGATGGATACATGCCATTGTACATTTGTGCAAACCCATAGAATGTACAACCCCAAGAATGAACCATAATGTAAAACTATGGACTTTGGGTGATTATGACATGTCGATGTAGGTTCATCAACAGTAACAAATGTACCACTTTGGTGGGGAATGTTGATAATAGGGGAAGCTATACATGTGTGAGAGCAGGAGGTATATGGGAAATCTCTGTACCTCCCCTCAATTTTGCTATGAACCTTAAACTGTTCTAAAAAATAAAGTCTTAATTTTTAAAAAAATTTCAACTGCAGAAAAACTTTTAAAAAACCAATCCAGACCTGACATAGATGATAGAATTAGCAGCAAGGACATTAAAAAAGTTACTAGAGCTGCATACTATGTGTGCAAGAAGCCAGAGGAAAGACTGATAATATTAGAGAGACATGGAAGATGAAAAAAATTCAATAAAACTTCTAGAGATGAAAACTTCACTGTTGGAAATTCTAAAACAATATGCTATTTGGGATGAACATTGGATTTTACATTACAGAAGAAAGAATTAGTGAATCTGAAGATGTTGTAATAAAAGCTATCCGAAAAGAGACATAGAGATAAAAAAGACTAAAAAGGAGAAACACATAGACAAAGCATCAGCAAGCTTTGAGACAACTTCAAATGGCCGAGTATGTATATACATAATTTGAATCTCCAAATGAGAAGAGACAGGAGGGGAGACAACAAAAAGAGTTGAATAATTTTTTTCAAATTCAGTGAAAACTGTAAACCAACAGATCAAGAAGCCGAACAAAATCCAAGCACCACAGATATGAAGAAAATTACTACAAGACGCATGACAATCAAATTGCTTAAAACCAGAGAAAAGCAACCAGAGTAAAAGAACATGTTACTGTAGGGAAACAATTCTCAATGGGTACGTCACATTTCTTCATATCTTATAAGCAAGTATTATCCACCCTTTATTATGGACTATTTTTTCAAAAATGTCAATATAGTGAACAGATTTGTCTCCCTCCAGAGCAAAGACCAGTCATGCTTCATGCTCATTATAAAAAATATGGATTCCCTAAGCTCAAGATTCCTCTGCTATAATGCAATGCATTATATGTGCAGCTGTCAGCTCTCTCTCTTCACATCACCTTGTGGCAACTGAGGCTCAGGGATTGACACAAAAATACTGATAATCTGGCTACTCCTATTGCTATGGATAACAAATTGTCCTTTGTCTCTGACCCAGGAATCTTGTGTTTTCTAACAGTATTCGTGAAAATACAGCAAGCTAACATGTCAGCTTGTAAGTCGGGTAAAATCTCAGACCCTTCACAGTTCTTGACACTTTTGGGATAAGGCTGGAATGTTGACAGAGACATGGTTTTCTGGAAAAGGAAGGTTGGCAGCTTCATGGGTCAGTTATCAGGATTTATTGGAAGACCATGGAATCAATAATAAATGTATTGACCAAACTACACAATTAACGAGCAATAAATGCTCCTCCATGTTATTGCCTGCTAATGGAAGGAGGATCGAGGATGTGGTTGAAAGCTGAGTAGCAGGAATTAGATTCAAAAACAGCTGCCCAAATGGTACCCTAACTCTCCTCCAGGTAGTTTCCTCATTAACCTCGCAGGCAACCTCAGGTGTGCACATTGTAACAGCTAGTATTAAGATTCATTCCGGGTAGACAGAAAGTTTGGCCCTTTTTAGATAAGAGTTACAGAGACGTGCAGCTGCTCTTAGAATGAAAGCAGGGAAATTAGTGATAACTCTGGGCCGACCAGGCAAAAGGTCAGCAGTTTGGCTGGTTCCCCTGGGAGATGAGGGGGTGGCGCCCACGTTTATTAAAGAAGAAGGGCAACAAACACTTTGTTTTATGGTTCAGCCTGTCTTGCAGTCTACGTGCTAACTTTAGATCCATGCAGGATGACAGTGAACATCTCAGAGTTGTTGTTACTTTCCCCAGTGGATCCTGGCAGCTATGTGGGCGCTTAGGCCTTCTTGGGGAGATTTTCCTAAAACATATGAAATTCCACAGGAGACCATAGATGAGGCATTGAATAGCATTTGAACCACCGTCATAGATTGGGTTTCCAAAACTCATGGAATGACCCCCAGGAGCAAGAGAAACTGACTCAAAGGAATCTAGATAAATTCTTGTCTTTATTTCCACCACCTGGTAAAGGCTTCTAGGCCTTATGTTAAAACCATGTGAAAACTTAAGAGAGGTTATCATGATAATGGAATAGTAGAAGCCACATATTAAAGTGAACTCCCTAAAAAAAATTGTCTCTGTGCAAATCAAGTTGACTGACACAAAGGAGCAAAACCCTTGGCCCCATACTGAACGTCATGTGGCTGTGGTTGCAAAATCAAGAGGTTTCCAGAACTGAAATAAATGGTATTGCACTAAGACCTTTATTCTTCAATATAGAGCTTTCGATGGAGTGAAAATATTAGACCTTTAATTGGTTGAGATACACCACAGGGATCCAAAAGTAAATGTGCCTTGCTTCCTGGTAGGGAGCTGCTCTCTCTCTCTCTGCACAATGTGATCCCTCCCTCCTCCACTTCCCAAACACAATTGTTTTAAAGAAAAAGATGATTAGGGGTGGAACTAAAGTCTTCCTGTCCCCAAGAAGAGTGAAGGCCATATGAGCCCATCCAATTATACTGCAGAATTTCTGGAAAAAGAGGGGCTCAAACTTTCAGGTCTTTCTTGGATGCAAGCCCAAATTATCATTCTGCCCTGTCCCATAGCAAGAGGAGGTGTTGGATTTAACTGACGGGGTTTAGACAAGCTTTGCAGTGGGGGATAGAAGTTTAAATAACCTTAAGATATAGCCCATTGGGCTCATTCAATGTACTGTTGTTGTGGTTTCCACTGCTTAATATATAATTTGTATTGATATTATTTGCCCCTCCCTATCCAATAAATGTTAGAGGGGATTTGAAACTATAAAACTTCTAGAGAAAATATAAGAGAAAATTTTTATGACCTGGAGTTAGGCAAATATTGTTTTAGATTTCATGCCAAAGTATGATTCATAAAAGAAAAAAGAAGATAAATTGGACTTCATCAAAATTAAGAATCTCTGCTCTTTGAAAGACACCATGAAGACAATGAAAAGACAAGCCACAGACAGGGGAGAAATATTTGCAGGTCACATATGATGGACTTGTATCCAAAATATGTAAAGAACTCTCAAAACTCAGCAATAAGAAAACAATCCAATTTTTAAAAATGGGCAAAAGATTCAAACTTTACCAAAGAAGATACATTGATGACAAATAAATATGAAAAAATGCTCAACATCATTATTCTTTTAGGACAAGAAAATTATAATCACAAGTGGAAACCATTTCACACCTATTAGAATGTCTGAAGTGAAAAATACTGAGCATTCCAAGTACTGGTGGAGATGTAGAACAATGGGAACTCTCACACACTGCTGGTGAGAATGTGAAATGGTAGAAACCCTTCGAAAACTGGTTCAAGTCTCCTAAAAGTTAAACATACACCTCCCATAGGACCCAGCTATTTCACTCCTAGGTGCTAATCCAAGAGAAAAGAAAGCATATGTTCATACAAAGTCTTGTACACAAATGTTCATAACAGCTTTATTTATAACAGCCTGAAACTGGAAACAAACCAAACCTCAGGTTAAGGGGTCAACTTAGGTGAATAGATAAACAATGATGTACTACTCAGTAATACTAATTAGTAATAGAAGAAGAAACTATTGATCCATACAACATAAAAAAAAAACTCAAATAATTACACTGAGGGAAAAGTAAAACAAAAAGGAATGCCTACTATATGATTCCAATTATACAAAATTCTAGCAAGTGCAAACTAATTTCTATTGACAGAATCCATGGTCCCCTGAGATGAGGGGCAGGGAGGGACTGGAGGGATGGTTTACAAAGGGGCATAAAGAATATTTTGGTGTGATACTTATGTTGATTGATTGTGGTGGTGGTTTTACAGGCGTATATATATGTCAAATTTATCAAATTGTACTCTTTATATATGTAAATTTATTTGTATGTCAATTATATCTCAATGATTTTAAAAAAATTAGAAGAATTGATTTACCCCTTTCTTCTCATTATTGTAAATTTTCTCTAATATTTTTTTCCTAATAGTTAATCAAAAGGCTGGGGCTACAAAACGTATGAGTAATAAAGGTATTTTAGAACACTTATTGTATTTCAGACACTGAATCGAAGGATTTTGCTTACTTGATTCTATTTTATCCTCATAAGAACTATATTTAGATCAATTTTACAAATTTGAATCTGAGGTTTAATGAGCCTAACCATCCTATGTTTGTTTTTCCAATCTCAAGATAACTAATTTACTATTCTCTTATTTTCTTTCTTACCAAACTTCCAGACTTTACTCCTAAACACCCCCCCCCACACACACACACAGGAAATAGTCACACCTATTACATCATTGTCATTGACCATTTAGACTGAAACTCCCTCATCTTGCCTCCAAATCTCCTTAGTTGTATCTATCTCCATATCCGTACTCTATGTCTCTGTCCTTACTAATAAGGAAGCATAGGTTATATTGAAGTCCAGCTCTCTCCACTTTTCTCCTGCATCTCATTCCCTGTTACTGGTTTTAAAGTCTTGTCTCTTATAGTTCCTTCCTCTATCGTCTGCATCTTAATTCCCCCTAACTCCTTTTGTGGATCATTCTTATCAACTTGCAAAAAATGGTCCAAAATGTTAAAAACAAACAAACCTCCCTTGGATCCCACAGTCACTTCACTACCGCAAACCATTTTTATGTTAATCTTTACAGTCAAACTTTTAAGAATAGTTGTCTCTGTGCTTTCTGTCCTGTCTATTCATCTCTCATTTCTTTCACTTCTTCTTTACCTTCCAGTCATCCCTGTACTCTCTCTAATCCAGCTTCCCTCTCCAGCATTCCTCTGAAACAGCTCTTGTCTAGGTTACCAAGGATCTCCATGTTACCAATTTCATGGGCCACTTCCCTGTCTTCATCTTATTCAGTCTCTCAGCAACATTTCCCAGTGTGTACAAACTGCGCTTCCTCCCTTGAAGCACTTTACTAGGCTCCCATGGTACGGATGTCCTGTGTTCCTCCTGTTCCACGTACTAGTCTTTCTCAGGCTCATTTCCTGACTCTCTTTATTTTTCTCAGCTTTTACCTTCTGGAGAATCCCAGGGCCTTTTTCTCTTTTATCTAGACATTCTCTCCCACAGTGATTATTCCTCAAGATCTGGCTTTAAAACCCATCTTTATGCTGATGACGCTCAAAATTTTATGCTCCCCATAACTCTTCCCACGGGTCACAAAATGTATATACAACTTCCTACTTAGCATCTCTATTTGAATGTTGTATAAATGTTTCAAATTTAACGTGTTTGGAACAGAACTCTTGATTACCCTTAACAAATCCTCCCCAATCTCCCCTCACCTGTTTCTTCCCCAGAATTCCCCATCACAGTAAATTACACCAGATTCTATCTAGTGGTTCAAGCCCCAAAATTCAGATTTGTGCTTGATTCTTTCATTCCTTCGACCCCATATACAATACATTAGTATTTCTGACCAACTTTCTAGTAATTCTCCAAATACACCCTGAACACCACTGCTCCTCTCCATCTCTACTATCAACACTTTCGTTTACACCACCCTCACTTTTCACCTTGACTGATGCAATGACTCTTTTCCTGATCTCGTGTCTTCAACTATTGCTCTTTGATAATCAGTTTCCTACACAGCAAAGAGTGATCTTTTTAAAAATGTAAATCAGGTCATGCTATTCTGAATGACTTCCAAGGACTTTTCTCAGGTCTACTGCATTTGCTGTCTCGCTGCATGAAAAACTCTTTCTGTTCACATGAATATTTCTCTCTCATTTAAAGTCTCAAATTCTATGTCAATACCACAGAGAAACTTTCAATAAAACCTAAAACACTTTCTATCATATTATCCTGATTTATTTCCTCCATGACACTTTCAACAGTTGAGATTATTTATTATTTTTATATGTTTATTTCTTTATATTAATCTTCTGTATTTATTCTATATGAAGCTATATTATAAGAAAAAGTGTCCATGTAAGTAAAGAGCTCAGACAGTAGGAACATTAGAACTTTAGAAGCTAGTTAGTAAGTCAAAATCCCTAATAGACCTGATAATATAATTCAAAGTTATAACTCTCAACTCTCTGGTTCATTATTTCCTTCTGAATATATTGTCAGATTAGGTCTTTAATCTCTGGTAGAATAGGCTTGAACTGACATAGAATGGAGAGAAAAACAAAAGATTCTTGATATCTTTTCTCCCAAAGGACTATGATTTACTTTTCTTTATTTTTTTATTGTTTCCTTGCTCAATCTGTGGTTTATTCTTGTCTCTAAAGAGTAAAATTTCCCTTCATTTTAGGTTGAAAAATCATAATGACTTTTTTGGGGAGATAAAAAATGAATGCATACTACATTTCCACTGCAAACAGAACATTGCCCAAGAAATACTGGTTTACATTTTTGCTTTCTGAAAGAAATTTTAGCAGTAAATGGGCCTGAACTGAAATGCATTTCTCAGATGACAAAGCAAAAGTTACCATATAGATTTTGCTATATGCTGTTGAAATGTCCACATAACATTCTCTTTTGAAAGAAAGGGTGGTTTAGAGAATGTGTGCATTTTTTTCCTGATCTCCACTCACCCCCTCTTCAAATGCCACTTTCCCCATAGCATTCTTACTAGGTTAGCTGAAGGGAGAGCTGGTGGGTCAAAATAAAGAAAAAAGTCATTTGCCTAGAGACTGATGAATGACCTCAGAAATTAACGGACAGGCTTTCCAATCACTAAATGTCTTCTTTCTGTTACATAAGTCATCTGAGTTTACTCATCATAAGGGAAGACATTTACATCTGCTTCCATTATACTCTTTGAATAACGCTTTTACATGACTGACTGTTGCATTATAGTTATTTCTTGACACATCTGACATGCCCACTCACGAGTGAGTTCTTCAAGGTCATGGGAACTGTAAGCCGGAACGTCTGAAGTGCTCAGTAATATCTATCATATATATGATAAATGAATTTTAATCTGAAATATAATATAGTATTTTTTCTCCTTACAATTTTACCCTCTGGTGAGATTTGCACTGTGGAGTGTTTGGCTTCCTGATCATCAGTATTATCAATTCTGAAAACTGGGTAATCAGGTTGAGTTCTTAGAAAAGCCAATGGAATCATATTCATGTCATCATTTCCTGCCACATTATTCCAGTCTGTATCAATATTAATTGTTAAATTCCAAGAGGGAAAAATCTTATCAAATATTTTCCTATATGTATATATGTTGTGACATTTTCAGGATCAAAAAGGAATCCCAAAAAGGAAGTTGCATTTTAAAGAAATAGAATATTTCTGAGCTTAACTTTGTAATGTCACTATGACATCTGTGAAATATACAGCTATTATTGCCAAATGAAAAAGGAGCATTTTAAATCAAATTTCTGGTGGAAAAGAAGAGAGGAACTATAGTTATGATCTCCCTCCATTCAGACAGCTGTGAAGGTACAATGATAAAAAGGGAATCATTAATGTAGATAATTTTTAATCATGGCTATATCAGGGGAGACATCTGAATACAGATTCCATACACATTTTATAAAGGATTTAAGGTCCAAGGGCTGTTACAGGATCTTCTGCTGGAAAAGGAATGGGTAAATATAACAACTACATAGAATTTGTTACTATCTCTATATGCTTACACATCAGTTAAGTGTGTACATATGAATCATAATGACTTTTTTGTGTGTGTGTGAGAAAGATCAGCCCTGTGCTAACATCTGCCAATCCTCCTCTTTTTGCTGAGGAAGACTGGCCCTGAGCTAACATCCATGCCCATCATCCTCCACTTTATATGTGACGCCGCCACAGCATGGCTTGCTAAGCGGTGCGTCGGTGTGTGCCTGGGATCCCAACCGGCGAACCCCGGGCCGCCGCAGAGGAGCGCGCACACTTAACTGCTTGCGCCACCCAGCCAGCCCCATCATAACTTTTATAACGAGACTTTTGCTTACTGAATAGAATTATGATATAACTTTACATTGAAAAATTAAGACAACAAATATTATATTAAGGATACATACATACACCCACATTGATCTCAACTAGGTAAAATCTGCATATAAAGAAGGAAATAGTTCAAAAGTTAATGGCAGGTTTAGGAGTTGGCCCGGTAGCTTAGTGGTGAAGTTCACACACTCCACTTCAGTGGACCAGGGCTTGCAGGTTCCAATCCCTGGCACAGACCTATGCACCACTTACCAAGCTATGCTGTGACAGGCGTCCCACATATGAAGTAGAAGAAAATGGGCACGGATGTTAGCCCAGGGCCAATCTTCCTCAGCAAAAAGAGGGGGATTGGTAACAGATGTTAGTTCAGGGCTAATCTTCCTCACCAAAAAAAGTTAATGACAGATTTTAGGGGGGCCAGGGTTGATGGGATTATGGGAAAATTTTGGTCTTGGTATAAGTTTCTAAATTTTCCATGTATTAAACAATTTTCCATGTATATTTTATAATGAGAATAAAGCAGTTATCATAAACAGAGTGGCATGCCTCCAAATTAAATATATTACAAATTTTACCATGACAAATTATGCATGAGATACGAACATAACTAAATTCACTTAAATAAACTTTATTGAATGGTTGTCATGGGCTAGCATGGGAGAAGTGGTAATTATAGGCACATGTCTATATTTATTCATATCCAGTGAGTAACATGGGCATATGGAGCTCACAGTTCAGTGAGGGATAACATAAAAATATATATCTATTATTTTGTAACTCCAATCCAATCAATATTAATACTTTTAAATACCCAGAAGCAAGGCAATATATATTAAAAGTCCTCAGTCCTGTTGAATGCCATGGTTGAATTGGCAGTCATTAAAGGCTTGTAGCTAAATGACAATCAGAAATTCTATATCTTCTGTTGCCGGGGTCACTTCAGGCCATCCACACCTGCCATCTTTCTTTGTGAAAGGGTAATTCAAGAAGGATGGTTTTAAGAGAAATTGGGGAGAATTGCCTGTATTTAACCAAAGGCATTTCAGTTGTTCTTTGTTGTCATAAGCAAATGAGGACCAGTAGGAACAGACAGCTTTGGCTACCCTTTATCTCAGCCTCTACTGAAAGCTTTGGTCTAAGTGGTCTGGTCTCCCTGTGGAAGTGGGAGTCAGGGTGTTGGTAGAGGGAGTAAACTGGAGGGAATTTTCCAGTACAATGTGTTTAGTAGCATGTTTAACCAGTTTCTTTGGTCATCAGAGGTCTTAAATCAAATGCATGGAAAGGAATATATTTGCTCTAATCTATGGATTAGCTTTGGGTTAAAGGGTCTGAATTCCACTGACCTTTGTCTCTTAACTCATTTCACTCTTTTTCTTATTTTCCACTGAAAAAATGCAGTCTGATGTGTTAAGGATATTGGATTTGTGGAACGGAGATATCAGGCTTGTGAGAGAGGTATTGCTAACTATAGCTAGTAATAGGCCAATAAAAAATAGTGAAAATATTGGCTATTAACATTTTTTTTGCCTGAAACAATGAGTTAATGCTTGTGGATTTCAGATTGATTACACTTCATATCTATATTTTGCTTTACAAAAGAATTATGTGTGCATAAAGTACAAATAATCGAATATGACACCTATTATTCTGCCACCCAGAAAAAGCCTTTAACAGCATTTGGTTTAATACGCTTTCTATATATACCCACATGTACATACACAAATCTAAAATTTTAATGAAATTTTGATCTCCTGTATGTATTGTTCAATAAACTATCTTTTTAATTTAACAACATATTATGTCTCTAAATATTAAATTACAAAAGGTTTTTTGTCGGCATAGAATTCTGTTTTATACATGTGCCATCATTTATTCAACTAAACGCCTCTTTTGGGGCATTTTTATCATTTCTTTTTCTGAAAATGCTGCCCCAAATATCATAGTAAATTTTTTCTGTACTTTAATTATTTTTTCTAATAACCCATTAGACGTTAGGTTACAAATGAACATTTTAAGTCCAAATTTCCTTCCGGAAAATTTGAAGTAACATATAACTCTATTTGCCTGTATGAGAGTTACCAGGTCTCCTCTCTTTCACTACCAGGCCTTGATAATACAGAATCTTTCTTTAAAAGTTTTAAGTATCTTTACCAAGTTGATAAATTAAAGTGGCATACCATTTTAATCAGCATTTTTATTATAAGAGCTGCTAAGCATTCTTTCTTATATTTAATGGCTATTTGTTTTTCTCCTTCTAGGAATTACTTACGTGTATTAATTCACTATGCAATGTTAAAGGCTTAATCAGCCAAAGACCACCAGGCATAAATTTGAAGTCTGACAGAATCAGATTTATTGACTTGATGCCGCAAAGGAGGGCACTCCGGAGGAACTGTGGAATGCCACATGACAAGAGGGGGCAAGGAAGCATCTCCTGCAAGGTTTAGGTTACTGCTGAATGATTCTGAAGAGTGTCTCAGGGAAGAGGACATTAATTCTGGATTAGTTGCTGCTTTTAGGTGGGATTAAGAAAAGCGAGGATTAACCAGGGATTGTGTGCTGTCATGACGTGACAGCATTTTAGCAATTAGATGTCACCAGTAATAGATGAGACAAGCAAAGATCTTCTGGCGGCATCACTGGTAAGCTGACAGAAGTCATGTGAAGAGAGGTTTGTCATGGCATTTCACTGCAGGGCCTTAAAGAAAGAGCGTTTTCTGTTAATTTGGGGACTAGCTTTGTCTGTGTCCAACCTCCTACCCAGCCCGATCAATGGCAGAGCTGCCTTTTCCTTTTTCAGTCTTAGCTGATATTCATTCTCGCAGTCTCAGACGGGTTTTTACACCTTCAGAACAGAGTTTACTAATGTTTAAGCCACATAGATTATCGGTTAATGGTGCAGAATTTTCAATTGCGCATTCTTGAGTTGGAGGCTTGGCATGTCTCCTTACTGATTGTGTAATTTTAGACAAGATATTTAATCACTTTAGTCTCAGTTTTCATATTGTGAAAAGGAACTACTACTACAATTGCTACTAATATATTTCCTGTAGGACTATTGAGAAAATGAAATGTGATTATGAACTACTTGATGGAAACAATTAACGAAAAGAGCATGATTAGTATGGTTGTATATGTGTGTACATATGAAAATTGAAAGATATTGGACTGAGCGGAAGCTGCTAACGGATGTTCTATGAATTGGCAATGTGGTTTTTGTTTAATGATTCTAGATATTTGCAGAAGAAAGAGGAGCATGGTCTTGTAGATTTAGGTAATGTTATGGACACAGCTCTCCTGTTAGCCTAACATAGAAAAGCCGAAAACGATCAATGAGAAATAGATATGTCCCAGATATTGCAGTCTAGTAGGCTGTGGTTCCTATTAAAGAAACAAGGACATAGGAATTTCCAGAATATTCTCTGGAAGAAGAGTGAGGTTCTGTCTTCATGGATCTGGATATAACAATGAACTTGAAGAGCACACATACAATAAAGAGAAGAGAAATGTTTCAGGAGAATGGGTTAATAAATTGATAGGCAGAGGTGTACGAGAAATGAAGCAAGCATTG
The DNA here is from genome assembly GCF_020826845.1 of Diceros bicornis minor. NCBI lineage: Eukaryota > Metazoa > Chordata > Mammalia > Perissodactyla > Rhinocerotidae > Diceros > Diceros bicornis. The sequence goes on along the minus strand of NC_080754.1, from coordinate 13,272,869 downwards.
AGGGAGCAGGTGTTAAAATGCTAATCATCAGGTTAGAAAAGAGAAATATCTCAGAAGAGAAGGAATATCATCCATCCTGAAAGAGAGGAGGAACAGGAAACCAAGTAGGTGTGGACTCAGACCAAAAGTAAGGAAAGGCAGATGGATTAGAACTAAATGTGGTAAAGTAGGCGACATAAAGCTCAGATGCATCGTGACCGCTCTACAAACGCAGTCAGTCTGCTCCTGAGGCTGAGGTGTGCAGTGGTCTGGGATGGTGAAGAAATGGTTGGCGCACACTGTGCTAGAAAAAATGTTACTAAATCCAGCCAACTGAAAGGCCACCTAGGGGGTCCTAGAAATATCCTTTGTAGTAGTTAGTACAAACCAGCTATTCTGGCTCCACTCCAACACATGACCGCGGGGAGACCGTGGCCTCCGTGACTTCAACACTGCAAATCACTGAGGAAACCAAGTTGATGAACGCAGCAGCCAATCCACTGCCGTCACGCAGCCAGCGGACATACAGTCTTGCTGCCAACTGAACAGAGCCTAGAAAATGTTAGAGAAGCTGTGGATAAAGGAGGGTGGATATGTAAAATGTAGATGTATTGCTGCTTTTTTCAATAATTGGACAAGTCATAGAAAAAAATACTTAAATAGAAACTATGCCATTAATGTGTGATATCTGGTCAACTTCACCCTGGACCAGCTTATTCAAAAAGTACTATTTTTAAAATTGAATAGGTCAACCTTTCTCAACAGTGAGTCATTGGCAGAACCAAATTTAGCTAAATCCAGGCCACTGAACACCTGCTCTCGTAATGTCTCTCTTACATGATTGTAGGGGAAGGGCTGCGTTCTCATTTTTAACCCCAACTTTATCCTTTTTCTCTATTTGACTTTTTTTTTTTGCAAAGCTAAGAATACTTTGAAAAGAAGGAAAACTACTTTATGTCAAGCATGTCAATAGAGATGATAGAGCTCCAAATCAGTCTCATTGTAAAAATCTGAAACTGACCTTTTGTCGCGACAAACTGTAACAACATCACACTATTTTGAGCATTCCTCCTTTGCCCCATCTGACCTTTCAGATACTAACACAAGCATTATTTGCCTTGAGCAGCCATGGAACAGCTGTTCAAACCCTAGTTACAGGTTTCTGAAAGTTTTCACCATGTTATTTTCAACTTATTTGCAGACCAGTGCTAGGCAAATATTTGTTGGACATATCTTGGAAATATATGTTTTATTCTTTAAAGAATATATATATGTATATATGTATGTATATGTGTGTGTTTGGCATACATATATATATACAAAAATTCATAATAAATTTGGAAGACATAAAATTCATTAATTTAATATAAGACTTTTATTGTCAAAATTCAATGGCAAGCCCATTAAAATTATATTAGAACATTTCCTAATTGGGGGGAAAATGTAGTTTTACTTTAATGTTATAATATGTTTAAACTACCAAAAGTCAGTTCATAGATTGTTGCATCTTGCTATGACCTACACAGAATTACATTTTAAAACATCTTTGTGTTTATAAAGTAACATCACAAATATTCACTTATGTGTGAGTCATCTGATTTAGTTTTGAAAGCTTTGTAATTTAAAAAGAAAAATAAGATATTCAAATCATATTGGTCTTTCCATGGTCTGAAATTTTTTTTTCTTAGATTTGGGATAAAAGGAGCCACTGCTATCTCTTAAGACAAAACAGATGGAACCAAAACAAAGTGTAATCAATGAAAAGTGAAAGCATATATTTAGTTTGACTCTGCTGTAACAAGCCTGCATCCATTGGCTTATATTCAGGGTGCTGAATTCAGGTACATATGAAAAATGTTCCTTACTTCCATTATAATGCTGATAATAAGAAGAAATTGCTTCATGGACACTTAGCAGTTTCATGCTTATAATTAATTGTCATTTTGATTTGTCTGTATTCAATTAAATTAAGAAAAACATAATGGAACACGGAAAAATCCTGAAAAGGCAACTGATAACTCAGAATTCGAAAAAACCTTTTATATAAAAAGTTAATACAGAATTATTTTAATATAAAATATAACTGTAAACAGGAGAGATGAATGAAATCTAGCCCTTAGCCAGATTTTTCTTAATATTTGTCAAAGGTAAATTCAACTATATGTCTTTCATGCTCTGAAATATATTATTTTTACAGCTTCAACATTTGTATCGACATCCTTTCTTGAGTCAAAAAGTGATCACTCACATTTCCTAGAGTGGATTAGAAGTAAATGTTTATAACCAGGAGTTAATCAATACAGGAAGGAATTGAGAGGCCAATAATTAATTAATTTGCTCAATATATTCTCCTAGCAGGGGACAGAAATGGAATTCAAGCTCAGGTTTCTCTGACTATAAAGTTTCTCTTCTCGGTCCGTAGTTCCCAACATCTTTAGTACATGGGTCTCTGTTTAATCATTTAAAAATTGCGGATACCAATATCTTTTCGAGATTAAGTGGTTGGCACTGGCATCAAATCTCTGGATTTGAACCTTAGCTCTTCCAGTCAACAGCTGCATGGCTTTAAGTAAGTACATGATTTACATTCTCTATGACTCAGTTTTCTAACCTCAAAAAAGAGGATAATAATACCCTCAAAATATTCTTATCAATAGGGACTAAGTATAATAATACATGCTAAAATGACTGGTAGTCCAAGCTTATATTTGGAAACCACTACACTATACCTGCTATATCTTTTTTTTTTTTTGAGGACGATTGGCCCTGAGCTAACATATGTTGCCAATCTTCTTCCTTTTTTCCTTTTTTCTCCCACAGCCCCAGTAAATAGTTGCATGTCATAGTTGTACATCCTTGCAGCTGCTCTATGTGGGATGCCACCTCAGCATGGCTTGATGATCAGTGAGTAGGTCAGCACAAAGGATCCAAACCAGTGAACCCCAGGCTGCCAAAGCAGAGCGTGCCAACTTAACTGCTATGCCACCGAGCTGGCCCCTACACCTGCTATATCTTAATAGAGTTCTTTAACATTATATTTTTACAGCAGGTGAAAATTATCTTCTTCTTTTGTTGCTATAGTAAGAAATGGTTTTCTAGTTAAAATTTGTTCTTTATTGGCACTTTGCCCTGAGCAGTCTCCTGATGGAAGTTATTTCTATTGTTTGTCAGTTAACTTTACCCAGCATAGTTTTTTCTCCCAACGTATCAGCAAATGCCTCTCGTAGTGGATGATCTTAGTTTCTACAGTTTACATCATGCATAGAAACAGTGACCTTCTTTCATCTTTGGGTCGAGGTCAAAAACTGTTATGGTATATATACCGACTGCTAGAAAACTCCCTGTTAACTGGTAATGTCTTAGGTTATATTATTTTGCAAAAGTTGAATATCTGTTCAAGTTTGTATTGATCATAATAGTGACTTTTTTTCAGAGACTGAACTCCATTTAGTTCAACCATGATAGGGTCTACTTTCCATTCAGTCTCTCTGCATAACTCCCATTTTATTTGAAATTGCCTGTGTGCATCATTAAAGAAACACGTTTCTATTTATCCCTTAAATATAACAGTTCTAGAAGGAAAAGAACTATCTTGAGTCTGTGATATTTCCCCATTTAAAGAAGAAATGATTCTTTTGCAATGACTGCTATAAACTATTCAGACTACTGAAGCTTAGAAAACATGTTAACACTGATAAGTGTTTATAAATGGAATGGAGAATTATAATTTCAACTGAATTCTCCCTGTCCTTAGCCATAAAAGATTTGGTTGGCTAATGCATCTGTGCTATAAGACTCTTTTCACTATATTGAATTTTGCTTGCATATCATGTACATATGGGAAACAATGATTCTAAGATACGCTTCTGAAATATAACATACAGAGAACTATACAAGAAATTGGAAAGAAACACATGGTTCAGAAATTAGTTATAAGGACAATTACATCTTTACCATCAACACTTAGAGGCCAGCCTTTTCTATTAATGCTGTAATAGAAATTGTATACATATTTTAATAACTGATAGTTTAAGCATAATCTCACCTTCAATTCTTTTTGAAACAGTAATATAAAAATCGTGAAACACTAAACGTTATCATGAAAGTTAAAAGCTTTCCACTTTATTGTTCACTTAATATGCTCGTATTTGGTTTTTCAGTATAACTGAAAATAGTATATATAAGAAAATTAAAATAATGTGTTCACAAGTTTTCTTCCCTAAATGATCACAATTGTGCCATTTAATTAAATTATTTATTTTAAACTTTGTTGCTAGAAAGTATGGTGTGACCAAAAAAAAAAAATCAATATTTGTAGAATTGAAAGAGTTGGGAGACCTACCTTCTATTCTTACTTCTGCCACAGGACCATAAATATGCTGAGTGAGCTCAACTTCCTCAAGCCTCTGGTCTCTTGTTTGAAAATGAGAGATTTGACCCAGATATTCCCTAGGAACAGTTTTTGCATTAACAGTTTGAGTTTAAACCACTGTCAAATTTTTACTCAGCAATAATTGAAATGAAAGAGACCTTTCTTCATATCAGGCATTGCTACTTGAAATTGATTTGATTATGATTCAACATTATTAACAAGTAATATGTCCCTGACTGAACTTTTGGATGTAGTGTGACTATATCATAGAACATAATTAGATTAGAATCAAATTAGGTTAGCTCTTGCCTGGTGAAGACTGAGTACAGTCAGTGGGATTGTTACAGTAGAATGATGTTCATAATAATACATGGCCAAATGGCTTGACTGTACGGCCCGAAGTGGATAATAGCACAGAAATAGACCTGAGGACCAGTAGGCTAGTCTCCAAGAGTTGACTTTGGAAAAATCAATGAGGTGAAGTTGGTTTAGGTAGGGCTTTTCCCAAATACTTTGGTTTCTTTTTGTTCCACTGACTCACCTCCAAGTTTAAAGCAAGGAATGAAAAGTATCCCTAGAGAACTGACAAGAGAAAGATTCTTGCTGCAAAATTGTCCCTTGATGTTATTGTGATTGATCAAAATTTTCCAAGTCCATTCAATCCTGGGTAATCACATAGTCACTTTATGTCAACTTCCTTCTCTCTATGTCTCTTATATTTTTCATCAACAACCAGACATGTGTGGAATTGGTCATTCAAGGGGAGAGAAGATGAAGTCCTCACCTTAACAGGTTCCAATCTAGTTGACAAGATAATTGATAAACTAGTTTGTAATCAGGAATCTTATGTAAGACATTTAAGGTGAATCATCAATACACACAGAATGCCCATCTAACTGATCTGTTAATCACAACATTGTAAATTCACGTGCACAATCACCCACACTCATTACAATTTGGTGTCCACTTAACGATTACAGTGATAAGTGTGTTGGGAGCTATTACTGGTTTGCCAGAAAAAGAAGAAACCATCTTAAATTTAGTTTTGATGGAATATCCTCAGTAAATTTGCATTTTCATGGAGTTTTTCTATAGAAATTAATGGAGTTGATTCTTTTATTTAGCAAATATTTATTGAGCAGAGAGCATGTATTATATACTAGACGTTATGCTAAGAACTGGGTATAGAGCACAGTTCTCCCTCATATGCTGCCTTTCTACTGTACAGCTTTCTGGTTTTGAAGGTTACTTGTCCATATTGATGAGATCCATAGTCTCAATACTTGAACTCAATCTCCTGAATGAAACTAGTATCTTACTCACTAACCTCCTTGTGATTTCAAGGTGTCTTGGCAAACGATGTATGCCATAGCATAGATGGAATCATTGGTACCCAGATCCATCACTGACCTTGATAAGAGCTCTTTAGAAAGATCAGATGGCTGGGTCTGGTAGTGGAAAACAAGAAGAATAAATAGAATTTTACGTGAGCTGTGAAGGAAAGACTTAGATGATTGAAGAAATGGAGGAGTATTCTAGGGAGGCAATACTGCTTAAACAAGCAAGGCAGTACCAATGCACTGGGAATGTGAAGTACCTGGAATACGTAAAAAAAGGGTCCAAATAGAGAGGAACATGTCAGACTTTCAGGGTTGTGGGATGTTTTCTTGTCCTCCATTTCTCTCTTAAACATTGTGTTAAACAAAGTGTTCACCGCAGACAGGATTTATAATGCTGAGCTCATTCAGATAAACTATGGATCAGGTAAACCATAACATTTTTTAATGAGCTAGATGGATACAATTCAATATTCAGTGACTCTTTCTCAAATTACTCTACTTGGTGAATTGGTCAAATTATAAAGAAATTACAAAGCGCTAACACATGGCTTTCAGATTCTTGGAAAGTCCTCAAAATTACTCTTGCAAAAACGAAATGATGAGTTTAATATATACTAACATGCTGACATTTCTGACTTGGCTTATTTGTTAAACTTCATAAATCATCAGAATTAGGTATTTAAAATCTGATGGGAATTTTAACCAAGTATTGTATTTTTTCAACATTACTGAACTTTAAATCACCATGTTTAAAATTTATTACATTCAAATATACCAACACTTAACCTTATACTTGTTTCATTACTTGCTCTTGATCATTATTTTACTTTAATTTTAATTAAGGAGCAATTCTCTTCACTGTTAAACACTATTTTTTGAATAGGTTAAATATTTATAAGCTAGAATACTACGTATGTATATATACGTATATTTGTGGGTGTATATATATATGCGTGTGTGTGTGTGTTTTGTTAGAAAAATTCTCTCTCATTCCAATCTCTTTCACCATCCTCCAAGCTACCACTCCACAGTGTCCCCCACTGCCAACAAATAAACACTATTACATTTTTACATCCTTCTAAATATTTTCATACATATACAAGTAAGTAGCATCTTAGCCGTCATCCTTTTTACTCAGTAGGTACTATACTCATCATCCTCCCTCATCTTGCGTTTTTTTTTTTCCTTCCAAACATATTTTGAAGATGTTTTCATACCATTACCTAAAGACTTTTTTGGCCCTCATTCATTATTTTATCTTTTAAAAAATGTTATTTGTTTTATATCTTGTTTCAGATCATTCTTGGAGATAGGGGAGATATGAATGACTGTAGGCTCACATGCTGAAGGTCTAGAACCCACTGATAACCATCAAGGGCTTGTTGTTCTCTTATTGTGATTAAATAGGGACTTACTAAGGTTTGATTATCCATTTCCAATTTAGTTTGAAATTTTTAGAAGAGATCCAATAATAAATCATCTATTTTTAAAGTTTCTCTAAACCAGAAGCTAAAGCTTCCTCATATTATGTTGTTGAAGTCCATCTAGTTACTACACACTGGCTCAACTCAGAAGTTAAACAGTCGCCCACTGGAATTTCATGAAGCCTCTAAATGGAATATTTTTTCAAAGGCAGACTCTCAGATGTACCATACGCATGCTACGCAAGTTTTGGCCCCTCAGGATTTCCCTGCCAGAGTATTCTAAAGTGACTTTGAAATAGTGATCCACGAACACTGGTAAGGGGAAGCAGAAACTTGAATTCTAAACCATCTCTCAACTGTCGGGCAAAAATTTCACGCAATATTCTGAGTTCATATCTATCTTCTGGTTCCACTGATGTGAAGGAAAGCGTATCTGTATTCCAAAGATCTCACCCATGCTATTCTTTAAAACAATGTTACCATGTAAACCTATTACCTCAACACTTCAAATTTCTGGATTTGACACTGAAAGTGTTAACTTGTCTTATTACCGGAATGAAATGAACATAATTTAGCTTTCTGTCAATGGGATGATCTTCCTGTGAACTTTAGTTGTTAGGAGCACTAGTTAGTCAAGTATAAACAAATGCTAACTTTGGAGATTATTGAGGCATAGGGGACTTGGCCTGTCACTTCCTTCAGACGGCCGTGTTTTCCCTGTTTTGGTGGCTACTGCTGATCTTTGGAACCTCTCCCTTTCTGTCAGTAAAGATCTTCTCATCTCTATTATGCTTGCTTCCGGTGGCTCTCACCACTTCAGCAGTTCACTGCTATATTTCATTTTCTGACAACTGGGAATTTAATTTTCCTTCCTTCTTGTCTCTTTTATCCTGTGCTTCCTGGCTTTGGCACACGCAGGGCTTGGTGCTAACAGTTAGCTTGGCCACTGTGAATTATTAATGCTATTTGACAAAAATTTCCAGTTCTCATTCAAAGCATTTTTGGGACCTCTTTGGCGTTAGGTGGGGTCAAGTAACTAATTCTGGTCAATAAGTTGTGGTTAGAAATTTGTGAGTCACTTCCTGGCTGAATACTTAATGACCTGTGTGAGGCGTGAGGAAATTTTCTCTTTCCCCTCTGTCACAGGGGTTGAGAATGTTCAAGTTAGTGACTTCTCTGGGAAACTGAGGTCTAGAGTGACTACAATAAGCAGATCCCTCCTTACCAACCCCAAATAGGTATCTCGAATGAGCAAAAAATATCTTTCTTATTCGTTTGTTTTAAACCACTGAGATTTGGAGGTGTTTGCTACCACAGCGTAACCTAACTTATAGCCTATCCTACGTAGCCACTGAGAATATTTCTCCCTTCTTGTTGGTGAATGAACAACTCATCATAGTTTCCATGCATTTTATGTAGTCATGAGGGCGGGGGAGGGAGAGGCCACTCTTTTAGCACTGGCATATTAGTGTCTTTTACCTTTATTTCTAAGTTCAAGACTCTTCTAGAGGCTGAGGACACCACAGACCTGACAGCTGAATCACTTACAAAGCAGGGGAATACCCAATTAGGGACAGAGAAGATAATGTGTTATAGAGCTTAGCACTGGGAAAGGGCTGGTGTTGGAACAGTGAGCCAGGTGAGGTGATGGGAAGAAAGCCTATACAGCAGACCTCCTAATATAAAAAGTATAACATAGAGTAAGAGGTTACTCAAGACGCCAACCAGTATCAGAGGAAATGCCAACTGTGGTGACAGATGCCTTCTGACGGACAAGCAGAGAGCACAGCCAAGAGATCCAGAATGCCTTGGGTAGCAGGAGGAGAACTTAGTCACAAATCTGGCTTTTAGGTCTAGGATTGCCATTCCCAAAGGACTGGCACCGTAATCAGGATTCCAAACCTGGGAATGCTGTGCTACACTAGTAGTCAAGAGACGGGCCTGGACTAGGGAGTCTAAAGCACAAGCCCATTTGGGACATGGGTATAAAGCCAAGAGTCAACCAGCGGAACAAGGCAGAGACCCAGTGATTGGGTCTGTGGTTCATGGTCTGCATCAAACTAACCCCATTAGTGAAAATACTGAGCAATAGTGTCAAGTTTCTTAGATTTCTCCTGTTCACATTCAGGATTGGTCCTTGATATTGAAGCGGACTTGATCCTAAAAATAAAGGTCAAGGTCCTAACTTTAGAAAAAGGGGGCCATGTTGAGGAAGGAGAACCTGGAACAACCTTACCAGTTGAGTAATTACTGTTTTCTTCTATTTCTGTTTTTCTCTCTATTTTGCCCTTATTTTCATTATAGGAATAAGCAGGATTGATATAAGTGGCTAGCAGAGTAATGAAAGAACAGAATAGATCAATAGCTTGACCAGATCCTCACTTGTTCATCCTGATGTGCATGGTTCCCTCCAGTTCTGTATGGTTCTTTGTAGCACCTTTTTAGCACACTGCACTGTTCCCAAATGTGACCTTGGTTGTCTCTCAATTGAATTTAGTGTACCACCCCCACCACTACACCCAAATGCACAGCTTCAGGCTGCCTCAGAGTTTGCCTGGGCTCACAAACCTTTCACATCAGTACTCCAATGTGGCCAACCGGTGTGACCCAGCTTTTTAAACAGGATTCAGACAGGTTTCATGGCAATGAATGTAACTATGCCAGCTTCAAATGATGGATCTTAATGTTTCTTAGAATGTAAAGATGTGTCATGGGTATGATCTTCCTACTCAAAGGAGAGAAATATTTCCTATATAATACATATAATTAGAGAAATTAAGGTATATTCTTTTACACAGAAATAGGGAAATACAAATTAATTTTGAAAAGTAGGAAGAGAAAAAAGATAAAATCTTTTATTTAGCAAAATGGTAATTTTATAAGGTAAAACAAACATAGCTATAAGTAACATATCATGTTTTAAAATAAATCTTGAATGAAAGTCTGGAGGTCTATACAAAAAGAAATATTCTGCCTCTGACTTGTTTTCTACCTGGACGAAAATGATATAATCTTCCTGTTCTCCATAAAATAAAGGGAGAAGAGCTAGACTAGATTAACTCCAAGGTCACTTTCAATACATAATTAAAATTATTATTTAAGAGGGATTTTTTAGGTCACAGTCTGATTTGTTTTAAGAATTGATGGAAAAATTTCAATTGCATTTTATCTTAGGACTAACCATACAGAAAAAAAATCTGTGGTTAATCATGAGAACCTCTATATTTTAAAAACATTAACAAGTACTATTTAAAAGTTTATCTTGTACCAGCACTTGTTAAGATTTTACCCGTGTGTTCCCATTTAATGCTTCCAATAGCCTTGCATTAGTTTTCTATGGCTACCATAACAAAGTACCACAGACTGGGTGGCTTAAACAACAAGAATGTATTTTCTCACAATTCTGGAGGCCAGAAGTCCGAGATTAAGGTATTGGCAAAGTTGGTTCCTTCCGAGAGCCGTGAGGGAAGGATCTTTTCCTGGCTTCTCTCCGTGGCTTGTAGTTGGCTGTCTTCTCCCTGTGTCTCTTCACATTGTATGCCCTCCGTACCTGTCTGTGTTCAAATTTCCTCTTCTTATAAAGGCGTCAGTCATATTGGATTAGTGCTCACCCTAATGATCTCATTTTAACTTACTTACCTCTGCAGAAACCCTACCTCATTCTGAGGTACTGAGGATTAGAATTTCAATATAAGGATTAGGGAGGGACATAATTCAGCCCATAACAAACCCTGTGAAATACTTACTTACTAGTATTTTCCTTTTTTGAAAAATAAAGAAACTAAAAAATGAGATGATTTGTCTTGGACCACACAGCTAGTACATAGATTTGAACCTAAGTCCATTAGTCGCAAACCTTAGTCCCTACCCTGAATTATTAGCCATTCTTGCTTTCAGACAATTACAATTATAAGGAATTGAAAGCTGCACTGCCTATGACTACAGTCACAGAAGCAAGTTATTTTGAGAGTTAAAACAGTCTTCAATGGAACTCAAGTGCGTGTTAATTATCAGAGGAAAAGGAAAAAAGAATACATGTTAACTTGCAAGAGATGAACATTTGGCCTTAAACTATGTAATTACTTATAAAATATATTTTTTTCTGATGATAAAAATAATGCATATCCATTGTAGTATTTGGACAATATGGAAATATATAAAGAAGAAAAGTTATAATCACACAAAATCCCATCCTTTAGAGCTAAATATTATTAATATTTTTCTTTCTTTCTAGTATTTTAGATAAATATATCTGATGCATTATAGTTTTAAAACTTGATTTTTTCACTAAAAATAGTATATAATTAACATTTCTTCTGCAATTCACTATTCTCTAATATCATAACATTTTTCTATAACTTTGTATATTGAAATAATTTCAGACCTATATAAAAGTTATAAAAAATACTACAGACACTCTGATTATTCACCTGGATTTCCCAAATGTTAATACTTAACCATATTTTTCTTATTCTTGCTGTTCTGGGTGTGTGCATGTGTGTTTCCTAAGAACAAAAGCATTGAATTACACAACCATGGTGCAATTATGAATATTAAGAAATTAACATTGATAGAGGGCTATTATCTAATATATAGATCATATTCAAATTTTGCACATTGTCCCAATGATGTCATTTATAGCAAAAGAAGAAACTGCTGTAGGATTTCGTCCAGGTTCTCACATTACATTCAGTTCTCCCCAGCCTTAAACCCTTTAAACTTGAACAGCTCTTAGATCTGACTTTGTTTTTCACAGCTCTGATAATTTTAAAGAGTACAGGCCAGTTATCTTGTAGGTCACAATTTTCCATTTGGGTTTTATTATATTTCCTCACAATTCTATTCAGTTTCTGCACTTTTGGCGAGAATACTACCAAGTGATGTCTTGTCTGTCTCAACATAATCTATCAGGAGGTACATGATGTTGGCTTACCTGATTACCTATGATATTAAATTTGATTATTTTATTAAAATTGTGTCTGCTGGCTTTATTCATAGGAAAAGTATACCATGTGGCATTGACAAATATAGACAAATAGAGCAGAATAAAAAAATCCAGAAACAAAACCACACATATATGGTCAATGGATTTATTTATTTATTTATTTATTTTGGTGACAAAGATTGGCCCTGAGCTAATATATCTGCCAATCTTCCTCTATTTTATATGTGGGTTGCCACCACAGCATGGTTTGATGAGTGGTGTAGGTAGGTCCATGCCTGGGATCCAAACCCACTAACCCCAGGCGGCCAAAGCTGACTGTAGGAACTTGACCACTATGCCAGTGTGCCAGCCCCAAAGGATTTTTGACGTATATGCCAGGCAATAGAGTGGGGACAATTTTTTTCAACCAATTGTGCTGGAAAAATTGCAAAACTATATGAAAAAATGTGCATAAATCCTGACCTCAAAACATATGTAAAAATAACTCAAAATGGATTTTATATCTAACTGTATGAGCTCTAATTATAAAATGTCTAGAAGAAAACACATGAGAAAATTTTAGTGACTTTGACTTTGACAAATACTTCTTAAACAAGACAGAAAAAATCCAAGCTATAAAGGAAAAAACTCAATAAATTGAACTTCATCAAAATTAAACATTTTTTCTCTTAAAAGACACTGTTTTAAAAAATGAATGACAAACTACAGACAAGAAATTTTTGCAAAACATATATCTGACAAATGATTTGTATCCAGAATATCTATAATGTATAAATAGCTCTTACAACACAATAATAAAGTAAACATCCAAATTTTTAAAAAATGAGCAAAGAATTTGAACAGATATTTCAAAAAGAAGATATACAGATGGCAAGCAAGTACATAAAAAATATGGTCAATATCATTAATCATCAGGAAAGGGCAAATTAAAACCAAGATAAAATGTCAATGCACTCAAAATTCAAAATGGAAAAGACTGACTATATCAAGTTGTGGCAAAGATGTGAAGGAACTAGAATGCTTCTACACTGAGGTGGAAATGTAAAATGATATCACTTTGAAAGAATTTGTTAGTTTCTCAAACATTAAACATACACACATACTATAAGACCTAGTCATTCCACTCTATATATTTCTCCAAGAGAAAGACTTATAAATAAAAAAATGTCTTTGAGATTTTGATAGGGATTACATTGAATTTGTAGATTGGTTTCAGTGTTTTTACCATATTAATTCTTCTAATCCATGAGCATGGGATGACTTTCCATTTAGCTGTGTCTGCTTTAATTTCTTGCATCATTGTTTTATAGTTTTCAGTGTACAAGTATTTTGCTGCCCTGATTAGGTTTATTCCTAAGTATTTTATTCATTTGGTGCTACTGTAAATAGTATTGTTTTCTCAATTTCCTTTTGAGACAGTTCATTGTTGGTGTATAAAAATGCAAATGATATTTGTAAGTTGATTTTGTATCCTGGAACTTTACTGAATTTGTTTATTAGTTCTAATAGGTTTTTTTTGTGTGTGGAGTCTTTAGGATTTTCTACATAAAATGTCATGTCATCTGCAAGCAGAGATAATTTTACTTCTTCCTTTCTGTTTTGGATGCCTTTTATTTATTTTCTTGCCTAATTGCTCTGGCTAGGGCTTCTACTACTACGTTGAATGTAAGTGGTAAGAGTAGGCATCTTTGCCTTATTAAAGATCTTATCATCATATCATTGAGTATGATGTTAGCTGTGGACTTTTCATATATTTCCTTTATTGTGCTCTTTCTAAGCTCTTTCTATACTTAATGTTTTTTAATGAAAGGATATTGAAGCTTTTCAAATAGTTTTTCTACATCTATTGAGGTGATCATGTGATTTTTGTTCTTCATTCTGTTAATATGCTGAAAATATTCCCAAGCCATATATCTGATAAGTGGTTAATTTCCAAAATATGTAAGGAATTCCTACAACTCAATAACAAAAAAATCAAAGGAATTAAAGCAACAATGAGATACCACTACACATCTATTAGAGTTGCCAAAATCTGAAACCCTGACAACACAAAATACCAGCAAGGATGTGGAGCAACAGGAACTCCCATTCGCTGTGGGCAGGAATGCAAAATTGCACAGCCACTTTGGAATAGAGTTTGGCAGTTTCTTACAAAACTAAGCATACTCTTACCATACAATCCAACAGCCATGCAACTTGGTATTTAATCAAAGGAGTTGAAAACTTATGAGCACACAAAAACTTGTACACAGATGTTTATAGCAGCTTTATTTATAATGGCTAAAATTTAGAAGCAACCAAGACATCTTTCAGTAGGTTGATGGATAAACAAACTGCAGTATATCCAGGCAATGGACTATTCAGCACTAAGGAGAAATGAGCTATTGAGCCATGAAAAGACATGGAGGAAACTTAAATGCATATTATTGAGTTAAAGAAGAAAAAGCTGAAAAGGCTACGTACTACATTATTCCAATTATATGGCAATCTGGAAAAAGCAAAACTACGGAGACAGTAAAAAGATCAGTGGTTACCAGGGGTAGGAGTGGGGAAGAGAGTAATAGGCAGAGTACAGAGGATATTTAGGGCAGTGAAAATGCTCTGTATGATATTATAATGATGTGTGTCTGTCATTATACATTTGTCCAAACCCATAGTATGTACAACACCAAGAGTGAGCCCTAGGGTAAACTATGGACTCAGGTTATTATGATGTGTCAATGTAAGTTCATTCTTCATAAGAAATGTACCATTCTAGTGAGTGATGTTGATAACAGGGGGGGCTCTGCATGTGTGGGGTCAGAGGTATATGGGAAATCTCTGTTCATTCCTCTCAATTTTATCATAAACCTAAAACTTCTCCAAAAAAATTTAAATTTTTTTAATGGTAAAAATTCAGAGTTAAAACTTTCTTTAAAAAATGGGCAAAGGACCTAAATAAACACTTCTTCAGGTAAGACATACAAATGGCCACGAGGTACATGAAAAGGTGCTGAACATCACTAATAATCAGGGGAAATACAAATCAAAACCATAAGATATCACCTCACATCTATTAGGATAGCTATTAAAAAAAAGATAAAAGTGTTGGAGAGGTTGTGGAGAAATTGGAAGCTTTGTATGCTGGGAATGTAAATTGGTGCAGCTGCTATGGAAACAGTATGAAGGTTCCTCAAAAAATTAGAAATAGAACAGTCATATGATCCAGTGATCCTACTTCTGGTTATATATCCTAAAGAATTGAAATCAGAATCCCATAAGATATCTGCACTCTCATGCTCATTACAGCATTATTTTTGGGTTTTTTGGCATTACAATAGTCAAGATATGGAAACAACCCAAACATCCATCAACAGGTAAATGGATAAAGAAAATGTCGTATATACCTACAATGGAATATTATTCAACCTTAAAAAAGAAGGAAATCCTACCATTTGTGACAATATGAATAGACTTAGAAGACATTAAGGAGGACCAGGAAGGCATAAGCCAAGTGAAATAAGTCAGTCACAGTAGGACAAATATTGCATGACTCCTCTTGCATGAAGCACCTAAAATAGTCAAATGTGTAGAAGTAGCCAAGAGAAAGGTGGTAACCAGAAGATGGGGGAGGAAGATTTAGAAAGTAGTTGTTATTCAATGGATATAAAGGCACAGTTATACAAGTCAGGTTAGTTTCAGAGATGTGCTGTATAACACAATGCCTATAGTTAACAAGATACTGTGCACTTAAAAATTTGTTAAAAGGATTGATCTCATGTTAAGTTTTCTTACCACAAAAAAGTATGAAAAACAGCAAAGCAGCACAAGGAAACTTTTGGAGGTGATATATATGTTTATTACCTTAATTGTGGTGATGGTAACACCACACCAAATTGTATACATTAATTTTGTGCAGTTTTTTGCATACCAATTATATCTCAATAAAACTGGGGAAAAAAGACTTGTAAAGAAATGTTCATAGTAACTTTATTTTTAATGAAGTAAACAGATCATATATCTGTCAACATGTAACTGGATGAACAAATTTTGGTGTATCCATACAATGGGATGGCACTCAGCAATAAAAATGAATGAACTCTTGATACATGCAACAACATGGAGATAATAGCTATGCTGAGGGGAAGAAGTCAGACCCTCTCCTCCACAATGTACATAGTGTAAGATTCCATGTCTATAAAATTCAAAAATAAATGCAAACTAATCTATAATTACAGAGAGCAGAACATTGGTTGCTTGAGGATGAGAATGACAAGGGGAAGGAGAAGAGAGAGGGAGGGATTATAGAGGGGCATAAGGAGACTTTTGGAAGTAATGGATATGTGCATTATGTAGTACTGGTGGTGGTTTCATGAGTGAATACATATATCGAAATCATCATGGTGTTCACTTTAAATATGTATGGTTTATTGTATCTCAATTATACTTTTAAAAAGCTGAAAAAAATTAGTGAATCTAAAATATTTTTAAAAGATTTTAAATTTTTATAAAAAATTTAAATTTTAATAATTTCAACAGATAAATATACATAACTGAAAATATTTTAAAAGAAAAAACATTAGGGCGGCAGCCCAGTGGCACAGTGGTTGAGTTCAGTACACTCCACTTCGGTGGCCCAGGGTTTGCAGGTTCAGATCCTGGGCGTGGACCTACACCACTCATCAAACCATGCTGTGGCAGCATCCCACATACTAAATAGAGGAAGATGGGCATAGATGTTAGCCCAGGGTTACTCTTACTCAAGAAAAAAGAGGAAGATTGACAACAAGTGTTAGCTAAGGGCCAATCTTCCTCACCAAAAAAAAAATAATAATAATAATAATTAATAGGACAAATGAGAAGGCAAGGAATCCCAGGGAGGGAAAACAGCAAGTACAAAGGCCCTGGGGCAGGACAGAACTTTCCAGTAAGCAAAAGGAGACTAATGTGGCTGAAATGCTATGAGAGAGGACTGGAGTCAGATGAGGTTGGAGAGGCCAGCAGATATCAGTTCCTACAGGACTTTATGAGCCTCTTTTTTTTTTTTTTTTAAAGATTTTGCATACTCCGTTAAATGCAGAGATCTAAGTAAGAAGGATTGTGAAAGATTACTCTGGCTTGTAAACAGAAAATAACTTCAAGGAGGACAGTAGAAGACAGGTGACCAGTAGAAAGTCTCTTTTAGCAACACAATTGAGAAACGATGATGACTTACACTTGGGTAGTGGCAGTGGAGATGGAAAGAAACAGGCAGAGCCAACCTATATTATGGAGAGAGAAGTAACAGTACTCGGGTCAGATATGGGGAATGAGGATCAGAGAAATGAGAGGAAAATTTCCAGTTTACTATCTTGAGAAAGTGAGAAAATGAAGTGCCAAATAGTAAGATAAAAATTTTGAAGAAGGAGAAATTTGTAAAGAAGATATCAAAAATCCAGTTTTGAACACAACAACTTTGAGAAAGCTGTAAGATATCTAAGTGAAATTGATGCAAAGGTAAGTGGATTTATGAAAGTCAGTGTCCTAAAGCATGATCCGTATTGAAGATACAGATGTGTACCTAAGTGGTTGACCCAGTCTCTGATTATTTCCTTAGTCCACATATTTTAAAAATAGAAATTCTCTGTGAATACTTTTAAGAATATTAATATTTTAATGATATGGATATACTTTGGAGAAAGGCTACACTCCTCTATATACTCTCTTGCAGTGTAAAGTGAATCCCTAGCTGTGTAAAAAAATGTTTGCCCTGCAAGAGCCTTGTCAGGGTGTTCATACCTATTTCAATTATAATTTTTTTACTTAAGCCAGTCAAGTCATTTCATTTGATATGAGTGTAAAGAGACCAGATTAACTAAAGATCAATATGGAATTATTATTATTATTATTATTATTATGCCTAGTGTATTTCAAGTTGCTTTACTTCTGGTTAACCACTTTAACAAAGAGTTCTTTAGAATATTAGACTCTACATAAACTAGAAATTTTGTGGTCCAGAGAAATCGTGGTAAAAACCAGCCTAGGGTCCACGCTTGGTAATTCCAAAAGATGTACTCAAACATATGCAATTATAGATTAGTTGCATACCAGCGAAATTTTAGTTACACTAAAGTGAACACTGGAGACCTGTAGGCCACTCTTCTTACTGAGGACATAGATGAGCTTTAGGGTTGATAAACTGATCTGCCCGAGATGCACAAACTCATGATAGGAGTTTAGAAAATCAACTCTTTCAACTCTCTCCTCCACAAGTTCATCATGCTCAATAGAGAAGTCTTCTGACAGTGTTGGATACAAGCATAAAAATTCAGGCTAAAGAGGACAAAGTCAAATTACGATAAATATCTGTAGGCTAAAGCCTTTAGGAAATAATTCCAGAAAGATTCATAATTTTCTCTCCACCCATCTCCAAAAGTTTGCCCATTGAAGATCACTTCTAAAGGAGTTTTCCTTCTGTAGGAATGGAGATGGCTTTTGGATACCATACCTCACAGAACATGACCTATTTTAAGGCTAAGTTCTCTCCTTTAAAAGTACAATCAAGAGAGAAGTCAAGATGACGGCGTAGGCAGACTCTGAACTCACCTCCTCCCACAGACACAGCCAATTTACAACTACTCTTGGAAAAATTATCCCTGAGAGAGAAGTGAAAACTGGATATGAGGACCTCCTGCAACAAACGACAATCCTAATGGAGGTGGAAGAGGCAGAAATTCCCTTCTGGAGAGAAAAAACACCACCTTCACAAGCCACAGCAGCTTACGGCCGCACAGGAGCAGCCCTCCCTGGAGGAGCAGGGCCCTGAGCTGGGGAGCGCCCCTGCTGTGGGCATTTTTTGGACCCAGCACAATCTAGACGAGTGGCATAATATCTGACTTTGCCTGCTACTAAAACATTGGGGAGTACCCCCAGAAAAGCTGGTGCAGAAAGAAATTAAAATCAGCTCTTAAAGGGCCCATGCACAAACTCACCCATTTCAGAAAGCAACCTAAAATCAGCAGAAAGAAAGACGCACAACCCTTTGGGGAAAAGAGACTCACCTGATAGGCTCTGAGTGCATCTCGGTGAGAGGTGAGACCTCTCCAAGGACTGGGACATTGGCGGCGGCCATTGTTGTGATCTGTTGTGGGCGTGCTGACGCAGAGCCCGGCAGATGCCATTGGAGTTCTCCCTGAGGCCTGCTAGCCCAGAGTCTGCCCCACCCACTAGAGCACTGATTTAATCCAGCTCAGCCAGGGCAGGCAGCCCACACTAGGGACTGGCCCCATCCAACAACAAGCCCTTGGGCAACTTGTGGGCCTGATAAAGGAGCTGCCTGGATTCTCCACAGCCTGGTGACTGGGGCTGCCTCTGTAGGGCAGGATGTGTGCAAGGAGTGGGTGGAGAGTGTGGAGCGGTGGTGGAGAGTGTGGGGTTCCCACCTTGGAGAGACTGGCTCAACTTCAGGAGGTCGGGGCGTGCACACAGGGCAGGACTGTGTTGACTGTGTGTGTGGATCTGTAGGTGGTGGGGCTTCTCAGCTGCAGAAGACTTGTGCTTCTCAAAGAGTGACATAGGGGTTTGGCCCCACCTTCCAAAGCCTGAAACAATTGTGTGCTCCTGTGCCTGAGGCCAGCCCCACATGGCTGCAATCCTCAGAGAGTTGACAAGGGACCTAAAGACTAGAAGCTTATAGCAATTGTAATCCCCTGAGCCTAACAACCTGCCACGCTGGGGGCCTACTCACTTAATAGAAATACAGCAACAGGAATGTGCTATTAGATCTTGCAGCCAACTGTGCTGGGACACCCCACACCCAATAAAGGGACTGAAGGGCCCACAACAACTACATGCAGCTGAGCATTACAATAGCTGGCCAGGTGCATAGCTCAGCCTCCCTGAGCACCTACAGGAAGAACAACCTTGCCACAACAGAAAGACACATGTAGCCCACACAGGGGTCACTCCTGGAACATTTGCAACTGGAGAGGAGAGGGAAGCACACTGCCAGGCCTCCTAAGGCATCACTTATATAAGGTCACCTCTCGAGAGCAGGAGACATAGCCACCTACCTAATAAATAGACAGAAGCACAGGGAAAGAGGCATAATGAGGAGGCAAAGGAATAAGTTCCAAGTAAGGGAACAGGGCAAAACCCCAGAAAAGGAACTAAGTGAAACAGAAATGAGCAACCTACCCAACAGAGGGTTCAAACAGAGTGTTAAGGATGCTCACTGATGTGGGAAGAAGAATGGATGAACTCAGTGAGAATGTCAACAAAGAAATGGAAGATATAAAAAAGAACCAATCAGAAATGAAGAATACAATACTGGAAATGAAAAATTTACTAGAGGGAGTCACTGGTTCGGATCCCGGGCACACACCGATGCACCGCTTGTTAAACCATGCTGTGGTAACGTCCCATATAAAGTAGAGGAAGATGGGCACGGATTTTAGCCCAGGGCCATTCTTCCTCAGCAAAAAAGAGGAGGGTTGGCATCGGATGTAAGCTCAGGGCTGGTGTTCCTCATAAAAAAAAAAAAATCACTAGAGAGACTCAAAAGCAGAATAGAGGATACAGAAGGATGGATCTGTGAGCTGGATGAAAGACTAGAAGGAATCACCCAAGCTGAACAGATAAAAGAAAAAAGAATTAAAAAGAGTGAAGACAGTCCAAGGGACCTCTGGGACAACAGCAAGTGCACTAACATCCATGTTATAGGTGTACCAGAAGGAGAAGAGCAAGACAAAAGGGCAGAGAATCTATTTGAAGAAATAATTGCTGAAAACTTTCCTAACTAAGGAAGGAAACAGATATCCAGGTACAGGAATCACAGAGAGCACCAAACAAGATAAACCCAAAGAGACCCACACCAAGACACATCATAATTAAAATGTCCAGAATTAAAGATAAAGAGACAATCCTAAAAGCTGCAAGAGAAAGACAAGTTACATAGAAAGGAAACCCCATAAGGCTATCAGGTGACTTCTCAGCAGAAACCTTATAGGCTAGAAGAGGGTGGCATGATATATTTAAAGTGATAATAGGAAAAAAATCTACAGCCAAGAATACTCTACCCAACGAGGTTATCATTCAAAATGGAAAGAGAGATAAAAAGTTTCCCAGACAAGCAAAAATTAAAGGAGTTTGTCACCAAGAAACCAGTGCTACAAGAAATGTTAAAGGGACTGATTTAAGGGGAAAAGAGAAGACCACAAATAGGAAAAAATATCTATTTCCATGATAAGAACATAATGGATACAAATGCACAAAAAAGAGGTTAGATATGATATCAAAAACATAAAAGGAGGGAGGAGGGGAGTTAAAGAGTACAGCTTTCAGACAGAGGTCAAACTAAAGTGACCATCAATTCTGTATAGAAGAAGAAAGGAACAGAGAAGGACTACTAAAACACCAAGAATAAAAAGTTAAAAAATGGCAGTAAGTCCATATTTATCAATAGCTACTTTAAATGTTAATGGACTAAATTCTCCAATTAAAAGGCATAGCGTGGCTGACTGGATAAAAAAACAAGACCCATATATATGCTGTACACAAGAGACATATTTCAGACCTAAAGACACTCACAAACTGAAAGTAAAGGGTTGGAAAAAGATACTGCATGCTAATGGCAATGAAAAGAAAGCTGGGGTAGCAATACTCATATCAGACAAAATAGACTTTAAAACAAAAACAGTAAAAAGAGAAAGAAGGGCACTACATAGTGATCAAGGGAAAAATCAAGCAAGAAGACACACACTTGTAAATATCTATGCACCCAAAGTAGGAGCACCTAAATTTATAAAGCAATTATTAACAGACATAAAAACAGAAATAGACAGTAACACAATAATAGTAGGGGACTTTAACACTCCCCTTACACTAACGGATAGATCATCCAAACAGAAGATCAATAAGGAAACATTGGCCTTAAATGACACACTAGAACAGATGGACCTAGTAGATATATACAGAACATTCAATCCAAAAACTGAAGAATACACATTCTTTTCAATGCACATGGAACATTCTCCAGGATTTATCACATATTAGCCACAAAAAAAGTCTCCATAAATATAAGAAGATTGAAATAATACCTAGCTTCTTTTCTTACCACAATGATATGAAACTAGAAATCAACTATAGGAAGAAAATCAGAAAAGCCACAAATATGTGGTGATTAAACAAAATTCTACAGAGCAACGACTGGGTCAATGAAATCAAAGGAGAAATCAAAAAATACCTGGAGACAAATGAAAATGAAAATATGACATGACAGAACTTGTGGGATACAGCAAAGCGGTTCTAAGAGGGAAGTTTACAGCAATACAGGCCTATCTCAACAAACAAGAAAAATATCAAATAAACAATCTAACAATGCACCTAAAGGAACTGGAAAAAGAAGAATAAACAAAGCCCAAAATCAGTAGAAGAAGGGAAATAATAAAAATCAGAGCAGAAATAAATGAAATAGAGACTAAAAAAAAAAAATAGAAAAAATTAATAAAACCTAGAGCTGCTTCTTTGAAAAGATAAAAAAAAATTGACAAACCTTTAGCTAGACTCACCAAGAAAAAAAGACAGAAGGCACAAATAAGTAAAATCAGAAATAAAAGAGGAGCAATTACAATGGACACCTCAGAAATACAAAAGATTATAAGAGAATACTATGAAAATCTATATGTCAACCAATTTGACAATCTGAAAGAAATGGATAATTTCTTAGAATCATACAACCTTCCAAAACTGGACCAAGAAGAAATGGAGAATTTGAATAGGCCAATCAACAATAAGGAGATTGAAACTGTAATCAAAAACCTCCCCAAAAATAAAAGTCCAGGACCAGATGGCTTCCCTGATGAATTCTACCAAACATTCAAAGAAGACTTAATACCTATCCTTCTCAAACTCTTCCAAAAAATTGAGGAGGTGGGGAAGCTCCCTAACTCATTCTACGAAGTTGACATTACCCTGATACCAAAACCAGACAAGGACAACACAAAAAAAGAAAATTACAGGGCGTTATCACTGATGAACATCGATGCAAAAATCTTCAACAAAATACTAGCAAATTTCATACAAAAATATATTAAAAAGATTATACACCATGATCAGGTGGGATTTATACCAAGCATGCAGGGATGGTTCAACATTCGCAAATCAATCAACATGATACACCACATTAATAAAATGAAGAATAAAAATCACACGATCATCTCAATAGATGCAGAGAAAGCATTTGACAAGATACAGCATCCATATATGACAAAAACTCTGAATAAAATGGGGATAGAAGGAAAGTACCTCAACATAATAAAGACCATATATGAGAAACCCACAGCTAATATCATCCTCAATGGTGAAAAACTGAAAGCTATCCCTCTAAGAACAGGAACCAGACAAGGATGCCCACTGTCACCACTCCTATTTAACATAGTACTGGAAGTCCTAGCCAGAGCAATCAGGCAAGAGAAAGAAATAAAGGGATCCAAATTGGAAAGGAAGAAGTGAAACTGTCACTATTTGCAGATGACATGATTTTATATATAGAAAACCCTAAAGAATCCACCAGAAAACTTTTAGAAGTAATAAACGAATATGGTAAAGTTGCAGGATACAAAATCAACATACAAAAATCAGTTGCATTTCTGTACACTAACAACGAAGTAGCAGAAAGAGAAATTAAGAATACCATCCCATTTACAATTGCAACAAAAAGAATAAAATACCTGGGAATAAACTTAACCAAAGAGGTGAAAGAGCTGTACACTGAAAACTATAAAACATTGCTGAAAGAAATTGAAGAAGACACAAAGAAATGGAAAGATATTCTATGCTCTTGGTTTGGAAGAATTAGCATAGTTAAGATGTTCCTAAAGCCATCTGTAGATTCAATGCAATCCCTATCAAAGTTCCAACAACATTTTTCACAGAAATAGAACAAAGAATCCTAAAATTTATATGGAACAACAAAAGACCCCGAATAGCTAAAGGAATCCTGAGAAAAAAGAACAAAGCTGGAGCCATCACACTCCCTGATTTCAAAATATACTACAAAGCTACAGTAAGCAAAACAGCAAGGTTCTGGCACAAAAACAGACACACAGATCAATGGAATAGAATCGAAAGCTCAGAAATAAACCCACACATCTATGGACAGCTAATCTTCGACAAAGGAGCCAAGAACATACACTGGAGAAAGGAAAGTCTCTTCAACAAATGGTGTTGGGAAAACTGGATAGCCACATGCAAAAAACAAAAAATGAAAATAGACCATTACCTTACACCATACACAAAAATTAACTCAAAATGGATTAAAGACTTGGATGTAAGACCTGAAAGAATGAAAATTCTAGAAGAAAACATAGGCAGTAAGCTCTACACCATCGGTCTTAGCAACATATTTTCAAGCACCATGTCTGACCGGTCAAGAGAAACCATAGAAAAAATAAACAAATGAGACTACATCAAACTAAAAAGCTTCTGCACAGCAAAGGAAACCATCAACAAAATGAAAGTCTCACAAGAAAAAAAAAAACAAAAAACGAAAGTCAACCTAACAATTAGTAGAAGATATTTGCAAACTATAGACCTGATAAGAGGTTAATCTCAAAAATATATAAAGAACTCATGCATCTCAACAAGAAAAAAACTAACAATCCAATTAAAAAAAGGGAAAAATACATGAACAGACATTTCTCCAAAGAAGATATACAGATGACCAACAGGCGCATGAAATATGTTCAGCATCGTTAATTATAAGGGAAATGCAAATCAAAACTACAATGAGATATCACCTTACACCTGTCAGAAGGGCTATAATTAACAAGACAGGAAACAAGTGTTGGAGAGGGTGTGGAGAGAAGGGAACTCTCATACACTGCTGGTGGGAGTGCAAACTGGTACAGCCACTATGGAAAGCAGTATGGAGATTCCTCAAAAAATTAAGGACAGAACTACCATACGATCCAGCTATTCCACTGATGGATATTTATCCAAAGAATGTGAAAACACCAATGCATAAAGATACATGCACCCTTGTGTTTATTGCAGCGTTATTCACAATAGCCAAGACTTGGAAGCAACCTAAATGCCCATCAGGGGACGAATGGATAAAGAAGATGTGTTATATATACACAATGAAATACTACACAGCCATAAGAAACGATGAAATCCAGCCATTTGTGACAACATGGATGGACATTGAGGGTAATATGCAAAGTGAAATATGTCAGAGGGAGAAGGTCAAATACTGTATGATCTCACTCATTAAGTAGTAGATAATAACAACAACAAACAAACATAGACACAGAGATTGGATTGGTAGTTACCAGAGGGGAAGGGGGGAGAGAGGAGGGGGAAAAGGATAATTAGGCACATGTGTGTGGTGATGGATTGTAATTAGTATTTGGGTTGTGAACATGAGAACATGATATAATCCATGCAGAAATAGAATTATAATGATGTACACCTGAAATTTATACAATGTTATAAACCAATGTTACCACAATAAACTAAAAAAATAGTAAAAATTAAATAAATAAAAGTACAATCATACTGCAAACATCTTCATTTTTTTCTCATTGGCTGGTTGGGGCAAACGAATGTCTTCCCGTTCTTTCCCTCATAAGCAAATGCTTCTACAACTGCAGCTAAGGAGATATCATCCTCTCAGTAAGCAGGTGATTCAATCAGTAAGCAGAAATTGAAGTTAATTGATGTGACACTGAAAACAAATTCCTCTTGTAGTTGCTACAGTGATGCAAATACTGAAACGTAAGAATGAGTGAACATTTATTTTTCTTATTTAATTGTACTTTCTCATCAGGCTCAGGTTCAAGGGACAGGACTACATGCGAATAAGGGTTTTAACACAATGTGGTAAACTTCTCCATTTAGTGATAGTTTTTCTATAACAATTACATTGAGGAAACATGTTTACAATGGACAATGGTTAAGAAATTTATCCAGAGTGGATGAGTTCAATTTAGTGTTAAGAAGTAAGTGTAAGCAAAGTGAAAGTCGTCACCATGGCTGAGAACACACAATACATGTAAAGATTATTGTCCTCAGACTCAGGTGTGATTTCTAATCCTTTATTAGCCTCAGTTTCCTCATCTATTAAATAGGGATACAGTGATGGTTAATTTCATGTGTCAACTTGACTGGGCTAAGGGATACCCAGATAACTGGTAAAACATTATTTCTGGGAGTGTCTGTGAGAAT
This sequence comes from Diceros bicornis minor, assembly GCF_020826845.1. Lineage (NCBI taxonomy): Eukaryota > Metazoa > Chordata > Mammalia > Perissodactyla > Rhinocerotidae > Diceros > Diceros bicornis. The sequence goes on along the minus strand of NC_080754.1, from coordinate 13,246,625 downwards.
GTTTCCTAAATAGATTAGCATTTGAATCATAGACTGAGTAGAGATCCAACCTCGCCAATGTGGCCATGCATCATCCAATCTGTTGAAGGGCCCAAATGGAACAAAGTGGTAAAGGAAGGGTGAATTCTTGCTTTCTCTTCTTGAGCTGGGACATCCATTTTCTCCTGCCCTTGGACATCAGGGCTCCTGGTTCTCAGGCATTTGGACTCCAGGACTTACAACAGCAGCTCCCTTCGTTCTCCAGACTTTGGCCTTGAACTGGGAGTCGCACCATCAACTCCTCTGGTTCTCAGGCCTTTGGACTCCGGCTAAATTATACCACTGGCTTTCCTGGTTCTTCAGCTGGCATACAGCAGATTGTGGGACTTCTTGGCCTTCCATAAGCACTCGAACCAATTCCTATAATAAATCTCCATATATATATACACATATACCTTCTATTGGTTCTGTTTCTCTGGAGAACCCTGACTAAAATAGCTACTGACAACAGTACCTACAGCTTAAGGAAGCTGTGAAGCTTCAACTTACGTAAAAATACTTAGCACGGTGACTGGAACATGGTAAGGACTTAATATATGCTAGTTTATTTTTATTGGATTTAGATTTTTAAAATTACTTTGCTAAAATACAATTATGGGAACACATTAATCTCATTTATCCACTTGCATCATTAAAATAATTTAACTAAGTAGATACTGTGTGCCAGGTACCAGTGTTACGTACCAATGATGGAAAGATGACTTTGACATAGCCCCTGCCCTCAAAGAGCTCTCAACCTGGTAAACTGATTTGAACTCTTATAAATATTCTTAGTCTTCAGCACAAAATTTAACATTTCATTACGTACAGTTTTGCACTGATGGTTCTCATTTTCTGTCAATTCATTAGATTATTTTCTATTCTATTAGGTCTTGTCTATTCAACAATCATAGTATTAAAGGATCTTCATTTCACTGAGGTCGGCCCCTCATTTAACACAGAAGGAAGCTGAGCTCTTGGGGTAGTGTGGGAGGAGGATGCAAGGGACAGTTTTGATCTCTCACAATCTCAGACTCAAAGCCATAGCCCAGGTCTCATACCTGTCCAGGACTCTTTTCCCTCTACAAATCACTAGATACTAAACCCTTAGGAGCAGGAAATTGCCCTGCACTCTGTGGCACTCTCTAAACCTGGAATTCCCCTGTTCTGACACCTGTAGGGGCATTGCTTTGGTAAACCACAACCTTTCTGTGTGGCCAGTTGAGAATAATTTTATAATCCACATTGTATCCCACTAATCTACGAATATAATTGAGGTCTCATTAAAAGGAAACTAAAATAATGGTTATTAGACCCTTCTCTCCTGATGCAAGACCTTAGTCTACCCTCTCTTCCTCCTCAACATCTGCTTCAGTTACTTGGAACATTCCCGTAGAAACAGATCGCAGGCTACTCATGTTCCTCTGCATTCTTCTTCAGGGTATCTTTCCTCAGGTGTTTTCCAGGGAATGCTCTGCCATCTGGCATGGCTGTCTCTTGTGCCTGCTCACTCCTGCTGCATTGAGGTCCATGGTGGAAGTTCTGAGTGTGTTTGTAAGTGTGGAGGTAACAGCGCAGGGCTGGGGTAGGGTGGTGAAATCTGCTCACCACAGGAGAACCTCAAGTGGCACGTCTTACGACAGATTCCCCCAGCATTTTATGAACACTTATTTAGCTGCTGATCTTTACTTCTCTCTCCCTTAGAGCTCCAAATCAGTCACTGAAACCCAGTGGGGCAGAACAGGGAAAGATGGTGAGGGCGAGGGGCAGATGAAATCTCAGCTGTCTTTCCTCTTGTCAGGTGCCCCCATGCTGTGTGGGGTAAAACAAAACAGAATAAAAAACAAAGAGCTTCTTTCTTCCTTAAACAACCAGACACAAAGTCCCCAGCCATATCAACTTATATATAGATGTCCACAGGGGTTATTGGCCACTAGTTCCATAAAAAAATACAAAATTCTAAATGTGGTTTCTCCTTAGATAAAACACCCTGCTAAATTGTTTTTACAAATGAAGAAATTAAATCTTAGCGAGGCAAAGTGACTTTCTCCGTATAACGAAACAAGTTGGTACTGGTGCTGGGATTGGTGTCCAGAATTAGGTCTGTGCCAATTGTCATTTCTAACAACTGTCTCATTATAAAATAAAAAGAAAAAAACTCCTCTCTGAATAATAATGAAATACTCTATTATGAACACGTGAGGTACATCATGTGATGAGTGATATATAAATATATATTTTCAAAGTTGACTCTTTATACCTGAAATGAGCCTCTACAGTGAGTCTGCTGGTTTTGATAACAATACCTTTTATGTGGATACAAAAAAAAAAAAAAAAGAGAGAGAGAGAGAAGGGAAAAGGAAATTAAGATTTCTTTACCTTCTATACAAACAATGCCTTGGAACAAATCCTATATTTCAGAAGCTTTAGGACATCCCAGCTATAGAATAAAACTACAAGAGGACAAATAGATCTTTTTTCCAACTTTCTTTTGAAACTGCCTTTGCCCTGTCCTTGCATACATAATGCATGTAATACTTCCACAGCAAACACACTCTGTATGTACAAGATAGATCAGCCAACTTCAAGAAGCTTACTGAATATATTTTCAAACTTTTTGTAGTTGTTGCTGTTAATGGAGCTGACTGAATTTACAAAGTAACTCACTCCAGGTTTTGCGTGGAAACAAGGTCATTGTCTCCATTACTTTGCTAAAATAACATTTTTGCTGTGATAGATGGGCAACCCATGATCCTGTGCGTAATTTTCCTTTTAAAATTCAGACAGATCCTCTCTCCTCAATCAGCTTTCTGATTTTGTAGTCTTCGTGATGCTTTAATAAAAAAGACCTTTCTTTTGTTTTAAAACAGTTGCTGCAATAATGCCTTTCTTTGTTTTTTAATCGGGTTAGTTCTCAAAACTAGTGGACTGTGTTCTGACGACCCCAGTGACCTAACTTCAAATGAGCAAGATAGTTCTTTTTCTTTTTAATGTATATGTTTCTTCTTCAGATCCAGTTAAAAACACTGCCTGCCAATACTTGTTGAGCCACTTCAGACTCTCAAAGCAGTTTGCCCTCTAATAGCATAAACTGAAAGACATCACTCAGCTGTAGTGAAATTCAATATTTAGGATTCTAAATGGTTTTTGCAAATGAAAGGGAAGTGTCACAGTAAAAATCGTTTCTGTACCTGTAAAGGGCATGGAAACTTTCATCACTTTTTTTCTTTTTGCTCCATATTTCAAATTCTTGTTAAATTTTTCAAATATGTTCAATGATTTTTCCTTTGTCAGGTGGGGATTTTAAATGATCAGTTTCAACAGGGAGCTCACGACATTTTTGCATCCTTACAAGTCACTGGAGTATCACTATAGAAACTTTAAATTACATTCTGATTTTTAAACGAAAGTAAAATGTCTTTTTCGAATTCCCTCTTATGCAGAGTTGCTGTCAGGTAAAAGCAGCCACAGGACTGGAGTGTGCTTGGCTTGGGTTCTGATGGCTCCAGCTCTTGGAGATTTTGAAAATTCTATCTGCCCTTGAGTGCTTGGCTGACCATAGAGAAATCAGAGAGAGTCAACTCCTTTGATAATGATTAACGTATTTATATTTGACTATTTAAAACACAGTAAAATCTATCAATATTTATATAGAAGTTGTCCCAGTGTTAAATATTCAAGTAACTAAGAAATATATACACGTATAAGGTTCAGAATGTAAAACATTTGTATTGTGACTGTTTTATTAGTGGAAAGTAAATTTTTAAAATTATGTATACTAAATCTTACAAATGTTATTAAAGAAACATTTCCCTTATTCCTCGTTCTTCATTAAATATGCAGATGTTAATAATATTGTCTTACAATTTTTGGTGCTTTTAACATTTCAAAACATCTATGTTCCTACGTATCTTTCTATATATTCTAAAATATTTCTGTTTTTCCTTCTTAAGATATTGTATAGAACAAGAACTATATGCCAGCTGCAAAAGGATACAAGTCTGGAAGCTTTTGAAAAGTATAATTCTTTTAAGAAAGATACAGACATCATTCGTTGTGAAGCAAGGATAAAATCATGCCCTTTATTCATTGTCAATGGGCCCGTTCTTCCAGAATACATTACTATCTTTTATCTAATAGCCTATTACAGACTGCAGAGCATGTAAAAGCAGTGATATTGCTCAAGGTCTACAGATTTCATTTTTTATTTCAATGCTATTATTAAATAACCCCTCAGATGGAAATTCAATACTGGCATGCTACATGATAAGCTATGTTAATAGCTCATGTTATGCAAGAATTGAGCAATTACTTGAAACTTAATAGTAGGCCTGTGAAAACGTGTAATTGGTCAGATTCTCATCCACAGTAATGTTACGTAGTTACCTTAGTGTTAGCAGATTAGAATGTGGTCCTTTGAAAAGAGCTCATGCTTCATGAGCTTACTACATGAGATTACTTACATGAGATTACTAAAGAGGGAATTCCTTTTCTATGGCTCTACTGGGATAAGAGAGATAAAAACACTTTAAGGAGTGGCTGGTTTGAACAGAAGTTGAAGTGCTAGAATTTGAGCCGTGGAAACGTGACAATTGTGATGTTCTTTAGTCTTATATGTGTATATGTCAGCTTGAAAGCAGAGCTTTCGGAGACTTTTTTGCGATAGGAGACATACCGCAGATGAGAAGGTTAATTTAAAAAGAAAAAAGATCCAAAATGTAAAAAGCCAAGAATGAAGAAGGAAAAATAATCACCGGCTGGCAGATTAAGTGTAATTATAATTAATGATGATGATGTTATTATATTCAGAAAGCAGTGATACAGGGAAATCACACTGGAACATAGAGCAATCATGAAAAGTTTGAAATGTTGGCTTATCAGGAGGAGTCATATAGTTGTGTACTCACCAAGTTGATATAGATTATTCTTGCAGCATTTCATAATTCATAGATAATATCTTTTGTTCTATACCAGAGAAAACAAATGTACCCTTAGATAAATCACTGAGCTAAAAATTAAATCAAGTGTAGCATTTACAAGGTAGTTTTAATTTGAAATTCTCAGCAAAACTTTATATATCCAATTGCATAAAATAGGCTAATGACTGACTTAGAGCTGTAGGAGACCACTTTGTATAGACTTTGATATTTCCAAGAAGATAGTCATACCCAGAGCAGTTACTCATCCAAGATCACAATAGCTAGTTAGCGTAAGAGTTAGGGGGAAATCCCAAGATTCTTGTTATACAGATCAGCGATGATTAAAACTGATTTTTAAGGTGGAGACTTTCAAGAATTTTTAGGTGAGATAACAGGGAGTACTTTTTATTAGACCTCCCATTGGGGAAAAACAATAACAGTTTTCCTCCAAATTGTTATCAAAGGATTATCTTCTCCTTGGACTTACTAGAACTACTTGCACATAGAGAGGGGACTGAGTGTATTCTAAATAACCTAAGATGTTCCAGAATTGTGTCTTTTACTAAAATTGTACAACTTACCTTCAAAGATCTAGAAAATTCCAGGACATCAAGTCATGAGGTATGGATCTTAGGATCTTAGGTATGGATCTAAGAAAGTCTGTGTGATAAAGTCTACAAGATGTCCAGATAGGTAGCTTCAGAGAGTTAATCTCATAATCTCAGGATTACATCTTTTCTATTAAATAAACTATCACATGTAATGCACTTAGAATAGTGCCTGGCACGTGGAAGGTACCATACAGGTGTGTTACTGTTGTTATTACATTTATGATCATCACCTTCATCTCGCTCTCTAATGTTCTCCTTGGTACTCTGAGCCTGACGTTCCTCAAGAACATGGAGAACTCCTAGCGTTTACATTGTGTATCGCTAATGCTGAGCACTTTGTCTGCTATACAAAAGGTAATCAAAAGTTACTTATTGAGTGAATACTGTTGAATACTCTCACAAGGGGCCAGCTTAACATATCTCTTTCTGTGTAAGATAAATCCAAATACGGCAACTTTGAACTCAGTCAAATTGCTATAAAGAGTCCAAGTATTTAAAGCGAAGGAAAGTAAGATAAGTGAACAAAAAAAATTTTACCCTGGGAAAGCAAAAAAAATGAAAAAGGACAGAATTTGTTATGAAGTATAAATTCGTGGCTCTTATACATGCACGTAATAGGCTGCATTATGGATCCTCAAAGATGTCCATGTCCTAATCCCCAGAACTGTGAATATGTTATCTTACATGGTAAAAGGGACTTTGCAGATGTGATTAAGTTAAGAATCTTGAGATGGGAAGATTATCCTGGATTATCTGGGGTCACCAATGTAACCACAAGGGTCCTTATAAGAAGGAGGCAGGATTCTAATCGGAATTAGAGAGGGAAGATGCAAACATGGAAGCAGAGGTCAGAGAGGAGAGAAGATGCTACTCTGCTGACTTTGAAGGTGGAGGAAGGGATGACGAGCCAAGGAATGTAGGCAAGCTCTAGCAGCTGAAAAAGGCAATGGAATGGATTCTGCCCTAGGGCTTCCATCAGGATGCAGACCTGCCAACACCTTGATTTTATCCCAGTGAAACAGATTTTGGACATCTGACTTCCAGAACTGTAGTGTAATCAATTTGTGCTGTTTTAAGCAACTAAGTCTGCAGTGATTTTTTTACAGCAGCAACAGAAAACTGAAACAATGCAGCATCTCTGTATATGAAGGCATATTTGATTTGATTTGATTTGATATGAAGTTACTAAGTTTCACGTCTTTGTAGTTGTGGTTCTTGCTTTGTCCATCCATCCATTCCAAGAAAGTGTCTTTCTTCTTCTTTGTTTTAAATGTACATTTGTATGTGACACCTGATTCTTCCCAGGCCTTATCAGTCCACGACCACTTCTATAGTCATGGCAATTATAATTCAGAATCCACTGGCCCTGGTCTCCACTTTGCAAAGGCTCCACCTCCAAAGTCTTCCTGGGAGTCTCCAGAGGCTGCCTTACATTTGCTCACAAAACACTTCTGCTGGAGGTCACACTGCACTCTGGACACCACAGTCCTCCAGAGGGCATCCCCAGCAGATGCATTGGTGGTGTTAGCATAGGTGCCACTGGACCCCTGCTGGATGCACCCACAAAATACTGGATCTTTTTGCAGTTTAAGTTGTGAAGAAAAAAAAACAGTATTCTGTTCTTGGTACTCTCCTGTGCTAAATGAGTCCCAAGGCAGTGTTCCCAATACATGACAGAGTTTTTAGTGAGACAGTTGTTTCATGTTTTATTTAGGTCCCCTCTGTTATCCATGGGGTCCAAATGTGAATTCAAGTTGGGGATGCCTGGGAGTCAATGGGAGTGAAGACTCCATGCTGTAATCACAATCACCCCCTCCCTGGAGAACCATGGCATTTGTACAACATCTAACTCCTTTGGCTTTGATCCTTCCTCCTCTAGGAAGCTTTCTCTCCCAGAAGTTAGCCCATTCTTTTTCCAAATGCTTTTGTATTCATTCCCTTTGCTCCATCTAGGAAGTTGTGGCTAGCTTTGAATATGGCTTGAAGTTTCTCAGACCCGATGAAAATCGACTTTTGGGAGGTGTTCTCCACCTGTTCACCAGTTATGACAATGTCACTGGAACTCAGCGTGGATTCACCTTTACCTCTATTTTTATTCTTGTCTAAGCCTTACGTATTTTTAATGACCTGGGAGCAACTGTTTAGTATGTTTCCTTACAGCATAAAGCCAGGATTATTGGCTGATCTATCTAAAAAGATTGCTATGTAAATAGTTTTGTGCTTAAAAAATATAATCTATTTTAAGTCCTCAGATCTGGCTTTTGTTGTCACAATATAAAGAATCCAATCCACCTGTGTATACTGTGTTTGCAAGAGTTATCATCACCTGCAGGATCTGTAAGAAGTGTTTATTCACCCTAATCAGGAGAAGTGGATTTGAGGTCTGCCCTGATTAGGTTAAGCCTGAGTAAATACTGGAAATGCTCACTGTGGCCAAAAATGGTTTGGTAAATCTAATGTTATCAGTGCTTTCAATTCCTTATAGCTGAATAATAAGCCCATTTGAAATAATAATTTCAACTTTAAACTAATTCAAACTAATAATAAAATTATTGAAACTAATAATTTCAACTTTATATTATTGCTCAGGCCTGTTGTGAAAACTTAGGAACAAACAATTGTTATTCCATGCTTTAATCAGGGAAATTGCTATCTACTCAGCAAGAACATTATGCTCTAGTAACAGCTCTGTCTCTGTATTATTTATCTACTGTTACATAACAAATTTACCCAAATATTAGCAGCTTAAAACAATAAGAAAGTATTATCTCACACAGTCTCTGGGGCCAGGAATCTGGAAGCAGCTTAGCTGGATTGTTCTGACTCAGAGTCTCTCATGAGGTTGTGATCAAGCTGATGCTTGGGAGACCATTCATCTGCAGACTTGACTGGGGATGGAAGTTCTACCTCCAAACTTACTCACATGGCTGTTGGCAGAAGGCTTCACTTCTCTGCCAATTGAGCCTCTCCATTTGGCTGCTTATGATTTGGAAGCTGGCTTCCTACAGAGTGAATGGGGGAGAGGAGAGAGTGAGAGAGAAAGAAAGAGAACACTGACTTTAACGACCTACGTTTCAGAGTCTGACACCACCACTTCCACTTATGATATTCATTAGAAGCAAATGATTCAGTCGAGCCCACACAACAGGAGGGGCTTATGTAAGGGCATGAATATCGGGAGGTGGGTGTCGTTGGGCACCATATTGGTTGGTGGCTACCACAGTCACCAACTTGCTAACTGAACATGAGCAAGACACTATGCCTCTTGGAGCCTTCATTTTCTCCTCTTACAAGTTCAGGGATTTTACTAGGTAACCTCTTCTACATCTATGTGAGCTCTCTAAGGAGATAATGTCCTGGGAATGATTACATGGTGGAGGACTTGGACAGATGCGTATTCAGTGAAGGAGAGAGTTTAGCTTTAGCACCTTTACCACAATTCCCCAAAGTGACTGCTGAATTGTTTTCATTTTTGTTTTGTACCATCTTACACATGTTCCAAAGATACCTTCCAATGATCAATAGCAATTGTAATTAAGTATCATAGATTATTTTACATATTACTTTTTTAAGGATCATTTCTCAAATCCCCTCACCTTACCATTAAGGAACTTGAGAACAAGAATTATTTCATATGTTACTACAAGTCACAAGGCTGATTATGGGCATTTATCTTTGTACAACATTGTATGTAAAGGACTATTTCTGCTAATGAAATAAAATAAATAACACGTATTGAGAATTACATGTTACTATGTGCCTTGCATTCTTCTAAGCATTCTTTTAATTCTCCCAACAATCTTAGTGAGGTAGAACCAAAATGATATGCTTTGGTCACACATTTATGCCATGGTACAGTCAGGATTTGATACCAGACAGTCTGGCCCCCAAACCCAGGCTCTCAACACCTATATTCTACTGTGTATAGAGAGGCTACAGAACTTGCACATCATCATCAAGCAAATTCAAGGAGAGGACCGCATTGGGAAGGCAGCCTACTTATGCAGTTACACACCCCGGGGAATTCACACTCACAGCAGATGTGGTGGTGGTTCTGGAATGACTCAACTCTTCTTTACGTGTATTCAGATCCCAAACTCCAGGAAAATAAAGAGGCTGACTGCCTCAGATCTAAATTAGGGTTTTAAGTACATCAGACATTCCTAAATTTTAGGAAGTCAATGTGAACCCCAGTTTCTTAATTACATGTCAAACTTAGTAATTTTATGTTCCAAAAGCACATAGTTTCCCTGTTGCTATAGTGTCTGTCAGATAGGATGATTTAATCTTTTGTCCAGCATGTTAAGAAGGAGCCGGGTTTCAGTGTGGGATAAATGATGGCAGTAGCTAGGTATGAGTTGACAGACACTAGTTCAGTAAACACCAATTATTTCTCCTGTTTTTGTTTTCAGAGTGATTCACATGCTAGAGAATCCCTGGAATAGCTTACAATGAGGTACACAGGATAACTAAAGCTTCTCTGAAGGGTTTTTTCAGTATTTGTTCTGTTGTGTAGATCTACTCAACAATTCAGAGAAAATTCTGAGCATATTTGCTGGCCGCTTCAGTGGAAACAGCAGAGAGCACATAGCTGTTATCTAATGCTTTGAGGAAATAGTCATCTTCACTAGAATACTGCCTCTGAATTTTCTTCATCTTAAATATGTTTAATACAAATTAATACTGGGAGTATTTAACCACAATTTAATGTATTGAGCATGGATGGTCAGACAAAATACAGAACACCCACTTAAATTTGCATTTCAGATAAACAACAAATAAATATTTAATATAAAATATTTGGTACATATTTATACTAAAAAATATTTGTTCCTTATCTGAAATGCAAATTTAACTGGGTATCTGTATTTTTATTTGCTAAATCTGGTAAACTTAATTTGGGGCCTCCAGAAGTATTGAGAATGTTCTCCTCCCTACTGTTTTGGGGACTGATGGTCTCATTTCTTTGGATTCCCCTTTAAAGTGGAAACTAAGTACAGTTGGGCCTCCATATTTTATGGAAAAAAGCAGAGTCTTTGAGGTAAGGTAAACTAGGTCTCAAGTGAGCTCTGCTATTTACTATAGATATGACTAGGAGCAAGGTACTTCACATGTCTGTGTCTCATTTTTCTCACTAGAATCATAAGGATGATAATACCCATCTCAGAGTATTCGTTTTAGAAACAAATGTATCTAAATCCTTGAGATTCTCCTATATAATAGCCATGTGATATGTTTTAATTAATGTGTCCATCTTTCTTGTTGCTATAAAAAGTGTGGCCAGACTCCATTGTCTTGCCTGCTTATGAGTACAAGTGGTATTATGTTAATCACAGCAGCTTGAATTTCATCAATTTTTCCCCCACACGTGTAATAGAGCCAACCCACTCTCTAAACATTTTCCCATTGAGTTTTGGAAATCTCAGGGGTATCTCACATGTTCTTGTAAACTGTTCTCTTATATTTTTCCATCTCCAAAATATTTTTTTAAGATTTTATATTTTTTAGAGTAATTTTAGGTTTACAACAAAATTGAGAGAGAGGTACAGAGATTTCCCATATACCTGCTGCCCGCACACGTGCATAGCCTCCTCATTATCAATATTACTCACTAGAGTGGTACACTTTTTACCAAGGATGAACCTCCATTGAAGAATCATAACCTTTCAAGTCCATATATACCTTGGGGCTCACTGCTGGTGTTATTCCTTTTATGGGTTTGGACAAATGTGTAATGACATACACACACATTATAACATCATACAGAGTATTTTCACTGCCCTAAATATTCTCAGTGCTCTGCCTATTCATCTCCCCACCTCCCACCACCACCACCACTCCTCACTGCCCCTGGCAACCACTAATCTTTTTACTGTCTCCATAGTTTTGCCTTCTCCAGAATGTCATATAGTTGGAATCATACAGTATGTAGCCTTTTCAGATTGGCTTCTTTCACTTAGTAACATGCATTTAAGTTTCCTCCATGTTTTTTCATGACTTATTAGCTGATTTCTTTTTAACGGTAAATAATATTCATTGTCTGGATGTACCACAGGTTTTTTATCTACTTACCTACTGAAGGGCATCTTGGTTGCTTCCAACCTATTTTTTATCTGTTGTCCATGGAACATTTTGACAATGTTTATCATCCCTGTCGCTGCAGTTTCTGACATCCTTGAGGCTGCCGATCTTTTCAATCAGGGTATTAACTCCTTGTGTTTCCAAAGTTGTAAAGCCTTGGGGGGTACAAAAGTATACTACATTTACTCTGCCTACTCAGCACACCAGAGCCAAACCACGTTCTAAAGACTAGTGAGGCCAGTTCTCCTTTCCCCCTGATCTTTTCGCATATCGGAAGTGCTAATTCTTTTGTTCTCATATTTTAGTTTGCCTTGTAAAATAGCTCTTTGTGGGGCCAAAACTTCCTCATATAAGTCTATCCTACTCTCTTCCCTCCCTACCTACCTTTCTTCTTTCTTTTCTTTGTATAAAAGTGGAGTTCAGGTCCTCTTGAAGTTCCCTGAAGAAAGGAAGATTAACTTATAGAGAAAAGAATCATGTGATGAACTGCTTTCCTCATGCAGAATACTCTATGTCTTTGCCCACAACCACTTGACTCATTCAGTTTTCAGTGGGAAGAATTCAATGCAGAATTCAGTGTAGATGTAGAATGGGAGATACAGAAAAGAAGCTTATTAAAACATCAGAATATCGGGGCTGGCTCAGTGGCATAGAGGTTAAGTTCACGTGTGCTGCACTTCGTTGGCCCAGGGTTCGCAGGTTCAGATCTTGGGCCCAGACTCACACACCACTTATCAAGCCGTGTTGTGGCAGGCGTCCCACATATGAAGTAGAGGAAAATGGGCACGGATGTTAGCCTAGGTCCAATCTTCCTCAGCAAAAGGAAGGAGATTGGAAACAGATGTTAGTTCAGGGCTAATCTTCCTCACACACACACACAAAAAATCAAAATCTCATAGTATTTATCAGAGAGAAACAGAACAAATGACTGTTCAAATTTAAGCTTCAGAAAAGGACTTGGGGGAATATTGTGCAATAGTGACGTTTGTTTTTGGTCTGTTTTTGGGTAAACATTAGAATCTGTTTACGCTCTGTTTTGGGTAGACCTTTTGGGTATAAAGTAACAGGACTTAATGACGTGATATTCTGGGAAAATGCCAGAACTAAGAATCAAAAGAATGATTTCAGATAGGTCAAAATTCAAAGGTACGACAATAGCAAAAACACCAAGTTATGTCCCAGCCAAACAGAAGATTCAGGCCTTGGAAGGTAGCTGATGGTTTCCTGCACATCCTAGTCTCATTTCCTAGAAAGTTCTTTTCCCCTTATCTTTCTAAAATTGTCTTATTCTCCTCATGAGCCATCTTTCTTCTGCCCAAATGCCCTTGTCCTTCTCACACAGAGACAATCATTTTACAGCCTATGCACCCCGCAAATATGTCTTCAATTGCATATGCCACTTGAAATTGTAATGATTTCTTTGCATATTTCTCTCATCTCCTTGAAGGCGGGGCCCATCTACTCTTCATCTCTGTGTTCCTAATGTCCCTTTAGCACACAGCTTAGTGCAGAGTATTCCTCAGTAAAAGTTTGGTGAATTGAACATTACAGGATCATGGGCTGTAAAGTGAGAAATGCACATTCAGATTATTTCATTCTATCATGTATATTATTCTCCACTATTAAATATGTTTAACACTTTAAGGAACTATAAAAAAAGGCAATACGGATTTGAACAATTTGATATGTCAGGAGTTGAAAGATATGAATCTTCTGGTACCTGGGTGCTCATTCCAACAATGATATGTATCTTTTATTTTCTTATCGTGCCTAGAGTCCAGATGGATTTTTATTAGTTCATCAAACAATGCAGCCTACTTGTCTCATATTTAAATCAGTATAATTAGTATAATCTTAAAGTAAAGCAAATGAAATTGCTAAATGGGCCTGGATATTTAGCTATGACTTTTTTAGTGCCTAATAAAATTAAGCGAGATAAAAAAGCAAGATACCTTCCTATGATCTGATGCCTAACTTTTTGAGAGCACAACTGATGTTACAGACTCTGCCTAGCCTTTGGCGTGCTAGTACATTTACTTGATCCGGATAAGGTTTCACATACAGAAAATTTTTATAGATTTTACCCCAAAAGCAAATACATTTTTTGTTTCTATATCGGAAAACTGTTTTCCATGAATTTCATTTAGTCTGAAACTTTCTGTTCTTTTGATAAGGAGGCTCCAATCCAGAGGGTTTTCTGAGAAAGCACTTTTCTTACAAACTGGAAGTGAATGAGAGAATATTAATAGTGAACATTTGTTAAGCATTTACACATCCCACACTCTGCTAGGTGCTTCACATTTCATCCTCCCAGCATTCTATGAGATAGGCAGGATGCCAATCTTAACTCAACTCGGCTAGTAGCTGTGGGAAAAGTCTGTGTCCAGACCCTGTTCTCTTGAAAGCTATTCCAATTAGCTGTGGGATGGGCACACACTATTGTTAAAAGTTGTGATTAAAATGTACTGGTTATGTAAATTGTTTTCCTTGCACTAAGGTTATCCTGCACGGAGTAACTCATGATCAACTAGCTGCAGGTATTACTATTGAACCCTGAGCAAGTTCATATCCCCTGGTACCACAGCCCATGTGGTCATTCATGCTATGGCCACAAGAGGGCGTTTGCAAAAGACACAGGGACCTGCACCTGCCTTTTTCCAAAGGCAAGTGTCTCACCTCTGAAATACGGTCTTTGATTTAGCGTGATGCTAGGCTTGGAGTTTAACCTTGCTACAACTTTTCCAGTGCGTTACAAAGGTCTTCCAACAGTTCTCTGCTCTTTATGCCTAACTGCATCATGGTTTGACACATTCCACGAAAATAACATGTCTTAGAAAGGCCATTTCCATGGTGGGTACTAAAAAACACCATAATCATCTAACACAACTCAGTTCAGCTACTTTTAAATGAGATTCTTTCTTTTTTAGTAGCTCTTTCTTAGAGTCTACTGGCAAGTTCTGTGGAGCTAGAAGATGGATAGACCGAGAGCTTTAGCTCACAGCAAAGAGGAATTTGATCATCAACATAAAATTGAATAAAGAATACAGTCTGGAACTAAGTGGCTGAAAACATAGCTTTAATGCACTCAGGATAATTATGCTAACTGCGCTCATTTAATTTAATAACTATATTATTATAACTATGGATTAAAAACATATGCCACAATAGAAGATTGGGAGAAAGGGGGATGGAAAAATAGGAAATTGACTCATCATTTAATAAACTTCTAACGAGGAGATGAATTCACTTTAGGCAGCTGTAGAAATTCAAGGGTTTAATGTAATCTCTTTCTTCAGATTTTGTTTTCACTTGAAGTATTTATGTAGATCATTCCATACGAGCCTATTGAGGGTTCAACTCACGCATAGTTTTATAAACTAGAAAGGGAGAAGCAACGAAAAAATAATTATGGTGAAAATCTAGATGGCTGTATGTATGTGTGTATGTGTATTCAGCATTCTGTTTTCAGCGTTTTAATATTCTTAATAGCACTTGAATATAGTCCTCCACACTCACATGTGAACACAATTTATTCCTTAATTCAATGGATATTTATTAAAAGCCTAAAACATGGCAGGCACTATTCTAGGCACTTGAGATCCATTAGTAAACCCAATAGTCCCAAATCCCCGTCACCGTGAAGCATACACTCTAGTGAAAGAAGCAAGGCAACAAACAAAAAACATCATGAATAAGTAAATTACATGGTGTGTTAATACATAAATACTATTGAAACTAGATCAGGTTAAAGAGGATTGGGAGTCCTGGGGAAGATGGCAATGAGGCAGAGTAGGCATCATCGAGAAGGTGAAATCTGAACAAGGACTTGAAGGAGCAGACGGCACTTGCATTGCAGATGCCTCAAGCAGAGGGACGGACACTCCAGACAGGGAACAGCCAGAGCAAAGGCTACCACAGGCAAAAGAACAAGGAGTATGACGTAGTCTGATGGAAGTTTTTAAAAGACTCGCTTTGATTTTTATATTGCAGATAGACTGTGTGGTGTGTGTGTCTGGATGAGTGGAGTTTCTAGGTTTCCCAGAAGAGATGATGGTGGCTACTATCAGAGTGATAACAGGGAATTCTGGATTTATTTTGAAAGTTAAGCCAACTGGATATCCTGAGAGATTAGATTTAAGGGGTGGAAGGAAGACAGGACTCAGAGATGCCTCCAAGGTCTTTGGCTTGAGCATCTGGAAGGATGATGCTGTCTTCAACTGGTATAGGGCAGACTACGGGAGTCAGAGTGAGGGTGAGCAGAGGATGAGAACTTCAGTTATGGGCAGGATGAATTTGAGATGTTAATTCAACATCTCAGTGGCAGTTGGATGCAATCCTCTCTTCTCATTGGGAATAATGACCCCTAGCACAAGTCCACCCTGCCCCTCTCCCACCCACAACAGACATCAAAATGTCCTTCATTCCTGCTAGCTTGATGGAACTCAGACTCTTTCTTAACACATGGACCTAGATAATCAATACTACCTGACTGAAGTTTGAGAATAAGATTAACCCTATTGGATCTCTTGATAAGCTGCCTCTGAAGACAACCAGATTCTCCAAGTTATTTTGCTGTTGTAGCCAAAGATTTCTTTTAAATATATACTTTATCAATATCTAAATGGGGATAGGCTTGGCACAAAACTTAGGTTATTCCAGTTGATAACTTAGCATTTCTCTGTGAAATAACTGTGGCTTTCTGCATTTTCCTAGGATGGGAGAGAGCAATTTAGTGTCCTAGAAATTTGTCTCAAGCCTGTCTAACAGCAGACTTTTCCTGAACTGCTTTGTAGCTGTTATCCTATTCTCTTTGGCAACTTAATTTTTTTTCATTTGTGGGGTGAGAGAAAGTAGAACTGGCATTCTGGATTTTGCCGTTGAGGAAGGCATGTCTGATGTGGGAGAAGTTTACCCTTCTGATCACCTAATGAGAAAACACTGATTGTTGGAATGAGGAGAACAGAGGTCTGATTTTCTTTTATCAATTAAATCTCCACGTTTTGCATGTTCTTCCCATTCCTCCCACAGAGCAAACACATTCTCTCTACCATCTACTGGAATTAAACAAAGGGTAAGTGAGAGTTCACAGTAAATTTCTTCCCCGACACCTAGACACCAGAGAGTAGGGTATTTAAAAAGAAATAATTGAAATAAGTCTAGAGTACATGCTGTAAAAATATATCACTTCATTTCAAAAAGAGTTTATTAAGTGTATCTAGACTTTTGTTCAGTTAAAGAAAAATGTTTTACATTTCTTTGAGGGTGCAATCATCCGTTTGGTAATAAGTGACAAGAAATGTATGTACAGCTCCTGCTGGTTAGTAAATTGTCTGTGTTTGTCTTGCTTTCAGCACATAAACACAGATGTCAGGAGAATCCCTTCGTCCATTAATCTGAGTGTGGAAAACTGCGGACACAGCAGCTACGATACCTGTATCATCTGTCTACACGCTTGTCCTTTCCCAGTTTATAGAGTAGGATTTTTTGAATGAGTATAAACAACAGAAAGAGAGCTTTAGAGCTGTTTAGAATTCTAACCACTTGTGTTAAGACAAAACCCCCTTTGATTAGGTAATATTTCCGTGAATTCACTCACTTAGTAAAACCACGACTGTCTTCCTTTCCATTATCCTGAATTTATGTGTCTGAAAGGAGCAACGTACCTAAAAATAGATTTCCAAATAAGTCAGTCATTTCTTTAAAAAAAATTAACCATTTTGCAAATACCAAATGCATACGAGATTCTTTACTAGTAAAAGAAAAAAAATTTTTTTTTTTTTGTGAAGAAGACTAGCCCTGAGCTAACATCCGCTGCCAATCCTCCTCTCTTTGCTGAGGAAGATTGGCCCTGGGCTAACATCCATGCCCATCTTCCTCCACTTTATATGTGGAATGCCCGCCACAGCATGGCTTGATGAGTGGTGCCTAGGTCCGTGCCCGGGATCTGAACCTGTGAACCCCAGGCCGCCGAAGCGGAGCACGCAAACCTAACTGCTCTGCCCCCGGGCCGGCCCCAGTAAAAGAGCATTTTGATAGACCTGGCCAGCTAAAGCCTACAAAAGCCAGCCCTTGTCCTCTTCAAGCTACAGCCAGGTCAACCTGTAGTGCTTCCCACCGGGGGCTACATGCGCTGTGGGATGTAAAATGCCCCCCTGCCAATTGGTGAAGCAACTGGGGAGCTCATGCCTAGTAGGTTCTATGGCTAGCAATATTATTAAGGAGGTAAAATGATAAGGGTATGAGAACGAAAAAATGTCTTAGGATTAATGGTGAAGTGTAAAATAAAACATTCCTGTTGCTTAACGTACTCCAGTTTGATGGCTTGTTTTCTACACGTTACAAAGAGAAGATGACAGAAAATGTCAGAAAAGAGAAATATGAGTTCATTTCTGTTAAATTTGAATTATAAAGCTGCAGGTTTCCCCATAAGCATAAGACTGAGTATATATTTATTCAAATAAGTGGTATCTCCTCCAAAACAACACTGTTATGGAACTTTGTTCTTGGTCTTTTTTTGTTGTTTTTGGGTTTTTTGTTTTGTTTTGTTTTTTACAATTATCTATACATCTTGCAGCATATTTCCTTGATAACCTTGATGATAAGGACATTTCGTCTTCTGAGGGTGGCTTTGTGGAAGCTATTCAGCCATTTAGGGAGAAGTTTAGTGGATAAGACGAAAGAATGGTTAAACTAGATAATATTGATTTGGTCAAAATAACACAGTGATTCTCAAAGTGGAATCCCCAGATGAGGAGCATCAGCATCACCAGGAGAGCTTAAGAGGTCTCTTCCCCAAAGTCTCTGAGTCAGTGGGTCTGGGTGGGACCTGAGAACTTGTTTTTATAACAAGTTTCCAGGTAATAGTGATGCTGCTGGTTTAGGGACTATATTTTGAGAACCACTGAAATAATATATGATCTTAAAATACTTATCTTGATTTTGTTTTGTATTTTTAAACTGGTTTTAAAAGCGGTTGCAAAGAGTTCTCCAAAGTCAGTATTATTAGAAAAAGTTTAGAACCTCTAAATGCCGCGGGGTTACATAGGCAAATATTCTGTAGATTCTGTTGCATTTGTTTCTAAATAAAGAGCCCAGGACTTCATGGCTGCCCATGGGATGCTGACCCCACCTATCCCGGAAGTAGCCTGGTGTATGGCATGCAAACACTCCCACAGGGTGCCTGCCACCCAGCCACCTCTTATTTGTGTGTCGTAAGAACAGGGACAGGGTCAGCCCTGTGGCCTAGTGGTTAAATTCAGTGCGATCTGCTACATCGGCCCAGGTTCAGTTCACAGGCACAGACCTACAGCTCTCATTGGCAGCCATGCTATGGCAGGAACCCACATACAAAATAGAGGAAGACTGGCCCAAATGTTAGCTCAGGGCAGATCTTCCTCAGAAAAAAAAATAATAATAATCATAATGAAATAAAAGAACATGGAGAGATGATCTGAGATTCATCTTTCTAACATACAGGAATTTGGCTGGAAGCTTATCATGCATCTTCGCTTCTCTATCCAAGAAAAAAAACTACTAAATTAGACTTGGAGAGCCGAATCTTGGGAACTCACCTATGCGAAACTCTTCAAAAGCCTCCCATTGGGGATCATTGTGTGCCTTGTCTGCGAGACACTAAGTTCCACGAGGGGAGGAATCATTTCTGTCACGGTAACTGTTGTGTATTCCAAGCTACAAATGCTGCCCCAGACAGAACAGGCACTCTGTAAATCTATTTTGAATGTTAAAGTCCAAAATGTTTGGCACATAAGACCCTTCCTTTTCTGTCCCTTTCTTGCCTCTCCTCTATCTCTCCCCACACCGCACCTTGGATCATCCAGCAATACTGATTTGACTTAGTTTTCTAAAAGCACCATGCTCTTTGTCATTGCCATAGAACCAAATGACAGTTCTTTTTCCTATTTGTTGACAAATGTTGTGACCTTTGGGAAAATAAATTAGAATTGGTTAGGCCTGATCTAGTAATTTGCTTGTGGATCTTGAAGACAGTTGAGTATTTTGTCTATGTAGTTAAAGTGAATTATTGGTTAGCAGAAATGGTACTATTTTAGATATAACAACAGAGGATTTGAAGACTCAAGTGGTGACGGTGGGAATAGGAACAGAAAGGCTGGTGCACAAAGGATTTCTCTGACATTTTCCTAGCCCTCAAAGAGCTTGGCATTCCATCTGAAAATCAGTATTATCTTTAAACCACTTAAATTGAATACTTTTTACTTGTTTGGTTAGAAAGGATAAAGTAGGGGTGTTTGATTTTGAAATTCTGAAATGTCAGCAAGCAGTGTGAATGTTCCAGACCAAAGAGACTGTACCTTGGTTTATATTAGTAAGAAGTTGTGAGCTACAGTGTATTCTAATCGGAGTAAAGTGGGAATAGAACAAGGTGTTCAATATTGTTCTAAATTGCCATATTTGTCATAAGCATAAGTTACATCTGCTGAGGACAGCTATGATCTGAATGCTTGTGTCCCCCCCAAATTCATATGTTGAAATCCTAACCCCTAAATGTAATGAATTTGCAGGTGGGGCCTTTGAGAGATGCTGAAGTCATGAAGGTAGAGGTCTCACGAATGAGATGAGTGCCGTATAAGATAGGCTCCAGAGAGATCTCTAGCCCCTTCCTCCATGTGAGTACACGATGAGAAGGGGCTGGCTATGAACCAAGAAGAGCACCCTCACCCAACCACGCGTGCACCTTGATCTTGACTTTCCAGCCTCCAGCACTGTGAGAAATAAATTCTGTTGTTAAAAGCCACTCAGTCTGTGGTATTTTGTTATAGCATCCCGGATGGACTAAGACGAGGAGCAAAATATAGGCATGGCCATGGACACAGAGTTAAGAGGACCCAGGAATCTGCTTTTGGGGACAGCGACTAAATAACTGCAGCCAATTCACCTTTTTGCCCATCTGTCAGGACTCTTGTGTGGAGAAGTGCAGGTAATATGTACAGAAAAACAAAAGCATTGTAGAAATCTGTTTATTATTACTATTCATCAAAAGCCAGACCTGTTCTAGATTTTCTATCTAGCATAGTGGTTACAAGTGTAGGCTCAGGGATTAGACATATCTGCATTCAAATTCCAGCTCTATCACCAAGGGACTCTGCAATTTTGGACCCTGATAAAGTAAACTTTTGTATAAAATGAGGATATTAATAGTACCAAAATCACAGGGATGTTTTGAGGATTCGACCAGATAATCAATGCAAACTTCTTAGCAGAGTAACTGCTCAATACACACAAGCCACGACCATTAGAACACTATTTCTATACTTGTTATATGTCAGGATGCAGACCAGACATTGACTTACCAGGATGTCTTATCTTTTCTGATTAGCTGCTTTTATGGGTAAGGTCATCAGTGGCTTCTTTTCTTTATTGTCAGGTATACAGTAGAGGAATATTTAAACAGCAGTAGCTTATTTATTCATCAGAAGACCCACTGCAATCACAGGCTATTTCTGAAGGACCTGGTTTTCTTGAGTCAATTCTGTAGGATGACAGCTTATACTTAGTTCACATTCCTGCAATTCAGCTCACTGATTTAAAATTGATTCCATCCATCCTTGTGCATTCATGGATAATGGGTCTGAATTTAGACCAAGTACATGGCAACAGATTTTTAACATGTAACTATGAAGTACTGACATACTAGGTGCTAGACAGAATGCTTCAAAAACCAAACCCACCCTGTGTAGCTCAAAACCATACAAAAGCATTCTACTTCCAATAATTTACTCTCACTCTGAAATGCACCGTTAAATGTTATCATAAGTTTTATAAAAACGTCAATGAGTTCAAAGTGCTTGATGAATACAAAGAAACAGCAGGTGCTCACTGTATGGGCAGACAGAAGAGAGCTGGCAATAGGGGAGTTTCTGTCTTTTTTTTTTTTTCTCCTTGATTACTTCCTACCTGTTTGAGTGCCTAAAGGTGGCTCCTGTACTTTTGTTTAAAACAAGGTATCCTTTTGCTTTTGTTCATGGTCAAGTACCACTTTAGAATCAAGAAAAGCTACCCTGGGCCCGGCCCAGTGGCATAGGGGTTAAAAGTTAACGCACTCCGCTTTGGAAGCCCCGGGGTCACAGGTTCGGATCCTGGGTGCACCTACGCCACCAGTTATCAAGCCAGGTTGTGGCAGGCATCCCACGTATAAAGTAGAGGAAGATGGGCACAGATGTTAGCCCAAGGCCAATCTTCCTCAGCAAAAAGAGGAGGATTGGCAACAGATGTTAGCTCAGGGCTAATCTTCCTCACCAAAAAAAAAAGAAAAGCTACCCTAACCCCCATGACTCTTATCATCTCATCCCTACATATCCATTGTCCATTGTCCGGTCTCAGGAAAGTGGGCTTGCATCATCTCCACCATTGCATCCCATAAGGGCAGCAATGGTGACCTCTGTCTCTGAGGGATCTGTATTGTTGGGCAGTGGGGACAATTCTAGGCTTCTGGATCCTGCCCTTCCCTGTCTCCACCACCATAACCGGGCTATGCAAGGTGCCCAAGTCTTCAGGGTGCCCAAGTCACTCTGAATCAAAACTTAACATCTCTGCAAAACACTGGAAATAACGTAATGTTTCTTAGATTCTATGACCTGGTTTACTTTTTGCTCCTCTTCATAAAAATACCTGTTCTGTGTCCCATTATTCTTCGTTCCCTCATTTCTCCCAGCTAAACCAAACACTGAACTCCAGAGATCAGGGTCCTAAGCAAATGAATATTGCACATGTTTTATAAAAGGGAGAGGGCAGCGCAAAAGCACTGAGCTCCTGGTGACAAACACTGTACGGGCAGGTTAAATACTTCAAAGGAGAAGGGCAAAAAGCAAAGACTACTGATTCAACTCTCTCTATGGTGCTCATGTGTCCCCAGCCCTCCTCATACTTCAGATGCTCAGGCTGAGCAGGGCCACCCCTTCCCTTTAGTCCCAAGGCACAATTTCAGACACAAAACGCTGACCATTATTTTAGATGCTAATTACATGGAAACTTACAAAAAGTATAAAACATTAAAATGAGAAGTGACTGGAGCTTTTCTGTAGTCGGTAGCGGAAAGCTACAGAGGAGCCCGAGGGCTACAGAGATGAAACTACCAGCAAGGCCTGAAGTCACTCAGTTTCCACAAATTCTTACACCTTTTCTCTTCTTCTGAATTTAATTTCTTAAATCTTTCTTCCTAAAAACTTTCAGTTCTCCCTTCTCTGTAGAAAGTTCAAGATTTCCCATTGCTATTTTTCTGCTTCTCTCCATCATAATTACACTTGTATGTTGCCTGTGAACTCCCCCCTTCCCTGCCTCCTGCTTCACTCAATTGATCAGGGTCTTTCCATACCATATGCTGTACTGTGCAAAAACTACCCCAGGTTAGAGGGTTAGCGGAATAACATTTCTTGTTTTACAGATATACCTTCTAAACGTTTAATGTGAACAGATGGACTGGCTGTGTAAGCAGCACACCATGAAGACAAAACATAGAGGTATGGAATTTTCTATTGAAATACTACGCGACTTGCAAAAAAGATAACCAAACTCATACTTCATTATGCACACAGTCAAATATTGTACTGAGTGGTAATTTGTTATAAGTGGAAGGAGTTTGCCTACCTGGCTAATGACCAGTGCTTTCGCACAACAAATATAGATTTTATTTCTTCATGTCTCACTCTGCTAATTTTTTTGTCTGTGCCGACTGACAGTCTTCCTGATGCTACAGGCTATTTAATCATCACTCCTCCAAGAAATGTTCTGGATCCAAGTCTATAGGAGTTGGGGCCTCTTGTCCATGACTTTATCACGTGCCTTAATAAAAGGTTTTCTGGGCTTCAACCCTGTGTGCCATCTCTCAGACTACTCCTCTGTAACATCATGTGCCTGAAAGCTCTTTGAGAAGGAATTCCAGCTGATCATGTTTTGAGAGTCCTAGATGAAGACCCAGAAACTCTAAGTCTTTCTTAGAGGAGAAATTATAGTCAGCTTGTGGGGAACAAGGCTATAATACGCTGAGAATGAGCTCTTCTTTGGAGTCTTAAAAGAGATGAATGTGAGAGAAGAATTTATATATTAAGGATGAGGAAGAGGAAGTGTAGCTGTTAGTTGTCTCCGTGAAAGTCATTTTCCCTTTTGTCCTTTGATTGAAGAACTCATTTCTCAAACCCCAGATACCCT
The DNA here is from genome assembly GCF_020826845.1 of Diceros bicornis minor. NCBI lineage: Eukaryota > Metazoa > Chordata > Mammalia > Perissodactyla > Rhinocerotidae > Diceros > Diceros bicornis. The sequence continues at coordinate 13,222,813 of NC_080754.1, read as the reverse complement.
GCTAAGGAAATAAATCATGATCCATCTAAGCTATTCATGGTACTCTCATTCTTCTTTATCAAATGCTGGGCTAGGGATGGGCCTGCAAGCCTTTTTGCCCAATGGCATGTGAGAAGTCTGTTGGGATGCTTATGGAGAACACTTTCCTCTTCGATTAAAAAAAAGGCTGTTGGGGTGAAACCATTCTTCCCTTGGCTTTGGCTTTGAAAGTACTTGCATAAACTTGAAACTGCTGTTGCTTTCTAGTTTGGGAGATATCCCAAACACTCTGAGAATGATGGAGGAATGCTGCACCAATCTAGAATCACCTATCAAGTGATGTATTAAAATCGATCTCATCTATATAGGGAGTAAAGAGAGAAGATTCACATTAACATCAATCCCTTCTTGTTCCTTTCCACCTATACAAAATCCACTCTTCCTTCAGCACCTAGATTAAGTTCCACCTCCTCTAGGATTATTTTTCAACCACTCCAGATTAAATTTATAATTTTACTCATGTGAATTTCTGGAGATTTATTGCTTGTGTTTTTAATCCCATATTTATATGACCTATTGCTTCTTCAACGAGATTGTATAATCCTTAGGGGACAAGGCCTGCAACCTAACTCATCTTTTTTTTATATTTATTAGAGTTTTTATCCCTGTACAAACTGTCCAATAAGAAATCAAAATCATAGCTTTAATAGCAAAGAATTACTGAGCCCCTACTCTGTGCCAGGTCATCTTGCTTTGTAACAATTAATCCTCAGTGATCCTCTTGCATTGTAATAGTTAATCCTTATGACAGTATTGCAGAAAGTACTGTTACATTCCACAGCGCTTTCCTAGGCTAGGTTGGATACTCATTAAATGCTCTCACGGCATTCTGTAATTTTTCTTCATAGCAGTTACAGAATCATTTTAAAAACAAAGAAACTAAGAATGCATTTGGTTGCTTATTGTCTATTTCTCCCCAAGTAAAGTCCATGAGGACAGGGATGATTTCTATCAAATATCCCCAGGCCATGGAACAGGCCTTGTGAGGAGTGGCCTTAAATATTTGGTGAATCAATAAAGAAATACTCATTTTTTTGAGAATAGGAGACAGAGGCTTAGAGCATGATACAACTGGGGCAAGTTCACACCACTGGAGTTAGAGTTCATACCCATGGCCAGGTTGTCTGTTTCCAGGGGCCCTGCCCACAATACCTGCACCATGTTGTTCTCCACTGGTTTGAGCTGCTTCAAACTCCATTTGGGGGTCTGAGTTTACCATCACATTTGTTGTGTGGAAAACTAAGAAAACACATTTTTAATAGCCAATGAAAAGATTGCAGACTCCTGAAGTGAGCAGCTAAGAATGATGATGGTGATGATGATATCACTGTGATTTACAGAGCATCCCAGTTTTGCTGGGGGTATTATCTTTAATCCTTAAATTATCATTGTAAGTTAGGTTTTATTTCTTGCTCATAGAAGAAATTAATGCTCATAGAGGCTGAGAAATACAGCTAAGATCGCATAACTTACAAGCCATCAAATCCAGGGTCTCTGCCATGCTACAGCTGTCATTCATCAAACACCTACTACATGCCGGGAACTCTTTTAAATATTTCTTCAATCATCTGAATAATCTCCTAAGGGAATTATTACCAGAGTAAGAAAGGTAACAGTGGTTACCTGTGACTGAATTTAAAAGCAAAATAAGTCAAACAATAGGTTTAGAATCTGGCAAGGTTTTCTAAAAATATGTCAAATTTTCATGGGCGTTTTTGAACCTATGTATTACAGAGAAATGTTTAGGTTCATGTTTAATCCATTCGCTGGGACTAGCAGGAGGGCAGTGGACTTGAGTAAGAAGTAAAATGAGGTAACTACATGGCAAAATCATATTTTGCAGGCATGGGTAAACTAGTCGCAGGCGTCCTCAAAGAGTCAGACAATGATGAGATGGATAGAAACTCCAAGTTTAAAGCAGTTGCATCCATCCAGAGTTTGGTCATTTCTAAGGACATTTGACCTTGTAAAAGACAACATATAATTCTGTAAGAGCTGATGTGGGAGAAATTGAATCTTCATCTTGGGTGCCATAGGAACAAGAGTTGAAATAGAAAATTGGATAAAGATTAGCTGCTTTCTTTTAAGCTGCAACGTCCAATCCAGCATCATTGGCCACAGCCATGTTCTCACTTTCCAGGTCCTTCCCACTGAAAACGAGGATGAGTTATAGACTTCCAATTTAGGGCTGCACGGTATGATGTGCAGCTGCTGTAATGCTAACAAGAACATTTCATCTACCGTCTCTAACCGCTCTGCTAGCGATAGGCTAATAGCCACTGCCAGACATGCTTCTCTCCTTAAATGCTCCATAATGAAACCAAGAAAGGCAACACACAGAAAATTAGCAGATGCTGAAAGCTGAAGAATTCACTCTTCCAGGAGGAAATCTTGATGGCTGCAGCCCCAGGAAACAGGGAGGAAAAAAAAAAAGTAAAATAGATTATTTTCAACAGAATGTTTGCTTCTCCTTATTTTTATTTTATATTTTAACATTTTATTCTCATTAGAGAATGTTTTTGAATCAGGAAGAGGATTGAAAATTTCAACGAGAAATGTTGAAAAGGATTGAGCTTATTTAACCTGAAAATAAACAAAAAAAACAACAAATCACCTTGCCCTTGTAAATAACACAATTTTGACGTCAAGCCAGTCATTTAACTTGTCTAATTTTCAGGGTCTTTTTTCTTCCTGGAAAAAAGGGCAATATTTACTAGATAATCTCTCAGCTCCTTCCTGATAGATAACACTACATGAACTTACTTCTACAGTTTTAAGCAACCTACGTAGATATACATATTCTAAAATACCATACACAAATTATATTTAACATACAAAATTATTTTGCCCACTGTTCTAAATGTCATGGTTCTGGGAACAGTGTAATAAGTCACTCTGTGAGATGATGGACCACAGAGGCCATTCTACTTCCAGTCATGCTAAAAGAGAGTAGAGTGTGTCAGCAGAGCTTCAAGGTTATTCTCCAGAAACAGGACACAGATTAGTTGTTTCACAGTTTCTATTTATTTTTAATAACTGCATCCCAAGTTAGATAGATCATTGGCTAACTGCCAGGTGATACACTAAATTGGGGAATTCTGATAGAGATTCCAAACTTTAAGGTAGTTCTTAATCATTCAAAAGTAAGTAGCAAAAGAATTAACACAGAATAATCCTAGAAGTGAAGAAAAAGAAACATGTTGATATTTTTTCTGCCTTTTCCTCCAAATATGCCAGATGCCATACCAGTGCTTTGTAAACAAGATGGTTGTTATTGATTGGAGCCCAGGATTACACACACACACACAAACACACTTACAAGAGTTATTAAGGCAGGATAAAAGATGCCTCCTGTAACAAGTCCCCTTGTTACAGGAATTTATAGCATCCTGTCTTTCTCCTCCATATCACTGTTACTAAAATTACAAATGTATAATTCACTTTGGAATTATTTGTTTAATGTCTGACCTCCTGTCATGTTCACATCTGTCTATACAACATCTAGCATCATGCTTTCATTTCACAGATGTTCGAAATATTGGCTGAATACATAAATAAAGGAGTGAATGAATGAATACCCTTTCTTTATTCATGGACCTTGTTAATCATATGTAGTGTTTTTTTGTCAACTATTCTTGAAGCATGATTAAACACACTGAAGAAAGATATTTTTTGTTTGGATAGCTTCATAAAATGATCAATTTTGCTCTAGAAGGCAAAAATTGACTTTATGGTACAAGGCTTGCCATTCTCAACTGTAGTTTCATATATCATTGAATCCAATCACTATCTCCTTCTCCTCCCTCTCTTTCTCTCTCTTCTTCTCCTTTTCTCTCTTTCTGTCTCTCTCTCCCTCTCTTTTTCTCTCTTTCTCTTTCTCTCTCTCTGTCTCACACACACCCGTATACACACACTCACCCTACACCTACACAATAGGGTCTTTGTAGCAGAACCATGGGAATTATCTTTAGTGATTCCTGCTCAGTTCCCAAACCCTGCTCTTTGGAAGAAAAAAGAACCTCATTCTGAATAAGCAGTTGGTAGCCTCGTGAAAGTGGTTTAGAGTTGGAGATTTTCAAAGTCTTCCTGGTGCTGTCCTAAACAGCACAATGAGGCAAAATATATCTTCTTTCAAAGAATCCTGCGTTTGAGTCTGAGTGACTAGACAAATAACCACTAAGTGACTTCATTTTGGGGTAAAGATCAATGCCTTGGAAAATGAAAAAATATTAAAAGTTGGAGAAAAACACTTTAAGTATGCCTTTGGCAGGAATAGATAGGGAACTGTGAATTATCCTCCTTCCTCAAGACTCAACTTGCTGTGTCACTGAGCCCTTCATTGTCTCTTTGCTTTTTATATAAAAGCTTAGAAGATTCGAGTTTTTCAAGAGTCACATTTCCTTTGATTGAACTTCCCTTTCAGTCATAAATACTTCCATGGACTGCAGTTTTTCCTCTAGTTGACTTCATGCTATTGAGAGAAGTCTCCACTACTTTATGCAAAAAATAATATAAAGACGGTGTTTCTCATTATGCAAATGCCACACAAAAGCCAACCTAAGAAATCCATACAAAAAAAACAAAAGTCACACCCTTGTTTAAAAGTTGTTTTGTGTATGTCATTAAGTGCTGTGTAAGAAGTGTAGGAAGACGTTTCTCAGAATTTAAAACATACTCATTATCTTTCTTTAACGATTTAAAGTATAGTCTCACTGAAAAATGGAGTTAAATAATATATATTTTATGGTGTTGTTGTGAAGAGTTATTAAGAGTGTATGTGTAAAAGAGCTTATCACAGAATCTGGGCTATGGCAGGTGCTCAAAAGAGGGCAGTTGAATCTGCATTTAAATATATGGCATTTATGCTATGTATCTGATGTGGAAAAATTAAAAAAATGAAGGCCTCAGAGAATTTCCCTACTAGAATTTTGAAGCCACTTTACAAATGATCTAATAAATCAAAAGTAGCATCATAGATTTCAGTCAACAGTTAATGTAGGTTCAAATGTTATCATTATGTGCTGGCTCTTGGTTGTAGACTTTATGATAAAATAAAACCAATGTGCTATTAAAACACAACGTTGAAATATTTTAATAACGGAACTATTTTCCTAGAGATCTTTAATACAATAATACTTCTGTAACAGTAGAGAAATTATGACATAAAAATTATTTTCCAATGATAACAATAATAATACAAACCTAAAATAATAGGGAACACAAGAAATATGAGTAAATAGAAGTGTGAGAGACACACTAAAGAGAAATCAAAACCAGTTTTAAGTGAAAACACCAAATAATAAAAAGAGGCCAATTCTTTTCAAATTGAATAATAAATTAAATATACTTCCAATAAAAATCTCAATGATTTATTTTTCTGGAAGGTGATAAATTTTTGAAACAGTAATCTGAAAAAATAAATGTGAAAACAGCCATGTGGAAATAGCTAAGAATAATGTGAAATGCAGGAGTACTAAAAAGAAGATTAACTCCACTAGAAATTAAATGTATATTATAAAGTCATAATCTCATCTAGAAAAAGTGGGATTTTAAGTTGGAGTGGATATTTATTCTCTATTGTCATTTTCTCTTAGTTTGAATTTTTAGTCTATTTACATTTACTGTTGGTACACTTTACATTAGATCTTTTCTATTATAAAATTTATTTTTAAGTTTAAAATCAGTTATGTGATGAAATTTGCTAAAATTTTACCCATTTCAGTGCTGATCATCCATGTATTTGCATCACGACCATCTTTCTTGAAGCTCTTTTTTTTTCAATTCGTACTTGATAAGAATGTCTATATATTTTCTAACTCTGCCAATTACTATTTTTATGATGCTGATCATGTAATATGACCTTTCTAGATTTCGTTTTTTGTTTTTGTTTTTAAAATCTAGAAGGAGAAAGAAATTTATTATTAACAGCAGAAAGAAGTGGAATCGAGGCAGGGTAATAACATTAGTCATAATTAGTATACATTACTGGGTACAGCACAGAGTGTGACCTTTGGGTATAGACATTTCTTGAGGGAGATGGTCAAGAATCCACCAAAAAACTTTCAGAAATAATAATGAATATGGTAAAGTTACAGGATACAAAATCAACATACAAAAGTCAGTTGCATTTCTATACACTAACAACGAAGAAGCAGAAAGAGAAATTAAGAATACAATCCCATTTACAATTGCAAGAAAAAGAGTAAAATACCTAGGGAGAAACTTAACCAAAGAGGTGAAAGATCTGTACACCAAAAACTACAAAATATTATTGAAAGAAATTGAAGAAGACACAAGGAAATGGAAAGATATTCTATGCTCTTGGTTTGGAAGAATAAACATATCCATGTTAAGATGTCCCTGTTTCCTAAAGCAATCTATAGATTCACTGCAATTCCTATCAAAGTTCCAACAACATTTTTCACAGAAATAGAACAAAGCATCCTAAAATTAATATGAAACAACAAAAGACCCCAAATAGCCAAAGGAATCCTGAGAAAAAAGAACCAAGCTGGAGGTATCACACTCCCTGATTTCAAAATATACTACAAAGCTAAAGTAACCAAAACAGCATGGTACTGGCACAAAAGCAGACACACAGATCAATGGAATAAAATCAAGAGCCCAGAAATAAAGCCACACGTCTATGGACAGCTAATTTTCCACACAGGAGCCAAGAACATGCAATGGAGAAAGGAAAGTTTCTTCAACACATGGTGTTGGGAAAACAGGACAGCCACATGCAAAAAAATGAAAGTAGACCATTATCTTACACCACACACAAAAATTAACTCAAAATGGAGTAAAGACTTGAATGTAACACCTGAAACCATGAAACTTCTAGAAGAAAACATAGGAAGTAATCTCTTTGACATCGGTCTTAAAACATATCTTCAAGTACCATGTCTGACCACGCAAGGGAAACAACAGAAAAAATAAACAAATGGGGCTACATCAAAATAAACTTTGTTTTTCTTATCCATTAAACTTAGATAACAATAGTAACATCACAGAATTGTTAAGGTTAAGTGAAATAACTCATATAAATGGTTTACCATAGTGCAAATCAACCATCAACACACGTTAGGCAATAATACTGACAGTGGTGGTAATGGTAACAATATAAAGACTATCTTTTCTCCATTGAATTTATCTTGAATCTTTGTTGAAAATTAACTAACCCAAAAGTGTGGATCTATTTCTGGACTTTATGTTCTATTCCAATCCACACGTCTAATCTTTTGCCAATACACACTGTGTTGAGTACTGTCGCCTTATGGTAAACTTGAACATCAAGTAGATTGAAAGCTCCATTTTTGTCCTTCTTTCCAAGTTGTTCTGGCTATTCTAGTTTCTTTATCTTTCTATATAAATTTCATAATGCACTTGGTTTTTCTCCTGGGCGCCATGGATGACAGGGCTTGCTGTTCTTTCTGTCTCCACCAGGCCTGCAGCACTGGTGGAAGCTTCCTCAAGTCTTCCTCTACAACCCCAATCTTTCAAGTGACTACCTAGTGAAGGTCTGTGCTGTGGAGTATGTGAACAGGTGCAAACTCTCCTTGTGTCTGCAGCTCCTAGCGGTTCCAACTGCCCATGGTAGCACATTCTTAGCCTTTCTGAGATAGTTAAAAATTTTAGCTGAATTCTTGTTACTCACTTTTCTGGTGGCTTTGTCTTCATGTTTACCCCAGTTGACCCAGTGCTTGTCTTCTGTCACTTCTTGAAAGCAACTGTCTTTACATTGACTTCAGGGTATTTGGTTACTTTGTGACATCCATTCTTTAAAAAATTTATGATTTTGTGTAGTATCCATGTTTTTTATTCTGTTAGGGTGGGAATGATACTCTTTCCAGATTTCTACACCTTAAGAAGAAGTTAGAAGCCCCCAGTGAGATTCTTTCTTATCTAGGCTATCATCCTTTTCAATATATCCAGTTTTCTTCTTATTTTGTTGTCTTTTCAGCTTAGTCTTTTCTCTCTATGTGGATTCTCATGTTAAGTTTTAGTGGCCCTACCCCACCGAATTCTATTGAGTTAGTCAAATAATGTTATGAATTGTACAGTAGGTCATTTTCAGCAGCATACTCTTGATTCAGTTCTTCTGGATGTTCTCTCCTTTCTTTTGCTCTGCTCAATTTTTTTATGACCCTTGCTTGCTTTGGCTAAAGTGAGATTTTTTTAGCTCACCATTTGCCCCTTACAGGAGGTATGGCTTGACCCTGGACCATCTTTCTGTTCAGGTGTGTTGTGGCCAAATCTCCTTTTAAAATCTATCAGTGGAAGTAGGTGCTGTGCACAGCAGCCCATTCAATTCCAAGTGTCTAACATGCTTCTGCTGTAATGAGATGGCATCCCCTCCTATTCCTAAGGCTGGCCCTCTAATATTCTGAACTATGAAAACATATAGTTTTAGCATATTTTTGTACATTAAATAATATAATTTCCATCATGCCCAATTAGCAGAGCTCTTATTTAAACACTCCCCTCCCCTGTCCCCAGAGAGCATTATTTTTTGAATTAGCCTTCTTGTACTCAGTTAACTTATTTTCTACAGCTCATTCTCTCTCTCTCTCTGTCTCTCTGTCTCTGAAAAAGAAAGGTAAAAGACAGAAAATGGCTTTAGATGGGTCACAAGGATGAAAATATTACTTTGTTCCCCTCAGAGAGCAATTTCTTGAGATGACATATACCCAGGGTTTTGAATCTTCTTATTGTCCTCTTTCAGGAGGAACAGTCTGTCTATGCCATGAGTTAAAATCTGCACTTTTTCTCAATTGAACTTGAATTACTTATTGGTAAGTGAAAATTCTTCCCAATTTCTTTTTTGGTGACTAAGAGCTAGAAACTATTTTAAACCATAAGTCTGGTGTGTTATTGAAAAAAAAAACAGTTAAAATTGTAAGTTAGATTGAAATAAGATTCTTATATTTGACAAAGACCTATGACCTTAGAATCGTCAACAACTGAATCCTTGAGGTGTTTCTTAGTGTAAGGTTTCTAATGAGAATAGGAAGGGAGGATAATCTAGGAAAATTTATAAGCTTCATTATAAGTTTTAAAACCACATTTATTAACATATGTTCCTTGTGTTATTATTAGATAATGGTGAACCATCAACATTTGTCCTATATGTAAGAGTCAGACCCAATATTTTGAACCCAACAGACAGAAATTCTCTTTATCCCCCTTTGTCTCTAAGCCAGTGGTTCTCAGCCAGGAATGATTTTACTCACTTGAGAGATATTTGGCAACGTCTGGAGACAATTTTAGTTGTCACAACTGGGGATTGCTTTGGCATCTAGTGGACAAAGGTCATAGATGTTGCTAAACATCCTGTAATGCATAGGACAGCCCCCTATGGCAAAGAATTATCTGGCCAAAATATCAATAATGGTGAGTTTGAGAAACTCTTTTCTAAGCCCACATTGAAATATTAGCTCCTCTAAGGGGTCCAGGAACAAATAGAGCAAGGAAAGAGAGGGGTATTTTTTCCCTCAGCCTCAGAGCAAGAGGTCTAAGCTTCCTCTACTAGGTCACCTCAGTCTGTCTTGTTGCACTAGCTCCATGGGACGAAGACTCAATCCAAAGAGAGAACCATAATAGAGAATAGCAAACAGGGCAATAAAGGGAGAGCATTTACTCCTATGAAGACTCAGAAATTTTCCTCTTTCCTAAAAATACATAAATATTCTATTCCTCTTACTAAGACCTAAAGATGGAGTCAAGGGAAATTTACCTCTCCCAAGAGGTCAATGTGTGCCTTTATTTTTTTTCTTTTATTACCCATTGAGGACTTAAATATATTTTATTCCTACCTTGAAAACTCTTTCTTGACTTACGTTTTTCTATAGTATGTGGTCAACACTGCTAAGCACAGTATGAGAAATACTCCACAAACAAGCCCTTTCTTATTTCTTTAAACTTATTGACTGTTACCTGTTGCTGCCTATTCCATGGCTCATTCACACTAAACTTATGGCCTTTTCCTGGGTATAATATATATCAATATAGCTTTCTTAAGATTTCATTCACCTGGCATTGTTCTGAAGCCAGGAAATGCCAAATCATCACCCAAGGCTCAAATCAAAGGGCATCACATGAGCGCAGCATTTCCAATCCATGACAGTTAGACCGGCGTCTTTTCCTTCTGTTGTCCCACAGCACAATGTGACTGCCTTGACCTGGTACTGATTCCGTTTGGCTTTGTATTATACTTAGTTGTTTAATGTTGACTCCTGGAGAACAAAGTTCTAACCGTTAATATCTGTATGCTCGTGTTTGTTCAACATTGGATGTATGTGGCAGAAATGGAAAGAGAGGATACAAACAACCAATGCACTTCAATTAAGTTTTCCATCAACTTGGAACTTCTTCAAAAATAAATTATCCTAATGAGAAGGGGAAAAGCAGTAGCTACTTGCCAATGTTGTTCTAACAAGTATTTCATAAAACATTTGTTTTAGTTAAACAAGTTATCTTCTGTGCCCAAAACCTACTGGGAGTTAATGACCGTAAGTAACCAAATGGGATCAAGATTGGAAGATTCCCTCATGACAAACTGCTTATGGGCTCCTTTTCCCCTTTAAAGAACTATTGTGAGGAGACTATTGGCTTAGGTATCAACCTGACGGCAAATGTGGCAACATTCGAGGTAGCGTGAAAATATCTCATTGGCTTGCCCATATGTAGGAGCTCATGAATCAAGGATTTGGGTGGCAACTTTTGAAATGATGCTCCTGTAGCTAAACTTTCATTTTATCATTGCAAAAAATCAGATGTGAAGAAAATGCCTAAAACCAGTTTTGGGTAAAGAACCACAATTTGGAGTATATTGGTATAACACAGTTTCTTCAAATGCTTTATATGATAAGGATTATTGTACCCCCAAATCAAAACTTTTGTGTCTGTTTTTATTGTAAAATTCATGAAAAATTAAGAACAACATACTTTGACTAACTGTTAATTGTGAAAAACTGTTCTGTTCTCTTATTTGCAATATTTTCATATGCAAAGTATTATCAGATACATTTCCCCTTAGGCTGTGTTTATTCATAATAATTTTAGCTAATATACGAGAAATATGTTAGCCTCTGTTATAGATATTTTACATGTGCTAAATAATTTAATTCTCACAGCAACTCTATAAAACAGGGGCCAGCAAACTGTTTATATAAAGAGCTGGATAATAAATATTTTAGGCTTTGCAGGCTATGTAGCCTCCATCTCAACTATTCAACTCTGCCATTGTAGCTCAAATGCAGCTATAGGCAATACATAAATGGATGAATATGACTGAATTCCAATAAAATTTTATTTATAAAAACATACAGTGGTATAGGATCGGCCAACAAGCCAAAGTTTGACAAGCAGATTATAAGGTAAAAGTCATTTTAGGTTCATATTTTACAAATTGAGAAAATTCAAATGAGACACAACTAAGTAAACAGCAAAGGTAATTCAGCTTGCAAGTGGCAAAATAGTAATTAAGTCAAGCAGTCTTCTTCTAGAATTGTGCTCTAAAATACGGTAGTCACTAGTCATATGAGGCTCTTGAGTGCTTGAAATATGGCTAGTCTGAAATACATTATGATATAAGTTAAAATGCACACCAGATTTAAAAGACTTAAATAAGTATAAAAAAAGAATATAAAATATCTTAATAAGTTTTATAATGATTGATGAACTGAAAATGATTTGGATATATAAGATTAAATGTATTCTTAAAATTAAGTTCACCTGTTTCTTTTTACTTATTTTAATATAACTGCTGAACATTTAAATTAATATATGTGACTTGCATTTGTGACTCACATTGTATTTCTATTGAACACTACAATGCTCCTAACAACATGTACAAGAAGAGGTTATATTAAAATAGTCTCCTTAAAATGTTTCCAGGGGTGGGACTTTTAGAAAGGCAGAGTGAGGCTCTCCATAAATCTGTTTATCTAAAAAAGCAGCAAAAACACTAGCAAAAACATGTCAAAATTGACTTTTTCAGAACTTTGTAAATTAACAAATACTTGCAAAAATCTGAGGAAAATTTATTCAAGGAAGATTGTAGTGCAGGAAATCTTTTGCTTCCCTGGCTCCCCTCTTTCTCCCAGCTAAGCTCTAGGGCTTTGACCCTTTCTTTTTTAATCTAACCTTGCTAAGACGCATTTAATTAAAAACAAAAAAGGGACAAAATGCAAACTTATATCCCTCACATCGTGAGCTTCTGAGATGTCATCATCTTCAGTTTACTGGGTTTGTTTCTAATTGTTAATAAATCATTAAACATGTATATTATTGAAACAGTAATAAAATATATTTATATTAAATATAAATGGATTAAACACACTAATTTGTTAACCAAAAGGCAGTGATTGGCAGAACAGTTAAAAAAATTATGTAACCATATGCTATCTATAAAAGATACACTTTAGATTCAAAGACCAAATATGTTGAAAGTGAAAGGATGAAAAAAATACCATGCAAACAATGACCAAAAGAGATATGGATTCACACAATTAATATTAGACAAATTGGATTTTAAAACCAAAATTTTAGTAGATACAAAGAGAGATATTTTATGATGATAAAAAGGTCATTCCATAAGCAAGATATAACGATTACAAACATATATACACCTAATAATATAATACCAAAATACATGAAGTCAAAACTGACAGTATTGTAAGGAGAAATAGACAATTCACAATCATAGTTAATTTCACTACTCCACTTTCAATAATCTATAGAACAACCAGGCAGAAGAGCAACAAGTGAATAGAAGACTTGGACAACACCATAAATCAACTATACCTATAACCTATAACTATAGTTCTCTACACTACCTATCATATACTATATAATTTTATAAACTATACACCCAACAACAGAATATGCATTCTTCTCAAGTGCACATGGAACATTATTCAAGGTATACCATATATTAGGACATAAAACACGCCTCAATAGGGGCCAGCCCCATGGCCTAGTGGTTAAGTTCGGCACACTCCACTTCGGCAGCCTGGGTTCGGTTCCTGGGAGCGGACCTACACCACTTGTCAGGAGCCATGCTGTGGCGGCGACCCACATACAAAATAGAGGAAGATTGGTACAGATGTTAGCTCAGGGCAAATCTTTCTCAAGCAAAATCAGGAAGATTGGCAACAGGGACGTTAGCTCAGGGAGACTCTTCCTCAGCAAAAAAAAAAAGCCCAAAAACCAAGCCTCAATAAATTTGAAAGGATTAAGAACATACAAAGTGTTTTTGACCACAATTGAATGATATTAGAAATAAAGAAAGAAACTTGGAGAATTCACAAATATGTGAAAATTAAAAAATACTATCCCAAATAACCAGTGAGTCAAAGAAGAATCACAAGGGAAATCAGAAAATGCATTAAGATGAAAAAAATGATAACATACCAAAACTTGTAGGAAGCAACTAAAGCAGCCCTTAGGGGGAAATTTTTAGCTGTAAAAATCTACATGTAAAGTAGAAATATCTTAAATAAATACCTTAACATTCCACCATAAGAAGCTAGAAAAGAAAGAACAAAGTGAACCTAACTCAAACAAAAGAAGGGATAATAAAGATTAAGCAAAAATAAATAATACAGAGAATTTAAAAACAATAGAGAAAATCAATGATACCAAAAGTTAGTTCTTTAAATAGATCAACAGAATTGACAAATCTTTGGTTAGAATGACTAAGAAAAAAAAGAGAAGACACAATAACAAAAATCAGGAATGAAAGGGAATATTACTACTGATCTTATAGAAAAATGATTATAAGAGACTACTGTGAATAACTATATGCCAAAAAATTAGAAAACCTAAATGAAATGAATAAATCTTAGAAAGACACAAAATACTGACCCTGATTCAAGAAGAAATAGAAAATCTGAATATCCAAAAACAAGTAAAGAGATTGAATTAGTAATTTAAAAATTTTCCACAAAGAAATTCCAGGTAAGATAGTTTCACTGGTGGATTCTTTTTCTCCAGCTTTATTGAGAAATAATTGACATATATCACTGTATAAGTTTAAGGCATACAGCATGATGGTTTGATTTACATATACTATGAAATGATTACCACAATAGGTTCAGCCAACATTCATTTTCTCATATATATACAATAAAAAGAAAAGAAAGAAAAAAAAGGAAATTTTTTTTCCTTGTGATGAGAGCTCTTAGGATTTACTCTAACAATTTTCATCTATCAACATTTAAAGAACTAATATTCATCCTTCACAAAATCTTGTAAAACATAGAAAAGGAGAAAACACTTCTCAATTCATTCTATGAGGTCAATAATACCCTGATAACAAAACCAGACAAAGACAAAACAAGAAACAAAAACCATGCAGTAATATCCTTTATGAATACAGATGCAAAATTCTCATGAAAATACTAGCAAATTGAATCCACAAAATATAAAAAGGATTATACACCCTGGCCAAGTGGAATTAAGCCCAGGAATGCAAGATTGGTTTAACATCCAAAATTCATTCAATATAATACATCATATTAAGAGATTAAAGGACAAAAAACACGGTTTTCTCAATAGGCACAGAAAAAGCAATTGAAAAAATCCAACATCCTTTCATGATTAAAAAAAAAGCAACTAGAAATAGAAAAGAAATATCCCAATCTGAGAAAGTGCATCTACAAAAAACCCACAGCTAACATCATACTTAACAATGAAACACTAAATGGTTACACCTTAACACCAGTGACAGGACAAAGGTGTTTGCTCTCACCACTTCTATTCAACATTTGTACTATAGGTTCTTGCCAGGGCAATCAGGCAAGAAAAAGAAATAAAACACAACCAGATTGAGAAGGAAGGAATAAACCACTTCTATTTGCAGATGCTACGATCTTATACATGGAAATTTTAAGGAATCCACAAATAAAAACTATTACAAGTAGTGAAAGAGTTCATCAGGATTTCAGGATACCAGATCAATATAAAAATCACTTGTATTTCTATAAACTAACAGTAAACAACTTGAAAATGAAATTAAGAAAATCATGTAACTGACAGTATCAAAAAGAATAAAATTCTTAGGAATAAATATCGCAAAAGATGTGCAAGACTTACTGAAAACTTGTTAATGAAAACAAACATCTTTGCAATAAATTAAAGAAGAGCCATATAAATGGAAAGATGTCCCATTATCATGGATTGAAGACAATAAGATATTACAATGGCACTACTCCCCAAATTGATCTGCATATTTAATGCAATCTCTCTCAAAATTGTAACTGGCCTCTTTGCAGAAATTGACATGCCAATCCAAAATTTACATGGAAATTTAATAGACCCAGAATACCCAAAACAATCTTGAAAAAGAATTACAAATTTGCAGGACTCAAACAACCATGTTTCAAAATTTTCTACAAAGCTACAGTAATTAAGTGTATCAAGTCAGCTAAACAGAGGTAAGGATAATCTTTTCAACAAATGTTCTTGGGACAACTGGATATCTACATGAAAAGAATAAAGTTTGACTTCTACCTCACACCACATAAAAAGCTTACTCAAAAGGATCCACAGATCTAATGGTAAGAGTTAAAACTATAAAAATCTTAGGGAAAAAAACCACATAGGAGTATATCTTTTAGACTTTGGATTAGTCAATGTTTTTTTAGATATGACAGGCAAAGTACAAGAGACAAAAGAAAAAATAAACTGGACTTCATCAAAATTAAGTTTTATGCTGCAAATGATACCATCTAGAAAGTGATAAGGCAAGCCAGCTGGTAACACCACCAAGCTGAAAGAACAAGAGGAGGAGATAGAGTTACCAGATCGTCAACCACAGTTGGGTTCACCCTTGAGAGCTGGGACCCTGCAAATAGAAGGGATAGCTTTGGTAGGAGCTGAAGCCAAGGGTAAGAACAAAACCACTGACAACTGCTTGAGGCAGAGAGACAGATGAGGAGACATACTCTGGGTTTTTATTTCTCCTATCCTTCAATGTCATGCCAGTTCCCTCCCACACACTGAACTCTAATAGAAGCAAGTGAACCTGGGAAATATAGTTTGAAAGAGCTGGCCCCCTTCAATAGAGTGCAACACATGAAGTGTGAGGGGACTCATCTAAGGGGAAATAGGGGAATAAATGTCTGGCACAATACAACATCATGCTCTGGATTTAGGGATATAAGCTACAATTTAATTGTCATGGTTTTACAACAGATACAATATGATAATATGGAATATTCATGCCAGAATGTTTCTCTTCCCAGATCAACGTAAACAGCGTGAACGTCTAGCCTGGGTTTATGCGTGTGTGTGTGTGCTTGTGTGTGTGTGTGTGTTTTGTATTTTTAACTGCAAAGGAGCTTGGGGAGGTGGAGACAGAGCCGTTAGTTGCTGGGATTCCTGCGCAGAAACAATATCCCTCCACTTCATCTGTTAAACAAGATTAATAGTACCCATTCCATTACTGAGAGGATATAATGAAATCACGTATGTGCAATTTCTAGTAGAAGGTCTGGCACATAGTGAGTAACCAAAAATGATAGTTACTTTCCCATCTCTGCCTTATGAACTCTTTATAGTAGTGTCCTCCTAGACGTTTTCTCTTTTTGGTAATTTTTGGGCTGTAGCCACAAACTCAGAGTTTGGTTCATGTTAAGAAGTTCTCGAAAAGTCTTCCATCTCATAAATGATGCTTGATATTCAACCTGAAGGCTGTCATGTTATCTGGCAGTTTCCAAGACTGCTGCCTTGGCAAACAGAAGTGATGCTGGGCTGTGTGATTTACATTACATGGCTCTCTGCTCAATTATGATTTGCAGTCTGGCTAATATGTCATCCATTCACCACAAATCAAACACGTGTGCAAAATTAGTCCAAGACAGGGAAGTCATGACTAATGAACAAAAGTACAACTGGAGTTGGGGAGGATAGAGAGCTGTTTCAAGCGGCAGCAGAAGCAGTATTAAGCCCTTATAGATAATCTCCATTTTGTCATTAAAATACTAAATTCCTCTATAAAAATTAATTAAGCAGTTTTGCAGTTTGCTACTAGCAGCCAAACAGCACTCTTACTATCCTGTAAAATTAGTCATTTAATTGAACCGAATAATTTTTACAGGGGTCCTCATTATCCTCCTGGTGTTCACAGACTTATTAATCCTTGGTTCTAAGTCAGCGCCCAGCATGGGTCAAGGGAGGGAACACCCCAGCATCGCTATTAAGAAGTTCTTTTTGTGGTTGGAGCACAAAACTCAAGGTCATGACCGTTTGTGTTCATTAAAACTCCCACGGAATTTTGAGACGGGATAGGCATGTTCTCTCTCTCTGGTGTTCTGGCTAACTTCCAGCTGGATAATTACTTTCTGCCTGTAAAAATGATCCCCCTGCAGTTGGAGTTGGCTGGGGTCTTCATTTATTTATTTATTTTTGCCCCTTTCAGCTCACATCTGTGGTGGGACTGGTGCTGATTTCAAGAGGTCAAATGCTATCTACTCTTTCTGTGACGAGTTTTTGCAAACGTTCTCTACTTCCCTGAGAATTTTCCTTGGATTCCAGAAGTTTGATGTTGCATGATTACCACATCTGCTTCTTTACAGGAAATTTTCTAGAATTATTGGGGGATCATATCTACTACTTTCTTGAAGGTATGCCTCGTTTGGATTTTATTACATTGCATACATATATATACGTGTTCAATATTCTACAAGCTTTTTTCATAACTTTGTTGATGCACATGTAGGAATGCCAGGATAGACAGATACACAAATATTACATCACAATAGGTTTGTCATTTGTCTTCCATTTGCTTTATATTTCTGTAAGATATGTTTGCATGTCTAAACACATGTTCCTTCACTATAGCATACATATCTTCTATTGATGTGTGGTTTTGATGTGAACATTTTATGAACTTTGCACAATACAATCATCTCTGAAGATCAGAAATATAAAAAGAATAATTTTGCTGCCATATTTTCTTTCATAGGTAATTTTTTAATCAAATGGATTTTTCTCCCCTGGGCTTCTTGTTTAGCATACCAGTGGGAGCCAAAGGGAAAAGCCTACCAAAAAGTTCACCTATAGGTTGACTGTTATTTATTGAAAAAATTGACTGAAGGTTCATTTCAAAGTAAGAAAAGGTTTCTTTCTCCTCTTTTTAAAGTACTTTCCTCCTCCATTTGTGTCCCTTTCTTGTACCTAAACCTAGAGAACAACATTTATTCTAAGAAGTCTAGATTCATGGATTGGTAAGCCTTAAGAAATCATTTCTCCCGATGACTAAACAGCTTTCATGATCCAACAGCCACAAATTTACTTTCAGATTTCAGAGCATAGGGTAGGTAGATGCTTTTTGAAAGGGTGTCTTTCTCATATACCTTAAATCAAAGAAGTCAGGTTTAGTTACTTGAAAGTCCAGTCTTATCTATGTCTAGTATCAAGGTTTAGATTAACCAAAGTCAAACTTTGAAAGGCTGCTAACAGTTATTTGCACCAATCTTTCAATGATATGGACAGGAAGATTAAATTGACAGTATTAGTTCAAAGTCACAAAACTGAAAGAGCCTAGACTAGAATCTAAGTATCATTCTGACTCTTTCTACTACTCTGAAAATCTTCCTTAGAATTTTGAAAGTTTGAAGTTTTTATCTGGTACTATCATATCCTCCACTTTTTCCTCAATATATTTTCTAGAATGATTGAAAGAACATTTCTGTTATTCTTCCTAAAGTTATGCCTCTTTTGGACTTTACTACATTGTTTATTCCCAACCAAGACTCCTCTATATATACATGATCATATAAGAAATGGAACTTTTATTTCTGCGGAATAAAATGACATTCTATATTGAATCTTATCTACTCAGAAAGCCTGGAATCTGAGTACAGAAGGAAGACACTGAGCTACAAAAACTGTCAGGCACGACATTTACACAATGGTTCACGTCATCCAACTTGTCAGTATAGGCATGGAAAATTGGATGCTACACGAAAGAGAGGAGTGTGGTTTGTGAAGGTGATTTTGAAGACTGGGCTGAGGTGGTTAATAAAGCTTGTGACCAGGTGCTCCACGTGAGAGGGTGAACACAGTGAAAGAGAATTCAATTCATTCCGTAGGAGTTGCCAGTCTGGTTTAGATTACTGATCCATAAATTTTGGCTATCTTCCCACAGCAACAGAGACTTATTCCAAGTGCTTATCAAGAAGTCAGAATTCTTTCATCGGTTTCCAAGCCAAATGAACTATGCAAAGGAAAGTCATTTGCAAAAGACTTGAAAGGTTAGTTAGATGAGAAATGGAAAGTCCGAAACAATGAACACTTAGTTTTTTAAAATAATAAGTTATACCACTCCCTTTGAATATCTGCATTACAAATAATGTACATTAATAATCATAATTTCAT
Organism: Diceros bicornis minor; assembly: GCF_020826845.1. Lineage (NCBI taxonomy): Eukaryota > Metazoa > Chordata > Mammalia > Perissodactyla > Rhinocerotidae > Diceros > Diceros bicornis. The sequence goes on along the minus strand of NC_080754.1, from coordinate 13,203,388 downwards.
TAAAATGTACTTGACTGGCTATAAGAGAAAATCTAGAAGCTCTTGTGGCTATAATAAACATAGATACCTTCTAAGAAAGTGACTTTAAACATATTTTTTGTACATATTTTATAGTGGCATGTAAATTGATAATTGGATGTAAATATGCTCACCTGCCCCAGCTGCTTGAAGTAGGCATCAGTACCAGAGCTAGACAAACTCAGTAAGATTGGACCAGTAAGACTGGTCAAACAGGGAGAGCAGGACATGAGAGTTCATCTGGTGTAACATGTTGAGTGACAGCCAACAGATCTAATCACTAAACACATAGACACACAAATACAGATGATTTAAGATCAGGTTTTAATTTTATTGTTTTCCATGAAGCTGTCCAGTTGGAACAATACCACTTATTAAAACCTCCATCTTTCCCCCCTAATTGGAGATGCCACATTTATCAAATATTAAAGGTCCATATTCAAATGGGCTTTTTTTTTGCTCTATTAGTCTATCTTTCTATTCATGAGCTAATACAACACTATTTTAATTATAGAGGTTTTACAATATGTTCTATTATCTGCAGAGACAACCCATCCCTCACTCCCCCCACTCCCGCACACCATTAATTTCATTTTAATTTTTCTTTTTCCAGCTATTCATACTAGTTTGTTTTTCAAAAAAAAAAAAAAAAACTTTACAATCAATTTATTAGGTTCAGAAGGCAAAGGGGAAAGGGGAAACAGATGGTGTTTATACTGCAGTTGTTTTAATTTTACAGTTTATCACAGGGATATTGATATCTTTATAATGTTCAGATTCCCTAATCAAAAACATGATATGTCATTCCACCTATTCTAGTAAATTTTTATGTTTTGTTAAGTTTTATATCTACTTATTTTTCTATCTATTTATTTATTTCTATAGTAATGGAATATTTTCTACTATCATCTAGTCGATTTTGTTTATATATATGAAGACTATTAGTTTTTGTATGTTGGATTTTATAACTTGTTACATTTTTAAATTTTCATATTATTTGAAGTAAGTTTCCCATTGATTTTTTTTTAGGTTTTTAGGTTTCTATATATTATCCTATCTGAAATTACTCCAATGGCCACTCATAGCACTAAAATAGAGAAAAGTATACATTTCTTACCATTTAATGGAATATACAATACCATCTAGGAAGTATACTTGGTACAAAAAAGTCAAGCTCGGATCAGATCAAGCCTCCAGATCTGATTACTGATTGAAAAGAAACACAGGGATAGAAGAACACATTGAATGACAACACAAGGTACAATCAGCAAAATTCACGACTGAACGAAGCTCTACAAAATGATGAAACAACCTACAGAAACTTAACAGTTGAATGTTTCAATGAAAGTAGGAAAACTAATATTTTATATTAGACTTTATATTTTATATTCATTTAAATATATACCATGTATTTTATATTATATAATTTTAATTATACTAACTCAAAAATGCGTTTTATATTCTTTAGAATATACACTAAGCAGGATAGCAAAAGAATGTATAAGTAGCTTTTCTCTTTGACTTTTCTCTTTAAAGGGAAAAGTCACATAAAAGTCACAATAAAAATAGTTTAATTCAAAAAGAGGTGAAATTGAGAGAAAAGAGTGATATGAAAAAGATGAGGCAAAGAGAAAACAAATCATAAGATGATAAATATAAACCTAAATATATCAATAATATCATAAAAAATCCAACTATATGCTGCTTACAAGAGACACCTTAAATATAAAGATATACTTTAAATATAAATATAAGAACACATCTTAGGCCCAATGGCATAGTGGTTAAATTCGCGCACTCCACTTTGGCGGCCCAGGGTTTGCAGGTTCAGATCTCAGGTGCAGACCTATGTGCTGCTCATCAAGTCATGCTGTGGCAGCATCCCACATATAAAGTAGAGGAAGATTGGCACAAATGTTAGCTCAGGGCCAATCTTCCTCACACACAGAAAAAAGAACACATCTTAAACACAAACATAAGAAAGGTTGAAATTAGAATTATGGAAAAAGTTATAGCATGCAAACACTAAAGCAAAATAAAACTAGTGAAGCTATACAAATACTAGACGAAGTAGACTTTAAATCCAGAAGATTTACAAGAAATAAAGAGATATATTTCATGATAATAAAAGGATCAACCCACAAGGAAGGTATCAAAATGTAAAATCCATGTTCCCAATATCAGACCTTCAAAATATATGATGCAAAAATAGGCAGAACTAAAAGAAGAAATAAAAAAATCCATGTTGCACATCAGATATTGTAAAACAAATCTTTCTTCATAGCTAATGGAATATACAGACAAAAACATTGGAAAAGATATAGAAGATCTAAACAAGATTAACAAAATTAACCTAATTAAATATATAAAGAATGCTAAACCCAACAAAGATGGAATAAATGTTTTCTTTGAGTGTACACGCAATATTTGCCAAAATGATAGTATGTTGACTCCTAAAGTAAGGTCCAAAATTTTTCAAAGTTTTAAAATTATTTCAAAGCATGTTCTTAAACCAGGCAAGAATTATGGTAGAAATCAATTTTAAAAAAGAAAAACACAAACAATGCCCAACTGTTGGCAATTAAGCATTTCTACTCTAAAATAAATCAATAGTAAAAGAAGAAATTACACAGAAAAATAGAAATTAATCTGAACTAAATGATGAAAATAAAATATATGAAAAACTATGGGATACAGTGAAAGATATGCTTAAAGAGAAATTTGTAGTGTCAAATGCACAGATTATAAAACAAAAAAAATCTGAAACTTAATGATCTAAAATTTCATTTCAAGGAATTAACAAAGATACAGCAAATTAAACCCAAAGACAGTAAAATACAGATAATAAAAAGAAGAACCAGTATGAATTAAATAGAAAGCAAACATACATAAAAAAACAGCAACACCAAATTTGGGTCCTTTGAACAATACTAACAAAAACAATATACTTCTTTTAAGACTGATCAATAAAAATTTTAAAAGAAGGAATAAATTCCTAATATCGAGAATGAAAAACGGAACATCACTAGAGATCCTAAACTTAATAAAATAATAGTAAGTGCATATTATAAACAAGTTTTGTGCCAGGAAAATGGAGATGAAATGGAAAAATACAACTTAACAAAACCGAATCCAATAGAAATAGAAACTCTAAATACTCCTATATCTATTAAATTAATTTGAACCTTAATTATAGACTTTTCCACAAAGAAAACTTTAGGCTTAGATAGTTTCCCTAATGTTCTTCCAAAGACTTACTGAAGAAAAGAAATCCCCATTTTATATCAAGTGATCCAAAGACTAAGGAAAGAGGGAATACTTTCTAATTCATTTTATGAGGCCAGAATAAACTTGATGGTAAAGGTTGAAAAGATCATTAAAATGTAAGGGAAAAAAAGTATTACTGGAAAATCTGTATTATAAACATAGATCCAAAGATTCTAAAAAATATTTTAAAATTACACCCTTTACTATATAAAATGGTTATACCCTGACCAAGTTGGACTTATTTCAGGAATACTAAAGTGGTTTAACATTGGAAAAACAGTGCAACTTACTACAGTAACAGAAAGAAGGAGAATCATCATTCATGACAAAACTAGGGATGGAAGAACGTTTTAATCTGATAAAGAAATCTACAAAATCCCTACAATACACATTACACTTAATAGTGAGCTATCGAGAGCTTTCTTACCGAGATTGAGAACAAAATTAAAAGATACTGGTATCATCACTTTTATTCAACCATGTACTGGATGTTCTTGCCAGTGCAATAAAGCAAGAAGAATAAATAAAATAATAAAACAAAACTATCATTATTTGTTAAATAGAAAATTCACAAGAGTCTACAGATAAATATTAGAATTAATAAATAAATTTAGCAAAGTCACAAGGTACAAAGTTAATACTCAAATATCAATCTACCAGCAGAAAACACAAAATAAAACTTAAAATCATACTATTTACAAATAAATCAAATAACCAAAAATTGTAGGAGTAAACTAATGAATGATGTTAGATTTATCCAGAGGAAATCTCTGCTAGAATACAACAAAACATCATTGAGAGAAATTAAATAAATGGAGGAATATATTATGTTCTTGGATTAGAAGACTCACTAGTGTAAAGATATTTGTCTTTTTTTTAACTGATACATAGTTTCAGTGCAATTCTAATCAAAAGATCAACAGCGGCCTTTTTGATTTTTAATTTCTGGTGGAATTTGACAAGTATGTTCTAAAATATATACAGAAAAGCAATGGACCAAACCAAAACAAACTAGAAGAAAATTTCTAGAAAACTTACACTATTAGATATAAAGCTGTAGTGGTTAAAATACTGCAGTGTTGATGCAGACCCATAAACATACAGTCACCTGATATATGACAAAGGTGTCATTGCATTGTGAAAAAGGATATTCTTTTCAATCGATGGTGCTGGGACAATTCAATGCCCATATAAAAAAGTGAAACTTGGCCCCTATCTCTCGTATTACACATATAAATTCTAGTTAGAGTGAAGATAAATATAAAAGTTAAAAAATACATTTGTTTCCAGAAGATAACACATGTTTTAGTCTGTTTGGGCTGCTATAACAAAATGTCACAGACCGGGTAGCTTGTAAACAACAGAAATTTATTTCTCACAGTTCTGGAGGTTGGAAGTCTAAGATCAGGGTGCCAGCATGGTCAGGTTTGATAATGGCTCTCTTCCGGGTTGCAGACTGCTGACTTCTCTCTGCATCCTCACGTGGTGGAAGGGGCTGGGGAGCTCTGTGGAGTCGCTTTTACAAGAGCCCTAATGCCGTTCGTGAGAACTCCACCCTCATGATCTAAGCACCTCCCAAAGGGCCCCCCTCCTAATACCATCATTTTGGGCATTAGGATTTCAACATATGAATTTTGGGCAGACACAAACATTAGACCAGAGCACCATAGAGTAACAGATCCATGAACTTGGTGTAGGCAAAACTTTCATCTGCTAGACAGAAAAATTATTGACAGTATGAAGGACAAAATTTGATAAGATGGACTACAAAAAAAAAAGAGAAATTCTATTTATCAAAATACACCATAAAGAAACTCAAAAGACGTATTACAGAGTGGGAGAAGATATTGTTTAAGTATACATACAAACACATAAAAGCAAAGGATTCATATGTAGAGTATATAATGCATCCCTATAAATCAATAATAAAAGACTACCCAATAGAAAAAATGAGCAAAATATTTATTTAACCAAGCACTTTCAAAAAATAATATTCAATTTGCCAACTTAAATATGTGACACACTATAAATATGTATAGATTAAATGACATGATGTTTGGGATTTGCTTCAAAAGAATCCAGTGAGGTAAGGGCCAGTGGGGTTAAAATAGAAATGAAACAAGAGTGACAATGAGTTGATGACTGTTGCAGCTGTGTGATGAGGATATGGGGGTCACTGAACTAATTTGTGTATTAAAATTTTTCATGATAAATATTAAAGAAGAAAACTCCAGTTAAGAAAAATCGGGACATGTCTTAAGTGGTTCTGAGATAATGCCCTAGGACTCCATGGATGCTTTGCTATATTCAGGGTTAGAAACACCAGGACCTAGAATGGCCATATAGTTAAAAGATTAAGTTATTTTCTATTCCTAAACGCCCATGTACCTTATCAATAAATTCCAATATTGAATGTTACCTGAGGCTGTCTCTTCTTTGCAACAATAAAGACCTTCATACGTTGAGTAAATACACTGAAGAGAACTTTTGGCTCATTCATTAGCAAATATTTATTTAGCATTTCTACGCCAGGGCAAAATATTAAATATTCGCACAACATGGCTTTATTCTCTTGGTTCTTTTATTTTAAGACATGATCTATCAAAATAACAAGTGTGCGTGTGTGTGTGTTTATAGCAAGCATGTTCTGACTCTTTTGGTGCATTCATTTTTCCTTCTGACTTTTGATCACTGTGAGAGTGTGTGTACAGAAGCTAAAGGGACAAATCAGCTATGTTCATTCAACTAAAATAACTGAAATAAAAACAGAATGTTTTTCCCTACCTGTCACATTCTCTCAAATAGGCCCTTAGTGTGATTAACCAAATTGCATTGGTTCATAATTATAGTTTTAATTTTAAAAATAAAAAATAGAAAGCGTTATATTTTATACTAATGAAATTAATATATTTACATTATATTTTATTATTATAGTGTATTATTATATTTATATTAATTATATTGCATTTAATACAATTACAATATTATATATTACACTATTATTATATAATTATAGTGATATAAAATTATTATATATAAATTAAATAATTTAATTTAATATAAAATAAAACATAAGGTAATGTAAAGGTGGTATTTCATATAATTTCTTTTTTATTCTCCCCTCTACCATATATGTAAATTCTGGGGTACCATATCCTATAAAATTGTGTATCCTTCCAAATGTCACATATAATAAGCACTTAGTGACTAAATTAGTTAAATTGAAGATATATGCTTGCATATTATTTGAAAAAGAGTGTAATACTGTTTCAAATAATTTATATTTGAGCATTTTCCAAGATCATCAAAATAACAGTATGGTATTTTTTAATATTCTCTTTGTACAAAACAATTATAATTGGGATATTAGTTATTTGTAAAACTGATATTGTGCATTTACAGTAATAGAAACAATTCTATACTTCCAAATCCACTGTTAAACGTTGGCATTTCTTTGCTCATACTCACTTCCTAAAATTTGTCACAGTTTGAAATTGGACTATACTGAATCTTAATTTCAAATTCAGTGTATTCCCTATTGCAAAGTTTACATTTCTCTTTATTAAACTGTTTGAAAATTTTCAAGTGTCAGCTGACTAAATGCTAAAGAGAATTGGAGGAAAATTGAATTGTGTGCTGTTGATTAACTGCATTTTAATTTACATCTATAATCTGATTAGTGTATTATCCAGCTTTAAAAGGCCCATTTTTCGGAAGTCAGAAATTAAACTGCCCAAGAGAATCATAGTATTTAGGGCAAAACCAGGTTCCAAACTTAATGATTTGATTTCCTTGTTCTTTACCTTGTTAGATTACAGGTACAAGAATTATAAGTTCTAGTGTGTTTATACGACTAGTGTGGTGGGCATGGAAAAAAAGAAGAAAAAAAAATATCCACCAAAGATGGCTACATTCTAATTCCTAAAACCTGTAAAGATTTTACGTTACGTGGTAAGAGAGAATTAAGACTGCAGATGAAATTAAGATTTCTAATCAGATGACTTTAAATTGGGAGATTTTCTTCAATTATCTGGGTGGGTCCAATAAAGTCACAAGGGACCTTAAAAGATAAAAGAGAGAGGGAGAAGAGTCGTTTCAAAGTGATGAAACATGAAAAAGATTCCATTAGACATGGCCGGCTATGTTTATATATGGAAGGTCAGTTTGGATTTTGTTTCTGCTTACTGTACTCTTGACAGTCCGGTTATTAAAGATTCTGCCAGAACAGTTGCATATACACACATTGTTGGAGAACGCAGGAAAAATTTCTAGAAAAGGAACTGCTGTGGACTGAATTGTGCCCCTTCCAAAATTCATATGTTGAACCTCTAACCCCCAGTGTAACTGTATTTGGAGTAAGGAGGTAATGAAGGTTAAATAAGGTCATATGGGTGGGGCCCTGATAGGATTAGTGCCCTAATAAGAAGAGACACCAGAGAGCTTTCTCTATCTCTACTGTCAGGATATGGCGTGAACGAGGCTGTTTGCAAGTTAGAAAGACAGCTCTCACCAGAACTCAACCACACTGGAACCCTGATGTCAGACTTCCAGCCTCCAGAACTGTGAGAATATAAATTTCTGTTATTTGAGCCACCCAGTTTATGGTATTTTGCTATGGCAGCCCAAGTAGACTGAGGAACATATTGAGTTGGATGAGCATGATACAGATTTCTTAATGCAAAATTCTTATGTATTTGCATTCTTGAATTTTAGAGTGGCAATGACTGTTGTTCTCTTGTTCCTTGAAGGCTTGACTGGTCTCAGGCCTTAGTTTCTCTCAGCTCCAGCTCAGGTAATTGTGAATCAGTCCTCCTCTGCCACAGAGATTGTTATGATGGCTTTCATCAGGTCAATCTCCACCTTCCCACTCTCCTTTACACCCCGCTTCCTCGACCTTCTCCTTGAAGTTGCTTCAAGCCTCGAGCTTGCATGGTACTTTCCCTTTGTTTCTTTTGGGAGGTATGTCGCCATCACTGGCATGTCTTAGATGTGTCCAAAACTATTAACGAGAACACAGAATAAATGGCAAAAGAGCTTAGAGCAGAATAAACAAAAATCACTGCACCCCACACTCTCGAGTGTGGCATTCCAGTGACTGAAGGTGTCTTCAGGATGCAGAGCTCACATTGGCTGTGGCTAGGTGGAAAAATACACGTAGAGATCTAGATATATAAATATAGAGATATAGAAATGTAGGAAAGAACAGAAGAGAGAGAGAGAGAGATTTATTTTAACATTTCAATAATACATACAATAACGAATTTCTCCATATGAAACTTTGTTAAATGGAGTGTGGGAATAGTTCATAAAAGTAAGTTTGAGTTTTCCTGCATTTTTTTGGATTTCATTAGCATTTCTTTTTATATCAAGAAACTAGATCTACTAAAGAACTGTCTGCTTAAGATTCCATGAAAGGGAAAAAAAAATACTGCATTTCTTATGACTCCAATCTTATTTTTTTCTTAATCCATTGACCTCTTCCTTTTATAGTTTTGGTTGGTTTGTTAACATTCATAGGCAAACAAGCACAAAGCACATGGTATGTGATAGCCAGTAGGCACACAGGGTGGGGCAGTGCAGGACGGGGGTGGGCAGGGTGGCAGGGAGCGGATAAGGAGTCCTTCCTCTTCCTCTCTTCACTCGTGTAGATGTAGAGAATGCCAGGTCTTTGTCCACAGATGACCAACACTGCTGAGGCACAATGGACTAACCTTTTTGGTTTTTGCACTATCTCCCTTATTTTGTCTGCCAGATCTAGTTTTAACTTCAAGAACTAAGACCTCTGTGTCTCTTCTCTGTTATATAACAACAGTAGTGTGCGAAGGAAAGGGACTTCTCATTGCATAAAGGCTACGAAGAAAATCTTTCAAGTGGACTGAGGGGCAAAATTTTATGCTTTCCTGACAGATAAAAAAGAAGACTATGAATATTAAGATCTCTGAATATTTTTTATAAATATTATGTTTTTAATTATCCACTTTGAAGATTTTATTGAATGATAAAAGACAGGCTCCACTGGCCCTTTGCAAAGATTATTCAGACACACATAGAAATCAAATCAGAAATTTGGTATCCTTAAATCTGGAGACCACTACTGTGTGTGACGAGTGTTTAGAATTCAATCACTATCTAAGGAGTTGCAGCTGTGCAATGACTGGAGAGGTTTTTTTTTTTTTTTTTTTTTTTTTTTTTTTTTTTTTTTGGGGGGGGAACGGGGTGAAATAATGACAGAGATGATAGGCTGTTCAATCCCTCTTCCATCCTAAAATACGTAGCATCTTCATACTCAGATATAGCGACTTCCACCAAAAAAATCTGAAAAAAAATGTGGTGTTACTTTATCCAGTCATGGCCACTGTCTTTTATTTATAATTATCTCGGTAAGTCAGAGAAAGCAGCAATTAAGACAACCGGTACTTTCATTACCCAACTGTCATATAATTCTCCAGGATCAGTTACCAGGATCTCTGCCTCCTGGGATGTCTGGGGAGATGCTGGGCAGGTAACAAGTATAACTGCAACATCGAACTGCACACACACACATACACACACATACACACATACACAAACACATACACCTGTGCACACATACACACAAACGTGCATTTTACTGCACTTCAATTTTACCTGCTTTCAAAATCTTCCTTTATTCTCTAGTAGCGTCAGGATCACTGTTTTGCTTTCCAATTGCAATAGAACAGACTAGGAATGAACAATGGATTAGTCCCAGCCAGAATTCAGAGCAGGGGATTCAAAAAATCACAGGAGAGATACTCTTCTTAGTCACGCAGCATCAGAGGAAGTGACTTCAAAGAGGTGTCTCTTAGTGCATGCCACATGTTTACTTGGAAATCCTCTAATTTCCAGTAGTCTAGGGACCAGAGGGTGACTTTATCACATGTGCTCTTACCAGTAAACTCCAGTGAGATTTCTCTTTGCTTTGCATATTTTTTTCAGAGAGTAAAATGAATTTTCGTTCCATTCAACACGCGGTCATACTTAAATTTTTTTTAATTGAATTTGTACTTTAAGTTTCAAGCTTTTACTGAGATTTTAGTAATCATCTATATGTGTATGAGTATATGAAACTTCATCACTCTCTTCTCTAGAGATACTTATTTGCTGACACCATCTATAAATACAGGAAATAAACAAAAATATCCTTGAACAACAAAAATAGATTCTTAAGGACAATGCACTAAAAAGTATGCTTACTTTATGTTATAAAAACATCCCTTAAATTGTCTTCCAGAGCCTATTTAATTCTATTTCACGCACAGCCTTAGTAAGTTCAATTACCTGGTAGAAAAACTCGCAGATACTATAGCCAGTAAATTAGAAGCGGGAGGCTTCTGGAGGTAGATACACTGATAGCAGAGGAGTAATAAGTGAGAATCTAAAAGTGAGGGTAGAGGTAGAAATTTATGAAAATCGAACACAAGATATAAAAAATATAAATTTCCTGAGTTTTTTAATATATAAAGCATATTTATTAGCTAGTTAGGTTGTTTATTCATTCAATAAATATTTCTTTATATCCACAAGAAAAAAATGTTTGAACACATGTAGGAATAGATATAATAATAACCAACACTTATATTGTGCTCACTCTGTGCCGGGTACATCTTAAGCTTTTCTCCTGTATTAATTTATTTAATTTTCAATGTAGAAAGTGGATATTATTATTATTTTCATTTTATAGATAAGAAACAGAAACACAGAAAGGTTAATTAACTTGTCAAAAGCCACACACCCAGCGATGTGTAGAGCTCAGCTTGAACAGGCTCCAGGACCCATACTCAGAGATACTGCGCTATGTTTGCTCCTGAAAAGCCAATTGACTTTCAAAATAATATGCTTTTGACCATAAAAATAATTTCAAAATAGGACCTTGAGTCAGACTGCTATTTGTTTTCTAAAATCTGTCCCCTCCTTCTTCCATAATAACTTTATTAGCTGGGACCATGATGCCCAGCTTGGGACTACATTTTCTTGTTTCCTTTGGAGCTAGACGTCTTCCCAATGGAATGTGAGCTGAAATGATACGTGTAACTTCCATTTCCCAAGATTAAAAGAAACCTTGTCTCCTGCATCTTCGCTTGCCCCTTCCTAGAAGCTGTCAAGTGTTGGTAGTGGTAACCTAGCTTTAACTATGTAACCAAGAACAACAGGAGAAATAAGATAGAAGTAGTTTGGGTACCTGAGTGATTTCATGGAACAGAACCATTTTGCAGTTGTGGTGTAACAAGAAATGTGTTTAGTCTTTGTCCCAGGTTCCTGGCATAGAGCTCCTGAAACCCTTGAAATTTCGTGAGCAACAAGAGTAATAGTAACATCTTTTATTCTGAGGCAACTCTTGGTAGGCCGCTAGATAGAGCTTCAGGATGGGGACTTGTCACCAGAAAGACCAAGCCTTGATTAGAAGCTTAGAACTTTCAGTCCCACTCTCCAACCTCCAGGGAGAGAAGAGGGGCTGGAGATTGAGTTAATAACCAATGGCCAATGATTTAATCAATTATGCCTAGACAGTGGAACCTCCCTAAAAACCCCTAAATGATGGGGTTATGGGTTTGCAAACACATCTATGTGTTGAGAGGGCAGCACATCCCAATTCCGCAGGGACGGAAGCTCCCACACTCAGGTCTCTCATGGACCTACCTCCCTATGTACATCTTCATCTGGCTCTTCATTTGTATCCTTTATAATAAACCGTAATAGTAAGTAAAGCATTTTCCTGAGTTCTGCGAGTAGTTCTAGTAAATTATCAAACCTGGAGGAAAGGTTTATTATTACTATGGAACTCCCAACTTTGTAGCCAAGTCAGACAAAAGTGTGGGTAACCTGGGGACCTGATACTTGGGACTGGCTTCTGAAGTGAGGGCCGTCTTGTGGGACTGAGCCCCTAACCTGTGGAGTCTGACACTAACTATGGTTAGTTAGTGTCAGAATTGAATCGAATTGACGACACCTGGTTAGTGTCAGCTAATTGGATAATTGGTTGATGTGGGGAAAAAAACTAACAGCAGTCTAGGCCAATCATCTCTAGAACATCATGTGAGGGAGAAAGAAACTGTAATTTTACTTAATCTTCTATATTTTAGGTGTCTTTCTTATAGCATATTAATCTGTTTCTTATCTAATACAGAACTAAGAATGTGTTGTGAAATTATGACATCATTGAAATAATTATGTAATCTATCTCAGAGAGAACTGTTTTCACAGAAAGTGATATGATGCAATGGAAATTATTTGGAAAAACAGGACGGAGATCTAGAACTTAGTTCTAGATTTATGATGTTCTCACTTTTTCAGTACTTATTGAGCACCCGTCATGTTGTCTTGTTATGTATTGAGGATGTAAAAAGGATGTGTTTCCTTTCTCCAAAGAGAAAAACAATAAAAGCAACAGGTACAAAGTAATATGAAATGTATCATAATGGAGAAAAAGGTCCTAAGAGATGCTAAAGGAGAGGCAACCTAAAATTACAAGAAAGGGAAAGAGAGAGAACACAGTGACTTCCTAAGAAAGCTGATGTGCTTGAGTTACATTTTTAAGAATGAGTAGGAATTACTGTGCAGAAAAGTGGGGGAAAGGTATTCTGGGTATAACCAACATCATTTACAAAAGCAAAGAGACATGGATCAGCATGAGATAATGACTAACCAGAAGTATTTCCTTATTTTTCACACAGAAAACAGAAAAGTAGTAAAAGATGATATGGGAGAGGTGCAGAAACATGTGCACTTTATACTGAAAACAATGTGAGGTCATTGAAAATTTCAAAATATGGGGCACATGGTAATATCCATTTATTATATTTAATATATAACTTATGCTCTCTGCTAGATGTAGGGGATACAGAAAACTGAAACATGGCATCTGCCTTCAAGAAGGTCACAATCTATTGGGAAACCATATAAATAAACAGCAATGCCTTGTGATAAATGCTACAAGGAAGGCAAATAGTGTGGTCGTTCTATGGAAGAAGGGCAGAATGTGGGAAATTATGAGGATGAGACAGAGGACAGTTCATCTGAGGAACTGTAAGTAGTTTAATGGTCATTTTAGAGGGGCTGGGACATAGCAGGGACAACAGAGAATGAGACTGAAGGGGGCCAGATCAGGAAGGCCTTTTTGCCTTACTAAAGAGTTTGGATTTTATTTGAAATCAATCACAAACATTGAAAAGAGGAATCCAGGAAGTAGAGCCAATAGGAGGGATGCAGGAGGGAGAAGAAGGAGGATTAACGTTCTTATGTGTTCATTGAGCAACTGGAATGATGGGGTCTTTAACTGAGACAGGGATAAAAGGGACAGTCAGCTCAGGAGCAGGAAAAGAATGAGCCATTGCATAGATGGTTGTTAAAGGGCTTGCTCTGTCCACAGCCCTTGATGAGAAAGGCAGGCCACTTTACTACCCAATACCCTGGCCATAGCTGGGGTAACTGGGTTAAGAATCCGACTGAAGAGTACCCAATGCGTAGTCAGGGCCAGCCAGCAATGATGTGTCCTAGCCTGCAAGAGCCCCAGAGAACTATCCAGGTAATGAAGTAGTTAGCAGTGGGAACTGACTTCCTAAGGTCCTAATGCAGAAATGGAAGCCTATGACAGTCCACAGTGGGCTATGCACAAATCAAAGTTATGAAGAAGATGATGTGTGGAAGCAGCAGAGACGCCCTGAGGAGACTAGGCGAGCTCCTGACAGAGATGGGGTAACAAGCAGTTACCCAAGTTGCTCTGCTGCTGGTGGCTCTCCATATCCTTGTCTTACAACAGGCTCACTCTTCTTTGAGGGGGTGTCAGTGATTCTCCGTTGCTTGCAACTGAAAAAAATCTAACCGAGTCACCAGCTAGCTGTGTGCCCTCTCTCTCACTCCTGGAAGAGCCTTTAAAAAATGGGAGTCATAGTTGAAATTCCTTTAGAAGCATTTTTTTCTCTTTAGCAAATTTTTCTTTAACTGATGAATAAGACCTTTAGATCTACTGTTATGAGAGTAATGAGGTACATAGTGTTTAGAATTATGAGAGATGAGAGAGGGCTGGCTATTGCCCTGCCCAGTGCAAAATGAAAATTTGGGGACCTTGCTGGGAGTGGTGAGGTTAATCTCTCGTTACACAGCCAGCCATCTGAACCCTCAGTGGACAGGCGATCTGAAATGGATTGCAACCACAATATGGGGACTCTTGGTTCCTGATAGGGTGAGTGAGATCCCATTCTGAGTTGTCCAAGGAATATGTCCAGGCACAGTTAGCCCAGGGTAGAGATGGTTGCCACCTTGCCTGCCTTGGAGAGACCACGAAGTGTGTGTGACCCCTGTGCCTGTGCCCAGATCCCCACGGGGGTGTTGGGCCGCAGGGTCACTGAATGGCAATGGGGAGGAGGAAGCCCAGCTGGACCAGGGCACTAGAGAGCTGGGAGTGGGCAGTAGAGAACTTGTTCCAGGGGAATGAGGAGCTGATGTGAGCTGAACCACCCATTTGCTGAGGCTCCATGCCCTCGGCTCATGCTTCTTTGCCCTTGAACTTCATTTACAAAACATAAATTCAGAGATAACCTTATTAAGAATTTCAAGAAAGAGACTTCAAAGCATTAAACCCCAAGCAGGAGCCCTACTCAGTTTGGGACCCTACATGACTGTGCTGGTCACATGTTCATAAAGCCAAGCCTGGGCTGATGGAATCTAGAGAGAGAAAGGAAGAAATTTGTGAGTAAAACGAATATTTGTTAGAGAATTCTAATTTCCTTTTCAACACAAGGAAATCCTATTTATAACTTATGTTTTGAAATAGAAGGATTTAATACATCATTTTCCCCAAATGTCATTTTTTTTACTAGACAGAATCCCCTGGAAATTATCACTGTTGCTAAAAACCAAAACCATACCAAATCAACCAAAACAAAACAAAAATAGTAACAGAAGTATTATAAAAGTCATATTGTAAAACAGCAGTGTTTACAAATTCTCATAATGGAGAAGGTAATTCTGAGAATTAGCCATCTTGATGTTAATGACTCAATTGCTTAACCTCTTTACCTTTAAGAATTTGTTGTTTACCAGTGTGAGAACAGAGGACTGTAACTTATAAGCTTATGTAACTATGTTCTATAGGTCAAATTCCCATTATAACACATGCAAAGTTGAAATCCATGAATGAAGACATAGCCTGGGACTGTGGCCTTTGAACCCCAAACATAGCCAGGGTTTGAGAAATAGTCTCACGATTTGTGCTAATTTCTCATCAAGCAGCTATTTTTCAGGAAGTAGCAAAAAACATGTTTTGTTCTATTTTCTAAAGGAAATAGGGGAGTTCCCAGATTCTAAGCATTATGCTTATATTCCTAATCATGCGGAAAACTCTTGGAAAGAGTGGTTGTTAAACCAACCAATGGCTTTGTTTCCAGAAGGCTTCAGGAACATGCAGCATTATTCATAACACTTTTCTCTGAAGCAGCAGCAACGTCCCTAGCAACTTGCTTGCACAAAGCTCCTGTTGAACAGAGAGAGCAGGGGGAAGAGGAAGCTCAAGGATGAGAAGGTGAGGGTAACTTCAGAATCACAGGCGTCCATGGGAGCGACA
The DNA here is from genome assembly GCF_020826845.1 of Diceros bicornis minor. Lineage (NCBI taxonomy): Eukaryota > Metazoa > Chordata > Mammalia > Perissodactyla > Rhinocerotidae > Diceros > Diceros bicornis. The sequence continues at coordinate 13,187,523 of NC_080754.1, read as the reverse complement.
CAGTGGCCAAAGAGCACAAAAAGACCACGTAGTGAGCTTTTGACACCCTTTAAGTGGCTCAGGAGTTCTTTATTATTCAAGCAAAAAATAAAAGGATTATTTTTCCCTGGCAATGATTAGTACAGGCCATTGAACAAGAAGGAGCTCTTGGGACTACAATGTGTTGTGTCTCGGTTCTCACAGCAGTTTCTTTCCTCTAATGAATGCCCAGTGTGACGATTTGCGGTGCTATCTGGTAAAGTCATGCTGTAATCCCCGCGAATGACGCATGAGACAGCACCAGTCTGTTGTCATCTCTCTGTGCTCTCGTACATTAGCAGCAGAGAGACCCTCAAAGCTGGAGATTTGCAATGTAAAGGAAAAGACAGAGTAGAGTTTATTATTCAGCTGGGATGTTGCCCATATGTCCATGTGTGATAACAGTGTTCTCTTTTCCTATATGTGTCTTCAAAAGGGATTAATAGATGCCGCAGCACTGAGTTAGGGTGGGGTACACGGATGCCCTCTAGATGTTTAATTGCAGGGGAAGTGTTCCCCGGAAATGAGCCAGGGTATCTCGTAAATCCAACAGCCTTCATTTAATGCTGCCTCTGCCTCACTGACACTGAGGTGCTATGATCTTATTCCCTGCCCCATACCCAAAAGCTGTGCGCAATTTTCTGCTCTACCTAGTACAGATGCTTTAGCCATTGTTATGTTTAGGTCATAGTTAATTTAATCGCATCTAATGTTAATGCATTGTAATGCATATTTTAATACTCATGGCATCCTGCTTAGGGGACCTTTGGGTTATTTAGCGTCAGCCCATTTCACTGGCATAGACCAGGCTCAAGAAGTTTCACCCCTTCACAAATGCTCTTTGCACTCATTAATTCTTACAATTCTTGAGTGTGAAGCAGATTATATTCACAGTTGCAGCAGCAGTACTAGAAGAAACAGTATTTCCCAGCACCTTTCTATGTATATAGCCTTCATTGACTTTTTTTGCCAAATAAAAGATCCAGTTACCTACCAGGCACCAAACTTCTATCATCTCAAGCCCACAGTTGGTTGAAGTCCTCATGTTAGTCCCCTGCTGCACTGGACACTTCAATGCTCAGAAAACAACTTCCTTGATACACTTGCAAGTATAACCATTACACCATCATCCTTTTGGGAGGATCGCAACCACCCAGACACCACCTCTGACCACAGCATTGCCTACTATTAGTTATAGTCCCTAGGAAAAGCTTTGGTTTATTCAAGGTATTATCAATAGAATCATGGTCTCCTATAATATTGTATCTAAAAGTTACTCTAGACATAATCTCATTCAATTCCATACATATATATATATATATGAATGTCAAAGAGGATAGGTCATTTGTCTGAGATCATCGATCCAATTAAGTTGGTTGCCAAGATCATCAGAGATGGTGGCAAGCTGGATTCCCAGAATTCCCTGTCCCTTCACTCCCCAAACTCTCCAGAGACCTATCTGTCAAAGCCATGACTGAACTCTGTGGAAACCTTGGATCCTAGGATGAATGTCCTGTTTCTCTTAAGCACTGCTAAGATTTGTTTTGCCACCAATAATTTGACCAGGGTATGTTGAGCACTTATAATGTGCTAGACACTGGGCTTAAGACCAGGATTACAGACATAAAAACCATAGTGAGTCCCTATGTTTGGAGAAATCTCTGTGTTAGGCCATAACTCTGGCACCCAAGGTGCCATCTGATAGTTTTCAGATGGATCTGGAAGTAGTTATGCTCCTGAAAAAAATCGTCTCTTCTTTTGCTAAGCAGAATTAGAAGGTAGAGGGTAAAGACCATTTTTAAAGAAGCTGAAACATGCAAGTATAACTTAATCACAAAATAGAGATGATTATGTAAGCAATTGGTTTTAAATAAATAACGAAATTAAAACCAAAGTGTCTTTTTATTAGCCGTAAACTGGGGAGGATAAGTGCATTTAGTAGGAAGATAGAATAGAAGAAGAACACAATGGAAGTGACATATTGGAATTAATCATTTCCCTCTAATTTATTAGAACTGCTTCCTGCAGGAGATGAGATTTCAAGATCTGTCTGAGTGATGAAGAGAATTTGTCAGGAAGAATCAGAAGTTTGTGAAAGAAAGCAGTTTGCCCAAGGTCGCTTAACTAGCCCGTGTCAGAGGAGGGAATTAAACACACTTAAAAAAAATGCATGTTTCTGTAGTGAGTCTCTTATAAGAACACCTCCAAGCTGATGTGAAGAATTTTCTCCAGAAGGTAGATGAGAATTACAGTGACCTTTGTGAAGTTACACATTGTGTCTCAGAGAAAAAGAACTCTGAGATTTTTCAACTGAAAACCCCAGGATCCAAGGGCAGATCTAACCTTCCTTTCTCTGTTATCCATGAAAACGCTCTCCAAATCTCTGTTGAATCTAGAGCAAGGCAAACACTCCTCTAAAAAAGATGAAAACGTAGTTTACTCAACCCTTCATCTGAGGAGTGTAATCTTCATTTTCCTCTTGAAAATAAGAGTAATAAATGAATGAAAACATTTACAGCTGACTGTCTATCAAGAATCTCTCCCAACTCATTAACCTGAGTCAGAATGGAGCAAAGAAAGCAGCTCGGCTGATCACATAAATGCCACGTCAAAGAGAAATTTCTTTCAATTAGTCATATCATCTAGACCTGCAAATTTACTTTCCTTATGATCAGATCTCTGTCCTTCCCAGTCCCTGCCATTCTCTTATCTGCGTGTTTGTCTTCGTAGCAAGCATCCCTATCTGAAGTTATCTCACTTTTTTTTCCCACTCTCTCTTCCCCGACAGGATTGAAAGCTCTATGGAGACATAAACTCTCCAGCTTGCTGCTGCAGCCACAGCACCTAGAACAGGACCCAGTGCAGGGGGAACAGTCTATACATATTTGCTAAACAAATAAATATCTAACAAATGCCATAAAATATTCAAAGTAATTTTTTCCAAATGACAACAAAAATTAAAAAGAGCATAAAATTATTGAACAAAAACTGAGGGTAGATCATGATACAATGTTTCACCATTAGTGCAAACTGTTGTTATTAAAGATTACAAGTTACATGTTGTGAACAGTACCTTCTTATAAGTGTGGTATATAGGATTCAACCTAAAGAATACACAAAGAGGCTTCACTTGAGACACCAAAGTTCTGGAGATCATCCAGTAAGAATGACTGATAGAGATTACTTGAAGCAATCCATTTTTTTTTAAGATGTGCATGTTGTTATAGAATCAAAGATGTCCAGTTGAGAAATAACACAGGTCTTTAAAAGACAGTGCTACTACAGGAGTGGTCACAGACTTTCAAGTCAGCTATACCTGGGATTCAGATCTTAGATCTGCTACTCACTGAGCTCGTCACCTTGCGTAACTTACTTATGCTGAGATTCCATTCCCCCCTCTGTAAATTGGATAAAATAATATCCACCTTACTGCTGTGCATATTATAATAAATATTATAAATATTATTGGTATGTTATATAATAATAATTTTAATAAATAATGTAGTTAAAGCCTGAGTCACAGTAAACAGTTAACAAATTCTTGTTCCCGCCCAGTCCACTTTACATATCCTGTCTACTTCTCCCAAAGTCCTCTGCCCCTCAGTCCACACTGCCCAAATGCGAAGTGCATTGGTCTGTTTACAGTATTGGTGGCATCAGACTTTTGTCCAAGTTTAGTAATAAATGAATTTGGGAAGATGGGACTTAGATCACTCAATTAATCAGCTGTGGATCATGTAGCATTTTACCTCCATGTCGTCAGACCTTAGCATTTTCTCAGGTGTGTTCAGTGCTTCGCGCACATGCTCTGTTTCTCCTGTAAGATTGCATGTGCCTCATGCGCAGGAGGTGAGCGTTATCATCATTGTGTGCCCCGCAGAATCTTAGTGACTTTCACCTTGTCAGTGCTTGAAAGGTTTCTTTAATGACTAAAAATGGATTTACTGAGGATCTCACAGGCGTATTTTATATGTTTACCACATATAATATATGCATTTAATTGATACACAGTAACAATTTTAAACAATGTTATAATTTTAAAGCTTTGCAGGTATCATAATACTGTACTATCATTCTACAAATTAATTTTAAATGAAAATGCAATTTTTTGTGACTTATCTACATTGATACCTTATTGCTAATGGGATTAAGTAACATTTCTTAGAGTCATTGGGTAAATTTGCTTCCTTTCCATGAATGTGCATTTATAACATTTAGTGTTTTGTTGAATTGTTTACTTGAACCAAATCTGTAAATGTTCTGGATATAAATTTTTTTTTGTTATATGTACTAAAAACTCCCAGTCAGTAGGTTGTCATTTTATTTTGTTTAGGATGAGTTATTAAGAGAAATTTTTAATTTTAATGACACCAAATTTGAATTTTTTTTAATTTGTATTTGTCTTATTTTTTTAATAGATATTCCAAATTTGGCCAGAGGTCTTAAAAATAATCACCTATAGTTTCCTGAACATGTTAAAGCTTTACTTTCAGATTAGAATTTTACCCCAGCTAGAGAGAGTTTTTGGTGTATGGTGTGAGGTAGAAGTTTGTTTGCTTTGTTGCTTTTACCAATTTGGATAACTAACTTTCCAGCACCAGTTTTTTTTTTTGTTTGTTTGTTTGTTTGTTTTTTGGTGAGGAAGATTCACCCTGAGCTAACGTTTGTGCCCATCATTTTGCATGTGGGTTGCCACAGCATGGCTGATGAGTGGTGTAGGTCCATGCCCAGGATCCGAACCCATGAACCCCAGGCCACCAAAGTGGAACGCACGGAACTCAACCACTAGGCCAGGGGGCCAGCGCCTCTAGCACCAGTTTTTGAGCAGTCCATCTTTTCCTCATGGATTCCGTTATCTCTGCTGAGGTATATGAAACGTTCATATATGTGTGGGGCTCTAGTCTGGTATGTTAGTTTGTTTACTCCTGTGAGAATTTCATTGATTTAATTACTATATTTACTTTAAATATTGACATCTGGTAGTGTCAGTCCCTCTCAATGCCTTTAATGTTCTGTTTTTGCCTCTTCTCAGTATATGGTACCTGGTGATTTTTGGAAACTCAACCACAGGTGAAAGGGCATTTATAGTTTTATTTATTTCTTCAATTCTATCTTTTCCAGGTGTTTGTATTAGGAGGTTTCTGCAGTTATTTATTTTGGCAGATGCTAATACATCTTTTTCACATTTCTCTTAGATCTCTTTGATTGCCTAGCAGAACAGGCAACATAATTTGTGGGGCCCAGTATAAAATGAAAATGTGGTGCTCTTCAATCAAAAACTATTAAGAATTACAAGATGGCAAGAACAAAACATTAAACCAAGGACTTCTATGCCCTTCTAAATGGACAGGTGTCTTTCCCATGGAGCCAGTTCTACTGCCTAGTCACCTTCCTGTGGCTACTGCTACATGCTCCAGGTTCATTCCTCACTGTCTCCCCTTCAGTCACTTTAATGCCTTCTTTTTCTGGAGTTTCCACACAGCTCTACAGCCATTGCCAGTCCTATGATTCTCTTCTAGTGCCCTGTGCTTTCTCAGTTTCACATTTGGTGTTCCCAGAGTTATAACGAGAGCTTCACAGTGCCTGGCATAATTCAGTTATCAGATCTGCCAGGTACAGCAAGGTTGGCATATTCAGTAAATATTTATGCCTCATAACTTTGTGTGTGGTCTAACCAGCAACAAGGCATGACACTTATATAATTAGAAAGATAAGATTAACCTAATTTGCAAAACAGAAAAAAATAGAAGCTAATAATATACCAGATGTTACGAGGTTAGAATATTTAAGACAAACAAATGGATTCACATCTCAGCTCTACTACTTCTTATCTGCAAGTTATTTAACCTCTTTGAGCCTCAGTTTTCTCTTCTTAAAAATGGGGATAATAATATTGCTCACCTCACAGTGTTATACATGGATTAAATAATAAAAAGTTTTAAAAGCACTTAGTGTAATTACTAGTAAATAATAAACAATAAGAACTGTTTACTAAAGTTATTAAGTCATGAAATTGAAAGTGTTCATAGAAGGTCAGAGAAGGAAGAGAGTATCTAAGCAATGAGGGAAGGGTTTGTGCAGTGTGTAAGACACCAGCCAGATCTCCATCTCCTCCATGATTCCCTTTGTTTAAACAAACATCACCATTCCCTCAAATGGTCAAAATAACCTTTTAACAGGCACCACTGTTTCTACTCCTGACCCCGTAGAATCCATTCTTCACACAGTAGCCAGTCTGATATTTTTAAAACTTACATCATTTCACACCCTTCCACTACTTATAAGCATCTAGTGGTATTGCAGGAGACTGATAATCCATAATCCTCACCATGGCTCAGAAGCTCCTGCATAATCTGCTCCTGTTTACCTCTCAGAATGTATCTCCTACCATTTTCTGTTTTGCTTAATGGGCTCATAATTTTTAAGTTCCACTGGCATCCTTCTGTCCCCCAGATGACTCAACTTGGCTTCCGACTCAAGGCCTTTGTACTCATAGATCTTTCTGCCTAGCAAGTTCTCACTCCAGATCTCCACATGGCCAGCTCCTTCTCAATGTTCAGATTTTGACTCAAAAATGACCTCCCTAGAACCTTCGTTGATCTTTTTGTCTAATTTAGCTCATATCAGTTTCTTTTTTTAAAAAAAATTTTCATAGCACTATCTGAATTTATATTATTCATTTACTTGCTTGTTCATTATGTATCTCTGCCCGCTAGAACAAAAGTGCCGTTAAGAGGGAAGCCAAGCTTGTTCTGTTCAGCTCTGTATTCCCTGTGTTTAGTTACCAGATATAATAAATGTATGTTGAATGGATTAATAAATCCTGGAGTTTTAGTAGGTGGAAGGGATGGGGATAGTCAGGAGCCTTCCAGGGGACAGTACAACACACAAGACAGTGGAAACGCATGTGACATGTAAAAAGAGAGTGTGGAGACTTCAGTGGGCTGTTTCCAGAGCCTCAATGTTGAAGCCATTACTTTCCCAGTTACACAGTGAGCTTCTTAAAGTCAGAGAACTGGGTCTCAATCATCTTTGTGACCCCAGAGCCTAGCACAGTGTGTAACTTATGTTAGGTTGTCAATAAATGGTTGTTGAAATGAATGAGCCAGTTTCTCTTAAATGGTATACAAATGTATTTATGATTCCAATCTTAAGCCCAAGAGAGATTTTCCTTTTTCCTTTATTAGAGGAAAACTCTTTTGCATTAGTTGTCAGCAAAGAATTATGTCTAAAAGCAAGTCACACTAGTGCTATAGGGTGAACAAGCTCTGGCTCTATTTTATCACCTGAGGTGGTGTCTAATCAACGTATCGACTGAGGTTTAAAATGGCGATTCGGGGGGAGATTCTCTTACCCATGTACGTCTGAAGGTGGCTTCTGAATTTATTTTTCATAAAAACTTAAAAAGCTGACTATCTGGGCATGTTGTTCAGGAGACAAAAGAGACCTAGCCTCAGGTGTACATGTCACTAGTACGGCTGGATGGCAGCGCCACCACCCTCAGTGAGTGAGGCCCTCTGTGCAGTTGCCTGACCCTGAAAGTTCAAAGGCGCCCAAAGCTTCCTTGGCATTTCAAGTGGCAGAGACATTTGATCTAGATTTATTTTAGACATGAAGCTTTAGTGTGTGAAGTTACTCTCACGTCCTCTGACCGAATATAAAGGGTATGGATTGAGAATTGGAAATAAGAAGGAGAAATGACTTCTTCTTCACAAAAGGAGGGCAATAGAAGCCAGCATATTAAATAGACGTTAAATACAGATCAAACAAGTGCTGGTGGAGGAGCAGAGGATGGAATCTGGTGCCCACCTAGTCGTGAATCTCATTGAAAAGGCTGATATAGATTCATCTTGTTACCTTCAAAACATAGCAGATTTTTTTTTCCTGTATATGCCTGTATTTAGTGGGCTATTCAGTAGATCTCAAGTCTTAGTCTAAGTCAAGATGTACGTGTGTGTGTGTGTGTTGAGGGGATATCCTCCTGAGCCTGAGCTTAAATGTGGTGGTGAAAAGAGGAAGAGTAGAGGAGCAGCCCTTCTCATTGACTCAATGGAAGAGGGAGACATATGAGGGGGGTCAGTGGGATGCAAACTGAGGCCTGAATATTCGGCCATGGAAATAGCCCTGCTACTTGGGCTTGTCCCAGTATCTGCAATGTAGTTAAAAGAAAAAAGAAAACAGAAGAGAAAAGTGGTGATATCTTCCCATAATGGTACTTAGGACTCAAGTCAAGGATACCTGGGTCTAGATGTAACACCGTCATAATGTATCATCATGTGAAACCTAGTCAAGACACTACCCCTCTCTGGGCCTTAGTTCAATCATTATTTAAAAGTGGGAAGAAAGGATGATGATTTTGTCTCTGAGGTTCCTTCCAGCAGTGTCCCAAGTACTAACATTAGTGTCTGGAAGAAGCTGGACCCCTGATAACCAGGGCTGATGCTGAACCAGGATGGTAAAATGGCCCATGTAAATAACACGACCCAGGGAAATGCTGGGTGTGAAAGGATGTCACTGGAGCAGGACTCACTGCCAGAGTAATTTTATTTGGAATAGTCTGTAAAGCTGTGCCTGGTCCAAAAACCAAAAATTAGAAGATTGACATCTGAACCTGGAGGAGGGTCAAGATGACCCATGACTGAAGCAGATTCAGGGACGAAGAATACTATTGGTTAAAGGCACCCATTCTTGCTCTTTTTTTTTTTATTGAGGTATAATTGACATATAACGTTGTATTCATTTCAGGTGTACAATGTAATGGTTTGATATTTGTATATTTTGCAAAACGATCATCGCAATAAGTCTAGTTAACATCCATCACCTTACATAGCTACAAATTTTTCTTCTTATGATGAGAGCTTTTAAGATCTACTCTCTTAGTAACTTTCAAATATGCAATACAGCATTGTTAACTATAGCCACCATGCTGTACATTACATCCCCAGGACTGACTCATTTTATAACTGGAAGTTTGTACCTTTTAACCTCCCTTCAACATTTCGCCTGAATAGTATCACAAAGTAAAATTCTATAGCTGTTTGAGGTGAAAGAGATGAATTCAAAGAGAAGTGAACAATTCAAATCTGATAAGAGATCCTTCTTGCAGGTTTTAGGATTGAGAAACATTTTAAAACCGGGGAGGTGGAAAAAAGTAATGAAGAAGAGGGGCCCTGACTGCAGGCAACATGGTGTGTGGGGGCCCGTCACGAAACACGGGGATAGCTACTCTTTAGGACTCAGGTGGACAAACCACTTTGACCCACAGGTCATTACTAAATGGAATCTATCTGACTTCAAAGACAGTACGTGTGGCTAAAACTGGGTTTGAATCCTTATCCAACACTTTTTAGCTGTTCAATCTTGGGGATATTATATAAACACCATTTTATTCATTTGAAAAATAGGAATTATATTATTCAAGGATTTGTTATGAGGATAAGCGTGATAATCAAGAAACAAAACAAGCATTCACAAAAGGCTAGCTACTAGCATATATTGTGCCATCATCTGGCTGTGCATGCACTTACCATGTAAAGAAAACAAAACCAAATTTGTTTACCTTGATATTTCAAATAATTATAAATATAGATGACTTGAAAATAGCATAGTGGCTAAATCCACAAGAAAAAACAAAGCCAGGGGTATTAGGGAATAAACAGCAACAGAAGCAAGGTCAAACAGGAGAATAAAAGCAGTTCATCTAGGTGGTATGTAAATAGCTTCATATTTCATGTGGGCTAATTAGACTGCTTGTGGATAAATGAGATGTACAAGAAATAATTTCAAAATAGTCTTTCTTTGTTTAAGTGATGAAAAATTAAGCTGTCTGATTGGTTACTTTAAAAAGGAGGGGGAATCCTGAAAAGCAAAATGTCCATTTTCATTCTGGATTAATGATTCATTATCCAAGTGTGAAATTAGATAAATACACACTCCTTCATGCAGAGCTAAAATTTGAAATGCCTAGGGACTTTTGACAGTGTCACACAGGGTCTCTGTTTTCCCTTTTTGCTTATTTTCCATAATTTGCAGAATGGTGTCAAAACATTTGTCTGTAGGACAGAGAAAAAGAGAGAAAAGAAAGACAAGAGATTTTCTCATTCACAAAAAGTATACTGCAAATCACTTCCAAAGTTCTTTGCTTTCCTGATAAAGTAGATGGAAAAAACTATGCTTTTGTGTAAAGCAAAATGACCTTCTGTTTTAGAGATTCTTGAAAAGACCTCACATAAGCCTCTCTTGAGAGAGAGAGTATCCTTATTCACAGACTCATCTTCTCCACACTTTCCAGCACCATTCAGTGGAAATTGCAGCAACTGATGGGGAAAAAAAATCTTAGGAACATGACAATCACTGGACTCTCAAGAAAGTTTTTAGTAACAACTGTACTTGCTTCCAACAAAATATTTGCCATAGAGAACAAGAGTACAATTAAGTGTCTGATTTTATGCACGTTTGCTATCATTTGTTTTGTCAAAGAACTTTTTACTAACCTCCTTCACAGTTTTGTTATGAACAAGGAAGTTCTTCCAGATTGAAGATATTCTCAGAGCAGTGACAATGTCAAAGCAATCGTGAACCAGAAGATACTTTGTTTTTGCTGTGCAGGAATTTTATAATGTTGTTGGACATTCTGCTATCTCTTAGGAGGGTGTAGCAATCCCAGAACACATAGTACATTTCATCACGAAAAAAAAAAAACGACTGTCCATATCAAGAGTTACAACTTGATCTGGTGTGCATAGCAGTCTTCTGGTTCATATTATGCAGTGACACGGAAATCCTACATGCTCAATCTAAGCAAAGAGGGTGAGGTATCCCTACCCTGGATACAGAATCAAATCCTGTGAGATCTGCTGGAATTCAATAATAAAACATTTACAGACTTTGTTGATTCAATATTCAATTTGACACATTTGGATACAGCCAACGTTGCCCAGCTGTTTCCCAACAAGGTGGCTAGGGAAGAAAAGTAACATTGGAGAAACCCCAACAAAGAGCTGACATTTCAGCAGATTTGAAGGGGCATGGTAGATGACCCAGAAAATGCCATTCTAGCAAATGCAAGAACAGTCGTCTCCAGGTCAGCAGGAGCGTGCTGTCATCTGGAGAGCACGCAGGTACAATTGGCCTCCTCTGTTCTTCCAACAGGAGAAATATACTGGGAAGCCGTCCAACTTGGTTGAAAAGCTTGGTAGAAAACGTTGATTTTTATAGCTTGCCACTTTAAAAAGTCAAAATGCATCACTTACTGAATTTTCAACTTCCAAGAAAAAAATTTGCTCAAGAGAAAGCTGTCTGTCATGTACTATATTTCAAAGGTCTCAGAAAATACACGTTTGTTTTGACCTCAGTCCTCTTTAGAACTGGTGTGAAGGCCATAATTTTCATTTTTCTTATGGAAAATAAAGAAAGTGAGGGATAATAAGTAAATTGACACTGAGTATTTTCTCCATTGCTATCAGATTATATTCTCGTTTCCACCGCTTGTTACTAACCTGGCATACCCCTGAAACACAAACACACACACTTATACGTAATAGTCATCTTGAGAACAACATGGTCTAGATTTCACATTTCAAAAGCCCCTTCTCTCCCTCTGGATCAATTCTGACTAATATGTTTAGATAAAGGAGAAGTCAGTGGCTCATTCAAAAACCAACCAGTAGGAAATACACTTATTCGACATCCCTGGAAGCAAACCTCCAGATAAAGAAAGTATCAGATGGCGGGGCTGGTAACACTTCCTCCTCCTTTTCTTGCTCCTCTGGCGGTTGAGTGACAATATCAGTTCCCTGTTCAAAGGACAGCAAAATAAGATGGTTCACAGCGTTTAGCGCTCATGCCCTGCAGCAGAAAGAGTAGTGAGGAGAAGCTGATAATCACCCTCGTTAGGAATCCTAGTCCTACCTCATGCCAAACAGAAATCCTTACAGCCTCTGGGTTCCTATGGTAACTCTCCTTTCCATTCAGTGGAAAAGAGTTCGTTCGCAGAAGAGTCCAGTTACACAATCCAACCATTGAAGATATTTCAAAACCTCTGGCTAGAGTCAGTCCAGCAATCGATGTCTTGGCTTTGGATTTTTGGTGAGCCAAATATTATTGAAAATGTTCGTACTCTCCTCCGTTAGATTCTATTTTAATACCAACTAGTAAATACCACATACAGAAATTATGCATTTTACTGTTTGTCACCATAAATCATTTACAAAGTGTCAACTCAGCCTAGAGAGGAAAGTTAGTGCATATAAGATAACATGGCAGAACTATTCAACTTGGAAAATGTCCACTTGGATACTTGTAGCAATTTTTTTAAAAGATATCTTTTAAAAGATAGCTTTTATGGCACATTTAATTAAAATATCGTGTTCCTTTGGAGTTCAATTGCAGTCAACTTATGTTGCAAGTATATATCTGTATGTAGTTCACTAGGTATCCTTTTAAAGCATGTATAGTGAGGGTTTGTATTGTCAGTGGACTAAATGAGCAGCCAACTGGCCATCCTCAAAATGTTGATATGGGGAGCTGTTTTAACAGAGTTGAACAGAGTTTACTCCACTGACTGACGTTTTATACTTTATAAATAAGCAAATAACTGCATAAATGATGATTTCTGGATTCTTCTATTTGGGTCAGCCCTCTTGATATCATTTTGGCTTTTTGGTCATTCACCAATTGTCCGCTATTGGCAGATCCCTGGATATTAAAGTATATTATATTCATCTATCAATCACCTGTGCCTTAATAAAGAAAAAAATAGTTGTTGATTATCTAGTCTACTAAAATATACAGTGTCAATCTTCTAGCCCACCTTCTATAAATTATCTCACTTACTTGATGAATTTGTTCCCCAACTCATCCCTCTGTTGATGCTATTGTGGCTCATTTTTTTCTTTCATCTCCAGAAGGAAGAAATCAATTTTTCACTTCTCTCTAGCCCCATACGAGGGAGTGTTTTGGTCTCTGAGCGAGCGAGTATATGTGTGTGTGTGTGTGTGTGTGTGTGTGTGTGTGTGTGTTGGGGGTGAATTCTACTGAGGATGAGAGATCAGAGGTAAGGTATACAAATCTCTCTCTTTCTTTCCTCAGAATGAGGCATCTTATATAAACAGGTATGACTGATGTACCCTAAGGAAACACTTTTACTTCCCACAGATTAAAGTCTCACTGGCAAATAATAGCCAGGGATTGTAGAAGACTGCCTCAAATTTAACAGGCATAGGAGTCACCTTGGGACTTGTTCAGTTCTGGCACTCACACCAGATTTTGAGTAGCAAGGCAGCAAACCATATGTTTTTCTTTAAAAATGTGCAATTATTCTCATATTTCAGAATTATGTAATCATCTTATTTTAAAGCCTCAAAGAGGATTCTGTGGAATGCTAGTTAAGTTTGGTTTAAAAAAAAAAAGGATTTGGTGGTCACAAAATTTCAAGAAGTGTTCACTATTTTCTCCTCTTGGGGATTTCAACTGCTATATTAACGTACCAAAGGATGTAAGAAACCCTACCATAAAGAAATCTCTTCACATTTGTTCAATCCAATCTTTCCTGCACTTTGGTAAACAAAATGTTTTTAAACAAAACATCTATGAAGGTGAAGAAATAGTTTTCCACGGAATGCACTTTGGAAATGCCCTTTAGACATTGCTATTCGTTTTTGTATTGTTTTGTTTTCAAATTCCCTAGATTATGGGAGGTCAGGAGCAGGGGCAGAGCACGCCATAGGGAAACCAATACAGGGTTGAGAGAGGCGGACGTGTGTTTGAACCACACTTTGGGCGCCAAAGTGATGATCCCTATTGCTGAGCCTGGCATGGAGCGTGTGGAAACAGCCAGCAGAACCCACCAAGCTCAGGAGTAGGATATTTGAACCTAGACGTGGAAAATAAGCATTTTAGCCAAGAATATGACAGATTGATGACCACAGGCCTTGTCTCCATATTCTTGCAGACCGGGAAAGATCTCCACCAAAAAATGTCTGGCTGTACTTCTTAATGACACTGGCAAGTAAAGTCTCAGAGCTGAATTTTGTGCAATGTAGAAAAAAAAATAAAACAATGAAATGTAACAATTTTGGTGCATTAAATATTTTAGAAGCATTTATACTTATTATATCTAAAACACATGTAAAGCAAAGCCCTTATTAAATACAATAACAAAACAACACTAATTAAAGTAGGAGCAGGAAGGACCTAGAGAGTAAACAATGGAATACAAACACAGAGCTGAGACACAAAAGAATAATTACGAATTGGCTGAGGTCCAAAAAGGAGAGAAGAGAATACGGGATCCTGATACCAACTAGGGATATGACTCATGAACTCATGCCGTCCTGCTCCTTTCATATTTCTCAGCATTATGTTGTGAAATTTCATCTTCAGGCTATTTCTGAGAATTTGGGCTGGATCAGAGAGGCACCGAATCTCAAATACAGCTCCTACCCACGCACCATTGTAGAAGGTTTCTTCTGGATCATAAAACAATTTCACTAGGGACACATCATTACTGCAACAAAAATACTAATAAAGCTAACTGGAATTCTCAAAGTTGTACCCAGTATTGACATTTTGCCTATGAATATATTTATTGTTATCATTACCCTACAGAAACTATTTTTGCAAAATATAGCACTTCCAACATGTTAAGGAAGCATAAAATTGGGTTTGATATCTAGCTAATATATCCAGAGTTTCAATTATTTTTGACATTTATTATAGATCTCTAATAAAAACAGGGGTGAAACAAAAGAAAAAGCAAACAAATTCCTATGTTAAGATGAATACTAATAGTGTGGAGTGTATTAACTTGCTACACTAGTCACATGCACATTTCACAGAAATCAAAAAGGAGTAGTCATGGTGAAGGTAATCGCTTAAAATAAAAAAAAAAACTGAGAAATTTCATTGTCATTTTTTTGGCAAATAATCACTTTACTTAGCCTTATTAACTCCGAGGGATAATGATGCAATCATTCCAATATTATCCAAATCGTATAGATTTTCATGCTCTGAGTTCAAAATGTATGCGTCCATTTTCACCTCTTGATCGTGTGATTTACTGTCTATTACTTAGTTTTTTTCATGTATTACATGAAACCAGCTTGGGAGCCATTCACCAGAATAAAATGTAGCTACTTCAAGAGAGATTCATTCAGGCCACATAGTAAATTGTACCAAAGTTACTTCCTTTAATACATGTGTTTTTACATATAGTTCAGGTTGATCGTTTGGAATGTTAGCATTTGCATTCATCTAAGAAATATTTGTTGGCCAACTGTGTAACAGACAATGCATTAGACACTGGGGTTAAATCAGTGAATATTTAAAAAGACAAGATTCCTATTCTCAATCCTCTCATTGAATTTATATTTCAATGTGTGTGGGGGGGGGATTGGGGGGGATAGAAGAGATCGTGAAGGAAACAATATAAAATAAAACAAATAAATAAACAAAATAATTTCAAACAGCGTCAAACGTGACAAGATAAAACAAGGTGATGCAAAAGAGAATGATCAAGGGGGGTTACTGGGTGATTCATAAAAGTCTCACTCAAGAAAATAAATTTAAGCTGCAGTCTGAAAAATGAGGACAAATCAATAATTTGGAGAGACAAAAGAAGAACATTCTAATTGGAACGTTAAAGCAGTTAAAAAAGGTTTGGTTTTTTTGAGGAACAGGAAGAAAGCCTTGAAGTGGAGTATGATGAGCGAGGGCCAGCATGGTGTGAGGCAAGGTACTGGACGGGGGCACACCGAGGTGGAAGAATGTGGGATTGGTCCGGCATCGAGGGGAGGACATGTTTAGAATTTCTGGTGTAATTGGTGATGATAATAAAAAGCAGATCAACTTTTCATTGGTTTCATTATTAAATGATCTACAGACAATATAGCTTTTTGTTGCACCTGGTGGGGCTGGGGGAGACTGGATTGCTTCCCCACAGCGCTCGCATGCTCATGAACACCACCATTGGTAGCTACAACTGAGCTTAGTGTGATCCCAGTCACATATAGGGCAGAGGTGCTAGGTCTTTGCTTAAGGGTTAGAGCTGGTCCATATATGTGTTTTATTTGGCCCGCATAGTACTTTGGAAAATAAATTGAAATACTTTTCAATATTCAAAAATTGGGAGATTTTATATAGAATTGCGGATTGAAAGTACCTCTTGAAAAATCAAATCATCTGGCAACACTGACCCTGCTCTTTTCCACAAAAATCATGTCGTTTAGATAGGGAAGTCACTTTCCCTTTGCCACAGTACCTGTTATTCCATACTCCATGGACATGCTCCATACTGTCTCAATTCCACTCTATTTCACTCATTTATGCTTCCTTCTTGTCCCTGTAGGCTCTTGGTTTTGTCATCCCACAGAGAAAGCACAAGACAGGTTTGCTCAATGTATGTTTTACAAGGGGGAATATCATCTGTTTTTTTTAAATCTATCTGGTTGCTGTGAGGAGGATAGATTTTTTATAGGAGCAAGTGTGGGAGCAAAGAAACCAATTAGGAAGACAACAGAAGATCCAAAGGAAGTAAAATGGTAACTTGGAGGAAAGTAAAGGCAGTAGAGATGAAAAGAAGTGGATGAGACAGTAAATATGACTTTCTGGTGGATTCGATGGTGTTGGGGTGTAACTAAGGGAAAAAGTTGGAGGATTAAATATGACTGTGGATTTCTGACTTGCAAATATTTTGACTTGAAAATATTGATTATTATGGGCAGGAATGTAAGAAGCTTAAAAGTCACTTTAAGCCAAAATGGTTTCTGTTTGATTTTTTGGTATTAGCCATGAAGAGCAAGGAATTTGTTTAATGTTTTTAATTGAAAAGACTCAATACCTAAAAATCTAGCACTCTTCTTTCCAATACTGTCTCTTAATTGCAGAACACCGATTGTTTTCCTTTTCAGCCTTGATTCTTCTCTTTTCTTCATAACCAGAAGATCTAGTTTCTCATGACACCACTACCCATTTATGCTTATGGTTAGGAGTATCTTTTAGGGTACAATGTACAGTTACTCTGTAAAAAGGTTAATGAGGCTCGATGTGGGGTGCACATTATTGAATTCTTTTCCTTTAGTTTTATGAATAGCCATAGTGCTAGACTATTCTTTGCTTGAGGCAATTATCTCAGAGGAGTTGTATAAAAATACAAACTAGAGGTTGGGGGAGGAAGGGACGGATGAATAGGGAGAGCACAGAGGATTTTTAGAGCAGTGAAATTATTCTGTATCATACTGTAATGGTTAATACTTGCCATTAAACACTTGTCAAAACCCATAGAATGTACAAAACCAGTAATAAACTGTAATGTCATCTATGGACTTTAGGTGATAATGATGTGTCATCGTAGGTTCATAGATTGTAACAAATGTACCACTCTGTGGGAGATATTGATAGTGGGAGAGGTTATATAAGTGTGGGGGCAGGAGGTGTATGGGAACTCTGTACTTTCCACTTGATATTGCTGTGAATCTAAAACTTCTCTAAAAAATTTTCTACTAAAAATCAATAAATACAGAGATCAAGATCAGACATAAGTGTTCAAGCATAAGAATATATATAGGCTTGGAAAAATATTATCAGACCAAAGCATCATTGTATTGGTTCATCTAATGCATCATAAACAAACTTATCTTTGATTTCAGATGAAAATAGAAATATCCGGAATAGTAATCTGTATGTGTGGAAGTGACTATAAAATCATAAGAGAAAAAAAAAAAACAATGAGTAGAAAGTGAGAAGACTGAGATTCTAGTCTTGACCTGGTCGCTAACCACCATCATGGCCACAATGCTTGTCTCTTAGCCTCTCTGGGTCACAGTTTCTTTGTCTATAAATAAAGTGCAGAGAATAATCCTTAAAGTCTCTTACAAAGATTCAAATTTAAAATTCATGAATGAAAGTCCATAGGTTTAAATTATCAGCAATACCATTACCAGTGGAAAATTCTGGATGGATTAGAAGGGAAAGGGTGGTGGCAGAGCAGGTAGGATAACAGGAGGAAATACGGGAGGCAGTGTGCTCCACTTGATGTAAGGAAAAGAAGATTTGAGCCAAAAAGGGCTGGGTTTAAATCTTCACTCTGCAACTTACAATTTGTATGATCTTTGGGTAAGTTACTCCAGGTTTCTGATTCTCAGTTTCTTCAACTATATAATGTGGATAGCAGAAATTACCTCACTGAGTTGCTGTAGAGACACATGAGCAAATATATGTGAAATAGATTCTAAATAATAATACAGTTGCTAATATTAATTGACTGCCTATTATGTGACAGATGCTGTTCTAAATGTATTTTAGCTGTAAAGTTTCTTATTCCGCCTATCAACTCAGTAAAAAGAGCAACTATTATGGGCCCACTGAACAGATGAGGAAATTGAAGCACAGAGGTTCTATAACTTCCCAAGGCCACAAGGCTATAAAGTAGAAGAACCGGGGTTGACACTGAGCTCTTGCGGTCCCAGCCCATGTTTTTAACCAGACTGGCATAATTCCTCTTTCCCAGAGTTTTGGTTCCTCTTTTTCTCTCCCATCCTTCCTAAAACAGTGGTTTAGGGAGTCGACAGAACTTGTACACTGCCACATACATAACCACTTTTACTATTGTGGCTAATTCTATCATAGAGGATCCACCTTCCATTTTGTGAAAATAAAATGTCAGTGTATAACATATTATTTTGTAAATTATTACTTCACAGCATGACATGTTTGAGAACTTCCTGAAAAAGTAATGTGCACTTATTGGATGATTGCTTTTCAGAGTTGGAAAGAACGCTGGCACTCAGCTAAAGCCAATTATTACTTTATGTAGATGAGGAAACCAAGGTAGAAAAGGTAAAATAGTTTGTCTAGGTTCCTACAATTAATAGAGAAGAATAATTTACTCTCTATATATCTCCATAATTTACTCTCCTATTGTTCTTAATATTTTCAATACATTAATCATTTGTATGATTGAGACTAACACATTCTCAAATTGTATTACTTAACAAAGGAAGCAATAAGTCAAGATCATACACCTTTAGTATGTTAAAAAAGAAGAGGTTCTAACATCCTCTGGCTGGCAAAATAACTCATTTTTCCTATATCTGCATATTCTAATGATGATGAATTCAATGACAATATTCATTTTGTAGCTGAAAATCACGGAGGAATGGTGGTGTGATCATATTATGTTTCAACTCGTATTTTTACCCTTATTTTATTTCATTGTGATTTTTATTAACTCAGTCTCTCTCAGTGTTGTTTGAATGGGAATGTTTATTGAGTACTTAAATTCAGAGCTATTACTGGATTCTGTTACCTTGCTTATTCTTAAACCACAATTCCAATACTGCATGTTTTTGTTTTAATAATAATTTGTACCTTCTATGCATGCTTTAAACATAAAATCATGAAAATATACCTTTCCCAGGCTGACCTAAATAGTTACAAACCTAACTGGATGTGTATAATTCCAAAGTTTTTTCTTACACTATATTTACCTAAGAGGCTGAACAGCTGTCTTTCAAGGAAACAATGTAATCTTTACCATCCTGACACAAGAGAATTATATTCTTTTAAAGAGAGCTCTAATAGTAAACGTCAAAAACGCTCTTCAAACCCCTTAAAAATTCAACTTCAGCTAAAATAACCCAGAAACTTAATATTAAGATTGTCTTTTGTCTCTTAGAGTAAAATAACTGACAACTCTACCCAGAGTATCTGTCAGAAAACTCAGCTTGGAATTTCTAAGGTATCTTCAGCATAAGCACTCCCTTAAGAAGCTTATTTAAATGAGTTCCTTTGTGATTAAAAACCCATTTCCTCTCCCTTACAATGAAAATAATTGTAAGCCATGGCACTGGCTACTATGGCCATCCAGACATTGATTTGTGCTGGTATTGCTACATTTCAGTTTCAAACGTGCTTTTCTCTAATGTGTTTTGCTTTCAGTCATTTCAATTGCGTTATTTTCTGGTGTGAGAAACCAGAATACATTATTGGCAGCCATGCATTCTAAGGAGATGCAATTGATTCTTAGGGTAAAAGAGCCTCTATCCAACACATTTTAGCGTAAGTAGGTATTATCATCCGCATTCTTTAGGACAGATGAAACGGTGAAAGCACAGATTTAAATGTACATCTCAATGCTGCACTGATGGTTTCCCATAAATACGCATAGAAAATAAAATGCAAATAAATACAGCATTTAGGACTGCCACTACAGAGGCAGATGTCGCAAGACAGCCCAATTTTTCTTAGCTGGAGTCTTACTTTGCTTCAGTTAGCCAATTGAGTGTTCTTGGGTAGGTGTTGTGTATATGGTGAGCTAGTGTTTACCCAGGGAGAGCACCTTCACATTCAGACTCTGCAAGCTCTCTGACAGTCTTTTTGGAACCATCTCTGAAGACGAGGCGGTATCTTTAATTGTGAACAAGTAAATATTAGTCTGGATTGTGTGAACAATTCAACAGATGAAATGAGACAGCAGTTTTCTCCGCAGGTGGGTTCACAGCTGCTGCCAAATGCCTCTCCATCCTCACATCTTGGAGCAAGCCTTATAGCAGAGAGGGTGAATTATTTTCTCTGTCATGAAGCCTCAAAAGCTGAAAAGTTCTGTGTCTCGTGAAAAATGTGATTGACACCAGAGCCTGAGCCCTTTGATTCTCTAAGAGACAAAGCTTTTGATGCTTTGAAACAATACGGTTTCACTTTATAAGACGTATTTAAGTTATCTCCTATTTTATTTTTCTGCAGTTGAAATCATTGGAAAAATTAGCCCTCCAAATTTAATTGCCTATAATTTTGCTATCAAGACAGCTCATCAAAGTGCTCTACCAACAGAGGAGTGATCGAAAATGAGAGACAAGTGTCTAGCTATCTGCAAAACTAATTTGAGCACTAAATTAGAATCACCGTCTTTTGCTTTGCCTGGATCTCCTTCATTTGCATCTTGTGTACACACCACCCCCAAAAATGCCTCTCTTTCTTTCCCGCATCTCTCTAACGTTATGTTAAACGGTGAAGCCAGAATGCTTCTCCAGGGCTGAGCTTTTGCAATCAGTTTGATTTTCAAGAATCAAATCCCAACTGTAGGAAATGAACAAAATTCATGGATGTTGTTGATTTAAAGATCTATAAATATGTAGCTGAGAGGAAGAGGAAAAAGAAAAATGAGAATAAAAAGGTAACCTACAACTAATATATGGGTATTAAAGGATAATCAGCCATGGTGGTCTAGCGGTTAAGATCCGGCGCTCTCACTGCCTCAATCAGGGTGCCTGTCCTGGTCAGGGAACCATGCCACCCATCTGTCGGTTGTCATGCTGTGGCGGCTGTGTGTTGCTGTGATGCTGAAAGCTGTGCCACTGGTGTTTGAGATACCAGCAGGGTCACCCATGGTGGACAGGTTTCAGTGGAGCTTCCAGACTCAGGCTAGAAAGAAGAACCTGGCCACTCCCTTCCAGAAAAAATTGGCCATAAAAAGCTATGAACAACAGGGGAGCATTGTATGATATAGCTCTGGAAGGTGAGATGATGGCACAAAGAGACTGGCAGGGTTTGATCTACTGTACACAAGGTCACTAGGAGTCAGAATCAACTTGACAGCAGTAACAAAAAAATTTAGGGGGCTGGCCCCGTGGCTTAGCGGTTAAGTGTGCGTGCTCCACTACTGGCGGCCTGGGATCGGATCCCGGGCGCACACCAATGCACTGCTTCTCCGGCCATGCTGAGACCGCGTCCCACATACAGCAACTAGAAGGATGTGCAACTATGACATACAACTATCTACTGGGGCTTTGGGGAAAAAAAAGGAGGAGGATTGGCAATAGATGTTAGCTCAGAGCCGGTCTTCCTCAGCAAAAAGAGGGGAATTAGCACGGATGTTAGCTCAGGGCGGATTTTCCTCACAAACAAACAAAAAAAAATTTAAGGACATCTTTGTGACTTTCAGAGTCCAATAGAGTGGGTGACTGATTCCCCTATTTCTCCTATCTCAGCCATAATTAACATCACACCATCTTTCTAGTATAATCACTTGCTTAATTTTTACCTTGTTTTAGAAACATTGATCTTCCTGTTTCAATAGGTGTAACTTTAAATAATGATGTCAGTATGAGACTTTTTAACATAGATGGGATAGGAAATGGTATGTTATGGTATGTTGTCCCACGGTCCATGAGCCCTTCTACTCAGGAATCAGCATTGGCCCAGGTTGGCCTAGGACCACCACACCATTTGATGTGTGGTCTTCCTAGCGTCGTATTTTTACTAAAATGAGTGATCACGCACAAAGTAAAGGTGAACACGCTGTAGTAGTTCTCCGAGTAGGGAAATTCTTTGAAATTATAGTTTTATGAGTTTGTTGTGTTTAGCTGATCTATGAGCATAGGTCTAGCTGGACATCTCTAATTCAGTTTAAGTCTTTGCATTACAGAGATCTGTTTTTTTTTGTGAATCATTGAGAGAATGAAAACCAATGGAATAACAATGTTTTTTTATTGAGATGTTATTAAAATCAAAGAAAGAAGTCTTGCTGCATCCTTTTCTATTTACTCAAATTTTACATTCACAAAATGTGAAAGTGGTATGGGTAACACAAAACAATGGGTGATTCACAGAACTTTCCTAGAATTTTCTAGGAAGACCCTAGGAAATTTGCTGCATAACAGTAGAAAAAATACACATGAAAAGGAAAAATTTTAAATGCAGATAAAGAAAACTTTTCTGAATATATGTTTATTATTTCAGTAAAAAAAGTTAAAAACAAACAAAGCAAAATAATATAAAGTGTGCAAGTAGCTGAGAGGCCATTTTCAGAAGACTGTGGTACTCCAAACTACCCATGCCATTTTATACCCATGCTTCTGCTTGCCTCTGCCTGGACTGAATGTACATGTTACAGTTTGGGATCTCTCAGAAGCAGATTCTGAGATGCAGTTAGCACACAGGATTCTTATAAGGGAGTACTCTTGGTCTTAAAATCTATAGAAGGGAGGATTGGGCAGAGGGAGAGATTAGGTTGTGATTCAGCTCCAACAAAGTTGTCAGCCAACTCCACAGGGAGTTCTTCAGTTGGAATGGGTCTTCAGAGTTGTCCCGAGTTAAGGGTGAGAGGTCTAGGCTTTTACACCCCCATATTGGTCAGATGAAACCAATGGGTTACACCTGGAAGGAGGCACAACCTTAGGCAAGACAGTTTGTATTTGGTTTTTGTTCATGTTTTTAATTATAGGCCATCCCAAACAAGAATGTCCGCTGAGGGTCGTCTTGCAGAACTCCCAGCAGTTGGGGAGCCAGTCCTACCTCACTCAAGAGGGTACTGGGAGAGGGAGTGATTCACAGTATTCACCAAGTACTTCCTGTTTTCTACAACGTGAGTTCTAACAAATTTTCTAAGAGTCCTGTAAAATATTGTCATGTGTATGGACTTCCTTGATTTCTTACGTAGAATTGGCCATCCGCCTTTCTATGCAGCTAGTATGTCTTATACAGATGTGTATCATGATCCTGCAAAATTTGTATTACCATATTCCTTTGTACGTTGGTTCTTCCTACTATACTCTAAGCTGTTTAAAGACAGAGGCTATGTGCTTTTCATCTTTGTATTTTTATCACCTAGCACAGGACCAAGCACACAGAATGTGCTCAATAAAAAGAAGGACGAGGGGCCCGCCCAGTCATGCGCTCTGCTTCTGCGGCCTGGGATTCTCAAGTTCGGATCTCAGATGTGGACCGACACACTGCTTGTCAAGCTGTGCTGTGGCGGCGTCCCATATAAAGTAGAGGAAGATGGGCATGGATGTAAGCCCAGGGCCCATCTTCCTCAGTAAAAAGAGGAGGATTGGCATCGAATATTAGCTCAGGGCTAATCTTCCTCACCAGGAAAAAAAAAAAAGAATGAATGGACAAATTGCAACAAAGAACTCGGAATCTGCTAATCCTTATTGAAAAGCAATTAAGCCTGAATATAGAGAAGATACCACAGAAATAATGAAGAGGGAAAGTTTGCCTATTGAAAGTGGTGTGCATTGAAGAGAACCAACAGGCCATGCAAGTTACTTTCTAGCAGCTGTAAGTGTCCTATAAATTAAGATAACAATCAATTTAATTGAATTGAGCAAAAAGTTGATGAATGCCTCCCATATGCCAGGTAGTGTGGTAAGCAACGTGGAAGAATAAATACTTTCAAAAGTAGCATAACAGTGTCTATCTTCTACTAAGAAAACTAAAGCAAGAAAAAAATTAAAAGAAGATAGGTTTTATAAAATTTTCTTATAAAATATAAATATAAAGTTTTCTTGTGGGAGGGAGTTCAAGCCTCAAACTGCAGTGGAGCCCTGAGAAAGTCTTAGTCAGGCTGATAGAGAAGACTCAGAGCAAAGACTCTTCACAACAGGACAGCCACAGTCATTGACTAGGAGCAGTCCAGGAAGAGCATAGCCTTAGTGTGAATATTGTGCTGGGTCCCAAAGGGGTGACAGCCAGAGAGGACCTTGAGTTCTTCCTTCAAGGGAGATCTGAGGAGCACATGCCCATGGATGTCACAGGTGGAGAGAGAAACATATCAGGAGAAGGAACAACATGGCTCAAGACACGGGGACATGTAGCTGAAACTTTGGTTGCAAATATCATCATGAGCTATGAGCCACCACCGGACTCCATGCTGAGCAGGAGTTGCAAGCAACTTTCCAGGTTCCACTGATATTTTATTTATTCCCTAGCCTTTTTTTTTGTTGTAAGTTTGCTTATACTTTCTGCTTTTTTTTATCTTGCACCAAACAACAGTGCCATGTCCCCAAAATCAAAGCCATCATGACTTTCTAAGCATAGTAGAAGAAAAGATAAATGAAAGGCCAAGGGCACTCTTTTTCCTCACAAATTACAGTCTACCATAGTGCCTTATCATTTTCTTTTCCCAATAACTCATCATGCTGTGCCTCTCTCACCAAGAATGTGAGACTCTCAGCCAGTTTCATTGCGTGCTCTTTTCCAACATGAAACATTTTTAGCACTAAAAAAGAATAATTCCAAAATAGTTCACATATGGATATGTTGGTAAAATATCTGTTGCTCTGTCTTTGCTCCAGTGTTTATCAACCTTCTACGGAGTCAGGTTCTGGCAGGTGGTTTATGTGTTCAGTTGGAAATAGCTTCTTTCCCTGAAAGACAACAAGAAGCACATGGAAGGATGTCCTAAATACTCTGTAAAAATTTCTTGGCAATAATTTATTTGCATAAGTTTACAGTAACCCCGGTGATGCCTTGACTGTGCCCACCTGAGAATACACGCTGGTCCTCAACTTTATTTCTTTTGGCTTCCTCTGCAAATGTGGTCTATACCTTAAAGCTGTGAAAACTTTGTTTAAAAGTGCTATGATGAGTCAGCCCCAGTGGTCTAGTGGTTAAGTTCTGTGTGCTCCAACTCGGTGGCCCAGGTTCGGTTCCTTGGCACAGACTCACACCACTTGTCAGTGGCCATGCTGTGGTGGCAACTCACATACGAAATAGAGGAAGATTGGCAACAGATGTTAGCTCAGGGAGCCTCTTCCTCAGCAAAAAAATTTAAAAAAAAGGTGCTATGATTACCAATGGTGTTGATGGAATGAGAGACTTTGCTCCAATGACAGCCTCCTGCACTTTAAAAACTAACTTTTGAGTTTGGCCTTCCTGATTAACTGTCAGCACCAGAACATGCTTTGGGAGGGCAGACACAAACTCCCTTAACATTCTCGCTTAATGAATCAGAGACTACTGTATCCCACGTCTCCAAAACAAAATCAGCAGGAAGCCTGAACGAAGCAAGTGATTTCTGATGTTACATCTCATGGAACCAGTTGATGGCCCAGAGCCCAGGTAAGGGGCAAAGGAAGGACACTCATAAGTTCCCTCACAGGAAAGACCAGTGCTGGAGTAGAAAGGTCTGCAAGGTTGTATATGATCTGGAATCACCAGGTTCCAGATCTAGATCCTCACTGAGCACTTCAACTTGTCTCCTGTGCTTTCTCAACGGGAAGTCAGGCCAGAATGGACCTACAGTAGCCTGGAGATGATGGAGCAGGAAGGTGTGTGTGAAAGGGCCAAACGTGGTGACATGCATAAAAACATTCTTCCCACACAGGCATTTTAGAAATACAAAACAACTTGTATGTTAACAAGTGTATGGGTGTAGAAGTAGGAAGTGAAAGGAGGGGATGGTCCCCAAACAAATTCCATGTATTGTATAGTTTTAATTTATGTCAAGAAGTTTTGTCTCCATTTTTTTGTTTTGTTTTGAATTTTGTTTTTAGCTATGTTTTTGTGTTTTTATTTATAATACTTTATAATAGCTGTTAATTCCAAAACCATTTACTAAAATTATACTTGATAGTAGAAACAATTGGAAATATTCAAATATCGGTCCATACCTTGTAATGTTGGAGACTGAGAATTCTGCTCTTTTCTAGGAACACTTTTCGCTGTCTAATGGGAAACAGACTTCCCTCTGCAGGGATTTGAACTAAAGACCTTCAGATCCCCAGGCAATTGCTCCTTTACAGGACCTCAAAACAGTTAACTTGGAATAACTGAATCTCTGATTAATCTAATTTATGTTAGGAATAGCACAGATGTGTCCTGAATTTCTAGGAGAAGGATGAATCAGCATTCATTGTCCATCATAAAGCCTGCATTTTCAAACTCAGAGCAAGACCTTTGCTCACTGAGGAATAAAGTCCTGCTAATTGTGTGGCATCCTCTAGGATTTGGGTTAAAATAAACTATTTTCCTGACTTTTGAAAGAGAAGTTATAATCTTGTTTCCATGCTTCTTTACACTGCCTTGTCCTGATCCATAAAAATAACTTTGACAGAACAAAGAACTAAAACTAAATAGATTAAAGTCTGTGAGAACTTCTTATGAAATAGTAATATTTCTCCTTTTTTATTCTTCCTCTTAAGATTTGTAAATATTATTTTGTCTTGCCTTTCTATTCCAATATCTGCTTTTCTTAGTGGTCTCTGCCTTTAGAACCATTACTATATTGACTCTAAAAAATAAAGTCCTATACCACAGAAGATTTAACTTTGCTATATTTTGAATATGCAGTCCTTCTCTTATTAATTACACACATACTATGCCATGAATGTAGTTACTCTCTTTGGTGACTGAACTGTTATCTACCACCACCACCTTCACCACCACTGCCACCACCTCCCAGAATTTCTCTATTATCACTTTATCCTATGCATACCTCCACCTTGACATAATTTTTATCTTGTTCACACTTCTGAACTCTTGAGGCTCTTGCATCGAGCTGACAAATTGATTCACTTTCCATTGAAAAGCAAATATATATCCCTGTCTTTTGCAGTTCTCTGTTTCTGGCTTTAGATGAACAGCTCTAAAAACAGCTCTAAAAATTAAACTAGGAATATTAAAATATTCTTCACTAGTAAAATTCTATAATCTCTAACTCTGATATATAACAAGTTATATATCAAGGAAGGGATACATTTCTTCTGAAGTAGTGGTCCTTTTTAATGTTGGATTAGAAAGGGAAGTAGAGGAAATGGCAATGGACTGAGTCAGCATCTCAATACAGGAAGCAAGTGATAAGGATTCAAATGAAGGAGAGGCCAGTTCCAGTTGCGATCACCAAGAAAAACTTCCAGATGGAGCTGTATTTTGGTTTGGTCATTGATGAATGGGTAGGGTTCAGGGGTAGGGCATTAGGTAGTACTTGGTCAGCTCCAAGTTTCTTGAAGCTGCTGACGGGAATAGTACTCTCAGAGAGAAATGGGCACAAGAGCAAACAGGGGGAACAAAGCATAGCAGTGAGCAATGTTGACCAACAGCCCATTCAGAATGTCCAGACTAATATATAAACCCTGGTTACTATAATCTACATGTGCCTTTTTGAGATTGCGGGAAACTCTTCTCTTAATTTAGGCCTAAAATACAATTAAATTGTATGGTCTTAGAAACTCATCATTTCCTTCTTTTTTTCTTTTGGGGTTTTTCTCCTCTTTTCCCTTTTAAAAGGTGTTTTAAATTATTCTGAACCTATTATGATGTAATGCCATTCACTCGTTCATTTATTTGGCATGTATGTATTGAGTACCGAATGTGTTTCTGATACATTTCTGCAGAAATATAGCTAGAGAAATGCTTGAAAAAGAAAATAAGTGTAAGTAATTGAAACAAATGTACTTCAGTCTATTCTTTATGAAACAAAACAAAGTAATGGTCCTATACTTCTTATATAACAAAACACATAAATGTGTTGTCTCTGAAAAATTTTATGTTATAAATTTGAAATTATAGTCTTTGGTATTTGATAAATCTGTTTTATGTTTTCCAAATAAACCTGGAAGAATGTAGGCAGATCGTTTCATCTTTCTCTTTACTTTACCAAAGAATATTGTTTGTTTGTTTGTTTCCTCTTGGGGAAAGATGAGATAAAAGGAAAATGAAGAAAAATTCGAATAATCAGCAACAAAAAGAGATTAAAATGTCAACTATATTTCAATAAAGTTAGTACAGAAAATCCCAAATTTATAATATTACAAAAATACTTTAGAGAACTGGATTTAAAATTATTTTTTTTAGAATAAGAAGAAAATTATATATGCTTCCTAAAACTGGTCAATGTTGTCTTAGTTTTCTAAAGAGATCTTGACTTTTGATGAAAAAACACTTAGGAATTTCTTCTCACATAAATATGGAAAGATGGTACTTGGGTATTTTGGAAAACAGTGTTTATAATTCCAGCTGAGAAGAAATTAACCCTATTCCACTTGTAACACACAGTTTGACAGTTGGCTGTAGCACCATGTAAACAAAATAGAAACACTTAGATTACTCCTGTCTTCTGTGTGAACAGCTTTCTTACTCCAGGAAAACTGATCTCAGCAACAGGACTAAATAACCTTCTATTAGTTACAAATTGTTGGATTCCTGGGTCTAGCATTTACTACCTGAGATAATTGGAGATAAAATACCTATTTCTTAGGATTATCGTGAGAATTATGAGTTACTATATTAGCAAGATAGTAGGTGGGATAAAAATGAATTCATTCTTTACCTACCCCATCATCACCTGCAACTCTAGGATTCCAATACATTTAGCCTACAATAAAAGGCACGGTTGAGACAAAGTGGTGAGTAAACTTAAAAATCAAGAGGGGTTCCCAATGCATCCATCAAAAACAGGAAGACATAGGGGCTGGCCCAGTGGCACAGCAGTTAAGTGCGCGCACTCTGCTTCAGCAGCCCAGGGTTCACAGGTTCGGATCCCGGGTGTGCACCGGTGTGCCGCTGATCAAGCCATGTTGTGTCAGCATCCCATATAAAGTAGAGGAAGATGAGCACAGATGTTAGCTCAGGGCCAATGTTCCTCACCAAAAAAAAAAAAAAAACAGAGGAGGATTGGCATCAGATGTTAGCTCAGGGCTGATCTTCCTCATCAAAAAAATAAATAAATAAATGGAAAAAAAAAGAAGAAGACATAAAAGACAAAGAAGGGCTATGGAAATGTGCCAGATCAAAGGAGACTAAAGAGACAGGACACACAAATGCAATACCTGTCACCAGACTGAATCTTGTGCTAGAGGGAAAAAATTCCTATAAATTATATCGTTGGTTCAATTGGCAAAACTGGAAAACAAATGATAGATTAGCTTAATGTACTGTGTCATCCTTTAGTATACTAGAGTTGATAACTGTACTGTGGGTTTTTTTTTAAACTATAACAATTCTTAGGAAATACACACTGAAATGTTTAGGCGTAAACAACCATAATGTATATAATTTAACCTCAAATGATTCAGGAAAAAATGTTTGTGTAAATGTGTGTGTGTTGTGTGTGAGTGTGTGTGCATGCAAGAGAGAGAGAGAAAATAACAAAACAAATAAAGAGGGAAGGAATAAACAATAATAGGTGAATCTGGATAAAAGATAAATTGTTAATTTTTTTACTATCCTTATTCTTGCAACTTTTCTATAACTTTGAAAAGATTTACAAATAAAAAATTAAAATAAAAACAGAAATTAATTTCCAGGAGATATGCACACACACAAAATACTAAAGGAATTCTTTCAAAAGAAGAAAATTATTCAAGATGAAACCACAAAAGAAACTTTTGCCAGATGAAACTACAGAAATGCAGGGAAGAATGAACAACAAAAGAAGTGTAAATGTGTGGGTAAATATAAGTGACTGTTAGCTGTATCAAGCAAAATAACATTGTCCAGATTGTTTCAAAATATATGTAGAATTCAAACACATGGGAATAATAACTCAAATGGTGGAAAAGAGTAAACAAAGGTTTTCTAAGATCCTTTCACTTTGATACATGAAGTGGTAAAGGTAATAATTTATACAGGATCTGTTACGTCAAGAATAAATGTTGTAATCTATGGTTACCAACAGTGGAAGAGTAAAATAATATATAACTAACAAGTTAACAGGAAAGGTAAATAGGATGATAAAACTGCCAGCTTAATTTGAAAAAAGGCAAAAAAAAAAAAAAAAAAGATTAAAAGAACACATATATTGAATACAAAACAAAGAGTAAGGTGGTAGATGTAAACCCCTAAGATCAGTAATTACACTAAATGGAGGTAAACATATGTTAAATTTTTCTTTAGATCTGTTAATATGGTGGATCCTATTAATAGATTTCTTTAATACTGACACATCCTTGCATTCCTGATATAAACTCCACTAGGTCACGGTGTACTATTTTCTTACTGTGGTGTTAGAGTCTTTTCACTAACATTTTAGCTACAATTTCTCAATATGTGTTTTAAAATGTTTTTATTTTGCCGTCGTTTTTGAAGGATATTTTTTCTGGGTATAGAATTCTATGCTGCTGCTTCTTTTAGCAAGTTGATGACGTCAAACCATTGTTTTCTCCCTTTCATAGTTCTGGCTGAGGAGGAGCTATTTTCACTGTATCTCCTATGATGGTAACGTGTTTCTCATCTCCCAAGCCATCCTGCATCTCCTACTCCCACTGATTTTACAATTTATTCTCTGTCTTTGATTTCTATCAGCTGTCCTATGATGTACCTGTGTATGTATTTTGTATATTATTTATGTATGTATATATTGTGTATTGTAAATTATTTATGTACTTTGTATTTATTTTGCTTATGGTTCATAAAGCTTCCTGAATCTGTGGCTTGAAGTATTACATTTCTCATTTAGACAATTCTTGGTCAATATCTCTGCAAATATTGTTTGGACCCAATTTTTATCTTCTTATTTGGGGATGATATACTAACTTTCTCATTTTCCTATTTGTCTCATATGGCCTTTCATATATTCCATTCTTTGTTTTCTTCTCCATGCTTTATTTTGAATATTTTATGTTTTTCTACTCTACTAAGACCCTCCTCTGCTATGTCTAATATACTGGTAAAGCTATCGATTGACTTTCTAGTTTCAATTATTGCATTTTCAGCTAAAATTTTTCATTTGATTCTTTTTAATGACTCAAATTCTCTGGTGGCATTTTTCTTCTTGTCATTTTTTAAAATTATTAGTCAAGTTTTATAAAAGCTTATACCTGATAATTCCAGTATCTGGGTCAGCTCTTGGTCTGTTTCTATCCTTGTGTAACCTTTTGGTTTTTGGTCATTTTTTCCCATCTTCTGGCTTTCCTGTTAAATTTTAACTGAATGCTGAGAGTGCTGTATAAGAAGTTATACAGATTCTGTTTAACATTATATTCTTCCAGAGAGGATGTACTTTTATTTCTGACAGAGAATTAAATAGGGAAAAATCATAGTAATTCCATACGGAATTGAGCTAATTTGAAATTTGAGGACATTCTTATTTCCTGTTCATCTTACTTCTACCCTACATCTCTAACTGAAAGTTTGGTGGATTTTCCACAGTACTTATTCATTGTGGATCCGAAACTTCATTTTTTGGATCTCTCCAGCACCGTAAGACTGTCAACAGCCCTGCTTGCCTTCTCAGCAACTATGCTGCCTCTTTCCTCTCTTCTTCCCTTGCTCCGTTTAAAAATCTCCAAATGCCTTGAAAGAAAAAACAGTGGGTAATCTCAGTGTTTTTCCTTTCTCTCCTGAACTTCGATCCCTCAAACTTGACTGTTTTGGAAGTCCTGAATACCAAATTTTAGTCTGCCCAGTCACGATTCTACCAAAAACTTGGCTCAGTTTTCCAGTCTCTTATTTACTGGTTTCTGCTCAGTTTTTTGACTTTTTGGCCTCACACTATTTATTTCTCAGAAAATGTTTTGAGGCAAAGCATGGCACCTCAATGTGCTTCCCTGCTTGGATTAGTTTGGTAGGGCTGCTGTAACAAAGTACCACAAACCACATGGCTTAAACAACAGAAATTTATTGTCTTACAACTTTGGAGGCTTGTAGTCCAAGATCAAAGGGTCAACAGGGTTGAGTCCTTCTGAGGACTGTGAGGGAAGGATCTGTTCCAGACCATTCTCTGACTTCTGGTGGTTTGCTGGCAATCTTTGGTGTTCCTTGGCTTGTGGATGTATCAGCCCAATCTCTGCCTTCATTTTCACATGACATCCTCCCTGTGTGCATCTGCTTCCTAATTTCCCCTTCTTATAAAGATACCAGTCATATTGGATTAGGGGCCCACCCTTCTCCAATATGAACTCAGCCTAACTTAATTATATCTGTGAGAGGACCCTATTTCCAAATAAGGTCACATTCTAAGGTACTGGGGATTAGGACTTCAACATATGAATTTGGGGGGAGAGGGGCACAATTCAACCCATAACACAACACTCAGATTTCCGAGTTCCTCAAATCCTATTTGCTTGGGTAGGTCTTTAATGTCTTCAAACAGGTATTTTGAATTTTATTCAATTATTCTAATTGTTCTTGGCAGAATGATTGGTCTGATACCAGCTAGTCAATAACTTTCATAAGTGAAAGTCTCAGGTTTAATCTGATACC
The DNA here is from genome assembly GCF_020826845.1 of Diceros bicornis minor. Lineage (NCBI taxonomy): Eukaryota > Metazoa > Chordata > Mammalia > Perissodactyla > Rhinocerotidae > Diceros > Diceros bicornis. The sequence continues at coordinate 13,154,586 of NC_080754.1, read as the reverse complement.
AGTAATTAGTCATAGAAATATCACACCTTCAAACATCTCTATAAGAGTTTTCCCAATTGAGGAATGCACAGAATTGAGGACATCTGTCCCAAAGTCTCATTAGTTTCTATTTTACTTGATAATCCTTTCACCATTTTTTGAATTTTACTTGTCTTAGTTTGAGGGCCGTATATAAGGATTTCATATGATGGTCACAGAGAAAGGAAGATGGCTAACACAGCACCTGAGAGGGTCTCTATTTTGAGAAAGAGGGTCTCTATATGTTGCTTGTCCTTCAATCTGTACAGTAGAAAAAAGATACATTTTCTAGTTGTGAATTGTCTAAATGTTAAGGCTATGGGGTGAGTGACAGTTGGAAAGCTTTCCAAAATTCACCTAGAAACTTGTGTGCCTAAAAACTTTAGATAGTTTACAATTTTTATCATGATAGAGATAAACAGTAAGCAATGCCAGTTGAAGAAGCAATGAAGACAACAAAAAAGTTCCACCACATAGCAAAAAAATCCATTTTTACATTCTAAAAACACCATTACCATAGCTGTCATATATATGACAGAAGCATTGGATTAACTCGTTTCCCTATTTTTCATATTTCATTTGGTTGTATCAGAACAAGTCTTTTTGATGTGTCATATTCAAAGGAAGTCATTGTAATACGGCTATATTTGAATTCTTCATAACAAATTCTTCTTTTCTTGTGGGAATTGACCCAGATGTTTTTCAGGAAGATAGTACAACTCCTATAATATCAATGCTTGATATATGTTACTTCCTTTCACATTTTCCTTTTTCACACACATAAATTTGCCTTTTTAAAGATGCCATATTCAGTTGATTTATTGTTGCTTCACATTGTAAAAAGCAGTATATTGAAGTGTTTAAGAAGTCAGTTTCTGATCAGATAGACTGGCTTCAAAATCTACCTATAATATTTAATGCTGAGTGAGATCATGGGTAAGATTATTCCCACTCTATGCTTCAATATATAGGAACACATACCCATAGACTTTTAATAAAGATTGAAGGAAATAATGTGAGTAAAGTTCTTGGTAGTGTGCCTCCCACACATGAAATGACCAAACAATGAGAGTTATTATTATTAATGAACAGATAATAGCTCAAACCACATTTCCCGCTATAATAGAATTCTCTATTCTAGACACACAAGCTTTCTCAATCCCCAAATACACACACACATATTTAAATTTATACATATGTGCGCTTACATATATATTCTTATATATATGTACATATTCGTTAAACTTTATTAAATTTAATTGAATTTGGAAAAAATCATAAAAGGCTTGCCCTGGCTATTGAGTTAAAGATTTTAAGGTTGTCTAAAATGATTAAGAATAAAAGTACAATTTTGAAAGCTTTAAGGATTGTTAATCTCCACAGGAAGAATGTGAGATGAAGCAGGGTTAAGAACGTCATTCTGAGAGAATATTTTATAATAAAGTCTTCAGTTCCACTGACTTTATTATGTGATTTATTTTTTATGAAAGCATAGATTTTTAAATGTTTTATTATCGTTAATATTTGGTATACCATCAATAATGTATTTTCTAAAGGTTATTCTTGTTTTAGTCAGCATTATTTTAAGAGACTTGTTGAATCCTGAAATATTTTATTTCTATCTTTTATTCCAAACCATGAATTTGAGGCAGGAATCTTTTAATATAATGAAATAGAACAGATTGAGTTTTTGTTAATAAATCTTCTGGGAACCTATTTTGCAATGAAAGCCATTCAATATACTACAGAAGAATGGAATTAAGTGAGGGCAATGAGTTAAAACCACAAATAATTTCTTGTTTGTGGTAATTATTTTATAAAGAAAGATATTATTGAGGAACAATTTTGAATACACTCATCACTGATATACTTTAGATTCTTATGGACCTATGATTTAAAATATTGATTCTAAACACCTTCTATATGGTGTTCTCAATTATTTGGAGAGGGAAAAATAAGGCATAATGAAGTAAGTTTATCAGCTAAAGATTTTTCATTGATCAGTGATTAAGCCAAATTTAGCTGCCCCGTTCCCACTCCAGGAGGCTCTTGACATATGACATGAACATTTCTGTTTCAATCTTGCCTGATAATAATAATAGTGATTGTAATGGTGACTGTTCTAAGGAAAGGTTTAAAAGTATTTAATCCAGACAGATGGTCCCTAGATGCCTTTAACTATGGAGATTTCAAAACACATATACCTCCCTCTTGTATTTATCCTCAATTTATTCATCCTGCTGGTCTCTGTGGCATCCACAACTTTCTTTCCTTCCTCTTCTACTGAGTACAAGTGAGGTTCTCAAGTGGGGTGGAAAATAGACCCCTGCAGTTTCCTCTCTCATCCTCTCCCAGCACTCATTCTGCTTGGATATTCCCTCTCTGCACTGAAGCCCCCTTTATTATTGAACTTTGTGCCAGCTATCCTAAGAAACAAATGACTTAAGTTTATTATATATTATTTATTGTAGTTCCTTGACTAGATTTGGCAGAATGTAACACAGAGAAATTTGTATGGAATTTGATGCCTGTAGCATCATCAAAAGCAGGTAATATTTGACAAGACAGTCCCATCACTGGTCTTTAAACCAGCCCTTTATCTGGAGTATTGAAAGAAAAGGAGCAGGTCCATCTCAGGGCCGGTGGTGCCAACATAGAGAAAAGAACAGGAAGCAACAAATCTGTTCCACAACTGGAGAACAAACAGGGAATACGTTATTAGCAGGATTCGAGTGGGATCTATCACTTCTGATCAGAGAAAACAGCTGATTGGCCAAAAAAATCTCCTCTGATGTCTCAGTTTTGTTTTTTTTCTTTTGACTTCCTATTGTGGAAGATGCACATTTGGCTCTCTGACATACCTCTTCTTCTCCCCCATTCTCTCAATATAGTTGTTTAAAACAGTAATCAATGTATATATATGATTACAACTTATAACCAAGTAATGCCTGTGATTACATTTCTTTGCCTATGTGTCTCTCTATTTTCCCTAAATTAACAATTATTAACATTTTCATTTGCTATATCCAAGTCATTCCACAGTCATATAATTTTCAGCATGAACAAACTTTGTTGAATATATTCATTCTATTTGTTTCATAGACACTTCTTTCCCAGAGAATTTTCTTTTCATGAACGAGTCAGGATCTTTGCTTTGTAGACAGCTGTCATACTAGGAATTCTCTTCCTGTTGTGTTTAATACACTTTACCATAGATCCTATTTGTCCCTTTTTCTTGGTCTACATATTTGCCTTGGTAGAGCCCATTCTCTAGTAGCTTTCTGAGGAGGTGTGCAAGAGAAAGAAATGTTTTCAGTCCTTTCTACTCCTAAAATGTCATTATTATACTCTCTCTACTCTCTCATGTGTTGGTGGTTTGGCTAGTTATCAAATTCTAGTTAGAAAACTTTCAAGGTGTTTTTCTACTGCCCTCTAATATCTCAAATTGCTGTTGAGAAGTCTGATTCCATTATGATTCTTATTTCTTTTTATGTGCTTCTTTTTCTGCCTTGTTGCTTTCAGAATCTTTATTTTATCCTATATATTCTGAAATTTCTATTGAAAATGTTTATTCATTGCGCTCTCTTTAAGACATCTCAAATGGAAACATCCATCTTATATTTCTGATAGATTTTCTCCTAATAACTTTGATAACTTTTCTTACTGTTTTCTCTCCTCCTGTAATGCCTATTTGTTAGATATTGGACCTACTGGACTGATCCACAATTTTCTTGTCTTTTCTTTATTGTTCATCTCCTTATTTCCTATGAAGTTCCTTTAATTGTACCTCTCAATCCTTTCACTGAATTTTATCTTTTAACTTTCATATTTTTAATTTCCAAAAGCTTTCATTGCTCCCTGATTGTTCCTTTCCTCTAACATCATATTTTCATTTCAAGGTTGAAATGCATTCTTTTATCTCACTTAGAATATGAGTTATGCTTCCTATACAGAGATTGTTTTACTACGTTGTCTCTGTTTTCTTTACGTTTCCATTATACACTTATTGCTCTCTAACTTACTCTTAGATGTTTTCCATAAATGTCTATGGATGCTTGGCTATATATTTACATTTAGGGGTGAGGCACTGAAAAGATGATTTGAAGATTTTTTAGTGGGCACAGCTCATCAGCTGCTAGGGTTCACCATAGGGTGATCAGTCTGGCAGTGAGATACATTTTGTACTTGGGGTGCTTCAAATTTTATTATGTTCTATTCTGGGACATTTTAGTTTCTCCAGAAAACAAAAATGCTCTCCTCTTTTGCCGGGGAGGTTATACTCTTGTTTTCTGGCTTTTTGGGTAATGGGAAGGGGATAAAGAAAAAAGGGTCACTCTAATCAATATGCAGAGCTTCTCCAAAATTCTCTGTTTCGGATCAGGCTTTCCCAACTGCTGGTCCCTTTTCTTGCCATCTCCAAGTCTGGCTACATCTGGTTCAGCTGCTGACTTTTTTATTTCACTGAAGAAGACCGCCTCTGAGCCAACATCTATTGCCAATCCTCCTCCCTTTTTTTTCCCCCCAAAGCCCCAGTAGATAGCTGCATGTCATAGTTGCACATCCCTCCAGCCGCTGCATGTGGGACCGGCCCCAGCATGGCGGGAGAAACAGTGTGTCTGTGCGCGCCCGGGATCTGAACCCGGGCCGCCAGCAGCGGAGCGCACGCACCCAACCGCCAAGCCACAGGGCCGGCCCTCAGCTGCTTCCTTTGTGAGTTACCCGTCAGGTAGTCACAGGTTGGAATTGAGGTGCTGGGGGCATGTGACCATGACTTATGCAGATTTCCAACAAACATACCTAATGTTAGTGCACTGCCTTCCCTGATATAGAAGTCTCCAGTTACCAAGCTTTGCTGTGGTGCTTTGGCAGATGATTAATGTCTCTCTGCTATCTCCTTCATTACACATCTAGATTTATTCTTCATTTCTTCTGCTAAATCAGGAGCCATTCTTTCTGCTTTCCCTCTTCACATGTTGTTCTTCATGGTTACAGGACCCTAAAGTTTAACTAAAGCTAGAATTTGAGGTTTTGTTTCTTATTCTTTGTGTGTGTGTGTTTGAGAGAGAGAGAGAGAAGAGGAGATTAATTTATGAGAGAAAAGGAAGAAACTTCTTTAGTTTGCCAACTTTGAGAATTTAGACATAGATTCTAATTAGCCTTGGGTCAGCCTCTTACCTAAACGTCAAATTCCCCCACGAGCAGCACAGAAAGCACAATCCGTGAGCGCTATAGTCTCTCACTACAGAGTGTGAAGAGCTAAAAGGAAACCTAATCAGCAGTAATTTTCCTTAGAATTCAGCGCTGCCTTGGGTTTTTGTTCTTTCTCTTTCATTTCTGCCCATCTCTTTCTCTAAACATAATAATTAAAGATTTTTGCTATGACTATAACTTGTCCAGTTTCCAAGTAAGAAGCAGTATATTGGGATAGATAAAGCTCATATTAGAGTAAAACACCTTGGTCTCCCTAGAAGAGCTGCAAAAGCATAGATTCAGCTTGAATCACTGCCACAGGAAGTATATTTTAATCAAAATATTTCGATTTAGATTGCTTAGTTTGTGCTTATGAAATGTGCTTTTTATAAAATGCATTGAGATAATTTGTCCTTTTGAGATGAACCACATAACACAGTGATTAAGAGCATGAGTTGTAAAGCTAGATTCCTGGTTTTGCATTTCTGCATATCTGTTTAATAGCTAAAGTAAGTATTTATCTTCCCTGTGCCTCAAGTTCATCTATAAAATGGGAATGTCACTGAAAACTACCCTACAGAGATGTTATGAAAACTTGATTAGTTTCAACACATAAAACACTTAGAACAATATGCAATAAATATTAAAGATTCATTTGTACAGTAGAACCAATATTGCTTTCTTAGTTAAGAATTTTGTCCATAACTTCTTCTAAAATTTGAAAGAGCTGTTGACTTTTGCTTCCTAGATTTATCCGAATAACTTAAGATCTTATAAAAAGATCTTAAACTTTTAAATATTTAGCATGATATTGCCACGAACAGCATAGCTACAAGTGAAATTATAATTAATGATTTTGGTTGAGTAGGAATCAAGAAAACAATGTGCTCCTAGGATAATGTATATCCACCTTGAATTGTGGAAGAGGAGAGAGAAGAAGGGAGAGAGAAAAAGGAAAGGAGCTTAGGACATCAGTCTGATAATGTCTGCCACCAACTTAGGAAGATTGCTGCAGGATCTAGATGAAACTTTGCCGTCATAGCAGAGCAAGTGATGTTACTACATTACTGAGGAACTGGGTGCAGTTGGGGTGTGGAGGGAAATGGTAAATTGTTCACTATCTTATAAAAACATAATTAACTTTTTTCACCCTCTAAATTACAGAGTTCCATGGCAAAGTCTCATTCCTACACAACTAATTGCTGCTCTGGCCACATGCATTCTCTGAATTTTTGTATTTCATCAGATGCCAATCAATTCACTCATTAGTCAAATCAGATGTTGATCCTCAAAACCCAGGTCAGATAAAAATTTACTTAAATTTTTTAACTGCTAAATTGACAAATAGAAAAGTGGCCAAATTCCACTGAGATTAATAGTAAATATTTCACATGAGCATACAGGATCTTGGATCATTATTTTGCTTCTTGGAGACATTTTGTAGTTCTTATATAGATGCAGTTAATGTTGTTTTCTTTGAAAGTAAAATTACTTTGTAGGTACCAGAATATCAACAAAATTTATAAGTAGCTGTTATTTCCTTTTTTAAATTTTTAACACATTTAAATGTATGTAAACCAAAACAATTTTACCTTATGCTATTTTCCTAATGAAAATAGCTCCCTAGACTAAGAGAATAGTCAACATTTGATTTTGAAACAAAATGTTGTGTGTCCAAGTACACGATTTCTATGGAAATTATTATTATTTTTAACTTGAAATTTATAGAAAATAGAATTTAGGGCTGATTCTTCTGACAGAAGTCTTAGATATTAATTTCTCTAGCTAATAGTTTAAGAGAAAGAAAATGAGACTAACTGTTACTTACATTTCTCAAAAGGTAGACTCTTCTTAATGTTTTAATCGAGAATGGCTAAACAGTTTGGAAAGAAATAACAGTAATCAATATTACCATTCGTAAAACATAATCTAAAAAATTAACATGCGTGATGAAGGATTTTCCCCACAGGAAACTCTACAAGTGTTATTCAGTGATAGTACAGAAAATGTGATTTCTATAACCGATCCTGTGCTGGTAAATATTTAACCACTTGTTCTCCAGGGAAGCAGAAGCCCTGATTTGTAGTGCTTTACCACTATCTGTGGTGTAAATACTTTCACTATGGCTGATTTCAAGCTACTAATGTGATGTTTATCAGCTCACAAAATTCCTAAAATCTTTAACAATTGATTAGCTCCATCATACCACCGTACCCACTCTCTAGACTAAGATTATGTGCATTGCTGCTATTAATTTATGAGTTCTAGTTCAAATTTCTATCAAGAAACCTTTGAAGGTACAAAACCTTAACATGTAATAAAGGTGTACTTTGACAAGGTCTCTTACATTTGTCCTCAAAAATTTACATTTTTATTTATATCATAATCTATTATAGAGGTGCAAGGTGTGCTTTATTGTATATTTTACAGTTCATTACCCATCCCTTGAACTGAGTTGTTATACCAGGTGGTATAATTTTGCTAGTACTTCATTTCTCACAAGTGTGTTTCATTTTGATATTTAGCAATTATAAGCAAGACTGTGTATGCATGTGTGTGGAAGGCCCTCTGGATGATTCTGCTATTCACAGGTAATTACAATGAAGGGTTAGATTAAACATGAGTTAGGATTCCATCGATGTTTGCTCTTCTAAAAATGTCCATAAAATCAAACAATTTCAAGGCAATTCATAAATATTCTGAAATTGAGTCAACTCCAAAGTTACTCACAATAATATTTAAATCCACATTTCATTTAATAGATATCGGACTGGCAAATTAGCTACAACATGATATGCTTCGGTCAAAGATGAGTCGAAATATTTAATTTAGTCAAAAATCACTAAGTCACTGTATTTTCATTGCAAATAACATTTTTTCCCCAAAAATGTCTTTCTTGTTTAAATCAAAACACATTCTTTCCCCTTCTTACTCACTTTCCTTCTTATTCTACATTGTGTGGCATCTTTCTTTTTGATTTGCTTGTTGCTTTTATACCTATTTAATTCTCACACTGCTCAAGATTATCTCTTAAATATATTCTGCATCATTTCATATATTTTCCCTTTTAGGAGATCTCATAAATCTACTCTTTATATCCAAATTTTCTGAAATCATTACTCTAGATACAAAGCAACTGGAGTCCAAAATTTCCTTGTAATAGTTTCCAGATCTTTGCCATTCTCTATCCATCTTTCAGTCTCTTAACATTTTTTGTTGAAGTTAATCACTATTTATTTTGAACACCTATGATGCTTTACATAACTTTCCATATCAAACTGTCCCAGTTTTATCAAATGGTGACAGCCTTATTGTGATAGTTAAAATGCCAATTGACTTAAAAACTGTACTTGGAACAAATATTATCAAATATGTTTTTTTCTGTAACTATTTAGATGACATAGTTTTTGTCCTTTAACCATTTCATGAGCTGAATTATGGTAAAATGTTTTAATATGTTTTTAATATGAAAAAGCATTGTATTCCTAGAATAAGACAAAATTGTCCATGATGCATTATTTTTTTTATACATTGCTACATTCAAGTTTCTAATATTTCTCTTTGAAGGTGTTTGTGTAATTTGGAAATCTCTCTCCTATGAATGTCTAATAGAACTTTCTATAAATTCATCTAGGCTTGGTCTTTTCATTGTGAGAAAGTGATTGACTTGCAAACTACTGATTGACTATATAAAGAAAGACAGAGCTTTCTCTCTTGATTCAGTTTTAGTATGTTATATTATTCTGTAAAAGTGACATTTCCCACATTTTCAATTTATTTTTTATTCATTTATGTATCTATAGTCTTATTCCATTTTTCACTCCTACTGTTATTTGTTTATATCTTCTCTCTCTCTTTTTTTTTAGTCTGATAAATTATGCCAGAGCTTGATTAATTTTATCAGTTTTCAAAAGAACAGATCTCTGTTGATCTTTCTAAAGTAGCTTCTGCTTTTTTAATTTCATTAATATTAACTCATCTTTATTATTTCACTAACTATAATTTCATTTTGTTTGTTTTGGGTTTTTTTGCTGACTTTAGATATCAGACACTCATTGTTTAGCCTTTCTTCTTTTCTAATATAAAATATTTAATGCTGCAGAGTTGCCTTTAAGTAGGCAACTTTAGCTTTATACAACAAATTTAGATATAATACTTTTTATCATTAATTATTAGCATTTAAAATTTTCCATTATGATTTATTTTTTTCACATATGAGCTATTAAGGTGATTTTGTTAAATTTTCTAATTGCGTGTTTTCTAATTTTCTGGGTTTTTTTAGTTATTTTGTTACTGATTTATAAGTTAACTGCATTGTAGTACAGAAAATACACTATGATATAAATTATTTGAATATCACTAAGATCTGCTTTATGGCCTTGTTTTGAAAAGAGCGTATGTTTGTTTATCATGGTATTATACATATACAGATTAGACAATTTTTGTTAGTTATGTTATTAACATAATAGTCTAGATCCTTGCTGACTTTTCGTCTGCTTCATCTGTCAATTGCTGAGAGAAGTATATTGCAATCTCATACAGTTTTAGGGAATTTGTAGATTTCAATTTTCCCTTATATATCGTAGAGATATGTTATCAGCTGCATGTGACTTTAGAATTTCTTCCTAGTAAGTGAAACCATTTTATCCATAAATAAAAAACTCCATATTTCTATCAATTCTTTTTGACTTAAATTCTTTTCTAAGTTATGTTTTGTTTAAGTAATTTTTCTTTTGTTTACTTGCCGTCTTGTGCTTAGCATTGTCTTGGTATTTTTCTCTATCCTTTTATTTTCAAATTTCTATACCTTAAATTTAGGTATACTTCTTATAAACTTCATATTACTAAGTATTTTAATTTATTTGACAATCTTTAGTCTCCTAGTTGATGAGTTTGGATTTGTTTCTACAACGTTAATTTATGCTTTCTATTTTTTTCTACTTTACATCTATCTGCCCACCTATCATCCATCTATCTATCATCTATCTATCTATCTATCTATCTATCTATCTATCTATCTATTTATCTACCTATCTTTCAAATTCTTTCTTCTGGAATTGTTTGGTTTTATTAAACTCTTCTTATTTTTTTCTCATTCTGTTTTTTCCTCCTTACTTGCTTGGATAGTGTTTTCATCTTTTTACTTCTATTATTGTAAGGGTTAAACTTAAAATTTTAACTTGATTATTTACTTACTCACATCTTAAGTTGACCAATATTTTTACTATCCAAAAATTTAAAAAACGTTAGGATCACCAACATCCCACCCCACTGTGTCTTCCTAATATTGTAATGATGTTGACAGGTTTTGGTGTTAGGGTTATTCAGGACTCATAAAACTCCTCTATATTCTGAGAGATTTGGTGAAAGATTGGTGATATTTCTTTCTTAAATATTTGATAGAATTCACCAGGACCTCATCATCTGGTCCTGGATTGTGTGTGTGTGTGTGGGGGGGGGGCATGGGGTTGGGGAGAAAGAAAGAGAGAGAGAGAAGTTTTTGTTATAATAGAGATAGAGATATTCAGATTTCTTGGTTTATATTGTGTCAGCTTTTTATTAGTTGTATTTTTTCAAGGAATTTGTTCATTTCATTTGAGTTATCAAATTTCTTTGCATAAATTTGTTGATAATGTATTTGTAGGCTCTATATTGATAATCCCTCTCTTATTTCTGATACTGATAATTTATGTTCTCTGCCTGTCTGTCTGGCTATCTAGTAGTTGTCATTTTTTGTTTTTTAACTTTCCAAAAATCAACTTTTGGCTTTGTTAATCTTCTCTATTGTTTGTCTGTTTTCTATTTCACTGGTTTCTCCTTTAATCTTCATTATTTCCTTTTTTCTACTTATATTTGATTTTCTTTGCTCTCATTTTTCTAGCTTCTTAAGATGCTACCATATGCCATGGATTTTAGGATTTTCTTCTTTGCTAATGGTAGCATTTAAAGCTACCATTTCAATCCAAGCACAACTGTAGATGCATCCAACACCTTTGATATGTTGTATTTTCATTATTATTTATTTTTTCAAAATATTTTCAGATTTTCCCTACTGACATGATTTGGTTGTCCCATATTTTGGGTCTTCCATTTGCAACCCCACAAATTTGTAATCATTCTTTTTTCTTTTTATATTCTTTTTTTTTTTTTTTTGTGAGGGCGATCAGCCCTGAGCTAACATCCGTGCTAATCCTCCTCTTTTTGTTGAGGAAGACTGGCTCTGAGCTAACGTCTATTGCCAATCCTCCTCCTTTTTTTCTTTCCCCAAAGCCCCAGTAGATAGTTGTATGTCATAGTTGCACATCCTTCTAGTTGCTGTATGTGGGACGCCGCCTCAGCATGGCCTGACAAGCAGCGCCTCAGTGTGTGCCCGGGATCTGAACCCCGGGCTGCCAGTAGCGGAGCGCGCGCACTTAACCGCTAAGCCACCAGGCGGCCCTGTAATCATTCTTATTGTTTAGATTAATACACATTTTTTTGGTTGTTGTTGTTTACTGTATCTTCTCATCATTCAAATCTAACTTCTGCCATCATTTTTCTTCTTCTTGAACTCCATTTTCTAGTTGTTCCTGTCTATTGAGAATGATGTCTCTCAATTTTTCTTTTTGTAAAAAGTCCGTATTTTGCCATTATTCTTGAAAGACAGTTACACTAGGTATACAGTTCTATGTTGTCAGTCGTTCTTTCATTGTTTTGAGGATACCAAGAAAACGAGACATTACAAAGGGATAATAGAAAAATGGGAGACGAGGCAGTGTGCTCAATATATAAAATATACCTGCATATGTCAGAGTTAGTCTGATATCTATTTTGCTCACATGATCATTTTTTATACTATAAGTTATTGGAGCTTAGGCTTCAGATTTGTTATTTTTGTTTTGCATTGGCCAACCGACCAATTATTTTGACTGTAACATCTTAGAATTCAAAGGTAAAATGTTATAGGTAACATAAAACATGCATTATATTTTTAAAGAGCTGATGACATGTAAAATTCATAACTGCTATTTTTTACTAATCAAAAAAATGACATAAGCTTTTTATCCAAAGTAATGCTTATCAGGGATGGAACTTCAATGCTAAGTGGGACTTGTAAACAATAGTTCAGATGCTTGCATATTTTAGTGGGCTGATATATGATCTGAGAAAATTCCTATTCTTTACATCGGTGTAATATTAGCAGTAGTATAAGGTATTGTAATATGAATTTTCTTTATCATTTGGAAAATATTCAATTCTGCTACAGAGGACCAAAAAAAAAAGCAAATAGCATGAATGTAACATGAATGTAACTCATAAAAAGTGATAAGCCAAGATAATAAGTAAACAGATAGATTATGAGACATAAGCAAAACTCACAGGATATATTAAATATAGATAATGAATAAACAAGTAGCATGTGAGGTACAGACAAAATCCATAAGCTGAGCTAAACATAAATAGTAAATAATTAATAATCTATAAGACATGCTAAAGATAGAAAGAATAATTGTAATGTATGCTGTAATAAACAAAAGTGTCACATAAAGATGAAAAAGGATGGATAGATCGTATATTGATAATGCATCTTATGGGTTAAAAGCTGTCTCATCCCTACGTTCATCACTCCCTGGTGACGCCTAGTATAGTTCCGTTATGGCCCCAGATATGCTCTGCCTAAGAAAGCAGATAACACCCATGGCTATTCAGCAGACTAATCGGCAAGCTACCTGCCTCTGCCTCTCTCTCACGGAGCAATGTGTGTCATTAGTCCTGGCATCTTTTGCCTATGAACCCTTTGCGCATACTTCAACTCTGGTTCTCAAAATCATACCATGAGTAAGGAAGCGCATGATGGCCGAAAAAAAGAGAGACAGGACGTTTGAACATTGTAAAACCCAGGATTCACGTAGGAGGTCCTTTCTTTCACATACAACCTACTCTAACTGTGGTAGCTGCCCCATCTCTCTCTTTTGCTTCTTGCTTTAGTTTTAATATATTTAATAAACTGTGATTTGGTCTGTAATAAACTATGACTTGCTGTTCTGTGACCTCTGAGGTAGTTTGCCTATTAATGTGCTCAGAGGCTATCGTTGCATCAGATAATGTCCTATATGATAGGTGATGATAAAATAATTAGAGCATATTTGCTAATACTCTTTATAATGTATATTTAAGCCCAATTATTAAGGAATTAAGAAATCAAGAATACAACATATATTAGAATCAGAAATATCAGGTTGTTCTTATTGTAGCAAATCAATATTTATCTGTGTGACTTCTCTCTAATCTTGACTAATACCAGATATTTCTAAGGATGAAAGGAAAAGTAAATCCTCTGTAAAGCTGTTAATTAATCTCTGGATTATCTTGGGGGGCATTTCTTTTGATATCATCTGGACATAATCATATGTCCTAGAGAATGGGAACTTGTGGTCCATATCATTTTAATCTCCATTTATGTAATTACAGATAGTTTGCTTTATATAAATCTGTAATCCTTTTCTAAAATAGTGTTCTACCCCAATGGATTCCACATACTGATAGCATATCAAAAGCTACATTCCAATGATGCCTGCAATATTTCATTAAGTGCACTGTAGTCTGACTTGTTTCAGTGCCCCCATCTATTATCTACTCTGTTGTCAGATCAGTCTTGCCAAGGAGATGCTTTGAGTCACTCTCGTGTTTAAAACGTTTCAGTGGATCCAAGTTTGGATTCATATAAAGTCCAACTTTCTTATTCTGGCATTCCAAAACCTTAGAGAATCAGGCCCTGCCTCTGTTCCAGACTTATCTTCTCTATTATTGTAAGTACAAGCTATGGTTGCAATGCTTAAATGATTGGTCAACTCCTTAAATCCGACAAATCCTAAGAAAACATGGGATTTGGAAATACAAGTCCATGTCTGTGTTCTGTAGCAACCTAGTCATTACATAATGTTTTGAGCAATAACCTCATCATCTACAAAATGGGAAGATCATAATTGTAATTATAATCAGAGTCATAATTATACTATCCTCACACAGTTGTAATTATTGCATGTGTAATATTGCCCAGGTTTTAGATTGGCGGGTAGCACATGAGTGGTGTATAACAGAATAGTACTGCAAAGGCTTTGAAACTAAATTGCTATTTGAATCATATGCTGCAAAATTAGAGTAGGACATGAATTCTGAACCTAAACAGGTGTACTGCTTGCTAAAATATAAATAACTTGTAAAGGTGCAGAACATAATCCAAAATCACCTGTCATATCAAGAACCAAAGACATTTCATCTTCAATTAGAAAAGCAATCAATAGGTGTCAACACTGAGATGACACATACGATGAAATTATCTGGGAAGGATTTTAAAACAGCTATCATAAAGATGCTCCAATGAAATTATAGACTCTCTTGAAACAGGTTTAAAAAATGAGACATCTCAAAACAGTAAATAGAAGATATAAAGAAGAGCCAAATTTAAATTTAAAATTGAAAATAAAATAATAGAAATAAAAAGCCCAACAGACGGATTTATTAGAAAACTAGAGATGATAGAGGAAATTATCACTGAGCTTGACAACAGATCAATAGACATTATCTAATTTGAACAGCAAAAAGAACATAGATTTTTAAAAAGTGAAAAGAGACTCAAGAATCTTTGGACAATTATAAAAGATCTAATATTTATGTCATTGGAGTCCTAAAAAAAGAGAAAGAGTAGATGACCAAAAAAAAAAAAAAAAAAAAAAACTTGAAAAAATGAAGACCGAAATCTTTCCAAATTTGATCAAGAGGCTAAATCCAAAGAAATCTGTACACTAAAATATCAAAAATCAAATATTTGTCTCTAAACAAAAGACAGAAAAAAATCTTAAAAGTAATCAGAGATGTAATGTGTTACCTCTAGGGAAATAAGAATTTGAATGACAGCAGATTATTTCATTAGAAATCATGGTAGAAGACGGAAGTTGCACAACATTTTTTAAGTGCTGAAGGAAAGAACTGACAGCCTCAAATTCTATGTCTAGAGAAAATATCCTTCAGGAACATAGGAGAAATAAAAATAATCTCAGACCACAGAAAATTAAGAGATTTGTCACCAGCAGACCTGCTATGAAGTGCTAAAGAAAGTTCTATAGAGAGAAAGGGAATAATAATAGAAGGAAACTTGGACCATCAAGAATGAAGAAAAATAGTGGAATGAAAAGAATAAATATAAGGTCAAGCAAAATAGACTACAATTCTCCCCTTGAGTTTTTTTAAATGAAATATTATGATGGGGCTGGCCCTGTGGCTTAGCGGTTAAGTGCGCAAGCTCCGCTGCTGGAGGCCTGGGTTCGGATCCCAGGCACGCACTGACACATCACTCCTCCAGCCATGCTGAGGCCATGTTCCACATACAGCAACTAGAAGGATGTGAAACTATGACATACAACTATCTGCTGGGGCTTTGGGGAAAAAAAAAAAAAAAGGAGGAGGATTGGCAATAGATCTTAGCTCAGAGCCAGTCTTCCTCAGCAAAAAGAGGAGGATTAGCATGGATGTTAGCTCAGGGCTGATCTTCCTCACAAAAAAAAAAAAAAAAAGAAATATTATGACATTATCTGATGTGATTCTAAATGTATATAGAAGTAACATGAAAGACAACTATGTCATAAAATGTGGAGGATAAAAGGACTTCAAACGTAATAAGGTTTGTACAGTCCACTGTACTCATAAATGTTGATAGTAAAAGGTAATGATGTTATATATGTATCTTATAATTCCTAGGGAAACTACTAAATGAAAAAGCTATACAAAGAAAAATTCTCAAATACTAGAGATAATTCAATGTAAAAGTAACCCACAGAAGAGAAAGAAATGGGAAACAAAGGAGTGAAAAACAAAAGGAATAAAGAGAAAAGAAGTAATTCAATGGCAGATTTAAACCATAGCATATTAAGAATTATATTAAATACTAATGGTCTAAATATATTGATTTAAAGACAGAGATTGACAAAGTGGATTTTAAAAATTGCCCTAATTATTTGAAATCTATAAAGAATTTCACTTCAAGTATAAGATTGACTAAAAGTAAAAGTAATGGAAAAAATATACCATGCAAACAATAATCAAAAGAATGCTGGAATGGCTATATTATTTTCAGGCAAAGTATACCTCAGAGCAAAGAAAATTACTAGAAGAAAAATAGGGATATAACATAATGATGAATGAGTCATTCTTTAAGATAAAGAATGGTAATTCTAAGTGTGTTTCTATCAAATCATCTGGCTTCAAAATATATGAAAAGATATCTGACAGAACTGAAAGAATAAATAGACAAAACCACCACTATAGTTGGAGTCTTAAGCACCTTTCTCTCAGTAATTGACAGAATGACTATAAAAAGATCAGCAAAGATATAGAAAAACTGTGTATCAGAATCAACTAATGGGATCTAATTAACATTTATAGAAAACTGCACCCAATAACAGCACAATACCAGTTCTTTTCTAGCACACATGGTACACTCACTAAAATAGACCTTAATCAGTGGCATTAAACCTTGAAGAATTTAAGTAATTGAAATTATACAAAGGATATGCTTTGTCCATAACATATTTAGACTAAAAATCAACAATACAATATACCCGGGAAATCTGAAAATATCTATAACTCAAACAACATATTTACATTTTAACTCAGGGGAATGATGAGGAGTCTCAAGAGAAATTAGAAGATATTTTGAACTGAATGAAATAAAAATGCAATACATGAAAAAGTATGTTATGCAGCCAAAGCAGTGCATATCAGGAAATCTTTCGTATCACATACTTAATTTTTTTAAAAAAGAAAAACTTTAAATCAATAAGCTAAATTTCACTTCAAGAAATGTGAGAAAAAAATTAAAACCAAGCAACAGAAGGAAGAAATTATTAAAAAGCAGAAACTGATCAAATTGGAAAACAGAAAAACAATAGAAAAATCACTTTAACCAAAAGCAGATTCTTTGAAGACATTGATAAAATTGGTAAAAACTCTAGACAGACTAACCAAGAGTAAAATAAAGATAAAAAATACAGCTTATTGATATCATGAATGAAAAAAGATGTGTCACTACAGACCCTACAGACACTAAAAGGAAAATAAAAACACTTTGAACAAATGTATAGCCTTAAAATCAACAATTTAAATTAAATGGACTAATTCATTGGAAGACAAAAATGACCAGGACTCACTCAAGAAGAAATAGATTACTTGTATTGTCCTATACGTATTAAAGAAATTGAAATTGTAGTTAATATCCTTCTAATAAGGGAATCACCAGGCCTAAGTTGTTTCCCAGGTGAATTCTATCACATTAAAAAATTAATACCATTTCCACATAATCTATTCCAGAAAATAGAAGAGGAGATAGACAATACTTCTCAACTGAATATATGAGGTCAGGATTATTTTGATACCCAAAAGACAGACTTTACAAGAAATGAAAACTGCAAATCAATCTCTCTCATGAACAATATAAACCCTTTCACTACAGGGTGAATATATTTGTATAAATATCTAATTCTCCCAAGATTATTTATATTTTAACCTTATCATTACTCCCTGCAAGGAATGTGAAATATCAGTTATCAAGCTAAGCGAGGTATGCTTTGGGATATGAGGAAGAGCCTTCCCATCCCCACTAAAATGAAACCATAAGATATCCTGCCAACTCTACTGACACACAAGGTTATCCATGGCCTGAATGTAACGTAAAAATATGCAGCCGCAGATAAATTTGGACGTGTATATTGAAGATATAGATTCAGGAATCACCAACCAAAAAAGAAAAGAAACTAATTCATTTATTCTACAAATATTTATTAAATATTTGCTATGAGCCAGGCACTCTTCCAGGTGATGGGGATACAATAATGAAAAAAACACTGAAATGCCTGCCTTGTGAATTTTACATTCAAAGAGAGAGACAACAAAAAACTGTATACATTAATAAGAAATTAATGCATACATTCATAAACATGTAAATAATTTTATTTGAAATTGGTACGTATAATGTACAGCAGGGAAAAGGGATGGAAGGACTGGAGAAGAGGAAGCATTGTAATTTTAGATAATAAGGAAGGCACCATGAAGAAGGTAACATTTGAGCATATTTGTCATTCCTTGACTTATAGGAGTATAAATTAACTTCCATCTACTTCCTGAAAGGATCTCTGGATCTCATTGACTCCATGTTGTCTCTAGTACAAATTTGACGCTTACCTTATCCTCAGATTCACTGACTCTCAGGAACGAACCATGTGAAAATCTAAAAAAAAAGTGCATTCTACCAAAGAAACCATCATTGTTACCACCACAGTGACAGCTGAAAAGAGAGGTGAAGTGAAACAGAATAATCCCTATTACTGCAGCTGATCCTAAGATTGTAGTTGATATGCATCATTTTCCTTCTCCACCACACATTCTGTATTTTCCTCACTTTAGACCAGCACCACAGCCAGTCTGGGTTGCTTGTTTGCCCCTGACCTAGACCATCCCCAAGAGTTTGAATCCTTGTCTTGCCTTCTTGCCATGGTCCGTGGTTGCTGCAACTGCCCGTTTACTGTTATCACTGGGCACAGAAACACCAAGTAATTCCCCAGTGAATCCCCTGTAATTCAGGCATAGCCCTCCCTACTCCCATTGCATAGGAGCAATTGTAGCTCTTGAGGGCGACTAGAACCAATACCCTCTCTTCCTGATAATACAGTTAGTATCTGGCATGAAGAGGCCAGAGAGACTAGGCAGTAGTTGCAGCTTCGAGTTCACTGGGGCCCTTGTTATGTCTACTAGCTGAATTGTTCCTGCTGGAAACCAGCTTTTCTAACCAACCAGAGCCTAAGATCATGGGAATGGAAAGACAAATTCTGTAACTGGTTCACTGGAAGTGAAAGTAAAAGAGCCAATCCTACTCCCACCTCTTGTTTCCCAGATCCGTGTTCAAGCTATAGAGGGCAAAGTACCATATATCAACTGTGAGTCCAATGCACATACTGTATCCTGGAAGACAGCGCTCCAGTCTGGAGAGTGTCATCCCTAATCTGCGGCATTACCTGAGCCTTTAACAGATCATGCCGCTGTCCAATTGAGTCAACTGCTTCTAACTAATGGGCTATGTAAGACTCGTGTATCCCATGCTGTGAACCCATAATTGTCCCTAATATGCTTTAAAATGTGTGCAATGCTCTACAGCAATATTGTATGGAATGCCATGTCAATAGATCAGCTATTCTGTAAGCCCTCAATTAGTGGCACTATCAGTGACATTGTGGACAGAAAGCAAACCCATATCCATGATATCATTCAATTCCAATAGGAACGAATCACTGTTCTTTCAAGAAAGTGGTCCAATATCATTCACCTTCCAACAACAACAACAAAAATAGCTGTGTCTTTAAGGAATGATGTTGTATCAATTACTCAGCATCAATCTCTTGGGTTGCAATTGGAGCATTCTACAGTGTCATTAGATAATTAGGGATATGAAGTAAGAGGGAGCTAATGGAGTTGGGTTCATATCTATTCTCCTCATCTATCTTGATGGTTGCTCTCTCCTCTATACCAGCACTAGGTGACTGAAGAGAAATAGACTGACATTCACAGGATGGCTCATCCTATCCTTCTGTGATGTTTTTTAAAACTTTGTGTTATATACTCTCTAGTAACCATATGCTTTGTGGCTTTTCTCGCAGATATATCTATACATCTTTTCTCTAGAGCATCTTGTCTCTAATCTTCAAGTCTTGTTCCTCCCAGAGCCTTGGTCAATCAGCAAAAGCTATTCCCCCACAGCTGAGGAGTCTGTGTGTACCCATACTTCAAGTGACTTTTCCCCTTGTAATAATCAAGTCTACCGACTAGGAGACTATTTGCTCATGACTCTCGTTAAGGCAATCCTTGAATAAGTTTGCAATGATAGTAACAACAGCTAGAACAACATAGTGCACCTATATATTAACCATTTCTCTTGTTTTCTTCTTTTTTGTCAGTTGATAATATGAATTTCTCCATAAGGTTATAGTTTGCCTTGAGGAAGAAGCATGGGTACAATAGAAGTAGGTAACATGAGAGTTTTAGTCACCTGTGTATATAATTTATTCATGCTTTTTGGAGCTTCTTGGGCCCGATCCAAAATACACCATCTACCTTATACAATGGCTACTGTGCCTATCTGACTACTTGATTCAGTGGGTCTGATAATGCCAAGCTCATGGTGGAAAACTTCAGTTGCATAGTCGTTTGATGTTCCTGGTAAGACATTGGCTCAATGGACTTCACCTGAGTTCTTTCCTCCGCTCCTCCGCGAAAACATCAACGGTTAAGAAATCCCACCCTTTTGCGTTCCAGGAAACATCTAATGACCAAGGATCATTCTGCTCTTTCATAGTCTAAGATAACACCTATCTCCACCTTTCTGAATGTCTCAAATAAGACCCATCTCTAACCTTTGTCATGATTCCCGTCAGACTCACACCTGTGTCTACTTGTGTCTATCTAATTCCAGGTCATTTCCCTTACTTTGACGTTTCAGATTAAAGAATGTCTCCCCTTGCGATCACCTGAACGAAATCATCTCCTTAATTGTCTCTTACATTTTGTCTTTTATGACATTCTGTCTTTTTAGGGCCCCATAGTATGCCAGGAGCTGTTTTACAAATGTTGAGTAGTTATTTGCTGTATTCTTAAAAAGTTTTATTATTATTATTTTAAATTATTTTTTATTTTTGGATTATTATTTGTTTTTGATATTAAGAATGTTGTCAAATTACATTTAAAAAACCTTTTTTACATCTGTTGAGTTGTTGCTTTTCTACTACTAATTTGATACATGAAAACAATTTCTAATATTAAACCAACAAAGTATAAAGATGTATTTTACTAGATTGTGTACATTAATCTTTCATTATATTATTTAATTTGAATGCTTAGTGTTTTTACGCAGTTGCATTCATGCATCTGTTGGTATTTTTTTGGTAAACTTAGAATTTTTTATCAGACAATTATTCATTTCACTAGATTCATAAAATGAATTATAAAGTGCATCATATTTTTAATTCTCCAAAATATTTTTATAATATTAAATTATCAATTTCCTGAGATTTTGAACAAATTAGTCAATAAAAGTGCATCCTACTGGTCCTTTTTGTGTGTGTGTGTGTGAGGAAGATGGGCCCTGAGCTAACATCCATGCCAATCCTCCTCTTTTTGCTGAGGAAGATTGGCCCTGAGCTAACATCTGTGCCCATCTTCCTCTACTTTATATGAGATGCCACCACAGCACGGCCTGACAAGCGGTGCAACGGTGCGTGCCTGAGTTCTGAACCCCAGGCTGCCAGCAGTGGAGTGTGTGCACTTGACTGCTATGCCGTGGGGCCGGCACCCTACTGGTCCTTTTTAATTTAGTAAATATATCTTTACTATCATTAAAGCTTTTTAATAATACTACTTGTCTATTTATTACATTTTGAGTCAATTTTGAACATTTATTTTTCAGGAAATAAGATATTTTAGTGAATTTTTAAATAATTGTTAGTGTGCATTTGCATACTATTTTATTATAATTAATAACTATATATATTTGTATTTTCATCTCTATCTTCAGGAATTATGATTACAAAACACAGTGCCAATATTATTGATCTTACAAAGCCATGATCTTAACATAACTAATACTTTGTGCAATGCAGAGAGAGAAAGGGAGAAAGTGGTTAGGCTATTTTTAAGAAATATATATATATTTTTTGTGTGTGAGGAAGATTAGCCCTGAGCTAACATCTGTTGCCAATCCTCCCTTTTTGCTGAGGAAGGTTGGCCATGAGCTAACATCCACGCCCACCTTCCTCTACTTTATACGTGGGATGTCTGCCACAGCATGGCTTGATGAGCAGTGTGTAGGTCCGCGCTTAGGATCCGAACCCATGAACCCCAGGCAGCCAAAGAAGAGAACGCGAACTTAACCACTAAGCCACCAGGCCGGCCCCCAAGAAATATTTTATAGGTATAGATTTTGCATAAGATATTTAAAGTAATTTAAAAACAGATTCAAATGTTTAATGCTCTACATAATCCTTATGTTAGAGAGTTTTAAAGTAATGAGTATCTGCTATTTATCAATTTCTTCAAAGAGAGAAGAAAATTTTACCTACCCTGATGTAAATCCTGTCTCCTGAGTCCTCTTCCCCTCCCTCTTCTCCTTGGGGGAGGGAGGACATTACTAAAATTATCCCAGGATGATTAGCAATGGAACTGTCCATTACGCTGAAACGTAAACTTGCTCTTGTATAGGGCTGCAGCCTGATCGTTTGGCCTCAGCCACAATCATACAGGAGTGTGGCAGCAGTATATTTTCCATAAGTGGGGCAAAAACAGTGCAATCTGAATAGCTCAATACAAAACTCGGTTCATCTTTTTCATACTGCCAATCGAGATTCAAATAACATGGGTGTACAATCTCATTCTGAGGTCCTTTTATTATAGAAAAATATATACCAGTGTGTTAACTGTGGTTATATCTTGATTTGGGGTTTCCAGATTGTTTTATTAACTTTGTTTTCAGTATTTGTATCTTCTATTTTTTCTATGATTATTATATATTACCTGCATATTAAAACAGTAAAGAGAGACATAAAATGAGTAAAATAGTATTGGAAGTATATCTGCTAAAATATTTATGAGGATTTAATCTGAAAAATTGAATTGTTGGTGATTTTTTCTCTCTTTGCCAAACGTCTATATACTTCTAAAAATAGTAGTTAGGAAAAAAGTCAGTTTTTATAAAAAGGACTGAAGAAAAGGCTGCCAAAGGTGGAATGGATGTGATAGAGTCGTTATGGAGGTAGACAGAAAGAGGAAAATCTCTCTCTCTACTCTGGGAACTGACCAACAATCTTCCTACTCAAAACTTTTAAGCTTTCTCTATCCTGGGTTTTCACTCATGATTTCAAGTGTTCATGTCCCATTTTATGTTGGCTTTGAAAGTTGTTGTTGTTTTTCTTAAGTCTCTATCCCTTTTTATTTCTATTCAATTTTCAGGACATCTGGCTCCTCAACTCTCTATAGCCACTGCTCACTTGATGGATGTTCTCCCTTCCCAATTTATTCATCACTGTCACTTTACAATCATTTGACATAAGGATGAGCCTTTCACACTGTCAATGTAGAGCGTCTTTGGGGATTACTGTAACTAATCAATTAGCAATTAAGCAATCTCATAAATGTATTATAAAATATGAGCTGATTGAAATAAATAGTAGAGTTTAAACCAATGTTTACAATAATGCCTCAGAGTGAATAAGTGTTGAAATCACTGATACATGGTTAGGCAGGGGAAGCTGCTTCTTTAAATTTGTGCTCAAGAGATGGTTAACCAGGACGTTTTCATGTATTGAAGAATGTGGGTCGTTTAAAGAACAATGAAATATTTTCTAAAATCAATAAACTATGGAATGATGAGAAAATATTTTGTAGTGTCCTCTGTGGGCACATTAATGCTTTTCTAGAGACTGAATAATTGCTTTGCTCAATTATTTGAAGAAAATATTGGAATGGCTCCTTTGAAAGGAAACCAAATTAGAACTGTGTCAAACTCCACAGTAGCCAATCTCCAGGGACTCTTGTGCAACAGTCGCTCCTTGGATTCTTGTAACTTTCCCTTTGCAGCAGTTAAATTGATTCCATTTAGGAATCTTTCAGAAATCAAAGATGACTGCTCATGTATTTCTACAATTTTGACTACTGGATTGCCTGGATACTGATATGGATTAGAAGTTGTCACCAGATTAAGTCTCTATTCATATTTTACTTCCTTTCCCTTATGTGGATTGAGAAGGATATACATGCAAGCGATTATATATATATATACATATATAAATACATGTATATATATATATAACATATACATATGTATAACATTTATACATATACAGATGTATAAATATATGTATATATATACAACCAGATTATTTATGTGTGTCTGTATGTGTGTATAATTTTAGATTAAATTAGGATGCCAGACAAAAACAGGCACTTTTATGAAATGGAGCTGCTTCCAGATTTATTTTTTCTGTTCTGACCACTAGAATGATGAATGTAAGAGACAGATGAGACACCTTGTCTAGGTTCCTAGTTGTAGCAAGACCAGCCATGTTTTTCTTTTGTTTTTGCCTAGGACTTACTGAAAATAGCAAAGGCTTTTGGTAGGAATAAGTGAAGCCCATCCTATACTGTTATACACTTAACTTTACATAATTATACTTCAAGAGCTACCAAGTGTAAACAGTGGGCTGTCTATTTAATTTTAAAGAAGAGATAACCCATCTCTAGTGAGATCAAGAGAATGGTTTCTGCTCTGGATTTCTTTTCTTTTTTTTCTTTTTTTTTGTGAGGAAGATCAGCCCTGAGCTAACATCCATGCTGATCCTCCTCTTTTTGCTGAGGAAGACAGGCCCTGGGCTAACATCTGTGCCTATCTTCCTCCACTTTATATGGGATGCTGCCACAGCATGGCCTAACAATCGGTGCCTCTGTGCGCGCCCGGAATCCAAACCGGGGCCACCATCAGCAGAGGACGCGCAGTTAACCGCTATGCCACGGGGGCCAGCCCCTCTGGATTTCTTATTCAAACTTTTAAGCAATCTTCCCATCTGTTCCAGGAACGCTAGATTCTAACTTGAGAGCACTATTTCTAGACTCCATGATTTTATGTTCATTTCTGCACTTCCTTGAAGGATAATTTTTCAGTTCTGAGTCTTCATCTTTCAATTTCTATGGAAGCTTTGGCTCTCCTGTTATAAGGTCTGTAAATGGGGGTCTCTATCAGTTGGTGGGAATGGGTCTGTGGTGCTGGAGTTCCAGGTCTCTCTCTACTACCTGAATACTAACTGTTATAATGTATTCCCCTTGCTGTGGTCACTACTCTCTAGCAACTGTGGTACTTGGAGTGTTAAGTTCATACAATGGGGCACAATATTTTTTGCTTAGAATCTCAGATGAAATTCTTTTCCCTCTGTGATGAGTGCCTTGATTAAAACATCATTCCTGGTGGCAGCAGCTCTGGGTGTTGTTCTCTAGTCAACACATCTGGGTGTTATGAGCCACTAGTGCCGGTCTCTGCTTTCTACTGAGGGGTAGGGCCTGGTGACCAAAAACGAGAGGAGGAAACCAAAGGCACAGCCAAGTTCAGATGGGTAAACAACCAGAGCACCAACTGGCTCTGAGAAATATTACGTAATGGTAAAAACAAGATGTGAGTGAGCCAAGAGGCATTTCTAGGACAGCAAATGATCAGCTATATCTAGGATGTCTACATCTAGGGCGCGTGTTCTAAATGGCTGTGGTTATTGGTTCGTGGAGAAAATGAATGCGTGCATGGGGCAGGGAGGGAAAGAGAAGGCCAATCTTATTTGTCCTATTTCTGTAGGCACCGACTAAGGCATTGGGATGGACTTGAGTAGGAACATATGGGCATCAAAGAATCAGGACTTAAACAATTGGGAAAAACAGAAACTATCAAAACCAAGACATGCTTGGTTGGCATGCATAGATTAATCTATGAAAACTGTTAAAATGTTTTTAAAATGAAGTTCATCTAGCAGGGGATGGTCTTTTAGTTGTGAGAACCAGAAAAGTTACTCCAGAAAGGAAATAAAAAGATGGTGACTATAAAAAAATGAATATAACTCATAGAATGCAAAGACTTGAAGGAAAGTACAGCTGAGTTCCTTGGGATGTAAATTTGGAAACCACTAAGGTAGGCTACTTTTTCTTCTCTCAGGGCTACATGATATTTCTCTGCTTATAATCTTGCATGTGGAAGAGTAAAATAAATGACTCTGGACCTTCTACCTCCTCTCTAACTATGATAACCCTACAAACCTCACCCCTTTATTTGTTAACTGATGTTTTATACCATAGTTTATTAGAAATATACAACCTAATGAGACTGAATCATGAAGAAATAGAAAATCTGAACAAACAAATAATGAGAAAGAAGATTGAATCAGTAACCAAAAATCTCCCAACACAGAAAAACCCAGGACCAGAGGGTTTCACTGGTAAATTCCACCAAATATTTAAAGAAGAACTAACACATTCCTTCTCAAATTCTTCTAAAAAAATTGATGTGGAGGCAACACTCCCAAACTCATTTTATGAGCCTAACATTACTCTGATACCAAAGCCAGACAAGGACACTGCAAGAAAAGAAATCTACAGACTAATATCCCTGATGAATATAAATGCAAAAATTCTTAACACAATATTAGCAAACTGAATTCAGCAGCACGTTAAAAGAGTCATACACCACAATCAAGTGGGATTTGTCCCTAGGATGCAAGGATGTTTCAATGTATGTAAATTAATGAATGTGATACAGCATATTAATAAAATGAAAGATAAAAATCATATGGTCATCTCAATAGTTGCAGAAAAACATTTGACAAAGTCCGTCTTTTTGTGATAAAAACACTTAACAAATTGGGTATAGAAGGTACATATCTCAAAATAATAAAGGCCATATATGACATGTCCATAGCTAATATCATACTCAAGGGTGAAAGGTTGAAAGATTTTTCTCGAAGATCAGGAACAAGACCAAGGTGCCCAGTCTCACCACTCTCATTTAACATAGTAGTGGAATTCCTAGCCAGAGCACTCAAACAAGAAAAAGAAATTTAAAAAGTGTCCAAATCAGAAAGGAAGAAGAAAAATTGCTTTTGTTTGCAGACAATATGATCTTATATATAGAAAATCCTAAAGACTACATCAAAAAACTGTTAGAATTAATCAATGAATTTGGTAAAGTTGCAGGGTAAAAAATCAAGATATAAAAATCAGTTGCATTTCTATACACTAACAATGAACTATGAGAAAGAGACATTAAGAAAACAATGCCATTTACAATAGCCTCAAAAAGAATAAAATATTGGGGAGTAAATTTATTCAAGGAGCTGAAAGATCTGTACACTTGAAGAAGACACAAAAAAACGAATCAGAAGAATTAATATTGTTAAAATGTCCATAGTGCCCAAAGCTGTCTATAGATTCAACGCAATCCCCATCAAAATTCCCATGGCATTTTTCACAGAAATAGAGAAAATAATCCTAAAATTTGTATGGAACCACAAAAGATCCTGAATAGCAAAAGCATTCTTGAGAAAAAAAGAACAAATCTGGAGCTTTCACACTTCTTGATTTCACATTATGCTACAAAGTTATAGTAATCAAAACGGTACGGTACTGGCATAAAAATAGACAAACCAATGGAACAGAATCAAGAGCCCAGAAATAAACCCTTGTATATATTGTCAACTAGTATTTCACAAAGGAGCCAATATTATATGATGGGGAAAAGATAGTCTCTTCAATAAATGGTCTTGGGAAAACTGAGAAACCGCATGAAGAAGAGTGAAATTGGACCCCTGTCTTATACCACTCATAAAAATTAACTTGAAATGGATTAAAGACTTAAACATAAGACCTGAAACCATAAAACTCCAAGAAGAAAACATTTGTATTGGCAACCAATTTTTGCATATGACATCAAAAGCACAAGGAATAAAAGCAAAAATTAGTAATTGGGACTATATCAAATTAAAAAACTGCACAGTTAAAGAAACAATCAACAAAATAAAAAGGCAACCTACGGAATGGGAAAAAAAATATCTGGTAAAGGGTTAATATCTAAATATATAAAGAATTCATACAACTTAATACCAAAAAAGAATAAACAAGTGATTAATAAAATGGGCGGAGGAACTGAATAGATACTTTTCCAAAGAAGATATACAAATGGCATACGTGAAAAGGTGCTTGGCGTCATTAATTATCAGGGAAATGCAAATGAAAACCACGATGCCATACCTGCTAGAATGACTATCATCAAAAAGACATTGGTAAAAAATGCTGCTTACTGTAAATGTAAAGTTTTGTTGCTCCATAAATCATGGTCGAAACTTTTAAAATGCCACTGGTGATTTATTTAATTTATATCTATGTACAACTAGAGTTAACAAAAGATAGTGAAGTTTTAAATATTGTTTGAAGATTTTTATTGTAAAAATCCTAAATGTTTGTGTAGGTAACAGAATTAGAAAAATTCTTATTTGACTGCTAAAAGAAAAAAAAAAAAAAGACATTGGTAAAGATGTGGAGAAAAGGGAACCCTTATGCACTGTTGGTGTGAATGTAAATTGGTATAGTCACTGTGGAAAGCAGTGGGAAGGGTTCTCAAAAAATTAAAAATAGAACGATTATATGATCCAGCAATCCCACTTCTGGATATATGTCCAAAGGAGAAGAAATTGTTAATTGGAAGAGATATCTGCACTCCTATGTTCACTAGCAACATTATTAATAATAGCCAAGATATGAAAACAACTTAAATGTCCATCAATGGATGAATGGATAAAGATGTGGTGTGTATATATATATATATAATACACACACACACACACATATATGTACAGATATATATATACATGCACATTGAAATATTACTCAGCCATGAGAAGAAAGGAAATCCTCCCATTTGAGACAATGGTGGCTCATGAGTGCATTATGCTAATAAAATAAGCCAGACAGAGAAATACAAATACTATATGATATCACTTATATGTGTAATGTAAAAAAGCCGAACTCATGGAAACAGAGTAGAGTGGTGGTTACCAGGGGCATAGCAATGGGGAAAATGGGGTGATGTTGGCCAAAGAGTACAAACATCCAGTTATAAGACGAGTAAGTTCTGGGGATCTAATGTACAGCAGGGTGATTATAGTTAATAATACTGCATTAAATACTTGAAAGTTTCTAGAGAGTATATCTTAAATGTTCTCATCACAAAAAAGTAGTGGTAACTATGTAACCTGATGGAGGTGTTAGCTATTGCTATGGTAGTAATCCTTTTGCGATATGTAAGCATACCAAAGCCAGCCCTGGCAGAGTAGTGGTTAAGATCCAGCACTCTCCCCTCCATGGCTTGGGTTCTTTTCCTGGTCAGGCAACCACACTATCTGTCTGTTGATTGTCATACTGTGACAGTTGCATGTTGCTGTGATGCTGAAGTCTATGCCACCAGCATTTTAAATACCAGCAGGGTCACCTGTGGTGGACAAGTCTCAGGGGAGCTTTCAGACTAGACAAACTGGGAAGAAGGACCTGGCCACCCCCTTCCAGAAAAATTGGTCATGAAATCCCTGTGAATAGCAACAGAGCATTGTCTGATAGAGGGCCAGAAGAGGAGAGGATGGTGCAAAAAGAGTGGAGGGCTCCGCTCTGCTGTGCACAGGGTCGCTAGGAGTCGGAATAGACTCCACTGCATTAACAACAACAAAAGTGAAATACTATGGGTCAATTTAATGTTCAAAGTTTGAAAGGAAAATTTTCTTGAGTCTAAAACTTTAAATACCCAACAAAAGACTTAAAAACAATTTTATGCCTGGTGGGGAGAATCTAACACCTTAAAAGTTGTCACTAGGCTCTTTCTTTCATGCGATTTTATCACGAGTTGGACGTTTGTTCCAAATTAATTGCTTCTTTTCAGTTTTTATACAATGCTTGTGTATTCTATGTCTCCATTGCTTCGAGGGTCTTAAAACAAATGAAAACTGTAATAGACTGCTTTGGATAAGATTCAAACATTTTGGCAGACTCCTAGGTAACAAGAGCCAGTACTTAATCAAATTGTATGTTTTAGTCTTTGCTTTTATTCAAGCTTTGAGCCGATGTTGTTTAATTTAACTGCCCATCCATCTCCTATGTAAACTTTTATTGCTATTTAAGTGATAATATGTTACAAAGAAAATAGAACCTATCAGTAATCTAAATGCCGTTTTCTTAGAGTGTTTCTATTTCCAAAATTGATTTCTATTCATGCCAATATTTTCCATTGCGTCATAGAAAGCAAACAGTAAAATGGATTTCTCTTTTTTCTTTTTTATCCACACTATTGACACTGTCCCTAGGTAATCTTTGAGATGTCTGTTAATACAGACATTTTCTTACATACAAATATTTTTTTGTCTAAGTGAAAACTTGAGGTTAAGAGGGAAGTTGCTAAATATATATATATATATATATATTCAAGCACCTGATAATTTCTATTCTCCATATCTTTAAACCTGATGTTTAAAATGACAATCACATTTTCCTTTTTTATACAAAGCTAGATTATAATAGTATAGACAGAAGTGAGATGAAGCAGAAAAGCCTCACAGACACTTGTCAGAACTCAAACCCTGTGGTATAAAAAAATGTCAGTTTTGGTATTGCAACCCCAAGGATGTGAAGTCCACTGTGACTTGTCACATGACTCTCCTGAAGTACCCTGCTGGGATATTGTTGCCATAGCACTGAAAGGCAAATCTAGCGATGAGCAACAGTCTGCAGATGCTATCTGTGCAATGCTAAATGATGTATCATTTTTTTCTAATAGAAATAATCTAAATATGTCCTCCAAACAAACCCAGTGCCCATTTCATATTGATTACCAAGTATTGCTAATTATTTAAAACGGTAAGGTAGGGTTATTTTAACATGGACACCATTTTTTCTGTTTATTGCATTTATGTTGCCTACTGAAGAATGAATAATGAATTAAATTGGGAATGAATGCGTTCAGTTTAGTGCGAAAAGTTAAAGCCCATGAATATAAGCCTATTTCTAAAGTAACTTATTGAACCCATGCATTTCTCCCTTAGGTTAAAAGTGCATTTAAATAAATTATTCAGGGAATCATGAGCATCAAATATGCATTTCTACTGAGGCCACATATGTTTCTAATTCCTATCAAATGCTCAGAATTGAAAATGATTATTTAGGATATATTGGGCTAGCAGAACACATGAGTGAAAAGGTAATACATGTTTTCTAAAAATGTATTCTCAATATTGTGGCACTATGTAAATCAAATCTGACTCCAAGTCACCAAAGAGCAACATCAGAACCAATATGAAACTGCTTTCTATGCTCTGACTGAGAAAGTGATGCACCAACTCCTATATCCATAGAGATTTCAAAACTCTACTTGCCTAGTAAATTGTTTGTGCCCAAGCTGGGCTAAACTAATTACCCCTAAGTAATTTCTAATAAGAAATACACGAAAATTCCTCTGAATCTTTGAAAAATCACAGCTGAAAATGTAATCTTGTTTATAATGTAACAAATGTTTTTACATTGTTATATACTAAATTGATCACAAGTAAACCAAATATGGAAGACACAAATAAGAGGCAGCTTTAAATGCAATTAATATATTAAACTTACCCTTGAACCCAAAGCACATACAATCCATATATATTTTAAAAATGGGAATCTACCTTTTATAGAAAATTGAGGCCTGTGTAATTTCAGTTTTTCTCTAAGTTAAGTAAAGAAAGGTAATGTATTCCCTCACCACCCTATTGCTGCAAAATCATTTGGATGCTCGTACATGTTTGTACATTGATAGCGGTTTTAAAAAATCTCAATATTTCTATTACGAGAACATATCAGATACTCTTTTCCTAAAATTTTTAAATATAAAATGGATCTTACCTGTGGTAATTCCTTCTTCTGTATTATTTCCAAATTACTAAAGTAAAATGTATGAAAGTGATTTTGACTAACTGTGATTGGGCATCAGGACAGCCACTGGGCTGTGGATGCTTTCTGTAATCTAATCCTCATAAGAACAAGTAGTAAACATTTTAATCTCCATTCTTATATGAGGAAATTGAGATTTAGAGACATTAAATTATTTACCCAAGGGCCTACATAATAAAATTGTGGATCCAGCCTTTGAATCACCTCTCTTTAAAACAAACAGCCTTCCTACCTACTTAACCCCTTCTCTTGGCCGTATTCCCCTCTAGCAACTACCATTTCCTCTGATTCCACTTAAAAAGCTAATTTTCTGGAAAGAGTTTTATATAAAGCCTCATTTTAAATTCATTCTTTTTAAAATATTTAGTTAGGAAATATTTCAGATATACAAAGAAATTTGAAGAATGACATAATAAAAATGATAACTAATGTAATGCAATACAGGATAATACAAATAAAAATATAAATCCCAGGGTTAAATGGCAAAACATTGCAAATAAACATAAAGTTACTTGTAAGGGCCTCTCTGATCACATTATCTTTCCTGGACCTACCTCAGAGACATCTAGAATGCTGAGTTTGGTGTTTAATAGTATGTATGCTTTTATGTCTTTTCTACATTGTGCTGGCTTGTTCCCTTGGGAAACAGACAGGAGCAGAAGTCTAACAGACATGTGGAGGTAGCACTTTGAAACATAGGGGAAAGAGAACAGAAATACATTAATTCCTCCAACATTGCTTTTTCTTCTTCAAAATCACCTTGGCTATGCTTATGTGACATTTGTATGTCTTCTTTGATGAGATGTCTGTTTACATATTTTGCACATATTTTATTTGGGTTTTTATTTTTTTTTTGTGTGTGTGTGTGTGAGGAGATCAGCCCTGAGCTAATATCCGCCAATCCTCCTCCTTTTTTGCTGAGGAAGACGGCCCTGGGCTAACATCGGTGCCTATCTTCCTCCACTTTATATGGGACGCCGCCACAGCATGGCTTACCAAACAGTGCGTCGGTGCGCGCCCGGGATCCGAACCAGCGAACCCCGGGCCGCCGCAGGGGAGCGCGCGCACTTAACCGCTTGCGCCACCTGGCCGGCCCCTGGGTTTCTATTTTTTTATTACTGATTTTTAAGTGTTTTTTGTATGTTTTGGATACAAGTCTTTTATCAGATGTGTGTTTTGCAAGAATTTTCTCCCAGGCTGTAGCTTGTCTTTTTATTCTCTCAACATTTGCTTTTGCAGTGCATAAACTTTTAATTTTAATAAAGTCCAATTTATCAGTTTTTTCTTTCATAGGTAATGATTTTGGTGTTATATCTAAAAACCCCATGAAAAATCCAAGGTCGTTTAGATTTTTCCCATGTTCTCTCTAGAAATTTTATAGTTTTGCATTTTTTAGATCTATAATCCATTTTGAGTTAATTTTTGTGAAAAATGTGAGGTAGAAGTCTAGTTTCGTTCTTTTGCACATGGATGTCCAATTGTTCCAGCATCACTCATTGAAAAAGTACCCTTTCTTCATTGAATTGCCATCCTCATTTGTCAAGGATCGATTGACTGTGTGTGTGTGGGTCTTTTTTGGGCCCTCTGTTCACTTCCATTGATCTATGTGTCTATTTTTACTGATACCATGCTGTCTTGAATACTGTAACTTATAGCAAGTCTTAACATATCATAGCGTCAGTCCTCCAACTTTATTTTTCAGTACTGTGTTGGCTATTCTGTCTTTTTTCTTTCCATATAGACTTTAGAATGACTGTAAATATCTCCCAAATAGCTTGATGGACTATTGGTTGGGATTGTGCCAAATCTAGAGATCAAGTTGAGAAGAATTGACATTTTGACAATATTGAGTCTTCCAACCTATGAAACGAAATATGTTCCTATTTATTTAGATTTTCTTTAATTTCTTTCATCAGAGTTATATAGTTTTCTGCATATAGATCCTGTAGACATTTTTTTAGATCAGTACCTAACTAGTTGATTTCTGTGTGCTGATATAAGACCTGGCCAACCCTGGTGGTCTAGTGGTTAAGATTGGCACTCTTACAGCTGTGGACTGGTTTCATTTCCCTGTCAGAGAACCACACCATGGTTGTCACACTGTGGCAGTTGTGTGTTGCTGTGCTGCTGAAATCTATGCCACAGGTATTTCAAATAACAGCAGGGTCATCCATAGTGGACAGGTTTCAGCAGAGCTTTCAGACCAGACAGACTAGGAAGAAGGACCCAGCCACTCAATTCCAAAAAATTTGACCATGAAAACCCTATGAATTGCAGTGGAGCATTGTCTGATGTAGTGCCCAAAGGTGAGAGGATGGTTTGACCGGCAGAGTTCATCTCTGTTGTACATAGGGTTGCTAGGAGTCAGAACTGACTCGACAATACTAACAACATTATAAGAGCTATGTTTTTAAAAATTTCAAATTCCAATTGCTCATTGCTGATATATATGCAAAAAATAATTTTGTTATATTAACAAATATATCCTGTATCTTGTGATTCTGAAATACTCATTAGTAATCCAGGTGGGTTTTTTTTTTTTTTTTTCCTACTTACACAATCATGTCATCTGCAAGCATAGGCAGTTTATCTTCCTTCTCAATTGGTATACCTTTATTTCTCTTTCTTGTCTTTGTTGCATTAGCTAGGACTTCCAGTATGATACTGATTAGAAGTGGTGAAACAGGGCATCCTTGCCTTGTTTCCAATCTTAGGGGGAAAACATCCAGTATTTCATCATTAAGCATGATGTTATCTGTAGGCTTTTTGTAGATGTTGTTTACCAGGTGGAGAATTTCCCTTCTATTACTAGTTTGCTAAAAATATTTACTATGAATGGGTGTTGGATTTTATCAAATGCTTTTTCTACCTCAATTACATAAACAGATGATTTTGTTTCTTTAACATATCGATGTGGTAGATTACATTGATTAATATTTGAAAGCTGAACTAACCTTGAATATCTGCATAAAATCCCACTTTGTTATGGTATATAATTCTTTTTATAATTGTTGTATTCAATTTAATATTTTCTTGAGGATTTTTTAAATCTATGTGCATAAGAGATATCACTCTCTAATATTCCTTACTTGTGTTGTCCTTATCTAGTTTGCTATTAAGATAATGCTGACCTCATAGAATAAGTAAGAAAATTCTTGATTTACTTCAATTTTTGGAAATGATTGTGAAAAATTGGTATCATTTCTTCTTGAAAGGTTTGATAGAATTTTCCAGTAAAAACATATTGGCCTGTGCTCTATCATTTTGGAGTGTTATTAATTATTGATTCAATTTCTTTGATAGATATTGGCCTATGAATATTACCTATTTCTCCTTGTGTGAGGTTTTGTAGTTTGTGTCTTTTAAAGAATTGATCCTTTTCATCTAGGTTGTAATATTTGTGAGAATATAGTCGTTCACAGCATTCCTTTATTATCCATTAATGTCCATGGGATCAGTAGTGATGACTCCCTTTTCATTTCAAATACTGATAATTTGTGTCTTCTCTCTTTTTCATTGTTTAGCCTGGCTAGAGTTTTATCAATTTTATTTCAAAGAACTAATTTATCAATCTTTTCAAAGAACGAGGTTAGGTTTTATGGATTTTTCTATTGATTTCCTACTTTTAATTTCACTGTTTTCTTCTCTAATTTCTTTTAATTTCTAATTTCTTCTTCTGCCTTTCTTGTGTTTGATTTTGGACCTAAATTGTTCTTCTTTCACTGGTTTCTGTAGGTGGAAGCTGAGATTATTGGTTTTAGATCTTTCAATACTCTAAATTTCCCTTTAAGCACTGCATTTGCTGCTCCCGCAAATTTTGATAAGCTGTATTTAAACTTTATTTTAGTAAAAAATTTGTTACATTTATTTTGAGATTTTTTTGACCTAGTGTCACGTAGAAGTGTGTTGTTTGATTGCTAAATATTTGGGAATTTTCCAACTATCTTTCAGTTGCTGACTTCTAGTATTTAATTCTGATTTAATTCCACTGTGGTCTGAGAGCATACTTTGTATGATTTCTATTCTTTTAAATTTGCTGAAGTGTGTTTTATAACCTACAGTGTGGTTTATCTTTGTGTGAATTTCCATGTAAGCCTGTGAAGAATGTGTTGTTGTTGTTTGGTGAAATATACTGTAAGTGACTGAGATCAAGTTGATTGATAGTGCTCTTCAGTTCAACTTCATTCTTACTGATTATCTGTCTGCTTGATCTATCAATTACTAAAAGAGAAGCCTTGAAGTTGTGAACTATAATAGTATGTTTTTCAACTGCTCTTTTCAATTTTATCAATTTTGTGTTACACATTCTAATTCTCTATTGTTAGGTACATATATGTTAAAGATTGTTGTCTTCTTGAGAATTGACCCTTTGATCATTATGTAATACCCGTCTTTATCCTTGATAATTTTCCTTGTTCTTAAGTTGGCTTTGTATGAAATTAATATAACTACTCTATCTTACTTTTGATTAGTGTTATTATGATATATTTTTCCCAGTTCCTTTACTTTTAACCTATTGGAATCCATTTATATTAAAATGAATTTCTCATAGATAACATATAATAGTTAGGGCTTTTGAAGATTTATCCACTCTGATAAGCTCTGTTTTCTAATTGGCATATTTATACTATTGACATTTAAAGTGATCATTGATACAGCTGGATTAATTTCTACCAAATTTGTAACTCGTTTCTATTTGTCGCACTTTGCCTTTTTTTCCTACTTTTTCTGGTTGTAACAGAGCATTTTATATGATTCCATTTTATCTCTTAGCATATCAATTATACTTCTGTTTCAATTTCTTAGTGATTGCTCTAGAGATTGCAATATACATTTTAAGCTGACCTAAGTCCATCTTCCAATAACTCTACATCACTTCACGTGTAACACAGATACCTCATAACAGTACTCCCAATTTTTCCTCTCATCCCTTACAGCACAGATGTCTTTCTTTTTATTTATCTATACACTGTGCCACCCAACACTTCAAACAAAAAGTTATCTTTTAGATCAATTAAGAATAAGAAAAACAAAGATACTATTTTACCTTTATTTATTTCTCCTATGCTCTTCCTCTCATTATATATAACTGAATTCATGTCCTGTATCATTTTCCTTCTCCCTTAAGAACTCTTTAACATACCTGGCAGGACAGGTGTGCTGATGATAAATTCTTTCAGTTTAACTTATCTGAGAAAGTCTTTATTTTTCCTTCATTTTTGAAAGATAATTTCATTGCATAATGAATTTCAAGTTTTTTTTTTTTTCTTTCAACACTTTAAATATCTCACTCCACTGTTTTCTTGCTTGCATGGTTTCTAACAAGAAATCCATGGTAACTCTTATACTTGTTCTTTTGTTTGGGCTTTTTCAAGATTTTTCCCCTTGCCTTTGATTTTCTGCCTTTTAAATACCTAGGTGTGTTCTTTCTTATTTATCCCGCTTAGTATTCTCTGAGCTTTCTGGATCTGTGGTTTTGCGTGTATCATTAATGTGGGGAAATTCTTGACCATTATTGCTTCAAATATTTCTTCTGTTCCTTTCTCTCTTTCTTCTCCTTCTGGCATACCAATTACACATATAGTATACCCCTTGAAATTGTTCCACAATTCTCAGATGTGCAGGTCTATATTTTTCATTCTTTTTTTTTTCTTTTCACTTCAGTCTGGGCAATTTCAATTGACATATATTTAAATACACTGATTCTTTCCTTGGCTATGGCCAGTCTACTAATGTGTCCGGAAAAGACACACTTCATTTCTTTTACAATGTTTTTGATTTCTAACACTTCCTTTTGATTCATTTTTAGAGTCTCCATCTCTCTGCTTACTTACTCATCTATTCTTCCATGTTGTCTACTGCTTCCACTAGAGCTCTTTAACATATTAATCACAGTAATTTTAAATTCTATGTCTGATAATTCCAAAATCTGAGTCATATCTTAGTTTGGTTCCAATGCTTGCTTTGTCCTTTTAGGCAGTGCTTTTTCTTGCCTGTTAGTGTGGCTTGTAATTTTTAGTTAAAAGCCAGACGTGATGTATCAGATAATGGGAACTGAGGCACAAGATCTTTGATGTGAGGTTTATATCAGTCTGGATAGGAATTGGGCTATGGTTAGTGCTTGCTGTAGCTTTAGGTGCCAGAGGCTTCAAATTGCCCTAGTATCCTTTTATTCTCCTCCCCTGTTGCCTTCTGGCTGCCCTGAGAACTCCTCTTTAAGTAGAGTTTGTGTCTTGCAGTTCTTTCAGCTTTAAGCCATTGTCATTATACTTGATATGATGGAAAGATATAGGGAGAGAAAGTATTCTATAATTTTATGATTAAGTCTCTGTCTTTTAGTTTGCCCGTGCCCCTGGGCTATGTCCTTCATAGTAGTTTCTTAGCTCTGCCCGCACTTAAGTGAGACAGGAAGGTTAGAAGGGATTGGAGTTGGGTAAAATCCCCAGCAAAGGGAATTTACCCAAGGTGGGATAAGGCTCTGGTAGAGTCTTTTCCTCTGGCAAATAGGCCTTTGTTATGCAGAACACCTGGGGAATATTTTAAAATTGGTAATATAATGTCCTCCAAGTTCAATAATGTCACAAAAGGCAACATTTCCTTCTTTTTAAGGCTGAATAATATCCCATTGTATCTGTATATCACATTTTCTTTATCCATTCATGCATTGATGGATAATAGGGCTGCTTCCATGTCTTGGCTATTGTGAATAATGCTGCAATGAAGAGATATCTGCAGATATCTCTTCCAGATAATGATTTCATTTCCTTTAGATATATATCCAGAAGTGGGATTGCTGGATCATATGGTAGTTCTATTTTAATTTTTTGAGGAGCCTCCATATTGTTTTCCATAGTGGCCACACCAATTTACATTCCCACCAACAATGTACAAGGGTTCCCTTTTCTTCACACCCTCACCAACACATATTATCTTTTTTTAATAATAGCCATCTTAACTAGTATAAGATGATATCTCATTGTGGTTTTAATCTACATTTCCCTGATGATTAGTGATGTTGGGCACATTTTCATATACTTATTGACCATTTCGTATGTCTTCTTTGGAGAAATGTCTATTTAGCTCAGTTACACAAGATGAATAAGTCCTAGAGATTTACTATACAGCATTGAGTCTACAGTTAATAACACTGCATTGTATACTTAAAAATTTGCTAATAGGGTAGATCTTATGTTAAGTGTCCTAATAATAATAACAATAAACACTAATAATAATAAGAAAGAGAGCAGGAGGAAACTTTTGAAGGTGTTGGATATGTTTATGGCATAGGTTGTACTGACAGTTTCATGGGTGTATACTTATCTCCAAACCCATCAAGTTGTATTTATTAAATATATACAGCTTTTTTATAGGGACTCTTGAGGGGCAGAGGCTACAATAAAGAGTGAAAAAGACGGCTTAAAAGTGACGATTGGTTATTGAAAAACAAAGCTAACTCTAAATTTATTAGGAAGCCTATGTAGCTTTTCAAACTTACCACTGTTGCCCTAACGTTTCATTATTTTACATCTGTACTACTGAATCTTCCTCTAAAATTATTCTTTCACCTGATTTCCTAGTTTCAGTCAATTGAACTACCATTTTTCCTAACTAGAAACTTTTTTGGATCCTCTCTCTTCTTTGTCCCCCATTTACAATCAGTCATCCAGTTTTGTCAATTCTTATTTCAGCATGTCTTTAACAGTGACATCAAGACTTTCCATACAATAGACTATACCTGCCCTGCCATTTACCATATGGAATCTATGTTTTAAACAAAATGAATTACTCATTGCTTGACTCTAAGCCATATATTTCTTACTACTTTGCTCGTGTAGCCTCTTTCACCAAAATGTCTATAAAATTAATATTTATCATTACATGTCTACTGCAAATGTCAGCATCTTTTGTTGGATTCCCAAGGGGAAGGGGAGGGAAATCCCAACTCACCAGGTCTCGGGATGACGCGGGCCCACAGACACAGAAGACCGAACTTGATGCAAACGCAAGAGGTTTATTGAGCGGAGCTCCGGGTCGACTCGTGTCCCTCGCAGGAGACAGAGGGGTCGACCCCGAGCCTTAGGGGGCAAGTTCTTTTATAGGATTTGGGAGCATAAAGCGGGAAAAGGTTGGCGCGGTTTTACATGATTGGTTAATTCAAAACATTCAGACAGTTACATTTTATGGCGCGAATTGCTACGGCGCGAAACAGCTATCAAGGTGCACACACATGTCCCCACCTGGCCCCCCTCCACCCCGACCCTCCCAAACTTATCCCTCTGTAGCACTCCCTTGTTCTCAATTTTCTCTGAACAGTTTAGGGTGAGTCTTCCGCGAACAGAGTCAGTTAGGATCGATAGACTCTATTCATAGAAGACTCGCCCCAACTGCCCCTTAAGGTGTTAACATATTAAATTTTTAACATAATTTACATCCTTCATTCCCCACTTCTTCTTTTGTCCCTAGTTCTAATCTTAGAACTTAGTTTTCGGTGTCTACTATTAGTGGCTCATTGCGTGGGAGAGCTTGGTAATGGCGTTGGAGCATCATAGCATGCACTGCATTGACTCTTTTTCTTATGAAAGTAGTAATTCTATTGAAAACACACGGTCCAAAAACCAAAAGTAGAAAAAGAATTAACAAAGGCCCTGCTAGGGAGGATAGTAAGGACGTCACCCAGGGGGACTTAGCGAACCAGGATTCAAACCAGCTTTGTTGGGCCTCCCTGCTTCGCTGCCTCATGTCCAATCTCTTCTTTAATTTTTGCATTGAATCTCGGACCACCCCTGTGTGGTCTGCATAGAAACAACAGTCTTCTCTAAGAGCTGCACAGAGTCCTCCCTCTCTTAAAAACAGCAGATCTAATCTTCTTCTATTCTGGAGCACTACTTCAGACAGGGAGGTGAGGGACTCTTTTAATTTAGAGATGGACTGTTCTAAAGTCCTGAGGTCTTTATCTATAGCACTGCTCAAGGCAGCTAATCTCCTTTTTCCTGCAACTAAGGCTGCAGTGCCAGTCCCTACGCCCGCGGCAACTCTCAGCCCCAGGAGTACCTCTAGGGTAAGGGATATTGGTTTTTTTTTTTTATAGTCTGGATCTCTGGTCAAATTCATCCTCGAAACTATTAGCAGTATGATAATAAATTCTAGGCACCAACTGCACAAGCACGCAAAAATCTTGTGACGAATTGAATATGCTAGTTGAGATGCAGGGGGTTAGGCCCGTGGTGCAGGCCCACCACCTATTGGGTCCTGGTACCAAAAAATGACCAGGAGTATTCGGAAGGCTGACTTCAATCTTATTACATAGAGCCTGGTAGCCTGGGGGAATTTTTTCTAAGCATAGTCCTGAACCGGTCCCCGACACATCCGTTAGGGTTAGCCGCCCTTCTTTGCCCCAAAGACAAGTCGTGTGGTCTGGGGTGTTATTATAGACCCCCATGGTGGCAATTTTTTCATAATAAGGGGGGCTGACCGCTAGGCATAGCCAGCATGATTCAGTCACTTCAGGGTTGGAATCATTCAAGGCGTAGTAAGCTCCCCATACTAAGTTAAACAGTCTGTGCCATCTTTGCTCAGTAGGTACTGCGGGAGGTGGCGTAGATGGTGGTCGCAGAGCAGATCTGGTGACCATATCTACGGCCCCATTTAGGGTTATGGATTTTACCTGGGGGGGGATTTTTGGGGCAGAGGGGACCTCTGATCGGCTAGGATCCCGTTTGGCCCTATTGGTCTGCTGGCGGGGGGTTTTATTTTTAATCTAATAGAGAAGGTCAGGTCATCATCGTACCGTTTTTTGTACAATCTTATTCCCCATGAATGACCATTCCCGATCCAGGTTTTAATTGTTTTTCCCTTCCCTGTGAACTGAATGGTTAAGGGGTGGCACCAGGTATTGCATTCTGAGCCCCGACTCATCTGGTGGCTATAATTTGCTCTAACCCTGATTAAATCCCAAGAAGAGGAGGGTTCCCAATAAGTAGTCTCACTGGTTTCACATCCCCAGTTTTTACAGTAGAAGTCTTCTTTGCCCCCGCACCAGGAGTCAATTGAACGAGGTCTGTGGTGACCGGGGCACACGTAAAAGGGGTATGCCTTTAGTTTACCCTTGCGAGGGGGGGAGTGGCATCTTCCGGCTTGTTTTGCCCCCCCTCGTCGACCCATGAAATCCCAGTCGGGGGTTCCTATAGCCAGTTTACAAAGGTCAGGGTGTAAGTCTGGCCACCATGTCCAAGGGGAAGCAGTTTTTTGGATTGACCAGGTTATATCTCCTACCTGGGAGACGACTTGCCACGTGAGCAGTTGAGGAGCGTGGGGATTAGGATTGGACGACCTGCTCGCCGTTCCCATGATGCAAACGTAGCTTAAGAGGGTTATCAGTCTTTTCCACCTTCCAAAGATCTGCTGCATTCTGGGGTGCCTTCTTCACGTGTGTGGCGTGCACCCAAGAAGTTATACCGTCTACTTTAACTGCTGTAGGCGTAGTGAGGAGCACCACGTAGGGCCCTTTCCAGCGTGGTTCTAGCGACCCCGTCCGATGTCGTCTCACAAGGACAGAGTCCCCAACCTGGAACTGGTGCGGTATGAGCAGGTCACCAGGCTGGTAGGCTTCCTTTAGTTGGCTCCAGATGTCGCGCCTGACAGCTTCGAGTGCTTTTAAGCGGGCTAACAAGGGTATAGAGGGTATAATGTCAGGGTCATGTATCCCTATTTGTGCCAAAGGGGGAGGGGTCCCATAGAGGATTTCAAAGGGTGTAAGTTTTAAGGGTCCCTGTGGGGTGTTCCGGACGCGGAACAGGGCAAATGGCAGGAGGGCTGTCCAGTCACTATCGCCGGTCTCTATAGACAATTTAGTTAGGGTCTCTTTAATTGTTCTATTCATCCTCTCTACCTGGCCTGAACTCTGGGGTCTATAAGCACAATGTAATTTCCAATTGATCCCCAGTTGACTGGCCAATCCCTGACTTACCTGGGCAACGAATGCAGGACCGTTGTCAGATCCAATTACCTTTGGGATTCCGAATCTTGGGAGGATTTCTTTTAATATCTTCTTGGCTACTACAGAGGCAGTCTCTTTTCGGGTGGGGAAAGCCTCTACCCATCCCGAGAAGGTATCTACAAATACTAGAAGATATTTATTTCCGTACCGGGCCGGTTTGATCTCAGTGAAGTCTATCTCCCAAAAGGTTCCAGGCCTATCTCCCCGGAGTCTATGTCCAGTGCGGTATTTGGTAACTGCAACATTTGTGAGAGCGCAAGCTCTACAATCCTTATAAATTTCTTCAGCCGCCTTTTTCAAGTCTGGCACCTGGTACGGGGAGGCCTCAATAATTTTAATTAGTTTCTGGGGGCTTAAGTGGGTTAGCCGGTGTAGATGTGATAGATATTCTCGCCCTTCTGCTACGGAAAGGACTTTCTCTTTTTTAGATGGTTTCCCATCGGAGTCAATTTCGTTGACTTTAGCTTCCTGGAGGGTCAGGACCATAGGTCCTAGTGCCGCCCGCTTGGCTTCCAAGTCCGCGAGGCGGTTCCCTTGAGCTATGGGGTCGGCGCCTTTCTGATGACCTGGGCAATGGATGATTGCCACCTTTTTAGGCAAGTGTATAGCCTCTAGGAGGCCCAGAATCTCTTTTTTATTTTTGATATCTTTTCCGGCCAAGGTAAGCAGCCCTCTTTGTTTATAAATAGCCCCATGAACATGGGCAGTAGCAAAGGCATACCTGCTGTCCGTGTATATATTCACAGTCTTATTTTCAGCTAACCTTAACGCCTGTGTCAGGGCGATAAGCTCAGC
Source organism: Diceros bicornis minor (assembly GCF_020826845.1). Lineage (NCBI taxonomy): Eukaryota > Metazoa > Chordata > Mammalia > Perissodactyla > Rhinocerotidae > Diceros > Diceros bicornis. The sequence continues at coordinate 13,111,019 of NC_080754.1, read as the reverse complement.
CTTTTGTGCAGAAGTCCCTTCCGGCAAGCTGCTTGCCCACAGAGTCTTTTTCCCGTCTACCACAGCAGCCCCAGCCATCTTCTTACCTTCTGCCATAAAGCTGCTGCCGTCGGTGTACCAATTAGGGGCCCCAGCCCATGGCTCATCCGGCAGATCGGGTCGGGTCCCCGTTTCTGATGCCAAGATGTCGCCGCATTGGTGAACAGGTATTTCATCATCTGCTTCGGGCAGTAGTGTGGCCGGGTTTAAGATGGCCGGTGGGGCGAAGGTAATTTTCTCAGTTAGGAGCAGACTTTGGTAGTGAGTCATCCGGGCGTTAGTCATCCATCGATCTGGAGGCTGTCTGATAATGCTTTCTAAGGCATGGGGGGCTACTACGGTTATCTGTTGGCCCAGAGTTAACTTATCTGCATCTTTTACCAGCTGGGCGGTGGCCGCGATCGCCCTTAAGCAGGAGGGCCATCCACTGGCTACCGGGTCCAGTTTTTTTGATAGATATGCGACTGGGCGCTTCCAGGGCCCAAGGGCTTGAGTTAGGACTCCCCGGGCGATTCCCTTTTTTTCATCTACATACAAGGTGAAGGGCTCAGTCAAATCTGGTAGGGCCAACGCGGGCGCCTCTAATAATTCCCGTTTTAGAGTCTCAAAAGCCTTTTGGTGCCCTGGAGTCCAGACAAAGTCCCCGCTTTTCTTAGTCAATGGGTACAGTGGAGCAGCCAGAGTGGCGAACCCAGGGATCCATAATCGGCAGAAGCCGGCTGTCCCCAAGAACTCTCTTACCTGGCGAGCAGAGGTTGGGGCCGGGATCTGGATCACAGTCTTTTTCCGTGCGTCGGTCAGCCACCTGTGGCCGTCCTTTAGTGTGTAGCCTAAATAGACTATTTTTTCCTGGCACAGCTGTGCCTTCTTCCTCGACGCCCGGTACCCCAACTCACCCAACTCGGCCAGGAGGCGCTTGGTCCCTTTTTCACAGTCTTCCGGGGTTTCTGCCGCCAACAGTAGATCATCTACATACTGTAAAAGAGTCACTTGAGGGTTTTTAACCCTATAGTCAGTCAAATCCCTGTGGAGGGCCTCATCGAACAGGGTGGGGGAGTTTTTAAACCCTTGAGGCAGTCTTGTCCAAGTCAGTTGTCCAGCGACCCCCATGTCAGGGTCGCGCCACTCGAAAGCAAAAAGTAATTGGCTCTTTGGGTGCAGCCGCAGACAGAAGAATGCATCTTTCAGGTCCAGGACAGTATACCATTTCCGTGATGGGGGGGAGGGAGCTGAGTAGGTTATATGGGTTTGGCACAGTAGGGTGTAAGTCCTGCACTCTCTTGTTTACTTCCCTCAAATCCTGGACCGGCCTATAATCAGCAGTTCTAGGCTTTTTTACAGGCAGGAGAGGGGTGTTCCAAGGAGACCGGCAAGGAACTAGGATTCCTTGTTGAAGCAGCCTCTGGATATGGGGACGAATTCCTTTTCTGGCCTCTTTGCTTATTGGGTACTGGCGCACCCTTATTGGGAGAGCTCCGGCCTTAAGGTTTATCATGACTGGGGGAGTTCTCGTAGCTGTCCCTAGCCCCCCTGTTTCGTAGGAAATTCGATCAGCCACTTATCGGCATCAAGCCGAGCTCTAGGTTTAGGCTGCTGGTGGAGCCGGTATTTTTTTTTCTAGCTCCAAGGCCAATATCATCCTCTCTCTTTACAATAGGCACATTGGTCCTTGTCCAAGGGTTGCCGTCTGCGTGAGCCTGGTCGTGGGGCGTTGCCCAGGTTCCCTGACTGCCTATGATCTGGCCCTGTCGCCTTTATCACTGCGGCCAGTATTTTGGTCAGTTTCTTCTCTTGTCTCCTATCTCTCTTATCTTCTCTCTCTTCAGCCTCCCTTCTCTCTCTCTCTCGCTTTTCTTCCTCACTCTCTCTTTTATGATACACCTTTTCAGCCTCCTTTACCACGTCCCGCAAGTCGTAGTCCTGCAGCCCCTCTAGCCTTTGTAATCTCTTTTTTATATCTGGGGCAGACTGTCTAATAAAGGCCATAATGACAGAGGCCTTTTGCCCTTCCGAGGATGGGTCGAAGGGCATATACCTGCGGTAAGCCTCCATCAATCGTTCTAGGAAAACGGAGGGAGGTTCAGTGGGCCCCTGCTGGATCTCTCTTACCTTAGCCAAATTGGTGGGCCGCCTTGCGGCCCCTCGGAGACCCGCCACTAGAGCCCGGCGATAAACGGACAGCGCCTCCCTACCTTCAGCCGTGTTATAGTCCCAATTGGGCCGGTTGTGCGGAAACCCTTCTTCCGCTTCCGCTATCGTTGCCGGCTGCCCGTTGGTGCCTCGGATATTCTTTCTTGCTTCCTGTGTGATTCTTTCTCTCTCCTCCGTGGTGAAGAGTGCCTGTAAGAGCTGTTGACAGTCATCTCAAGTGGGCTGATGGGAAAACATTAGGGACTTTATCAGGGCGGTTAATCCGGCGGAGTTTTCTGAAAAGGGGGGATGGTTATTTTTCCAGTTATACAGGTCTGAGGAAGAGAAAGGCCAGTACTGGAGGGGTGACAGCTGGTTGGGCCCCGCAGGAGCTCTATACTCTCTTAGCGGGAGCGCCACCGTGGTATCAGGCCCGTCCGGAGTGGCTCCACGGCGGCTTCGGGTTCCAGCGGAGGGACCCGAGCCAGTCGCCCTCCGTCCTGATTGCGATCCTGGAGCGGGGGAGGGGTAAGGGGGAGGCGAGAAAGGGGGCCATTCGGGAGGAGGCTCAATCTCAGGGTAGACCCCGGGGTGGGGGGCCGAAGGGGTCTCCGACTCCGCTGTTTGAGTTGATTTCGATTTTTGCCGTGTCTCCGCATCCTGCAGCGCCAGGACTCGGGGGCTTAGTTTTTCTGCTTTTACCCATGGCTTAACCCACGGGAGTGGGTTCTGCACCAGATCCTGCCACACTGTAATATATGGTCGTTGGTCAGGATGGGACCCCGGTCTCTCCTGGAAAACAATAGCCCTCACCGCGAGGATAACAGTTAGATTAAACGTCCCCTCAGGGGGCCAACCCACATTGAGGGAGGGCCACTCAGAGGTGCAAAAAGTCTGCCAACGCCCTTTTTTATTTCTACCGACAATTCGTGCGCTCTCGCTCTCACTTCAGTCCAGTGGTCTAAGGTCAAAGAGAGGGGGGTCGTCATAGTCTGTCCCATCCCGTCAAATGAGGTCCACGTAACGAACAAAAACAGAACAATGAACATCAAAAACACAGCAAGACAAAAACAACTTTGCCCGGTTGGTGTCTGTACAAGCCAACCGAAGGCGGTTTCAGACGGGAGGGGTTTTCGTGTCCTCCCTGGGAAAAAGAGTGCCGTTTCTTTTTCTACCTGAAAGGGGGTAGTCAGGCTTTCCTGACTCCCCTTGTCCCTTGGGGCGTCCCCCAGGGTTGCAGCCTGCAGTTCCCAGCACGTCTGCCACTGCAGCCGCTCGGTCCTCACGGGCCGAAGCGGCGGCTGCCCGATACTGAAACCAAAACAATAAAACAATACTTTGCGGCGCCGCACACACCCAGTCACTCAGGCTTACCTCCAAGGGGTCTTCGGAGTCTGGGGTGACCGCGCAGATCCCGGACGAGCCCCCAAATGTTGGATTCCCAAGGGGAAGGGGAGGGAAATCCCAACTCACCAGGTCTCGGGATGACGCGGGCCCACAGACACAGAAGACCGAACTTGATGCAAACGCAAGAGGTTTATTGAGCGGAGCTCCGGGTCGACTCGTGTCCCTCGCAGGAGACAGAGGGGTCGACCCCGAGCCTTAGGGGGCAAGTTCTTTTATAGGATTTGGGAGCATAAAGCGGGAAAAGGTTGGCGCGGTTTTACATGATTGGTTAATTCAAAACATTCAGACAGTTACATTTTATGGCGCGAATTGCTACGGCGCGAAACAGCTATCAAGGTGCACACACATGTCCCCACCTGGCCCCCCTCCACCCCGACCCTCCCAAACTTATCCCTCTGTAGCACTCCCTTGTTCTCAATTTTCTCTGAACAGTTTAGGGTGAGTCTTCCGCGAACAGAGTCAGTTAGGATCGATAGACTCTATTCATAGAAGACTCGCCCCAACTGCCCCTTAAGGTGTTAACATATTAAATTTTTAACATAATTTACATCCTTCACTTTCACCTTAATAAACATCACAGTGATGATGTTTCTTCCTTCCTTAAACTTCCTAACTCCCTAAAAATCCCTATTTGTATCATATCTCTTGACTCAGTTAACTTACACTGTTTTCTGTTAGTATGATGTGTGCACTTGTATTTCTCCCATTATATGATAAGCTTTTAAATGACTAAGACTTTAGATCCCTAATAATGATTAGAGCATCTGTTGAACAGGAAAGAATAATGTCATTCATTGACTTATAGGGGTGTAATTCAACTTCCATCTTCCAGAAAAGATCTCTGGATCTCATTGACTCCAAGTTGTTTCTAGTATAAATTTCACACTTCTCTTCTCATCCTCAGATTCACTGACTCTAAGTAACTTGCCCACTTAATTAGTTCAAGCTTACCTTCTACTCCCACTAAATTATGCTCTGTACCCTAATTACTTGAACATTTGAATAGTTAAGTTTCTTTACACTTAGTAGAGAATGATGTACAGACAGAACTTGGTGACCTGAGACAAAAATGGAAAATGGAAACAAAGTTGTTCTCTCCACCTCTCAGGGTCTTTATGATCTCTTCCCTGCTTTTATCTTTTCCTCTCATGATTCTCATCCTTTTGTGCAGAACTCAAGCCAACTACCCAACACACATCTACATATTCTTCCAGCTCCAGGTTACACCATGCATACACTCCAGTCTTTACGTTTACTGTACATATTGTTCCTAAGGGAAATTTTATTACCCTGGCCAGGACTAGAACTGTCTTTCCAGGGACTAGAGGGCCCTTGGTCCAATCAGCTGTGACCGAGATGAGGAGTTATGGAGCTGAGTGTGAAAATCCACTCCCAAAACAAGATTGTGGTGTGGACAGGAAGGCAACACAAAACACTGACTACTTCATTTGTTTTTCTAGCAAACTAATTGTAACTAATAAATAACTTATTCAGAACTAGTCAGTCTAAATATATGGTTTTCATTAGGCTTTTTGAAAAGAACGAAATGACTCCACTATGATTTTAATATCCTTATATAACTAGGACTCCAATCTTAGAATTGATTTTAATGCTCATTTGTATGCATGAGTGAGTGCATTTCCTCTGAGAAACAGACACCAGGATAAAATTAGTCATGTTAGAGATTTATTGGGTAAAACACTTGTGAAAAATAAAGGGAAAAGGAGCAAGAAAGTGAGAAGAGACTTCAGACCTCAATGCAGGTTCAACTCCTGTGAAAGGAAAGAATAAGAAAGGAAGATTCAGTAAGAAGAGCCTCAGACTACAGTGCAACTCTGAGAAAGCTTTGTTGGTTTTCTCTGGCTGATGGGAACCCCGGAGCAAAATTTTCCCGTTAGATGAGCCACATATTAGGCAGTGGAACGGCTGGAGCACCCCCATCACGCACAGTCATTAGCTGAAAGAAGCCTGAGGAGAGACTAGCTTCAGCATGAACACTGCAGTGTGGGCCGTCAGTAAACTATACTCCTTTTAGCAAGTTCTCTCTTGAAAGAAGATCTAAATAGTGCATTCCCATGATGGCCTCAGCCACCGACTCTTTCTGTTCTCTCTAATATCTTCTTCCCAACAGAATATAAGTACCACCAAATCAAGTAACATATATCTTTGTTATTTCTTGCATATGCCTAACCCAATGTAGGGGACAGAATATTGTTAAAAGGTTAAAAGGTTATATACTGATTAAAAGGTTATATTTAACACATGCCTTGGTGTGGCAGTGGGTATTTTCCTCACTGTGAAAGTAATTTGTTTGCTTTTAAAACTTAATAGACATCAGACATTCGGATTCACTGAAATATTTAAGCCCTACTTCTGCTTCTATGAGCAATGAAAACATTCAGTATACCATAAGTCCTCTTAAACAACCTGATTCCATAGGTTAATTATAGCTCACTATTCAACATTGACTTTTTACAGTAGCTTCTATCATCTACTTCTTTGCAAACATGCTGTGATAGTGAGACACAGTGTTTCATTCCAGATTTACAGATGAGAAGATTGGGCCAGGTAGAATGAGGAAAGAAGCTAAGGACTTCTCCAAAATCACAAAATATGTGAATGGAAAATTGAAATGAGGATTCACAGCTGATGAACTTTTCATTTGCTCCTCTCATTGATTTACACTGCCTTTGTCTTTCTGACTTTCTTTTTTTTAAAACAAAACTGTCTGTATCTCTGCATAGGAAATATTATTTAAAGGTGAAGAACACAAACAGGTGATGCTCAATGAATATTTACTGGTTACTTTCAGGGCATCAGGTTCTCCTGGATGAGACAAGAGGATAGATAAGGATCCCTTGGAAAATAAAACAGCTCCAGAACTATCCTAATAATAACTATTGTTTACTTATTGGTTTTCAAACACTCTGCTAAGCAATTAATAAATATTATCGCATTCTTGAAATTACTTCATCCCTATTTTATAGACGAGGAAACTGAGATAGAGAAAAATTAATTGCCCAAAGGCACAGAGCTAGCAAGTGGCAGAAATGAGATTAGAACCCAAGTCTGCATGACTAAAAATGTGTGCTTATTTAGCATAACATCATGACATCTATTCCTTGGAGATCAATTTCTTTATTGAACAAACTTAGATTTCAAAGGAATTCTTGAAGAGATAAAATAAATCCAGTTTGACTACAGAGACAGGAGATCCAGTAGAACTAAGATGTGAGAGTTATTTCAGCCATTTTGCCATCTCTAAGGGAGGGAGTGGAAGGAAAAGAAAATCCATATGTATTAAATGCTTAGAATTACATATATACTTATAATTCCCACAACAACCTTGTTAACATAGTTGACATCTACTTTTTCCCATGCTCATCACTTCTCCCTTATTCAATTAGCATCCACTGACTTAGGGACCTGCCCCTCTTCTCACTTCAGCCATGGCACTCCAGTGGCTGCTGTCAATTATGCTATTCCATCTTCCTGGATTTATATGCAGACAATTGATGTAGGCCAGTTTAATCAAAGCTCTTCTCTGGGATGTTTCCAATTAGGCCCAAGAGATACAAGTCTGTACTTTCTAGCAGAAAAGCCACGGAGAGGAAGCTGATCTAAGAGACAGGAGGTAAAGGGAAGTGAAGAGGGAAACCCTGGTGGTATTGGAGTCTGGTTCTGGGCATCCCTGAGCTTCATCCTTGTCCTTGGTTCAGTTTGATTACATCAACCAATATATGATCCTACTTTCCTAAGATACTTTTTGTTGGTTTTCAGTCACTTGCAACCAAAAGACTCCTAACTATTTTGATAAAGTAAACAGGAATTCAGATGTTTAGTCTAACATCTCACTAACCAGTGAGTGATAACACAGAGGAAATCCAGGCCAATCTACTTCTCTATTTAGGTTCTTTTTTTTTCTTATTTATTTCTAGTCAAGAATAGGACATAAATGGGTTTAAGTCACTGACATATAGTGACCAAAGGTGATTACATTCTTCTTTTCATTCAGCTAAACTTGTGACCGGAGTTAAGCACTAGATGTGGTGTCTTCATATACCACGTCCACATTGCGTTTACCTTTTAAGGAGTGAACATCACCTTAGTGGCTGTAAAGAATTAATCTAATTCACCCAAACTTCTTTTGGATAAATAAGACTTTAATTTGGGTTTTAACTGAAAGAAATAGACACAATCAGGTGAAATCCTAAATATAGTTGACCTAATACATTGTGTCTAACGAAATACAGATTTCACACATTTCCCCCCAAACATCTTGGCATACCTATTTCTTTTCATACATACCTTTTCTTTTCTTGCTCATATCTGAGCAACTGTTCTTTTGAAGTGCTGCCTGCTTCAGAACATAGCTGTAAAAAATTTCCCCAGAGAATGCTATAAATGCAACTTTAAGCATAAGATCATTGGAGTCAGTGCAAGGAATAAAAGTGGAAATACTGGAAGAGGAGGAGACAGCTGCTAATGCACTGGATTTTTGCACAAACTCAATCTCCTTTTTTCCTAAATATGAAGGATCCTAAGTCAAACCAAAATTGTGATACAGAAATATAAAGACATTATTAGCTAACTGAGTTGACTGGAGTGAATTAATTACAACGGAGAGAAGACAGGTAGATATTAAGAATTATTAAACTAATGAGGTTCTGGGTAGGGTTCCTCCTCTTTTTTTTTCTTTCTGGTTTTATCTACTTTCAAAATGTGAAATGACACTTGGAACAATATTCATCTTTAAGTGACCATTATATAGTGTTTCTGATTATCATTGTTCATGCAATTATATGAATAATGGAAATTGATAGGGTTTTTTTGATATTTGTTCTTTTATATATATATATAACATATATGTATATGTTTTATTTTGGAAAAGAGAGTAGTATAAAAGTAATAGTGTATTTTGTGGGACTTTGTAGAGAATGACTCTTGTACAAATCGAGTCACATCCTGAAGTATGACAACTATATATAATAAATGTTTATACAGTTGCAGTAAAATCATTGAAATGATCTCAGGCCACTGTGGCTGATCCTGCTTGTTGGTCTTTTGATCATGTAATTGTCATTTTCAGATACCTAAACACACAAAAGTAAATGGAAAACAAAACAAAACAAAAAAATAAATGCTCATACAAAGTGGTTAATATATATAAAGTGGAAAATAGTCTATCCTTGAATTTACTAGGTAGCTTCCTTTCTCATCTACTTATTTCAATAAACTATATTGAATTTTTTTCCCGAAAGATGGGATATTATGTTGTGCATACAGACATATGAGTGTGTATAGAATATGTATATATACACTATGCACTATATATAGTATATACATATAGTATGTATATGCATTGTAAATATTCAGGTTTTTGGTTTTATATTTCATGGACATATATATGTGTACACACACGTACACACATATATACACACACACAAATGAATGTATAAAATAGAAAACCAAGCAACCTGAATATTTACTATAATAAGAGCTTTTGTCATGTCACCGTGGTGACATCAGTATGCATTACATAATCCTATTACGAGACTAAGGCTACCAAAGGTCCCATAAAGTTAAATATCAAGACAGTGTTTTGGCTTGGAAAAAAGCTTAATCCCAGCTTCTAAAATACTCTTCTTGTTATTAATGAGTATTTTTCACCCAAAACAATTTTACCTTTCTTCTATGTTAGTCCAAATATTCAGGGCCTTCTGCTCATGGGCATATTTAATCTCTTCATATTTATAATTATTTGCTTGAGATTATCATTACAGATATTACAGAGCAAGTTTTCATAAGCAGAACTATGTTTTCTGTTTTTAGCACCTCAACCTTTATACCTTCTTGCTCTCTGCCTTGGTATGACCCTACATCACAAAGGTATAATTTGTAAGGTCATGCAGATTAATTCCAGGCAACATTTGGCAAATAGCTTTGTCATCCATCACTAATGGGTAACACATGTGAAATTCAGTGGACGGCAGCACTTGATGTGAGTACTACAATGTGGTTCATGTGATGCTGTTGGTCCTGGCAGGCAAGAAAAACAAGAAGTCTCACCGAGGCTGAATGTTTTAGATTCCTTGCTACGGTGAAGATACCATTGCTTGATCTATTTAAAATCTCTTAAATTTTGTCCCCTTGCAGGCGAGGCTTGTCCTCCTTTCATACAAGAGGAAAAGTAGAACATTTCCTTATATAACACGCAGGAAACTCAATCTTGAAACTGGCTGATGTTGGATAGGCTAATGTGCAGAATGGGTCTCAGAGTCCCCACGATTCCTTATGAATCCACAGTTCCATGAAAACTTCAGACCCTTTAATGACTTTGCGTTTTCCCATTCCAGCACCTTTGTTCATGCGTATGTCACCTAAAACTCCCTCTCTTTTACTGAGCATGTAAGACCTGCCTAAATCGCAGGTCATCTAAGAAGATTCCTCTGATCACACTAAGTCAATGAATCTTTATTCCTATTAACTCTTATAGTCCTTACTCTTGACATGACGTATTTAGAATTTATATACTATCTGGTACCGAAGTCATCATTACCTTTTTGCTCACTCTGCTTTGCTGTTTCCATTTCTACTCTTTGAGTACAAGGCTTATAATTTATTTTTCTTTGCATTCTCCTTAATATCAAGCACAATATCATTCCCATAAAGGTTAATTAATATGCGTTGGATGATCCACATTTGATAGTAAATGAAATCAAGCTCGGTTTGTAACTACTGGATTAAAACTGGCAAATATTTACATGGTTTCACGCTTGAGAAACATTTCTGAACATCTAAATGTAAGCAAATCCTCTGTTCTGATCCCTTTTTTTGTCAAAACCCTGAGTGGTTCATTACCCACAAGCTGTAGTGTGATAATAGTATGTTCTATAAGGTAAGTAGGATCTAGTTACAGAAATTAGAATTGGCAAGGAATCATGGTTCTGCAAATACGTGTTCATAAAACATATTGACGTTTCAACAATGATTTAGTTAGAATTTTCTAACAGGCTGAAAGTAATTTACATGCTTACCTCCAAAAATACCCTTGCAATGGCATAAATGTTGGAATTACCTAATGTCAAAAAACTTAACTGGTGTTAATGAATTAAATCATATCAAATTCTTGTGATCCAACCATCAGTCAGTCAGTTACTTACTATCATGCCACTAATGTCTTTTAGAACAAGTTACCCTGTTGGATCTATAGTTGCTCCCACATACAAAAATAGGCTTTGATATTTGAAGAGATCACAGCCATGAGGTGAAGGTTCGTTGTATAGCACATAGCATTTATCTCACTGAATAGGCTCACACACACAAAAAAAAATTGTAGAGGAAAACAGTCTTAACAGAGTAAAATTAAACCATGGATTGGTTCTCTGGGTTACTAATGTACTTGAACCCTTGAAGTATTTATGATTTTGAGTTTAAAAGCCTCCTAACATCACTGGATTATATTATTTGGAGTTGGAAGGGAGTATTCTTTTTAATGGTAATAACAATCACATTTGAAGCTGCAGAAAATGGTAAGAATGAAGACTCTAAAACATGAACAGGTTCCCATCAACTCCAAAGTCATTGCCTTTATATGTCTTTAGTACTTTATATTAAAGGTCTGGATAACTAACTATTTTCCACACGACACATAGCCTCTAGATTTATGTACAAATAATGGGCTTCTTAAATATCTCATGTCTACACCAGCCTGATGCATGTTAAAACTAAGTATAGTGGGAGTGGCAAAACCAGCAAGATTCAAATATACGTGTATGCATGTGTCTGAGACTGTGAAAGAAGTCCCCATAAAATTTATCTCATCAAATGTCCACAATCTGGGACAGCTGCATTTTAAGATCTAGAATGAAAGGCTCTTTCAATATTATGATTATTGGTAAAAATTAAGACATGATCATCGTATTAGAAAATTACACTTGCAAAGATGGAAAACATTCTACAATGCATATGTCCGGAATCGATATGCTAAAACCAATTTATATAAACCAAGTAGTTTTTATGTTTAGGTTAATTGTCCATATTTTTATTAGCAATAGGGTTTGCTTCTTCAAAGAAATATACAAATCAGCCTTGATTTTAGTGGCACAAATAACAAATATTTCAAGAGTATACTTTTGTGAAAAAGACCAATATTATGTGTTGTAATAATACTACTTTAAGCTCAAATAATATTTTAGAAACATAAATAATGTACAGTGAGTTATTCTCATTACCCTTGGTCTTTTTATTTTGGTAGTGATTCACAGAAAGTCTAAGTAATTTGCTCCAGGACTCACAAAATATTCAAAGTGATGCTTAGAGGAGTCATCAGTACTATATCACTCCGAGCAAGGAGTATTTTTATAGAAGGAACCTGTTGTGCTCAGTTGAAGCTTTTGCATAACGAGGACTTGCCGTGTCCACAGACATGTTTATTTGGGATGACAAGCTTAAATTGAAGCATCACATACTCTTCAATAACTTTCCATTTAAATAGATCCCATAGCCACCCAGAAAGCTGCCATCCATGTCCAGACTGGCATCTATCTCACTGCAGACACAGTAGCCTCTAATAAGATAAGAACATCACAGTGCTGCTGCAGTAGGTCATCAGTGAAGCATGTAATGGAAAAACTGTGAGACAAACCCACAGTTACAAAAATAGAGTAATAAAATAACTTAGGTTATGTTAGTCCCTAAAAAGTGCTAAGAAATGGACTTCATTCCTTTGAATGTGTATACTTTCAGGCTTTTCAATTTAATGGTGCACACATCTTAGCTGTGAAAGAGATGCTTTCAAAACAATATACCACAGAGTGTAGTGGTTAAGAGCTCAGGCTCTGCAGTGCAACAGACTTCACTTTGAGTCCTAGAGATGGCTTATAATCTGTATGAAGTTGGGCAAGTTACTTACACTTGATAAGTCTTCATTACTTCTGATAAATTTAATATTGATATCAACCTCACAAAAGGGTTCTAAGTCTTAAGAGAGAGAAATAATGTAAAGTGCTTAGCACAATGTCTGGAAAACAGTAAGTGTTCAACTACTGCTAAATATTTTTAAGATGGTCCATGAAAAGAAGCTCACAGTTGACATAGTGGTAGAACCAACGTAATGATACTTATTCACCAAACACAGTCTTCTCAATTCAGTGATGTTACGTATGGCCCTGCCCATTACAACAGAAACAAATAAACTGCAGGCTGTTTTCAATCATTATCCGTGTACTTGGATGTCTTCCACAATCCATCAAGTAAAATGCATGGTGATTTAAGCATAAATACATCCAAGAAAACCATATTAACTTCATCGTTAGGACCGCCCCCAAACATCAAGTTATGTTATGGACCACTTATATTTAATAATTTAACAATCTTGACTTAGTTTCTCATATCAGGAAAAAATGATACATATTTGTTTCAACATGCAAATATAGCATCTAAAATTATATCAAATACTGCTTTGGAGACAAGATTTAGTTCATTAATATTTTAACTGGCTTAAAGTATCCATTGTTCCACACCAAATTTCTTTTTCAAAATTTCTATGGAACTACTCACAGAAAAATGTTAACAAAGAAAGTGAATTAGTGAAAATTAGGGAATCAAGTTTGAGTAACACTGTGTCACTTGTTACAGTGTATTTGATGGCTATGATAAAAATTGTGGTTATGAAACTTTAAAACTTAAGTATTTTTCAGAAATGTGAATTATAATGTCTTGTATTATAGGATGATTTTTGATAATGTTCCATAATGAGAGACCAGTTGCAGCATATTCATTTCTAGGTAGATGTTTTTGGTAGTAAATGATAAGAATGGCTATCATTTCCTCTGCAAACGGTTGCTAATTTGGAAGTATAGTAGACTAAAAGCTAGGCTTTATAGTTATTATGTTTAGGATGATGCATTTTAATGAAAATGATTTCCATTGATAAAATACCTAATCTGATTTAATTGGCTTAGAATGTTGGAAACCAAAGCATTGGTGTTTGAACTGACTCTAAAGAAAAGTGTACATAAGAACATCTAAGGAATGGGTGTGGGGCATATCAGGGAAACATCCAGGAGCTCACAGAAAGTGAGTGATTAAATCTGGGTTTGAGATCTGAGCAGGGAAAGTAGAGCCTGTGTCCTGGCTTGGTGGGGTAGGAAATTTTATAGAAAATGTATCCTCTTGATTAACTCATCTAAGTGTGTAATCATCACGTTTTCTCCACTGCCTTTTTATTTTGAAAAAGCAATAAAGTAAATATATGACCTAATTTGTTTTACAACATTTTTAGATGTATAATCTCAGGGTAAGCATATACTCCATCTTCTCTCCTCATTTTCAGCTATAATTTTGGGACATAGGTGCAGTCATTTAATGTCAGTCTAAATAACCAAGGCAAAACTTATACGAACTATATATGTTTTTTTACCTCCTGTGTCCAGAATTGAATTATAGATTAATAATAATTCTTGATTCAAAACATATACTCACAATTGGTACATGCATGACCTACTTTTATTTCTTTCCTTAGTTACTTAGTATTAATTTTATATAAGATGTATCTGCAAACTCTTCATCCAAAGAAAGAAGTACAACTCTGAAAATAATTCACGTGTAATTGTCTCTCTCTCTGTCTTCTTCCGCTCTCTCCCCCACCTCAGGTAACCATAGTGGCATTATTGTTATGGCATTATGAAGCCTTTGCTCATAATTCCCTTAATTTTGCTTTTTATGTAATATTACATGTGTATGCATCCTTACAATGTATATTTTAGAATTTTTGTTGTTTTTAACCTTATAAAATTTATATCATACTGTTTGTGATAGTTTTGGACTCCTTTTGTTCACTTGTCAATGGTAGTTAGTTGACTTTGACTGCTGCACAGTGTTTCATTGCATGAATATACCTTGGTTTATTCATATACTCTTTTGTGGATAAGCATGGGTAGTTTCTAAGATTTTTCTGGGTAAGCAGTGTTATCACAGATGTTCTTTAATATATCTTTTGTTGAAGTACAACTGTGTTTTTGGAATAAGGAAAACAGAGTCTTTATATAAACTCAGTATTTTCTTGAACAATCCACCTAATCTGTAAATGAAGCAACAAAAATCACAGATTCAGGCTTCTTTTAAATATGTGTGACTAAGAAGAAGGTGACGGCACCAGTCTGTGCTGCCTGCTTTAGCCTCACCTACCATTTAGCTTCACCGTAGGCCATTTTCCCTGTTGCTCATTGCACTCCAGGAACGGTGGTCTCTTTTCAGTTCCTTGAACATGTCCCATTGTTTTCTGCGTGAGCTCCTTAGCACTCACCATTTCCTTTTCAGAGAGCGTTCTTCTCCCTTTTTGCCTCAACATCTCTTTTTAATCTTCGCATGTCCTTTTAGTTTATTTTTAAGTTGACCTTCACAAGGCCTCTCCTGGTAACTCCAAATAGTTTCATTCTCCCTTATATACAGTTCCTTTGTACCCGCTTATTTCATTCATACAATCACTCATCCATTTTTTCACTTGTTCATTTAAAACTTACTATGTGCAAAATCCTGAGGAATAGTAGTGAGCAAAAAGAGACAAAGAGTCTGCTTTCATAGAGCTCACAACCTGTTGGGACAGAAAGACACTAATCAAATAGCACACAGTCAAATGCAAAATCTCACTTGTCACAAACTTTAGGGAGACCAAGAAAATCCTAAGGTTCTAGGGGAGAGGATTATGGTTCCATAAAATCTAAAACAGGAGTATTTCCCGTGGCCAGTCGATACAAGGCGAGTTTCCCTGAGAAAGTGATACTTGAGGCAAGATCTGAAGGATGAATGAGTTAAGTAGGTGAAGAGAGAAAGAGAACAGCATTATAGATGCAGAAGAAAGCATGTGCAAAGGGCCTGCCTGCGTTGGGAGGGAACGTGGTTAGCATATATGTCTAGAAGATGGCCATTGCAGATGGAGCTAAAGGATGGAGGGTAAGAGTGATTTGGGATGGGACTAAAAGACGGAAAAAAGACCCAGCAATTCAAGGTATCTTTAGCCACCTTAAAATATTTGTTCTTATTTCAAGAACAAGAAGCCATCGAAGAGTTTTAAGTAAGGTTTGACATAATCAGACATGCATTTTGAAAAGAGACCTTTGGTCACAATTTGGAAAAGAGATGTGCTGTAGCCCATGCAAAAACTGATGATAGCTTGCACTGGGATTTTAGTGGTAAAGAGGGAGAAAAGAGGCTGGATAATGCAATTTTTAAAAGTGATTAAAGTGATTTTTTTTTTCTGTAGCAATGCATTAAATAGAATCAACTGTTTATTTTTACCCTAACGGCATTAGCAACCATGACCATTCAAAATGGCAGAACATTAGTATTTCCTTTTTTTAAAAAAAGACTTCATGATCTTAGATCAGTTTTAGAGTCACAGAGGAAGGGACAGAGATTTCCTATATACCCCTGCCCCCACACATGCATAACTTCCAACAGTATCAACACCCCCACCAGAGTGGTACATTTGTGACAATTGATAAAGGTCTATTGACTCAGCATAATCACCCAAAGCCCACTGTTTACTCTTGGTGTTGTATAGTCTATGGGTTTGGACAAATGCATAATGACATGTATCCATCACTAATTACCACACAGAGTATTTTCACCACTCTAAAAACCCTCTGTGCTCCATCTGTTCATTTTTCCTTACCACCCCAGCCCCCGAGCAACCACTGATTTTTTTACTATCTCCATAGTTTTGCCTTTCCAGAATGTCATATAGTTGGAATCATACAGTATGTAGCCTTTTCAGATTGGCATCTTTCACTTAATAATATGTATTTACAGTTCCTCCATGTCTCTTTGTGGCTTGGTAGCTCATTTCTTTTTGTTTTTCAGTTTTATTGAGGTAAAATTGACAAAAAAAAGTGTAATATATTTAATACAATGATTTGATATACATGTACATTGTGAATGGATTCCCAGCATTGAGTTAATTAATGCATCCATCACCTCACATATTTACCTTTTTTTATTTGTGTCTTTTTTTTCGTTTTTTATTTTCTTACATAAAGAACACTTAAGTTCTACTCTCTTAGCAAACTTAAAATATACAATATAATATTAAAAACTATAATCCCATGTTACACCTTAGATCCTCAGAACTTATTCGTCTTATAAATGAAAGTTTGTATGCTTTTACCAGCCTCTCTGTATTTCTCCCACTGCCCAGCCCCTGGCAACTACCACTCTATTCTCTGTTGTTTGACTCAGAGCTGTTTTTTTCTTTAAAAAAAAGAATTTGACTCTGTTTTTTAGATTCCACATATAAGTGATACTATGAAGTGTTTATCTTCCTCTGTCTGGCTTATTTCACTTAGCATAATGCCCTCCACGTTCATCCATGTTGTTGGAAAATGGCAGGATTTTATTCTTTTTTAAGGTTGAATAATATCCTGGTGTGTGTGTGTGTGTGTGTGTGTGTGTGTATAAAGTAATCCTTTATATAAGATAGCATTGTTAAGATGACATATCTTGTTCTGTAATAGCATATCAAAAACACGGTGTTTACGTAAAGTTTGGTTCCAACAGGGGGATAATTTATGAACCTCGCCTCAAAAGAGAGTTGTTTATACAACTGTGCTAAAAATGTGACTGCTTTTCACATTCTTATAAATATGAAGTTTACCTATTTCTTACAATTTTTAAAAATTCTGTGTTTTCCAAATGTTCATGTTTATACTTTTAGGAATATGCTTAATAATTCCATGTACGGTTTTTCTGGAGGTAGATAACTTTGCTGCAGTAGATTTTCGTTAAAAGAATGAACGGTTACAAGCCTACATAAGATAACACGTCTATGTGTATATATATCAATCACATTTTCTTTATCTATTCATTTGTTGATGGATACTTTTTTGTTTCCATACCTTGGCTGTTGTGAATAATGCCGCAATGAACATGAGAGTACACATATGTCTTCCAGATAATGACTTCATTTTCTTTGGATATATACACAGAAGAAGGATTGCTGGATCATATGGTAGTTCTGTTTTTAAGTTCTTAAGGAAACTCCATACTGTTTTCCATAGTGAGTGGCTGTACCAGTTTACATTCCCACCAACAGTGTATGAGGGTTCCCTTTTCTTTACATCTTTGCCAGCATTTATTATTTCATTTCTTTTTGATAATAGCCATCCTGACAGACATGAGATGATATTTCATTGTGGCTTTGATTTGTATTTCTCTGATGATTAGTGATGATGAGCACCTTTTCATGTACCTCTTGGCCATTGTGTGTCTTCTTAGGAAAAATGTCTATTCAATTCCTTTGCCCATTTTTTTAATTGGGTTATTTGGATTCTTTGGCTATTGAGTTGTATTGTGTATTTGTGTATTTTGGATATTAACCCCTTATCAGATATGTAGTGTGCAAACACTTTCTTTGACTCCATAGGTTGCTTTTTCATTTAGTTGATGGTATCCTTTGCTGTGCAGGAACGTTTTAGCTTGATGTAGTCCCACTTTTATTTTTGCTTTTATCACCTCTGTTTTTGGTGTCATATCCAAAAAAAACATTGCCAAGACCAGTGTCAAGGCACTTACCTTGTATTTTTTCTTCAAGGAGTTTTATAGTTTCAGGTCTTGCATTCAAGTCTTTAATCCATTTAGAGTTAATTTTTGTGTATGATATAAAATAAGAGTCCAGTCTCATTCTTTTACATATGGCTATACAGTTTTCTCAACATCATTTATTGAAGAGACTGTCCTTTCCGCATTGTATATTATTGGATCCCTTGTCAAATATTAATTGACCATATATCATGGGTTTATTTCCAGGATCTCTATTCTATTCCATTGATCTATGTGCCTGTTTTTATGCCAATACTGTACCGTTTTGATTACTATAGCTTTGTAATATAGTTTGAAATCAGGAACTGTGATGCCTCCAACTATGCTTTTCTTTATCAAGAATATTGGCTATTTGGGGTCTAGTGGTACAATACAAATTTTAAGATTGTCTGTTCTATTTCTGTGAAAAATGTCATTAGATTTTGATAGGGATTGCATTGAATTTTAGATTGCTTCGGGTAGCATGGGCATTTTAACAATACTAATTTTTCCAATCCATGAACATGGAATATCTTTTCATTTTTTTGTGTCCTCTACAATTTCTTTCACCAATGTCTTATAGTTTTCATTGTACAGATCTTTCACCTTCTTATTTAAATTTGTTCCTCAGTATTTTATTATCCAGAACACTGACAACACCAAATGCTGGTAAGGATGTGGAACAGTGAATCAGAGTTCCTTACCAGCATTTGGTGTTTTCAGTGTTCTGGATTTTGTCAATTCTAGTAGGTGTGTAGTGATTTCTCACTGTTGTTTTAATTTGCATTTCTCTGATGAGATATGATTTGGTGTACCTTTTTATATGTTTATTTGCCATCTTTGTATCTTCTTTGGTGAGGTGACTTTTTAGATACAACACCAAACACACAATCCATACAAGAAAGAATCGATAAGTGTTGGTGAGGTATGGTCTTTGCTCCTTTTTAAAATCAGGTTGTTTGTTTTCTTACTGCTGAGTTTTAAGAGTTTTTTGTATATTTTGTATAACAGTCCTTAATCAGATGTCTTTTGCAAACTTTTTCTTCCAGTCTATGGCTTGTCTTCTAATTCTCTTAATATTGCCTTTCACAGAGCAGAAGTTTTTAATTTTAATTAAGTCTAGCTTATCCATTCTTTCTTGTATAGATTGCGTCTTTGGTGTTGTATCTAAAACATCATCATCATATCCAAGTTTATCTTGGTTTCTTTCTATGTTACCTTCTAGGAGTTTTATACTTTTATGTTTTACCCTTAGGTATCACCTTTTTGAGTTAATTTTTATGAAGGGTGTAAAGTCTGTGTCTACATTCATTTTTTTTCATGTGGACGTCCAGTTATTCCAGCACCATTTGTTGAAAAGATTGTTTTTGTTCCATTGTATTTTATTTGCTCCTTTGTCAAAGATCAGTTGACTATATTTATGTGCTCTATTTCCAGGCTCTCTATTCTGTTCCACTGATCTATTTGTATGTTACTTTGCCAATACCACACTCTCTTGATTGCTGTAGCGTTACACTAAGTCTTGAAGTCAGATAGGGTAGTACAGTCCTCCAATTGTATTCTTCTCCTTCAATATTGTGTTGGCTACTATGGGTCTTTTGCTTCTTCATACAAACTTTAGAATCAGTTTGTTGATATCCACAAAATATCTTGTTGAGATTTTGATTGGGATTGCATTCAATCTTTAGATCAAATTGGGAAGAGAACAGGTATCTTGAAAGTATTTAGTCTTCCTACCCATGAGCATGGATAGAGCATATTTCCATTTACTTAGTTCTTCTTTTATTTCTTTCATCAACGTTTTGTAGTTTTCCTCATATAGACCTTGTACATATTTCATTAGATTTATACCTAAATATTTATTTTTTTTCTTTAGTGCTAACAGAAACAGTATTGTGATTTTACTTAAAATTCCACGTGTTTATTGATGGTATATGGGAATGTGATTGACTTTTGTGTATTGCCCTTGTATCCTACAACCAGAATTTAATTACTTTTTAGTTCCATGAGTTTTTTTGTCTATTCTTTTGGATTTTCTACATAGACAAATCATTTGCAAACAAGGTCAGTTTCATTTTTTCCTTCCCAATCTGTATACCTTTTCTATTCTTTTCTTGTCTTATTGCATTGACTAGAATTTCCAGTACAATATTGAAAAGGAATGGTAGTAGGGTACATCCTTGACTTGTTCCTGATCTTAGTAGGAAAGCTTCTAGTTTCTCATCATTAAGTATGATGTTAGCTATAGGTTTTTGTAGATATTCATTATCAAGTTGAGGAAGTTCCTGTCTATTCTTAGTTTACTGAGAGTTCAACGATCTTTTAAACTCCAACATCATCACATCTGTCTATGTCCATAGATATATCACTGGAATATAAAATACTTAAAATAATTGAATTGTTTGTGTTATTATTTAAATATCAGGGATTGTTACATAATGGGTACTGAAAATAAGATTTCTGAATGACTGAGAATTCATCTTACTAAAAAAATAACGCTAAATTACTTCAGCAAAAAATATATATATATATGCTCCAATCCACTTGCAATTACAACAGAAAATTGGAAAACCCCACCCAAATGGCAAAGCTAAATTTATCTACAATTCAAATTATATGTAAATGATAGCAAATTACTCAGTGGAAGAACTTTAGTTAGTGTAATAATTTTGTAATAAATTTTGACCTGCATATTTGAAATAATTTCTTCTCAAAGCAAAGAACTTTGACAACAGCAATTATTAATTTTTGTAAATATACTAACAATCAACTCCTAAAAATTTTATGTCAAATTTTAAAACATTTTATATACTAAAAATTGAAAACTATTTACATGGTAACATGGCCAAGTGAACAGGACTTATCTTTAAGAATAAAAATTATATAGGCTCCAGTTTAGATGCTATGAAGAAACAGTCATTTAATAGATACTCATAATTCTATGTAGAATATTTAATCTAGTTGTTTAGCAGTTGCAAATTTAGTTTTAATATTATATAATATTTTTAAATAATAGGAATTTAAGAGATTTTCTAGTGCAGCACTGCCCAATACAACTTTTGGTGGTGATGAAAATGTGTTATCTTCATTGTCCTTTATGGTAATACCTCGGGACATGGCTATATTGAGCACTTGAAATTTGTCTAGAGTGACTGAGCAACCAAAACTTAAAATTTTATTTGATTTTTATTAAATGTATCTTCAAATAGCCACATGTGGCTAGTGATGGGTGTGTCAGACAGCAAAGATCCAAGATATTAAATTTCTTAAGTTGATAGATATTAAAATTAATGGACAGAAAAAAGTTGACTCTCCCAAGGTCATACAATGAAGACAAAAAAATCCAGCCATTTGGTGTTTGAAAATTTCCCATTAATTTGAGCAACTTCTAACTAATTTGCTAAGTTTTGTGATGCTGTTAATAAAATGGGAATTCACAGAAGGGAAAAACTGTGTCAAGTACAGTTCATGGATGAGTGAGAGATTCACTGAACTTTGAAGAATGGCTGAGAAGAAGGGATCTTGGATCATTCAGGGAAGATTAAAATAATTTTTGTGAGTTTATTGCTGTTCTTATTGTTGATAGTGGCTACTTTAGAGATGAGCTCCATTTTTAAAAATTGATAGTATTCTGACAAACCAAGAATGAAATAAACATATGTCTTGTATTAAAGGAAGTTTTAATGGCTTCAATCAACAGTCATTTGTTACTTCACAGTTTCTATAGGTCAGGAATTTGAGCATGACTTAGTTGAGTCTTCTGCTTCAAAGACTCTCACAAGGCTGCACTCAAGGTGTTGGCAAGAGCTTCAGTCTCATCTGAAGGCTCAATGAGGGATGGATCCAAGGATCTGATTCTAAGCTCAGTCATGTGGTTGATACCAAGATTCAGTTTCTCAAGAACTATTGGACTGGTGGTTTCCATTCCTTGCTGACTGTTGGTTAGATGCCACCCTCAGTTTCTTTCCATCTGGATCCCTCCATAAGGCAACTCACAACATGGCAGCTTGCTTCATTAAATTAAAAGCTAGAAAATTCAAAGAGACAGCAATTGCAAGCAGTATGGGAGTTACATTTTTTGTGATTTAATTTCAGAAGTGGTATTTTATAATTTTTAATTTAGAAGCAAGTCATTATATCCAGTCCACACAAAAGCGGAGGGGATTACACAGAGGCATAAATACCAGGAGATGAGGATGATTGGTTGCCTTTTCATAAGCTTCTTATCACATTAACCAACGAAGATGACAAATGTTTTCTTTGGAAACATGATATTTCCCAATACCATGTATCAAAAGTCTTGCATATAACTTCTACTTTAAATATTAAAAATAAATGGAAAACTATGAAGCCATAAATGTGATTTTTTTTTACAATGAATTCACATTGACAACCTAAATTCTACAAATATCAGTTCTTAATACTGTCAGCTGTGTTTTACATGGTGTCAGTTGCTGAATGAAAAGTGAAAACTGGAAAAGTTCTACTAGATGAAGTTTTAGTTTTCCAGTCCCAAACACCATTTATTGTGTTTTATTTAATACTATTCCCGTAGCTCCATTATTTGCAACATTCCCTTATTGCTAAAGTGGTGATATGTGATCTTTGCCACAAATTGCACAGAATCCTATAAAGACTGCTTGTCTCAAAAGAAGATTAGCCTCTGAGTTAAGAATGGGCAAGGTACTCTAGTATGAGGAAAGTAATTTATCATAGTCCTGTAGCCTAGGAGACTGGTCATACATACAAAGCGGTGGTTAATTACAAAAGGAAACCATACATTCTATTCCTGTGAATTTTGCTTAGGGATTTTCTGAAGTGTCGAAGATTATGCATCCCCTAAATGGCAGACTTTACCTCTGATAACACACTATTAACCGTATGTTGTGTTGTAGAAAGATGACAGAGGGATTTAAGTAGGAAACGTGTTACAACATAAGACGCAAATCTCGTATCAGTTTCTACAGGATAGAATTATAAAATAATTAAGGTCAAATACTTGAGAGACATAATTCTATTACCACTCACGCCCTCTTTCTTCTAGAATCAGTCATTTTCCCTAAAGCTTTCAGTTTCCTTAATCTTTCTGCAGCATTTCAGCCTAGTGTACATATTATCCTATTTTCTCTTTCTGTTTACAGTAAACTCCCATCAACAGTGGTGAAAACTTGTCATCTTTGCCTCAACAGACAGTAACTACTAAACTTCCACTTTTCATATAAAAATGCTATGCCAAAGGTTACCAATAATCCACAGATAAAATTAAAACCCCTGAATATTTACCTTCTCCAGCATTGAATCCCTGTGATCTTTGACTCCCTTCTTGCAACTCTTTCCTTCTGTTTCTTCTGCCTTAGGCTCATCTCCCCATGACAAATTTACAATCCTTGATCTTGGCTCCTTCTCCGGCTTTTTAAATTTAGGCGTGCTTTAAGATTGAGACTTCAGCTTTTGGCTCTTCCTTGTCTAAACTCTGTTCAGTCACCATCTCTTGAAGAAATTATCCACTTCAATGATCATGGTTGAACTGGTGACTCACAAATGTCCAGTATCGTCAATTTTCCTGAGTATCAGTTTCGCCTGTGCGACTACACGCTGAGCATTTGCACTTGGACAAACTTGTGTTACCTCAACTAAAAGATCTCTGGAACTAAATTACATTATATCCAGAATAAATAAATTTTTCTTTAAATTCTTATCTCCTTCTGTAAAATTTAGCATTTTGCTCTCAGACAAGCTTAAGTTACCTTTGACTCTTGACTTGAAACATTGAGATGATTTGACCTTTCTAATTCCAACCTTTCTCACCTGAAAATGAATATGATAATAAGTCCTATCTCAAAGTGTTGTTCTAAAGATTAAGTGATATAAAACATTCAAAGTACTTAGCACAGTGACTAACATGTAATAATCCCCTTTTATTGTTATTATATCATATTCCAGAATGTGATCATTTAGTATTAGAATATGTATTTCTTTAAAAATTTATAGTATTATTGAAATTCCAGTCAAAATATCTATGAAATATTTTTAAGGGCTTGACAAAATATATCTAAATAGACAAGATTAGCTTGGCAAATTCTGAAAAAGAATAATGATAGGGATATACCACATACGTTATTGTAACTATTTTGGTAGTTTAATTTTATATCTGATAAACACCTATTTATGCAGTTATAAAATAATTTCTAAATAAAATAATTAATTGAGGACATCACAAAGGAAAGGTACATATTGCCTGGACTATAAGAAATTAAAGTTTTTGTTCATAAAATATCAAAAGCAAGTTGAAAATGCAAACAATCCCATAAGGAGGAAATATTTTTCAGGAGTATTTTAGATAACTATATCAATAACATGAAAGTGCTTCTTTATTATAGCAACATCACCAGTATGGATTATGGCCATTAATAACAGAAAAAAAGACAAACTAGATAATTTGATGAGTAGAACTTAGGATCTCATTGAGGTTTTAATTTCAATTTCTATTGCGAGTAAATTTGAATGTTTTTCCTTTCTGTTGACCATCTTTATTTTTCTGTAAAATGGTTTAAAAACCATTGAGAAATTGTAATAGAGATGGAGGACAGTAGTTTGAGCAAATCTCAAACTCTCTCAGTTATATATTCCTGCTTAAGCACTTTTAGCAGATGGTGTCTTTTAAAGTTATGCTGTTGATAAGTAGACTGAGAAAAGATTGCTTCATGTGCAGTTAAGTTCTTGTCTGCAGAGATGTCTAAAGAAAGTTGAATGACTTAGAGAAAAAATGTTCTATATTTTGCTCAAGTAGAATAGAGCCATGATGAGAGAGTTGGCTTTTCTAACATAGCCCAGAATTTACCTGCGTATTGCAAACTAATGCTATACTAGTACTAATCCTCTGAATAAGCTCTATTAACTTGGAGACGCACAGAAGCCTGGAGGCTCAGTAGAGAGAGCCTGGCTCTGAACAGTTTGGCTGTTTATAGAAAAAGAACCCAAGGGGATTCAGGAATGCCATAAGTATAATAGACATAAAATAAAATTATGACTTTCATGCATCTATTGTTGAGAAACAACGAATATTTTCATATTTCTGCATAATTAGGTCTTTCTAAGCAAAAATTACAGGCAACCAGGATTAAAGGATGTTTGTCTGGTACACATGACTTGGAAGTTGGAGACCTCCAGAAAGATTTACAGACTTATCTCCCCTGGAGCTTTTATTTACATTCCAAAGGGTTGCAAACATCTAGGGACCTTCCTCTCTTCTCCAAGAGAGGGTTTGTATGTTGGAAATGTCATGTCTTTTCTTCTCTTTGGAGAGAAAGAGGGGTAGCTGTGCAGCAGTTTCTATATAAGCTGTAAAATTCATATCTCAGGGTTCCTCCCCCGTCGTAGAGACTCCTTCTGTCCTTACGGGATCCATTTTCCCTCATCACATCACCTCAAGGAAGAGAAGGGGGAGTGGAGAACTTGTGTGATTATTACTATAAATAATATTGATCTCTGATCCAGAAACTTTGTATTTGCTTATCTTGTGCTAAAAACTATCGTCTGTTTATGTCATTTGTGGATGTTGAAAGCTAAACAGATCTAACAGAGAGAGTTTAATTCTCTCTCTTGTTGTTCATATATGTTGTCCCAACTTATTATTGTATTCCTATAGTCATAGAGTGTGTAAATAGTGCTAGTTATTTGCATAGTACTGTGGGCACTCTGGGCCTCATAGGTCTCTAGGGACCATGGAGCTCTGAGAAAGGGGAATTGCTAGCAAATAAGATCAAATAAAAAAACAAAAACAGTAACAACACTTCTAGGGCTTGAAGCCATCATACTTACCAACATTTAACAAGCTGGATTTGTGAAGTCCACAGAGGAGTGGTGCCTAAATAGGGTTTAAAAATCATTCAGAGATGACAAGAGAGAGATAAGGGCAAGCTCATTGTCATGAGTTTTTCCATAATGAGAAATTCACTCACTCTAAATGACTGGCCTCTATTCTGAAATTTGCTTTCTACTTTTCAGAGTTAAAACATTCTTTTAGACAACAACAATAACGGCAAATTATATTTTACCTGTTGGTTCATTACATGGTGGTAAAATGTCCCCATTATTGTTTTGAAGCTGTATTTATAGTGAAAGAAGTCTTGGAGCCACAGCTTTAAATGATTTGTATTTCTTATTGGGCTTGATCTCTAGAGTTCCAGCAGTCACCCTGGAGGAAAGTGGATGCCTTGAGTTAGAGTGTGGTAGGATGGACCCCTGGCTTGGATAACTCAGAGAAATGTGATAAAACAATGAAGTCATTGTTAAATTTTAAAGTAGAAAATGGGTTGCTTTATTATTTTTGGCATATATATTTAAATATATATATTTAATATTTCTCTAAAAAATGAGAGAGGAAAGTTTTACATAAATACATCAGGATAAATCAAATTCCTTCCTCTGTAAGTTTCTTCTTAAAAGATATTACCCATTTCTTCCTGAAATTGAAAAACACATTTAAACAGACAGTATTATTGCTGAATATAGTTTTATGAAAATTCTTAAGAAAACTTCGAACTTTAACTTAGTTACATGCTGAATTCCCCAGGATTGACAAGCATCAGTTCCAGAGAGCTGAAATGCTTGAGTGCACTGGACTGTGAAAAATATAACTAATAACCAAATCTTATCTGGTGAATTTACTGTCTGTGACTCTTCACTGAGTTGGAGGGAAATTTAGTTGAATTTTGACACTGGCTTCCACTTTTACTATTTTACTCATTAGTTAATCTCTATTCTAGGGGGCAGGGACTGTGTTTATTCACACTGTATCCCTCTTAGGCAGGCCTGCTCTGCTCAGCATAGATGCTGAATAAATGTCTTAGTAGACCTAGGGAATGATCAAAATAGGGAGAATAAATGTGTACCCCATCAATGGAGGTACTTGAAGTAAACATAAAGGTTCTGAGCTTGAGGCCACAATTCTGGGTCCAGTTGTGGTCCATGTGGATATGGCCTTCTTAGAGTTCACCACAGTCAATGAATGGAAACATCAAGAAGCCAGAGTGAAATAATTTCAGAGCTCATTTTCAAAAACTCAAGACAGAGATCATAGTACAAGGATAATGTCATCCAGAATGTTTCTATTCTTTTAAATTTCTGCTAATTTTAATTCCACTCCCAGCAGGTTCTCACAGTATGGGCCACTGTCCTACCAGAGATCCCTTGTAGCTCTCAAAGGATAACTCACTAATATAAAGAAAAGGGCATACGTACTATCCTAATAATCAATAAGGGCAAATAGACATGCCAAGCTTTTGTAGATGTGTGTAGAAGTGTATGAAAGATGTCTGGCTGACTACTCAGGTATAAAACATGTGTAAATGGTGATTTAATTTTGTAAACTGTTATTTAAATATATACGCCTATGTACATACACATGTATATCAAAGTTATACACTAAACATTCAACAAAAATAGTGAGATTCTAGATAATTTTAATTTTTGCTCTTTTCACTTTATAAATGAATTTGATCTTAGGATATACAAATAAATCCTGAAAAATTCTGAAACTCCATTGTTCTGATCATATCTGGAGTTAGTTCAATATTACAAACCTGACAAAATGAAGCCCGAGAGGGAACAATTGGGATAAAATAGGTACAAACTAAGTAATAAGAAGGATGATCAAGATACAAGGAGAGCTGGAGGAATATTGGAGAAGACTGAGAGTCTGTGAGAATGTATGGTAAATTGCTGGTTTAAAAGGTTATCTTCAAATTTCAGAAGGGCTAGCGTGTTAAAGATATGTGTGTATTTGTAAATGTGCATATGTGCATGTATCCTGGGTTACTTCAGAGGACTAGGACTAAGGTCAATGGGGGGAGATATGGGAAAGTAAATTTCCATATAATTCAATTAAAAATCTAAAATATTTAAACTGTTCAAAATTTGAATAATTGACCTTATGAAGTAGTAAAACTCCTTGCTTTCTCTCCGCTCCCTCCAAAAATTTCAAGGTGAGGTCAGAGTGTCTGAGAAAATGTCCATTCCAAATCTGAGATTCTAGGACTATAAGAATTAAATAGAAACTATTTTCCTGATTATGTATCTATCATAAATTCTTATACCCATATGATCATCAAATATTTTGTTTATCATTAAGCTGAAACTCTGATTTGAATAGTTATAAAAAGTTAGATTCTTTTAAAAACTGTTCAAAGCAAGGGATGTAAATGAAAACTTAATTTCTTCCCCAAAGTATCCACTAGTCTGGTCTCTGAAGGAATTATGTCAACTCCTAATTTAATGAAACTTTAACTTTTGTTTTATCATTCCTCAACCTCCATCAAAGTTTGAATGACTTGTTTCATTGCCCTTTAAAACTTACCTCTGACTTTTTCCAATTTTCCTCATACAGGGAGAAGGTAGAATATGAAAGTATATTTAAAAACACAGACTAGCATCTGGCTTAGCAATGTACTAGCTTTGTGACCATGGATAAACTCATAACCTCTCTGGGATATTAGTGCTAATCCCATTCACTTACTTACTGTGAGTATCAATAGTATAATGTATAATGTACAGTGTTTACCATGGAGCCCAGCCCAAAATATTACCTACTTATATTTGCAGCATTGAAACCAATAAATTTCTCTGAGAACCAGTATGGTTCATAATCTCTAACTATTGCATAACTTCTGGGATTTCAAGTTCTGAATATTTTCTAAATTTTCAGTGTATGTTTTTCATTGGAAGATCTATTTATCCATTCTCTATATTCATATCCATACTCATTAAATACATACAATGTGCCATTGTGTTAGGTGCTGTTATAAATAAATACAAAAGAATTCAATACAAAATAAAAAGAAATACAATTTATTTTATTTATTTTAAATAAAATAAGTGCCTAGCCTTCATAGAGTTTATAGATTAAAAAACATAGACAAATAAGCAATTATAATACATATTATTAGTACTATGATAAGGATGGTGACCATATAATTTATTGTCCCACTAGGACAATGAATATATATATAGTATATAAAAATATACATTCTACTATTTTATATATAGATGCTTTGTGGAAATAATGTACAAATTTATTTATAAACATTATTGAACTTAAAGTAACATTTTATATTAGGTATTTTCTCAATCCATAGATACAAGAAATACAATCACTATACCATCAGGAGAGGTGAGGAGTCCCTGTGATTTTTTAACTTTAAGCAATTGACCTCAAGAATCTATGATATAAAACTGTGATGAAATGAGCAGATAATTCCGTATAATACCTGGAATACAGGAAAATACTTGTTGTTTGAGAATAGTCTCTCTTCCATTCCATGTCAATGATAAAAAAAATATTACTAGAAAACAACAATATTCCAAAAGCAGAATTCAAAAAGCCGGGCTAGAATTGACTTTAAATCAATTAATCAACAAGTATTTATTAGGTTTCTATTTTGTTCTCAGTGTGATTTTAAGCTTCTCTTCATTACACCCACTGAACTATGTTAATACACAAACAGATTTGATGAAGATAAGCTCCTTATATCGGCAGGCTTTTTATGATTAATCATTAGTTATGATGACTATCTAAACATAACTAGGTAGAACTATTGTGGTATATGTTGTAAGTAAAGGTTTATTTTTAATATGTAACAATTTTGCATATTCTTTTTATTAATATGAACAAATCTATTATTGAGGAATGGTCTATTTATTGTCAGCCTAAAAAACAACAGTTGTCAACCATGGCTACAGAGGTGAATTCTCCGTGTAGCATAATAACAATGAAACTCATGACATTTCCAGACATACTGAATAAAAATCTTCAGGTTTGAGGATGGATATTTTAAAACTTTCCAGTTTATTCTGTAATATATTGAAGTTTAGGAAACACTGCCACAGACCTTAATAAGTTTTTTATTTGCTTCATATTCCCTAGAGATTTGAACACTACTTGTTGTAGTTAGAAAGATATTTATTCTCTTAACAAGGGTCAATAAAGTATTTGTGCTAAATATGAAGAGGACTATAAAATATGTAAAAGAATGCCCTTTAGGACCTTGAAGTGCACATGGGCTGTGATCAAAGAAGGATTAACTGTTGTAGAAACTTAGAGAAGAAAGTAATCAACATGCAC
The DNA here is from genome assembly GCF_020826845.1 of Diceros bicornis minor. NCBI lineage: Eukaryota > Metazoa > Chordata > Mammalia > Perissodactyla > Rhinocerotidae > Diceros > Diceros bicornis. The sequence goes on along the minus strand of NC_080754.1, from coordinate 13,080,745 downwards.
CTGAAGAATTCATCCTGGAGGCGAAATGTGAGCTGGGAAGTTGGGTCTTGAAGGATAATTAGGGTTAGAATATATCAAGTTTCTCATAGACCAGTGCATAGATGAGTTTAAGTGGAGGACATTAGTCAAAATCTTAGTAAAGCCCATGACGAAGAAAGACTAAGGAATCACTGGAATAGGTGGAAAAGACAGGAAAAGTTATTTCAACTGGGAAATCATGGAGTGATAAGCAAATGCTTCAGATTTATCATGAACATGTTCACGTTCCATGATCCATGTGGAGGAATCAAGGGTATGCATCTTGGGAATAATTGGGTAGGTATGGTAGGAATTGATAATGGTGACTCTGAATGGCTAGATTGAAGAATTTGCATTTTATCCAAAAGAAAGAAGGAGAGGGGATACAATGTAGGCAGGGATGTGGTGGGGGGAGCTTTGAGAAGAGAATTCATATATTTTGTGTTTGGGAAATGTTAATCTAAGAACATTGTGCAGGAGGAATTATAGGATGAGGCTCCAGAACAGAAAGCTAAACGAAGAAACTCTTACAATAATCCATTTGTGTTATGCTGTACGTTGTTTTCTTTTCAGTGCCCTGTGGCATAAAGTTAGGATGAAACCATCTGGATAAAAATCTCTGTAAAGAAAATTTTAACCCATGAGATCTACCCTCCGCTGCCAAGTGAGAATTTTGGTTTCTCTTTTCAACTCAGCCACCAAAATCCCTTGAATCATTAGATTGTAATCTTTTCAAATCTCTTTAATACACAGTCCTTTACACAATGCCTAGCACATAGTAATTGCTCAATAAAGCTGGTTTTATTATCATGTCAATAATAGTCTGTCCCATCAGATGGTAGTAAAATTAAGATTATTTAGATGTCATTTCATGAAATCATATTATGTGCATATCATATGTTTATACACTAAAGCATTTGAAAAACTTACCTCAAAAAATGTAAGTTTCAAGTAAGATAATATATTGAAATTGTTTTGTGAATAATTTTAAGTTCTTTCCAGCTATGAGGTGCTGCTAGATGTTCTAATAGTATTTACATTATACATTATTTTTTCCAAATCTAAGGGCCACAGAACTCTTAAGTTATTGAAATTGGTATAACATAATTAGCCAAATTTTATGTATACAATGGTCTGTTTTTTTTTTTACCCAATTAGAACTGTAGGGAATGCAGAAAAGTAAGACATATTTCCTACCCACAAATAGAGTAAAAGTCTAATTGAAGTGCTAAAACAAACACCTGTTATTGAGTAGGTACAAATAAACAGAAGATATAATTAAGTATGCATATATATTATACAAAGTCATATAAAAATTCAAAGTTCTTTTAATGATGTTATAGTCATTTCATAGGGTTGCTCTTTTGAAAAGTATACAATATTATTTACTGTATAAGAAATCAGGGGCCGGCCCCGTGGCTTAGCGGTTAAGTGCGTGCACTCCACTGCTGGCGGCCCAGGTTCGGATCCCGGGCGCGCACCGACGCACTGCTTCTCCAGCCATGCTGAGGCCACATCCTACATACAGCAACTAGAAGGATGTGCAGCTATGACATACAACTATCTACTGGGGCTTTGGGGGGGAAAAATTTTTTTTAAATAAATAAATAAATAAAAATAAATAAATAAACAAAGAAAAAGGAAATCAGAAGCTCCAGATGGTCTTTTTTTATCATTAGCTGACTCTACTTCTTTTCGTGCATGTAGTCAAAATTTTAATGCTGAATCCATAAATAGACTCACAGCTCATTGGTAGTAACTGAGTAAAGATAGTGACTCTTAAAAGTAGCACTAAGATCCTAGCCAATGCAATAAGGCAAGAAAAAATGATAACAATTAGAAAAACTGTCTTTATTCACAGACAAACTGATTATAATAGAAAATTCAAAATAATCAACAGACCAACTATTAAAATTAATATGTAAATAGAACCAGGTCACTGGATTCAAGGTGAATGTATTATGTTTAATAATACAAAATTGATAATTTCATAGATCAAAAATAATTAATATTGGGCCAGCCCGGTGGTGTAGTGGTTAAGTTCATGTGCTCCACTTCGGTGGCCCTGGGATTTACAGGTTAAGATCCCAGGCGCAGACCTATGCACCGCTTATCAAGCCATGCTCTGGCAGGCCTCCACATATAAAATAGAAGAAGATGTGCACAGATGTTAGCTCAGGGCCAATCTTCCTCAGCAAAAATAGGAGGATTGGCAATGTATGTTAGCTCAGGGTTAATCTTCCTCACCAAAAGAAAAAAAAATAACATTGAATATTTTATGATTCAATTTAATGTATTTACTTCTATAATCAATATTTATGTATAGAAAATGAAATTTATGAAAAGATATTATCATTGTATCAGAAAACATCAAATGCCTAATAAATCTAATAAAAGGTGTGCAAAACTTCTAAAGTAACACACACACACATATACACACACATTTATGTGTAGAACTTAGATATATGTTTGCATATGGATAGATAGAAAGAAGGATAGATAAAAAGAAAGAATGACAGAGAGATTTTAAATCTTTAAATAAATGAGGGATATGCCATATTTCTAAATAAATAGAGGGATATGTCACATTAATGAATTGGAAAGCAATATTGCAAGTATAGCGATTCTCTTCAAACTGATCTTCAAAACTCATTGTAATCCCAATCAATATCCTAGAAGCTTAGTGTGTGTATGTGTCTGTGTATGTAAACTGATAAGCTAATTTTACATAAAAAGTAAGTCCAAGAACAGCCGAGGCAATTTTTAAGATGCATAATGCTGGAGGACTTAAACTACTAAATATCAGTACCATACTGCCTTAACTGGAATAAAGCTATATTACTTATTACAGTATGGAAATGGCATAACTATAAACAAATAGATCAATGGCACATATTAACATATGCCAGATCACTTAAGTTCAATTGTAAGAGGATGGTCATTTTTTCAAAATAATGCTGTGTAGACTGGATGTCCATAAGGAAAAAAAATGAACCTTGACCTCTACTTCACATTCAACACAAAAGTCAATTCCAGATAGATTATTGACGTAAATATAAAATTTAAACTATAAGGATTTTAGAAGAAAATGTAGAAAAACATATTCATGACCTAGGTCATGAATAAGAGGTCATAAGGAAACACCAACAACAAAGTAAATGTGCACGCGTGTGCATGTGTGTGCACGTGCATGCACATCTATATTAAGATTTAAAACTTCTCTTTATTAAAAGGCACCATTAAAAATTATAAACACAACCACAATTGTAAATGTAAACATTGGAAAAAGACATTTGCAATACATATATCTAACAAGATTTCCATCCAAAATATATAAAGAACTCCTATATATTGGTAAGAAACAGGCAATTTTTAAGAAAACTGAGCAAAAGACAAACAAATTTTTTACAAAAGAGGATATCCAAGTGTCCAACAAATTTATGAAAAAAATACTATTCAATTCTGTTATTTAATGAAAAAATACAGATTAAAACCATAACAGATCCCTATGTATGAACGAGAATGGCAAAACTGAAAAAGACCAAAAAAAAAATTGTTGATGGGAATGTGAAGCAGTCAGAACTCACTCTCATGCACTGCTGATGGTAGTGCAAACTGGTACACCCATTTTTGAAAATTATTTGGCAATGTCTTCCAAAGGTAAACATAGGCTTACCCCATGATCCAACACTTCAGCTCCTTGGTATATATGCAACAGAAATACATACATCTGTTCACCAGAAGACACATACAAGAATGTTCATACCAACACTATTCATAATATCCCAATACTGGAATCTACCCAAATATCCAACAATAGAATAAATTAATTGTGATATATTCCCAAGTAGAATATTATGCAGCACTTATAATAAAGAGACTACAAACTCCACAACAAAATAGTTGAAACTCATGAATATAATATTGAGCAAGAAAGGTCAGGCATAAAAAAGTATATACTATATGACTTAATTTATATGAAGTGCAAAAAATAATAATAATCTGTGGTGTTAGAAGTCAATTTAATGTTTACTTTTGAGAGTAATGATTGAAGAGGGCCATTGGAGGTTTCTGTGTTGTTTGTAATGTAATACTTCTTGATCTGCATGCTGATAACATGGTATATTCACTTCATAAAAAATTACTAAGTTATACATTGATGATTTGTGTTTTTCTGTATGTATGTTATATTTCAGTAAAAATTTCAGAATTTTGCCTTTAATGAAATTGTTTTGATGGCATGGGCATCATACACAAACAAAAACAGTAGATTTCTTGTTAGCAATTTAGCAAAACAATATGTAGGCAAAGGAAGGATGTGTTCTAAAGTGATCTTGAGCACTCTTTCTAATTTTAACATTCTAGTAATTTTCACTTTGCCATCTTTTAGTCTTATTATTCAAATGTATAGAAATAATTTATCTTCAAATGTTGCTAAGTAAACATAAAGACAAGTTCCTATACAAGCCTATAAATCTAAGTGATGCATACATCTTCATCCATCATTTCTTTTCCTCTCTGTGAGACTCGTGTTGTGTGCTTTTCATTCCGTAAAAGGTCATGATGGCTCATCAATCCTCTCACTGACAAGAGATTAAATTCATTTTCCAATAGCAAGGAACTGTCACTTTACATAGTTTGAAAAATATTGGTAGTATTAGGAAACATTCACTGTTTTTATGGGCATTTATGAGCATTTGAGTAATTTATATAGATACCTGCCCTCAAGGAGGTGGAGTATAACTCTCCACCTCTCCACTCCTCAAGAGTGGGCTATGCATGTTGACCTCCACCCATGTTACATTAAGTTGTTTGGCTCCTCTCGACTTTGAGTTTCTCAGACTTCACTTGTTTTTAATGACCTGGACAATTCTGAGGAGTATTGGTCAGATATTTTGAGGATGCCCCTCTATTGGAAAGGGAAGAAAAAGCAGTAACTTGACAATAGAGAAACCGGTTAACACGACCTCAGTCAGGTGGTCAAAGTCAACGTCAATAACTCATGTCAATAGCATACAGCCATGACATGATGTGACGTGATGAGAACGGCTCTCTAGCTCTGTAGTCTTTCTCCCAGAAAAAGCCACAACCCCAGCATAATCATGAGAAAAATATCAAACAAAGCCCAGTAGAGGGACATCCTACAAATACCTGACCAATGCTCCTCAAAACCGTCAAGGTCATTAAGAACAAGTCAAGTCTGAGCAACTGTCACAGCCAAGGGAAGCAGAAGCAGACACCACAACTAAATGCAACGTGGTGTCCTGAATGAGATCCTGGCACTGAAAAAGAACATTAGGTAAAAACTAAGAAAATCAGTGGAAAGTATGGACTTTAATTAGTAATAATGTATTAATATTGGTTCCTTAATTGTAGCAAATTTGCTATACTAATGAAAGATGTTAATAATAGGGGGAACTGGATGCAGAGTGCATAGGAAGTCTCTGTACTGTCTCTGTAATTTTTCTGTAAATTTGGAATTGTTCTAAAAAAATAAAGTTTATATTTAAAAAGATATAAACTTAGATTTATAGATTAAAGATTAGAGTCCTGTGTGTATATGTGTGTGTGTTTTAAAGTGTGTAAGGTACAAAATATAGAATATTACTTGATAATGAACAGAGAGAGCAGATACATTTACTCCATGACCATTTGTGTTTTGACCTATAATATCCATAATCAACATCTGACTTTATGCAAGATCATGGATAATGCAAGGGAAATAAATGAATGAGAGAGAATAAATTTTTTTTTTTATTTTCCTGTTCACATACAATATTACTTTAGTATAGCAATTTAGCACAGTGGCTAACAATGGGCTCTGGAATTAAGCTGTCTGGTTGCAAACGACAGCTTCACAATTTCTTAGCTGTGCTTCCTTGAACATCTTCCTAACTTCCTAATACCTCAGTTTCTCTCGCTGGTTAAGGGACTGGGCAGTGGGCAACACAAGGAAACTACTTATTAGAAGCAGAAAAGACGGCAATACATCGATACATGATGTGCAGTGACAAAACATTTGGTAAATGCTTGCCAACAATAATTTGGAAGACAGATCATACACCTAACAAAATTGTAACTTTAGAGGAAAAGTTTTGAAAACAGAAAATTAATAGTATGTGTAGTGATGTTTTTGACAGCACATGACAATTATTATAGGAAAGAGTTGATCTCAGACAGAACTATTTGATTTGCAAGTAGAAACGAAAAGAAAGAGTCAGATTTGGCAGGACCAACCACTTCTCAATCTCATATTTAAAAATTGAGACCTTTCCATGACAAAAGCCAATTAAACCAATTTGACCCTTGAGCAGGGGTCAAATCAAGGACATTTCTGTCATACCCATTATTAAAACTTCTAGATGGTTTTAAGATATCACATATGAAGGGATCAACTATGGAGAGGTTTTTCAGAAAATTTTTCAATTGAACAAACTGGCTCAGATAAACAGGCTAATTGTGTGGTTCTTCCCTAAAGACTTATAGGCCAAGATCTCTGTGATCAAGAGCTAAGAGAAACAGAGAAAGGAGGAGAAAGAAAGTGGGGAGCAGCAGGCATGGGAGATAAAAATCAATGCAAGATAACATGTGTGGATGTGGCTCCTGACACATGACACTAACTAATCAAATAGATAAGAAGCAAAACACTTAAAAGTTTTGTACTGCCAAAATCCCATCAGCCTGGACTAAAAGAGATCACATCTGATTGAAACTTAAAATAACTCTGGGTACTGCATGATCTATGAGGCATATTTTCTAATGCTTACTTCAGATGTGACCAAGGGAGATGAAGTCAATGATTAACAAGAAAATAGAATACAGACCTCTCCCAAAATCATGGCTTAGCCAAAGAACATTGTGTATTGGAAATAAGATACATTGAAAATATTTGTAAAAGACACAAATGATTATGTGGAATCTATAAATAATAAATTATAAAATTTTAATTAAAGATATAGAAGCAATAAATATGAAGGCAGGAAAAAAGAAAATACAAATATCAGCATTTTCTTTGGGATTTGGAAAAGTGCTTCTACATTCTTTCTGCAAGAATAAAGGTCTATGAAATCAAGGAAACACATCACAAAGCACTGATTATCAAAACAACGTGGTATTATAAAAAGAATAGAGAGATAATTTATTCAGATAAAATCTGCAAAATTTTTACTATTTAACGTATTTAGTAGATAAAAATGTTGCATTATAAATGAGTAGTGAATAAAATAATTTCTTAATAAATGATACTGGGTTAATTGGTTAGCAATTTGGAAAAAAATCAACTTATACCCAACACTGTATCTTCTATTAAAGTTAACTTTATATTAAAATTGGTTCCTGGCAGATTAGAGTTACCTATAAAGAGAAAAAATAATACAGCATAGTATAAAATATGTATTTTGGAATGTTTAAAGACTTTCTAAGCAGAAAAGTAAAATAAGAATTCACAATGATAATTTTACTTTTTTCTTTCTGCTTTGAATACCTTTTATTTCTTTTTCTTGTCTAATTGCTCTGGCTAGGACTTCCAATACTATGTTGAAAAGGAGTGGTGAGAGTGGGCACCCTTGCCTTGTTCCAGATCTTAGAGGAAAGGCTTTTGTTTTTCACCACTGAATACGATGTTAATTGTGGGCTTTTCATATATGGCCTTTATAGTATTGAAGTAAGTTCCTTCTACACCTAATTTGTTGACAGTTTTTATCATAAAAGAGTGTTGGATTTTATCAAATGCTTTTTCTGCATCTATTGAGATAGTCATGTGATTTTTATCCCTCATTCTGTTAATGTGGTATAACACATCGTTTGCATAAATTGAACCATTCTTGCATCCCAAAGATAAATCCCGCTTGGTCATGGTGTCTGAGGAACCTGGAGGATATTATGCTAAATGAAATAAGTCAGGCACAGAAGGACAAATATTACATGATACCACTTATATGAGGAACCTAAAATAGTCCAATTCTTAGAAGCAGCAAACAGTAGAATGGTGGTTGCCAGGGGCTACGAGGAGGAGGAAAAAGGTATTAGTCAAAAGGTACAAAGTTTCAGTTATATAAAGTAAATAAGTCTTGGAGATCTGTTGTATAGCATAGAGGCTATAGTTAACAATACTGTATTGTATATTTAAAAATTTGCCAAAAGGGTAGATCTTATATTAAGTGTTCTTATCAAGTAAATAAATAGGGCAAGAGGAGACTTTTGGAGGTGATGGATATGTTTAGGGTATAGATTGTGGTGATGGTTTCATGGGTATATACTTATCTCCAACCTCATCAAGTTGTATACATTAAATATGTACAGCTTTTTGTACATCAATCATATCTCAATAAAGTGGTTTTAAAAAAAGAATTCACAAGTAAAATATTGGTAAATTTAACTAAATATTTTCAGAACATGATTTATTTTTAAAAATATAAAGGACAAATGATAAACAGAAATATTTTCGGAAACAAGAAGGGCAACAAATTGATATCTATAATATATTATTATAGAGATACCAATTAATACTGTAATAGAAAATAGTCATTAGAAAGTAACAAGAAGAAATTTTATTAAAAAAGAAAATTGTCAATTAAAGGAAATGACCTATATCATTTGTAATAAAAATTATGTAAAGTAAAATACAGCAGAATAACATTTTTCAATTACATTTTTAAATGATATTTAATGCTGGCAAAATTGTATTATTGGAACTCTCATTCACTAGACAACAATTTGGTGATACGTATCAGAAGATAAGTATATTCACAACCTTTGGATTAGCATTATAACTACTAGGAATGTAGCCTATGGAAATAATCACAAAGGTTAGAATGTTTATGGCAATAAACAGAGATGAAAAATTTAACAAAAAGTAAATGTGTAATAAGCAAGGAGGAAACTAAGGGTCATTATGATAGACTATTTTAGAAATGTTAAAAGTCCTGGTTCTAAAATTATTAAATGACACATGAAATAATAAGTGAAAAAAGTAAAATTGGAACAACATCATTCCAAATACACTTTCACACATATTTTTATTATGTAGAGTTTATAAAGTTAGTTAAATATTGGAAAGGAATAAAACATTGATACTAGCTACTTTCAGTGTGAACTTGTATCACTTTTATAAACATAAAAATGAATCAATATTATTTTAAAGCATTTATCAAAGGTATATTTCCAAGTTAACACATAGTCATGAACTTCGAAAAAACTGAGACACTGCCTCATTGTCCCTAGTGTAAGAGAGAAAAGACACACTAAGGAGACACAAAATAAAACACAAAGTTTATTTAGACATTTTCAACATGAACTGAGAATAGTTTTTGCATTCTTTACATTAAAATTTATGTCACCTGCACTTCTAGGAGGACTCACATTCAATAGATGGCTAAATGTTTCTAAGTTATTTTACAAAGCCTACATTGCTAATTTTTAAAAATCAAATTTTATGAAAAAAATCTAAGATGTTAAGCAGACAAAAGCATTCTCATGAAAAATGAATATAGTATAATAACGTTTACATTTTAAACTCTACATAAAACATTTTTAAGTAATTATTTATGATTTTTAAGTAATTTATATATATATATAAACTCAATTACAATATAATTGAATTTAAAAAGTGTGGAAAAATACACATCAAATTAGTAACGGGGTAATCCCTATGGAAGGGACTGAGGGATGGCCTAGAGTCAGTGGTCAGCTGGGGCTCTTTGTCATTTGAAACATTTGCACTATTTTTTGGACTCTCTCATAGCCCTCATTCAAAAGATAAAGAACACGTCATAACCTGTAAAGATGTAGAAAGCATGACCCACCAAAGCTTGGCTTTGGGAATCTAACTGAACTCCATTAAGATCACCCCGCAAAATTCCCAACTGCTTCCTTTAAAGCATGACCCTTGGTCCAGCTGCATTAGCATCACCCAGGAACTGTTAGTTGTGCAATTCTCAGACCCCATCTCAGACCTCCTGGATCAGAAACTCTGGGGTTGGGGCCCAGCAATCTGTGTTTGAACGAGTCTCTAGGGGCTGCTGATGCACACTAAACTTTGAAAATCACTGTTATAATGAGTAAGCATCAGATATTTTAAATGCTTTTCTAGAAATGGGCTATATAAGAAATCAATTGATTTAATTAAAGAGACTGTAATCTAACTGTACAAATTATAGTTAAAACAGGATACAGCTGAGAGAAGTCAATATGGGGGCGTAGGCAGACTCTGAACTCACCTCCTCCCGAGGACACAGCCAATTTACAACTACTTGTGGAAAAATTACCCCTGAGACAGAACTGAAAGCTAGAAAAGAGGAACTCCTGCAACAAAGGACAATCTTAATTGAGGTGGAAGAGGCAGAAACTCCCTTCTGGAGAGAAAAAAGAGCACCTTCGCAAGCTGCCAGCTTTACGGCCACTCGGGAACAAGCCCTCCCTGGAGGAACGGGGCCCTGAGAGGGGGAGTGCCCCCACTGTAGTCACTTTGTGGACACAGCACAATCAAGATGAGTGGCACAATATCTGACTTTGCCTGCTACTAAAACATTGGGGAGTACCCCCAGAAAAGCTGGTTCACAAAAAATTAAAACCAGCTCTTCAAGGGCCCACGTGCAAACTCACCCGTTTCAGAAAGCAACCGAAAATCACCAGAAAGAAAGGTGCACAGTGTTTTGGTGAAAAGACACTCACCTGATAGGCTCTGAGTGCATTGCAGTGAGAGGTGAGACCTCTCCGGGGACTGGGACATTGGCGGTGGCCATTGTTGTGGCTTGGTGTAGGTGTGCTGACACAGACGCCATTGGAGTTCTCCCTGGGGCCTGCTAACCCAGGTCTGCCCCACCCACTAGAGCACCGATTTAATCCAGCTCAGCCAGGGCAGGCAGCCCACCCTAGAGACTGGCCCCACCCAACAAGAGCCCTCAGGCAACTTGTGGGTGTGCATAGATTGGTGACTGGATTCTCTGCAACCTGGCAAGTGAGCCAAGTTCAGTGGGGCAGGGCATGTACAAGGAGCGCTTGGAGAGTGTGGGGCAGTGGTGGAGTGTGTGGGGCTACCACCATGGAGAGACTGGGTCCACTTTAGGAGGTGGGGGCTTGCACATGGGGCAGGACTGTGTTGACTGTGTGTGTGGACCTGTGGGTGGCAGGGCTTGTCAGCTGCAGAAGACTTGTGCTTCTCAAAGACCCACATAGGGGATTTGCCCCACCTTCCAAAGCCTGAAACAATTGGGTGCTCCCGAGCCTGAAACCAGCCCCACCCACCTGCAATGCTCAGAGAGCTGACAAGAGACCTAAAGACTGGAGGTTTATAGCATTTGTAAGCCCTTGAGCCTAACAACCTGCCATGCTGGGGGCCTACTCACTTAAAAGAAATACTGCAACACAAATGTGGTATTAGAACTTGCAACCAACTGTGCTGGGGCTCCCCAGATCTGATAAAGAGACTGAAGGGCCCACAACAACTACGAGCAGCTGAGCATTACAACAGCTGGCCAGGAGCATAACTTGGCCTCCCTGGGTACCTACAGGGAGACCAAACAGGCCACAACAGAAGGGCACATGGAGCCCACATAGGTGTCACCCCTGGAAAGTTGAGAACTGAGGGAAGCATACTGCAGGCCTCCTAAGACATCACTTATATAAGGTCACCTATCCAAGAGCAGGAGACGTAGCTGACCTACCTAATACGTAGACACAAGCATAAGGAAAGAGGAAAAATGAGGAGGCAAAGGACTACATTCCAAGTAAGGGACCAGGACAAAACCCCAGAAAAGGAACTAAGTGAAACAGAACTGAGCAACCTCCCTGACAGAGAGTTCAAACAAAGAGTGTTAAGGATGCTCACTGATCTGGGGAGAAGAATAGATGAACTCAGTGAGAATGTCAACAAAGAAATGGAAGATATAAAAAAGAACCAATCGGAAATGAAGAATACAATACTGGAAATGAAAAATTCACTGGAGGGACTCAAAAGCAGAGTAGAGGATACAGAAGAACGGATCTGTGAGCTGGATGAAAGACTAGAAGATATTACCCAAGCTGAACAGGTAAAAGAGAAAAGACTTAAAAAGAGTGAAGACAGTCTAAGGGACCTCTGGGACAACATCAAGTACACTAACATCCATGTTATAGGTGTCCTGGAAGGAGAAGAGTAAGACAAAGGGGTAGAGAATCTATTTCAAGAAATAGTAGATGAAAACTTCCCTAACCTAAGGAAGGAAACAGACATCCAGGTACAGGAAGCTCAGAGAGCTCCAAGCAAGATAAACCCAAAGAGGCCCACACCAAGACACATCATAATCAAAAATGTCCAGAATTAAAGATAAAGAGAGAATCCTAAAAGCAGCAAGAGAAAGACAAGTTACATACAAAGGAAACCACATAAGGCTTATCAGCTGACTCCTCAGCAGAAACCTTACAGGCTAGAAGAGAGTGGCACCATATATTTAAAGTGCTAAAAGGAAAAAACTTACAGCCAAGAATACTCTACCCAGCAAGGTTATCATTCAAAATGAAAGGAGAGATAAAAAATTTCCCAGACAAGCAAAAATTAAAGGAGTTAAAGCATTTGACAAGATACAACATCCATTTATGATAAAAACTCGGAATAAAATGTGTATAAAAGGAAAGTACCTCAACATAATAAAGGCCATATATGACAAACCCACAGCTAATATCATCCTCAGTGGTGAAAAACTGAAAGCTATCTCTCTAAGAACAGGAACCAGACAAGGATGCCCACTCTCACCGCCCCTATTTAACATAGTACTGGAAGTCCTAGCTAGAGCAATCAGGCAAGAAAAAAGAAATAAAAGGAATCCAAATTGGAAAGGAAGAAGTGAAACTCGCACTATTTGTAGATGACATAATTTTTTATATAGAAAACCCTAAAGATTCCACCAGAAAACTTTTAGAAGTAGTAAACGAATATGGTAAAGTTGCAGGATACAAAATCAACATGCAAAAATCAGTTGCATTTCTATAGACTAACAACGAAGCAGCAGAAAGAGAAATTAAGAATACAATCCCATTTGCAATTGCAACAGTAAGAATAAAATACCTAGGAATAAACTTAACCAAAGAGGTGAAATATCTGTACACCGAAAACTATAAAACATTTCTGAAAGAAATTGAAGAAGACACAAAGAAATGGAAAGATATTCCATGGTCTTGGATTGGAAGAATTAACATAGTTAAGATGTCCATACTTCCTAAAGCAATCTATAGATTTAATGCAATCCCTATCAAAGTTCCAACAACAATTTTCAATAGAACAAAGAATCCTAAATTTATATGGAACAACAAAAGACCCTGAATAGCTAATGGAATCCTGAGAAAGAAGAACAAAGCTGGAGGTATCACACTCCCTGATTTCAAAATATACTACAAAGCTATAGTAACCAAAACAGCATGGTACTGGCCCAAAAAAAAACAGACACACAGATCAATGAAATAGAATCGAAAGCCCAGAAACAAACCCACACATCTATGGACAGCTAATCTTTGACAAAGGAGCCAAGAACATACAATGGAGAAAAGAAAGTCTCTTCAACAAATAGTGTTGGGAAAACTGGATAGCCACATGCAAAAAAATGAAAGTAGACCCTTACCTTACACCATACACAAAAATTAACTCAAAATGGATTAAAGACTTGAATGTAAGAACCTGAAACTATGAAACTTCTAGAAGAAAACATAGGCAGTATGCTCTTCGATATTGGTCTTAGCAACATATTTGCAAGCACCATGTCTGACTGGGCAAGAGAAACAATAGAAAAAAATAAACAAATGGGACTACATCAAACTAAAAAGCTTCTGCACAGCAAAGGAAACCATCAACAAAACGAAAAGACAACCTAACAATTGGGAGAAGATATTTGCAAACCATACATCTGATAAGGGGTTAATCTCCAAAATATATAAAGAACTCATGCATCTCAACAAGAATAAAACTAACAATCCAATTAAAAAATGGGCAAAAGACCTGAACAGACATTTCTCCAAAGAAGATATACAGATGGCCAACAGACACATGAAAAGATGTTCAACGTTATTAACTATCAGGGAAACGTAAATCAAAACTGCAATGAGATATCACCTCACACCCATCAGACTGGCTATAATTAACAAGACAGGAAACAACATGTGTTGGAGAGGGTGTGGAGAGAAGGGAGCTCTCATACACTGCTGGTGGGAGTGCAAACTGGTCCAGCCACTATGGAAAACAGTATGGAGATTCCTCAAAAAATTAAAGATAGAACTACCATATGATCCAGCTATTCCACTGCTGGGTATTTATCCCAAGAACGTGAAAACACCAATTTGTAAAGATACATGCACCCCTGTGTTCATTGCAGCGTTATTCACAATAGCCACGACTTGGAAGCAACCTAAGTGCCCATCAAGGGATGAATGGATAAAGAAGATGTGGTATATATACACAATGGAATACTACTCAGCCATAAGAAACGATGAAATCTAGGCATTTGTGACAACATGGATGGACATTGAGGGTATCATGCAAAGTGAAATAAGTCTGAGGGAGAAGGTCAAATACCCTATGATCTCACTCATTAAGTAGTAGATAATAACAACAACAAACAAACACATAGAGACAGAGATTGGATTGGTGGTTACCAAAGGGGAAGGGGGGAGGTTGGAGGGCGAAAGGGATAATTCAACAGAAGTGTGTGGTGATGGGTTTTAGTTAGTATTTGGGTGGTGAACATGATGTAATCTATGCAGAAATAGAAGTATAATGATGTACACCTGAAATTTATACAATGTTATAAACCAATGTTACTGCAATAAACAAAAAATTAAAAAAAAACAGGAGGCAGAAAACAATATGATCTCAGGAAGCCCACTGCAGTACACGTTAGTTGTCTACTCCAAATCATTCTTCCTTACTAAGGAAAATCCCAGTTTTGACTCTGTCCCTTCCTATAGGGTGGCCACGTTAACCAGTTCTGGCCAATGTGATGTAAACAGATGGGAAGGTTTTTAAAAGCATAAAACTCAGCTGACATTTTCCTTTAGACTTTTTTCTTCCTCCTTCCCCCTTTTCTTCCCTGGCATGGAGATAGGTTGTCCAAAGGTACAGCAGCATCTTGGAACTGTGAGGACGAACGCTATATGCTAAGGATGGTGTGGAAGGAAAATTGCAGCTGGTTGGGGCATTTTTGACATTGTGGGCTCGGCACGATTTCATAGGCCCACCACGGTTTATCTTCAGACCTCAAAAGTAAACTCTTATTTAGTGAAGCAGCTGTCATTTCATACAATTGACTGCAATCCTAACCAATATTATAGCAAATAATACAGAGGTTCATTTTGGATCAGATAAAAGGAGTAAAGTCAAATGAGATGGGGAAAAAATGGAGAAATGAGAGATATAAAACGTATGTGGGGCAAAGGAGTAAAAGTTGATACAGATCAATAAGAATGACATTCCATTCAATCTATGCTTTAGATGCTCTAAATTTAGATCTGAATTTTACTCATTATACTGTTATAAATGTGCCTGCCAGTGTTAGGCTCTGCACTTGTCCGGTAGCAGCTTTCATATTTCTATTATCTGGGACGCCATCTGACAGTTTTTTCATAGGCCCTAAATAGACGTGAGCTTCTTGTTTGTAACACAGCCAACCTGTGGACACACTGCAAGTTTTAGGAAGATAAGTAGTAGGACTTCGTCCTATTTTACTGCTTGTTCTTTTAGATCTGCGATTTCTGGCAGGCCTTAGCCATAACCCGTGGCCTCTTTTCACGCTTGCTTAAAAAATTCTAAAAGAGGATGGCAAGTCCTTTCAAAAAATTACTCCCATTATTTTGTCCCAATTCTTTTGCTGGGAAGATGACTCTCCCCAGCACATCCTGGCCCCGCTCCACACAAAGCAACAGGAACTCTCTCCCCAGATAGACAGGTATCATTCTCTCACACTTTTGAGTTCTCGATTTCAGATACAGCTGCAGTCCAGTGCTGAAAAGCCATTTCCCACACGGCTTCTTACTTCCAATTGCAAAGGTGGACTCATTCAATATGCTTTCTTTGTGTAATATTGTCCGTTGATGGCGGTGATTTCACATCTACCCTGGGGCCAGTGTTGTATTCATTTCCAAAGAAAGCTCTGCCACTTGTTTTCCCCTTTCTTGTAATAGCAGCAACAATTCCAGCTTCTGGCATGAAACACAAAACAACATTACTTACTATTAGATCCCTGCCAACTTTCTACAGCCTTGTCTGTTTCATGCTTCCACCTCTGGGGCAATGGATTAAAGAAATAACTTGCAGTAACATTTATACCCATAGTCTGAGCATCAGGAAGACACAACTAAGCGTACGGTGGGAATTTGTTTTTCAATAGGATTTGAAAAGCACAAATGAAAGATAACTCATTAAAGTAACATCTATTAACTGCATTGCCTGACCTCTCCACTACTTTAGAATTAAATTTTATCCCCTCCGATGTCTAGGGGCACAGACCTTTTTCTAAGCCACAGTACATCTGCTCTGCAGCTTCTGTAATAACTTCCCCTGAGCGTTTTATTTAACTCTAGCTAGTGAAGTTGGATATGTTCTAGGTAGTTCACACAAATGCTAATTTGTCCTCCTTTTATTTATACAATGATGTGCATATTTTTTCCATAAATGTCAAAGAATTTTGCACTTTACTTATAAGACCCAAAAGACAACCATTCCCTCCATTGTTTCTATTTTCTTTATGAGAAAGTAGAAGCACAAAAAGGCTCTGATTTTTGTACCTAAGTGTAATACTCCAACTGAGCACATTTCTCCTCAAAGACAGAGAATGGCCCTTTTGATATTTACAAGAGCTCTACAATTCCAAGAGAATCAGGTTGAAAGGAGGAACGGAAATATGGCACCTTGAGTGTGGAGCACTGGTTCTTATGCGTTCTTTGCTTTTCTTCTATTATCAACTGCATACGCCTTGCTCTTCAACTTCAAGAGAAACTGTGCCAGTTCACAGGAGGTTGAAAATGCCTTAGAAAATTTCAATGAGTACTTATAAAATTAAAATGTTTCCATCCACAAGTATTCCATCCTCAGTGATGATTCACTAATCGGTGCAGGTGGCCACTTGATTAACAACACACTTCACTGAAGTGTGACAGGCAGGGGGAGCCTTCCTCAATTTGGTGTAAGCCAGCACAGTTTCTTATATGTCCAGTTTTCTTAGTCCTACAAAGTTTCTGGAACTCCTGGCATAGTCCAGAAGTATTTTGGCATTTTACTTTTGATATGAGGGAGTACTACCGGTAAGCAGCAACTAATCTTGTTCAATAACCATATGGCGTCTGCTGCTTCAGAGTCTCAGTCAGCACTGATGAGCGCAGAATAACTTCACGTCATGGTAGCACTACTTGGAAATGTTTAATAAATAATCAATTCATAAGTCGCAGACATCTCTTCCCTGTCTCCTCTATTTTAAAAACTTCTGTATCTCCAGACTTTAGCTCTGATTTTTTTTAAAATCTTTATAGACTATAGTGGCAAGTATTAGCTTTTCACCTCTTGACCTTTTCTCTAAAATGTTAATCAATGTCAAGACAATATATGAATAATTAAGATCATTGACAATTATTAATGTTAATAATTATTGCTATTTATTATTAATTATTAATAATTAATAATAATTTTCCTCAAACTAAACTTGAACAAGAGTTTTATATACATTTATCATATATAAAAAGTTCACTCGGACAGTGAGAAACCTGCTTCCATTATCTACAATTTATTGTTCGATATTGTTCAATTTATTACTTATTCAACCTAGAATACATGTAAATTATTTTCGGAATGGCTAACATCTAATCTTATAAGAAATGAATTTATGAATTACCATACAGCATTTATTTATACAAAATTCTTTTTGTTTTTAGCTTTACCGTCTGCGGTGGAAACAGTTTTCAAAAATTGGTCAGCTCCTTTTTTTTCCATCCCTTTCAGTGAGGTTAGATTCACATGCCATAATCTGCATTTCATCCAGGAATTTCCCAACATCCTAACATATATATACACGTATATATACACATATATAGAAATATATATATATTTCATTTGTATATAGATAAGTTTACAATGAATGAGTTCTGATAAATTCATACAGTCATATGTGTTCACCAATCCAGTATCATATACAACAGTTCAATTACCCCAAAACCTCCCTTATGTGGCCACTTTGTAATCAACTATTACCCTCTCCCCCAACCTGGAAATACTAATTTGTTTTATTTTCTTTTCCAGCTTTATTGAGGTATAATTGACAAACAAAATTGTATAATAAAGTGTGCAATGTGATGATTGACATATGTATGCATTGTGGAAAGATTCCCTCCATCAAGTTAATTAACAAGTTCATCATCTCAAATATTTACCTTTTTTTTCTTTTGGTGAGAACACTTAAGTTCTACTCTCTTAGCAAATTTCAATTATACAACAAATGCTATCAACTATAGTCATCATGTTATACATTAGATCTTCAGAACTTATCTAATAAATGAAAATAATTTGCACCCCTTTACCAATCTCTCTCTATTTCTCCGCCCTGTGCCCTTGGCAAATACCATTCTAGTCTTTGTTCCTATGAGTTTGACTTTTTTTGTTGTTGTTTAGATTCCACATATAAGTGATACCATGCAGTATTTGTCTTTTGTCTGTCTGGCTTATTTCACTTAGCATAATGCCCTCCAGGTTCATCCACATTGTTACAAGCAGCATTTCCTTCTTTTTAAAGGCTGAATAATATTTCATTGGGTATATATACATATATATCACATTTATCCACTCATCCATCAAAGGACACCTAGGCTGTTTCCATACTGTCACCCGTTACTTGCCTCAAGTAACTCAAAGGAGGTTTTGGAAGCACTTAACTGATTTTCCAAATTGTTTTTTTCATTATATTAAGAGATGCAATCATCAACCACCTTGAACCAGTCCAAACCCCACCACAAGAGTGACACCAGTGTAGGTGGGTTGAGAAGTGCCCAAGGGTCCTTTTTAATGTTAAGATTTCCACCCCATGAGGAGCTTAGCCTTATTACCATAACATGTGATATATGTGGAAGCATATTTTCCAACTGCACCTGTGTGAACTTATACTCACCTCTACACGTGATGATGAAGCTTCTCTTTTAAATATTCATTCCCTATCTGAAATAAAATGCCCCTGTTTTCCTTGCTCAGAGAGCCACAGCTTTGGAAATAATTCCCCAGGGGCTCCCTATTTGCTGCAAATAAATCTTACTTTGTGTGACAACTACTTCTGGTGAAGGTTTTGATTTCAGTTCACCAAGAAGTGGACCCACTTTGGTTCAGTAACAACACTTTGGCTATTGTTAATAATGCTGCTATTAACATGGAGTACAGACATGTCTTCGAGATAATGATTTCATTTCCTTTGGATACATACCCAGAAGTGACATTGCTGGATCATATGGTAGTTATATTTTTAATTTTTTGAGAAACTTCTATACTGTTTTCCATAGTGGCTGTACCAATTTACATTCCCACTAACAGTGCAGAGGGTTCCCTCTTCTTTACATCTTCACCAGCATTTGTTACCCCTTGTGTTTTTGACGATAGCCATCCTAGGACTGGGAGACTGGCAATTTTGCCTGCTCCCTCTGTGCTGAGCTCTATGGGGATAACCATTTTAGAATTGCTTCTTTGTTGGCTACACTCCTGTGGGACTTGCTCCTTTGGCTGTCAGAGCCAGGAGGTCCAGTGATTCGTCCTTTGGGCTTCAGCCGTAAGAGCTGGGGTGCAGATGTGTGTACAAGCTCTTCCCAGGTAGACACTGGTGACTTGGAGAAGGTTGGAGGAGAAGGTGAGAGAGATGTCCATCAGCATTGCTTATATCTAGGAAGGGTCACAGCCAGCTTCTAGTGCCTGCTAAATTAGAGGACTGACTCTCAGGCAGCAATTTTCAAAGTATGCAGGTAAACTGAGTCCAGAGAAAGACCAGGAGATGGGTGATTTTTCCTGTTCACTCTGCACTGAGCCTGGGGGGATAGCTGTGGCAAGTTCTCATGCACTCATTAAGGACTGCTTCTTTGTTTGCTATAGTCTTATGGGTCTCGTGGACACAAGCCCTGTTGGCTTTCAGAGCTAAGTGTTTTGGGAACCCCTCCCTCCAGTGAGAGTCTTAAAAGTTGGGGCTAGATGTGGGGTCCAAACCCTTTGCTACTCAGGAAGAAGTTAGTAGTGGGAGGTTCCCTCTGGATTGTATGGTGCTCTGCCTGGGTTGGGGTTTATGAAGAGAGTGTGTCTCAGCTTTTCCTGCCCATTTCCATGTGGGTATTTTTCATTTGTTTGATGAGCAGGAATAGCTGAGCCAGTTTCTGGATCTCCTTCAGAGGGAACTGCTTCATGTGTAGCTGTACATTCAGTGGTCTGTGGAAGGAGGGCAGCTCAGGAGCCTCTTATATTGCCATCTTGGTCAATTCTTCTGATGTACTTTTGTTGTCAATTTATTTTTATATACCTATAATTTTTGATTTTCAAAGAATGCCATGTAAATTTGTTAGTGCCATCAAGTCGATCCTGACTCCTAGTGACCTTGTGTACAACAGAGTAGAACCCTGTCTGCTCTTTTGCGCCATCCTCTCACCTTCCGGTACTCTGTTAGACAATGCTCTGCTGCTATTTTTAGGGTTTTCATGGTCAATTTTTTCAAAAGTGAGTGGGCCAGTCCTTCTTCCTAATCTGTTTTAGTCTGGAAGCTCCACCAAAATCTGTCTATCGTGGGTGACCCTGCAGGTCTTTGAAATACCGATGGCATAGCTTTCGGCCTCCCAGCAACACACAGCCGCCACAGTATGACAATCGACAGGTGGTGTGGTTCTCTGACTGGGAAACAAACCTAGGCTATGGCAGTGAGAGTACTGAATCTAAACACTAGACCACCAAGGCTGGCTTGTCATATACACAGAATTATACAAAATGTAACCTTTTGAGTCTGAATTCCTTCACTAGGCAAAATACCTGTACAATTTGTCTATGTTATTGTGTGAATCAATAGCTCTTCCCTTTTTATTGCTGAGTAGTTTTCCATTTTATAGATGAACCATAGACTGTTTTTCCATTCACCTGTTGAAGGATATCTTGTTTCCAATTTTTCAAGATTATGAATTATAGAGCTTCTATAAACATTTATACATGGTTCTTTGTATAAATGTAATTAACTTTAAACTTTATGGATATAAGTAACAGAAGGAACAATTTACCCATTTAAAGTGTACAATTCAATAGTATTCAACATATTCACAGATATGTGCAACCATCACTGCAATTTAGAATATTTTCATCTTGGCGTTCATTGGGCTTCCTGGATATGTAGATTATTATTTTTCAATAAATTTGGGCTGTGTTCCACCATTATTCCTTTGAATATTTTCCTGCTCCTTAGTCTCTCTGCTCTCACCTTTCCTTTCCTTTACACATATTTTGTTGTGCTTAATAATGTCCCATACTTCCCTGAGACTGTTCATGTTTTTCTCATTCTTTCTTCTCTCTGTTCTTTGGATTGCATAGTCTCTATCAATCCATCTCCAAGTTCCCTAATTCTTTCTTTTGCCAATCAAATCTACTATTAGGTGCCTCCAGTGAATTTATTTCAATTATTAATCTTTCAATTCCAGAATTTCCATTTGGTTCATCTTTATTTTTTCTATTTTCTAGTTCTATTTTATTTTTTTCCCATATTCTCTATTTGATTTGATATTATCATCATATCTTCTTTACTTCTTTAATCATGTTTTCCTTTAGTTATTGGGCATATTTATAATGGCTACTTTGAAGTCTCTTTTAGTTAAATCCAACATCTAGTTACTCTCACAGGCAGTTTCTGTTGCCTGCCCTATTTCCAGTAGATAGCTTATACTTTCCTGGTTCTTTGCACATCTCATAAATTTTTTGTTGGAAACTGCCCATTTTAGATAATATATTGTAGCAACTCGAAGTACGGTTTCCTACCTCTGGGGCTTGTTATTATTATATTCTTGTTATGGCTATTGTTATTTAGTGATTGGCTGGATTATTTTAGTGAAGACTATTTCTGACCCACCTCTCCCACACACCCCCAAACAGTGTTAAACCTCTGATGGTTCTTCTCCTGGGGAACAGTCTTGGGTCCGAGCACAGCCACCCTGCGACAAAAGTGGTTTTGGCAGGACCCTGTTTGACTGTCTCTTTCCCTGACCACACCCAGCTGTTAAACTCCACTAATTGCTTGCTTACTGCTCTATTGTTTTCAACAATGCCCTGGGCATAAATTGCTCCACAAACTAAACTGACCAAATTTAGGATCCTTTGCAGGGATAGTTTCTGAGGCCAGTGGTTGAGATTTGTTCTAACCCCAGGCTGTCTCAGGCAAACTAACAAGCCTAAAAACTTAACTCATATCTGCAAAGAATCTGCCAGTATCTTCCCAGTTGCCATTTGCCACAACCTCCACTGTTTTTCAGAGCATCTTTAGGCTTGAACTTCTTTACATTATGTTGTAAATGAAGTCAGTTCCTTTGAGACAGGTTAGGGGCTGTCTGTTTCAAAGTCTGCTCTCCCGCTAGGTAAAATCTCTGGGCCATAGCTCTGGAGCTATATGTTGAGACAATGGCTTGCATCTCTGAGTGACATCCCCACTTTGGAAGCTGGGTGCTGGGTGCCGAGGGGGCAGTAGCCTCAGATCTTCTTGACTTGCCTCTTCCAGTATGGAAGAACCATCTTACAAGCTCCACTTTATGAGGCAGGGCAAGAGTAGTCAGGCCCCACTATTCACAGTAATGCCATGATACGGTAAAGCCTTCATCCTGTGAGTAGGATCTGGGTGGAAGAGGGAGCCCCTGCCTCTCAGTTGCAATCTCCTGGAACTTATCTTAACAACTGGTAGCTGGGGGTAGGATGAGAAAGGCTGATGTTCTGCCCATCCTGGGAATAAAGCCTTCTGATTGGGAGCTGGGGGAAGAGGGAGCCCTGTGTTCTTGGCTGCGCCAGTCTGGAGAGTGGTTTCTGTTATGTTGAGTTGGGATGTGGGAGGGAGGGAGTGAATGTTGGTTCAAATACCACAAAATTTTCCTATTACTGGATTTTAGTATAGTTTTTTGAATAAGTATTTCTTAATTAGCTGCACTTCCTTTGGACCATTTCCAGAGATTTTAAATGGTTATTCTTTTTAAATAATTTTCACCAGTTTTACTGAAGACTGGGTGTGTGGAACTCCTCATGCTGGCATATGTGAAAATTCGTATCATCTTAAATTTTAATTCAATTGTGTAAATACCTAGCAGTGGGATTATTAAAGCACCACAATCTTGAGATAAGAGTTATTGAGTACTTTTTCATGTGCTTAATAAGAGGATATGTGAATGGCAAATAAGTATATAAAAAGATCTTCAACATCATTATCCTCAAGGGAAATATAAATTGAAACCACAATCCTATAGTACCACACACCTATTAGAATAGCTAATATACAACAAGATGACAATACCAAATGCCAGTGAGGATCTGAAACAACTGAAACTCTAATCCATAGTTTCTAGGCATGCAGAAGAGTACACACTACTCTGGAAAAGTCTGGCAATTTCTTAAAAAGTTTAGCACACACTCACCATATGACCCAGTAATTCTCAGTATTCTCAGTATTGACTCTAGAGAAATTTAAAACAAAACAAAAAAAATTATGTTCACTCAAAACCCTGTACATGAATGATTATTGTAGCTTTATTGATAATTGTTGAAATTGGAATAATCCAAATGTCTCTTAAAAACTGAATAAACAAATCCATAAAAAGGAGCATCAGCATTAAAAAGGAACAGATTCTTAATACCCACAATAATATGGATGACCCTTAAAGGCATTAAACCAAGTAAAAGAAGCTCATTTCAAAAGGTTACATACTATATAATTTCATTTATGATATTTTTGAAAAGACCAAACTATGTGACAGAGAACAGATCAGTGATTGCCAGCAATTCGAGGTTGATGAATAAATGAAAAGCAATAGGATATATTGGAGGATATGAGGAGCTATTTGGTTTAAAACTAATTCAGCCTGACCTTGTTTTTCCAGAAAGGCCTGATGTGGCCTGTTGAGCATGCATTATACGTCTGCTTTAAACATTTACAATGCCCCAAAGACAAGAATGATGCCGTTAAAGATAAGGATGTAACTTCCCCCCATATCAGCATTTCTTTGAGGATAAGCATCTCTTCCTAGAGACTAAGGATTAATTACCGACCTGATGAGTTCACCTTGTGACCACTGACCTGCTGTGCCAGCAAAGCAATCTCATGACTGTTGTAAAAGAGATATTCCTGTCATATGTGATGTATGATCTTTGTTCTAAGATGGTACATAACCACTCTGTACACCCCACTTCTTTGGTGTGCTTCCTTCCTTGGAGAAGGAAG
The DNA here is from genome assembly GCF_020826845.1 of Diceros bicornis minor. Classification (NCBI taxonomy): domain Eukaryota; kingdom Metazoa; phylum Chordata; class Mammalia; order Perissodactyla; family Rhinocerotidae; genus Diceros; species Diceros bicornis. The sequence goes on along the minus strand of NC_080754.1, from coordinate 13,056,308 downwards.
CCCCTATAACTATAGTCCTCAGACCTGGTTCATGTAATAAGTTCACCCCAATTTTGGTTTATAGATTGATTGTGGATTATTTGCATCGACAGGGTGAAGGAGGGTATAACTATAAAGACATGGCAGATGAAAATTTGGGGGATACTGAAATTGTTCTTTAACCTGAGTTTGGTAGTAGTTACATAAATCAAAACAAGTTATAGTCACAAAACTGTCACTAATCAAAAAAAAAGTAAACTTTATGTTAATTTATAAAATAATTTTTTTAAGTGAGGGGAAATCTAAACATAAACCTGTTCTTAGTGAAAGTAGTTAGAACCAAAATTATATATTTCAACCCAAGAAATCTCATACTTTGCCTGAGTCCTTCAGGGAAAGAACACTACAGTCACAGTAACATCCTAAGCTAATGCCTTATAAATTTTTGAACATAACGATCCATGTTGATAATAATTTTCATTTTTATTGCGATATCACAGAACAAGATATATGTCAAAACAGAAATCCTCCATTTGTTGGTTAAGTAAAGGTCGTGTCTGATTAACAATCATTGATTTTATTTATTTTTGTGGAATACATCATCTGGATGAGCAAGCTTGATTTTCTACATCTGTTTAAAATATATGTTTCTTAAAATTTTTTCTTGAGTGCCTTGAATTTAGTGTCATTTATACAGAGAATCTTGTTCTGTGGACATGGTGCTTTAAAAATTCATTGAGAAATATTAGATATAAATTAGATAAATTTACCTAGAAATTCATCATGGGAGTAGTGGTGGGGAGAAAAACTCATTCTGAAATATTGTTGCTATGGTACAGAGGGAGGCTTTAAAAGTTTAAAATTGCAGTATTCAATTCAGATAAAGCAGTCATTCTAAAGACTTTTTAGTAATCAGGCAGCAGCTGCAATGGCAGGATTTAACATTTATAGTGGAAATTTGAAATATTAATTGTCAAGCTGCAAAATGTTGATTTTTCTCAAATGAACAAGAAAAAATAGTGTAATATTTGATATTCAACAACCATTTTAATTAGAAAAAGAGAAACAAAAAACAAACAAACCTGTGATTAAGATATTCTTGTTCTTAAAACCATAGTGTCTTAGGGCACAAAAGTCTCTTAGAGGTCACATAATGCTAATTATTGATTAATGCTTGAGTCTCCTCCATAACATCCTTGAAATTCTGCAATTGCAACACCTAGCGAGATAGTTTATAGAAGTAACTGACTAAATTTATCTAAGTTAAATTTGACTGAGGAGTGATATCCATCTTTGATATTATGTAATATTTTAGTTCTATATCTTGTATACTACTCTGGTTTCAAAATTATAATTGATACAGTAGAAATAATTTTGAATTATAAGTGAATAGAATGACTTGGTTTTATCCTTGGCTTTAATATTTATATAGTGAATGAAATTCTATAAAAGTTTTGAGCTCTCTGAGCTCATTTTTTATCATCTATAAAATAAAAGTCCTAACATCTTATTCAACTAACTTCATCAGATGAGTTTCAAGTAATATAGCAAGTGAAATCAATTTATAAAACTGTGGAGAAAGATTATATTATTTTCTTTTGAGTACATATAGAATATTTATAAAAATTGACCATGTCTTAGACCACAAAAAAAAGAGTCAATAAATTCCCAAATTCAATAGTATAGAGATTTTTTAACAAAATGCCATAAAATAAGTAACATTCAAATAGTTAAAATAAGTGACATAAGCCCATAATCCTTAAGATAAAAAGCAAGTCATATGGACATTAAAAATTATGGAACTTAGGGGCTGGCCCGGTGGTGTAATGGTTAAGTTCACGCATTCTGCTTCAGCGGCCCAGGGTTAGCAGGTTTGGATCCCAGGCACGCACCGACACACCACTTGTCAAGCCATGCTGTGGCAGGTGTCCCATGTACAAAGTAGAGGAAGATGGGCACGGATATTAGCCCAGGGCCAGTGTTCCTCAGCAATGAGGAGGATTGGCAACAGATGTTAGCTTAGGGCTAATCTTTATCAATAAGAATAAAATAAAATAATAAAAAAAATAAATAAAAAATATGGAACTGAAACCCTAAATAATGCAAGCATTGCATGTCAAAATTTGTAGTAAAACAGCTAAAGTAGTACTTAGAGAGAACTTTACTAAAATACATTTACTAGAAAATAAGAAAAATTAAAACCTGGGAGGGTAGCAATCTAATAAATATAAATAAAAAATAAGAAAATAAATAATATAGATGAGGGCAGAAATCAACGAAATAGAGAAAAATAATAACAAAACCAATATTAACATCACCAAAAATTGGTTTCTTGAAAATATAAATAACATGGACAAATCTTTGGCAAAAATATCATGAAAAGGCCGGTCTGGTGGCGCAAGCAGTTAAGTGCGCAGGCTCCGCTGAAGCGGCCCGGGTTCGCCTGTTTGGATCCCAGGCGCGCACCGACGCACTGCTTGTTAAGCCATGTTGTGGCGGTGTCCCATATAAAGCCGAGGAAGATGGGCATGGATGTTAGCCCAGGGCCAGTCTTCCTCATCAAAAAAGAGGAGGATTGGCAGATGTTAGCTCAGGGCCGATCTTCCTCACACACACACACACACACATACACACACGAAAAAAGATCACAAAAGAAAAAAAAGCCAATAAACAAAATATAGAGTAAACAGGAGAAATGGCTGCAGAAAACATCAGGATTGAAAAAGTAATAAAAGAGAGTTTTGCTTCTCCTTAGAAAGTGGAAAGCCGCAACAGAACACCGTTCTCACCTAACAGTAATAAGTCAAATAATTTACAAAATATTACTTTTTTATTTGTGCCAAAATAAAGTTGCAAGGAAACTGAATTCCAAAAATTACAAGTCCCTCTGGGGAGAGATGAGACCAATGGACTGTTTCACATTTGGGAGCACATAAGAAGAAAAAGTGGCAACCATAAAAGTGGATAAGAAGAAAATAATTAAATTTTTAACAAATTCTTAAAGGCTACATGTGCCAGCATTTCAGCTGAGAATACCTGAGAGCCCAGACGCAAGGTGAGTCTGTCCTGGCTCTTTTCACAGGCCTCCCAGGTACTTATGAGAAAGATCAGGGGCAGAGTAGGAGCTTGGCAGCACAGGCCTTCAAGAGGTCATCAGTGACTGTTGAGGGAAAGGAACAAAGCCTCCCATGCTTCCGGGATCCTTCTCTCCTACAAAGAATAGAACTTAAGCCTCTGAAACAAGGGCAACAAACTCTCTCACCCACAGGGTTCGGCCTAAGATCCGCTGTTCATGCAGCAGAGGTATCAGCAAAACCCATCTAATGGACTAGATAGACAAAATGCAGGAAAGTGGAGAATTTCAGTAGAGAGAGGGAAAGCGTGTGAAAGCCAAATGGAAACGCTAGAAACAAACAAGGTGGAGGAATGATGCATTCCATTCCAGAGCTCAGGAAATATTTGAAAAAATAAGAGCAAATTTTCCAAAAAGAATGAAAGGCAATTGAATTAGTTTTCTTGGGCTGTTGTAATAAATTACCACAAATTTGGTGGCTTTTTGTTTTTACAGAAATTTATTCTCTCACAGTTCTAGAGAGCAGAAGTCTGAAATCAAGGTGCTTCCTGGACCACACTCCCTCCACAGCTCTAGGGAAGAATGCTTCCTTGCCTCTTCCTATTTCTAGTGGCTCCAGGTTCTCCTTGGCTTGTGGCTGCATGACTCAAAGCTCTGTCTCCATCTTCACATGGCCTATTCTCTGTGTTCCTGTTCTGCTTGTCTGTTATAGGGACACTTACCATTGGATTGAAGGTCCACTGGATAATCCAGGATGATCCTATCTTGAGATCTTTTACTTAATTACATTTGCAGAGACTTCCAAACATGGTGGCATTCAAAGGTCCCAAGGATTAGAGGATGGATGTATCTTTCGGAGGGCCACCATTTAACACATTACAAAAACTAATCACAGATACAGGAAGCTCAGTGGAATAAAAATCAAAGAAAAATACACCTATGTACATGATAGCCAAACTTCTGAAAATCAAAGATAGACTCCTAAAGCAACCAGGAGGATGGAGGAGAAAGCATTACATATAGAGGGACAGACATAAGAATGACAGCAGACTTCTAATCAGAAATTATGCAAGACAGAAGATAATACAATGATATATGGAGATCATCAAAATGAAGATAAAATAAGGCCTTTTCAGTCAAAAACTGACATAATTCCCTGCTGGAACATGAGAAAAGTTAAAGAAGTTCTTCAAACAGAAAAATATGGTACCAGACAGAAATGGCAAATTTGTGGGCAAATGTAAAAGGCATTTTTTAAATTTTAATTTCTTAATAATTGAGTGTCTAATATAAATATAGAAACATTGTATTATGTGGTTTATAACATATGTAGAACTAAAGTGTATAATAACACAATTTAAAATACAAGGTAAGGTTAATATATATTCATACTATATATGTGAACTGACATTATATGATTAGAAGGTAGATGATGACAAGTTAGAGGTGTATTATAAAGCTTAGCAACCAATAAAAAATTAAAATAATTAAAACTAATAAGCCAATAGTAGATATAAAATGATAATAAAAATTCAAGTAATTTTTTAAAAGTCAGAAATAGAAAAAAAAAAAAGAACAAAGAATGGATGGCCCATTAGAAAACAAAAAGTAAGATGGTAACTTTAAACCCAACTATATCATAACTGCATTAAATGTCCTAAATAGCCAATTAAAAGACAGAGATTGTTAGTCTATATAACAAATAAAGACTCAACTGTGTACTTGTAAAAGAAACACACTTTAAATTTTTATTTATTTATCTTTTTTCCCCAAAGCCCCAGTAGATAGTTGTATGTCATAGCTGCACATCCTTCTAGCTGTTGTATGTGGGACACGGCCTCAACATGGCGGGAGAAGTGGTGCATTGGTATGCGCCCAGGATCCGAACCCGGGCCGCCAGCAGCGGAACGCGCGCACTTAACCGCTAAGCCACAGGGCTGGCCCAAGAAACACACTTTAAATGTAAAGACAAAGGTTAAAAGTAAAAGAATAAAAACTATATACAATGCAAATACTGATCAAAAGAGATCTGGAGAAGCCATATTAATATATGACAAAGTAGACTTCAGAACAAGATTTAATACTAGAGGTAAATAAAATACAGATATATAGATATAAATACAGATATAGATACACATACACACACGACAATTTATTTAAGAAGTTATAACAATCCTAAATGTATATCCAGCTAGTGACAGAGCTTTAATAAACGAAGAAAAAAACTGATAAAATTGAAAGGAGAAATAGACTAATTCACATTTATTGTTGGGGTGTTCATCAGTCAGAAACTGATACCTCTCATAAACTGAAAGAACAGCGGAATAAAAAATTAGTAAGAAGATAGTTGGGGCCAGCCTGGTGGCGTAGCAGTTAAGTTTGCGTGCTCCGCTTTGGTGGCCCAGGGTTCGCACATTCAGATCCCGGGTGCAGACTGACATATCACCTGTCAAGCCATGTTGTGGTCGTGTCCCATATAAAGTAGAGGAAGATGGGCACGGATGTTAGCCCAGGGCCAATCTTTCTTAGCAAAAAGAGGATTGGCATTGGATGTTAGCTCAGGACTAATCTTCCTCACACACACAAAAAAAAATTAGTAAGAATATAGTAGATTTGAACAACACCATCAACATAATTGACCTAACTGACATTTACAGAATACTACAACCAGCACTAGCAAATACACATTCTTCTCAAGTATACATAGAACATATATCAAAGATAGGTCATAATCTGAACCATAAATGAAATCTCAACAAATTCAAAGGTTGAAATCAAGCAGAATGTTCTCTGATCATAATAGAATTAAACTAGAAATCAATAACATAAAGATATATTTAAAAATTTTAAATATATGCAAATTAAACAACATACTTCTAAATAATCCATTCATCAAATAAAAAAATCACAAGGGAAATTAGAAAGTACTTTGAAAACAAAACATATGAAAATTTGTGAGATGCAGTTATTATTGGAAAATTTATAGCATTATATGCTTATATTAGGAAAAAAAAGATCCTAAATCAGTGATCTAATTTTATACCATGAAAAATTTTAAAAGAGCAAATTAAAACTCAAAGCCAGCAGAACAAAGTTAAAAAAAAAAAAAAAATGAGTAGAAATCAATGACATTTAAAATAGAAAAATCAGTGAAACTAGGAAAAGATCAATAAAATTAATAAACTCCTAGTCATACTTGTCAAGAAAAAAGGGAAGAAACACAAATTACCAGCATTAAGCATAAAAGAGGGAATATCACCATAGATCTGACAGTAAAAGAACAATAAGGGAATATTGTAAACAAATATACCAAAAAATTTGATAAAACAGATGAAAATAAATTCTTCAAAAGAACCAACTGATAAAATTCATTAAAGAAGAAATAAATATTCTGATTAATATTACTATACCTTTTAAAGAAATTGAATTCAAAGTTAATAACCTCACACGAAGTTTAAAACTCAGGCCCAGATTGCACTACTTGTGAATTCTACAAAATATTCAAGGAAGAATCAGTACAATTTCCACCCTAATACTATCAGAAAATAGAAAAGAGGAATTATTTTCCAACTCATTTTTTGAGCTCAGCATTACCCTGAAACAAAAGGCAGCTGCACAGACATTATACGAAGAAGAAAAAAAACTACAGACCAATATTTCTAATGAACTTAGAAGCAAAGGTGCTTAATACAACATTAATAACTATTCCACATTATACTGGTGGTCCCTAGTCTATGGAGTAAGGCGAGAGAAGAAGCTATGAAAACATAAAAATTGGGAATTAAAAGGTAAAAATCTCTTTATTTGCCAAATAATTATGACATATGATGAACGATAAATATAATCATCTATGTAGAAAATCCCAAGAAACCTACTAAGGCCAAAAGATATAAGGTGATATAAAAAATCAATGTTTGTATATATTAGCACTGAAAAATTGTGAATTAAAATTTTAGATAAAGAAATTCCCAGGAAATTGAAGGGGTCCTATGGAATAGCAACAGCTCTTCCTTTCTCGGGAAGATCTCACATGTGCTCTCCCCTCCCAAGAATTTTCTATGTTCTCAAAGTGAGTGAAAAGCCGTAGAGCTAGCACTTCTTAAAAAACTAATAAATTATCATATGGAGATCAGTTTCACAATCAACTTGTTATCTGATATACCACATATCCTGTGGATCCTCAGAGTGGAAGATAAGGAAGGTGCCCATTTTTACATTCTGTTACATAAATTTCCAATGAAATGAGTTTCCCAATAAATTGGTGGTGAAAATAACCTATACTGGTTGAATCACTTGATTTCCTAATTTTGGGTAATAGATCATACGAAACATAGATTCCTTTGCACTTGACAATCCTGACAGGAACTCTTCTCCTGCAGATACTCTCAAGCCTCTCTGCCTCGCTTCCTGCACGTCTCACATCTAATATCACCTTCTCTGAGAGGTCTATCTTGGCCACCATATCTAAAGTAACATTCCCTTACTCTTTTCTAATCTATCACAGCCTTCTATTTTATTTTTACTTTTAAAATACTCATTACTATCTGTAGTAACACACACACACAGATCTATAATCTTTATTATCTGCCTCTCCCACTAAATAAAAATTTCTTGAGAGCAGAGTTAGACTTTCTTTGTTCACAGCTATGTACCTAGCATCTAGAACATAGTGTATATTTGAAGCTCAGTAAATCTTTGCTGAATGAATGAATGAATTAATAATATTTGTCAGTCTCTGAAATTTGCTTGTCCAGTTATTTACAAGTATTGTCTGTTACTTTTGTAGAATGTAAGCTCTTGAGAACAATAACCACGTGTATCTTCTTTACTGCTGTATCCCCAGATCTTGTAACAGTTCATAGCACATAAGAAGCACTTAATTATTGTTCTAAAATTCTAGAATGTATCTGTGAATCCATGTTTAGGTAATGAATTTCACTTTTTAAAATGTTCTAAATTCCAATAAATAATTAAGACGTTTTTATAATCTTTATGAGGCTCTAGTAGTGTTCTTCAAGTAGTCAGTTAACTTCATAAATGGTTCTTCTTGCTGTAGGTGATAACATGTGACTTGAATCATAAAACATGTTTATAGCTAGCATTTGTGTCACAGGATACTGTAATTAATTAACTAAATTGACTCGATTCAGATTACACTTGTTTCTAATTCCCAAGGGATTAAGAAAATAACATTTAAAACTAAAATGTCCTGTACCTCATTTTAGGTGATGAGTGACTGTATTAAGGTAAGTAATAAATTATTTCTGTCTTAAATTTTTCCTCCATCATTTCTTAAGATGAAATAGTATAGAGAAACTTAGCTAGTGAATTAAATACAAACATTTCCACCGGTGATGTGATGAACATTTGCATGATGCGGAAGTGGCAATAAGTAAGTGTTGACAAACATTCAGTGACCAATGAAGAAGAATTGAGGATACCTCAGGAGACAAGAGAAATAAAAAGCCAATGCTTCCACAGAGCTCATGGGCACCCTGTGAATAAATAGCAAATGAGCCATGGGCTAGACAGGTGATATTGTATATAATTTGTAACGCTGAAGTTCAAGAAAGTGGAAACCAAAAAGCAGCAATATTGACTAGATTGGCCATGTAAATATGCTCAAAGGCAAAAGAGAAATAATCATAATTTGGCACACAAGAGAGTGACATCTTTCTGAAACAGCAAGCTATTTCTTGAGGACAATATTTCTCTACTGAGATCCATAACCCTGAAGAGAAACATCCATGGGTTTGTTAACAACAGCTTATGGACAAGAGGGGAGAGGTGTTACTTAGAACTTCCACCTAGAACTGGTTGAAGGTGGTGAAATTCTATGATTGTGATAGTCCTATATCTTACTAATTTTCAAAGAATGAACAATTTTATTATTAGAAAATGTGTGTTGAAAAGTTGGGTAAAACAGCTTCTAAAGCCCAATCATGTTGAACATTGTCAGCTTCACCGAAGCACATTTGCTGTAGCTCTCAGTGAGTTTTGTGTTTCTTTCCTCTTAATGTTATTCTAATTTTTCTAGGGCTTCAGGAAGAGTGTTAAACTACTAGGAGGCTGGTATATTATACAATTCTATTTCTTCAGAAAATATCAAAGATAGTCATGTCAGTGTGGTGCCTTGAGAAAAGGAGAGACTCTTATGTACTTTCTACTATAATCCTGAGCCCGTTCTATTCTGCGCCTCAAGGTCTGTGGCTTTTAAAATTGATAGTTCCCTTAAAGGGTGGACTGGTTAAGATATTTTAGTCAATCTCCGTTCTTGGATTCCTAAAATATATTTTTCCATGAAAGCCAGGTACATTCACATCTGTCATATTTATCTCTGTATCTACATGAGAAAGGGCTTGTACTAGCTATGTGTTCTTTAGTAAGAGTTCCGACTTAATGCCATCTTATTTTCTTACACTTTTCCACCTCATCTTTTCATATTTTGGAGCAATTTTTTTTTTACTAGCATGGTTACTGATAATTAAAATTCTATAACCATTTTCCTTTCTTCCTCCCTGTTAACCTAGGGATAGGAGCAAAAAAGTATGATTGATCTTTCCATCAGCATTCTAAGTACCCAAGTTTTAAATTATGTTGTCCTCATCTCTTTTTAAGAGTTAGAAAAGAAAAGAATGTTAAAAAGGTAGCTGGTTAAGCCTCTGATCATCTCATTGTAACTATTTTTCTATATTTGTGTGCCTCTTAGATAACGTTTGGATTAAAAATCTCTTGCCAAAAAAATGATATATTTCATCATCTCTTTGAGCAATAATCTACAGGGTCTACTCATTAGTAATATTTCAGTGAACTTCCCTGAAAGTATTTCCTCCTTGTTTTGTATCTATTTTTCTTCTTTTGCTGATATGACTAAATCAACCCATCACTTGTGCTAGAGAAGACCTTGAATTAGTGGCAGTCATTATTGAAGAGAGCATTTCTGCTGAGGCTTTATTTTCACATGGTTTGGGAACAATTGTCCTTTGTGATAACATCCAGGCTATTAATTGCTTTTGAGTTCAATGTGTAAAAATCCACAATGGCAACAGCTCAGACCTTGGCTTTAAGTCTTTGGGAATCCTTCACCTATTCATGTTGTTCTCTAGATTCTCTACAGGTCACATGTACAAAGTTAATCCACGTTGTGTGTGAGACAATTGAAACCAAGGTTTCTGTGCTTCTGAGTAAATGACTCATGGCTGCAAAAAGCAAGCCCTATTACCACTCGACAGAGTTCTAAAAGATAGCATTTCATCCATTGAGATTGTAGTGCTTCCATCAAGGGAGGGATGCTATAGGTTGTGAACATCTGCTGAGGAGCTATTGAAATAGACTATCTATAAGATCAATTTTCTAAGACATGCATGGATAGTACTTCATGTGGTTTGTTTGAAAATTTTCTTCTTTCTCTTTCCATTTTCCCCTATTTCATTTGGGGTGTGTGTGTGTGTGTGTGTGTGATTTTGTGTGTTTTTTTGTCTTTTCTTTTGCTGAAGTTAAATATTAGGACTATTCCTGGGTTTTAAGTATCATCCAATTTTCTTTTTCCTTCTTTCACAGTTTCTCTTTTACTAAGGCTGAGTATTGATCCACTAGGTTTGTCCCTCCTCATAATTACATCCCTGTAGTTCTTTAACTTTTTAATGTCTTTCCTTCTTCACAACTGAGATAGTAAGATGCCTCATTTTTTTCTTTTCTAAGAAGCTAATGTATCATTATCCCTGTAGGTTAAACTGATCAATTTCTCTGCCTGAAGCTGTGTTTGGATATTCTCATCTTCTATACTAGTTTCACTCCTTCTATTTATTGCTTGAAGCCTGGGGGAAAGAAAGTTCCAAGCAAAATAACAGTTAAGGCAGATGGATTTCTCATTCAATAATCTTGGTGGCTAAAATACTTCTTCCAGCTTTTATCTTTTTTCTTAGTCTCTGACTCCTTGCCCCAAGCAGCAAAAGGGTACAAACATTCAAAACCAAGTTAAGGAACTGTCAATGAAAATCAGAGAATAGCTGTTTAGAATATTTTCCTCATGCAAGTGTCAATAAATATGCAAATTGGAATTATAATGATGGAAATATAATGGAATTGGAAATATAATGATGGTGTTAATAACAGAGAAACTGATAAAGAACAAGAGTGGAAACAGGCAACAGGAGGAATCCAATTGCCAATGTGACTCTTATCTGAAATTCTGTGATATCATCAACAAATAATTGTTGAGTGGTGTTTGGAGAACAGTAGGCTGAGCACTTCGAAACAGGAAGAACAGAAAGAAATTTTATCGATTGCCTATTTTGTGTTCATCTATTTTATGAGAGTGTATTCTCAATAATGCTTGAAGTGCTAAAGCATCTTTCAAAATAATGTAACTGAGGTTCAGAAATGTAAAATGTCTTATCCATGTTTACACAACTAGCAAAATGCAGACTTAGTGTTTGCAACCACTTCAATCTGATGCCCAAGCCCATGCCTTTCCCATACAAAACTTTACCCCTTACTAAAAGTTAATCAAAAGACTAACGCTCCAAACCACAGGGGAGTTTAGTAAAAGAACAAATTAATGAACCGTTAATCTACATATATGCAACATGGAATATTTGACCAACACACTACATATAGTACTGAAGATCTCAAGACATATTTCTAGGTGTTCTGATTTAGAAAGATGTCTTCTAATTGAGGGGTACAAAATATAGTGATACCTGAAAACCACTGAGTTGGTATAAAATAAATTAAAGATTGCAGGTCAGAATGAAACCTAAATGGGAGCTTTTGTAAAGTCTAGGTGGCAAAAATGACTGTTTTCCTCCTTTGGTAGTATTATGAATATTTAATCTAACTATTTCTAAGCCTTCTCAAAGTTTAAACTGATTCTCCAAACCATTTTCAGAGTGGAGACTTGGACACAAGTGTGAAACATTTATTTACATTCACAACTCCTAAGGGTAAGAACTGTGCTATTTCGATAGTTTCTGTAGCATTAAATACCTCCAAAAGTTGCCAGTAAGAGAATGGTAATAATTAGTGGTCACAACGAAAACTGTCAAAAGGTCTTCCTTCTTCATCAGCTTTTCTTAATTGAAAACATGTGACTAACTATAGACTGAATGGATTTCTTTAGGGGCTGCAACATGACTTTGCATTGTGCTGTCATTTTGGTTGTGTTAGATAGAATTCACACCTATTGTATTTTATCAAAGTTTCACATTTGCAAGAGAACAGGAACTTAAAGTAAAATTATTTAGCACGTTTAAGTCCTGCCTAGTTTGCAAAGCCTTCTGAATTCTGCAGCAAAGTGAACTCAAATTTAAGCCAACATCCACTGCTGTCCCTCCCCTGCAGTTCTGCTAAGACAGAAATTAACAAACCATCTCCCTGTGCTCTTCTGTCCATACTACTGAGAATGGCGTCACATCTAAAACAACAGAAGCATGGAAGTTCGAACTTTTGCAAAAACTCCATGAGTTTGAAAAAGACACAGCTTGGCTAGTGGGTGGATTTATAAAACAATTTTTTTTTTGGTGCGTCATCAGTTTCTTTCTTCCAGGTTCCATTTAGTTATCTATTTCCTCTGTTTTCTTCAGATGTTATTTCTTTGCACTTGTTTCTTGGTTGGATTATGTTTTTAAGTCTCTAATTGGAGAGACCACCTGTGGATAGTGCCTTCTGTCTGCTAACATTGCCACTGAAAATTCCCTTTGTTCTTCTCCCATTCTGGTTTTGTGCAATTTCACCAGCCGCATTTTTTTTTTAAATTTCACACTGACAAAATATAGACTTCTATATAGAAGGAGAATTGTATTTCAGTATACTCAGAAATCTCTATGGGGCTAATAGTGTGCAGTTTTATGTTGTTTAGGGGAAAGGAACTTGCAATCTATTTTTGATTGTAGATAGACATTAACCCATCCTTATTGTTAGCAGTCAAGGCCTCCCGGATTTATTCTTAACTTACAATTGTCTTCACATTAAATCATCCCTTCGCAGGATAGTCCAAGCCACCTTAATCAGTGCACTATTTCTCCTTGCTGTTTTTCTTCCTTCTCTTCTTTTCTCCCTTTTGCCTTAGGATCCTTCATATCTCCAATCATCAGTTCTCCAATTTCCCTCACCAAAGTTCAAGGCCAATCTAGGGCAGACTCTTTAGTGACAGCATTAAAATGTGAATTGTGAATAGAGGAAGGGTGACTTCTCTCACTGTTCCTTTTTCTTCCAACTGAGGGCAGAAATGTTTTCACAGTGTCGTTACCACTCTCCCACCATCCCTCTTTTGTTCTTTACTCCAAAATCTTAGCTATTTGTTTATTTATTCATATTTTATTCTTTGTACCTATTTTATACGCTAGGCACTGTGCTAGATAATAATAGGGATACAGTACTGAGTAAAAAATAAGAGATATTCCTTGTGCCCTTTAAGTATACAGCTTAGCATGGGAAGATGAACATAAATAAAAGAACCACACACATAAATATAATATTGCCCTGTGATAAGTGCTACAAAGAGTATATGATGCTATAAGGGTATATAAATAAGGAAAATGGCTCCAGTTATGGACCTGGCAATTGATCTGAATCTGGAGAAATATTGAGAGTTAGCTGGGCCAGAAGGGAGAAAGAGTATATACTGGGTTGAATAGTGTCCCATCAAAATTCACGTCCACCTGGAACCTTAGAATGCGATCTTATTTGAAAATAGGGTCTCTGTAAATGTAACCAACTTAAGATGAGATCATACTATGATAGGGTAGGCCCTGATCCAATGACTGGTGTTCTTATAATAAGAGGGAAATTCAAACACAAAGACACACACAGAAGGAAGATGATGTGAAAATATATAGGCAGAAAGTCATGTGAAGACAGAGGCAGAGATTGGACAGATGTGTCTACAGGCCAAAGAATGATAAGGACTGCTGACAACCACCAGAAACCAGGGGAAAGGCATGGGGTGGTTTCTCTCTCAGAGATTCCAGAAGGAATTGACCCCATTGACACCTTGATTTCAGACTTCTAACATCCAGAACTGTGAGAGAATATATTTCTGCTGTTTTAAGACACCTAGTTGTGGTACCTTGTTACAACGGCCATAGGAAACTAATACAGGATATTGACGAGTTGATCAAAAAATGTAAAGAGACTGTGGAAAGGCCCTATTGCTGCAGAGACCATGGTGCCTACAGCAGGGAGTTTAACTGGCTGCTGGTTCAACTAGCTGTTCCTATTCCAAGTCCACTCCCATGTTCACTCTGAGACTACATTTCCCACAGGTTGTTCCCAGCGAATGAAAGATCATGGTAGGGCTAAGAATACAGACTCATTTCTGTGAGATGTGAGACTCTTTTCATGGGTGACATCGACTCAAGGACATTCTACCAGCCTGGCTGAAACTTCTCAGAACTGCACCGCAGTCTATGACTCTTTGTATACAAGCTTTCTGTCATCCCCCTCTCCTTCCCAGGTGTCAGACCTGCATCAAAGTTATTAAGGCTCTCCTAGCCTTTCAGGGTCCCTTTCCTTTACCTTTTCAGGTGTTCCTCCAATAAATATTGTGCATATCTCATCCCATCTTGAGGTCTGCTTCTCAGAGGAACTGAATGAACACGAGTGGTGTTAGGAGTGATCCAAGAAGACAGGCAGTAAGATGGGCTTTGGAATTGTCTCATTCACCACCCAGAAGGTAAAAAGGATGCCTCTCTGAGTGGTATATGGGACATCAAATTGATTAAAGGTAACCATTGGAGAGCAATGCCCTTGCAGATATTTGAAAAACATGGTGGAATGATGCTGTAGTTGCCATGAAAATACACCTTGCAGACCTTCAACTACAGGGGACTTAATTGACCAAGAGCTCCAGCTGCTGTGACCTGAAATATATCACATTTAGCCCAAGGTCATGCTTACCACAGGCTGCTCCCAGCCAATGACTGAACACTGCAGGGCATGTAGGGCAGGCCTGCTCTTGGGAGACACAGGACTGCTCTAAGAGGCAATTTTAGCTGGAGGACACTCTGTTGGCCATACTAAGGCTCCCTTAGAATTTGTAGCAGTCTAGGCCACTTTCATCCATCTTTCTTCCCTCTTCCTCCATGCATTGTCATCTCAGAACTCCCTTGCCCTTCCATGATTCCCTCTCCATTTTCTCTCCCAGACACTTTCCTAATAAACCCCCGCACATTTAATTTCATCTTGCTATCTGCTTCTCAGAGGATGTGCACTAACACAAAATCCTGCAAAGAAAATGGAATTGACTGGTTACTGCTAAGTTGTATCGCTTTACAGAGGGATAATACAGCTATAAACAGCTGTTAAAAGCCAAATGCTGGTATTTCTGGGAAGATGGCAGCGTAGGAGGAACTCACCTCCTCCCACAGACACAACAAATCTACAACTACTTGTGGGACAATTACCTCTGTGAGAGACCTAGAAACTGGAAAAAAAGAACCCCCGCAGGGGCCGGCCCTGTGGCACAAGTGGTTAAGTGCGTGTGCTCCACTGCCGCAGCCCGGGGTTCACCGGTTCAGATCCCGGGCATGCACCGACGCACTGCTTGGCAAGCCATGCTGTGGCGGTGTCCCATATAAAGTGGAGGAAGATAGGCATGGATGTTAGCCCAGCACCAGTCATCCTCAGCAAAAATAAGAAAAAGAGGAGGATTGGCAGATGTTAGCACGGGGTTGACCTTCCTCCCCCCCAAAAAAAGAACCCCCACAACAGGGAACAATACTGACAGAGATGGAAGTGACAGAAATACCCCTCTGCTGAGAGAAAAAACTGCTGTGATGCTTCATGGCCAGGTATGAAGCTTTTCTTGGAGGAGTGGGGGATCTGAGCAGGAGAGCTATGCCACAATAAGCAGCCTTTGAATTCAGCACAACCGAGATGAGTGCCATAATACCTGGCTTTGCTGGCTATTAAAACCAGTGGGGAATACTCCCAGAAAAGCTATTGAACATAAGAGAAAGAAAAGCCTGCTCTTAAAGGGCCCACGCACAGATTGATCTGTTCCAGACCAACACAAAACCATCAGGAAGAAAGATGTATAGTCCTTTGGTAAAAGAGACTCACTTGATAAGAACTGAGTACATCTCAGAGAGGCAGGAGGCAGCTGGGCCCACCTCCCCAGGGACTGAGACACTGGCAGCAGACATTATTGTGACCTCGCATAGGTGTGATGACACAGACACTGGTAGACAACGTTGGATTTCTTCTTCTGGCCTATTATCACAGAGGTTTGCCAGCCCACTAGAGCACTGATTTAATCCAGCTCAGCTAGGGCAGGTAGCTTGCCCTAGGGACTGGCTCCACCCACTAGCAAGCCCTTGGGGAACTTGTGGGCCCATGTAGGTGGGGTGTGTGGGATATTTGCAGCAGAGTGACTAGGTCTGCCTCAGTGGGATGGGGCGTGCGTACAGGGCAGGACTGTGTTGGCAGGATGTGTGGGCCCCCAGGCAGTGAGGCCTGTCAGCTGCAGCCAATTTGTGCCCCTGGCCATCTCAAACAGCCACACCCGGGATCTAACCCCCTTCCAACACCTGAAACGATTGTGTGCTGCCACACCTAAGGCCTGCCTCACCCAGCTGCAATCCTAAGAGAGCTGACAAAAGCCTCATAGGCTGGAGGTCTACAGCAATTGTGAGCCCTTGAGCTTAGCAACCAGCCATGCTGGCGGCCTCACTCACTTAACAGCAAAACAGCAGCAGGTGTGTGCCATTTGACTTTGCAGCCAGCCATGCTGGAGCTCGTCCTTCCCAATGAAGGGATTAAAGTGACCACAGCAGCCACGTGCTGCTGAGCCTTACAACCAGCCAGCTTGAGGGTCAGCCTAGCCTACCCATGTGCCCACAGCAAAAGCAACCCTGCCACAACAGAAGGGCACATGTAGCCCACACAGGAGACACTCTTGGAACATTTGAAACTGGTGACAAGAGGGAAGCACCTTGCTGGGCTCCATAAGACATCTTTTACACAAGGCCACATCTCCAAGTTTGGAAGATGTAGCTGATCTACTTAATACATAGATACAAGCACAGAGAAGTAGACAAAATGAGGAGACAAAGGAACATGTTCAAAATAAGGGAATAAGACAAATCCTCAGAAAAAGAACTAAATGAAACAGAGGCAAGCAATCTACCTGATAAAGACTACAAACTAATAGTTATAATGGTGCTCACTGATCTTGGAAGACGAATAGATGAACACATGAGAACTTCAACAAAGAATTGGAAAATATAAAAAAGAATCAATCAGAACTGAAGAATACAATAACAAGGGGGCCAACCCAGTGGTACAAGCAGTTAAGTGCACGAGCTCTGCTGTGGCGGCCTGGGGTTTGCCGGTTTGGATCCTGGGTGTGCACCAATGCACTGCTTGGCAAGCCATGCTGTGGTGGTGTCCCATATAAAGTGGAGGAAGATGGGCACAGATGTTAGCTCAGGGCCAGTTTTCCTCAGCAAAAAAAAAAAAAAAAAAGAGGAGGATTGGCAGATGTTGGCACAGGGCTGATCTTCCTCACCAAAAAAAACAAATGAGAGAATACAATAACAGGAATGAAAAATTCACTAAAGGGAATCAACAGCAGAGAAGACACACAGAAAAATGGATCAGCGAGTGGGATGAAAGAGTAGAGGAAATCACTCAAGCTGAGCAGAAAAAAGAATTAAAAAGGAAAAGGACAGTCTAAGGGACTCTGGGACAACATCAAGCACACTAACATCCATATTATAGGTGTTCCAGAAGGAGAAGAGAAACAAAGTGGCAGAAAATCTACTTGAAGAAATAATAGCTGAAAACTTTCCTAACCTAAGGAAGGAAACAGATATCCAGGTATAGGAAGCAAAGAGAGCACCAAACAAGATGAACCCAAAGAGGCCCACACCAAGACACATTATAATTGAAATGTCAAGAATTAAAGATAAAGAGAGAATCCTAAAACCTGCCAGAGAAAGGCAACAAGTTACATAAAAAGGAAACACCATAAGGCTATCAGCTGATTTCTCAGCAGAAACCTTACAGGCTGGAAGAGAATGGTATGATTTACTCAAAGTACTGAAAGGAAAAAACCTACAAACAAGAATACTCTACTCTGCAAGGATATCATTCATAATTGCAGGAGAGATAAAAAGTTTTCCAGGTGACCAATAAACTGGCCTTACAAGAAATGTTAAATGAACTTATTTAAGTGGAAAAGAAAAGACCACAAATAGTAATAAGAAAATTATTAAAGAAAAAAAATCACCAGTAAAGGAAAATATACAGTTAAGTTAGCAGATCGACTACCTATAAAGTGAGAAGACAAAAGTACTAACAATATCTATCTCCGTGATAAGAGGTTAGGGGATACACACACAAAAAAAGAGGTTAAATATGATATCAAAAACATAAAATGTTGGGGAGTGGAGTAGAAGTGTAGGGCTTTTAGTAAGACATCAAACTTAAGCGACCATCAACTTAATATAGATTGCTATTTGCATAGGTTATTATATATGAACCTTATGATAATCACAAACCAGAAACCCATCTTAAATACACAAAAAATTAAGAAAAAGGAGCCCAAACATAATACTAAAGAAAGCCATCAAATCATAAGGGAAAAGTGCCAGAGAAGAAGAAAGAAAGAGAGAAGAACTACTAAAACGCCCAGAAAAAAAATAACACAATGGGGCCGGCCTAGTGGCATAGCGCTTAAGTGTGCACGATCTGCGGCGGCAGCCCAGGGTTCGGATCCCAGGTGCATACCGACGCACCACTTGTCAAGCCATGCTGTGGCAGCGTCCCATATAAAGTGGAGGAAGATGGGCACAGATGTTAGCCCAGGACCAGTCTTCCTCAGCAAAAAAAGAGGAGGATTGGTGACAGATGTTAGCTCAGGGCTAATGTTCCCCACAAAAAATAGAAATAAAAACAAAAGACAATAAGTACATACTTATCAATAGCTGCTTTAAATGTCAATAGTAAATGCTCCAATCAAAAGACATAGTGTGGCTGAATGGATGAAAAAACAAAACTCATGTATATGCTGCATACAGGAGATACACTTCAGACCTAAAAACACTCACAGACTGAAAGCGAAGGGATGGAAAAAGATACTCCATGCAAATGGCAATGAAAAGAAAGATAGAGTAGCAATACTTATATCAGGCAAAAAAGACTTTAGAATAAAAACTGTAAGAAGAGACAAAGAAGGGCACTACATAATGATAAGGAACAATCCAACAAGAGGACATAACACTTGTAAATATTTATGCACCCAACACAGGAGCACCTAAATATATAAAGTAATT
Source organism: Diceros bicornis minor (assembly GCF_020826845.1). Lineage (NCBI taxonomy): Eukaryota > Metazoa > Chordata > Mammalia > Perissodactyla > Rhinocerotidae > Diceros > Diceros bicornis. The sequence goes on along the minus strand of NC_080754.1, from coordinate 13,036,979 downwards.
ACTAACACGTAAAATGAGAAATAGTAAGACAATAATAGTAGGGGACTTTACACCCCACTTACCTCAATGGATAGATCATCCAAACAGAAGATCAATAAGGAAACATTGGCCTTAAATGATACATTAGACTAGATGGACTTAGTAGACATATACAGAACATTCCACCCAAAAATCACAGAATACACATTCTTTTTGAATGCACATGGAACATTCTCCAGGATATATCACATATTAGCCCACAAAACAAGTGTCAATAAATTTAAGAAGATTGAAATAATACCATGCATCTTTTCTGACCACAAAGCTATGAAACTAGAAATCAACTACATGAAGAAAACTGGAAAAGCCATAAATATGTGGAGATTAAACAAAATGCTACTGAACAACTATTGCGTCAATGAAGAAATCAAAGGAAAAAGTAAAAAATACCTGGAGACAAATGAAAGTGAAAATATGACACGCCAAAATTTATGGGATACAGCAAAAGTGGTACTAAGAGGGAAGTTTATAGCAGTACGGGCCTACCTCAAGAAACAAGAAAAATCTCAAATAGACAATTTAACAGTACAGCTAAAAGAACTAAAAAAAAATGAACAAGTGAAGCTCAAAATCAGTAGATGGAAGGAAATAATAAAAATCAGAGCAGAAATAAATGAAATAGAGAATTTAAAAAACAGAAAAAAATCAATGAAAGTAAGAACCGGTTCTTTGAAAGGTAAACAAAATTAACAAACTTTTAGAAAGACTCACCAAGAAAAAGAGAAGGCTCAAATAAATAAAATCAGAAATGAAAGAGCAGAAATTACACTGGACACCACAGAAATACAAAGGATTATTAGAGAATACTACAAAAAGCTATATGCCAACAAAATGAATAATCTAAAAGAAATGGATAAATCCTTAGAATCATGCAGTCTTCCAAAATTGAATCAAGAAGAAATCGAGAATTTGAATAGACCAATCAGCAGTAAGAAGATGGAAATAGTAATCAAAAATCTTCCAAAAACCAAAAGTCCAGGACCGGACAGCTTCCCTGGTGTATTTTACCAAACATTCAAAGAAGACTTAATACATAAAATCAAATCAATCAACGTGATACATCACAATAACAACAATGAAGAATAAAAATCACAGGAGCATTTCAATAGATGCAGAGAAAGCATTTGACAAGATACATCATCCATTTATGATAAAAATTCTGAATAAAATGGGTACAGAACAAAAGTACCTCAATATAACAAAGGCCATACATGACAAACCCACAGCTAATGTCATACACATAGGTGCAAAACTGAAAGCTATCCCTTTAAGAACAGGAAGCAGACAAGGATGCCCACTATCACCACTCTTATTTAACGTGGTATTGGAAGTCCTAGCCAGAGCAATCAGGCAAGTAAACGAAATAAAAGAGATCCAAATTGAAAAGAAAGAAATGAAACTGTCACTATTTGCAGATGATAGGATTTTATATATAGAAAACCCTAAAGAATCCAAAAAAACTTTTAGAAATAATAAATGAATATAGTAAAGTTGCAGGATACAAAATAAACACACAAAAACCAGTTGCGTTTCTATATACTAACAAAGTAATAGCAGAGAGAGATTAAGAATATAATCTCACTTACAATCAAACAAAAAGAATAAAATACCTAAGAAAAAATTTAACCAAAGAGATGAAAGACCTGCACACTGAAAAGTATAAAACATTACTGAAGGAGATAGAAGACACAAAGAAATGGAAAGATATTCCGTGCTCATGGATTGGAAGAATTAACATAGTTAGAATGTCTATACTTCCTAAAGCAATTTTGCAATTCAATGCAATCCCTGTTAAAGTTCCAATGACATTTTTCACAGAAATAGAACGAAGATGCCAGAAATTTACATGGAACAACAAAAGACCCCAAACAGACAAAGGAATTCTGAGAAAAAAGAACAAGACTGGAGGTATCAACTCCTTGATTTCAAAATATACTACAAAGCTATAGTAATCAAAACAGCGTGCTACCGGCCCAAAAACAGACACATGGATCAATGGAACAGAATCAAGGGCCCAGAAATAAACCCCCACATATATGGAGAGCCAATTTTTAACAAGAGAGCCAAGAATATACTATGGAGAAAGGAAAATCTCTTCAATAAATGGTGTTGGCAAAACTGGACAGCCACATGCAATGTATTAAAGTAGACCATTATCTTACACCATGCACAATAATTAATTCAAAATGGGTTAAAGACTTCAATGTAAGATCTGAAACCATAAAACTTCTAGAAGAAAACATAGGCAGTACACTCTTCGACATTTGTCTTTGCAGAATCTTTTCAAATACCATGTCTCACCAGGCAAGGGAAACAAAAGAAAAAATAAACAAATGGGACTACATCAAACTAAAAAGCTTCTGCACAGCAAAGGAAACCATCAACAAAATGAAAAGATAACCTAACAATTGAGAAAAGATATTTGCAAACCATATATCTGATAAGAGGTCAATATCAAAATATATAAAGAACTCATACATCTCAATAACAAAGAAACAAACAACCCAATTAAAGAATGGGCAAAGGATCCGAACAGACTTTTCTCCAAAGAAAATATACAGATGGCCAACTGGCACAGGAAAATATGTTCAACTTCACCAATTATTAGGGTTATGCAAATCAAAACTACAATGAGATATCACCTCACTCACGTCAGAATGTCTATAATTAACAAGACAAGAAATAACAAGTGTTGGAGAGGATGTGGAGAGAAGGGAACTCTCATACACTCTTGGTGGGAATGTAAACTGGTGCAGCCACTATGGAAAACAGTATGGAGATTCCTTAAAAAATTAAGAATAGAACTAACATATGATCCAGCTATCCCAATTCTGGGTATTTATACAAAGAACACAAAAACATGAATGCATAAAGATATATGCACCCCTATGTTCATTGAAACATTATTCACAATAGCCAAGACTTGGAAACAACCTAAGTGCCCATTAATAGATGAATGAATAAAGAAGATGGGGAATGGAATACTACTCAGCTATAAAAAAAAAAAAAGACGGAATCTTTCCATTTGCAACGACATGGGTGGACCTTGAGGGTATTATGCTAAGTGAAATAAGTCAGACCGAGAAAGTCAAATCCTGCATGATTTCACTCATAAATAGAAGATATAAACAGCAACAACAATAACATGCATAGACACAGAGATTAGATTGGTGGTTACCAGAGGGGAAGGGGGGAGGGAGGGAGGAGGAAGAGAGGGGTGATAGGGCACAAGTGTACGCTGATGGATGGTAATTAGTCTTTGGGTAGAGAACTTGGTGAAGTCTACACAGAAGTCTAAATATAATGATGTACAACTGGAATTTACATAATGTTATAAACCAATGTTACCTCAATAAGAAAAAAAAAACACTAAAAAAAAAGTGCCAAATGTGAGAGGCATAGGGCCTCTTTAGTAGATTTTAAAGAGGCCCTGTGTTCTTCAATGGAATAGTTGACACAGCTAAGAAGTAGACTAAGAATCTGACAGTCTCAAAGATCCAAAGACATTTAAATGGTCAGCCAAGGTAAGTCTGTCATGCTAAGGTCAGGGTTTTAGTTGAAAAAATTTTAGGACCCTGAAATACAGACTGAGGACATCTGGTTGTATTCTCCTGAAGATATTGCCCTTCAGACTCCTCTGGACTCTCAGAGCTTTCATATGTGGCCCACTCTTCCCTAATAAGAGCCAGTACATCCCCCGTTAGAAGAGGTGGCAGAGGTCTCCCCCCATCAGAATAGTTGCCTTTCTCGGGAGCTGCACTCACCTTCTCTCCTAGCTTCCAAGGCTAAATCTCAGCATAACCTGGCTGGGATGTGATGGACCTAATAAGGGAGGAAAGATATTTTACACTGAACTGGATGAAAGAATTAGATAGCACATAGCAGCAGAAGCACCACTATGGTTGATTTTGAGGGTCCTTGATCAAGGGGGTTGGAATATAAGACTGGATTAGCAAGAATCCATTGATTTGGAAGCAAGTTCTCAGGACATGAAATTTAACTGCTTGGCAAGAAACTCAGGGGATGTTGCTGTTGGAGTGGCTCCTAGAAACCTGGAAAAAGCAATGGCTGAAGGTAAGCCCCTGGAATGACACTATTGCTTTAGAAGACAAACCAGACACTTGGCGGCAAGTGTTCCATCCTTTAAGGGCTAACAATAAATAGGGATAGATGCCTATTCCAGGCATGATTTTGCCTTTCCTGCTCTTAGAAGCTCAGCCTGCAACATTATTCGCAGAGTCACAGAATTCTTGATCCACAGGTATGGAATCCCACACAATATAGCATAAGATCAGGAACCCACCTCATAATGAAGAAGGTGTATCAGTAGACCCACGACTATTTTAGGTGATATCATATACCATACCATCCAGAGGCAGTTGGCCTCAAAGAGCACTGTAATGGCCTCCTTACAGGCATAGCTGAAAAACCAGTTTGCAGAAAACACTTTGAAAGATTAGGGTGCCATCCTTTAGGGTAAAATATATTCCTCAAGTTGAAGATCTCCATGTGGTACTGTGTCCCCAGAATGAAGATTACATGGATCCGGGAACCCAAGATTAGAAAGAAAAGTGACTCCTTTGGCTATTACTCTCAATTACCCACTGGGAGATTTTGGGCCTCTCATCCCCAGACCTCTGGGGTCTGTATGGCTGGATGTCCTGGTCCCCAAACTGTAGCAGTTGATTGAATAGTCAATGATAGGTTGGATGTCCTGATCCCCCATGATCTAATTAACATTTGTATAATGCTGCATTCTCAAACTATATAAAATATTCTTTTCAAAAGCACGTGGGTACATTCATTAAGTTACGCCATATAGGATATCACAGAAAATGAAAGAGTTAAAGCTGTAGGAATTAGTCCCTCCAGCAAAACAAAGAATGAACTGAAAAGAACTGTCTGAATCAATTATTTTGGCATCAAGGTTTGAAAGCATGAGACTGTCCCTGAAGTTTGGATAGAGAAATAATTTGTGTCTGGAATCCTAGGATATAATGGCTATGGAAGATAATGGCTACAGAAGATGGGGACCAGGACCAGCTAAGGCTGCCACCTGGGTACTTGGGGTTCCTTGTGTACAGGGACCAACAAGTAAGAAGAGCGGTCACCATCCTGACAGGAATAATTAAACATCATCAGCCAGAGGAGATAGGAATGCTTTTACACGATTTAGTCATGGAGGAACATATATAGATCCAGGTCATTCACTTGGGCATCACCTGGAATTGCTTTGCCCATTGTTGACTGTGAATGGACACGTGTGGCAACCCTGGCCTGAAAAGGGTATGATTGCCAAAGGCTCAGACAGTTGAAGAATGAAAATTTACATCACACCACCAGGTAAGTCTCTATAATGTGCCCAAGTGATGGTTGAAGAGAGAGTGATGTAGAATGAGGAGTAGCAAGGGAGGGGATAACTATCAGTTGCAGCCCTGAGATTGAGTACAGCAATAAGGATTATACTTCTTCCTATTAACCTCCATTGTCCCTCAGAAATAAAAGCCCAAAGGAATTATGAAGAAGCTGTTCCTTGAACCTGCATGGAGAAATAGATCCGTTGAGAGCAAGGAGTGGACATGGTAGCCATCAAAATGAGCTTCCCAGGTCTACTTCTGTAGGTAGCATAATTGATTGACAGACCCAGCTACTTCACTCCTGGATCTTGGCCAAGTTCTAAGCACCATTGGATGTACTAATGCAGACCCATTGCTGTGAGACATAAAACTCTTTTAATAGGAGACTTCAGCTCAAGGATTCCTTATCAACCTGGCTGAAACCTTGGAACTGTTCTTCAATCTTTGACTCTTCCTCTGCCTTTCCTTCACAGATATCAGATCCATATTGCAGTCTGAAGGCTCTCCTTTTCTTGTCTGGGCCCCTTCCCCTTTATCCTTCTCAAGCATCACTTGCACATCTACTCCTGTCTTGGCATCTGCTTCCTGGGGGACATGAGCTACCACAATGCCCGAGAGGAACCGAAACAGCAATGTGATGGGAAAACAGAGTGAAAGGGAGGCATGGTGCCAGATTAGACTAAAGATGCAAGTAGACCCACGTCATGGAACCATGTAAGTACTTATGTTTTGGATTTTGATATTTACCCTAAGAAAAATGACAAATCTCTTTAAGAGGCCAATGCTAAGGAAACCCTGTAATGAAATGTTTACTTGAAATATGAACACTTCAGGATTGTGTGCCTGTAAACACCCACAAGAAGCACACTGTTGTATATTTTTCTCCAAGTAGAGCTACAAGGAAATACAATAAACAAACCTAAGCTACTAAGTCTATGAATGATAACAACAAGTCATCAATCTGCAATAACAATTGATACCAATAAAAAGCCTCTTAAAGAGAGACTTCATAAAATGGTACAAGTTGATCTTGGCTACAAGAAAAGAAAAAAAAAAAAAAAAAGACCCTGAATAACTTAAGCAGAAAAATAGTATCTCTGGAATAATATCAACAGTTTATAGAATTGGTGAAAATTCTGGAAGCTCAAGGTGGTGACCATGAAAATGTACCTTGAGAGCCACCCCAATGTTCACATCAGACCATGCTTCCTCCAAGCTGCTCCCAGCCAATGACTGAGCACAACAAAGGTACTACAGATAAGCTGGGCTATTTCCGCCCAACGTGGGATTTCTCTAATGTGCAACGTTTTGTTAGGGACATCCTATTGACCTGATAAAACTCTCTCAGAAATCCCCAATCCTGTCCTCCTGCTCCCTCTCCTTTCACGGGTATTGGACCTGTGTCGTCGTCTAAAGGCTTTCTTGGTTTGTTGCTGCTTCCTCCCCCTTCAACCTCTCCAGGCATTTCCCTCTATTAAATCTTTTCCACGTCTTAACCAGTCTGGTGTATGCATCTTGGAAGCTACCAAGGGTTCAAAAATGGACAAAAACCAAGGGAAAATGATCGAGCCACAAAGCCACTACCAAGTTCATCCTGCAGGAACAGCCAGGTCAAACACTGCTGATGGCACCCCTGTTACCACTTTGCCCAATGCTGTCATTAGAAACAGTCACCAACGCTGCTGCTAGACTCTTGGTACTGTCTTACCCGCAGCCACCCGCATCATAATGAATATTTCCTCAATTGTATCTGCACTTCACATTATTTCTCTCACGATTCAAAGTCCCAGGGAGTAGTCAATGATTAGCTGAGCCTGAATATGCGTCTGGACAGATAATGACAGGAAAAGGAATGTTGTTCCTTAGATTATTCCACAGGAAGGTGGAGTACTGCACTCCACAAAGATTTCATGCAATGAGGAGTTAAAGTAGAGGATCAGATTAGGCAAATCAAACCAAAGTATTCACAGCAAATGCAGACTAAAATTTATTGGTAAGTAGTGAAAAAATATTTTAATTAGGACTTCAAAATTTTACTAAATTTTATATAAAAAATAAGTATATATTTGTCATACATTTAACAGAAAGTAGGTTGTGAGTTAATTTTTGGAAATGATGAATTGTTTATACGTGATTATTCCAGCCAAAATTCACATTAGTCCAATGTAATATTCTTAAATTTTAACTTTAAAACAATAATAAAAATGATCATTTCTGCAAATTATTCAAGGACTTTATCAATTTTCCCAATAGCTTCCTCTAATACAGGATATTCAAGTCATTCTCTTTGAAATACCAATTGTATCATTATTCTTTCACTTTACTTTTAGCCGATTTAATTTTACCAATCCATAGACAGTAGTGTGCTGTGTGGTCTGGTTCAGATTGCCTGCATCTGATGCCCAGCTAGCTTATCCACTTTTGAGCTAAGTTGCAGAGACATGTTACTAACCTCTGTGTGAATTCTTTTTTTAACTAAAAATGGGCCAGCCCTGGTGGCCTAGTGGTTAAGTTCAGAGCACTCTGCTTTGGTGGCCCGGGTCTGGTTCCTGGGCACCAAACTACACTGCTCAAAGTCTGTCAGTGGCCATGCTGTGGCAGCTGCTCACATACAACAAGAGGAAGATTGGCAACAGATGTTAGCTCAAGGTGAATCTTCCTCAGCAAAATAAATAAAAATAAAAATGGAGTTAATTAAAGTACCTCTTTCATAGGTTTGTTGTGAGGACTAAATAAGCATATATCTTAGAACAGTGCCTAACACATAGTAAGAGTTTAATAAATGTAAACTTCTATCTTAATCTTTATTTGATAACATTTTGTCTGAGGTGTCAGAATATTCCCGATATCATTTCCTTAGACTTCCTGAAGCCATGCATCAGTTGCAAGTTTTACAGTTTAAATTTGCAGCTGACTTGCATTTTTAATAATATTTTGGACCTTCAAGGTAGATAAATAGATGATAGTGATAGATATGCATGTATGCACATTAGCAAGACATTTATTTAAATGTTGACAAATTGCTGTAATGGGTTAGGATAAATGCTATGTTAAACCAAGAGGGATGTCTGAGTGGAGACTAATTAAATAAGTGGTGGTTTAAGTAGTGAATATTTTTATATTATGACTATGTTTGTTTGCATTTCTTTAATAGATTTATGGAAAAAATCACAGTTACATAAAATAAGAAACAAGTGGTGGAAGAGGGGGATTCTGGATCAAAGTTGTATTTTAAATTATTTTTAAAATTACTAATCGATTTTCCCTGAGTTACTAGTTTGAAAATGACTATTCTAGAAAGCAAAAATATTTTCACCCTATTTTGGAGTTTGAAAAATGCTCATAAAAATAACATTCATTCAGATAAACTAGGTTTTATTATTTTTTATTTTTTTGTGAGGAAGATCAGCCCTCAGCTAACATCCAGGCCAATCCTCCTCTTTTTACTGAGGAAGACTGGCCCTGGGCTAACATCTGTGCCCATCTTCCTCCACTTTATGTGGGACGCCGCCACAGCATGGCCTGACAAGTGGTGCGTCAGTGCTAGCCCGGTGTCCAAACCGGGGCCGCCAGCAGCAGAGCGCGCACTTAACACTATGCCACAGGGCCGGCCCCTAAACTTGGTTTTAAATACTAGCACAAAAGCTGTTGAAAACAGCATAGAAAATATTTTGTAAGGAAGCAGCACAAGTTGTTTGAGGGTCTCAGAGAGCTTCATTAATATTTTTAATCTCATTTACCATGTAAATTTGACTTGAGGAAGAACTTTAGAGAATTCTTTTTCCAGTTCTCTTAGGTTAAGACTAAAATCCTTAATGCATCCTACAAGGACATTCTTGCCTCTCCATCCTCATCTCATAGTCTTTCTTTGCTTTCTGCTCTCCAGGAAAGCAGCCTTTTAAAATTTCCTCTTGCAGATCATGCTCTCTCTTGCCACAGGGCCTTTGCACATGTCATTCCCTCCTCCTAGATTACTTTTCCCCACTCTCACCCTTGCCTACTAACTTTCACTCATTCCTAAAATTTCAGTTCAGTTATTATGTTCTCAGGGAAAGCTTTCCTGATCATCAGTTTTTCAGTACTCTCATAGAACTGTGTTCCTTTGCCTCATGGAAATGATTATTCATTAGTTATTAATGACTAATTCTTATTCATTAGTTACTAGTGGTTGTTTACCCTCCACAAATTATAAACATCATGAAAGAACAAAGCATGTCTTTATTGTTTCTGGCTGTAACCAGTGCCTAGCAGAGTTCTGGCCACACAGTAGGTGCTCAATACATATTTAACATATAAATAAAGAGTATTTTATGCAAAATAAGTTAATGAATGGTCTTAATTGAATCAATGAGGCTATTTAAATTTCATGCAGTTGTGTATGAGTATATTTTAAGAGAAAAGAATCAATCCTTTCTGTTAAATATGCACCAGTGTTTTCAAAATAAAGATTGAGGACAATGAATATTCGTAGAGTGAGATTCTTCCCAACATCGTTGAGCCAATAAGCAGAAAAGCTAGGGTTTTCTTTCTGCTTCCAACTCCAGGAATAATCTAATATACTACACTACATATTTTAACATTTATTCAAACCGCAACATTTTTTTAAAAACATGGTACATACTACACACTACACACTGTCCTAGGTGCTAGGGATTCATACAGAAAAGGCACAGACCATTTCAGATGCTACTCATAAAATGATGTTTACAATGAAGACTGCATTCATCACATAAAAATTATTACCAAAACTAGAAATAAAAGAATATTGCTATCTCTAAACTCAATAGGAAAAAATATATATATACACATATAAATCCACTTATTAGTTTTTGCGGAGCATCTTAGAGCACCATATATTCGGTCCTTTCCAACAACCCTGTGAGTTGTTTGTATAATCTGATTTCTCTCATTTTTCAAATAAGAAAACTAAGATATTAGTAATTTATGCAAAATTAAATATCTATTTAGGGGATAGAGGACTCGTGATCAGGATTAGAACTCCTGGTACTGGGTAAACTAGAGTGGACTCTTCTCAAGAAACTTTACTGCATTAAAGAAATGTTTAAGGATAACAGAAAATTCAAGCTTCCAGGCTGCTAAACGAAGGGATACTTTTCTCATTATGGTAAAAAATGGTGGTAATCATCACGATGTTCTTTTATATATTTTTAACTATAAAGAATGCTCTTTTGAATGTGATAATATAGGAAATCTATTGTTAGTAGTACATTTCATCACAATATGGCCAACTGATCTTGGATATGTTGACATTTTGTCAATTGCAGCGTATTGGGGTATGAAGAGAAATTTGGGTATATGCTGAGGAACTCTGTTTTCTCTTCATACACAAATAGGTAATATGGATTTTTACTGTATTATCTAAGGTAAAAACAACAACAGACAGAATCTTAGGCTAAGGTAATAGGACAACTATGACACCTAGTCCAGTTCATACCATGTTTCATAATCAAGCCTACTTCTGAGATTCATCAGCAACCCCCTTCCCACTTCCTCCTTAACTATTCGAATTCAACATAATTTCAATATCTAGCTCAATTCCTTTCCTCTTTAATGAGTATTCAGCAAAGTATGCCAGCCCATATCGATTTATCCCTTCTCAAATTCCTTTGGGTCTATGCCAATGATTCTCAGTCTATTTTTATTCAAACAATAACAGATTTTTGCATTCATAATCTACTCTCCCTAAATATATCCACATTTTGATATCTCCAAAACATTTTTAAACAATATAAAGCAAATGGCTACACAATATTTTTTGACATAGCATGCATAAGAATATCTATAACATATAAATAAATATTAATAGCCTTTCAAAATGGTGAAACATGAAAACCTGTAACATAGTAATAATAATTAACACTTCCATAGTACTTGCCATATGTCCGAAACTCTATCATTTATTCCTCACTACTTGATAAAATAAGAATAGTTTATCCCTATTTTACAGATGAGGAAATAAAAGTACAAATAAGTTAATTGACTGGTTCAAGAAAACACAACTAGTAAATCACAAAGCTAAGACTTGAATTTATGCAACCTGACCCCATAGCCTATGCTTTTAATCAAAAGCTCACTTTTAAGTTGTGTGAATAATTTCTAGATCTTACAAGCTGTAACTGCAGCTCTTTCTTTCCCATCAAAAACATATCATATTGCAATAGAGATAATAATATTGTAAATATTTTAATATACAAAAAAAGTTAAATACTTCAAAACCTTGGAGAAGTTAACTTTTATTAATAGCAATTTTCTTATGTACAGCATGTATCTGATTAATTAAGAAATATAAGCCCAGAGTTACTTACCAACTTTGTTTTTAGAAATGAGTATTGCAGTAAATTTGTAAGCAATGTGAAGACACAGGCTGGCATTTATGCTGTTTTCCTATGCCCATAAATCTAAGGTAGGTGTTGAGTACATAGTGGGCGTTAGTAAAAACTTTCTGACTTGCCTTGTTAATTCTAAGATAGTTATTCAAACTTGGCTGCACATTAAAATCAACAAGGGAGCTCTTTAAAAAGCAAATATCAAGACCTCACTCTCCCTGGGATTCTGATTTCACTTGCCTTGGGTGGGTGCACACCTCAGGTGATTCTCTTGTGCAGTGAGGGTTGAGAACCAGGGATCTAACAAGTGGTTACTTTCAGAGTGACTGATGCTGGAGCAGGGGTGGCGTGAGCACTGGGAGGAAGGAAAGAGCAGCCATAGGAAGGAATAAAGGGATGGAAAAAGTTAAAGAAAAAAGCCACTCATTTATACCTTTCATCTTACAATAACTCCTACAATCAGTTACATTTTTTCCTATGAGTGAGCTCTTTGCAATCATTTACACCTTATATTTTCATGTAATATTAGAGTGTATGCACTTTCCATCTTCAAAATAGTCCCCCAAAGCTTAATTGTAGATTTGGAAAAATATTGAGGGAGATTTTTTTTAACCTTACAGTTAAAATCCTACTGTCTTAAATCATTTTGCCAGGAAACATTATATTAGTTTGCTGAATATCTCAATGCATGAATCAACAAATAAAAATTTATGAAATTATCATCCTCAGTTTCCATTTGTTTTTTAAAGGTTGCTTTCTATTGAAGTTGGGTTCTGATAACCATGTAGCTCAACTCTTTTGAGGCGGGTCCACTACCTTCCGTGACCGGTTTCAAGAGATCACCATGCATACACACTATCCAGACCTTAATTTTTTTCTACCAGCCCTATTCTCATATTGCTAGGTATGTGATTCATTGGCTGATATTAAATTTCTAACTTCAGTTCACTTCCTAACCCTATGGATATTCATCTCACTGCCATTTAAAGTTTCATATCAATTAACTTACCATGTTTTACTATTTATTATTGCTTTTTTGTCACCATATGCCAAAGACTCTAAAAGCACTTTCACCTCTAGGAGTCACAAGTTAAGACAGTTTCTTTCTCTTATTCTTCGTTCGTAAAATGGCTTTTTCTTTTCCAATGTGTGTTGGCTTCCTTTAGAGGCAAAATCTATACCAGAATTTGCTCAGGAAATACTGTTAAGTTTTGAAAAGGAAACCTATGAGTAATTCTGAAATCTATTTCATTGTCTATAGTTTAGCAAAATCTTATCCATGCAATGGCTTCGAGGCAGACAGAAAAAGAATTAAGTTTGTGCTTAGAGAAAATAAAGAAACTTGATGATGAAACAAAAAATCTATTCAATGTGTCTCATTTTCTGTTATTGAATACTCCATTGTTGGTAAATAACTCATTTTTAGAGGTTTTGATTAGGTTTTTGGGCACATAATGTTATTTATTACCCATGAATCTTTGTATTTGACATTTAAAAAAAGATTAAATCGTCTTCATTAAATAGAAAACATTGATCCATTAAGTTACAAAAAATAAATTCATGTCCATTGTTTAATCTTCTTACTCCTTTTTAAAAAATATCTTTTAAATAGATCGTGAAGATGTTATTCCCCTCCTTTAAAGTAATATGGAAATTTTCCATCAAACTGATGTTGTTAGGTTCAAAATGCCATCTTCAGTGTTTTTATTTCTAAATATTAATTTTTTTCCTCTTAGGAACTTCACTTTTTTTCAAATTAAAATTAATTCAAATCGAGACAATCTTTATGATACCATTTTCGTCTTTTCCCTTATTTAAATGAAAATTAATAATCAAAAAGAAGAGTTCTGTTTTCAAGAATGTAAATTTTGACAAATACAATTTTGTCTTAATTTATATATTCGTCAATGCATTCCAAGGAAAGCATTATTAAAATTTTATTTATTTTGTTCTTTTTTGTTTGTTGTGACAACCTATGTGTGAGAAAGTAAGCGTGGAAGCCAATTATAAATTGGTTTCATTGTCAACTGCTACTATTCTTTGTGTTAATTCCCAGCCCATCTTGAATATAATAAATGAATTATCTTTTAAAACAGCAAGAGAACAAAGTTCTTGCTTACTATTTCATAGTTAAGAATTATTGTTGACTCTACGTCATACAGTGGGAGGAGAGAATATTACAGAAAAATTTATCAAATCTTTATTTGTGTTGCCATTTTATTAACAAGAGTTGTACATCATTTATGCTAGTCAAGGGCATTCTTCTATCCTTCTCCATTTTTTTTGTGCTGGAATATGATGGAAAAAAACATGCACACACATACATAAAATCAAATGCACGCAACACACTTGCACTAAGAGGTACTTGTAAACACAAGTCAGTATATATTCAATTTAATAGCCTATACCTATCCTTACAAGGAGGGGTCCTATTTAAAATTAGGTATTCAGCAATATTCACTTACACATTTAGAAAACATTTTTCTTTGTGTCCCAGGCCTAGTTTTTATACAGAAGATCATTGTCTTCAAGAAGCTCACAGTATAGAGAGGAATTAAAATTCATAAAAGGTCATTATAATATGGCATCAAAGATGAAATTCAATTTTAATGTAGTCATTCATCAAATACTTCATGATCCACTACACTGTGCATAGGCCTGGCCCTTTTGCGGCTTATAGTTGGGAAAGAAGACAGATTGTGTGCTCTGCCTAAAAGTAAATAAACATTAAATTTTTCAATTTATTATTTTTGTAACTAAACTACAAACTTCATCTGATTTTTATCAGTTTTTCTGTTAATGTCCCTTTTCTGTTCCAGGATCCAATCCAGAATCCCATAATGCGTTTAGTTCTTGTGTCTCTTCAGTCTCCCCTAATCTCCCACAGTTTTATCTCACTTTGTCTTTCATAACCTTGGCACTTCTGAAGAGTACTGGGAAGTTCCTTTGCAGAATGTCCCTCATTTTAGGTGTTTTTTCATGATTAGATTGAGGTTACACATTTTAGGCAGGAATACCACAAAGTGTCATATCAAGAGTACATGATGTTGCTATATAGCAGTACTGGCGATGCTATCCTTGACACCTGGTCAAGGTCTCCTAGGTTTTCTATTGTAAAATTACTATTTTTCCCTTTGCAACTAATATATATGTTGGGGAGAGATCCACTGGGACTATGTAAATATCCTGTTTTCCTCAAACTTTCATCTACTACTTTTAGCATCCATCAGGCAACAACTATTGCTATGTTGTTCTAATGGTAATTTTCCATATCCCTTGTTGCTTCTACATTTATCAACTGGAATCCTTTGGTAAGGAAACATTGTCCCCTTTCCTTCATTTATTATTTATTCAATTATTTATTTATATCATGAATATTACTTTATTCTAGAGGTTATAATCTAATAGTACAGCCATACATCACTGATGGAGATATGCTCTGAAAAATAAGTCATTAGGCAATTTCATCATTATGTGAGTATCATAGAGTGTACTTACACAAACCTAGATGGTATAGCCTACTACACACCTACACGGTACTAATCTTGTGGGACCACTGTCCTATATGTGATCATCGTTGACTGAAATGTCATTATGTGACACATGACTGTATTGCTATTTATTTTGTACCCAATCTGTTCCAATTTTGCAATTAAGACCTCTTTCATGTTGGCTCCTTTGCCCTTTTGATGTATCCTCATCCTTTTTTGAGCACTTCCTTACTTTCTGGCACTACCAAATGCTCTAGGTTCATTTTGTATTTTCCCTGCTCCAGCTCTTAATCAACCGCTTTTCCAAGGAGCCCTTGTTCCTTTTACCGGAGAATGGTCTTTAGAAACCAAGATCAGAGTGGTAGGTGTGTTCATTTCTACTGGTGTGTCAATTATTTTAAGCCCTCTCAGGGGGCAGTGCTAGGAGATTATGCACACACACACACACACCCCCTTAATCTATACATATATCTATATTGATTTTTTTATCTATCTATACGTATATGTATATTTAAAACCACAGCTCATACTGATATTTCTGGTTCCAATCTCACACCACAGGATTTATTCTAGTCGTCACTCTTTCCTTATTTGTTACTTCTTTTTCTGACAGGACAATCTGGCTCTCATTATCTACAATATATGTACTTATTTGTTCCACCCTGGTACACAAATAAAGTAGTTTTCAAATGGCTAATGCATGCCTCTGTGAGAAACCCAAACAGAGGACACTATTTGTATACTATTCCTTTTGTCTTCAGCTTGTATCCAGTCAAAATACTGTTTTCCAAAGTTTCTTAGAAATAGTTTTTTTCTTTGTCATTATTGTTATATAATTCATTTACACTGTTAGGTTTATTTGTTAAAGATTGTATTCCATTTTGGGTTCCCCCACATTTTGGTTGATTTTATTTAATTTACATATAGTAAAATTCTCTCTTTGTGTTATACAATTCTATGGGTTTTGACAAAGCATGGATTATTTTTTATGAAGAAGAATTAAAGCTCAATGGTTACACACTTCTAATTTTCTTTTAATCCTATAAGTCTAATTTTATAGCCACAATAGGCTTAATAAGAGATATGACTAATTGGATAAGCAAGCAAATATTAAATAAATGAGTGAGAAAAAGTGCAGAAAAAAATTGGATTGTTCAAAAAAAAAACCTATGGTCTTTAACCATTGTCATCTGAACTTAAACAGAAGTTGCACATTTCTCATAGCAACACATTGCCCATGATCTCCCATTTCCTTTGTCTTTCTTTGTTGGGGGTGGCAGTGAATTAATCATGCCTATTGTTTAGTTTTAGGATTCAACTTAAAGTATTGAGAACTTATATTTAAGCATAAACCAGCAAAGCAATGGTTCTCAGAGTTTCTAGAAGAAAAGGGAAGAGCTTTGAAGACTTCACTTGCATGTTTAAGTAGTTGTAGTAATAAAATAGGATTTGAAAATCTATGGAATAGGACAAAATATATTATATAAGCTTAACTCTGTGTAACTATTTTCTTCTAGAGTCAATTGCTCTCCCACTTTCCTAAATAAGAAATGTCTTCTCTTCTCAAATATCAAAACCTCCTCCACCATCTGCACTCTTGACTGATGACCTTGCTTCACATTTCTCTGAGAAAGTAGATGTAACTAAAGAAAATTTACAAGTCTCCAAACATCTACCATTTACTTGTCCATACATTCTAACTTCTCTCCTATTATCATTAGATAGATAGATAGATAGATGATAGATAGATAGATAGATAGATAGATAGATAGATAGATAGATAGATAGAAAGACCTTTCCTTGCCCCTAGCAAAGGCTAATCACTTACTTAAAGACATTGATCTAGCAATTATCTTCTTGCAAGCACATTAACAATTTTTCTCTCTGTACTACATTATTTTTATCCCAATACAAATATGTTAATGTTTCTATATAATATTTTACATCTTTAAAAAAAACTGTTCATATAAGAGTTCTCTCAAACTCCTTCTCTCTCCTTTTATTCACTAAAACTGCTCTTGACAAAGTCACAACCTCCATCCACAATGTTAAATCTAACAGATAATTCCAAGTTCTCATTTTATTCATCTCTGTAAATTCACACTATTTTTAACACTCTCTTCTGGAAAAAATTCCTTCGCTTGGCTCCCAGGAGAGTAAACTCATGCAATCTCATTCTCAGTCTTGCTTTATAGTTCTTCCTCATCTTCCTAACCAAAATAAACCTTGAATGCCCCAGAATTCAGTTCTTGGATGGATTTTCTTTTCTTCTTACATTTATTTCATTGGTAGCCTCATTTAGTCTTATGCTTTCGGTACCATCTGCTTATGGATTGCAAATGTAAATCTCCAACCTGGACTTTCCCATGAATTTCAGACTTATAGATACAATCGCCTACTTAACAGATCCACCACTTGTATGTCTAATGAGCATCTCAAACTTAACATGCCAAATTGAGTTGCTCTTTTCCCCAAATCCTTCTACTTCCACAGTCCTATCCAGCTGAGCAATTGATAATTCTATCCTTCAATTGTTTAGGCCAAAAATCTTAGCAATATCCTTGCCTTCCCATTTCTCAGATATTCCATTTACTACTGCAATATTGTGAGTTATAAGAAATATATATGTGGTCATTCAGATGACTATATGTATTTGGTCTTAGTTCACATTTCCTGGCTCAGAGCAACCAGGACCCTTGGCATTTCCTGAATGATAAGAGCAATGGGAGCATCTTTTGTTATAGTATTTGGTCTCCTGTCCTCAGTTCCTAAAATCACTTCATAGCTATAAAGGTGAAATGGGTGTCTTCTTATTCAGAACAAGCCCCTTTCCACTACAACTAGGTTTATGCTAATGAAGTGACTTAGGAAAGTACTTGAGGTTGAGGGCTGGTTGCCAGGGAAGCCAAACATGAATAGAGGGGTGGAACTTTCAATCCCACCCTCTGATTTCTGGGCAGAGAGGGACTGGAGGTTGAATCAATGATCAATGGCCAATGATTTAGTCAACCATGCCTATGTAATGAAGCCTCCATAAAAGCCCAATCAGAGGGGGTTCAGAGAACTTCCAGGTTGGGGAATCAGAATGTTTCCATGTGCCATTGTCCCAGGCCCCAAACTCCATGAGGGCAGAAGCCCCTTTGTTCAGGACCTCGCCCTGTGTATTTCTTCACCTGGCTGTGGTTCATATCCTTTAACATCCTTTGTAATAATCTGGTAATCTAGTGAGTAAACAGGTTTGCTGAGTTCTATGAGCTACTCTAGCAAATTAATGGAGCCCAAGGAGGGGGTTGTGGGAACCTCTGATTTATAGCTAATTGGTCAGAAGTTCAGGTAACAACCTGGACTTGCAATTGGCATTCTGAGTTGGAGGGGGTGGTTGGAACTTCCAGTTGGTACCCAATCAGTCAGAAGCACAGGTAACAACCTGGGCTTGCTATTGGCTTCTAAAGTGAAGAGTGGTCCTGTGGGACTGAGCCCTTTCCCTGTGGAATCTGACGCTATCTCTGGGTAAATAGTGTTAGAATTGAACTGAACTGTAGGACACCCAGCTTGTGCCCCAAGCACTGCTTTGTGGTATGAGGAGAAATCTTCCCCTCATCCCTCCCTGACAGTAGAATTAGGTGATCAGAACCCTTTAACTCCTTGAGCAAATATTGCTAGATTTACCTTTACATCAAGAATCTGACCATCTCACATAATTTCTACAGCTATCTCCCCAGACCAAGCTACTATACAATTTAAAATAAGCAAAAAAGTATGCTTGAGATCTAAAAGAGTGGATTAGTAATTTAGAAAAACCCAAAAATCCTTCAAAAAATCAATTAGATATAAACTTTATAAAAATTAAAATACAGAGTACAATATTTGGAACAAACAGCAGAATAGACAGATACAGCTGAAAGGTGAATAGTGAACTGTATATCAGGTTGAGGAGCTTATTCAGAAGGCTACGAGAAAGACAAAGTGATAAAAAGTATTAAAACAAAGCTAAGAAATATGCAAGCAAGAAATAAATATGTCATCACCTTGACAATAGTAATCCCAAGAAGAGAGGAGAATAAATGAATAAAAAGAAATATTTGAAGAAATAATACAGGTATATTTAAAGAATTAACAAAAAGCAAAAGACATTAGGTTGAAAGAGCTACAGATGAAGGAGGTGAGAGAAAGGAAAACTTATACCGAGGCACATTATAACAAAATTTAAAGTATTAAAGACACAGATAAAATTCTTAAAGCTTTAAAATACATATAAGATTATTTCAATGATACAAAAACCAAGCTGACAACACAGTTCCTAAGAGCAACACTGGTGTGAGAGGACTGTACTAACATGTTTAAAGTATTCAAAGAAAATTTGGAAACCATAATTGTTTATTTATCTAAATTGTCATTCAATAAATATATTCTCAGGCATACAAGATCCCAGGTTTATCACAAAAACAATTACACTGAAATTTTTGAAGGAAGTTCTAAAATACAAGGAAAAATAAAAATAGAAGATATTTCTAGAGATGAGGAACATGAGGGCAAACCAATTTCTTGGTAAGGTTTATGGTGATCAAAAACAAAAATAAATAAATAAATACTAAATAACAAAAAGTAAATTCCTAAACTCCCAGAATAAAAATGCCAGACAATATCAACATGTTGGTGGTGGGGTTGGGAGTAGAGATAAGGATTAATGAAAGGGGGATGAAGAATTATCTTGAGAGAAGGTAGAAAAAGTTTAATAAATCAGTAAGGGTAAATAAACACAAGTATGTATTTTATGTTAAAATCACAGAGAGCTCAAGAAAAAGCAATCTGTCAACTGCAATGCAGAGAAGGAGAAAATAAGTACAGAAAAATTTGAAATGAGATGACATAAATAAGTTCTAATATAACAGTAATTACAATGAATCAATTAAAGGATGGAAACATTCAGATTTGATTTAAAAATAGAAAGAAAAAGAAAGGTCAAGAATCAATAATGGACAAAACAGACAAATGTACACCAAAAGAAAACTGCAAGGGTAATCTTCATATCTGACAATAGAATTTAAAACAAAAATTATCATGGGTCAAGAAGGGGTATTAAACACATGTGAAAAGAACAATAGAGGGCCTGCCCGTGGCTTAGCGGTTAAGTGCGCACGCTCCGCTGCTGGTGGCCCAGGTTCGGATCCTGGGCGTGCACCAACGCACTGCTTCTCCAGCCATGCTGAGGCCGTGTCCCACATACAGCAACTAGAAGGATGTGCAACTATGACATACAACTATCTACTGGGACTTTGGGGGAAAAATAAATAAATAAAATTATTAAAAAAAAAAGAACAATAGAAAAGGAATACATGACCATGATAAACATATACGTAACACACAAAACATCCTAAAACTATAACAACTGTAGTTGACAAAATTAGAAAGAATAAACTTATTGATCAACAATTATTGTTAGAGATTTTAAATAGCATCCTAAAAAACTGATAGATCAAAATGATTCTATAAGAGATACTAAAGAGATGTGTAGAAAATTAGAACATACCAACTAAAAACCTTGACTTAAGTGTGTGTGTATTCTTTTCTTTTACAAAACCTAGTCAATTATTGAAAGCATAGACATAGATACTACTAGAATTCAATCTCAAGTTAATAGGCACTCTAGGAAGAGGTAAAAAAAATTAAGAGAACAAATTATCACAGGGATATAAAAGACAATTTCTCAAAGCTTTTGAAAAGACATGATTCTTTCTCTTGAAAGAGCCTTCTTAGTGCTAAGTAGAATGAAAGGAAAATCACCTCACACTTATTTAGATACATAACAGTGAAATTTCAGAAATTTCAGAACCAAAGATGAAAAGAAAACTCTAAAATTTTCCAGGGAGAGATGCAAGAAAGAAAGAGAGAGAGAGAGGAAGCAAGAAAAGAAACAAAGAGAGAAAGGGAGGGAGGGAGGAGACAGGAAGAGAGGGAAGGAGGAAGGGAAGGAAGGAAGGAAGGGAGGGAGGGAGGGAGGAAGGAAGGAAGGAAGATATATATCTATCCCAAGAAATAAACAAAAAGAAAAAAGAAAAACTAGAATCATGTCAGGAGCCAGGACCCATGTTATCTTTTCAGCAGCAGTGGTATGGGGTTCAATAATTTCCAAGTTCTGGGAAAACCATAATCTCAACCTACGATTTCATACTCGACGGATTGGTAATCTTAGGCAAAGATATAGAAAGTTCACATTCAACATACCTTTTCTAAGGAAGTTACTTGGGAATATACTTTAGTCAAACAAGTCTGAAGATGAAAAAGAGGAAAGCATGAGGTTCAAAAAACAGTGGAATTA
This sequence comes from Diceros bicornis minor, assembly GCF_020826845.1. NCBI lineage: Eukaryota > Metazoa > Chordata > Mammalia > Perissodactyla > Rhinocerotidae > Diceros > Diceros bicornis. Next base: position 13,015,426 of record NC_080754.1, on the reverse strand, counting down.
CACCAAAACTTTAATAAAAATAAATTTCCAAATGATTGTTTGTGATAGAGCTGAAGAGTAACAATCCAAAATAAAATGGGAAATCAGTAGCCTTCAAATTTAAGTAACAGAATAAGACCCTAAAATATATCAGCCACAAGTCAAAGAAGATATTTATATCTTTTCTAAACAAGAAATCAAAAGCAATTAAAAACCTCAGTAAATTGAAAAAAAACAGTAAACTACAACAAAGTTGTGATCCAAATATGAGGTAAACTGATTTGCCTAATCTTGAGCCATTGATAGAATATAAGAAAAGATTAAATTTGACACTAGGACCATTTGTTTTCAGTGGCACAAAGATTGTTATAATGAATCTATGAGAAAGAAATAGAACGCTATCACTCTGCTTGTCTCTGCACTGAGTAATATTTCATTGTAAAGTAAATCCTGGGTTTTTTTGCTTTTTAATACTTAGAATTGACCTTAAGATCAAACAAGTAAGTTTAAATGCCGTTTAAAAACAAAATATGTCTTATCTACTTAGAACATATAGCAGAACAGCTGAGAGAGGTTGGGAGGTTTAAGAGAAGACAGGTGTGGAGGCAAAGATGGAGTTAATAAAGATACAACTGTCAGAGTGGGAAGTTTAAGAAGGAAAGGAGATATGTGGTACAAAGTCAAGGTTAAAGCAACTTCCAATTTTTTGAAGTTCATTAAGAATGTGTACAGATAAATGAAAAATGATCGCATAAGCATAATGCATGGAAGGGTGAGAGTGGTCGGTGAGAGAAGATGGGAATAAAGACTTAATTTTTTCATAAACTCAATAAATCATGTCTAGATAATAAATAATGTCATCTGCCTATTATTTATTTTTAGAGCAGTAGCCCAAGAAATAAAAATAGAACGGTTTTTTTCTGGGAGAAGAGACTGGGAGATTAAAGAAATAAACCAGAGCTGGAGGCTGCTAGCTTTTTAAAGTAGCCTTTCTGTCATTTTTATTTATTTATTACCATGTTCCTGTATAACTTGTTTCCTTTTAACTTATATTTTTAATAAATAGGGAAGTCTTTTTCTCAGCTAAATATATAAAAGCATACTGCTCTTGTTTAGTTAATATCCTCTCTAGCCATGGTGTGTTATTCAGGAGAGGATCAGAGCAGGAGTCATAGGAGCTGCTCAGCCAAGGTGGATTCCTTACCCATGAAGTCAGAGCTGAAATTCAGAGAAAACAGCTAAGTGCAGAGAATCAGTAGGTATTAGAAATCCATGCAGAAAGGCAGAGCCTAGAATCCAAAAGCACATATTCAGAAAACATGGTGATGAGAGAAAAAAACACTGTTAAGACAAATTTGAACCTATGGCCAAAGCTTTTGTCTACTCATTGGATCCCCAAGCATAAGTGTAGCCAGAAGAGAGCAAGAAAATATTACACCCAGTTAGAGATGGGCCAAAATAATGAAATCACCAGAAAGTCTCCAAAATGATTCTTGCCTGAAACACCACAGTCACTGCTTTAAATAATCTGAATAAGAAATTACTGGAAAAAAAGTCAGTGTCCACTTCCTTCACCTGTATACAGTCGTTCTCATTATTCATAAAGTCCCCATGAACACTGCATTAGTGAAGACTCAACCGTTGCTCCTAGGGGAAAAACAGAGCTAGGTTCCTATGAGCCTCTAGTCACAATATTTTCATCAACGGATGGATACATAACCTTGTTTTATATGTATTTTTATTTACAGACACCTTATTTAATATCTATTGTTAATTCATTAACACTGAACTCATGGCCAACAGCACTGTAAGCCCCATCTAAATGAAGCTCATCTAATGTGTATTTTCTCTGTAAGGCACATCACAAGCAGCATTTTAGTATTTAGGAACACTAGACAGCCATTTAGCACTATGCTTAGAGACCATTCTAAACAGTGAAATCACCAACCAAAAGCACAAAAATGTGAAAAATGTGGCACTAAAGATATCATGAAAAGGACATTTGTTTACAGTATGAGAACTGAAACAAGAAGGCAGACCATTGTCTTGTTCAAACTAAGCTGCCAATGTGCTTTGACCTCAGCTAGAAATGCGCACGAGTGACTAAAATTTTGCCTCTCTGAGCATGCATGAGAAAGACCGCAAATGTAACATGAATATTGACTTTGGGTTTACAAATAAATTTTAGCAAGTAGATGAATTCCTAAATATGGAATCTGTAAATAATGAAGATCTACTGTGTAAATATGCATACATATTCACACATATATAATATATAATTATGAGGATCTACTGTATACACTCACACTTATGCATGCATGTGTGTGTGCGTGTGTGTGTAACCTAAGAAAATTAAAAAATATCAGCAGGTGCATTTCATTTCCCTGCTATTTTCTCTGCTGATATTAAAGAAAAAGGACTATTATTCTTAATGCGATAACAGCAACCTCTTTGATTTAGTTTGCTGCAATTGACATAAATTTGAATAATTTTTCCAGGCTGGGCTAGTATCTTGGAGGTGTTATTGTAATGATGATGATAGTCATAAAAATATTTTATGCAATTTCTTTCACATGAAAATTAGCACGCGCCTTTCACATTGCCATCCCATAATTAATGCCATATGTCTTTTTTATTGAAAAGACAGTTTGGGCTGATGTAGCAGGAGAACATTCTTTCAAGCCTGTTCTAAATTACATTACTTACAAAAACATCGTTTCCTGAAAACACTATAAGAATATTACCATTTTTCTTCATAATCAGATTTTATGTCTACATAACACATTTAGTCATTGTTTACATGGAAAAGTACCAATTAGTATAAATAGTTCTATCCTTCATTTTCCATCTTTTTTCATTCTGTATCTTCTTTTACTTTAGTGACTTTAAATCCTTCAATAGTCTTTTGGACAATCATCTTTCTGATAATATATACACCTGTGTAATATATATTGGATAATATATACACCTGTGTAACCATTGAAATTAAGATATAAAACATTTCTATCACCCCACAACGTTTCGTACGTGTCTCTTTTCAGCCAATCCAACCCATCCCAGTCCTTGGAAATCGCTGATTTGATTTCTGTTACTAAAGATTATTTTTACTTTCTAACATTTCAGATAAATGGACTCATATAGTATAAACTTATTTGCCTCTGGTTTATTACCTACAACATAGTATTTTTTATATTCATCCATGCTATTGCCTGTATCAGTAGTTTGTTTCTTTTTATTGTTTGTTAGTATTCCCTTGTACAAATTTATGAAAATATGTTTATCAGTTCACCTACTAATAAATATCTGGGTTGTTTTCAGTTTCTGGCTCTTACGAATAAAGCTACTAAGAACATTCCCATGCAAGTTTTTTTAATGAACAGGTGTTCACAAATCTCGTTGATAAAAGTGAAATTGTTGAGTGATATAATAGGTATACATTTATATTTGTAAGAAATTCCCAAATAGTTTTCTAAAGTGGCTCTGTCATTTTACACTCCCACCTCCTTGTCAACATTTGTTGTTGTAAATTTTTTTAATTTTAGCCATTCCATTGGATGGGGAATTGTATCTAATTGTGATTTTAACTTGGATTTTCCTGATAACTAATGATGCTAACCATCCTTTCAATGCTTACTTGCCTTTCACATATCTTCTTTTGTGAAATGTCTGTTCCAGTATTTTGAGATTTTGCCCATTTTCCCATTGCATTGATTTGTTTTTCTTTCTGTAATAGCTATGTATCTATATACCTATCTCTATCTATCTCTATGTATTATAAATAAATATATCGATACAAAGTTTTGAAATCATAGTAGTGCAAGTGCTCCAGCTTTGTTCTTATTTTACAAAACTATTTTAATTATTTTAGATTGTGTTTTCATATCAATTTTAGAATCAATTTCTTGTCAATTTCTACCAAAATACATCTGTTGACATTTTTATTTAGATTGCATGGAATCAACAAATAAATTGGGGGAAAATTAACACCTTAACATTGGATCTCCCAATACATGAACTTGGCATATCTCACCATTTATTTAGGCCTCCTTTCATTCCTCTCAGCATTATTTTGTAGCTTTCAGTGTACAAGGCTAGTAACTATTTTGATAAATTTATCTCTAAATATTTCATGTTTTTTGACGTGTCATCCATTTTTAAATTAGTTTCTACAATCATTTTTATACCAATATTCAGAAATAATCAATTTAGAGGGGACATTGATAGAGTTAATCCAATTACAGAGTTAAGTCAAGTATCTACTAGAACTGCTAATCTACTCTATAGCCTCACAACTCAATGACAGTCCTGTCCCTTGCCCATTTCCAGTGATAAGAAACACCCTTCTTGTGAAAGCAACCCATTGTAGTTTTTTTAAGTGGTTTTTATTAGGAGATTTTTTTTATGTTAAAGTGAAAGTTATACCCTTACATTTTTCACCTACCTCCTGAAAACTTTATAAAACAATTCTAAAAGTGTCTCAAATATTTGAAGACCACTATCAAGTTTGTTTATTTGTTTTCTGACCGGCCTTTTCTCCAAAGTGAATATTCCTAGTTATTCTAATAGTTAATTATGTGGCACCATCTGAGGTTCCGGCAATCCACGTGATTGTTGTCCAGACAGCTCCAGTACTTGAATATCCTTCAAGAGTGATGTCCAGAACTAAACACAGTGTTTACAGTGCGGCCTTTAGCATACCAGATGTAATGGGAAGATTATCCCTAAACTCGGACAATCCTGTAGTTTCACAATTTGGTCCTAAAGGCTCTTGGAATTGGATGTTCAACAATTAGATGAATCAGTTCTTTGGTTAAATATGCTAGGAACTCTTGAGCAATGTTCACTTTTGTTTGTTTACCTATCTGTTTCTCAAAGTTCCCCTTAGTTTTCTGTTGCAGTGTTCTGTTCTGCAAAAACAATTTTTCATCAACAGATGCCAAAACAATTGCTCTCACAATGAAGACCTATTTGTTGAAAAATACGTCATCCTTTTTGTGCCTGGTTTTATGCTACCTACACATGACATTTATTTCTGCTTTTAGACTAGATAGACACCATGTTGAGTGAACACGAAATACGTCTCCAATTCTAATTGGATACAGGCTTAGTTAATCAAGAGAAAAGGTCAACAATTAACATAAATGAACATAAACACTTTACCCCTGATGTAAGCCAGGTAAAATAAGAATTTTATGCAATCAAAGAAAAATGTAAATCTATATGCTAATTAACACTTTATATCTTGAGTAAGTTCAAAGTTTTTAGTTGTTTATTTTCGAAGAAGAATGTGAGTAGATAGCAAAAAGTACAGTATGTTTCAAGAAACAACAAATATTTGGAAGTAAGTAAAGTTATTTTAAATTTAAGTTTAAAATCACTTTAATAATATCTAATTTGCAAAAAAAGATATATCAGATAATTAAATTTTTACTTATGCTTAAATGGCTATTAATTTACAAAAGGATTCTTCATCATAGCTTTACTTATAATAGGAAACTCTTGAGTATAATTAAACTGATATTAATTATGAGCATTTCAGATGATCAAATGGTCATCTCTGATTAATATATATTAAATTAACCAAAGAGAGTCGTGTTAGCAAGATGGCAGAAAAAGAGGTTCCAGCCCTCATTCTCCCACAGAAACAATGATTTAGCAACCATCCACGGACAAAAAAGCCTTCCTGAAAGCTCCAGAATCCAGATGAGGTTATGGCACCCTGGAGGAGCACAGAAACGAGAAAAGATGCATTGAGAAGGGTAAGGAAAACAGTGTTGCTCTACCTGTGCCACCTCTCTCCTAAATCAGCACACCACACAGCTCTGAGCGAGATCCCTCAGTCCATGTGTTTTCCTGTGAGAGGAAGATAGTGAAATGAGCACCTGACTTCCACAGAAGAGCATCTCCTTCTATCACACCTCACCCAGAACACTGAGGGAATCAGCATGGTTAGGTAATTTAGGGGTAGCTAAGAAGAGAGAAAAGGGGCAGGAGCTCTCAAGAACCAGGATGAAGATCTTAACAGCCAGCCCATGGCTCCAGGTAGCGGGCTTGCCCCTTTCCCCAAGCAGCAGATTCATCCACCCTGGGACCCTGGCAGTGGGCCCACCCTCCTTTAGACCCTGGAAGTTGACTGATGGAGGTGGCATGGTTGCTGAAAGGAAAGGGTCTCTTGGTATTCAAAGCAGGACCTTTCCTATAATTATGGAAGACAATTGCTGTAGGGCCACACAGCTGGTATTCTGTATGCAGCTCTCAGAGCTACAGATCTCAGGGCTGTGATTAAACCAGACAGTTACTGGATACCTCTGTCACCGACTAAATGCCCCAAGTAACTCAAAGGAGGTTTTGAAAGCACTTAGCTATTTCTCAAAGTTGTTTTTCAGTTATGTTAAGAGATGCAATGACCAATCACCCAGAATCAGTACAAACCCCAGAGCGATGCCTGAGCACATGGGTTGAGAAGCGTCCAAAAGTTACCTCGCTTCATTTTGATGTTAAGATCTCCACATCAGAAGGATCTTAGTCTTTATTAGCATAACAAGTGATGTATGTGAAAGTAAGTTTTCAAACTATGCCTGCATGAGCTTATTCCCACCTCTACATGTGATGATGAAACTTCCCTTCTGAATATTCATTCTCCGTCTGAAATAAAAGGCGTCTGTTTTCTCTTGCTCTGAGAGCCATGGCTTTGGAAGGGATTCCCCATGGTCTCCCTATTTGCTGCAAATAAATTGTACTTTGTGTGACAACTACTTCTGGTGAAGGCTCTGATTTCATCTCACCAAGTAGTGAACACACTTTGGTTGAGTAACACCACCTCAGGCAAATATTTCGAAGTTGCTGTCACTAGTAATATTGAACTAAACCCTAAAAACGAAAATAAAGGAAAAATTTGGAAACATTACATTAAGAAAATTTTTTGTTTTATATCTATAGAAGTAATTCATAAGAACAAAGTAAAAAATGAGTAGATATATGAAAAATCGTATACAATATAAAAATGTATTAAAAAAATCTAAGTGAATGTAAAACTAAAATTTTAATTACTATAAAATTTTGATATCATTCTGAGATAATAAGAAAATAGACCATTATGTGAGACATTTGAGATATTCAAAGTCTAAATGATAGTCTAAGAGCCCTTTCAGATCAGATATAAGAATACCTATATTTCTGGCTCTAACACTCTGCCCATGTGTTTATAAATTATAATTAGCTATATATATCTTTGATGAGCTTTTTATTCCTCAAGTAGAAGCACTGTGGTAGGTAGATATGCTACTAATTTTGAAGGTGGGAAGGTATAATAATTGGGAAAAATGGGTCATGGAAGCATAAAAAAATATTTAAGTTCATGCAACCTTAGTCTCCGGCTAACCAATAAAGATTATGCTTAGATACATGTCAGTCTCCTGTGTTACTAGAAATTGGTTTGGGACCTCCTGCCCTTTTATGGTTCTCAGTTAACCTTAAAGATGACTCATTGAGACAACTGTGGAAATGACAGATGGTCTAAATTTTGTCATCAAAGAAAGAATTACAACAAACTTAAGAAACAACTCTTTTATGTATGTATGTATTTTGCTGTAACATTGCCTTAGTATTAAGATTTTTAAGGTTTTTATGTTCATTACACACACATTTATTTACTGTTTAAAATAGGCCAGACACTAGGAAAGCTGCTGGTGTAATAACGGCAAAACAAGATGCTCTGAAATAGCATATGTTTATGTGGAGAGTATAGACAAGAGTGGTTTAGGGGGTAAAAATTAGTCTAAATTAATACTGCAACAGAATTCATTTCTTTCTTTTTTTTTTTTTTTTGCGTTAGAATTCCTTTCTAAAAAGTAGACAATTTTGTTTAGCAAAACACCTTATGGAGCGAAAACCTTCAAATCGTGACTGAGATTGGCTGGGCATCAGAGATAGTTAAAATGTAAAAAATGGATAGTTAAAAGATGAAGGATGAAGAGAAAGGAGATGGGGTTGAGGGAGGGCTTGAGAATATCAGAGGGGACCAGAACTTTAGAAGAGATAACCAGTTTCTCTAGAGGTGTAAGTAAGTGTTTTGTTAGTGGCTTTGAGTTGCTTCTGACTCCTACCAACCCAGTGTACAGTAGAGCAGAACCCTGTCTGGTATTTCTGTCCCATCCTCTCACCTTCTGATGCTACATCAGACAATGCTTCATTGATGTTCACAGGGTTTTCAGGGCCTATTTTTTCAGAAGTGGGTGGCCAGGTCCTTCTTCCCTGTCTGTCTAATCTAAAAGCCCCACTGAAACCTGTCCACTATGGGTGACCCTGCTGGTATTCAAAATACTGATAGCATAGCTTTCAGCATCACAGCAACACGCAGCCTCCACAGTGTGACAAGCAACAGATGGGTAGTCTGGTTCCCTGACCAAGAAATGAACCCACGTCATGGCAGTGAGAGCCCTGAATCCTAACCGCTAGAACACCAGGGCTGGCTCCATGAACAAGTGAGGGACTTAAAAATATAGGAATGCCTATTATTAATTTTTAATTTGTTGCTGTTCTGTGCTGCCTATAATGTAAATCCACTTAGTTTCTTCACATCTTCAGTCACACAATCTTGAATTTGTGATATATCAGGAAGATAAGGTGGAGAATAAATATATAACCACATGCCTAGGATTTGTGTGGTATCTAGCAGTGCAATGCAGGAGGGAAAAGAACAACACACAAAAAAGGCAAAATACAAAATGGATATCAAAAACTCAGTGGAGATAGGTATATTGAAATGGATGCTGGTTTTCCCATCATGTATGTGAATTGCATAAGTTATCCATTAATACAGTTCAGTGTTGTGGTGGTTAATTTTATGTGTCAACTTGCCTGGGCCACAGGGTGCCCAGATATCTGGTTAAACATTTGGCTGAGTCCGTGAGGATGATTCTTGATGAGATTAACATTGGAATTGGTAGAGTGAGTAAAGCAAATTGCTCTCCCCAATATGAGTGGACCTCATCCAATACATTGAAGGGTTGAATAGAACAAAAAGCTGAGTAAGGAAGTATTTGCTCTCTCTGCCTGTCTTTGAGCTGAGACATCAGCCTTCTCCTGCCTTCAGACTCAAATTTGGACTGGAACTTATACCATTGGCTCTCTTAGTTCTCATACTCATACTTGGACTGGAACTTACACTATCAGCTCTCCTCTTCTAGGACTCTCAGACTCAGACTAGAACTATACCATTGGCTCTCCCAGATCTCTAGCTTGCCAACTGCAGATCTTGGGACTTCACAGCCTCCATAACTGTGTGAGCCAATTTCTTATGGTAAATCAATCGATCAATAAATAGATAGATAGATAGACAAGACATCCTGTTGGTTTTTTTTCTCTGGGGAACCCTGACTAATATAGATTTTGGTACTGAGAGAGGATATAGAGGAACAGAATTTTAAGGATGAGTTTTCTGAATTGGTTCTGGGGTTTTTGAAATTGACTGTCTCTAATCCAGCAAGATTTAAAGATGCTAAGTGACCCTACTTTCAGTAGTAAAAAGAGTACTAATAGTTCGTGGCATGATCTGGCAATAGAGACAGGCAAAATATCATCATTGGATACTCTTAACTAACCACTTATGAGAAGCAAGTTCTGTACATGATACGTTCAAACATTTTGGGCAGACTAATGTATATAATGAGATTGGCTGGTTGTTCCTATTATCCCTGGACAAAGTGGGGAAAGAAAAGGATGAGCTCAGATATTTGAATTACCAGCTCAAGCACTGCATAAATGACCTGGAAGCTTCTATGTGTGCCCTGAAAGAGAACTTTAACTCCTTTAGCCATAGGGCTGAGGTTGGTGAAAATCAGATGTAGGAACTCATTCTTCAATGGGCTGAATTACAGCACAAGTTGAACTCCCAGCTTCACAGGGTATTCACTGCTAAAGTGAGGGCATTGATTGGGAAAGAATGGGATCCTGTAAGTTGGAATAGGGACATTGAGCCCCTAAATTCTGTTCAGTCTTCTTTGCCAAAGGAAGACGCCTCCTCACTCCCAGAAGTAGTGACTTCCCTACCCCAGTAGTAACAACTTCCCCACTTGCAGTGGCAGCAGCCCTGAACCTTGGTCTGAGGGGATTAACACTGCTTTGCCAGAGGAAACAGTAATGGCCTCCCCTGAGGCAATTGTCATGCAAGACAATGCTGATTCTCCTCAGGACCCATCCCCAACACCCTTTTCTGCATCTGTACTATAATCAGACTCAAGTCCCAGTAGGCCCCTACAGGTGAGGTACAAAGTACAACTCACGAGGAGGTGCATTACACACCAAAAGAACTACTTGAGTATTCTGATCTATACAGATAGAAATCCAGAGAACACCATGGGAATGGACAATAAGGGTGTGAGAAAACTGCTGAAAGAACACAAAGTGGGATCAAGGTGAATTTGTTGATATGGGCTACTAAACAGAGATTCTTCAGGGAAGTTAGAAACGGCTCAAATAATTCATTTGGTTGGCTGGCTGAACCATGGAACAAAAAGTGGCCCACAGTGAGTGAGGTGGAAAAGCCAACCCTGCCTTGGTTTAATGTAGAAGAAGGGATTCAAAGGCTTAGGTAGTTTTAATGTTAGAACTGATTTGTCATTGAAGACTTACTTACAATGGGAGGGTCCAGAAGACATACCTTTTCCCAATACTTTAAGAAATAAATTTATAAGTGGAGCCCCAGCATCCTTGTAGAGCTCTGGGATCACTCTTCTCTGTAGGCCAGACATTAGAGTGGGAACTGCAATCACTGAATTGGGAAACCTAAATATAATGGGAGTAATTGGATTCCGAGGTGGCAGTGGTCAAATGACAAGGCGAGTGTGGTTACCCTAATGAACAACAGAGTCAACCAGCAATCAGAATAGTTTGACGTGGGGCTGGCCCCATGGCTTAGGGGTTGAGTGTGCCTGTTCCGTTACTGGCGGCCCGCGTTCGGATCCCGGGCACGCACGGACACACCGCTTCTCCGGCCATGCTATGGCGGCGTCCCACATACAGCAACTAGTAGTATGTGCAACTATGACATACAACTATCTACTGGGGCTTTGGGGAGAAAAAGGGAAAAAAAAAGGAGGAGGATTGGCAATAGATGTTAGCTCAGGGCCGGTCTTCCTCAGCAAAAAGAGGAGGATTGGCATGGATCTTAGCTCAGGGCTGATCTTCCTCACAAAAGAAAAAAAAAGAATAGTCTGACATAAGCAGACCTGTGGTGTTGGCTAGGTGATCACAGTTTTCCTAGAAGTAAAATAAATAGAAATCTTTCGTAAATTCTAATTTGATCTATACAAGCAGAACAGTTCTAGGTCAAGGGAATAGAAGTCTAACCTGAACCATAAAAACAGAGAGTCATGGCCCCTCAATCAATTCCCATCTTGAGCTGTTTTAGAGACCTAGAATCCCTCAAGTGAAGGAGAGGCTGGGTCCCCATGAGGAAGGACACCGGTACACTGGTAAAAATATGTACCATTAATCTTTCTCCTAGACTTTGGCAAAAAAGCCTATGCCTTTTATCAGAGTAACTGTGCATTGGGGAAAAGGAAATAATAGGAACTTTTAGGGACTACCAAACATTGGCTCTGAACTGACACTAATTCTAGGAGATGCAAAATGTCACTTTGGTCTACCAGTCAGGGTAGGCATTTATGGAGGTCAGATGATCAATGGAGTTTTAGCTTGGGCTCCATCTCACAGTGGGCCCAATGGATCCCCAAACTTATCCATAGTTATTTCCCCAGTTCTGGGACTCATAATTGGAATAGACATACTCAGCCACTGGCAAAATCCCCACCTTAGTTCCCTGACTGATGCAGTGAGGGCTGTTACGGTGAGAAAGGCCACGTAGAAGCCACTAGAACTGCCATTACCTAGAAAAATAGTAAACTAAAGGCAATATCACATTTCTGGAGGGATTTCAAGTTCTGCATCAAGAACTTGAATGATACAGGGTGGTGATTCCCACCACATCCCCTTTCAACTCTCCGATTTGGCCTGTGTAGAAGACAGATGGATCTTGGAGACCGACAGCGGATTACTGTAAGTTTAACCAGGTATTGACTCCAATTGTAGCAATTGCAGCTGCTGAATCAGATGTAGTTTCATTGCATGAACAAATTAACACAACCTCAGTACCTGGTATACAACTACTGGTCTGGCAAATGCCTTTTCCTCCCCCATCTCTGTCAATAAGGCCCATCAGAAGCAGTTTCTTTTCAGCTGGCAAGGCCAGCAATACACTTTCACTGTCCTACCTCAAGGGTATATAAACTCCAGCTCCAGGTCATAATTTAGCTTTCAGGGATCTTGATCAACATTCCCTTCCACAAGATAGCACACTGGTCCATTCCATTGATCACTTTATGCTGATTGGACCTAGTGGGCAAGAAGTAGCAACTATTCTAGACTTATTGGTAAGACATTTGTGTGTCAGAAGGTGGGAAATAAATGCAGTAAAAATTTAGGGAACCTTCTACTTCAGTAAAATTTCTAAGGTCCAGTAGTATGGCGCATGTTGAGATATCTTTCTAACGTGAAAAGTAAGTTGTTGCATCTGGCCCCTCCTACAACCAAAAAAGAGGCGTAATACCTAGAGGGACTCTTTGGAATTTGGAGGCAACTTATTTATCATTGGGGTGTGCTACTCTGGTCTATCTACCAAGCAACCCAAAAAGCTGCCATTTTGAGAAGGGTCCAGAACAAGAGAAGACACTGCAACAGGTCCAGGCTGCTGTACACACTGAACTGCCACTTGGCCACATGATCCAACAGATCCAATGGTACTTGAAGTGTCAGTGGTAGATTGGGATGCTCTTTGGTGCCTTTGGCAGGCTCCCATAGGTGAATCACAGTGTAAACCCTTAGGATTTTGGAAGAAAGCCCTACCATCCTCTGTGGATAACAACTTTCCTCTTGAGAAACAGCTCTTGGCATCCTATTAGGCCCTAGTAAAAACTGAATGCTTAACCATTGGCCACTAAGTTACTGTGTGACTTGAGTTTCCCATCGTGAACTAGGTATTAAGTGACCCACCAAGCCATAAAGTTGGATGTGCACAGCCGCATTCCATCATCAAATCAAATGGTACATAAGTGACTAGGCCTGAGCAAGGCCTGAAGGCTCAGGTAAGCTACATGAGAAGTGTCCTAAATGCCCATGGTCTCCACTCCTACTACACTGCTGTCTCTCTCCCAGCCTGCACCTATGGCCTCATGGCAAGCTCCCTACAATCGCTTGACAGAGAAAGAGAAGACTCAGCCCTGGTTTACAGATGGGTTTGCGCAGTATGCATGTTCCACCTGAAAGTGGACAGCTGCAGCACCACAGCCCCTTCTAGGACATCCCTGAAGGTCAGTGGTGAAAGGAGATCCTCCCAGTGGGCAGAACTTCGAGCACTGCCTCTGGTTGTTCACTCTGCTTGGAAGGAGAAATGGCCAGATATACAATTATATACCGATTCATGAGCTGTGGCCAATTGTTTGGCTGGATGGTATGGGGCCTGGAAGGAACACGATTGGAAAATTGGTGACAAGGAAATTGAGGAAGAAGTATGTAGATAGTCCTATATGAATAGGTAAAAAACATGAAGATGTTTGTGTCCCATGTGAGTGTTCACCAAAGGGTGATCTCAGCAGAGGAGGACTTTAATAATCAAGCAGATAGGTATTCATTCTGTGAATACCAGTCAGCGTCTTTCCCTAGCCACCCCAGTAATTACCCAAAGAGCTCCTAAACAAAGTGGCCACAGTGGTAGAGATGGAAGTTATGCATGGGCTCAGCAACATGGACTTTCACTCACAGTAACCCACCCAGCTATGGCTACTGCCAAGTGCCCAATTATTCAGCAGCAAATATCAGTGCTAAATCCTCAATATGGCACCATTCCCTGGGTTGCTCAGCCAGCTACCCAGTGGCAGCTTGATTACACTGACCCACTTCCAGCATGGAAGGAGCAGCATTTTGTTCCTACTGGAGTAAATACTTACTCTGGATATAGATTTACCTTCCCTACATGCAATGCTTCTACCAAAATACCGTCTGTGGACTTACAGAATGTCTTATCCACTGTCGTGGTATTCCACACAGCATTGCTACTGATCAAGGAATTCGCTTCACAGCAAATGAAGTGTGGCAATGGGCCCATGTTCAAGGAATTCACTGGTCTTACAATGTTCCCCACTATCATGAAGCAGCTGGTTTGATAGAATGGTGGAATGGCCTTTTTAAGGCCACTCAGTTACAGTGTCAGTTGGATGGCAATACCTTGCAGGATTGGGGCAAGTTTGTCCAGAAGACTGTATAATATCTGAATCAGTATCTAATATATTGTGCTGTTTCTCCTATAATAAGGATTCATGGGTCCAGGAATTAAGCGGGAGAAATGAGAGTGGTACCACTCACTATTAGCCCTAGTGATCCTCTAGAAAAATTTTTGCTTGCTGTCACTGTGACCCTCTGCTCTGCTGACCTGGAGGTATTTGTTCCAAGGGGAGGAATGCTTCTACTATGAGACACAACAATGATTCCACTGAAACAGAAGTTAAGATTGCTGCCCAGACACTTTGGACTTCCATGCCTCTAAATCAACAGGCCAAGAAGGGAGTTACTGGCTGGCTTGGGTGATTGATTCTGACTACAAAGGGGAAACTAGACTGCTTCTCCACAATGGAGGTAAGGAATAGTACAGGACATCTCTTAGGGCATCTCTTAGTATTACCATGACCTGGTACTAAGGTCAATGTAAAACTACAATAATCAAATCCAGTCAGGACTACTAATTGCCTAGACTATTTAGGAATGAAGGTTTGGATCACCCCATGAGGCAAAGAACCACAACCAGCTGAGATGTTTGCTGAAGTAAAGGGAAAAGAATGAGTAGTGGAATAAGGTAGTTATAAATACCAGCTACAACGACATGACCACTTAGAGAAATGAGGACTGTAGTTGTCATGAGTATTTCTTCCTTATTTTATTATGAATATGTCTGTGTGTATGTATAGCAAATGTCTTTGTTTTCTTCCCTGTCTTATTTCCTTATCTTCTAACAGAAGATGGTTGACTTTATACCATAGTAGTTAAGTATTGTCATTTTACATCATAATATTTAAGTTATGGGATATCAAGGAGAAGAGTAAATATCATTCTTCAGGGGAAAGGGTTAGTGGATTTTTGGTTGTATATAGCATAGTTATATCTTATGTTAGATGGAATTATGGCCTTATTATTTCCTTGATTTGGAGATTAAGCACGGCTGAAGGAGATGCATATGGGTGCCAAGTTGAAAAGGGATAGACTTGTGATGGTTAATTTTATATGTCAACTCGACTGGGCCAAAGGGTGCCCAGATATTAAACATTATTCTGAGTGTGTCTGTGAGAGTGTTTCTGGATGAGATTAACATTCGAATCAGTAGACTGAGGAAAACAGATTGCCCTCCCCAGTGTGGATGGGCATCATCCAATCCATTGAAGGCCTGAATAGCACAAAAATATTAAGGGAGAATTTAATCTCTCTGCGTGACTGTCTTCGAGCTGGGACATCAGTCTTCTCCTGACTTCAGACTTGGACTCGGATTGGACACTTTCAGCTCTCCCAGTTCTCAGCCCTTCAGATTCAGACTGGAACTGACCATCGGCTCTCCTGAGTCTCCAGGTTGCCTAGATATGTATATCTTCTATTGTCTCTGTTTCTCTGGAGAAACGATTATAGGACAAGTACATAGGAAGGATGCCCAAACTCTATCTGTAGAATCAGGGAAGACTTTTCAAGTAGTTTATATACTGTAAACTGTAAGCAGTTTATATTTAATCTGAGAACTTTTTCAAGAAGTGTGGGCTGAAAAAAAGAACTAGCCAAGAAAACAATGGAATAAAGAGTTTTAATTTTTATTATGGGAAAAACATAAACACTGATGGGAGAAAGCCAGAAGAGAATCAAAGGTTGAAGATATAAGAAAAGGATGGTGTAATCAACAGATAAGGAAAGGTGATGATATCCTGATATTAAGACAGCAGTAGGGGGAAGGGGGGATTCCAGGATAATTAGGTTGACATCTTAACAATAGAAGGAGACACTCTTAATAATTATCCTGGGACAACATGCATAAACTGAGACTGTCCTGAGCAAACTGAGACTTTTCTAATAAAAAGAAAGAAAGAAAAATGGATGCAGAGACATGTTGTGCATGAGGTGGTAGAGAGTTGAGAGAGTTATTGGATGGTTTCTATACACTCTGTGAAGTATATAGTCATCTAGTGAGACCGAAAACCGAGATAAAGCCATTTAGTGAGAATGAAAGCAGGTAGCTAGTAAGGTTAGAGTTTAGAGAATAGAAAAGCATTGAATTACTAGCTGTGGGAAATGAGAAAGCGCTAACTAGAACATAAACAGATTAATTGGTGGCACTGAGCACTCAATTAAAATGGAAAACACATATTTATAATGGAAAGAAGATTTGCATTTGTAGTTCTACTCTAGCAGAGTTCAATAGCCTGATTATGGGTACAGAGAAGATGAACAGGCAGTCTGAGTCAGAATCAGGGTTTTCCAGATGGGTTCTATGTAAGGAAAATGGGGCAAAAAAATAGAACACTGTCTCCAAAGTAGAGGTTGATTTATTGTGGTGTTGCAAGAAAATTTTAAAATTTGTATTTTTATTTTGTAAATTTTATCCTTCCAATTTTCCATTTTAAAATTATTTAAGTAATTATTTAGTAGTTTAATTATTTAATATTAATATTTATTTAACAAAATAATTTAAAACTAATACAAATTAGTTACTATATTATTACATTATATGCATACATATATACATGTATGTATACACATATATATGCACATATATATAGAGAGGGTGAATGTTCAAAAATTTCTTTCTGATAGCAGTATGAAACAAGTAAAATAGATTTGAACATATATTTATCTAAGTCTACAATATAAGTGATGCTGAAACATGAAAGCTGATTTCATTAAAGCCTCTAATTCCTTGTTTCCTTTACTTACATTTTCTCAGCTCCTTCCTATTTATCTTAAACACTTGAGCGTAACTGAGTTAGAGAGTTGGAAGTACAGGAGCTTTCCTCACTGAGAACTGTTCCATCTCAGAGCTCTAAAAGCTAAACATTTCAACATGTGCTCAAGAAATGCAGAGTAGGGGCTGGCCTGGTGGTGTAGTGGTTAAGTTCATGGGCTTTGCTTTGGCCTCCCAGGGTTCATGGGTTCGATCCCTGGTGTGGACCTATGCACGGCTAATCAAGCAATGCTGTGGCAGGCGCCCCACATATAAAATAGAGGAAGATGGGGCCGGCCCCGTGGCTTAGCGGTTAAGTGTGCACGCTCTGCTGCTGGCGGCCCGGGTTTGGATCCCGGGTGTGCACTGATGTACCGCTTCTCCGGCCATGCTGAGGCCGCACCCCACATACAGCAACTAGAAAGATGTGCAGCTGTGACATACAACTATCTACTGGGGCTTTGGGGGCAAAAAATAAATAAATAAATAAAAATAAATAAATAAAATAGAGGAAGATGGGCACGGATATTAGCCTAGGGCCAATCTTCCTCAGCAAAAAGAGGAAGATTGGCAACAGATGTTAGCTCAGGGCTAATCTTCCTCACCAGAAAAAAAAAATAAATAAATGCAGAGTAGCTGTGGGAGTACTCATTCAATGCAGTGGAGGCAGTGATCCTGGGGAAAAGGAGGTCAAGAAATTGAGAGGTTAGGGTTTTAGACAGGTCTTTCATACAAACATTAAAATTACCCAGAACGACAGCAAAATTGAGTCAGAATGAGAGGAATAAGATGATCCAGGCTTCAAAGTCTTCAAGAATGGTGATCTGGGACCGTATAGTTTGTAAACGTCAGCCACTTTGATGATTAAAGATATAAAGGAGATTATAAAATATGAAACATAGAATCTGGAGGACATAGGTTTGGAAGAAGAAGTGAGTGAATTTTCCAAAGAAAAGACATAAATGGGGGCCAGCCCGGTGGCGTAGAGGTTAAGTGTGCAGCTCCGCTGATGGTGGCCCAGGTTCGGATCCCGGGCACGCACCAACACACCGCTTGTCAGGCCATGCTGTGGTGGTGTCCCACATAAAGTGGGGGAAGATGGGCAGGGTTGTTAGCTCAGGGCCAGTCTTCCTCAGGAAAAAAATGGGAGGATTTGCAGATGTTAGCTGAGGGCTGATCTTCCTCACAAAAAAAATAAAAAAAGAAAGAAAAGACATAAATGGGATGAGGGTAAGGATTGATAGATAAACCAGCACAGTGAGGTCCTGACAAGCTGCTAAAAGAGTCAGGGCTGTTTCTTCTTTGATAGAAAGAGACTATTAGGAGTAAACTACAGCCTGGGTAGATTTCAGTTTTGAGGGATTGGAGGGCTCTGCTGGATGGAGAGCCTCCACACTCTTTGGAAGGGGTCCATTTCTGTCTACACTGACTGTGTGGCTCTGGCTTTGAGGTTGCTAATACAATGACTCCCAGGGAGTGGTGAGAGGCCTGATCTGTGTATATGAGATTAACAGGCAAAGGGCCCTGAGTTCAGAGGCCTTGTTCATCACTGAGGACTGTTCCATCTCAAAATTCACTCACCTCAAAGTCCAGAGCATTGTTCTGGGAGTACTGGTACAGGCGCAGAGGTAACGGTCCTGGGGAGGACATAAAAAGGAGGTCATGAAATTGAGAGATTAAGCATCCCACAAGATATGTTACTGTGTAGGTGACTAGATGATATAACCGAGATTCGTAATTAACAACAGCGTTGCTTAGATATTTATCTAATTCTGGAAGTGAAAACATTCAGTCAAAATAAACATTTTTAGAGTATATTCCAACATTCAACAAGATGCTAGAGAATTATGAGACAATTCCTTGCTGCCCTGCATTCTCTCACATTATGGTATTTTCTTCATTTTGAAGGAGAATAAGGAAATGGAGGCAAAGAGTACTGGTCTGCAATTTAGTTCCCTGTACTGGCAAACTGTGTGTCTTTAAACAATTTAGTTAACTTTTCAGGTTCTTCATCTAGAAAATAATGTTAGAAACATTTATAATTTAAATATGTATATATTTAAACAACCATTATAATACACTAAAGTGAGTAGGATGTATTTTATGTCTCTTTCTTTGAGGGAAATATGTCATAAGTTAAATGATTACCCAATGTCACACAATTCCATACTATGTTCTTGCTTATAGATTTGGATTCAGAGCTCAGGTCTCCGACTCAGAGAATTACGTGATTCCACAAATTTGATTTATGATTGTTAACTGCATTTACATCTGTTTTACAAAATAGTAATTTCTGTATCACAATGAATTCAAGATAAACTTCAACTTAAAGGAAAAACTGGGAATAAAGCAAATTCTAGAACATAATAATAATTAAGTCTCATCCCAGTTTTCTAAAGAAATCCAGAAAAACACTAACTCTGTCTTGACAAGATACTCTTCCTTATAAATTTACTACAGACGCACTCTACATACAAGGACTAAGTATAAATGGGGAAAAATGTCAATTTTGTATATATTAGTCTCGTGCTTGAGATCTCAAAGCGGAGACCTGGTAAAGCTGAGTTAGAAAATATGGCCAAGCATAAAGACCCAGGAGAATATGTACAAAACTAAAATTCCAGCATTTTACCCAACTCAGACTGGATTGGTAGGAGGAGGCGAAAGTGTTCGTGAATGTGCTTCAAGTCAGTTGGAAGAAAGAGTGGAGAACAAGATGGATGAGTCCTAAGATGGCCATGAACTGGTTCACCATTGCCCAGAGTAGAAGAGACAGCTGCTCCTGGGTGCACACACAGTGAGCTTTCACACAAAGTGAGCTCACCCATTAGTGAAAGTGGTTTAATCAATTTTCTTGTGTCTGACCAATCATCTTAGTGATTGTTCCTTTGTGTGCATGGGGAGAAAAGGAGAAGAACAAATCAGACAATAGAAGGGGGAAGCAGAGAGAGGAGCTGAGACCTTCACACACACACTAATAAAAGGCAATGCTAGTTTGTAGGGGGTTAGAGAGAGACTGAGTGAAAGCTATACTTACTGCTGAGATTCACATGTTGAATTGTATCTCTGTTGCACTGGTACTGCTGAGATAGGTCTCAGGATTTTGTATTATTATATTTGTTTTTTCTCAGGGGAAGTGGTAGACATATTTTAGCACCCTGGAGATAGAAGGGGAGTACCATGGGCAAACTTTGGAGGTGACTCTTACTCAGATTGGAAGCATTAACAAAACTTCCTAGTGGAGGTGTTACTGGAGCAGAGCCTGGGAATATAATATGGTCAAGTGAATATATATGGTGTTCACAATGTGGTACAATTTGTTCTAAGTGCTTTACACACTTTAATTCATTAAATCTTTATATTAACCCTAAAGATGTTATTATCATCTCTATCTTACAAGTGAGGAAATTGAGGGACATTCTAGTAAGAGACAGAATTAGTATTTGAACTCAGCAGTCTGCCTCTAGCGTCCATGATCTCCTACTATACTATTTACCTTCTTAGAAGAAGAGGTGATGGTGGTTTTTACAGAATATGCAATGACATGGATGCCTAGAGAGAATGGGACAATTGAAGAGCTGAAAAAATTGGGCATTGCCGGAGTACATGTATTTGTATATGTCTGTCTACACACATGCATGCATATATACATATGTATATATAGTATATAAATAAAATCATGTAGTTAAAAAGTCACCTTTTTAATACATAAATAGAAACAAGGAACAGAATAGAGTCCAGAAATAGATCCACATATTTTTATACAATTGATTTTCAACAAAAGCTCCAAGGCAATTCACTAGGGAAAGTCTGTTCACAATATTGTGCTAGAACAACTTGATAAATGTATGGAAAAAAGAAAAAAACACAAATCTCACACCATACTTTACACCACAGACACACACACACACTAATTTTGAGTTCGCCCATAGACCTAAATATAAAAGGAAAACTACAATCTATATAGTTTTCTACAAAAACTACCAATCTATGGTAGTTGATTGATAAAGATTTCTCAGAGAGGACAAAAAAAAAAATCACCAAAATAGAAGAAAAATACTAATTTGCCTTCATTAAAATGTAAAACTTTTCCTTATCAAGGTCAACATTTAAAAAAATGAAGAAGCAAGACAGAATGGGAAAAAAATATGTCGGGGATAGGGCGGGGTAGATGAGTCTGAAAAAGCACGTATATTCAAAAAATATAAAATGAACACCTACAAATCAATACCAAAAAGACAAACTCTAAAAAATGAGCAAAAGTATTGAGAAGACTCTTCACAAAGAAGATATATAAAGCTTAAGACAATTAGTTATCAGCAAAATGAAAAGGAAAATCACAATCTGAGACCATTTCGTTAGCACTAGAATCACTAAAGTTTTTTTGAAAGCTGACAACATCAAGTATTGGCAATGATATGGAGTAAGTTGAACTCTCATACTTTAGAGGTGGAAATATAAGATGATGCAACCACTTTGAAAAGCTGTTCAGTAGCCTCTTATGAAATTAAGCATGCACTTTTATATGACTCACAATTCCACTTTTAGGTATTTGCCCAAGAGATTTTGAGACCTGTGTCCATAAAAAGAATTGTACATGAATGATCATAGAAGATTTATGAATAATAGCCCCAAACTGGAAACAACCTGAATGTCTATCAAGAGAATAATCAATAAACAAATTGTGGTATGAAATACTATTCAGCAATTAACAAAATTGTATTACACGTCTTGATACACACAACAACATGGAAGAATGGGAAAAAACATCTTGCTGAGTGAAGAACATCAGATGAAAGAACCCATATGGTATGGGTCCATTTTCATTTATTCTAAACTAGGAAAAACTAATTTATTTTTGTAAATGTCATGACTCTGATTGCCCAGGAAGTGGTGTGAACTGATTAGAAGGGGGCATGAGGGAACTTTGTGAGGTAATAGAAATGTTTGATACCTTAATTGACATAAAGATTACATGGGGAACACATTGATCAAATCTCATGGAAATATACACTTAGGTCTGTGCATTTCCCTATAAAAAACAAACATAAAGAAGAAGAATGACTTGGGGCTTTGCTTCAACAGCCAGAGCCTCACTCTCTGGTAAGACTGTTGGAAGTTGGAACATGTACAGTCCTGGTGGCCATTCATCAGCTAAGGCAATGACTGTTTCCCCCCAAACAAGACCATCTGAGATCTTAAATTCCTTCTAATAAGTTTTGTGCTTTGTTAGTAGACTAGCATTCTAGTTAACTTGACACAAGCTGTTACAACAAACAAACTCTGGACTCTCAGTGACTTGAAAAAAGTGTATTTCTTGCTTTAAAAAAAACATCATTTCAGGGCTGGCCCTGTGGCCTATGGTTAAGCTCAGCACCCTCAGTTTGGCGGCCCACATTTGGTTCCCAGGCATGAACCTACACCACTCGTTGGCAGCCATGCTGTGGCGGTGACCCATGTACAAAATACAGGAAGATTGGCACCGATGTTAGCTCAGGGTGAATCTTCTTCTGCAAAAAATAAATAAATAAATAATTTAAAAAAAAATCATTCTTTCCACCAAGACAAAGAGAGGAAGACTAGTGATCTCTTTACAAGTCACAGATTTTGCCAAAATCAGTTTTTCTCTCTTTCTCTTCCCGATCCAAAACTACAGTCTTTCTCACAACTTAATTAAATAAGAAATCTAGGCAGTGGTTGGTTAATCAAATAATAGAGGTTACCTGAAAATTATTGCCTTTGCTGATATGTTTCTTTTCAGTGTGAGTCACACATACTGGGAAAACTGACGTGAATATAAATTGACCAAGAGGGCCATGTTTTATAGCACTTAAGTAAATGAGGTAGAGAAGTGAAATAGTTAGATGACTAAGACCTTAAAACTTTTGGTTAAATTTCAATGGGAACATAATCATAACTAGATAACAAATATACTTCTTTTTATCCATAGCTGAATCCAGATCCTTCTAATATGCCCTCCAGCCAGAGGAAATATGAAAGGCTTTGACGTTTTCTATTCTCTAGTCTTTTCAGTTTTCAAAAAGCTCTTCTCTCTACTGTTGCTAAGAGGAAAAAGAAACTGTTGCCAAGTAACAAGAAAATACAGTGTCCAGCACCTATGTGTGTTTCCTCAGTTGCATATCAAATGCAAAACCCTCAGCTGCTCTCAAGTACATGGTGTGGGTGAGATCATTCAGAACCCTGCAGTACAGGAGCTTCAGGCCCATCTGGCCCCTGAAGTTCAGTGCTTCTCTAATCGTGATATTCAGATGTATATGTAATTTTTGTATTCCACTTTGAGGAACAAGTACATTACTAATGCAATTGCACTTTTCATTTACCTGTAGCTCTTTGCTTAATCATGAGCAAGTAATTTGAAGGAAGATTATCTTGCTTATTTCATTTCTTCTTCCTGACCAAGAAAAGATGTCATATCCGACCTGCTTAACAAGACTTCCTCTTTGTTCACAAGCAATAGGTAGGTAAATAGATCTATTATGATTCACATTGATGCAATACCAGAGTCACTTTGTGATTTGAGAAAGTTACAGATAGACATTCAAGAAATTGACTCATCCAAAAGCCACCACAATCCACAAAACATTAAATGAACACTCACTCTGAATAACTTCCAATGCCTACCTACTTGCCATGTCCCCTTCTAAGAAAATTTACTACAACTCTCCATTTTGCTGCCATTTGTACCACGTGTGCACACCATGGCCAAAGCTAATTGGACCAATGATGCACCTAAAGGGAAAAAATTTTCTAGATGAGTTACACAAGTTAAGTATCTTCTCTTGAAAATGTGTATTAGGAGACACAGAGTCAGATGGTGGTTAGCACTAGGTCTGTATAACTTTGGGGCCGTGTTAAGTTATATTCAGGCAGCACAAATTCATGTGGATAGAGAGGCGATAAAGGTAAAGAAAACAAGAGAATGAGAGAGACTGTCCCGCGCTAAGATTGAAAGAGGCAAAAGATAAACAACCCATGAGAGAAGTAGACATTGACCTTAATAAGACTAGGTTTTATTAACATTAGTTGGTTTTATTTTTCAGTTATTCCTTTCAAATGTGCCCTATTGAATCCCTTTCCTTTGCCTTAGAAAGATTCTATAATTTCTTGGTCACTGTCAAATTATTAAAATTTAGTTCAGTCTGGTTTAACACTCCAGTCTCATATCCGATTCAAAGCACTTACTTTTCACACTGCCCCTCTCCCATCCACCCCTTCTAGTTGCTTGCTCCTTTAAAGACTTGGGGAAAAAGAGGGAAGACATGAAAATGAGGAAATGTGCCCATACCTAGCTGGACAAAGTTATCTCTGGTGATAAATATCCCTGGATATTTTGGTTCAGTCTTTTTCTGTCTGATGCTGGATGTCCCTGAGGAGAGGATAAGTGTGATTTTCTTACAACAGGCTTCACCTTGATCCTAGACCCCTCCACTGTTGATCAACCCCTCAGACAGAGGCAGGTTTGTCCCTATGTGATCCTACTTGAAGTCCAGTTCCTGATCCTTTTTTTAATGTTGGGAACCCCATTGCTTTGCCTGATAGCTGTCTGGGCAGCTCTATGTCTTCTGCCACTTCATTAATTCTCTTTGCCCTTCAATCAAATGTCCAGTAACTACTGAAATCCTCTCTCTCATTAACTGAGGATCAAAGAGAACAAGAATGGAACAGAGGTTGCCTCCATCTTTCTCCAAATATGCTTCATTGTGCTTCCTCCAAGCCCTGATAGTATGAGATACTCCAGATGATCCTCAGCCTGCCAAAATCTGTAGACAATAAGTGAACAACACCCCAAACTCAGAGGATAAAAGTCAGGGTTCACCAAGAGCTTCCTCATTATTCTCTTCTCTCACACAACAAGGGGCCTTCAAGTTTTGCAATTTGACCAACATCCATCCAGAGAATGAGATGCCCAACTCTACTTCTTAGATGTAACTCCCATCTCTCCTAGTGTTTCTCTTCAATTGCCCCTCAAACTTGTCTTTGGTAGTGGTAAGGAGCCCTTACTTTCTCTCGTCCATGGTTGAGAAGGTGGGGAGAAGGGTGGGGAGGTTATGGGTGGGGATACTGAGTAGCCTCTTACCATTTCTGATACACTCTGCCCAAGTGTACTGCCAAGACACTCTGACTCTTCTATCTACTCTCAAGTCTCTCTTTTCATTCACTAGGGAGGGAGTGGTGGAGTGATCACTGGTAAGCTCTGTGGAGAGAAATCTGGTTGCTCATTGGAATTCTCTTTAGAATATCAACCACTTAATCTACAATTAGACTTTACGGCAACTCCGGATTATCAGAAGAGGTCTTATTCAATATCATTTACACCGACTATACAGTTTAAGTTCCTTTTCTTATGAGATCTGGCTATAGTTCCTGTCCTTGGTTTCTGTGAGTATTAAATAATTTTCTAGTATTAAAATAAATCGCTTACTTACTTTTCCAGTTTCTGTGGGTTTCTGTTCTTATGCTCAAATATTGCCCAATGGAGACAATGAGCAAGTTCCCATAAAAGTCCCTAGGGAGAAATGAGAAGATACGTTATCAAGAAACTTAGAATCTGCTTGAAAGACAAACATTACACACACACAAATGACAATATACCATTTATTTCAATGAGTACCGAAAGAACTGGGAGAGACAATCATCACTCAGGAAGCTGCTGGATCGTAGCTGGCAATCATGTTATCTTACAGAATCAGTAACTGGAAAATAGAATCACGGTTCCCTTCAGAAGAAAAAAAAGACAGGCTGCCTCTTCATTGTGAAAGCTTTGAATGCTGTCTTTAGACAAACATTTTTATAAGAATAAAAAAATTAATTTTTATACCTACAAATCACAGTAGTGCCTAAGGTAAAATCCTTTAAATGGTAGAAGGTAAACCCAAAACCTTTTCCAGACATGTACGTGTGTGTGGTGTGTATGCATATTTATGTATGTATGTATATATTTATAAATGTATATGTGTATATATTAATATGTATATATTTATATACATAAATTTTAAACAAAAAGTAGAAATAAAGTAAAATTGGACTCATATCTATCAAATGTATTTCATTGACCATTATAGTTTAATATTTAAGTGTTGAAAAACTTACCTAAAGAAACAAAAAGCTTAGAAGAAATTTGACAATTATTCTAAAATCAAACAGTAAGGTATACTTTACAGGCAAACTTACTTTGGGTCTAGCTTCTATAATTTACTATCCAGCTAGTTTTCTTCGTCTGCTCAGGCTGCTATAACAAAAGTATCATAGGCTGAGTGGCTTAAACAACATTTATTTTCTTACAGTTCTGGAGGCTGGGAAGTCCAAGACCATGGTGCCTACAGATCCAGTGTCTGGTGAGAGCTCACTTCCTGATTCGTACAGGTGGCTATCTTCTCCCTAGGTCCTCACATGGCTGCAGGAGGGAAGGTTTGGGGTTTCTTTTATAAGTGACAGGCCCCAAGTAAGTCCAAAACCTAATGGGACAAACTCCAATAGACCCTAAGGCTTGAGAATAATTGTCTTTGGCTAGACGTTCTGCTTTCCAGCCCCATCGGGGTGTCAACATCATTCCCATGGCTCATCAGGACTGCCTCCCAGGGACTCTCTGCCTGGGCCCTGCCTTAGGGTGGCTCTCTGCAGGGACTGTGCCTGCAGCTCTCCAGGGTAAGGGTCTTGTGCTTGCCATGGCTCATGTGGCTCTATCCTTTGAAAGCTAGGTGGAGGCAACCATGCCTCTCGGCCTGTGTACTCCGTCACCTACACCGCCCCTCACAGACACCAGCCAAGTTAGCCGCTTACAGCCTCTGGAGGGGCTATGCGCTACACTGGGCCCACCAGAGCCACACCCGGGGCAGCTGAGGAGCCTGGCACTGGAGTTTAGGGAGAAGAACCTGCAACATAGGTGGGACCAGGCAGTTCGAGCTGAGGTCCCACAGATGCCGGCAGCCCCTCCTTTGAAACTGCTCTACCTCCTGGACCCTTGCAGTCTGGACCAGTGATCAGAGTGGCAGCTCTGAGGATTTCCGTTGTTATGGAGATCAGTTCCTGGCTTCTGCTGACATGGCTGATCCATACTAATCTTCTTAGCAAGTAGTAGCTTGGCCACATCCATAGCGTTCTAATTTTTTATAATATGGATAGGCTGAGAATTTTCCAAATCTTTAAGTTCTGCTTCCTTTTTTGCTTAACATCTCTTTCTATAAGCCATTTCTCTCTTCTCACATTTTACTATGAGCAAGCAGGGAGAGCCAAGCTGCCCCTTCAACAATTTGCTTAGAAATAGCTTCAGCAAAGCATCCAATTTCACCTCTTGCAAGTTCTACATTCCAAAAAACACTAGGACGGGAACACAACTCAGCCAAGTTTTTGCCACTTTGAAACAAGGATGGCCTTTCCTCCAGTTTCCAACGTGTTCCTCATTTCCATCTGAGATCTCATCAGAATAACTTTTACCATCCCTATTTCTACCATCATCATGTTCAGGATTACTTAGGTATTCTCTAAGGAGATTGAGGCTTTCTTTACAGCTCTTCTCTTTTCTATCTGAGCTCTCACCAAAATCGCCCATAACGGTTGGTTCACGGCAATGTAGGCTTTTCCTAGCACGCGTCTCAAAACTCTTCCAGCCTCTGCCCGTTACCCGGGTCTGACGCTTCTTCCCCGGTATTTATTACAGTGCCATCTCCACTTGTTGCTATCAATTTCTGTCTTAGGTCTTTTGGACTGCTTTAACAAAAATACCGTGGACTGGGTGGCTTAAGCAACAAACATTTATTTCTCACAGTTCTGGAGGCTAGGAAGTCTAAAACCAAGGTGTCAGTAGATTTAGTGTCTGGTGAGGGCTGCTTTCTTGGTTCATAGACAGCCATCTTCTCACTACAACCGCAGATGGTGGCAGGGGTAAGGGAAATCTCTGGGGTCTCTTCTATAAGGCCACTGATGTCATTCATGAGGTCTCTACACTTATGAACTAATCCCCTCCCAAAGACTTCACCTCCAAATACCATTACAGTGGGGATTACGTGTCAACACATGAGTTTTGAAGGGACACAAATATTCAGTCTATAGCAGTAGTCTTAAGCAAGTTAAACTTTCTAAATATCAGGTTTTTTTTATTGTTTATTGGTGATAAATTTGCACCCACTAGTAGAATAGTTTTAAATATTATATAATAGAATATATTTAAAACATGACATTATGTAATGTCGTGGCCTATATTATATATGATGTGATATATCATATGATTATAATATAATATATAATAGCATTATAATACGTGATGTATAACAACACAAGTAATAAATAACATATAATAAATTGCCTTTTATACAAAAATTACCTAATAGTTCATTGCATAATTAGTTATTTCATTAAATATTTTATTCATGAATAATTTATTAACTTTTAAATAAATATTATTGTTATTAACATTTTACCACTGTGGATTTTATGGCTTTACCTCTGTTCTTGGAAAAAACCTTAGAGATACTTAGTCCACTCTCCCGGTTGTATAGTGTGACTACTGAAGAGGTTTGACTCAGACTTGACACTGTCAATATTAGCAGCACACAAAGAGCACACACATAATTATTTCATCTATCAATCTTTTTGTTTCTGCTTTATAGAAAAAGAAAATTCTCATACTTCTACTACCATCTGTGTTGGCTGCATCAGAAAAGGACACTTTACCCAAGCTAGTTCAGTTATATTCTCTCTATCTAATATTTAGAGTATGTATGACTTGGAGCAACTGGACAAGTCTCAGTTGATTGCTTTACCTGATAAGCCCTGTAGAGCCAGTACATATTAAAATAGAAAGAACTAATCTGGAAAATGAAAGGGACAGAAAGAAAGGTAGAGAAGGAGGGAAAGAGGGAGAAAGAAAGAGAGAGAGAGAGAGAAGCTATGCTGATGAGAGAGTGTAAGAGTAAGCTGAGTTGTATAGGGGCAGAAAAATTTTCCCTTCTTCCCTTCTAGGTTCTTTGGCAGGCCTAATAATTAAATTGACATAAGACAGATTAACAGGAGAAAAACAAATTTAATTTCATACATATGGGAGCCTCATAAAAAATATGAGACTCAAAGAAGTGACCAAATCAGGCAGCTTTTATGTCTTTTACACAAGGAAACAATAAATTTGTGAAGAATTGACAAGACAAAGGGGTTTGAGTTTGGCGTAGAAAATTAGTGAAAAAGTAACAAGATTTGTTTATACAGCCTTCTGGGCCCTAAATTCCCTATCTCTGGTAAGAAGGATGTCTTCTACCCTCCTCGTATAGGGAAGGTACATTTCACATGTGGTGACATTAAACAAATAGCCAGTTATTTCTCCAGCAAAAACTGGTTTATTCCCAATAAGCAAAGAATTGCAATTTGGGGTCTGCAACCATGGTGAGTCACAAGCAAGTCCCCCAGCAGCAAGGGAGGGAGAAATTCTTTATAGAGGAGAAGAGGAAGTTGGAGGGCTATTGTAAACAAAGAGTCCACTGAAGGAATTGAAAGTTCCGTGTGTAGTGGCTTTTCATTGGCTGACTTGTGACAGTCTCTCATTGGCTGAGCTTCTTGTCAGTCAAGAAGAGGAAATCTTTCTTCCTCCTGTTGGGCTCTGCTATTTATGTAAGGCTTGGGAGTTCCCCCTTTTGGCCTCTTATTCCATTTTAATGAGGTTTCTGTTTATTAATTTCCACACATAGGAGATTCATTTCCTGGTTTCAGGAGGACAAAGGAGGGTCAGATTGTCTTCCTTGCACCAGCTATTTCTTAAGTAACTTTGATTCAAAATAATCAATATGCCAAAGTGGCATATATTGTGGGGTCAACTGCTCACCTTCAATTGATTCCTGCTTCTTTGGTCCCTGGTTCTGGTCTTCAAGAGGTTCTTGTGTATTTCTTGCTCCAAGTTCTGAGAGATAGCCTCCTAGGGGACTTTGTGGATGTTGAGATCAATCAAGAATAATGTGAGGCTTGAGATGAATTGGGTGAACTACTTCGTAGCTCATCAGAATCCTCCTTCCCCAACCCCCTCTGACCTCAAGGAAGCACTGAGATGACTGATAGAGGATCTCGACATTATGGTTCCTCTGGAAGCTAAAATTGACTGTTGTTGCAATTTTCCTAGACCTGGAGCATTTTTGCAACCATGTCACATGAAATAGAGAGGGGATGTATTAAATAGGGTGGAACGTGCCTTCTTTAATGATACTATAGGTGTCGTCACTTGACACCATCAATATATCAGATCAAGATAATTTCAGTAAGGTCTCCGAAAAAATAGTGATCCTCTTGTATGCATGTGTAACCCATAGCCTACTAAAGCAGAAAGCTTATTAGGATGGCATCTGGAGATTAGGTGAGCTGCTTACCTTGTTTACCTACAATAAAGTATCAAAATCTTGACTTTAAATAGTAGGTCCATTCCATCCATTTCACTTGCAATTTTTTGGCTTAGGTCTTTTGAACAGATCATTTTCTTGCCTTTATGATGACTCACACTCTGTTTATTTCCACTGCAAATATGCAGCAAACACTACAGTCTCTATAGTGCAGTGGTTCTGATGCGGATTTCTAGTTCCTATTTAGTAAAGATCTGCCTTGGTTCTATTTTTTATCATCTTTTTTCTGTGTCCAACATATTCTTATCCCAGGCTTTCTGTCTTAAGATAAGCTATTATTTGTTCCAGGCATCTTGTTCAATTTTTCTACCACTCCCTAAGTCCACTTTCAGTACTGACTTTATTAATTGATTTATCCGAGATTTGTTTACTGCAATAAAACTGTAAAATAGCCACTATTATTTACTTAGTAACTTTGGGTAGCCTTTTTTGTCCATTTCTAGATGCTCTGTTGTATGTCTGGGTTACGTATATTGTGATAATGAAGGGATAGCAATGCTGGAGTTAAAACTTTTTTCAAAAAGATGGTCATTTCCTGATTAGAGTCTCAATTGCATATGGATTTCCCCATTGAGAAGAAATGTTTCCTGTTGCAAGATTTGCTTGGCCTGTAGCAGCACAGGGGGACGTTTGTGTTTAATTACTTCACAATGGATATCATGTGATCCATTTAAGCATCCGGCAGACAAAGAAATTCTTCTTATTCAAGTCTATGCTTAACGGATTTTTTTTTATCCCTAGCTAGGAGCACAGTGTCAGACATATAGTAAAAACTCAATAAATCCTGTGCATTTTAGTTGAATTGTTTAGTTACAAAACACATGTAACCTATGCACCTTTTCAGTCTCTTTATTCCTGCGTATAAAGAAAAAAGAATTGACTGGGAATAATAATATTCCAAGATATGACAAAGTTTCTGGTGTGTGACTCAAAGGCTTCTGTAATAAATGGGGTCCCACAGGTAGTATAGCCTTTTTGCAGTGGGAACATGGCAACATCCAAGATTAAAGTATTGCCAAATGGTAAAAATTTCAAATGCTTGAAAAATCTGAGTAAGGTTGCAGTAATAGAAAATCAAGAAGGGCAACTGTGATGGCTTCTGATATGTATTTTGTTCAGAGGCACTGTTTATCAGCCAATGAAAGTCTTAAATTAAGGTATTCAGATCTGAAAAGATATTACTGTACTGAAATCTATTTTCAGGTGCATAATGCACAGTAATACACAATGATATTATTTGTACACTTATATTGAGTTTCACTCTAATGTCACTACCTCTGAGAATATTTCTCTGAACTGGACATTTCCTCCTTTGTAACAGTTCTTTTAATCCATTATTATTAGTTAATCACAGTGTGTTGTAATTATGTTTAACATGTTTTTCAGCCCTTTGAAATTATGAGCTTTTAGAAGGCAGGAGCCATAATTTATTTATATTAGTAATACTTTGCATAAGATGTTCTCAGTACATGTTTATAAAGTGATTTTTTCCCCTAACAGAATAAAATAATTGGATAATGTAATTCGAAAGTATGAATTATCTTGCTGTGAATAAGTGCACACAATATTGTGCCCCAGTTTAATAACAAGGGTATATTCAGAATATATTGTGGTTTATGCAGATGAAAGTTTGGAATGCCTCCCATCTAACATTTTTCTCAGACTGGCTTTCACACTGCTAGCTCCTGAGCAAAGAAATATCAATTCTGTGTACCATTACGTTTGTCTCTTGGAGTAGCTACAAAATATTTTTCCTTATATAGGTTGTGGGTCTATTTGTAATGCACGGTGTCTGTGAGGGTGTTCAGAATGAGACAGCATAGATTTTAAGCAATGCTAATCTCAATCTCATAGGTTTCATTTTACTTGGCTCTCTCATTTGCTGTTTCTTATAACTTCGTTTTCTTTTTTTCCCTTTTGAAAGAATATTCTGCCGGATTGGACACTGATCAGAATTCTAGAGATTACTCTGAAAAGTATTTAAAGGTTTTTATGATAGTATAATAATTAAAATGATATAATGTGGCTTCAAGAGAAATAAATAATTTAATAGAATGCATACTTATGAATTTAGCATATAATAAAAGCTATCACAAACCAATAAGAAAGAAAGAATTGTTCAATAAATTAATTTTAAAGTAAAGGTTATTTGTGGAAAAATCAATTTAAGTTTAGATTCCTATTTAATATCATTTATATAATATATTCCAAGTATATTAAAGAAACAAAGAAAGCATTAAGAACTAGAATTATGTGAGAACATTTGTTTTTGAAATAGAGGAGTTACTTTGTAATCTTTGAAGCAAAGGAAGACATCATTAAATAAGTTGATAATTTGACCACATACAAACTTCTAATTTTTGTACAATAAAAACATTATGAATAAAATGGATAGGTAAATAACAAACTTGGCAAATTATCCACAAAAACAAAAAAATTACTATAGGAAAATTATTGATCACCATGAAATAAAAAGAGAGTGGACTAGCTGTGTAGCTTTGGGCAAGTCTCCTCTCCTCATCTCTCCTCATTTCTCTGTGTCTCAGTTTCCTAATACGTAAAATGGAAATATCAAGCGTGTTTATTTACAGGCCTGCTGTTGGGAGCACATGAGGTGATTCATGTAAAGCTTTTAAATGGTGCCTGCCATATATAAAGTGTTGTTGTTATTACATGAAAATACTGAGGAAAAACAAAAGACACAAACACACTGTTTATCCAAGAAAATACAAAAATGGTTAAAAGAGGTATTAAAACTATGATTTCAAGATACTTTATCACATTAGCAAAAACGAAAAATGATACTGTTCAGTGAGGGAATGGATATAATTGAAGTCACGTCACATACTGCTAGTTATAAGTTTAAATGTCTTTCTAGAAAGGATTTTGCTAAATGTATTTAGAATTCTTGAATCATTTACTTTTTAAATAAAATAATTCTTTTAGGAATATATCCTGAAGAAACAGATATTTGGACAAATATACATATGTGTGTATGTGTGTTTATATATATATGTTTATTGCAATATTGTTTAGTGTTTAAGAACTTTACTGAGGTATTCAATGTTATTTATAATAGCAAATAATTAGAAACAAGGAATCCAAAAACAGGAGAGTGCTCACATTAAGCTAATAGAATATTAGGCAAAAATTGAGGGTAAAATTTTAATAGATGTTACGATGATATGGGAAAATGCTCATTAGAAATAGTTTTTTTTTTAAGAAGAACATATTCCTGTATGCACACATTACATCACAAATAAAAGCTATATATATCACATAAAAATATGCAGAGAGATATAAGAATACTTCAAATTATTAACAGTAGTTAACTGCATAATGAGCATAATTTTATTTTTTACTTTACCTTTCTTTTTCATTCCAACGTCATTAGGTAACTATAACTGCTAATTTAAAATAAAAAGGTCTAGAGGATAAAACATTGAAGTTGTCTTACATGAGAATGTAATAGAAGAAGAATGAGAAAGTGACTTTTGCAGATGTAACTATGATTCCTGACACTGCCACTTACACTCTGCATGACTGGCCACAGAACTTAACCTCTAATGCTTCAGTTTTCTCATTTCAAAGTAAAGATAGTAATATCATAAGTCCAGTGTAAGGATTACACAGGCTCATAGGAGAGAGCCTGATGAATAGAATGCACTGAGTAACTGTTAGCTACATGTTCTAGCAAATCAGAAAGAAGTTTTGTACATAGAGTAAGTCAGTGGGATATAAGAAAGGTCAAATGTATTCACCGTTCTTGGAAAGTCTAAAGGAAGCACCCTGGCTGCTGCCTAAGGAAGTCCTCCCTGCCAACGGAGAGTGAAAGTATATTTAATAGTTGGCACCAGGTGATGTTGGGCATCCAATGACTATAGCCTAGGAACTATGCATGGCTGAGAATTTAGCTGCCAAGTGTGGGTAATGGATGGGATTTCCTCAACTGGCTGCTGGTGGCTGGGAGCACTGTGAACGTTGATTCTTTCTGGTACACTTGGTACCTCCACATCTGGTCTCTCATTCTGGAACCATCCTGTCATTGGTCACATTTCCTTTATTTTCTCCAAATATTTTCTCCAATCCCTCCAAATCCGGAATGTCTCTTTACTCTAGCGTGAGAATCTTTTCTCTCTTTCCATATATTCTCCCACAGAAATTGTCTATGTGCATGAGGGCTTCCCATTTCACTGAGGGAGGCCTTAGAATTTTTAATTCAAAAGCAACAGTGCTTTACCTTTTTCTGTCTCTCTGCGTTTTTGCTGTACCATGCCATCATTGAACACGGACACCTACCTGAGTTAATCAGAGTTCAATGAGCCAAAGAAAATAACAGGAAAAAAATTACCTCAATTAAACTTCAAAAATGCCATTCTAGCACACAAGTAAAGCAAGCAGCATAAAAACAGAGATAAATTACTTATCTCAATAAATCAATCTGGAAAATCACATATTCTTCATTTAGAATTCATCCTGCCCATTTGCTCTGGAAATTCCAATGGCTTCTCAGACATTAAAAACATTTGACCTTCAAGTATTTCTAACTTCATTTACTTTTAGGTGCCAGAATCCATCTGGATTTTATCCTAGCTCCTCTCCACTCTGGAAATCTCCAAGGATCTCCTCCTCAGGTTACACATTCCAAGGATACATCAGTATCATCCAGATTAAGGGCAGATGAATCAACCTTAAATTTAGCCTTGCTATCCACATCCATTATGAAAAGCTCCATTTGAGGATCACACATGTAAATTTCTCAGCAGACAGTCTGCCTCTGACAAAATACGATATCACATTAAAAAGTACAAAAAAATAATTAAAGTCTAGTAAGACTTACCATACAAAGCATAAGTTATTTTTATATTTATTGCAGTTCCTGAGCCCCTCTAAAGGTAACAAAAAGGATATATAATTAGTACATATAATAAGTACCTCTAACTAGGTATTAAGTGTTTATAAGTTATATTCCAGAATCCCTATTTCAGCAATAGGTCTGTCTGTCTTAACATGCTGCCTCTGAAAAATTTATTTTTCATAAATATTTTTATTTAGAAAAATATATGTTCAGATTACTCAAAGAATATACACGGGCTGCCATGACACAGCAAAGTACACGGACCTCAGTGCTTCTGATACATCTAAGGGCATTTTATAATATAAAAAATTTTAGCTGTTAAAAGAATTTTGGAGTATAGAGGATTCCATTGTTCTACTGCTTTTTGTAAAAATGAGTATTAGAGAAAATAGTCACTAAATAATTTTGTAATTATGTGTTCTTTCTATTGCTATGCATTTGGGGTATGTATTTGCTGAATAAACACTTACTTTAGTGGCTCCTGTATATGCCAGGCACCACGCTAAATGCTCTGCATCAAAGGTGAACAGGTGAGGTCTTTGCCCCACTCAAGTGTATCAATAAAGCATCCTTCAGTGCACACAGCCAACAACATCTGTGGCTCTCGGCCATTCTGGATTCTTGTGGAGGAGGCAGCACAGCTTAGAAAGCCCAAATGCTGTCAGTGCTCTGACAGTCCTCCATCACTAAAATTCTAAAGATTATCTCATCCTTATTATCTCATTTATTTCCAAAGCCACTTAATTTTTCAGGCTCTTACTCTTCTCTGAGAGATGAGAGTCATGGCAATATGAAATTTCTCTGGAAGATCCTGCAATGGCTCTGTGAAGGCTATGTGGATAAAGTGGATACTGTATTTTCAGTTTCTGGGAGAGAATTACTGCTAACATCAAGACTCAACGCTTATCTATTTTTCCATATGCTAAATATGTCTGATTTTATTTACCTTCTGCTCCTAATATAGCACTTATTATACTGAAGGATAAGGAAAAACTCCAATTGGAATAAGAAAAAAAAAATCTGACTTAAATAGAAACTCTCTTTTTAATCAATTTTTAAATCACATTTGTGTTTTTATCTTCATGGCTCTAAACCTCAGTTTCATGATCTATAAAATATAGATATAATACCCTGAAGGGTGGCTGGGATTGAGTGATTGCATGACTAACACCTAGAGCTCGATGGATATTCAATAAAGTTACTATTATCATTTGCAATGTTGAGGCCTTCATAAAAGAAGCCTCCAATAACATTTTTTGCTTTTCTGAAGAATGATTTTTTTCAGTAATGGGATAAATGAATGGAAAAATATATAGCAACATTGGTTGTAAAGAATTTTGTCACTGAGTATCTTATTTTAAGAAGGCCCTGTTCTTTGGCAAATTGAGATGATAATCTCAAAAACTAATTCTTTCTAATTTGGAAAAGAACCTGTTCTTTTATGATCTTAAAGTTAAGTAAAGTTTCTTAAGAATAGTTATATAGTAGGCTGCTAACACAGTCCTCACTTAGAGTAATAATAATACATAGTAGAAGGAAGATTTTGTGTAAAAATGGTATGCCCTGTTCTAAATCCATTAAAATAATGATGTATTTCAGTATTATGAATTAAAGTGATGTAAAATGCCAAATAACTACATATATATATAAAAAAAAAAACCTTAAAAATGTGATGTCTAAGCAGCTACAGTGGCGCTTCTGAAATGTTCAAAAACTCTGCAACATAGTTAGCAATAAAATACACACAAGTTCCAAGAAAAATAAACAATTCTCCCAGACATTCCAACTATTACAAGACAACACTATAAGTACAGTAGTTTTGTGTGTTTAAGTACATGACATGAAACTTGTAAATAATTAAATTATATTGCAGTGGCTGTGAAATGCACATATGAATATTACTTAAAAAATAGAGCTTACGTCAGCCTAGAAATATTAACTCTGCATATAGTCAACATGGTGATCTGTGGATTTTAGAATATTCTGACTGAACCACTCATATTCTTTAATTATAGGTTTACACTATA
Organism: Diceros bicornis minor; assembly: GCF_020826845.1. Classification (NCBI taxonomy): domain Eukaryota; kingdom Metazoa; phylum Chordata; class Mammalia; order Perissodactyla; family Rhinocerotidae; genus Diceros; species Diceros bicornis. Next base: position 12,978,142 of record NC_080754.1, on the reverse strand, counting down.
GTCATATATTGCAACTCCTTATATGCTTGCATGTTGCTCAACTATCAAGGAGGAGGGGATTTTTCTTGCTGCTGTAGGGGCTTAAAGACAGCAATCACTCAATACAATTTGAGTGAAATGCATTGGGCGTGCAGCTGAAAGCAAGAAGATGTAAAATACCGTAAAACTGTGGCCAGTTTGGACCATATTCTACGTCCCCTTTACTTCTCGAAATAAGTGACTTCTAAGATCACTATCCTTGTTTTCACCACTTTATATCTCCTTTTTCTTAGAACATTTTGTAGTTCTTTTGTCGTCAAAAGCTATAAGTGAAGTTGGAATACTTTATGTTTGGTATGTTGGATCTAGGTACTCTTTGGGTTTGCTTATCTATTGAAATTGTATACTGAGAGGATGGGCACCGGTCTAAGAAATGTCCCCGTAAGCCAAGACTACAGGACAGCCTGAATCAGAAGGAGGCTTTCAGAATCGGTTGGCCTTTGCTAGACACCTGGGCATGCCAGTGGCTCATAAAATGACAGGATGACAAAAAGTCCTCACTCCATTCTCTTTGCTGATTACAGCCACCCTGCTTATTATGGTGCACAGGCTGTTCTGGTGAGAAGCAATAGACACCAAGGTGGGAAGGAATAGTACAGAAAAGTTAACCTAGATAAAATTTTATGAAACTCTATTTCTTTGATCTAGACTGAGACACATCAGTAGTCAGCATGACACTAGCAGGAATCCTGAGGTTATTAAAGCCTCCGGATTTCCTCGAGCCAGACCGGTCTCTGTCTTCACTGTATTACCTGCTAATACAGGAGAGGCCTCTGTTACTGAGCAGTATTTGCTGCCGATGCCAACTTGCCTCAGGACAATTTATTGGGCACATCCACCTCTACACTCTTAATTTACAGTAGTCTAGGATAAAATAGCTTCAGAAGCTTAGCTTGTTTCATGATCATAGGGAAAAAATCATTTCTACAAAGTGTTTATACAGTTTTCTTGCATTCCAGCATTATCTCTGACAGCAGTGGTCTGAAGAGTCTCAACTTGAAATTATGTTAAGGCTTAGTATTTTCTCTTTTGGTAGTTTTTTTTTTGTGTGTGTATGTGCTTGTAGTTTCCTTCAGTTTATCTATCATTACACTTTCCACTGTAAAAGAGGCATAGCTGGTATTCTAGTCAATTCAATAGCAACTCTCTTTTTAGTGCTTCAAATTTAGATTTCCCTCAGACCATTCCACAAGTCAGTGAAATGCTGGCTTAAAGCAGGGTCAGACATTCACTCACAAAATGACACCAAGCCTTGCTCTCATTTAAATTGATTTCTGCATGATACTTGTAATGGAATTAAAATGGATGAGTAGCAAAATTTGCCAGTCAGTTAGCTAATTGTATGCCCACTAACTTCCTTTCTGAAGTTGAGTTTTCCCATGGAGATGACTGGATTTGCCCTGTCTTCCGCTCAGAGTTGTTGTGGGGGTCAAGTAAATAAAGAGGGTGTGCTATGCAAATTGAAAAGTACTATAAAAATGTAAGGTATTATCACTAATGCATCTTGCTTCCCAGATATTTGGCAATACCTGCTCTATTCCATTTATACTTTGTTAATATCCTAGGCATTTGCTATTTCTAGAATCTAATCCATTTAATTACAACATTCTTGGTATCTTAACTCCTTCTATATATTTTAAGTTTTAAAAATATTTTAGAATTCAAATATTAAAAAAAAAGTTTACCTATCTGAAGATTTAAAGAAGTAATTTGGGATAGTTAAAATAATGTTGAGTCATTTACTGAAAACTACTCTAAATATTACTGATTGATGTATCGGTGTCCCCTGGAAGGAGCACTATTGTGGTATTATCAGATCATGTATTTGGTTCAGAAGTGTCTGCAATTTTACCAGCTACTTTAATGAGGTAATAGAAAGTATATGTGTCAAATCTGTAAATTCCACAAACCTAATAGGAACAAAAATCAAGGTTTAAAAAGTTCTTTACATCCCGAAAGAATGAAATCAGCTTGAAAAATAAAAGATATAGTAAAGATACACGTAAGTTTCTAGATGTAGTTCGAGCAATCAAAAGTCAGATAAATAAGATAATGCAACATCTGTAGATATGTACTTTAGGACATAATTTTATTCTTATTAGCTTTAAGTTGAAACAGTTAGACTACATTAAAACAAATTCAGCATCCAGGACAGGACAGGAAAATGCTACTCTACTATGTGTATTTTAGGTGGTCTGCTTGAAAAGCCTTATTTCTAAGCTATTGGATGAATAAACAATGGTATATCCACACAGTGGTATACTATGCAGTTACAATAAAGAACAAAAAATATCTCTATAATTATGTTATAATATCCAGGATATATTACTAAATTGAAAAAAGAAAGATTGAGGAAAATATGTACAGTATATTGCCATTTATTAGACAAACATGGAGATATAAATAAATATATATATACACATATGCTTACATTAAAAAAAAATGGAAGGATAAGCCATAAAATTTTAAAGATTGATATTTATAAGAGAGGTGACTCCAAACAGGAGGCAGATACAAAACTTAAATTTTTTAGAGATTTGATTATTGGAAATCCTAGATTTTTATATAATCATAAAACAAAGTTACATTTTAAAAAGAAAGAAATCTCCAAAAATTGAAAATAAAATAAAACAAATACATTTTGTATCTAGTTAGTGGTATATCAATACAGAGGATCTATTCCAAGTGATTTAAGAGAATATGGTATTTTGACTGCATATCCCCAGTGGCTTATAGCATAAGGACAGAAGAACTTAAAAAAGCAAACTGTTTTTAGTATTCACATTGTTGTGGGTGGGGTCATTGATGGTATTGTTATTTGAGACTATTGCCTGTAATGTAGGATAAAACAGATGAATAATTATAATATTCTAATTCTTTCTTTCCTGGTAAAGAGGCTCTCACTGACGTTAACAGCAATAATAACCACAATAGATACAATACATCACATACTAAATCCATGAGTTAATAAAATATTATTTTAAAAGGTCTAATTGGTTCCCATTGGAAGATGCTAGAGAAAAAACACATTATTTTGCAAACTGCTAAGGGAAAAATTTAATCTTATCCTGCTTTCCTATATACATTCTGCCACCAGAGAAGAGGAAATTTGCTCTTTGTAGAAATATCTCAGCTAGTAAGTTAAGGACTAATGTTTGATGTAGAACATCATCATTTCCTCTTAAATGAATGAATCTAGTCATTAAGCATGAACAGCTGTTAACACTACAAAAATAGAGACAACCAGACATTCTGTGTCTCCTGTTGGAAGAACATTACATTACCTATAAAATATTCTTGCCAAAAAATTGAACTCAAATCAGATCAAGGCTGTAGATCCAATTTACAGGAAATAGAGAAGTCAGAGGAATAAGTTAAACTACACTGTATGAAACTACACAGCACAAATGACTCAGTTTCTAGTTTCTTCAATAAATACACAATGTATTTTTTACATACATAATATACACTACAAATATGTATTTGTTTTATATATATAAGCTTTAAATATACATAATATATATTTTAAAAATATGTATAAAATGTATATAAACATCTGTTATTACATATATACAAATTCAATATTACAAAGAACAATTGGATATTTGATGATGTTAAGAAATACATACAGAAATATTTGTGGACAAAGTGATTTCATGTCTGGAATTGTTCAAAATAATATGGATGGGAGTATAGATGAAACAATATTGTTGTGATTGGATGATCAGTGTACAGAGATTCATCTATTATTTTGCTTATTTTTGTGTTTGAAACATACAACGCTTTGTATTTTAAATGTTTTTTCATATAGATCCAGCACATTTATTTTAATTTTATTCCTAGGTATTTGAATTATATAATGCTATCATAAAGCCTTTTCTTTCATTATGTTTTCAAACCATTTCTTTTGTTAGTGAATATGAAGAATAGTGTGTTTAATAATAATCTTATTAAATGACCACATCTTACTGAAAATTTCTCAACACTTATAATAATGCTCTAATTAACTCTGGATTTTTCCAGATAAACAAACATGTCATCTACAAATCACATTTTGTCTTATTTTCAATTGTATGCCTCTTATTTCTTCCTTCTACCTGAATGTATTGTTAGGGTTCATGTGAGCAATGGTAAATAATAGTTGTGACAGAGGTCATTCTTGTCTTATTTTTAACTTTGATGAGAATGCTTCTCTTCATTCCCTCACCTCTGCCTCGCCATTAAGCACGATGCTAGCTTTTTGCTATGTGTGTGTTTGTGTGTGTGTGTGCACATTGGATGCCTACTTTATTGTGACTTTTAATCAAGAATAGATGCCAAATTTTAATAAACCTTTCAAAATCTATGTAAATTATAAAATGTATCAATCATTAGTTGATAGCCAATATGCTTATATGGCTTGTCTCTTTTCATTGAATAATATTCTTGCATTTTTTTCTTCAACTTCACTTCATAAACACACTGATCGAGGTCACAGATCATTGTGGTAAAACTCACAACAAATTATTTCGCAACTTCATTAACATTTGGTGTTTCTATGTGTGATAGGCTGAATAACGGTCCCCCCAAAGATTTCTACATCCTCATCTCTGGACCCTGTGAATGTTACCTTATATGGCAAAAAAAAAAAAAAGACTTTGCAGATGTGATTAAGGATCTCGACGTGGTAAGATTATGCAAATGGGTTCTAAACTGTTTTTATACGAAAGAGGCAGAGGGACATTTGGCATAGACAGAAAAGGAGAGGGCAGTGTGATCACGGAGGCAGAGATTGGAAAGATGCGGCCACAGGCCAAGGAATGCAGGCAGCCACCAGAAGCTAGAGAACGCAAGGAACAGATTCTCCCCTGGAGAATTTTGGCCCAGTAAAAATGATTTTAGGCTTCTGGTTTCCAGAACTGTGAGAGAATAAATTTTTGTTATTTTAGCCACAAATTTTTGGTAATTTGTTGCAGTAGCCATAGGAAACTAACACACTGTATATAGATAGTGTATTACTCTTTAAATCACTAGTCTTCAAATTGCTACACTTCAATCACCACTCTTCAAGTCACAAGTAGCTCTGCTTTATTCTCTCTATCTAGCCTGGCCACTGGGAAGGTAGTTAAATTGTGCCTATACTGGCCCCAGCACCTATCATCATCTTACCCCTCTTTCCTTTGCAGCTCCCAGTCTAACAAAGCAATGTTCATGTAAGTCAAGGACCTCTCCTATTAGATCAACTACAAATTTCTTGTACCTAATCTCTCCTGAGAGTGTATTGCTGCTTGGAAATTTTTTCTTCATCTTTTGTTTTTTTGGTTAGGAAGATTGGCCCTGAGCTAACATCCATTGCCAATCTTCCTCTTTTTGGTGAGGAAGATTAGCCCTGAGCCCTGAGCTAACATCTGAGCCCCTCTTCCTCCACTTTGTATATGGGATGCTGCCACAGCATGGCTTGATGAGCGGTGTGTAGGTCCACGCCCAGGATCCAAACCCATGAACCCCGGCCGCCAAAGTGGAGCGCATGAACTTTAACCACTATGACACCAGACCGGCCCCATCTTTTTTTTTTTTTTAAATCAACATTTGAGTTTTATATGTTGAAGAATTTAGGTTTTAAACTCTAGTTATGATTGCCTCAAAAATGACTCATAAATCAAGCTTCTCTTCCCAGTTTCTTCTACCTTAGTTCGGGCACTCATTCTTTCTGTTTTACAAAGCTTCCATGTACTATTCATGGTATTCCTACCATTAGACTCGCTTGCTCCTCCTATCTTGTATCCACATTGCTATCAAATACCAAGGTCTGTAGAAAACAACATGGATTGTGTTAACCACCTGCTTCAGAACAAATGCTCGTTCTAGAAGAAAATATAAAGTCTTTCACATTTATTCACGATCAACCCTTCTCAAAGGTCTTGATCTTATTCCACTCCTCTCCTCACTCCCAATGAGACTTATGCTCCTGCCACACCAAACGCCTCACTGTTTTTTGGATAGTTCAAGTCCTTTCTATTCTTTACCTTAGCACATGCTATTCTTTCTACCCAGAACTTCTTTTTTCTGTTTTGAAAAAAATTGATAAAGTTTCCCCTCTACTAAGGCAGACTTAGTTGCTCTTTGTTTTATGCTCCCAAACATAATTTCTAAATCTGTGTAATATCCATTGCCATATGGCATTTTACTTTGTTCCTATTCACATGTCTCTCATACCAGAGTAGGAATTATCCAAAAATAAAATGTGATTCTTATGCCTCTTTTTATCCCCCAAAACATTGCAAAGTCAATCAAATAGTAGATAGTTAACAAAAACATCATGATTAAATGGTTAACTGTCATATAAAAGACACTCAATACATACTTGTTGATTGAATTCACAAATGGCACCTGAAGGCTTATCTATCTTATATATTTTCCATAAGAGCAGAAGATTTGTTGGCTTGATTATCCATCACAAGCCCAGAGCATAGCTTAGTATTTATAAGTAAATATATCTTGAATAAATGAACCAATAAATTACTTGTGAAGTCCTTCTAACCCTTAGACTTATGACTCTATGATTTAATGTCTCCTTATCATATTACTTAGACCATTTGTTCCAAAGCTTTTGCAAACTACCCAAGTCCCTCATCCTATAGTTTCCCCTCGTAGCTTTAACTGCATCCTAGTTGAGACGATCCAGACCTCTGGGTCAAACTCTTTGATCTGCCTTGTTCTCCAGTCTTCACCAGCAACAAAGACTTCTTTGTCTTGTTGCTGTTTTTCTTTCCTTTTCTTCTTTCTTGAAAGAAGTTCTCTTTGTCTGTGTTGTTAAAATATCTCTCTTACTTTATGATTTAAGCACTTATTTATACTCTCCAAAAATTTCCACCATCAATAAAATTCTCTTCTCCTGATACATCCAATCTCTTATACCTCCAACTCGTACTACTGTACTTTTAAATATCTCTAGTTCTCTACCTTCACAAATGTCAATTTCTTCACTCAAGTCAAGAACTTCACAAAGAAGTGGCCCCTGAAACTTTGGATGAGGCATTTCAGTGGATGTGCCTCATATTCTTGAACCTCATGTTAGCTCAAACCCTGTGGGTAGAAAGAAGCATCTTTTCTCCCCCTTGCTAGAGTTATCTAACCTTCCTAGAGACTATACAAGGACTTTACCTCAGGTAGCTTCCTTACAGCATGACGCTCATCTTCCCCAAGATCCTCTCCTGCCTTTCCTCTTTGCCTCCAGTCCATAAGAGCACTCTCCTAGGATTCAGGATTTAGCATCCTAGCACAGACACTTGGGGCTTGTCATGACATACTCCTGAGATGAGCTTCTTAAAGCTTGGAAATGACAACAGCCATAATAAATAATGTGGAGATTCTGGACTGCCCTTACAAAATACGTAGAAAGGGGTCAAAAGAGTCAGGGGTGTAAGTATGGTCAAAGAGAGTTTTTCACAAGTATGGAGAACTACCACTTGATTATGTTCCTTGCAAGGACCCAAAGGAAACTCCTTTCATTAAGGCCTTGAGGAATTCCTTGATGAGGGAATTCACTAGCATTCCTGAGAATCTCGGCAGTAACTATTCTCTAGAGGCCAAGTTTGACAGTAACAATGGCTGCCATAGAACTGAGTATGCTAGTGTCAATAAGGATCATAAGATTACAGAACAGCAGAATCAAGTGAGTGTAATTACCATATCAGGTACCAAGGTAACCAAGCTGTCTTGGCCACAGGGGTCTGTGACAATGGCTAATAGACCACGGTGTTCCAGGGTCAAGAGAAAGGAACAACAACTAGTGCATACTTTAGCTTTTGTAAGGAGAAAAAAAAAAAAATAACAAGATGTGGTGAGCAAAATGTTGTTGTCAACTGCTTGAGAATGAAATTTCCATTCTGAAACTTCACAAAAGAAAAATATTGATTCTTGTTTAGTTATAGCCCCAACTCTGAACAAGTTACTGTCATAGCCAGTTAAAATCCACCCCAATTGATCAGGGACAGCTTTGCCTCGGCGCTCACACCTCTGAAGTCAGGCGATCAGGACAGCCCATGCTTCTCAAAGCCAGACAATCAATAAAGGCCACTCCAGTAGGTATGCTTCCACGGCTGAAAACCAACCAATCTCTAAATGCTTCCTTGGCTGAATGTTGGCTGATCTCTGAATTCTATGCTTCTCAAAATCCTATATAAAATTATTGTTTGGAGGCACAGTGCTTTCCAAGACCAGCTACCTCTTATTTAGTAAGCAATAAATTCAGCTTGTATGTTTATTTGTTTCAGGTTATTTGAGGGTGAGGTAAGGGAGTTTCTTTCATACACTGCAATGGGAAAGTCTGATCCCTAACCCTGTTTCCTGATCTGAGCTGGCTGTCATACACAGAGCCCATCAATTTAGGGGAGGCCAGGCCTCTTTGAGTTAGGACTGTGTAATGCTATTACAACTTTATATGATTAATATTCTCTGAATATTTCCCACCAATGAAACCTGCAGCCATTTACCAGAGTAGATACACATTGTAAAAAGGAAAATATCCAGATCTGAGAGACTACCTAGGCCCCCAGTAAGAGTGGGGTTTATGAAAGCCACTGTAAAAGGAGTCCTGGCCCAGGTTCCTTTCATGGGAGGTCCAGTAGGTTCATAGATTCACTCTGTAGCCATTTCCTCAAAAAGTCTTCTCTGATTTTTGGAGTAAGAATCATTATAGGAAAGGCTATGTATAATGCTGGCCCCATCGAACATAGTTAAGTCACAATCAATATGTTATTTTGGGTAAATTTCATTAAAGTGTGCAAGGGTTAAAGTTCCCAACATCTACCATGTTTCCCTGTGTGGCAAAAACCAGATAGATCAGACAAAGTAAGGGCAGACCATAAACTTAATAAGTGGTAGCCCCAATAACAGTTGCTATGCAAGATGTGATATCTTTCCTGGAGAAGATCAATACAGCTCAGGAACTTTGTGTGCAGCTACTGATGTGGCAAGTGCATTCTTTCTTACCTTGACAAGTAAAGAGGAGTAAAAGAGCTTGTTTATACAAGGAAGTTTATAGTTCACTGCCATGTCCCAGGGCCATATTAACTTTCTTACTCTCTGTGACATAATGATCTGCAAGGACCTCAATTGTCCTGATAGTCTGTGGAACATCACATTTGTCCACTATACTGTTGATGTCATGTTAATTGCACCTGGAGGTCAGTGAGTGGCAAGTACTCTGGATGCTTTAGAAACACACATTGCACATCAAATAGTTGGAGATACACCGTGCAAATATTCAGGGCCTACCATATGAGTGAAGTTTTAAGCGTCCAGTGATCTGGGGGATGCCCTCTCCATGCAGGAGAATACACCCTGTATTCCCTACCACTAAATAAACACAGCTCTAGGTGTACCTCTTGGGATTTTAGAGATAGCATATACCACACTTAGGACTAGTGTTCTGACCCTTTTACTTGTGACTTGGTAAGCTTCCAGATTTAGATGCGACCAGAGTAAGAGAGGGCTCAGCATCAGGCTGCTCCACAAGCTGTCCTACCACTCCAGCCATATAACCCAGTAGATCCAATTGAGCTAGAGGTACTTATCATAGAAAAAGATGCTTGTGGAGTCTCTAGAAAATCTCAACAGATTTGCAGCATAGACTCAGAGTTTTGGTGTGATTTTGTTTCTTTTATAGTTGTTTGAAAAGCAGCTCCTGCTGTGCTCCTGGGGCCGAGCAGAGCCTAAGCACAGGACTGAGACATCAAGTGACTGCATTGGAGCTGTCCATAGTGAGCTGGTATCATCAGATCTCCCAACTCACACTGTGGAGCAGGGGCAGTACCAATATATCGTCTGCTAAAATGATCCATTTGGCATGGAACCTGTGCAAGCCCAGAAGCCAAAAGTAAACCACATGGATAGTTGGCCCAAACCAACCATGTTGTCCGTCACTGTTGCCTTATAACGTCTCTTTCAGCTCACACTTAAGGCTTCACGGGGTGGGGGTCGTGGGGGTGGGAGGGAGGTATCTTCAAGCAATTGATGGAGAAAAAGAGAACTTTGGCCTCATTCATAAATGGGTCATCTCTATATGTTGGTGTGAATAAAAATGTACTACTGTTTCACTCAGCTTCACTTGTAGGTAGATAGATACTCTAAGAATAGCGATGAGGGAAACTCCTCTCAGGAAGTAGAGAAGTACACTTGTTCATTATTTTTACATATAGGGAGAAGTAAAATGAAGTAAAACTTTCTGAAAATATATGATATATGCATCTTCATATAGATACATATGAGATGTATACACTAAAGATAGAAAGCATATATATATATATAGGAAAGAGGTTAATATTGCTCTTACATCATAAAGGTAAGGAGGAGTATCACTGGAAGTCAGTAGATTCACTGATAGAATTCTTGTTTTTCTATTTTCAGCGATAAAAGTAAATGGATAATTGTGTCAATGCAATCTAACAAGGTCAAGGCACTCAAGAATCAACCCGTAGGAATAAAAGTCTGGATTTCTTCAGGAGGCAAAAAACTTTGACCAATTGATTTGAGTGTGGGTGAGTAAAATCTGGGTGGTGAAAGAGGAAGATGATGAATATCGATTGCAGTTACAAGACTATAGTTTGTCCCATTGACTCTCTTAATTTAAGTCTTTTTTCTTAGTGATTGCTATCAACCATGAAAACATGAGAATGTTTGATGAATGTAAGGGATAGCCTGTTCCAAATGGTTGTTATGCCCCACCTCACAGCCCCATTACCCACCTGATCTCAGCACAGTACATGGCCAGCACTGCTCATCAAATGGGTGGCACAATCTCTCTCTCTCTCTCTTTTTTTCAGTCTCACATCTTTCTCTGGCTACTCAGATGGATAAAGTCTTAACTAGAGGTTCGGGGGAGTTAACATTCACAAAGCAATCCTCAACAGTGCTTTTATTTATATATTTTCCAAATAGGATTTCTTGAGACTGTATAGCCTCAAGGAAATGAACTGTTATTATCAAAATTTCTTACTTTTCTCTTCTTCCTGATCTTTTCCTGTATTTCATGAAGCAATATAACAGCACTTGAATTCTAAACCACTTGAATAGTAAAATATAATTATTTTCTTATATTAGAAAAAATAAAATTTGAGGTGTCATATAGGTAATTCTGATAGTAGAAACATAAACAGAATACATAATTAGGCAACATAGTAAGGTAAAAGGAAGTATGATTAAACCAACACTCACTTTATATGGCAAAATTATCATGAGACTACTTCAGGATGTAGCTGACTTTCATAATGTGATTCTTTTTTCTTTGGTTTTAGACAACCTAATATGTTTTCTTGGATATGGCTCTAATACGGAGTTATGCAAGGTTTTCCATTTTAGCCAAGATTTAGAAGCCAAAGACTATTACTCAAAGTGAGGCTTCTTCCTTGTTTCATTGAGCTTCTTGATGGCTCACATTCAACATTCTGAGGTTAAAGGCATCAAGAGAATTGGCAGAATAGCAAGCTGTGGAATCACCCAGATGTGTCCTCGAACGCCAATCCCTAGTTGTCACCAAGTTTTAGCTTTTATAAAATGTGAATTTTAATCTTACTTTGCAGTGTTGAACCTAGTTGTCTAAGCTTTAGTTTTAGCCTTTAAAAAGCAGCAATAATCAGACTTTGTCACATTGTTGTGAGGAGTATGTGAAAAACACCACACAGGAGCATAACATATTGTCTATAAAATAATGTAAGCATATTATAAATATTAGATAATTTCTCCCACTATACCTGAGGAAGAATATAGATGAACCACTGTGCATGACTAGGCAGGCTGTTGAACCGAATAACATAAGGGAGCAATTATTTAAGACTAATCATTAACTAACAAACACTTTAAATATATCTGTAATGACATAGGAAGGGAGGGCTAGAATTTACAAATGTATATGCTACCCAAAGGAAGGTGCTAGCATGAGTATTTCAATGAGACAAGAAATAAACAATTTTAATTAATTTTATTTTACATATTGTGTCCAACTTTTAATTTTTGAATAATGTCTCACAGAAGTATGGATGTATTTAAGATTTTAAAAAATGAAATTGATTGTCTCAGAATGTTAAAATATACACTTGAAAACTATTTTCTGCCAAATGATAAAGACACATTACTAAATAAGGTGCTCACTAATGTTAAAGCAAAGTGACCACTTACCAGATTAGCAATTAGAATAATCGTCAGATATTTTTAGTGATTAACCTTGGAAAAAAAAAATATTTCCTATAATCCTTGTAAGCTTCCAAATCAATTTAATTAAATGCTGATATTATAATGTGACCCGTAAATAATCACTACGATTTACAAATACTTATCTGTATGAAATAGGATTTCAGAAATTTCATGCAACCAAATCAAAATATAGATATAATTAGATGCCAAGACTTCTGCAGCGTAAGTGGCAGCAAGAGAGGTCTAAACCAGTGCTACTCAAAGCCATTGATCCACAGACCACACTTTGAATAGCACAGGTCTAAGAAACCCAACTTCTTAGATAAGGTAGTTGAAAGTACCTAGATAAGGCTGAAAGTTAAGTTTGTTTCTGACAGACTTGGGCAAGTTTGTATCCAATAATTACAATGTGTAAGGTGACCTAAAGAAAACAGTGACAAGTCAGTGGAAATTTCATAAAACAAAACCCTGAATTATAGCTTACTATATGCCAATAATATGATACATAATATTACAAGTAACATAGTCCAAAGAAAGGAGAGGAGAGAAATCCTGAAGGATCATTTTCTAGACAAAGAAACTCAAATGGTGGAAGACCTCAATGGATACATTCCTGTTGTGATGGTTAACTTTATGTGTCAACTGGGCTGGGCCATGGTGCCTAGACATTTGGTCAAACATTATTCTGGATGTTTCTGTGAGGGTGTTTTTGGATGACACTAATGTTTAAATCAGTGGGCCTTTAGTAAATAAGTTTGCTTTCCATAACATGGGTAGGCCTCATCCACTCAGTTGAAGGACTAGATATAACCAAAGACTGAACTCCCCCTAGCAAGAAGAAATTCTCCAGCAGACAACCTTTGGACTTGAATCACAACATCAGCTCTTCCCTGGCTCGCCAGCCTGCCAGCCCACTCTGCAGATTTTGGATTTACCAGGGTCCATAATCACATGAGCCAATCCCTTAAATAAATCTCTCTCTATATATACACATCCTATTACTTCTGTTTCTGTGGATAACCCTGACTAATATACCTATAATTAAAATTTTCTTCTCTATTTGTAATATACAGCTCAATTAAACACGACTTAAAAAGTCATTAAAATCACGTTCTTGTACGTATTTAGAAAGCATATGGCAAAAATAAAGCCTATAGGCTGCAAAAACACAGACATTCATCAGAGGAAAGGAGAAATTGTTAAGACTAAAATGAAACATCATTCATCCTCCATGTTGGGTTATATGCTTATTTCCTTAGGATATTGATAGCGAGTGGCTTTTATTCAGAACACAATCCAGTCAGTGTTGAATCATAAGGCATGGTATGATGATCCCTTGGGACATCATTGATTCTCTATAGACATTCTAATCTATCATAATATTGGGTATTGATAAACAATGATGAATACTGCCAATGAAAATGGTCACAGGTAGAGGAATAAAGGCCCTCCTAACACCATTCAGTAGCCAGATCAGAGTTTTGGAAACTGGAGGCTTGGTCCCTAAAGAATTCTTTAATGATAGAATCTTAATTTTTTAAGGAGCTTTAAAAGTTATCTGGTCTAATCTTATCTGGTACTTGAGTCCCCTCTATGACATCCGTTCCAAGACTCTGCTTGTCATGCTTAATGATGGCCACTCTATAAGGAATCTGCTAATATAGTAAAATTCATCTCCTTTTCTCCACGGACCCTACTATTGCTCTTTTGAGATATGTAAAATAAATGTAATCTTTATCTTCAGATATTCAAATATTTGAAGTCAGTCTGAAGAAGATTCAGAAGAGATAAGGTAGCCAGGTATTCCAGTTTTCCATTCTCCAAAATGTCCTTCTGGATGTGGTCTTATGGATTGTGGATTGCTGTCACCTATTTAGGCTTTACAAGAGAGCAGACCTATGAATGCTTTTCTGATAGTAAATCTTAGGGATTTGGACAAAATTTCTTTTTTAGTATTTAATGAAATGATGTATACAAAACTGTTGGCATTATGGATGCATTCAAGTTAATTTAACCTGGCAGACAATAGTGGCAGGTACAGTACAAAGTATGGGAGAAAGACAGATTCTATTGACAAACACAAGGTACTTCAGTTGAAACTCAGAAGGGCATCTTTCACCACTTGATTCTTCAAAACAAATTTTCTCTCATTAAAATAAATTGCTAAATAATAGTATATTATATATGCTTTTTACATGGAAGATAACACCTCTAATAGGATTTAAGTGTAAATAAATGTTCCAAATGTTCTAAAGATTAACTCAGAATGAAACCAAGCCTCCCACTGAATGAGCATTGTCCTTTTCTGAAATAGCTAAGGGGTCTTGTATGTTTCTTGTATATTTTTCTTATTTGTGGATTTCAACCCATAAATTCAAACTAACATCAAGAGAATATAATAATTAGAAGTCTAACTAGACTATATCTTATATTACTTTGAGCAGGACTGAACCTTATTTTATTTCCTTTTTTGTTAAATAGTTCAAGTGTGTTCATATTCTATGATACAAATGTGACCAGACAAGTCATAGCTTCAGCAGTCAAACATCAATATAACACTTATAAAAAATATTGTGATTGAGTTACTTGTACATTTACAAAGGGAGAGGAGACAAATAACCAGATTACAGGCTACAGCATCATGGCAACAGCCCGGAAGTCCCCTGGGAACAACTGAACAGGCCGTGGAACATCTTCCCGCCTGTCACTGCTAGACCGCCACTCAATTTAGCCCATATGCATGATAAAATTCGTGGGGGAAAACTGCACTCAGCCAATATGCAACAGATTGTACCAAAAGGGAAATTATCTAAAGAAAATAAAATAGGATCCTGAAAAGGTTAACGAATTAAAACAAAAAAAAAGTGGAGGCATTTCTTTTCTCTCCAAAGCTAATCTCTCTTAATGTAACTGATACTTTGTCGGCTACATTATAGGACTCTCATGAAAAACTAACAGCTGTATACATTTGAGGGATAAAGAGAAAAAATTTTAATAAGATCATTTTAGATGCCAAAGTCATATCAAATTCTAAAGGCAGCTACTACGGGGAACCAAAAAAGAGATTTTATCAGGGTTAAGAAACTGGTATTTCTACTTTCATTCAATGAGACACTTTGATTCCATAAATGCTATTTTTGTCTTATTTTTCTTCCAGGCTTGACTTTGCCTATTTTATGAATGAAAAAAACTCATGTAAATAACATGAAAGTAAACAATATAAATACGGCATAATCATGAGGAGGGTTATGGAATTTGTGACTGTGCCTAGAGAGAATATTGTGACTAAATAACAACGATAAAAAATATCCCCAGGCCGCCCCCGGGGCTTAGCTGTTGGGTGCGCTCGCTCCGCTACTGGGCTACTGGCGGCCCCGGGTTCAGATCTGGGCGTGCACTGACTCATCGCTTCTCCGGCCATGCTGAGGCCGTGACCCACACACAGCAACTAGAAGGATGTGCCACTATGACGTACAACTATCTACTGGGG
Source organism: Diceros bicornis minor (assembly GCF_020826845.1). NCBI lineage: Eukaryota > Metazoa > Chordata > Mammalia > Perissodactyla > Rhinocerotidae > Diceros > Diceros bicornis. The sequence continues at coordinate 12,962,442 of NC_080754.1, read as the reverse complement.
CTTTGGGGGAAAAAAAAGGAGGAGGATTGGCAATAGATGTTAGCTCAGAGCAGTTCTTCCTCAGCAAAAAGAGGAGGATTAGCAGGGATGTTAGCTCAGGGCTGATCTTCCTCACACACACAAAAAATATATATACATCCCCTACCCCTTTCCTCACCAGTTAACAATCCTTCTTAGTATTGTTTCTATTCTCATATTTCTTTTTAAAAAATCAAATAATAAATATCTCAGATCTCATCATCATTCCTATTGTAATGTTTTAAAAAAGTGAAAAAAGTGAGATGGTTGCAGAGAAAAGCAGGGCCTGTACAATGGAGGTTGTGCCTCTGGAGGGAAGAGAGTAAAGATGTGACAGAAGTTTCAGATCTCCAGCATCTGTTCCCAATATCTGACCTGCACTGGACACTAACGATGGGGCTCAATAACAGATGAGACCATAAGACGAGAAGGAAGAACCCTACTCCACAAAGACTTACGGGGTAAGTACAATTATGACAGACACTCAACTGTTTACAGACTTGTCTTCTCTCCTTTAGAAGCATAATTGGAAGTCCCTTTTATACCTTAATCACAGCTTTTCTGATATTTTTAAGTACTGAAGGGGCACAGATAGAGTGAGATTAAGATTCTTGCAGAGAAATGTTTCCTAGACAAGCTAAATCTGAGCTGAAGTTTAATGGGGAGGGGTGCTCATGGAGATGAGTGTGAAGGGCATTCTGGAAAGAAGGAACAACAAAATTAAAGACCTAGAGACTGGGTACCAAAAAGATTATTTGGAAAAGGCAGGGAAGTGAAAAAGAAGGGAAATTAATACTTACTGAGTACCTAAATGTTCCAAAAATTGCAATAAGTGCTTCCATGTGTCATATAATTGAATACTCACAAAAACTTTTCAAGTACTATTATCTCCCTTTACGGTGAAGATAATTGTACACCACTGAGTTACTTAATATCTGCATTTTGTAGATAAGAATCCTGACTATTTAGAGAATAGTCTTGTGCGACAGGCATTTACAACACACACAGGAATGTAAGAAGAAGCTAAAAAGGTAACTAAATTATAGAAGACCAATTTTTGTATTATTTTTCTATGGCTATGTAATAAATTACCACAATTCAGTGCTTAAGACAACACATGTTATTTCAAAATTTCTATGGATCAGGAGTCTGGACACAGTTTAACTGAGTTCTCTGCTTAGGGTCTTATAGACTGCAGTCAAGGTGCTGGTCAGCTGCATTCTCATCTGGAGGCTCAACTGGGGAAGAGCCCACTCTTCTGCTCAAAGAGTTGTTGGTACACTTTAGATTCTTGCAGCTCTAGGGCTGAGTATCAGTTGCTTTTGCTGGCTGCTGGTTAGAAGACACCCTCAGCTCCTACCTGTTGCCTAAAGCTCCTAGAGACCCACCACAGCTTCTTGGCCCGTGAGCTTCTCTGTTATGGCCACTTACTGCATCAAGGCACCAAGAGTCTCTAGAGTGATTACACTAGTACCATATAACATAATCATGGAAATCACATGCCATCATTTTGCCATATGCTATTGGTTAGGAGCAAGTTACAGATTCTGCCCACACTCACGGGGAGGGGATAATTCAACCCATAAACACCCAGAGGTGGGGCTAAGTGGGGACACCCTGGAGTCTGTCCACCATGACTGCCAGGTTAAGAAACTTAAAATTCTGTCTGAAACAATTAGGTATTCATTAAAGATTTTTGAGTCGGGGAGGGAAATGATCAGAGTTGTGCTAAAAGAAGGAGAAAATTCAGCTTTGTTTCCAAAGAGAAACAGGAGGATGAAAGAAATAGAACTGGAAGATATTGCCTTGATTGCCTTCCTAACATTAGGCCCTAGCCCCATGCAACACTCCAAAGACTGCTCGCCCCTGGTCATTTGCAAGTTGAGGGGCCCATGGGGTGCCTATGAGAGGCCCACTCCACGTGAAGAATTAACACCATCTCCCACCTGTATGTCCTTATGACCATGAATAACATGAGTTAGAAAAGCAATGAAGAAAACTAGTTGAGAGACTCCTGGTTGCTAGGACACATAATGCCTGGGGAACTCCACATTGATCGAATTTTGCACAGTGGTACAGTTTGCAAATTGGCCTGTGGGGTCAAACAGGACCCAGGGAAAACAGCAACTTGCAGCAAAGGTGACATATGAAATTTAACCAGGGGAGAACCTCAAATAAATTCTATGCCTAGGTTCCCCATGTAAGAGGATAAAGTGTTCAAGTGTACCAGAGGAAGACACAGTGAAACCAGCTAAGGCACCGATTAACCTATTCATAAACCAAGCATGTGGCACTATACTGATAATTGCCCTCCAGTGAGTCACTTATAATGCCATTACAGTGCACATTAGTCACACTGCCGCCCTACTTGCCCAAAATATACTGCAGATTGCCAGTGTAACAGCTGTTCTCTGCTTTGTAGAGGTTATAAATGTTGTGGAAACAAAGAAGAATAAAGTATATACCTCCTTGCCTTCTGTTAGCTTGACTGCTAGGAGTAGCTCAGTATTTTCTCTATTTAATAAATCAATATACATCCCATGAAAAGCCTCCTAATTTTTACAGATGTTCAGGATTTAAAAAAAAAAAAATGTTTCCCAAGCACTAATTAGATTATTTTGGTTTCTGTTATCCAGTGTAACCTTTCAGTGATGGGAACTGTAGTGAGACTAATGAAAATGACTCTTTAATGGAGGTGATGATGTTGGGCATCCAAAGTAGAGTCTGTCTTGGGAGAGATTTCTTGGTAAACTTGCTGATGTGAAAATAAGACAAGGATCTAGAATTCTCAGAAATATGATATAAGGGCCTGGATGATTCTGCAGGAGGTGTAAAATAACTATAAAATGTAACCTCTATCTGAGATGAGAACTGAGTTTTGAAAATAAAAGTTCATTCATTCAACAAACGTTTCTTGTCTGCCTAAATTTTTACACACACTGTATTATATATGGGAGTTTCAAATGAATCAAACATGATCTTTGCTCTCAAGGACTCATAATTTAGCCACTGATAAATATGTAAATAAATAATGAAAATAAATTGCAGTAGTATTTCAATGAAGTATGCACATAATACACCAATGTAAATTGTTTCTGCTGTAGATAGGAAGATTTCAGGAAAAGGGTGATATTTGAATGGGATTTGAAGGAAAAGTATGGTTTGATAGATAGAAAAGGGAGGAGGAAGGTCACAGACATTTTGCACTCATGTTATGTGATACCAAGCAAGATGTTTGTTTACATAATCTTATCTAATTCTTGCATCAGATTGTCAGTGCCCAGCCTTAGTTCTTTCTCAGCTAACTTCTAACGCTAGTTTTTCACCTCTGTGCCTGAGGCCTTTATTCCACAACCAGGAATGGTGGTTCTTTCTCCTTATTTGAAAGGAACTAAGAGGAGTAGCCTTCAACTGAAAATACCTGGGAGATGGCATATAAATACCTCAGCTCCCAGTCCTGCTGGTGGTCTAATTACGAGTCACATTTTTTTTCACAAAATTTGTACTAGTTCCTCTTGCTGCTCTACCAAATTACACCAAATTTAGTGGCTTAAAGCAACATAAATTTATTATCTTAGAGTTCTGGAGTTCAGAAGTCCAAAACAGGTCTCACTGAGCTAAATTTGAGGTGTCAGTCAGGCTGTATTTCTTCTGGAAGCTCTAGAAGAGAATTCTCGTCTTGCCTTTCCGGCTTCTAGAGGCTGCCTGCATTTCTTGGCTTGTGGCTACATCACTCCTACCTCTGCTTCCATCATCACCATTGACAAGTGATTCCCTGCAGGACTAAGTTCCCTTGCCCACTGTGGTAGCTAGTTTAATAGTGCAGTCCTCATTAGCAGCACTCTCTTCTGGTTCCTTACACTTCCCCCAAATTAACTACGTTCACTGGAATCAATTCTTACTTCTGGAGAAACACAAACTAAGACAAAGCCTATTCGTAGGGCATTGCAAATTTCTTTGTAGTGATGAGGAAATAAAATGTAGAGAGATTAAATCACTTCAAATTTTCAAAGCTGAAAGCCGTGACGCTTACTCCAAGGCATTTACTCTAGTAGCATATCATTCTGCTACTTATTATTAATACAATAGTAGTTGCAGCAGTAGCTTCAGTAGTAATAATACTAATTATACTATTAATAATTACAATTATTAACAAGCACAACAATAGTTAAAGTAACAAATCCCCCAAATCTAGCATCTTAACATGGTGTAGCTTGTCAGAAGCTACAAGACCCTTTCACATACATCATCTCATTTGAGTTTTGCAACAAGTGTATGATATCACCAGATAAATTTTTCAGGGACAGGAAATAGCATATAATCTGATAACTTACATTATGTGGCTTCAAAGACACAGAGGTGTGAAAGAGGACTTCGTCTTGCCCTGGTTTGTATTACTTTCAGAAACCTAGCTGAAATGAAGAATGTATAGTAGCTTGTGGTAAGTGATTAGGCTGAAAATACACATATACCATGCAGCTACCACTGTAGGGGTAGGAGGGGCTGGGTATGCAATTAGTCCACATCTCAGAGTTCCCAGGCATTCCTTGGGACATGGAAAATTTCCCCAAATTCCTTCCTCAGAACCTCTTGAATATTTGATATCTCACCTTGAGCCAACTTCTAATTTTGGGGGTTAAAATTAAAAAGGCAAATCAAGTTACACTCTAATCAGATTGGTCCAAGATCTTCTCAATTTAAAAGATTTCATTAAAAAAATAGAATTGGGGGCCGGTCCCGTAGCCTAGTGCTTAAGTTCGGCGTGCTCCACTGCGGCAGCCCAGGTTCGGTTCCCAGTGCCTACCTACACTATTGGCCATGCTGTGGCAGCAATCCACATACAAAGTAGAGGAAGACTGGCACAGACATTAGCTCAGGGTGAATCTTCCTCAGCCAAAAAAAAAAAAAAGGAGAATTTCTCTCTTTTCGTTTGTTATCACAGTTTGTGTTGGAGCTTCTGTGAACCCCAGTTTAAATCCAGAAGTTAGACAACATGATTACTGAGATACTGCTCTTATTCTAACATTGTAAGATAGAGACATACCTAGTACATTCAATTTGTTTTCACATTCCTGGACCCAGGGAATGACTTATGTGAACAGAAACCACATCTTCCAGAGGCCCTGAGACACTATTTCTCAAACTTTAGTATACATTGGAAACAACTGGGGATCTGTTAAAATGCAGATTCTAATTCAGTAAGACTCTGGTGGGCACTCAGTTCTGCATTGGTGATGTCCATTGCTGCTGGCCCAGGGACTATGCTTTGCATAGCAAAATCCTAGAATGGTGGGAAACATCACATGTCGGTCCACAGCCTTTATGACGCCTTCTTAACTTTGCTTATAGTCTGTGTTCTACATTCAGAAAGAGTATTTCACCTCATCCTCAGCAGGGGACTAAGGAATAAAAAAAAAAAGGTAGTAGTTGGAGGATAGGAAGGGTGCATTCAGAGCAAACACCCAGGCAGAGTGGAGCCTTTCTATATTTGTCCATCCCTAGACACGTGCAAGCCAGAGAATAGCTGGGAACCGTCTGGAGCTTCTCAGCACCAGAAGCCACCAAACACAGTACAGGGTGACCCAGAACAATCACAGAGTCCCGTTGAATAGACAATGTTTATTCAAAGCGCACTATGTCCAAAACACTGTGGTCCATTCTATGGGGAATAAAAATATACAGTAGATGTAGTCCATGTCATCAACACATATTGCCTAATAGACAGCCAAAATGAAATGCTGTTGAAACACACTGTTGCGACATTCAGGAGTTTCTTTGCTTTGAATGTTTATTTTTATTTTCTATGGTGCAAAAGATAAATAATTAAAATGAAAAAATAAATAAATAATGAGAAGAGCTTAGCAATGGCAACTGTCCTGGGAAATAGTAATAGCTCTATTAGTACCTCTAGTCAGGTCTTATGGGAGCCATTTTTCATTGCAATGACTTTTCATATCTCAGTCCTCATTCATTATGTGTTGATTTTATAATATGACTTTCAGAGGACAATCCTTTTTCTAAGGTCTGTCCCACTTTTCACATGGTAAATCTTCCTGGGAGATCATCATAGTAGGCAGCATTTATTCAGTTCTTTCCATGTGCCAGTCATTGTTCTAAGCTTTATGTGTATTAACTCATTTATTAATGTATTACAGGTATCACTTCAACTATCCCCTATATGCAAATGATGACCAACTCAGACCTCAATTCTACATCCACACAGAAATTTCTGTCTCCTTGCTGGGCGTCTCTACATGATATTCCACAGGCCCCTCCATCATGTGGTACCCAAAAAGAGATTTATTGTCTTCTCTGAAAACTTGGCCCTCCTCCTTTAGTACAATCTCGGGGAAGGATTTCGCCACTACTTAGCTGAGCTGACTCCCTATAGGCTTCTTTCCCTCCTCTAGTTTGCATTTGCTTAATTTATCAGCAAATTCTATATATTCCAATGACTAAAAGTCCCCTGAATCTGTCCTGCCATCTTTCCCCCACCACATTGCCTTACTGGATTATTTCAATAGCCCTGTAAAAGTTTTCCCTGACTACTGTAGAAAACTTTCACTGCCAGAGTGATTTTCCTAACATACTTACGGCACTCTCTTGCTTGAAAATTTTCCACGGTTCTCCAACACATACCATTCAGGCATTCAAAATACAAACTATGTGTAGATATATGCCAATTCATGCCCACCTGCTTCTAGAATAGGGCCCACCTTAAATTGTATTAATCTTAACTTTATGACTTGACTGAATTACTGGACCCCAAGCATGAGTCTTTGTCTGCTTGCTTCTGCCATAGGTTCATGAAAAAATATATATATCTTTAAAAAACTCAAAATATAATTTGAAATCAAGCACCAGTAAGTTTTAGGTTTAAATATTACACAAAGTTTAAAGGATGGTTTCTGTGATTCACTCACAATTCAGTGAATCTTTTAGGGTCCTCATTATAGTGTAGACAGTGTAAACAGACTTAATGACATAACTTTCAGAATTTGATTTTTAAGACAAAATTACTTGGGTTAAAAAAAAAATCTGTATTTTTTTTGAGGAAGATTGGCCCTGAGCTAACATCTGTTACCAATCTTCCTCTTTTTCTTTTTCCTCCCCAAAGCCCCAGTACATAGTGGTATATCTTAGTTGTAGGTCTTTCTAGTTCTTCTATGTGGGATGCTGCCTCAGCATGGCCCGATGAGTGGTGAGTAGGTCCGTGCCCAGGATCCCAACCTGCAAACCCCAGGCCACTGAAGTGGAACACACAAATCTAACTGCTACACCACCAGGCCGGCCCCCAAAATCTATATTTTTAACATTTAAACATTAAAAGTTTAAACATTAAAATCTGGCATCATCATAGTAAGTTTATGATCATGAATTACTCATCATTTAATACAATATAATCAAATGATACTTAAGAAAATGGGTCACACTATTCCATGTATTCGATTTTGCCAATATTCTCAATATTTTTATTTGCTTAAAAACAATATTTTAAATAAACAATTAAACTTCATTTGGATTTTTGATATAGTTCCAAAGATGCTAAAATAGAAAAATGAGACATTAAACTATGAAATTCAGTGGGCCGGCTTGGCGGTTAAGTGCGTGCGCTCCGCTACTGGTGGCCCGGGTTCAGATCTGGGCGTCCACCAACGCACCGCTTGTCGGGCCATGCTGAGGTGGCGTCCCACATACAGCAACTAGAAGGATGTGCAACTATGACATACAACTATCTACTGGGGCTTTGGGGAGAAAAAGGGAAAAAAAAAAGGAGGAGGATTGGCAATAGATGTTAGCTCAGGGCTGGTCTTCCTTCACAGAAAGAGGAGGATTGGCATGGATGTTAGCTTAGGGCTGATCTTCCTCACCAAAAATAAAAGAAAAAAAAAAAACTATGAAATTCATTTTACTTATCTTTCTAAATTAAAAAAAACAGGCACTGTGGTTTCATTTAAAAAAAAATGTAACTTTGGATTGAGATATTTTGAAAATGATTTTTTTCTCAATAATTATTGATAATGACTAATTTAAGATGACATACAGATATTGACTATTTTACAATTTTTATGTATAAGTTTTTCTTATAATGCATAGGCAGAAATTCCACCCACTTCATGAGACTTGATGCAACCTATGCATCCCTTGACTTTCTATCCCTTTTTCTTTAATATGGGCTATTAAATGTGTCTCATTAGGATGTGTGACCAGTCACACATAAGCTCTCTCTCTGTTATACTTGACAAACATTTCAATGAAATTTCCATCAATTAGCTGTTACAAACACTAAGGATTAGAATATTGTTTCTAAGAATACACAACTTGTTCTTTGTGAAGTGTGTAGAATGCGTCAACAAATCTGTCTTAGATACCAAATATAAGAGGCTACAGTCACCTATAGGGGCAGAAGCTTTGTAAAACGGAAACACCAGTGCACTAGAGAGGGCAATCCAGTGGGGTATTGAAAGGTACAGTTTTGGTTTTTAGTTATGTTGGAATATAGTCTGATTAGTTCATGTTTGCTGTATTTTGACCCTCTTTCAGAGAGGTAGAGTGAATGTGGCAGTGGTGGCGGCTAGGAATCTAGATAGAAGTTTTGCCTCATAATCTCTCTTTCTCATGCCCCGTAAAATTCACACTTTCTCTCCCTGAGTATCCATTCTTTGTGCTCCCTTTACCCACTGTACTCCCATTTCCAGTATTTGACTGTCCTGTGCCATATGAGGTTGAAAATAAAATTATTTTGAAACTAAATAGGCTCATGAAACAGAAAAGTTAGAATTGGAAGTCAAAGGACATACTGTTGTTATAGCCAGGGCAGGAAAAGTGTGTGTGTGTGTGTGTATCTATCTCTATCTCTCTATCTCTGTCTATCTGTTAGCGCTGTTTAAATAGCTGTGATAGATATGTAGTCACAGGTTAGCATAAGTTAGCATAAGGGAAGCCATCTTGTAAAGGGAACCACATTGGAGCTATAAATAACACTGATCCACAAGGCACCCCTTTGTTGAGTCTTCAATGCTTTAGTTTACACATAGCCTGGATGAGTCCACACCTGCTTGTGAGCAATATGCATGCTCTGCTACTTTCTCAGCCTTAGCTTACACATAGACCTCTCTATTGTGATGAGACAGTAACTTTTTGTTCCTTAAGTTGTCCCAGGAATGTAATGACCTTCAGAAAGGAGGCCCTATGCTGGTATCCATCACCGGTGACAAGAAAAAGGGATGATCCGGCGTCTCAATGACTACAACACCAAACGGTCACATTCCGAAACCCCCCTCCTTTCAGCCCATTTGCCCTATATAACTGTTTCAAAAGTTTGTAGTTTTAAGATGATTCTTTATGGACACTAGTCCGCCATCTTCCCCCTTGCTAGCAAGCAGTAATAATAATAAAAGACCCTTTCTCTCCTACCACCTTGCTTCTGGACTGTTGGCTTGTCTGTGCGGCGAGTAGAGGACCCCTATTTGGCGGTGACACACCTATTGAGAAAGAAGGAGAGAGAGGAAGAGAGAAAGAGAAAGACACATCCAGAAAGACAGAGCCAGTGCACTATTAAGATAATTGTAGGCAAATAATCCCAAAAAGGCTCTTGAAATGTAGATTTGTCTATGATACATAGATTGAGTTATGGAGTAGAGTGGAGAAAAAAAATAAAGCCCCTTTTGGAACATGTCTATCTATCCCAAGCTGTCTCCTGTTTGACAACTGGGAAGCACGTCCACATGTTGAAGTGAGGACAATGTACTCTTCTACATTGGTTACTATGTAGTTTTATCAGGTTTGCAATCCTCAGGAACAATGTTCACTTCTTTCTGGTGATAGCCATTAGGGTCTGGGGTGGGGTGAATGGGGACTGGCACAGACTTGTGGTTGTAAATTGCACTTGTAATCGATGTTGGAGGTCTGGGCGAAGAAAGGAGAAAAGGGAGACTTGGATTGAGCATGGTTAACCCAGGCCACATTCCAATGTGGAAAATTAGAATTCTACTGTAGAAACATTTCCTATGTGTGGAGGATGGTCTATTTTAACAAAGGGAATATAATTTTTGTTCATTGTTCACAAGGGAATTTATGTTATCTTTAGTGTTCCTTAACTATTGCATTTTTAAAAATTTTTACCTTTTTGGGGTAACGTCTGTAAAAATGTTTTCTGTAAATGTGTTTTTAAATACAGAGTTTAATTTTAACCAAATAAATCTATGTTAAATAACTTCTGCACTATATTTTGGCCCAATTTGAATTAACTGTGATTTGGATTTATGCATGACCTCTGTTATTTCTACTACTACTATCATTTGAGAAATAATTACAATTGTTTTTTAAAATATTGTAATCCTACTAAGATTTTTATTAATAGTGGTTTATAATTTACAGAGCTGTTTATATACATGATTTCATTTCAGCTTCACTTGAATTCATTGAGGTGAACAAGGAGTAGTACTTCTCTTTTGCAGAAAATATGACTCAGAAAGATTAAGTAACAGGTAAATTTTTCAGAGCCAGAGTAAAGCTTTAATAATAGAATTATGACAATTAGATAACGGCAGTGTGATTTTGTGGAAACTTAGATTCATAGTCATCCTTTGAAACTTACTGACTATGTGGCCGTGGTCAAGTAATTAAACCCAGTGAGCCTGAGTTGATTGACTGTCAAATAGAGATAATAATTACTTTGCAGAAATAACATGAATGTAGAAATAATAACTTAAAGCAAACAGTAAGGGCATGGTGACTATTATGTGATCAGTGAATTATGGTTCATATTATAGTTACCATCCTTCCTGTTGAACATATACTAGTGTGTCTTTTCTTCACATTCAAGAAACATGCATGTCAGCCTTCTCATTATGCACCCACCCCCTAGCACTGGGATTTAATCAAATAGGCCTGGAGGAAAAGCTCTTGGCTTTGAAAATTTCATAGCAGAAGAACCCTCTGAAAACTTTCAGCTGAAAAATCTATAACTGAATGGGCAAGGGTAAATTCTCATTTGTTTTTAATGCCAAAAAGTAGAGCAGAGTAAAGAGCCACACTAAGTCGTAGACAGCTTAGGGTCTAAGACATCCTGAACATTCTTGGTTCCAAAGATGGTCATGGAGGCACTCAGAGCACACCAAGTGAAGAGACTTAGCAGCAGGGTTCTTAGACGCAAGGCCAGCAATGGCAAAGTCATACAAGCTTAGTGGAGGAACAGTCCTAGACCTGTGAGTTTCAGAGAAGCCTTTATACCGGGTTGGGGACTGACAAAAGCAGAACATCTGCCAATGGCTTTACTGTTGCTGGGGGAATGTGGAACATACTCTGAGTTTCTTTCCTTTTAATAAAACATCCTTAGTAGGCATGTATCCAACTTATTTGAAAAGAGAACTGTTGTCTCCCTTCCTGGCTATCTAGAAGAAGGATTTTCAAATGTTTCTTAAACATAAAAAAGCAGATAGGAAAGGAGGTTGGACACAGTGTCAGAAGTGGTTTCTTATTTTTAATTAATCAATTAATACTGAAAAGCCAACAGTAGAGGACTGAAGTAAACAGAAGGTGGACATATCGAGTGAAAGAGAACCCTCTTTTAATTCCAGTGAATTGCACCATGTAAATACAGTAAAAATTTTTAACATTAACAGCCCAGATACTCTTAAAAAACAACATAAAAAGAATGTAGAAGTAGTATTGTTTTGATATTCTGAAGAAGATGCTCAGGTAGAATTGGTAACCTTGGGCTGAAAGACGTTCAATTAACTTTCCCAGATCTTAGCTTGTATTCATTTATCTTAGAAAAGAATAGAATTTTAAAAAATAAACCTTCACTCTTCCGTAACGTCTTACTTCCTTAGCACTCCCTGCTCTAGACTCTGCTTCAGGTATTGTCGTCCTATAACTCATTTGTATGTTAAGTCTCCTTCATATCTTCACTAGTGTATTACCTCGTGCCATTATTTAATTAAAGAATAATTATAGGACACTGACATAATAAAACATTCAGATGAATGAGCAATTTACTTTCAAGTGAAAAGCATTTGGACTCAGCTGTGCAACGAAAAGTAATTTCTTTCAATGAGAACACCACAGGCTGGGAGAATGATAGTTATCTCCAGAAACAACATAAACATTTGACTTGGAAAAATTAGAAACATCCAGAATCTCTTTCTCATTTATAGAGGAACAGAAATTCCTAATTATAAATATAATTTAAATATGCCCTGTTGACTTAAATATGGAGATGTTCAAGGTCTTTCATATGTTTTAGAAATGACTAAGCAGCGAATACAGAAGGAGACAATAAAATTACAGAGCAAGAAGTGTTCTATTGCAAGAATTAGGCTAGCAGACACCACATATATATTAGAAACCAGGGATTTCTATAGGTGTACTAAACTAAATCTTTCTGTTTATATGAGTTGATAATTTTTGTGTCAGAAGCAGAGATTCCAACACAGTGGGAAGGATACATGACAAAGTATAGAAGCAGATTATGCATGTTCATCATATTTTAAGTAATGGAGTGTTAAGAGATCTATTTTGTGCCTTTGGAATCAAAGACAGGATTTGAGTTTTAAGAATACGACTAGCAAGGATATTTCAGGATTTGAAAGTTAATCACATTCTTTGATGTTAGTTCAGGATTGGGTCCTAATTAGTCAAATTTGGTGTCAAATAGGGCTATTTAATACAGGCAGTTTCTAAGAAGTTTCATTTAAAAAAAAAATCTACTTTGTATTTCAACATGCACATGAATGTGGTCATGATTAATCACATTTCTTATAATGCAATTGTGAATTTCTATTTTGGGATAAGAATGCAACAATTTCTACTTTCTTCACTATTGGGAAAGGATTGCACCTGGAGAATAACATCATATTCTATAATCAAGATTCAACTAAAATAATAATACTATAACTGTCTAAGTGTTAAAGTATGATACAAGTTATAACACAAGTTTTCTGGTCATTTCTAAACAGCCCTCTCTAATTTGTACTGTTTGTAACACTGATTTGGAATCAATATTAACAACCAAGTGCAGAGAGAGGGGTTAAGATGGTGGCATAGATGGACTCTGAACTAACCTCCTCCCACAGACACAACAAATTTACAACTACTCTTGGAACAATTACCCCTGAGAAAGAACTGAAAATCAGATAAAAAGAACCCCCACAACCAAGGACATATAGGTGGAAGAGGCAGAAATTCCTTTCTGGAGAGGAAAAAAAGCCACCTTCACAAGCCACGGTGCTTCACAGCTGGCTGGGAGCAATCCTAAGGTATGCAGCCTTCCTTGGAGGAGTGGGGGACCTGAGCAAGGGAGTGTTACAGCTATAAGAACCTTTTAGATTCAGCACAGCTGAGACAAATGTCATAATATCTGGCTTTGCTGGCTATTAACTACAATGGAGAATACCCCCAGAAAAGCTGTTGGACATACAGGGAAAAAAGCCAGCTCTTAAAGGGCCCATGCACAAATTCACCAGTTTTAGAAAGCAACCTAAAATCACCAGACAGATAGGTGTACAGTCCTTTGGTGAAAAGAGATTCACCTGATAGGATTTGGGTCCGTCTTGGTGAGAGGTGAGACCACTGCAGGGACTGAGATATTGGCAGCAGCCATTATTGTGACCTAGTACAGGCCTGAGGACACAGATGCAGGCAAACACCATTGGAGTTCTTCCCTTGGCCACCCACTAGAGTACTGATTTAATCTAGCTCAGCCATTGCAGGCAGCCAGCCCTAGGGACTGGCCCCACCCAACAGAAAGCCCTTGGGCAACTTATGGGCCTGCGCAGGCTGGGTTCCTGGATCCTCTGCACCCAGGCATGTGGGTCTGCTTCTGTGGGGCAGGGTATGTGCAAGGAGCAGGTGGAGTGTGTGGAATCTCTGCAGTGGGGTGACTGGGTCTGCTTCAGGGTGTTGAGGCATGCACATGGGGCAGGACTGTGTTGACAGTGTGTGTGGCCCTGTGGGTGGTGGGCCTTGTCAGCTGCAGAAGCCTTGTGCTTCTCAAACAGCCACATAGGGGATCAGCTCCACCTTCCAAAGCCTGAAAGAATTGGGTACTCCTGTGCCTGGGGCCAGCCCCACTCAGCTGCCATCTTGAGAGAGCTGACAAGAGCCTTGCCGGCAAAAGGCCTACAGCAATTGTAAGCCCCTGCGCCTAGCAAGCAGCCACTCTGGGGACCTACTCACTTAACAGAAAAACTGCAACAGGAATGTGCTATTAGACCTTGCAGCAAACTCTGCTGGCATTCCCCATGCCTGATAAAGTGACTGAAGGGTCCATAGCAACCACACACAGCTGAGCATTACAACCAGCCAGCCAGGGGGACAGCCCAGCCTCCCTGGGCACCTGCAGGAAGAGCAACCCCACCACAACAGAAGGACACACGTAGCTACACAGGGAACACTCCTGGGACATTTGGAACTGGTGACCAGAGGGAAACACACTGCTGGGCCTCATAAGGCATCTCTTACATAAGGCCGTCTCTCCAAGATAAGGAGATGTAGCTGAACCACCTAATACCTACTTACATGCACAGAGAAAGAGGCAAAATGAGGCGACAAAGGCATACATTCCAAGTAAGGGAACAAGACAAAACCTCAAAAAAGAACTAAATGAAAAAGAAATAAACAATCAACCTTATAAACAGTTCAAACAAAAAGTCATAAGGATGCTCACTGTTCTTGGGAGAAGAATGGATGAACTCAGTGAGAATCTCAAAAAAGAATTGGAAAATATAAAAAAGAACCAATCAGAAATGAAGAATACAATAGTGGAAATGAAAAATTCACCCCAGGGACTCAACAGCAGAGTAAATGATACAGAAGAATGGATCAGTGTGCTGAATGAAAGACTAGAGAAAATCACTCAAGCTGAATAGATATAAGAAAAAAGAATTAAATAGAATGAGAATAGTCTAAGGGACATCTGGGACAACATCAAGCACACTAACATCCATATTATAGGTGTCCCAGATGGAGGAGAGAGAGACAAAGGGAAAGAAAATCTATTTGAAGAAATAATAGCTGAAAACTTCCTTAACCTAAGGAAGGAAATGGACATCCAGGCACAGGAAGCACAGAGAGCACCAAATAAGATAAACTCAAAGAGGCCCACACCAAGACACGTTATAATTAAAATGTCAAGAATTAAAGATAAAGAGAGAATCCTAAAAGCTA
Source organism: Diceros bicornis minor (assembly GCF_020826845.1). NCBI lineage: Eukaryota > Metazoa > Chordata > Mammalia > Perissodactyla > Rhinocerotidae > Diceros > Diceros bicornis. The sequence goes on along the minus strand of NC_080754.1, from coordinate 12,947,253 downwards.
CAAGAGAAAGGTAACAAGTTACATACAAAGGAAACCCCATAAGGCTATCAGCTGACTTCTCAGCAGAAACCTTACAGGCTAGAATGGAGTAGCACAACATATTTAAAGTGCTGAAAGGAAAAACCCTACAGCTAAGAATACTCTACCCAGCAAGGTTATCATTCAGAACAGAAGGAGAGATAAAGAGTTTTCCAGACAAGCAAAAATTAAAGGATTTTTATCACCAAGAAACTAGTCTTACAAGAAGTGCTAAAGAGACTTACTTAAGTGGGAAAGAGAAGACCACAAATAGGAATAAGAAAATTATCAAAAAAAAAAAAAAAAAGCAATACAATCACTGGTAAAGGCAAAAATACAGTAAAGAGAGCAAATCAACCACCTATGAAGATAATATGAATTACCTATTTCCATGATAAGATGGTAATGGATAGACACACACATACAAAAGAGGTAAGATATTATATCAAAAACATATTTTTGGGAAGATGGGAGTAAAGATTAGAGCTTTTAGAAAGAGGTCAAAATAAAGAGATCATCAACGTAATATAGATTGCTATATATGTACATTACTATCTATGAATCTCATGGTAATTACAAACCAGAAACCTATAATAAATACAAAAAAAAATTAAGAGAAAAGAACCCAAACGTAATACTAAAGAAAGTCATCAAACTGCAAGGGAAGAGAGCAGGTAAAGAAAAAGGAATAGGGCCGGCCCCATGGCTTAGTGGTTAAGCGCATGCACTCTGCTGCTGGCGGCCCGGGTTCGGATCCTGGGCGTGCAGCAACGCACCACTTCTCTGGCCATGCTGAGGCTGAGTCCCACATACAGCAACTAGAAGGATGTGCAACTATGACATACAACTATCTACTGGGGCTTTGGGGGAAAAAAGGAGGAGGGTTGGCGATAGATGTTAACTCAAAGCCGGTCTTCCCCAGCAAAAAGAGGAGGATTAGCATGGATGTTAGCTCAGGGCTGATCTTCCTCACAAAAAAAAAAAAAAAAAAAAAGGAATAGAGAAGAACTAGTAAAACAGCAAGAAAAAAAGTAACAAAAAGCCAATAAATACATACTTATCAATAGCTACTTCAAATGTCAATGGACTAAATGCTCCAATTGAAAGGCATAGGGTGGCTGATTGGATAAAAAAAGACTCACACATATGCAGCATACAAGAGACACTTCAGATCTAAAGACACTCACAAATTGTAAGTGAAGGGATGGAAAAAGATACACCATGCAAATGGCAATGAAAGGAAAGCATGGGTAGCAATACTTACATCAGACAAAATTGACTTTAAAACAAAAACTGTAACAAGAGATAAAGAAGGACACTACATAATGATAAAGGGAATAATCTAACAAGAGGATATAACACTTGTAAATACTTATGCACCCAACATAGGAGCACCTAAATATATAAAGCAATTATCAACAGATACAAAAGGAGAAATAGACAGTAACACAATAATAGTAGGGGACTTTAACACTCCACTTACATCAATGGATAGATCATCCATACAGAAGATCAATAAGGAAACATTGGCCTTAAATGATACACTTGAACAGATGGACTTAGTAGATATATACAGAACATTACATCTGAAAAACAGAAGAATACAAATTCTTTTCAAATGCAATGGAACATTCTCCAGGATTGATCACATACTAGGCCACATAAAAAGTCTCAATAAATTTTAAAAAATTGAAATAACACCAAGCATCTTTTCTGACCACAACGGTATGAAACTAGAAATCAACTACAGGAAGAAAATCAGAAAAGCCACAAATAGGTGGAAATTAAACAAAATGCTACTAAACAATGATTGGGTCAATGAAGAAATCAAAGGAAAAATCAAGAAGTACCTGGAGACAAATGAAAATGAAAATACAACATGCCAAAATTTATGGGATACAGCAAAAGCAGTTCTAAGAATGAAGTTTATAGCAATATAGGCATACCTTAACAAACAAGAAAAATCTCAAATAAACAATCTAACAGAGCACCTAAAGGAACTGGAAAAGAAGAACAAAAAAAGCCCATAATCAGTAGAAGGAAGGAAATAATAAAAATCAGAGCAGAAATAAATGAAATAGAGACTAAAAAAATAGTATAAAAAATTAATGAAACCAAGAGCTGGTTCTTTGAAAAGATAAACAAAATTGACAAATTTTTAGCTAGACTCACTGTGAAAAATAGAAAGACGGCTCAAATAAATAAAATCAGAAATGTGGACCGGCCTGGTTGTGCAAGCAGTTAAGTGTGTGTGCTCCGCTGCGGCAGCCCGAGGTTCGCCGGTTCAGATCCCGGGCCCGCACTGACGCACTGCTTGGCAAGCCATGCTGTGGCGGCGTCACATATAAAGTGGAGGAAGATGGGCACGGATGTTAGCCCAGGGCCAGTCTTCCTCAGCAAAAAAAGAGGAGGATTGGCAGATGTTAGCACACGGCTGATCTCTTCACCAAAAAAATAAAATTAAAATAAAATAAAATCAGAAATGAAAGAGGAGAAATTAAAACAGATACCTCAGAAATACAAAAGATTATAAGAAAACATTATGAAAAGCTATATACTGATAAATTGGATTACCTAGAATAAGTGGACAAATTCTTAGAATCATACAACATTCCAAGACTGAATCAAGAAGAAATAGAGAATTTGAATAGACCAATCACCAGTAAGGAGATCAAAACAGTAATCAAAAGCCTCCCAAAAAGTAAAAGTCCATGACCAGACAGCTTCCCTAGTGAATTCTACCAAACATTCAAAGAAGACTTAATATGTATCCTTCTCAAACTCTTCCAGAAAATTGAAGAGGAGGAGAAGCTCCCTAACTCATTCTACAAAGCCAACATTACCCTGATACCAAAATCAGACAAGGACAACACACAAAAAAAGAAAATTACTGGCCAATATCACTGATGAACATTGATACAAAAATCCTCAACAAAATACTAGCAAATCACATACAATACTTTAAAAAGATCATACACCATGATCAAGTGAGATTTATTCCAAAAATGCAGGGATGGTTCAACATCTGCACATCAATCAACATGACATACCATATTAACACAATGAAGAGTAAAAATCACAGGATCATCTCAATAGATGCAGAGAAAGCATTTGACAAGGTACAGCATCCATTTATGATAAAAACTCTGAATAAAATGGATATAGAAGGAAAGTACCTCAACTTAGTAAAGGTCACATATGACAAATCCATAGGTAATATCATTCTCAGTGGAGAAAAACTGAAAGCCATCCCTCTAAGAACAGGAACCAGTCAATGATGCCCTCTCTTACCACTCCTATTTAACATAGTATTGGAAGTCCCAGCCAGAGTAATCAGGCAAGGAAAAGAAATAAAACGGATCCAAATGGGAAAGGAAGAAGTAAAACTGTCACTATTTGCAGATGAAATGATTTTACATGTAAAAAACCCTAAAGAATCTACAAAAAACTTTTAGAAATAATAAATGAATATGGTAAACTTGCAGGATAAAAAATCAACATACAAAAATCAGTTGCATTTCTATACACCAACAACGAAGCAGCAGAAAGAGAAATTAAGAATACAACCTCATTACAATTGCAACAAAAGAATAAAATACCTAGGAATGAACTTAACCAAAGGAGTGAAAGATCTGTACACTGAAAACTATAGAATATTGTTGAAAGAAATTGAAGAAGACACGAAGAAATGGAAAGATATTCTGTGCTCTTGGATTGGAAGAATTAACATAGTTAAAATATCTATACTTCCTAAAGCAATCTGCAGATTCAGTGCAATCTCTATCAAAGTTCCAATGACATTTTTCAGAGAAATAGAACAAAGACCCCTAAAATTTATATGGAGCAACAAAAGACCCCGAATAGACAAAGGAATCCTGAGAAAAATGAACAAAGCTGGAGGCATCACAATCCCTGACTTCAAAATATACTACAAAGCTATAGTAATTAAAACAGCATAGTACTGGCATAAAAACAGACACACAGATCAATGGAACAGAATTGAAAGCCCAGAAATAAACCTACACATCTGTGGACAGTTACTCTTCGACAAAGGAGCCAAGAACATGCGATGGAGAAAAGAAAGTCTCTTCAATAAATGGTGCTGGGAAAACTGGACAGCCACATGCAGAAGAATGAAAGTAGACGATTATCTTACACCATACACAAAAATTAACTCAAAATGGATTAAAGACTTGAATGTAAGACCCGAAACCATGAAACTTCTAGAAGAAGACATAGGCAGTACACTCTTCGACATCGATCTTAGCAACATATTTTCAAGTACCATGTCTTACCGGGCAAGGGAATCAATAGAAAAAATAAACAAATGGGACTACATCAAACTAAAAAGCTTCTGTGCAGCAAAGGAAACCAACAAATGAAAAGACAACCTAACAATTGGGAGAAGATATTTGCAAACCTATATCTATGATAAGGGGTTAATATCCAAAAGAACTCATAGATCTCAACAACAAAAAACTAACAACCTAATTAAAAAATGGGCAAAAGACCCGAACAGACATTTCTCCAAAGATTTACAGTTGGTCAACAGGCAGGGGAAAAGATGTTCAATATCCTTAACTATCAGGCAAATGCAAATCAAAACTATAATGAGAGATCATCTCACTCCCGCCATAATGGCCATAATTAACAAGACAGGAAACAACAAGTGTTGGAGACAATGTGGAGAAAAGAGAATTCTCGCACATTGCTGCTAGGAGTGCAAACTGGTGCAGCCACTACGGAAAACAGTATGAAGATTCCTCAAAAAATTAAGAATAGAACTACCACACAATCCAGCTATTCCACTGCTGGGTATTTATCCAAAGAACGTGAAAACACGAATGCGTAAAGATGCTTGCACCCCTATGTTCACTGCAGCATTATTCACAATAGCCAAGACTTGGAAGCAACCTAAGTGCCCATCAAGCGACAAATGATAAAGAAGATGTGGTATATACACACAATGGATTACTACTCAGCCATAAGAAACGAAGAAATCTGGCTATTTGTGATAACATGGATGGAACTTGAGGGTATTATGCTAAGGGAAATAAGTCAGAGGGACAACGTCAAATACCGTAAGATCTCACTCACAAGTGGAAGAAAGAAACAACAAGAAACAAACACATAGAAACAGAGATTGGATTGGTGGTTACCAGAGGCGAAAGGGGGAGGGAGGAGGGCCAAAGGAGTGATTCGGCACATGTGTGTGGTGATGGATTGCAATTAGTTTTTGGGTGGTGAACATGATGTAATCTACACAGAAATCAAAATATAATGATGTACACCTGAAATTTATATAATGTGATAAACCAATGTTACCGCAATAAAAAGAAATCAAGTGCAAATATCTTTAAAAATCAACTCCGCCAAGACTTGGAAGCAACCTAAGTGCCCATCAAGGGACGAATGGATAAAGAAGCTGTGGTATATATACACAATGGATTACTACTCAGCCATAAGAAACGATGAAATCCAGCCATTTGTGACAACATGGATGGACATTGAGGGTATTAAGCAAAATGAAATAAGTCAGAGGGAGAAGGTCAAATACTGTATGATTTCCTTCATTAAGTAGTAGATAATAACAACAATAAACAAACACATAGGGACAGAGATTGGATTGGTGGTTACCAGAGGCGAAGGGGGGAGGGAGGAGGGCGAAAGGGATAATTTGGCACATGTGTGTGGTGATGGGTTGTAATTAGTATTTGGGTGGTGAACATGATGTAATCTATGCAGAAACAGAAGTATAATGATGTACACCTGAAATTTATACAATGTTATAAACCAATGTTACTGCAATAAACAAAAAATTTAAAAAAACATCAACTCCATCTTGATGGAGGTTAGCTGGGTCTGAAGTCATGCATCAAATAGGAAAGAGTCACAGGAAGGAAACAACTCTGTCATTCACACCCACTTAGGAACAAATTCCAGGTGTCTAAATTGCAGTTGACCATTAGTATATCAAAGCTTGTGCTTATTAAACAATCAGCGAATGACTGACACTTAAGAATAGTGCTCTCTACGTTACAGACTGATGACCTATCACAAGTCCTGGCCCTTCTTCATATCCACTGCTCCTCCCACCTCCAGACTCCCTCTCTTCTATCTACCAAGCACTTTTAACAAATAAGACTTAGGGCAACAGTGATCCAGAGAGATGGAAAAGAAACACATTGAGCAATGGCAAAAACAATACCATAATACTAATATTTATAACTTAATTAGTCTTATGTACTAGGCATTGGATACAAACTTTATATCATAGTGTTGTTTGGAAGATTAAATATTATAAAGAATGCAAATGGCTTATTATTTACTATCCCCACTTAACAGAAGAAGATACTGAATGTCGAGGCATTGAATGACTTGTCCAAGATCCCACATCTAGGAATTTGATGAGATCAAACCCAGGCAGTATGACTCCAAAATTCAGATTCCACCACTCCACTAATTTGAAAATATCACAATCAATTTTTAAAAGGCCTGAAAATAAATTAGATGGCTAATGAAATGATTTATCAAAACCTAAAAAGTTTTTGGTCCTCTCAGTTATGTGGTATATGTAAGAGGAGATTGAAAAGAAATCCAAAAAGTTGTCTTCTCAAAATTTAAAAAAAAAATAGAAAAAGTTGTGTAAGTTTCATTCAGTCCAATGAAAATATATTTATTGATTCAACAAATATACTTTTATAACCTACTACATGACACACACTACTTTAAAGAGGTACTTGGGATAGAGAGGTGGAAAAATAGGCAAAAATCCCTGCGTTTGTAAAGTCACATTCTACTGGAGAAAGACATTATATGTTAGAAGGTAACAAATTTTATGGAGAAAAATAGCTGGGAAGGGTGATGAGGAGTTGCATTCTAAGTAGGGTAATCTGGAAAGTGCTGACAAAACATGCCGTTTGAGCAAAACAATGAAGGAAATGAGGGATCACGATGAAATCCAGGCATTTGTGACAACATGGATGGACATTGAGTGTATAATGCAAAGTGAAATAAGTCAGAGGGAGAAGGTCAAATACCGTATGATTTCTTTCATTAAGTAGTAGATAATAACAACAATAAACAAACACATAGAGACAGAGATTGGATTGGTGGTTACCAGAGGGGAAGGGGGGAGGGAGGAGGGCGAAAGGGATAATTTGGTACATGTGTGTGGTGATGGGTTGTAATTAGTATTTGGGTGGTGAACATGATGTAATCTATGCAGAAATAGAAGTATGATGATGTACACCTGAAATTTTTACAATGTTATAAACCAATGTTACTGCAATAAACAAAAAATTAAAAAAAGAAAAAAAAGAAATGAGGGATCAAGCCTTACACGCACTCGAAAGCAGAGCATTTCAGGCAGAGGGAAGGTTAGACAAAGGGTCTGATGTGGAGAATTGTGAAAGAGCTGGAGACAAGGGTGGATGAGCAGAAACAGCAAGGGGCACGACAGGAACAGACAGGGCCGGAAAAGAAGGGGGGACAGATCTTATAGGGCTGGTGGAACATGAAAAGGGCTTTGATTTGTATTCTGAATGAGACGAGGAGACATCAGAGAGTTCTGGACACTAGAGAGATATACTCATATTTACATCTAATAGCATCACTCTGGCTTCTCTGTTGAGAATAGGCCCCAAGGGGGCAAGACAGAAATTGAGGAAAGAAGGAGGCTAATGGCAGTGCTTTTGTCAAGAAATGAGGGGGGTGTGACCCCATGATGATGGCAGTGTGGCTAGTGACAAGCAGTACAATATAAGATATACTTTGAAGGTAGAGATGAGAGGATTTGCCAGTAGATTTAATGCAAGCTATGAGAGTTTCTTTTTTGACGTGTTTCAGATATCTATTAGACATCCATATGGAGATGAGAAGTAGGCAGCTGAATACATGAATTTGGCATTCAGGAAGTCAGGCTGGAGATAAAATTCTAGGAGTGATCAGCATATGCACATTATTTAAAATCATAGCACTGGATAAGTGAGTGTGAACTAAGAAATGAAAAGATGAAAGGACTGACTCTTAGGACATTCTGAAGAAGTTTAGAGGTCAAGAAGAAGAAGAATCAGTAAATGAGAATGTAAAGGAGGGATCAGTCGGCAGTAGAAAACCCATAGTATGCATCAGTAGAAAAAAAGTATTACTTACTAAAAGTCTAAGTAAGATAATGACTGAGCATTAACTACTGGATAGCAACGTGGAGATTTTGGTTACATTAATTTCAGTGGAATGGTGGGAATAACATGTTTATTGGAGTGGATTTAAGGGAGTCTGGGAAGAAAGGAATTGCTGGTAGTAAGTATAATTACTTTTTGAACATTTTTTTATAAGGACAAATAGTGAAATGGGGTGGTAACTACAGTGAGGTTGGGATCAGAAAAATTTTTTTCAGATATAAATATTGGCATGTTTGAATGTTGATGGGCTTGATCCAGAAAAGAGAAAATTTTGCTGACATATGAGAAAGAGAGAGGAAAATTGCCCAAGCAACATCCTTACGTAAGAGAGAGGGATGGGATCTAGTACCTAACTGAAGAATTTACCCTTATAGAGTAATATAGTTGATGACAATAGGAGGGAAGCCAGAGTACAGTCATGTGCCACATAACGAAGTTTCAGTCAACAACAGATGGCATATACAATGGTGGTCCCACAAGATTAGTACCATATAGCCTAGGTGTGTAGTAGGCTATACCATCTAGGTTTGTGTAAGTACTGTAGGGGAGGAAAAAATTTTCATCTACCCTTCTAGGTTCTTCTGGCTGGTCTAAGAATTAAATTGACACGAGACAGATTAACAGGAAAAAAACAAACAAAAGTTTAATAACGTGTATACATGGGAGAAACCCAGGAAGGCCAAGTAACTTGCCAAAATGGCTGAAGCCCTCACCTTAAATACCATCTTCAGCTAAAGACAGAAGATGATGTTGGCGGTGAGGAGAGTCAAGGACTTCAAAGGGAAGGAAGGCAATTCACAGGTAGGTGAAAAGGAGTAAACATTTGGAAAGCAAGCGTTTGGCCAAACAGAAACAGAAGAACACAGAGGGGAGCCCAGCAAACAGGCTTTTCTAGGTTCCTCCCTGTCTACCACTTAGTTCATGTTATGCTAAGGTGCTGGCTCACTTCCTGAGACAAGTTTTGTGAGACAAGTGTTGTTATCTGAATTCTTTTAGGCAGTTAAGGGGGAAGTAACAAGAAACTTCCTGAGTCTTTTGTTTCCTAAAAATAATCAGCCTAAAATAATCCTCATGTTAAGGAGACACATTTGGGAGTGGCAAATTTTGTTTGCCTTTAGTACACTCGACGATGTTCGCACAGTGACAAAATCGCCTAAGGACACATTTCTCAGAACATGTCCCTGTTGTTAAGTGATGCATAACTGTATGTAGGTACAGATGCTGGTAGGAGGTTAGATGTGGTGGTGGGCATGCAGTAGCTTGAATTTTCCCAACAAGGTAGAAAGCAAGGATACCCCAGAAAGAAAGAGAATTATTTGACTTCCATGCATAAGGCAACACTTTTGGTTTCCCTTTTATTCCCACCACAGTTTGGCACTCAGTTTATTGCTACACATGCTGTTTTTTTTTCTCATCCACTCCAGTTTTAAATCCCTTTAACATCTTTCTAAATGACTTGAATGCATTAGGTCTTTTGGTAGTAAATACCCTCGCTGGGAACTGCAGCAACAGAGAAGCTACAGCAACACTGGAATTCAGCCATAAGCACCAGGAAACCCTCTTAAATCTCTGAGTCTGCATTCTTTTCAACAGTAGCAACTTCCGACAGGGGGTGAACACTGGGTGCCTGGCAATAGCTGCTTAAGGTGAACATAACAAAGAAGGCAGAAAAATAACATTAGGGAAAGCAGTGTTGCTCAACAGGAGGTGTCCCTTCAAAAAGTCCTTCTCTTTTTCTAGTGTTAGTCAAGTTGGCAGAAGCACCAAAATAACTTATAACCTGAGATAGATGCTGTGCTGTTTTATTTATTCACACTATTAACAGTGTAGGGTTTAACTCCTCTGACCCAAGAGGTAACTGCAGCTACCAATAGAAATTATCCAGTTTTAGCATTGTTCAGGAAGTGACGATACAGATAGAATTTATTGAATTTATTTATATTTAAAATAAATTTCAGAAGGAAATGTAGCCACTGTTTCCTATGAAATAAATGAAATGAATCTTCCCTTGTTTCTGTAAAGCTTCCATGTTACTGGAGAGTTTGAAATAATGGTGGACATTTCTGTCTTCAATTTAAGAAAAATAAATCTTTTCTGTTTTTAAAACAGCCCTTGTGCTGAGGGCAAAACTAAAAGATGACTTCCCACACATTTTTGAAAATTTTCCTTAAGCTTTTTTGGGAAAGGTTATTGTCTCTGGCCCAAGACCCTTACTGCAAACCACTGTTATGTTCCATGTTCTACTAACAATTTGGTCTAAGGAGAGAAATAATCTGCATCCTCACCACTGACAGCTGTAAAGAAGTGAAATGCATCTGTTAAATTCCCCTCTATTGTTTCCTATATTTGCATATTCTTAAATGATTAGCCTAATAACAGGAGCATGGGAAATATTCTAATTCCATCACTATTCATTTTTAGCCAGTTTTTTAGCTTAATCATTGTACACAGATGTGGATGACTGAATATGACATATGATTAAATATTCAATCTATAGTTATTAATGACCAGGAAAGTACAGCTTGACTTATACTGGCCCATTACTTATCTTTAACTTTACACTACTGGTATGTTTTTAAAGTTCAAATAAGTAATATAAAAAAACATTGAAGTTCAGGTAAAGATTTAAAGAAATTTTTCACCACAGTGAGTTAAGTCAAAAGGAGAAAAACACTTTTACATTTACATAAAACACCTATGAATCATTAATGACCTTTCAAAAATTGTGTTTTAAATATCTACTCTGAGACACTTTTGTGATCAAAGAGCAGTAAACTGTCTGAATGAGGCTAAAGATAATTTGAAGAATTTTAATAATTCCATTTAGATGTTAATCTGCCATCTAAACAAATTTATCATTATTTCAATGTACTACCACATCAATATATGACTCTGGGAACTACCACGAATTATTTTATTTATTGTGTGTGTGTGTTGTTGTTTTTTCTAGATGTGTTCTAGAGTATGGATTAGAACTCTTCACTATAAATGTTGTTTGTAACACATAACCCATAATTTCAATACCTGTTTATATACCTGTTTTTAAAAATACTGAATTGGCTTCAATCACCAGTGGGATATGTGGTGTCATAAACGCCCATTTATTCTTTTTTTTTTTTCCAGATAATCTTCTGTTTTTGTTTTTTCTTTTCCTTCACAGACTCTCTGATACAGTTCTAACTTTGGTAGATGTGTTATGCCTGTTGGACTCCAAGTTTCTGGGAGGATTTAATCAAAAGAGAGAAGAAAAATGTCATTTTCAAATGACTTAATACAACTCTCTTGACAGTATCCTATGCAGTGTTTCTAAACATTCTTAGCAAACTAATAGGCGAGTGTTTTTGAATACATTGTAATTTCTTGTAACAGTTCTTTTATTCTTCTTCCACATGTAGCATATTTTTCCTATTTTAATTATTTTTCTCTACCGCAATCAATCAGTCCCATCTCTAACTCTTCTTTCTCTAATATGATTTATATAAGGCACAATATGTGTTTAATAGCTCATCTCTATCTCTTGATCATCTATCTCTTCCCATTTTTTCATGTAGATCATGTTCTCTTCTTCATTTTTTCATTTAGATTCCCTTTCTACCTACCATTTGCCTTATGTCTCTTCTCTTTGGTTCTCAGTCGACCTGGAGAAGAAGGGAAAGAGAACTAATGTTTTGAAATCATTCGACTAGCAAAGCACTATGCTAGGAGCTTTATATCTATTGTGCAATTTAATTTTCACAGCAAATATATGAAGTATACAGTACATATCTATATATTTACTATATATATACACACATATATACACATACACACACGAAGGTTAAAAAACTCAGTCTCAAAAATATTTTCTCCAAGTTATACAATTATTACATGGATAAAACAGAATTCAAACCCAGGTCACATACTTGTCAAAATTTGTTCATCTCACTTTGCCATTCTCCTACCACTATCCCTAGGAAGAATTCAGTCATAAACCACTTGCCCTGGGTGTTTTTGTTTCCCACAGGGTCCCCCTGCCTGTGAAGTGCCACCAAGACCTCCTCTCCAGACATTGCTACTGCCAGGCAGTTGGCACTTGGAGCCTCCAGGTGTCAGAAAGTGATGGGCTCTTTGAAACCCTCCAGGTGATGGTGACCAGGCTTGTTCTATCCAATGGCAAAAAAATGCTTTTCTCTATTTTATTATTTTACTTTTCCAAGTGGACATCCAAAGAGTGTTGCCCATGCCCTAATATTGTTATAGGCTTTTTTTAGTGAGACATTTCTTTCAGCACATAAGACTAAAACATAAACCCTTAGAGATCTGTGCTGGTCAATGAATCTGAGTGAACATGGCTACACTAGAAACTCAGATTCTGTAGGGCTCATATTTGTTCACTTGACTCTCTCTTCTCTTATGGTGTGTTTTCTTCTAACAGATACCTCAGTCCTTCATGTGAATGTGCTTCTGATAAGACACGTGCCTCATATCTATTATTTAGAATAAAATTATTAATGATATTTTATTTAAATAATATTCTATGGTAATTGCAATTTTAAATCATAAAGTGGGGAAATATAGTTCTTAGCCATGATAAATTGCTAGTCTATTTAGAAACAGGTTGCAAGAACTTAAAGACATTTCTTTTTTAAGATCCACAGACTAAAAGCAACTCAGCAATGAATCTAAGTCCATTCTGGGTGAGAAATACATGAATAGTCTCCCTTCCCTCAGAGGTAAAAACCAGCCAGGACCTATTATTTTGTTATTTTCAAGGCGAATAAAACCCTTCAGGAAAGCTCAAGGATAAAGTAAGCAACCACATTTTAAAAAAGAATGAGTAATGCCACACCTGTGCCACATACTGTAAGTATTGGGTAGTATATTGTGGGTTTTTTATTAAATCATTGATTCCAAGCTCTGGCAAGTCCATAGCTGATTTATCTGTGTCCTAATCAAAGAGCAATTAAGTCATCCTTTGCAAGAAATTATCATCAATAAATGATATGTCATATGATCATCTATATGAGCTTAACTTTAAGAATCATCAGCATAATTAAGAAAACAGTACTTAATATCAGATAGGCAAAAATTGATGTGACAATGACTGGTGTTAAGAGATCGATCACAGGAATCAAAAACATCCACATACGACTGTACTTGGAAAAAAGAATTGTGATCCTCACTTTGGTTCTTTCATCTGGTATCTTGGAAAGCCATGATTCACATAATTTCATACCGCTTTTCCACGATACTTTTCCAAAAGTTCTCTGCAAGTAAGGACTAAGCCCTTGTATTCTATTGACAGACCACAGCACCTGAGCACATAGCTACTCCTTTCACCTGGAACCAATACATGTCAATACATATGGAGAACTCAGCATGAGAGCTGGTGGAGATGGACAGCGTTGTGGTTCCTTATGTGCTCATAGAACTGAAAACGTGCTGCTGTGTTATTAAATTTGTGATACATTTTTCACACATTTTAAAATAACTTTTAGGTATCATCTTGTGAAATAAGTTCCTAAAAAATCCCTCATCATACCTACCTTCAGGACTGTCAGAACTAGTCATGCCTACTAGAATGAATGCAAGGTTATGGGAATTAATAAACAAAAAGAGAGAATAAGGCCACTGCCAACCTCCCAGAGAATGCCCCAGACTGAGGTGGGGGCACTCATCTTGAAGTAGGAAAGAATCAAGTTGCTTTGACTCCATCCTGCTGGAACTTACAAGGAATAATACTGAATGAGACACTGTGATGATGTGTGGGTATCACTCAAATATCCTCACACACAGATACAGGGAAACTTTCATAGGTTCATTAACTTTTTCATTAATAATTTTATATATTTATTCATTTTATTGCGAACTCATTGTCTCAGTAAATCACAAAGCAAACCATATAGTTGCTCAAGCTAAAAACCCAGGGGCTATTCGTGACTCCTTTCTTTCCCTCACTCTTCTACATTCAATTTCCTAGTTTCTACCTCTACTCACTTCAAACATCACCACCTCCTCCAGAGACCTTCAATCACCCTGACCTGAAACAGTCTCCCACTCCCAATTTCCATCACATCTCTTTGTTTACGCATTTCCTTCTAATTTTTATGGCCATCTGTCACTATCATGTTTGTTCTGTTCGTGTCCATATTCTCAAAAGTGACCTAAACACAACTCTAAGTATCATGGGTATTTATTTACATATTTATCGATGGAATGTTTTTGCTAGATGTCTCACATTCTCAAATTCTTTAAGAGAGGGCTATTAGGCTGAAATGCTGTTGTCCATTTGGGAGACTAATAAAAGTGAATAAACCTGATTGAGAAGAAAGCCCTCTGCCTCCTCAGTGGGAACAATACTTGGGCCAATGTAAAGAGAGAAGATACCACTTCAAATCTCAGGTGCTATGCCTTGTTTATTTTTGAATGGCAGGAGCAAAAGCAGTAGCAATTGCATATTGAAATATCACCTTGTTGGGCCAGCCCCATGGCTTAGCGGTTAGGTGCGTGCGCTCCGCTGCTGGCAGCCGGGGTTCGGATCCCTGGCGCACACTGACAAGCCGCTTCTCCGGCCATGCTGGGGCCGCGTCCCACGTGCAGCAGCTAGAAGGATGTGCAGCTATGACATACAACTATCTACTGGGGCTTTGGAGGAAAATAAATAAATAAATAAAATTATGAAATATCGCCTTGTGAATTTAGAGTGTTAACATATGATAGAAGAGGTGAAAGATATCAGCAATCAAGGAGAAATCATGAACAATCAGGACCCTATTGGGGAAAGGCAGCCCAGGAGTTCATAACGATTTCCCTACATGGACACTTAGAGGAAAAGGCATTTCATCACATGGTGATCTAAGCAAGTAAGAGTTACACTTGAGCATAACAATTTACTCAACAAATATTTATTTACAATCCACTATATACCTTATTTATTGTTATAACCCTAGTATTTAGCTGATAGCATGAGGCATGCTTCCCGCCCTGAAGGATGCACAGACTTGTTTATAGTCTGAACTTTCTTTTGCTCAATTTTCAGCTAATTATAGTGGATGGCATAAAGTAAAGGATGTCTGTTTTTACCTATGTTACAATCTGTAGAGAATAGACTATAATCTGTCAATCGAAAGGCTTGTTTCCCACAAAAGAAAATTCCTGATAAATTTTACATACTTATATATGTAGAAGATTTAAAGCAAGATTTGTCTACATCTAATTGGAGCCTTAATTTTTACATAGGTCTCCCTGGTATATTCCTAAATTACAAACCCTTAGGAATACAGCTGTACATATATATATGATATATATAGATCATATATGTAACAATTAAGCTTCTAATTTGACAGAATCAAATAACAATTATAATTACCAACCGTGAAGTGAAAAGCAGACATCTGCCAGTCTAATAGAGATAAGACAGTGCTTCTGAACTTTTAATGTACCACAGATCACCTCAAGATCTTATTAAAATGCTGACTCAGTAGGGCTGGTTTGGGGGCTGAGACTCTGAATTTCTTACAAGCTCAAAGATTACGTCAATGCTGCTGGTCCAGGACCACACGGTGGTTCGATATTTGGGTTACTGACTACTGACTTGGAAACTAAGAATTTCAGAGGTGGGAATTTTATTTTGTGACTCTGGATAAAGAAATGGCTGAGGCCAGCCTGGTGGCACAGCGGTTAAGCGCGCACACTCTGCTTCGGCGGCCCGGGGTTCACAGGTTCGGGTCCCGGGCATGCACCAAGGCACTGCTTGTCAAGCCATGCTGTGGCGGCGTCCCATGAAAAGTAGAGGAAGATGGGCACGGATGTTAGCCCCGGGCCAATCTTCCTCAGCAAAAAGAGGAGGATTGGCATGGACGTTAGCTCAGAGCTGATCTTCCTCATGAAAAAAAATAAAAGAAAGAAATGGCTAAATCTTATAGAAAATATGTTAAAAAAGAAGAGAATACAAAAAGAAACAATGGGTGGATCCACTCTTACAGAAGAGAGCTCCTTTCCATTACGAGAAAAGCGGTCACAGATTAGTTTGTATCCAGAAAATAAATGCTTTGAAATTTCATTTTGTGATTTATTTGAGTGATTTCCCCGTAGATTTCCTGCTTGGATTTCAACTCTGATACGGAAATGTGGGTCAGCATCAGAGACACAGAAAGCCCATACATGTATCAAGCAACCTGAGCTGATCCCAGTTCTCCCTGAATCACTGCCTGCTCCTGCAGGACAGGAGCTTGTCAGCAACAGTCATTTCTCTCCCCAAGTTTGTTGACATTCAGCTTTCCCACCAAAGGAGTTTTCTTAAGAGATCCTTGTTTAATACGAAATCTTCTGTGACAACATGGGAAGGGATATGTTACTGAAATAGAGAAAAATAGACTACTGCTGAATTTGGCTAGCATTTTAACACTAAGAGAACTCAGGGTACTCTGTTTTCATGAAGTGATAGGGTGTTAAATTCCCTGGCCAGAACTAGTAACTGTTCGTCTGTTGAATTGAAACACATAAAGATGGATATTCCTTGGATTTGGGGACCTAGTCATTTCATTTCAGAAGCCATAGGTATACTTCTGTGGGGACTCAAGCCCTGTCCTCACAGTGGAAAGTTAATGTGGTTTAAAATATGATTTGACAAGAGATTTCTGTTTTCTTTCAGCCTCGCTCTGAAATGATCCGATTCCTGCTTAGAGAGAAAAACATGACAACTGAAGAGATCCTGAGTGAAGTCAGCCTCTTTGTAAAAAATCCTCTTCTATTAAGGGCCACATTTCCTATGTCCTTTAGGACCATTCCAGTGCTCTTACAATTTTTCACTTACTGTTTTAATAATGTTATTGGGAGACAAAAGCACAGACAGGTGTTGCCTATGAGCTTACAAGGACCAACAGGGTTTAAAGGTATTCAGAGGGCTTACTAGGATTTTCTACTCGGCCATTTTACTCTTCAGGGATCTCACAGACCAAAGGCAAGAATTCTGAGCAGAGAATCCATACCATTGCTTCCCATTTATTATATCATTTTACTATTTGTTACGAGAGGAAATATGTGAGGAGACTCTATCCTTCCAATCTGCTATCATGAGGACTATTTTCAGATTTCTCTCCTACCTGGTAAAACTTTATTTCTCAAAGCTCAAAAAGAGTGCTTATGTCGTATTTCTTGCTTTTTCCAGCAAACCAAAAAGTTTCTTCCTACTTAGAACAGTGACTAAGAAAATACTTATGCCTTCCTTCCGAGAACTTAATATGTTCCCACATATTGACCGTTTATTTATCAAAAACTCCCATAATATGAAATAATAATAATTAATAAATTTTACAAGGGATTATGCCACTTTTAGGCATTAGGGGACTAAGGTCATTAGTTGCTCAAGGCTGGAAGTGAAATGGTATCAACGTTGAGGCAGAACAGAATGCTTGGTTCATAACAGGTTTCAAAAATCTTTATTGCCTAGATTATTTGTGGACTCACTTGAGCCCAAATTCACGCCCTAGTAATCTTTTTGTTTTTGTTAATTTATCTCACTCTTCTTTGGGAAGGATTTTATTTCCTGGATGTCATTAGATCCTCAACGTAGAGGTTTCTAAGCCTCAGGCTATATCTCATTTAGACTTTTCTTTCAGAAAGCCTTTCTTTCCATGTGTACTTTCATCTTAATCCACGGATTTATACATAAGTTTAATGGAACTTGACATTTTCCCACAATTTCTCTCCTCTGGTTGTTGCAGGCTAGGGTTGCTAGGTCATAGTGGAATGAATGTGACTTTTTAAAAAATATTTTAACATCAAATTTGTCCTGTTGCTTTGGTAGGATGTGGTCAACAGTTCATTCTTATTGGAAATATCTAATGCAAATTTGTATATGAGTTCCGTTGTTGATTAGATAAGTTTGGCTGGTAATATTTCCAAAGAACAATTCAATTGATTGATTTAATTTAATTCATTACTACTTTGGGGATTCTTTTCTGCTTAGGATTCATTAATATTATTAAAATATTAAGATTAGAGCATTTATTTAAGCAAGCTGCAGATATTTCAGGATAATATAAAACGAAATACTAAAAACGTACTTGCTTTGTTGACTAAACTAGAGAAGATCTACTGTGATGGGGATGTAGTGTGCTATGGGGCAAAGAAAAATAGGGACCTTGGTTCCAATCAAAACTTTTCTACTAATCAACTTATGAAATTGGGAAAAGATGACAAACTTTTTTTTTTAAACTAAGTTTAGACTTGGAGAAAAGTTGCAAAAATAGGACAGAGAATTCCTGTATATCCCTCACTCAGCCTTTCCTAATGTTAGCACCATCTATAACCATTATACAATCATAAAATCCAGGAAATTAACATTGGTACAATATTATTAACTGCATCACAGATTTTATTCAAATTCCACCAGTTTTTTCACTGGGTCTTTTTTCCCCACTATGTTTTTCCATGTCTTCTTTTGTTCAAAGATCCTGTCTTGTATCCAGCTGTTATTTCTCTTTGCTCTTCTCCAATATATGACTTTGCTTTCTTTTTCCTTTTCTTTCATGCTCTTGACACTTTGGGAGAGTACTCATTATTTATTTTGTACAATGGTCCTCAGTTTAGGTTTGTCTGATGTTATATCATAACTAGAATCAAGTTATGATTTTTTTGGTGCAAAAATACCTCAGAATGATGTTGAGTCTCATTTATTCCATTATTAAAAAACAAGGTAAATTATAATGAAAGTTTTTTTATATGTCTTCTATTATTTTGTTCTGTTTTTATTTTTATTTTTTTTGTACTGTTAAAGTAGGTCTCTGTAAAAGAAAATGACATTTAAAGAAAAACATTTTAGTATTATCATTTCCTTAGGGTGGAAACACTACTTTTTTATTCAACTGCAGCTATGCTTAACACCCAAAATAGGCATTTTTTTTTAAATGAATGTCTTTTCAAGAAACTCAACTTTTAGGAAAACATATCCAGAGATTTCAGGAGCCATGTCGTAAAACAGAGTTAGTTAAGTTCACCTAAACCATAACATCATTATGTGTCATTGTTCCTCTTTCAAAAGCCTATTATACTTAGTAGGTTTATTCTAAATATTTGCTATATATACCGCTTCTATTTTTAAATGTATCTTTTGGCCACTGTCATTGGATTTTATATCGCTTAATTTAGCATATTTTAAATGATTATTATTTACCAATCTATCTTAACAAATACCTTATCTTTTAGTTAGAGATATTGTTAGTATTCCCTTAGGCAACTATTGTCAACAAGCAGCAAGAATTGAGCACACAGTAGTTTTCAAAAGTTATGAATAATGCCTATAAATAGTTATAAGCATTACAAATGCTTGCAATATAAACAAGGCCTAAAAAATAATTTTAGAAGTCTTAATAGAAATCCAAAAAGCTCCAAATATCTATGCCTAAATTTTAGAGAATAAATATTCTATTTTGAGTGGAAGGCGAATTCCAAACACCTACAACAGATTCCAGGAAAACGTAAGGTGTTTCTCAATCTGTTCTTGCTGTTCTCACTGCATTTTTTCTTCCCTCCCTCCCTCTCTTCTTTCCTTCCTTCTTTCCTTCCAGTTTTATTGAAAGAGATGTTATAAAACAATTATAGTGCATAAAGTGTGATAATAGAGCTATGCAGAAGACACTAAGAGAACATTAAAAAAAAAAAAGAATATTTTATTTCACCTGAAACCTTCGGCTGACTGTCACTGCTGGAATATTAAGGGGAGAGAGGCTATAACAGGGATGAAGGGAGTAGTTTACAGAATTCTTCATTGAAACTTGCAGACTAATGCTTACTCTTTGGGGCTTGGCAAACTTCCAGCATGCATATACACGACTGATAACAGCAGAAAGTCCAAGGGCAGTCTTTACCTACGCTACACGTGCGTTAACCAGAAGTGGCAGGATAACTTGATTATGAAAACAGTCGACAAGCTACATCCATCCTAGCTTTACTAGAAAAGCCAATTGCCTGCTTATTTGTAGCTAACTTTTTAACACTTACCATGTGACATAACAAAGCTGAGAACTTTAAGTATATTATCTTTAATTCTCACAAAAACACACTGAGGTGAATATCATTATGATGGCAATTTTACAAATGAGGGATTCCACTTGGAGAAGGAGGGTAAACGGCCTCGAGTTGCACAGCATGTAAGTATCAGAGTTGATACGTGAGTGAAGACAGTCTGACTCCAGAGATTGTCCTCATAATAAGCATAAGTTATAGACACTTTTTCTTCACCAAGAAAGCAAGTGTCCTTACAATAGGTACAGTTATGGCACCTAAACTCATGAGTTTTTGGGGTTCATCAGATTCATAATGTTTTAATTTGGGGCTTGGTAGGTGAAAGATAACAAAAAAACAAACATTTTTGTTAGTTTCTTCAAGCAAAATAAAGATAAAAATCAATGTGATAAAGAAAATAATTTACAAGAAATAACGGGGAGAAAAATTTGCTTTAGAGAATTCAGAAGTCAAAATCTCTCTTTAGTCTGATTTACTTTCCATTCTTTAAACTCTCAAAATGCAGGCTGTTTAGGATTTGGTCTCTGTGATTTTAGGAGGAGATCAGAGTAAATCGTTAACTTTCACAATGATAATAAATAGAAGATTACTCAATTTTGATGTATGTATATGATTTTCACGTGAAAACATGAAACCACACTGTGTTTCTTAGCCCAATACTTAAGTATTTTGGTGAAATTTTTCTTTGTCCAGAATGCAAGCGTATGAAGTAAAGCCACACTTCCTCAGGATGAGCTTGCTAATGTCACTGGGTTCAGAGATGAGTACAAAGCTTCTTATTCCTTCTCCCTGAAAGCATTTCCATTATTTGCATACATTACCTGCATTAGTGAGGAAGGAACAGCATGAACATGAACAGCTTCTTTGAAAAGATAAGTCAGGATTCATGACACATTTACACCCCAGGCTTTCTACCTGCTCCTGCAAGTTGAAAGACCTTTACATTTACAAGAACTATTTCTGCTAGGAATCCGTCCAAATTATCCAATATCCTGTGCCCTTAGATCAAACACACATGGAGCAATATTAAAACTTTCTTGGAAGAAATCTCAAGGAGAAAAAAATTGATTAAAATCTGCAATAAATAATGATAGTTACAGTCAGAAAGAGTTATACTCACTCTTGGGTCTCATGTCAAATCTAAACTTTGCTGTAATTCCCTATCTTACGGCTACATTCAACTGATAGGTTTCCCTAGCACTTATATTTAAGTCATTTCACATTTATTGATTATCTACCCCATGACTTTGCTATGCAGGGATTAAAAAGATAAGTGAAATATGGTATCTGCCAGCACACAGCTTACAATCTGGTAACGGTTGGAATAATAAGATAGATACACAAAATGCAAAGCAAAGAAGGTAAATGGCTTAAGAAGAATACAAATAAAGAATAATCCAGATATATATATATAGAGAGAGGCATAAACAGAGAGAATAAGTCTGGGGTAGTCATAAGAAGCTTCTTGGATGAGGAAGTGTTTAAGATTAATTTTAAGGGCTTTTGACAAGGAAGAAAGGCATTCTAGAGAGCAGGGAAGGAAGGGAGAAAAGTGAGGATGTACAGAGTATGGGTGTGTTCAGGTCTTTTGGAGAGTAGAGTATATAGATGAGGTAGATGATAAAGTTAAAAAGGTATTAGTAAAAATTTATAGGACTTGGTAGCTGATAGTGTAGAAGGGAAAATTAAAGACAAATTTATGGTTTAAAACCCACATGTATAGGTGGCTTTATTTAAAGAAAGAAGCAAGGCCGGATAATGTACTGATTTTAGGAGCAAGAAAGTGATATATGCTTTTATTAAAATGTTGAGATTAAAGTCTCTGCTTGAACACTTGGGTTTTTGAATTACGATTTGGACCTTAACAGAGCATATAAAGAGTACAAGAGTTGGAGAATAAGATTTGATATGAAATTCTGGATCTTCTAAATTGTATGCCCTCAGGCGTGTCCCAAACTCTCTGAGGATCATTTTATTCACTGTTAAAAATATAGATTAAAAGTGTTTTTCAATATACAAAATCCAAGATGTTCCTGTTGATAATGTCTGCATAAAAGTAATAGCTGAAGTTATTATTAAAGGGAAAGCTAGAAGTGGTCTGAAGAGGGGTTAGGGCAATCGCTGTGTTTGATAAATGGAAAAAGGAATTCTAACCATCACATGAAATTTTGTTTATTGATACCTATTTTTATAGTTTTATGACACACATATGCATACCTACATGATATATTGCTTGACTGTACTTGTATATGTACTTCTTGAAAAGGGTATCATAGACTACACAGTCTTCTAAGACTTGCTTTATTCACCTCAGATTATGATGCTAACATTCATGCATGCTGTTTAATTATAGATCAATTTTTATTGCTGCATGATATTCCATTTTATGAAAATTCCACAATATAGTTATCCATTCTACTGTTTATGGATGCTTTTGTTATGTCCAGTTTTTTGCTATTATGAACAGTGATACAATGAACATTTTCGCTATGTCTTTCAGCACATATGTGCCAGAATTTCTCCTGGCTATATACCTAGGAATGGTATGTAATCCAGGAAAGACCAACTTTATAAAACAATGCCAAATTGTCTTCCAAAGTATTTAGATCATATTACACTCTTACCAGCAATGTGTAAAAGATTTATGTCCTTTCCAAACACAGTTCCATCAGATTTCTTAAATTCTATTGGTGAGTGATGGAGAATGGTGTCTCATTGCGTTCTTCATTGACATTCTCCCAATTACTAGTAAAGCTGGGTGACTTTTCATAAGTTTATTGGCTATATACATCTTTTGTGACATGTCTATTAATATTTTTATCCCTTTTTATTAATTTTCTATATTATTTTAATTTACAGGATCTCTCTATGTATACTTGATTATAGTCTTCTGCTGACTGTAAGAATCTCAAATAACTTCTCATACTCTCCTCATTCTCTTTAAAGTGCATTGTGAGAAACAAATGCTCTTAATTTTCACATATCTGATTGTTTAATTTTTTTTAAGTTTTGTGCTTTTGAGGTCTTTTATAAAATATCTTCTGACTCAAGGTCAGAAAAGCATACACCTATATTTTCTTCTAAAAGTTTTAGCTTTTGGTTTTTAAAGTTCTTTATAAAGTCTATATAAAGCTGATTTTTGTATATTGTGTGAGGTAGAAACACAATCTCATTTTTTCCTTATTAATGACCCAATTTTAGCTGTAATTATTGAATATTTCTTCCTTTCTTCGGTAATTTGTTCAAGTACCTCAGTTATACATCAAAGATGGATCTAAACAAGAGTCTTTTCTTGGATCTTTATTTGTTCCTGTAGTTGACTTTGTCCTCTCCCCATGGGAGTATCATTCTGGCTTAATTAAAGTGACACGTAGGGCAATGCCTCCCCCCCTTATTCTGTTTTTTTATTAACACATATGAACTTATTTTGTGTCAGGTATTATTCTAAGCCCTTTACAAATATTAACTCATGTAATGCTCAAAACAACCCTATAAGTAGGTACTTTTATTTATCCGATTTTACAGATGAGGAGGCTGAGGTGTAGCGAGATTGGGTAACACTTCTAAGGTCATAGAGTAAGTGCCGTAGGTGGGATTGTAAACCAGGCAATCTGGTTCCAGAAACCATTATTATTAGAAATATGCTAGACTGCTTCTTTGTCTCCAGAAGTGCTCTGGCTATTTTTGGTCTCTTGCTTTCACATAAATTTTATAATCAACTTATCAAGTGTTAAGATTGCGTGATTGTGTGATTCTTACTGAAGACCCGTGTGTGTGTGTGTGTGTGTATGTGTATGTATACACACACATATATATACAATGATTTGGGCATAATCAAACACATTAATATTTCTGCTGCCAAAACATACTTAGGAATATTATTGGGAAAAGTGGAATAAGTAAGATCATAAATTTCTTCTAAGCAGTTCAGGTCCGGTTTTGCTACCAAATGAATTTTGGTGCCAAACTGATGAAAAATCTATTTGTTTAGACGTCTTTAGATTTTTGGAATTGTGGAATGTGTTATTGCCATTTAATAAATGAGGAAAAAAAGTCTCTGAGAGGTTAAATAGTTAGACCAACTCAACCTGTATTCTTAGTTGATAAACTGCCTGTATTTTGCTCCAGGTTTTACTGTTTTTTTTTTTTTTATAAATGTTTTTATATGGATTTTTAAACCTCAAAATAAAAATAAAACATTTTTTGAGAGATCTGAGTCTAAAATGACTCCAGATCTCTGCCTAATCTACCTTGCTCGCTAACCTTTCCCTGGCTGATAATCTGTCCTTTCTTATTCATCCATTTCCAGGCATCTTCTGCTAGCTAGTCTCTGTCAGAAACCAATGAAACAAAATAACAAAATGATGAGTAAGTAATGAAAATGCCTGTGAAGCCTGCATCCAAGGCATAAAACGACTAGATTTCAAACCCATTAACAGAATTTTATTAATCTACAACTCAAATTCGAGATTTTGTAATTTAAGTAAAGACTTGTTTAAGGTAGATAGTTTTCCCTTAATTTGTTAACATTTCCAAATAAGTGATGTAATTTTTCGATTTTTTTCCTTTTTCTTTCCTATTCTCTCATTCCTTGATTTTTAATTGTCAAGTTGTTAAATGTTTGCTCCCCTTTAAAGTAATAACTTATTTTTCCGTTAAGGTGAGCTGATTTTGTAGCCTCTTACATTAGAAAAGGAGCATTATTCACAAGGTAGTGCTCATTTGTCTAGAGCACACAGTAGGTATTCAATAAGTGCTTGATAAATGAACAACATAGAATGGACTCTTAAAATGTTGATGTCCATTCCTCCCATACTGAAGTTTAATTTAACAATAGCTTCAGGATTACATATTAAAGGTCTCAAGAAAAAGTAATAAATTGAAATACTGTTGTCCTGCTACAGACTGAAATGTAGGTACTGATTTTCTCACTGAGGTATAAGTGAAGCCCTAAATACAAGTGCAAGGCACTTGGGTGCAAGGGCAGAAATATGGTAGACATTCTATAATACTGTTGATTCAAATTGAATCTCTGAAAGTGTTTAAGTTTGAAACTTCTTGGCGTTCATCCATAAAACACACTATAGGTGTAATTGATAATGCTTGAGTATAATTATTATCATTCAGTTATATGTTCTTGTTTATATTTTCTTATCTCTTACCAATAAATTTATGTCCCTGAGACCCATGTGAATTAAAGAGTTCAAAGCTAGAAGCACACCTTAGACCAGCAGTTTCTAAACTGCACAATCTTTGGAAAATTTATGGATTCCAGGGCCCTATCTCTGACCTACTGTAACATCATCTGTGAGTGTCAGGCTTGGGAATCTCTACTTCTAAAATCTTCCTCAAGTGATGCTGAAGTGCCATCTGGCACTAGCCTGTGGAAGAGTGTTTTGGATCCACTGTTTGTGCCTTATGTCGAGAAGCTATCTTCACCAATCCAGAATGTTCCAGATCTATTCACTGGTATGGAAAGTTATGGAATGCCTGGTTTGGATCCTCCCTGGTAATTTTAGAGGGGAAAAAATTAGTTTGCAAATTATATAAGAAAATGGAGACATTCAATATTAGCTCAGCCTTCTAGGGAAGTAGGATAACACAGTCTCCAAAGGTCTTTTCTGATTTTGACCCACCTCACTTATAAAACTCTTCCATATGTTTGCGAGGGATCAACGGCAAAGACAGTTTTGTTCAGATGAGGCATTCTTCCAAGTATGATCCTGAATCTGGACAGGCTAAGAATATTTTGGGGCTCCTTTTAACACTGAAGTGATACAATGCAATGTTTACTATAGAATTGGATTCCATTTTTCAAAAACATACTTGTGGAAATTCACTATAATTACAAGAGAATACAGAGAAGGAAATCAGTTAAGTGTTTTTTGAAAATTCATATTCACAGTATCAGTGGGTACTTTTGCTTACAGAGTAGAATCTCCTGGAAACAGATGACATTCACTTCCCATCTGTTGTCTCCTGACATTGTTTAATCATCAGTGTCAGAGTGAACAGCATGAGCTGCTCTCATCTCATCCCTTCATTTGCCGTGAAATCATAGGCCTATAGATAGGCCCAAAGAAGGAACTTTCAGTCCCAGGATGACATCATTCCCCTCACTTGGCTCCTGGTGATTCAGCTCTGCCAGGGGATGCTATGAGAGTCAGCCACAGTGCTTCTTTCATCCACAGAACATGCTGTCTGTCCCAGAACTGGCACAGCTCACTGCAAAGCAAAGAAAATTTTGTGCCCCTTTCACAATACTTTTTCCCTTTGTCTGATTTTTATTAGATCCCAGAGCCATTTTCCCCCTTTGGAACATATTTTAAAAATTGGTAGAAGCCAATGAGAAAATGACTCAAATGATAGATGTTCTCTTTATATCTTTTCTTCTTAGGATCTATCTATTTCATAAAGCACCTATATCAACTGCTGAATGGACTGTCTTCATTTATCTGACTAAAATGTGTTTTACTGCTCGGCCATCATCTCAAAGGTATTCTCTTAGGGAGTTAAAATACTGATATTCAGATTACAGGTTTGAGATATTCAGAAACTTAGTCTGTAATATCTAGGTATGGGTTTATATCATTCATATGTCCTACGCATTGAGTTTCAAGTGTAAAGTAACAGCTACATGTCACATTATGTTTGAGGCATTTTTGAATTTATTATAATCTTTAAAAATCATGATAACTCTGTATGTGTTCATGCTTAGGTGTACAGGGAAGATGGATATATTTCTTTCCATATTATAGATGAGTAAACTGAGGTTCAGGGAGATTTAGTGATTTACCTAAAGTCAGCCTGTTGGTAAGAGACAGATTAATAATTTAAATCCAGATTTTCTCACTCTAAGTGTATAACTTCTTCCTCTACTTTCTAACTTCCCTCCTATTGTGATAGTGATAATAAAGAATCCATGCGACTTGTCTCTACATTTCTAAAATGCATAATCCTGCCCATTGGTGTTTTTCTCAATTAAAGAAATAGATTTCCTTGGCTATTGGCTGCGTCCATTTTTTCTTTGAATTCACATGTTAACATTTAGATCACTGTTAGTTTCTTCTCCATCTTTTGCTTTACAACATGGCAGAGCCCCAAGGTTGGAGTTAGTGACTTGAAAATGTGATGGCAGTGGCTTTATGGAGGAAGGAATAAAGAGAAGTTGGACTAACAAGATAGGAAGTTTAGTAATTGTTTTAAAATGTCATCTTTTTAAAAGCAAGAATTCTGGCCCTCTAGTGTAAAAACTAAGTGAGAATTTAGATTTTAATTATAGACTTCTGCAAAGTTCACTCTTTGTGTTAACCCAATAGGAAGAAGCTTTTTATAGATACCAATTTATTCAGTTTCTTTAACACTCCAAACTGAACCATCACTTTCATGATTTTTTATTATTAAAAGAAGTTTCTTTTTAAACTGCTGCTATAATAAATAAGGTAATGCTTCAATAGAATTGAAAGTTATAGAACAATCTAAACCCTCTGGGCTTGGGGCTCAAGGTATTTAACTTACTGTGAATAGTGAGCGTCAGAGTGACAGAGAGGAATAAACAAAGATGGGTAACCACGGAGCCCAGAACACCAGCAATTCCATTTGTCTTGACCAAGCAATTGCTACGTAATGGTCTGGAGGTCACCTGCAGAAGTTCTACTCCCAGTTCTCGTAAGAGTCACTGTGCAACCTTTTCAAAGTCACACTTTCCTCTGGGCCTTGGCGTCCTTCATCTATAAAGTGAAAGTGGATCTATATGTACTCAAAGATTCTTTCCAGTGTTAATATTCTAAGATCGCAAATGCTTACAAAGAGAACAATTTAAAAAGATCTCAGTCATGATTAAACAAGGTGGAAAAAATCAACATTATGGAAGCTGGAAGCATTCAACCTCAGATGCGAAGCCCTTTAAAAATTTGTTTTTCCCCCTAAGTAGGGTTGGTGCTGCTGATAAGGGGACATTTGTCAGACTTTGGGCATAATTTCACTTTGATTAAATGTTTGTGATGCTGCTTCAATTCATGCTACTCATCTAGCCTGATTTGATTGTCCGGGTTTTGGTTTCATTTTGTCCTCTTAGGAAAAGAGTACAAAATAATATCAGGGTGCTATTTCACAGGCTGGTTTTTAAAACAACACAGAAATTCTAGACATGCATTATTCTCCAAGAACACTATATTTTTGAGAGTTCGGTACCTGGTATAAAGTGATGAATCCACTAAAATATTTGGCAAAGTAGATGTTGGAACACATGATTTCTTGCATTGGTGTATGCTATAATCTATGGGTGTCTTTATTTATTACTATGACTTGGTGATTATTCATGTAAGACATACTATGTTAAGTTGATAAACCATTACTATATATGGGTTATCATCCTCCCGAGAGTCAACAATGCTCACAGCTCCTTTTAAGTTTTCAACTATTCACAGTCTATGCATAAAGATGAGAAGGTTGAGGAGTGGAGGCTACAGATAGAGAAGAGAACATCTTTTATGTTGTTTTCCAACGTAAAAGTCAGATCATTTTTAACGATCACCATTCTTCTTGAATTTATGCTTCTGGAATGGGTGGTGGAAAGAACACAGTTCTAGAAATCACAATATCTTAGTTCTAATCCTGGCCTCCTGTCAAATTAGATGTGTGGAACATGTCATTTAGAGCATCTAAAATTCAATTTCCTCATCTGTAAATTGGATGATTCATTCTATAATTTTTAAATTTCATTCCTTTTTTATTCTATAATTAGCTTGAATCCCTTCTCAAATTCTTGAATCTAGCTTTTATGAATCTAAACAAAAAATGTGATTTTATAACTGATACTTAGTGTGTAATAGCTGACCCTGACTTGCTTCCTCAATACTTCTAAAAATCATTTTATTGATAAGGAACATTAAAACAGTCATTTTTGAAAAGGTAAAAAGCAAAAAAAAAAGACATAAATTCACCATCAATAAGACTTGTTTTTGGAAAACAGAGAGTTGAAAGCATGTTATTGTGTCTTTATGGGATGTGAAAGGGACTGTCACTGTGTAATTGATATTCTTCATGCTTAAGAGTTGAACTTAAAGAAACAGCAGATTTCCCATTAAACTAAGCCACGTTGATTTCCTGTATGAGATGTAGAGGGAATCCCATGCCTCATCTCTCTTGTTCATGTGAATGTTAGGCCATTTTAGAGTATATGTATAACCATAAGTGCTACATAAATACAGTGATATTATTATAATGATTTAACAATGGTATGTGTGCATGTATATATGTTGTGTGTGTGTGTATGTCCACATACATGTGTATGTGTGTTAGGAGGGAAAAAACAACAAAGAAAGAAATAGAAATCTAAATTAGCATATGTTTCTAATTGAATGTGTTAAAGGAAGTGATCTTTTAAAAAATAAATTGTGTATTGGTTGAAAAGGCTTTAATTAATAACCTGCATTTGAATTTACTTCCATTTAGCAGTGGAAAATAGTACCTCATGATCTATGTGTGAAAGAAAGGCACATCGTGGGGGCGGAGTCAAGATGGCGGCGTAGGCAGACTCTGAACTCACCTCCTCCTGTGGACACAGCCAATTTACAACTACTCGTGGAAAAATTACCCCTGAGACAGAACTGAAAACTGGATAAGAGGAACTCCTGCAACAACAGACAATCCTAACTGGGGTAGAAGAGGCAGAGACTCCCTTCTGGAGAGGAAAAACGCCGCCTTCACAAGCCGCCAGCTTCACGGCCGCTGGGAGCAGCTCACAGGTGCGCAGCCTCCCTGGAGGCGCCCGGCCCTGAGCCGGGGAGCCCCCCCGCTGTGGGCATTTTGTGGACCCAGCACAATCGAGACCAGCGGCATAATATCTGACTGTGCCTGCTACTAAAACATTGGGGAGCACCCCCAGAAAACCCGGTTCACAAAGAAACTAAAACTGGCTCTTAAAGGGCCCACGCACAAACTCACCCATTCCAGAAAGCATCCTAAAATCACCAGAAAGAAAGGTGCACAGTGCTTTGGTGACAAGAGACTCACCTAATAGGCCCTGAGTGCAGCTCGGTGAGGGGTGAGAACTCTCCAGGGACTGGGACATTGGCGGCAGCCATTGTTGTGGCCTGGTGTGAGCGTGCTGACACACACACCATTGGAGTTCTCCCTGAGGCCAGCTAGCCCAGGGTCTGCTCCACCCGCTAGAGCACCGATTTAATCCAGCTCAGCCAGGGCAGGCAGCCCACCCTAGAGACTGGCCCCACCCAACAACAAGCCCTCAGGCACGTGTGGGCCTGCATAGATTGGTGACTGGATTCTCTGCAGCCTGGCAACTGAGCCGACTTGAGCGGGGCAGGGGGTGCACAAGGAGCGGGTGGAGAGTGTGGGGTGGTGGCAGAGTGTGTGGGGCTCCCGCCGTGGAGAGACTGGGCCTGCTTGGGGAGGTCGGGGCGCTCACACGGGGCAGGACTGTGTTGACTGTGTGTGTGGACCTGTGGGCAACAGGGCTTGTCAGCTGCAGAAGACTTGTGCTTCTCAAAGACCCACATAGGAGGTTTGCCCCACCTTCCAAAGCCTGAAACAATTGGGTGTTCCTGTGCCTGAGGCCAGCCCCACCCAGCTGCAATCCTCAGAGAGCTGACAAGAGACCTAATAGGCTAGAGGCTTATAGCAATTGTAAGGCCCTGAGCCTAACAACCTGCCACGCTGGGGGCCTACGCAGTTAAAAGAAATACTGCAACACAAATGTGGTATTAGAACTTGCAGCCAACTGTGCAGGGGCTCCCCACACCTGATCAAGAGACTGAAGGGCCCACAACAACTACAAGCAGCTGAGCATTACAACAGCTGGCCAGGAGCATAACTCAGCCTCCCTGGGTGCCTATAGGGAGAGCTAACAGGCCACAATGGAAGGACACACGTAGCCCACATAGGGGCCACCCCTGGAACATTGAGAACTGAGGGAAGCACACTGGAAGCCTCCTAAGGCATCACTTACATAAGGTCACCTATCCAAGAGCAGGAGACGTAGCTGACCTACCTAATACGTAGACACAAGCACAGGGAAAGAGGCAAAATGAGGAGGCAAAAGAATACATTCCAAGTAAGGGAACAGGACAAAACCCCAGAAAAGGAACTAAGTGAAACAGAAATGAGCAACCTACCCGACAGAGAGTTCAAACTAAGAGTGTTAAGGATGCTCACTGATCTGAGGAGAAGAATAGATGAACTCAGTGAGAATGTCAACAAAGAAATGGAAGATATAAAAAAGAACCAATCAGAAATGAAGAATACAATACTGGAAATGAAAAATTCATTAGAGGGACTCAAAAGCAGAGTAGAGGATACAGAAGAACGGATCTGTGAGCTGGAAGAAAGACTAGAAGAAATTACCCAAGGTGAACAGGTAAAAGAGAAAAGAATTAAAAACAGTGAGGACAGTCTAAGGGACCTCTGGGACAACATCAAGCACGCTAACATCCATGTTATAGGTGTCCTGGAAGGAGAAGAGCGAGACAAGGGGGCAGAGAATCTATTTCAAGAAATAATAGATGAAAACTTCCCTAACCTAAGGAAGGAAACAGACATCCAGGTACAGGAAGCATAGAGAG
Organism: Diceros bicornis minor; assembly: GCF_020826845.1. Taxonomy (NCBI): domain Eukaryota; kingdom Metazoa; phylum Chordata; class Mammalia; order Perissodactyla; family Rhinocerotidae; genus Diceros; species Diceros bicornis. Next base: position 12,915,464 of record NC_080754.1, on the reverse strand, counting down.
CCCCAAACAAGATAAACCCAAAGAGGCCCACACCAAGACACATCATAATCAAAATGTCCAGAATTAAAGATAAAGAGAGAATCCTAAAAGCCGCAAGAGAATGTCAAGTTACATACAAAGGAAATCCCATAAGGCTATCAGCTGACTTCTCAGCAGAAACCTTACAGGCTAGAAGAGAATGGCATGATATATTGAAAGTGCTACAAGGAAAAAACTTACAGCCAAGAATACTCTACCCAGCAAGGTTATCATTCAAAATGGAAGGAGAGATCAAAATTTTCCCAGATAAGCAAAAATTAAAGGAGTTTGTCACCAAGAAACCAGTGCTACAAGAAATGTTAAAGGGACTGATTTAAGGGGAAAAGAGAAGACCACAAATAGGAAAAATTATCTATTTCCATGATTAGAACGTAATGGATACGAATGCACAAAAAGTAGGTTAGATATGATATTAAAAACATAAAAGGAGGAAGGAGGGGAGTTAAAGAGTAGAGCTTTCAGACAGAGGTCAAACTAAAGTGACCATCAATTCTGTATAGAATAAGTAAGGAACAGAGAAGGACTACTAAAACACTGAGAAAAAAAAAAAAGTTAAAAAATGGCAGTAAGTACATACTTATCAATAGCTACTTTAAACGTCAATGTACTAAATGCTCCAATTAAAAGGCATAGGGTGGCTGACTGGATAAAACAACAAGACCCATATATATGCTGCATACAAGAGACACACTTCAGACCTAAAGACACTCACAAACTGAAAGTGAAGGGATGGAAAAAGATACTCCACGCAAATGGCAATGAAAAGAAAGCTGGGGTAGCAGTACTCATATCAGACAAAATAGACTTTAAAACAAAACTGTAAAAAGAGACAAAGAAGGGCATTACATAATGATCAAGGGAACAATCCAACAAGAGGATGTAACACTTGTAAATATCTACGCACCCAATGTAGGTGCACCCAAATATATAAAGCAATTATTAACAGACATAAAAACAGAAATAGACAGTAACACAATAATAGTAGGGGACTTGAACACTTCACTTACACCAACGGATAGATCATCCAAACAGAAGATCAATAAGGAAACATTGGCCTTAAACGACACACTAGAACAGATGGACCTAGTAGATATATACAGAGCATTCCATCCAAAAACCGAAGAATACACGTTCTTTTCAAATGCACATGGAACATTCTCCAGGATTGATCACATATTAGGCCACAAAACAAGTCTCCATAAATTTAAGAAGATTGAAATAATACCAAGCATCTTCTGACCACAACGCTATGAAACTAGAAATCAACTATAGGAAGAAAATCAGAAAAGCCACAAATACATGGAGATTAAACAAAACGCTACTGAACAACGACTGGGTTAACGAAGAAATCAAAGAAGAAATCAAAAAATACCAGGAGACAAATGAAAATGAAAATACGACATGCCAGAATTTATGGGATACAGCAAAAGCGGTTCTAAGAGGGATGTTTATAGCAATGCAGGCCTATCTCAACAAACAAGAAAAATCTCAAATAAACAATCTAACAATGCACCTAAAGGAAGTGGAAAGAGAAGAACAAACCAAGCCCCAAATCAGTAGAAGAAGGGAAATAATAAAAATCAGAGCAGAAATAAATGAAATAGAGACCAAAAAAACAATAGAAAAAATTAATAAAACCAAGAGCTGGTTCTTTGAAAAGATCAAGAAAATTGACAAACCTTTAGCTAGACTCACCAAGAAAAAGAGAAGGCACAAATAAGTAAAATCAGAAATGAAAGAGGAGAGGTTACAACAGACACCTCAGAAATACAAAAGATTATAAGAGAATACTATGAAAAGCTATACGCCAACCAATTCGACAATCTGGAAGAAATGGATAAATTCTTAGAATCATACAACCTTCCAAAACTGGATCAAGAAGAAGTAGAGAATTTGAATAGACCAATCACCAGTAAGGAGATCGAAACAGTAATCACAAACCTCCCCAAAAATAAAAGTCCAGGACCAGACGGCTTCCCTGGTGAATTCTACCAAACATTCAAAGAAGACTTAATACCTATCCTTCTCAAACTCTTCCAACAAATTGAGGAGGGGGGGAAGCTCCCTAACTCATTCTACGAAGCTGACATTACCCTGATACCAAAACCAGACAAGGACAACATAAAAAAAGAAAATTACAGGCCAATATCACTGATGAACATCGATGCGAAAATCCTCAACAAAATACTAGCAAATCGCATACAACAATACGTTCAAAAGATTATACACCATGATCAAGTGGGATTTATTCCAGGGATGCAGGGATGGTTTAACATTCGCAAATCAATCAACGTAATACACCACATTAATAAAATGAAGAATAAAAATCACATGATCATCTCAATAGATGCAGAGAAAGCATTTGACAAGATACAGCATCCATTTATGATAAAAACTCTGAATAAAATGGGTATAGAAGGAAAGTACCTCAACATAATAAAGACCATATATGAGAAACCCACAGCTAATATCATCCTCAATGGTGAAAAACTGAAAGCTATCCCTCTAAGAACAGGAACCAGACAAGGATGCCCACTGTCACCACTCCTATTTAACATAGTACTGGAAGTCCTAGCCAGAGTAATCAGGCAAGAGAAAGAAATAAAAGGGATCCAAATTGGAAAGGAAGAAGTGAAACTGTCACTATTTGCAGATGACATGATTTTATACATAGAAAACCCTAAAGAATCCACCAGAAAACTTTTAGAAGTAATAAACGAATATGGTAAAGTTGCAGGATACAAAATCAACATACAAAAATCAGTTGCATTTCTGTACACTAACAACGAAGTAGCAGAAAGAGAAATTAAGAATACCATCCCATTTACAATTGCAACAAAAAGAATAAAATACCTAGGAATAAACTTAACCAAAGAGGTGAAAGATCTGTACACCGAAGACTATAAAACATTTCTGAAAGAAATTGAAGACACAAAGAAATGGAAAGATATTCCGTGCTCTTGGATTGGAAGAATTAACATAGTTAAGATGTCCATACTTCCTAAAGCCATCTATAGATTCAATGCAATCCCTATCAAAGTTCCAACAACATTTTTCACAGAAATAGAACAAAAAATCCTAAAATTTATATGGAACAACAAAAGACCCCGAATAGCTAAAGGAATCCTGAGAAAAAAGAACAAAGCTGGAGGTATCACACTCCCTGATTTCAAAATATACTGCAAAGCTATAGTAACCAAAACAACATGGTACTGGCACAAAAACAGACACATAGATCAATGGAATAGAATCGAAACCCAGAAATAAACCCACACGTCTATGGACAGCTAATCTTTGACAAAGGAGCCAAGAACATACAATGGGGAAAAGAAAGTCTCTTCAACAAATGGTGTTGGGAAAACTGGATAGCCACATGCAAAAAAATGAAAGTAGACCCTTACCTTACACCATACACAAAAATTAACTCAAAATGGATTAAAGACTTGAATGTAAGACCTGAAACTATGAAACTTCTAGAAGAAAACATAGGCAGTACGCTCTTCGACATCGGTCTTAGCAACATCTTTTCAAACACCACATCTGACCGGGCAAGAGAAACAATAGAAAAAATAAACAAATGGGACTACATCAAACTAAAATCTTCTGCACAGCAAAGGAAACCATCAACAAAACGAAAAGACAACCTAACAATTGGGAGAAGATATTTGCAAACCATACATCTGATAAGGGCTTAATCTCCAAAATATATAAAGAACTCATGCATCTCAACAACAACAAAACTACCAACCCAATTAAAAAATGGGCAAAAGACCTGAACAGACATTTCTCCAAAGAAGATACACAGATGGCCAACAGACACATGAAAAGATGTTCAAAATCACTAACTATCAGGGAAATGCAAATCAAAACTACAATGAGATATCACCTCACGCCCGTCAGAATGGCTATAATTAACAAGACAGGAAACAACATGTGTTGGAGAGGATGTGGAGAGAAGGGAACTCTCATACACTGTTAGTGGGAGTGCAAACTGGTCCAGCCACTATGGAAAACAGTATGGAGATTCCTCAAAAAATCAAGGATAGAACTACCATATGATCCAGTTATTCCACTGTTGGGTATTTATCCAAAGAACTTGAAAACACCAATTTGCAAAGGTACATGCACCCCTGTGTTCATTGCAGCATTATTCACAATAGCCAAGACTTGGAAGCAATCTAAGTGCCCATCAAGGGACGAATTGATAAAGAAGATGTGGTATATATACACAATGGAATACTACTCAGCCATAAGAAACGATGAAATCCAGCCATTTGTGACAACATGGATGGACATTCAGGGTATAATGCAAAGTGAAATAAGTCAGAGGGAGAAGGTCAAACACCATATGATTTCCTTCATTAAGTAGTAGATAATAACAACAATAAACAAACACATAGGGACAGAGATTGGATTGGTGGTTACCAGAGGGGAAGGGGGGAGGGAGGAGGGTGAAAGGGATAATTCGGTACATGTGTGTGGTGATGGGTTGTAATTAGTATTTTGGTGGTGAACATGATGTAATCTATGCAGAAATAGAAGTACAATGATGTACACCTGAAACTTTTACAATATTATAAACCAATGTTACTGCAATAAACAAAAAATTAAAAAAAAAAAAACATTCAATGGACAAAAAAAAAAAAAAGAAAGGCACATCGTGTGAAAATCTTAGGCTGTATAGTAGACAAAAAGGAAAAAAGAAGTTGTTGGTGCAATGTAGAGTTGAACTGAATTACTGACTTATAGTCTAAAGCAATTTACATATCAGAGTGCAGGCATATATTCAGAGCAAATTCATGAATCAGACCTGATATGACAAGGAAAACAAACAAACATAAAAATTGTATACAAAGTAAAAGCCTGGGATTTCCTAGAATAGAGAAACTCTTCAGTTGTGGCAGGAATTCTAGACGTAAACTGTATCATCCCAACAAATATCATTGTTACAAATACAGGAATTAAAGCACTGAAACATAATAGAAATGTAATATTTATAATTCACTTTCAAGAGCAGGCAATTAGTCAAGTTAGCAAATACATTTACCACTTGTGAAATATTCTGCCTAAAGAAAGCAGTTCTGTTCTGATAACGTGGTTTCCTGAGTCAGTGTTTCTCCAAGCAGTATGAGCACCACAAGGGAACCCAGAAATGCAAATCCTCAGGCCCCACCCCAGATCCACTGAATGAGAAAATCCAGGGAAAAGCCCACCTTCCAGGTGATTCTCACGCACATGAAAGTTTGAGAAGCACTAGTTTAGTAATACAGTAGAAAAGCTAGAGAGTATTCTGTCATCATGAAACCACGATATATTGGATTTCATACTTACAATTCTTAACCCTCAAAAAAGATTCTACGGAGATTGCTAGACAGATAAATATACTTCTTAGGCTTGTTATAATTATTTTATTGTATAAAATAACGAAGTCATCAGATGATTAAGAAGCTTTTCAAAGCTAAACAATAGTCAATAGTTCAGTGAAATAAAACATGTGCAGATAATCTCCTACATCCCGGGCATGAAGCCTTGTTTGCAGCCAAATATCCCGTCCCCCACTTCATTGTATACATTCCATTAGCTGGCCAAGGAGAAGGGAAAGGAACAGAGACAAAGAGGGCAGTGAACTGGAGTTCACTTAAATTTATTTCTTTTTCTATATAAAGTGAAAGTTAAGTAATCTTAAGCTTCCTTCAAGCACCTTCTTGCGTGTCTAGCTATAATAATACTGTACAGGAACAATTAGACCAAGAATCTTGTGGGAGAATCTAGTGAGAGACTCTAGAAGAAAGTGACATCAATTTCTGTGTGACAGTTGAATTCCTCATTCGAAACTCCTACCAATCTATATTATTTTTGCAACAATGGCGATGTGGCATATAAAAAATCTTTATCATCACAGTCAGTGTTCAGTATCATATGGTTCTTCTGCTAGATAATAGGAAGGTGAAAAACCCACAATGAACAGTTTTTATGGTTCAAAGATAGTATGATTTGTAGCCTTAAAAAAAAAGCTGCTTAAAAAACGAATTATGGCAAGCGAGAGTATGGGGAGAAATGGGATAAGTCAAAAAAGTTTCATAGAAGCAAAAGTTCATCTTTTGAAGATTATCTTATTCCTTGCTTTTTATTACAATTCAATATATATTCGAATTTTTATTTTTAGCACAAGGCTTGCTCAGGATTACAGGCGAAGGCATTCAGTCATTTACTAGGTCTTTCTAAGGATGAGTATGTACTACTTGTCATTTAGGATCCTCCCACACATTTTCTATGTAGGTATGTACTTATGTATTTAATATCATGATGTCTACAGGTACGCTGAAGTGTTCATTCCAGTTACTCTTATTCTGGACACCATATTCTGAGAAGCTCCATTTTGACTTGAGAAAATAGAGATAGAGTTCCAACTAGAACTGGACAGTGCTTGGTAGGATTTTTGAGAGTATACTTTAGAGATTCAGGGGACCAGGGATTTAATTTTATAAAACGAAATCACTAAGAAAGAATAGTGTTGCAGCCTACATTTTACTTTTTAAATATCTACTTCAAAGTTGAATTGTTACTCTATTGCAGAACTTCCACCTGAACCCTGATAGGGTAACTGGCACTGGACTTGCCCTCTCACCATAACAACTACAAACAGGACAAAATATATAAAGCCACTGTTTTGATATATTGGGCAACAAGCAGCACATAGCTGTGATCCCTCAGAGTAGGGAAATCAATTAGGTGAGCACAAAATTCACCCAGACTTTCTGTGTAGAGACAGTTTCTGGACTAAAGATACTTTCTGGACTGGAATCTAAGCACAGCGTGAAAGTCTCACAGTAAATACACTAGAGTATTCAGAAGGGGTGGAGGCAACTTATCCGTAACTTATTCTCAAGTGATTCGGGAATTCAAAAAAAAAACTCTCAAAGAGACAGAGATCAGAGTTCATTCAGAAAGGCAGAAACAGCTAGAATTTATGGGGCAGAGCACTACAGAGTAGAGAATGTCGTAGAGAAAAAGCTCCAGAATTCTGCCTGGGCGTCCCATTGAGGCAGTTGTTGAATATACAAATATTTTTCAGTAAAGACACCAAAAAGCAACAAACATAAAAGTAAAAAAAAAATTGAATTGGACTTCATTAAATTCAAGAACTTTTACTTTTCCAAAAACACCTTCTAGAAAATTAAAAGACAAGCCACGGAATGGGAGAAAATACTTGCAATATGTACACCTGATAAAGGAATTGTATTCCAATGTAAAAAGAATTCTTACAACTCAATAAGAAGAAAATGAACAAAACAGTAAAAAATATTTGAATGGACACATCACAGAAGATATATGTATAATCAATAAACACATGCAACATTGCTTTAGGCATCAAGACAATACAACTTAAACCCATAATGAGATACCATTGCACACCAACCAGAACGGGAAAAATTAAGAAGTCTGACAACGCCAAGTATTGATGAGGATATGGAACATCTGGAACTCTCACATGTTGCTTGTAGAAATATTAAATGGTAGGGTCACTTTGACAAATAATTGGGCAGTTTGTTCAGGTTAAACATACTTTAATCACAAGACTCAGCAATTCTATCCATAAGTATTTGCCCAAGAGAAAGAAAATCATATATCCAGTCCACAGAAAGACTTGTAGATTAATATTATTATTAATATTATGCATATACTAATTATATGCATAATAATAATATGCCGCTTTATTCTCAAACTGAAGGCAACAAAAATGTCCATCAATGAATGAATGAATAAACAAATTTTGGTATATAAGTGGAAAAATTCACACCAATAAAGAGAAATAAACTACACTCAACTGCATAGATAAATATCAAAACATTATAATGAGCAAAATAATCTAGACACAGAGTATATATGGCAGGGTTCCATTTATAGAAAATTCTAGAATAGGCACAACTCTACTTTAGTGACTGAAAGTAAAAAATAGTTGCCTGGGACATGTGATGTGAGTGAAGAGATTGACTGCAAAGGAACATGAGGGAACAATTTAAGGTGAAAGTAACGTTCTATCTCTTGATTGGTTTGGTGGTCACACAGATGTCTACATTTGTCAAAACCCAGAACAATACACTTAAAATAGTTTCATTTTATTGTAGGTAAATTATATTCAGAAAAGTTTGTTTTAAAGCAAAATGTATAGTTAAATAAATAGCAAGTTACTAATTTTAGCTCATTAAAAAAATTAGAACCCAAGAGCCTATACTGACATTAATTAATTAATTGAGTGTAGAGAAATTGTCACTGACAGTAGAGAGTTAACGTCTGAAAATAGAAGGAATAATTCATTTAGAAAATCTCTATTTGGAAACCTTATTTGAAATAATTAATTCAGCCAAGAAACATCAATGGGTGTTAAGATTAGTGGGTAAATGTTTGCTGAGCAATGTGATATTTACATAGTTTCAAACACCTCTACATAAAATATTTATTGAATACATAGGAAAGAAAGAGTGATGTACAGTGGAGAAACATGACAAGCACTACCTTAACCAAGTGATCAAGGTTAACAAATTGTGTGCTACCTGATAAAACACAATAGAAACAAAGCACCACTTCTGGGATATTCTTGGCAGAAGTCATACTATGAATCTAATAGTGAGGAAACATAAAACAAACCCAAATTATGGAACATTCTACAAAATTATGGGAGGAATCTAAAGAAACGTGACAAATAAATGCAACATGTGATCATGGATTGGATACTTTTGCTATAAAGGATATTATTGGGACAACATGAGCAGCAAAACTTGAGTGGGGTCTGCTTATTATATGATGGCATGTGTCACGGTTAATTTCCTGATTCTGATCGCTGTAGTCTGGTTACATAAGAGAATATTCTGTTTGTGGGAAATATATTCTAGAGTATTTTGAAATGCTGGCATACCTTGTCAGTAACTTACTCTCAAGTGATTCAAGAATAAAGGGGAAAAAAAAAAAACCTCTTAGTACTATTTTTGGTTATATTTTACTAACTTCCTAGCGGATTCACTAGAGCTGTAAAATAAAGAGACTAACATTTATCCAGCCTGAGGAAAATCATACTTCTACTTTTTTTTTTTTTTTTTGTGAGGAAGATCAACCCTGAGCTAACATCCATGCCAAACCTCCTCCTCTTTTTGCTGAGGAAGACCGGCCCTGAGCTAACATCTATTGCCAATCCTCCTCCTTTTTTTTCCCTTTTTCTCCCGAAAGCCCCAGTAGATAGTTGTATGTCACAGTTGCACATCCTGCTAGTTGCTCTATGTGGGATGCTGCCTCAGCATGGCTGGACAAGCGGTGTATCAGTGCGCACCCGGGATCCAAACCTGGGCCGCCAGTAGCGGAGCGCACGCACTCAACCGCTAAGCCATGGGGCCAGCTCCCATACCTCTACTTTTACAGCATAGAATTATCCTTACAAAATGCACATGGAAGTTAAGTTCTGTGTGTCAATGTAAAGCTAATGGTAATTATCAACTATGATTGGAAAGGTAATATAATACATATACTACACAAAAATATTTATTGAAATGGTTTTCACCAGGATGCTCAAAACCTTTGTAATTGAAAGCAATCACTGTGAATTATTATTTTCTTACATTTTATTTAGTCAGTTTTTTAATTTAGCCTCTTCCACAACGAAATTAAGCATTCTTCTACCCCTTTTCTTGGCCCATTTACCACAGTTTAAACAGTAGGGTGTGCAAACCACTGAACTATTATTATCTTGCAAGATTACATGCTTATCTTGGATCACTCTTGACACTTTCTGGGTTTTTTTATGTGTGAGGAAGAATAGCCCTGAGCTAACATCTGTTGCCAATCCTCTTCTTTTTGCTGAGGAATATTGGCCCCGGGCTAACATCTACGCCCATCTTCCTCTACTTCATATGGGACATCCCCACGGCATGGCTTGACAAGTGGTGCAAAGTACTGCGCCCAGGATCCAAACCGGTGAACCACGGTAGACCGAAGCAGAGCCAGAGAACTTAACTGCTACACCACTGGGCTGGCCTTAACTCTTTCTGATTTTTATTCTGAGATTCTACAATTCAGTCCCTGCTATTGTATTAATACCTCCAAGTTTCCTGATCCTTGATCTAATTCAAGGCCAGACGTTACATTTTATGATGTTTCCCTATTTTCAGTGTAATGTGTTAAATCTAAAGTCATTTAGCAGACACATGTGATCATGAACTTTTCAAATCAAACCAATAAAATATAGCCGGGGCTGATCTTCATCAGTACAGCAATACATCCAGGCCTGTTGTTAAAATATTGAGATATTTCCATCCCACTTGATACATAGCTGGTGCTCTGAATCCTTCAAGTGTCTCACTGTGGTCTTTGCCACCCATTGCCATCCTAGGATTCCTCCTCTCAACTCTCATTATCCAGAAACTAAAAAGGTAATGCTCAGAACACCACAGGGCATCTAGAATTCAGCTTCAGCACCATGGCCAGTGTCTCCCAAGACTCGCCCTTGTGTAACAATCTCGTAACATATATTTGAAAGCTGCTAAGAGAGTAAATCTTAAAAGTTATCATTACAAGAAAAAAAAATTGTAACTATGTAAGGTGATGGATGTTGAGTAAATTTATTGTCTTAATCATTTTGCAGTATATACATATATCAAATCATTATGTTGTACACCTTAAACTTATAAAAGGTTACATGTCAATTATATCTCAATAAAACTGGAAGAAAAAAAATTTGAATAGTACCCTTGGGAATGTCCATTTTTCCACATAAAACAAGCTGCAAAACTTTCTCACTTTTGTTTATAGTGATCACTTTCTTCTAATTTTATTTGTTTTACCATTGGCTTGAATGAATTTTTTAAGGTGAAATTATTTACCTTATATATAAATATCTTTTAAGGTAAACATAAAATAGTATTGAACACTTTTTGAATTCCTATAATATGAAAGTTTTATTCATTTTATAAAAAACCACTATACTATGAATTTTAATTTTAATGAGAACAATAAATTACTCAATATAAATCCAGATTCTGCTTTGTCCTATTAAGTCGGTGAATAAAACATCAAATGAAAATTTTTTTCCAAGTTCCCAGGTGATAATGATGCTGCTGATCCTGAGACCACACTTTGAGAACCATTGATATAGATAAGCACAGTAGTTCTAAACTATGTTTGCAACACTACAATCAACAAGGATGTTTTTTTTCCTCCAGATTTTTATTTATTTGTTTTATTTGTTTGTTTGTTTGTTTATATTTTGGTGAGGAAGATTGGCCCTGAGCTAACATCTGTTGTCAATCATCCTCTTTTTGCTTGAGGAAGATTGACCCTGAGCTAATATCTGTGCCAGTCGTCCTTTGTTTTGTATGTGGGTCATTACCACAGCATGGCTTGACGAGTGGTGTAGGTCCATGCCAGGGATCCACATCCGCGAACCCAGGGCCACTGAAGTGAAGAGTGTAAAATTAACCACTATGCCACCGGCCAGCCCCTTTATTTATTTTTAATTGTGGTAAAATATACATAACATAAAATTTATCACCTTAACTATTTTAAATGTATAAGTATACTGATAAGTATACTTATATGTATACTTGGTTGCACATTGTTGTGCAACCAACTTCCAGAAGAGCTCTTTTCATCTTTCAAAACTGAAACTCTAAACTCAATAAACAACAACAACTCCCCATTCTCCCCTAATCCCAAACCCTGGCAATCCCCATCCTACTTTCTGTCTCTATGACATACTTCATAGAAGTGGAATACGTGATTTTTGTGGCTTATTTTCTTATTTCACTTAGCATAACATCCTCAAGGTTCATACAAGTTGTACCATTTGTCAGAATTTTCTTCTTTTTTAAAACTGAATAGCATTCCATTGTAAGTATATACCATATTTTGTTTATCCACTTATCCATTGATAGACACATGGGTTGCTTCTACTTTTTGGCTATTGTGACTAATGCTGCTATAAACATGGGCGTACAAATATCTCTTTGAGATCTTGCCTTCAATTCTTTGGGGTATATACCCAGGAGTGGAATTACTGGATCATATGGTAATTCTATTTTCAATTTTTTAAGAAACTGCTATACTCTTTTCTATAGTGACTGCACATTTCCACTAATGGTACACAAGAGTTTCAATTTCACCACATCCTCTCCAACACTTGTTATTTTCTGTTTTGTTTTTTTTTTATAGTAGTCATCCTAATGGGTATGATGTGACATGAAATTTTTTTATGAAACCAAAGCATACTGAAGTTAAGTAACTTAAGAAAAATTGCTGAAAGATAGTCTCTAGTGTCCTCAGTCTTTTCTTTTTTCCTGATACAAATATTCAAAGCTAGAATTTTATTTTAGCTATATAGTTATTTTAGGATATTACACATGATTTCTTAAATACAACCTTTTAGCACGAAATTCAGTATTGACTAAAATAATACTTTTACCATGTTACTAAAATAGTGGTGATGATTATTAATGTCACTGATGATGTGCCCCAATAGCAAAAGCAATAGGGACATGGAAATGAGAGACTTTTCTTCAGATCTCATTTCTACAAATTCTGCATGTTGTTATTGAATGGTATTTCTTAGGTAAATTTCATGGCCCCAGCTCCGTTACTGACTAGTTGTGTGACTTGGGGCAAGATTCTTATTGTCCCTATGTTTTGACTTCTAAAAAATCTCCAAGAAACTTTCCACCTCCATTTTTTTTTAGTGGTGGTATAGAGATTTTTCTTTCTTTCTTACTTTTTCTTTCTTTCTTCCTTCTTTCCTTCCTTTCTTCCTTCCTTCCTTCCTTCTTTCATTCTTTCTCTCTTTTTTTGTCTCTCTCTCTCTTTCTTTCTTTCTTCTACATAGAAGTAGCTTATTGCTATATATTTTTGATTTATGAATATACCCATGTTATATTGAGATATAATTGACATATATTATTGTACTAGTTTTATTCACCTCCCATTTTGATGATGTGATTTAAATTATCCTGGGATGAAGGATATTTTATCTGCAGAAGTTTTAAGACAAAGAAACACAAATCCAAAGAGGCCAACAAGTTATCTTGGGATCCCACATGCCCCTGGGTCTGAAAACAAACAAATTAAATAGATTTTCTATGTACATCCTGGGAAATCTACTCCTTTGGGGTATTCTTTCCACTATGAACTACTTGTTAAATTAATAACAAGCAGCCGTTGAGTGGATAATGGATATACTTAGTACTGAGAGGAATTAGACATGAAAGACTCACCATGAGGAAGTTTAAAATTTGATATGGGCTCTGAACAAATCAATATATGCAAGTGAACAAACTGGTAGACACTATTTCCCATTGAATTTGTAAACTAACCTTGTATCTCTCTTCTTGAGACATTTAAGATCTAATTTTTAAAAATGAAAATATTTTTAAATAATATAAAGTACATACATGTTGTTGGACAATTCACTTTGGAGATGGGTATTGCAAAACTAATTTTTAAATATAAGCCCTGGCTGGGTTGATTAAGTATACATTTGAAAGAGAAATTATATGTATAAGTTTTTAGAGGAGATAATTTTTAAAAAAATGAAAACTATATCAAAAAATCAAAAAAAATTATATAAAAAATTATATCAAATTTGATGAACATATTTTATCTCCCTAGAGAAAAGTTGCCCTGAAATGTGATGAGATAAAAGTAGGAAAATAAGACTTGAGGAATACAAACAGGAGGTAATTTAGAGCCATGGTTGGTTCCTTCGTCAAGTGATTACTAATCATGAGAGGCAGAAGATTGTATTTGTTAAGCATGCAGACCAGATCCCCTGTGTTGGAGTCCTGATTCTTCCACACACCTGCTCAATGATCTTAAGCAAATGGTTATACCTCTCTGTGCCTTAGTTTTCTCATCTGTCAAATAGGAATTAAAATATCTACATTATAAAGTTATTTCAAAGAATCAAATTGATTTTTATAAAATGTTTGCAATTTTAATGAATAATAGATAGATGGACACATAGTTTCCTGAATGTCCCTAGCACTCACATGCTTATAGTTACAAGTGAGATCTCTGAAATTTCCCTGGACTATACATGGTCCAGGTAGAAAATTGCACACCTGTAACCTTGCTCCTCTTAAATTAGTGGTTATCTATCTTTGGCACCTATAGAAACTTGCCAACTTTATAAAATCATACTTTTAATAAATAAAACAATACTTTAATTGCTTCAAATGATTATCTTAGTGCTACCAATAAGATAAACGTTAATTAGAATCTTTCAACAAACTACCTCTGTTTAACTAGATGATACACAGCTCGAATCATTAGTCAGATTCCACCTCTCATCAGCTTCATATCCTACTCATTCTCTCTACTAAATTAAAAAAAATCTATTTCACATTTATTCGTGAAAATGGCAGCAACTATTTGGCAGCCCTAATATCTGAGCATTTCAATTAAACGCAGATGTGGAAATTATAAAGAGATTTCTCATGGAAGACTATATGCAACCCTCTTTGGCATGCCTGAGAAAGAAAATAAATTAAAGGCAGCCTTTACAAACCCTTGAAATAATCTATTCCTTAGAGCAGCCCTCTCTACTTTTAGCCACTTGCTAAGTTAATACTTCCTTCCTAAACAGACATGGGTGAAGAATTGGTATACCTAGCAGAGGGGAATTATAAACAAATTACTTGAACTATTTAAACATGAAATATATTTTAAAGTTTCAGTTTGGGATAGTAGTGATGGGTGCCCATTCCATTCTTTTGTTTTATTTAGATCTAAAAAGTATTTTTGTGTTTGTAGGTTCTCCTGCAGATTTGTATGAAGGTTTTAATGGTTGAAAATTCATATATAAATGGTAATAGAGATAAAAATAATGAAAATTAACATTGAGTCCTTAAGACATGCTGGAGATACTGAGTTCTTTTATATATATTTAATTTAAAGATATTATGATTTACATATATTATCTCTTTTAACCATTACAAAAACACTTTGAGGTAAATACTATTATTGTTCTCACTTTTTATATATGATGAAACTGAGGCATAGAGAAGTTGAGAAATTTGTACTAGGGCACACAATAAGCAAGTGAGGGGCAGGATTTAAACCAATTCAGCCTGACTCCAGAATCTACACTCTTAATTGCCACAATATACTTTGTACTTAGGATTCTTTCCTTTCAAGTGATAAAATACCACATTCAAATGGCTAAAGAAAAAAAAAAAAACTAAAAACTTTTGGCAAATGTGGCTTCAATCACAAATAAATCCATTGGCTCAAATAATATCCTAGGGACTTGACCAAGCCTTCTCCATATCTCAGATCTGTTTCCTTTTGGCTCCATTTTCAAGCAAACTCTTCTCTTGAGTTGGCAATGGCTGCAATTCTCTCCTCTCAAAACATCCATCTGAGAGGAGAGATAGAGGAGGGGGAGAACCTTTTTCTTCCCAATAGTTACAGAGAAATCTTCTGTCACATGCTCACATTTTTATCAATTGCTATTGCTCTGTAATCAGTGGGCCTGAGTCACTGAGTCTTCGTCACCTGCTCATCCAGAGTTGAGTCAAACAGCGTACTTGAATATGTACACACTAAAATAGCTGTGATGGAAAATATTCACATTTTTCATTATGTCCTTCAACACTAAATCAAGATCTATTGATGACAGCCAGCTTTCTTCATAAATAAAGGAATAAATAAATTATCATCTAGCTCTCATCTTTCAAAAATGTGCCATAAACCTCTATCCTTTCTGCATACATAGCTAGCTGGTGCTCTATTAGTTTGATACCATTGCACCTGTTCTAGTCAACCCAATGGCTCACAAAATAATCATTAAATGAATAAATTAAAAGAAAAACTATTCTCTTGTATTATAGGCTTTCAGTGATAAACAGAAGAAAAAGTGGTCAAGCAATTCTCACTCTTATAAATACAGATACAATGTGTTGATTCATCCTCAGTAAATCAATAGTTTTATTCAAACTGAAGTAAAATATACACTAGTAATTATCCTTTTACCTTTTACATCATATATTGACATAATGTGATTTCCAAAATTATCACCTGAGAAAAGATTGCTTTTTTTTTTTTTCATAATATTAACTGTGTATTCCAGTTCTTAACATCCTCAGCAGTTATGTGGCTTGTAATAATTTTTTCCCTTCAGGAGTGTATCTTAGAATGATATTTCTGTATTTTTTGTCTTTTCTCTGCCTTTTTGCATCCAGTAATTAATTTCCTTTGTTCTTGGAAAACTTGATTGTTTTGCCAAAGATCTTACCCTGCTACATTTGAAAAAGACATGTCACTAACCGACAGCATTTTATATTAGAAAATACACCGATAAGTAAGAGCAAAAAGATTATAAGCCCAAGAAATTTCAGTTTTCAGTTATTCACGAAGTTTTCCACTGTTCACTTTCCTTTCACTTTACGCTTACAGATTTACTTGTCCCAGAACATAAAAATTCATATTCTGTACTTACAATGGAACACCAAACACTATTACACTTTATAATATTATTCCAAGCTGTAATAATATTTATGTAATATTCATGTGATCATTTTCATCAGGGAGCCTATTAGTCAGTAAACTAATAAAATTAAGCTCCTGCAAAAGTGACTATTCCAGTATAAACCAACAGCATAAATGTCATCATGTTTTTGCAATTGTGCAATGCGGCATTCACACACCAACCACTGGGAATACCTGGTGTAAAATACCATGGAGGAAACTTACACACCTAGAAGCTGCAGAGTGCATGGTTCCCTCATTCTCTTGTCATCTCTGTGGAAATGGCTTCTTGTGTCAAGCTTAGCTAGATGCACCGGAGAAAGTGTCTGGGAAGGAATGAGTTAGAGCAACTGTAATATATTTCTTCCCCAATTACCAGTAAGGGGGGTGAGGGATGCTAATAAAATAAGGGGGGAAAATAAAATAAGGCAGACAATCCAGTAAAATTTTCTTGTAAACATAACTGGACCTGCAGGTAAATAGACTAATAGTGTATTCTAGAAGAATCTTCACCTTTGGAATGCTATGAGTAGGATGTCCCTGATTTAGGATTGCCTAATGTAAACACATCTAAAATCTATAGATTTAAGAGTCAGTCATGTCTCCCTGGAGAACATCACATATACCCTGAGCTATAAACTGGAGATCTTTCATAACTTAAATGCTCCCAGTTGTGTGAGGTGACCCTTAAACCTGATTAGATTCCTCTTCATATATTATTCTGAGGCAAAAAGTATGTGTCCAATGCAGAAAGGAAGAAACTGGGGAGTCCTGTTGTACATCCCAGACTTTTCCTTATTTCTTCTTTCTCAATTTCACTTGATTGCTTGTATTTTTGAAATTATTAGTAAAGGTGATACATGATAAGATTTTAGATTTCTTTGAGTTTGATCTGACAATCTGGTTCTTTATTTTACCTCAGAGCCCTTTTAATTTAACACACACACACACACACACACACAATCACACACATTTTAGTAATATATAGAGATGAAATAAAACTACAAAATTTAGGGGCCGGCCCGGTGGCGCAAGCGGTTAAGTGCGCACGATCCGCTGCGGCGGCCCGGGGTTCGCTGGTTCAGATCCCGGGCGCGCACCGACGCACTGCTTGGCAAGCCATGCTGTGGCGGCGTCCTATATAAAGTGGAGGAAGATGGGCACAGATGTTAGCCCAGGGCCGTCTTCCTCAGCAAAAAAAAGAGGAGGATTGGCGGATGTTAGCACAGGGCTGATCTCCTCACAAAAAAAAAAAAAAAAAAGCTACAAAATTTAAACAAGGAATAAAGAACAGAGAATTCAGGATGATGGTTAACTTGGGTGAAGGGAGGCAAGGGGATGAGTTGATAGGAGGGCAAGATCAGGTGGTCAGAAGTAGATTATTGTCAATGTCTTAGTTTTTGTTTGGAGTGGTGATTGCATGGGTGCTTATTGCATTATTAAAAATATTAAGTTAAAATCAAAGTGAGATATCACCTCACACTTGTTAGAATAGTTATTATCAAAAAGACAAGACATAACAAGTGTTGGTGAGGATGTGGAGAAAAGGGAACTCTTGTGCATTTTGGTGGGAATGGAAATTGGTGGAGCCACTATGGAAAACAGTACGGAGGTTCCTCAAAAAATTAAAAATATAACTACCATAAGATCCAGCAATCTCACTTCTGGGTGTATACCTAAAGGAAATGAAAATAGGATCTCTAAAAGATCTCTACTCCTATGCTCACTGCAGCATTATGAACAATAGCCAAGATATGGAAACAACCTAAGTGGCCATCAACAGATAAAGATGTGGATAAAGATGTGGTATATATATACACAATAGAATGTTGTTCAGCCATGAGAAAGAAGGAAATCCTGCCATTTACAACAACACGAATGGACTTTGAGGGCATTATGCTAATGAAATAAGCCAGAGAAAGACAAATAATGCATGGTATCACTTATATGTGGGATCTAAAAAAAAGAAAAAAAGCCAAACTTATAGAAACAGAAAGTAGAAAAGTGGTTGTCAGCATACAGACTGAAAGTGAATGGATGGGAAAAGATATTCCATGCAAATAGAAATGGAAAAAAAGATGGATAGCATTATTTATATCGACAAAATAAACTTTAAAACAAAGACTGTAACAAGAGACAATATCATTACATAATGACAAAAGGATCAACACAACAAGAGGATATAACACTTGTAAATATCTATGCATTCAACATAGGGGCACCTGAATACATAATGCAAATATTAACAGACATAAAGGGAGAAATAGACAGTAGGGGACTTACATCAATGGATAGCTCAGGTAGAAAATCAACAAGGAAACATGGCTTTAAATGACATATTAGACCAGATGGACTTAATAGATATATACAAAACATTCCATCAAAAAATAGCAGAATACACGTTCTTTTCAAGTGCACATGGAACATTCTCCAGGATAGATCATATGTTAGGCCATAAAACAAGTCTCAATAAATTTAAGAAGATTCAAATCATATCAAGCATCTTTTTTGACCACAATGATATGAAACTAGAAAACAATTACAAGAAGAAAACTGTAAAAAGCAGAAACATGTGGAGGCTAAGCAACATGTTACTAAACAACCAATGGGTCGATGAAGAAATCAAAAAAGAAATTTAAAAAATACCTTCAGACAAAGGAAAATGGAAACACAATGTTCCAAAATCTATGATATGCAGCAAAAGCAGTTCTAAGAGTGAAGTTTGCAGCAACACAGGCCTACCTTAGGAAACAAGAAAAATCTAAACAAACAATCTAATGTTACACCTAAAGGAATTAGAAAAAGAGGAACAAACAAAGCCCATAGTTAGTCGAAGGAAAGAAATAAAGATCAAAGTGGAAATAAATGAAATAGAGACTAAAAAGAAGAAAGAGAAAAGATCAATGAAACTAAGTTCTTTGAAAAGATAAAATTGATAAACCTTTAGCCAGGTTCATCAAGAGAAAAAGAGAGAGGCCCCAAATAAATAAAATCAAAAATGAAAGAGGAGATGTTACAACTGACACCACAGAAATACAAAGGATCATAATAGATTAATAAGAACAACTTTACACCAACAAATTGGACAACCTAGAATAAATGGATAAATTCCTAGAAACACACTCTTCAACGACTGAATCAAGAAGAAATAGAAAATCTGAACAGACCGATCACTAGTAATGAAATTGAATCAGTAATCAAAAAACTCCAAACAAAAGTCCAGGACTAGATAGCTTCATAGGTGAATTCTACCAAATTCTACCAACTCTTCTTTAAAGAAGAGTTGATACCTACCTTTCTCAAATTATTTCAAAAAATTGAAGAGGAAGGAAGACTTCCAAACTTATTGTATGAGACCAGAATTATCCTGACACCAAAACCAGACAAAGACACTATAAAAAAAAAAAAAAACACCAAAATTACAGGCCAACATCACTGGTGAACATAGATGCAAAAATCCTCAACAAAATATTAGGCAACTGAATTCAACAACACATTAGAAGGATCGTGCATCATGATCAAGAGGGATTTATCCCAGGGATACAAGGATGGTTCAATATCTGCAAATCAATCAACATGATACACTACATTAACAAAATGAAAGATAAAAATTATGTGATCATCTTAATAGATGTAGAAAACACATTCAACAAAATTCAACATCCGTTTATGATAAAAACTCTCAACAAAGCAGGTATAGAAGAAACAAACTTCAACATAATAAAGGCCATATATGACAAACCTAAAGCTAACATTATGCTGAAAAGTGAAAAGCTGAAAGCTTTTCCTCTAAGACTAGGAAAAAGACAAGGATGCTCACTCTCAACACTTTTATTCAACATAGTATTAGAAGTCCTAGCTACAGCAATCAGACAAGAAAAAGAAATAAAAAACATCCCAATTGGAATGGAAGACGTAAAACTGTCACTATTTGCAGATGACATGATACCACATGCAGAAAACTCCAAAAATTCCACCAAAAAATATTAGAACTAATAAATGAATTCATTAAAGCTGCAGGATACAAAATCAATCTACAGAAATCTGTTGCATTTCTATACACTGATAATGACAACCAGAAATAGAAATTAGAAAAAACAATCCCGTTTACAATTGCACCAAAATGAATAAAATACCTAGAAATAAATTTAACCAAGAAGGTGAAAGATCTATACTCTGAAAACTATAAGACATTGATGAAAGAAACTGAAAAAGAAACAATTAAATGGAAAGATATTTTGTGCTCATGGATTGGAAGAATTAATATCATTAAAATGTCCATACAACCCAAAGCAATCTACAGATTCAATGCAATCTCTATCAAATTACCAATTGCATTTTTCACAGAACTAGAACAAATAATCCTAAAATTTGCATGGAACAACAAAGGACCCCAAATAGCCAAAACAATCTTGAGAAAGAAGAACAAACCTGGAGGTATCACGTTCCCTGATTTAAACTATACTACAAAGCCATAGTAATCAAAACAGTATGGTATTGGCACAAAAACAGACACATAGATCAATGGAACAGAAAAGAGAGCCCATAAATAAACCCACACATATGACCAATTAATCTACAACAAAGGAGACAAGAATATACAATAGGGAAAACATGGTCTCTTCAAAAAATTGTGTTGGGAAAACTTGACAACTACATGCAAAAGAATGAAACTGGACCACTTTCTTACACTATATACAAAAATAAACTCAAAATGGATTAAAGACTTACATGTAAGACCTGAAACCATAAAACCCCCAGAAGAAAGCATAGGCAGTAATCTCTTTGACATCAATCTCAGCAATATTTTTTTGGATCTGTCGCCTCAGGCAAAGGCTACAAAAGCAAAAATAAACAAATAGGACTACATCAAACTAAAAAGCTTTTTTTTTTTCTTTTGTGAGGAAGACTAGTCCTGAGCTAACATCTGATGCCAATCCTCCCCTTTTTTCTTGAGGAAGATTGGCCCTGGGCTATCATCTGTGCCCATCCTCCTCTACTTTATAGGGGATGCCACCACAGCATGGCTTAGCAAGAACCTGCAAACCCCAGGCCACTGCAGCAGAGCGTGCACACTTAACCACTGCGCCACTGGGCCGGCCCCAACATCAAACTAAAAGGCTTTTGCATAATGAAGGAAACTATCAATAAAGCTAAAAGGCAACCTTCTGAATGGGAGAATATATTTGCAAATGATATTTCTGATAAGGGGTTAATATCCAAAATATATAAAGGAACACATACAACTCAATGTCAAAAAACAAACAATCTGATTAAAAAATGAGCAGAGAACCTAAAAAGACATTTTTCCAAAGAAGACATACAGAAGGCCAGCAGACATATGGAAAGATGCTCAACATCACTAGTCATCAGGGAAATGCAAATCAAAACCACAATGAGATATCACCACACACCCATCAGAATGGCTATCAAAAAGACAGCAAATAATAAGTGTTGGCATGGATGTGGATAAAAGGGAACCCTTGTACACTGTTATGGGAATGTAAATTGGTGCAGCTACTGTGGAAAACAATATAGAGCTTCCTCAAAAATTAAAAATAGAATTACCATACGATCCAGCAATTCCACTTCTGGGTATTTATCTGAAGAAAACAAAAACAATAACTCAGAAAGATATATGCACCTCTGTGCTCACTGCCACATTATTTACAATAGCCAAGATATGAAGGCAACCTAAGTGTCCATCGATAGGTAAATGGGTAAAGAAAATGTGGTACACACACACACACACACACACACACACAATGGAATATTACTCAGCCTTAAAAAAGAATGAAATCTTGCCATTTGCAACCACATGGATGGACCTAGGGAGTATTATGCTAAGTGAAATAAGTCAGACAGAGATAAACAAATGCCGTATGATTTCACTTATATGTGGAATCTAAAAATCAAAACAAACAAACAAACAAAACAAAAAAGAAACAAACTCATAGATACAAAGAACAAACTGGTGGTCATCAGAAGAAAGAGGGTGGTGGGATGGGCAAAGGGGAACTTCCAGTTATAAAGTAAATCAGTCATGGGGATGTAATGTATAGCATACTGAATATAGTTAATAATATTGTAACAACTTTGCATGGTGACAGATGGTTACTGGACTTGTCATGGTGATCATTTTGTAATGTATATAGATGTCGAATCACTATGTTGTACACCTGAAACTAATAATATTGTATGTCAACTATACTCAATTAAAAAAAATAGTGCCTCTGGGCACATGGTAAAACAAAACAAAACAAAAAAGGAAAGGTAGAGGGTCGGGGAAATAGGGAAAGCTTGGCAAAAGAGTTCAAACTTTTTGCTATAAGATGAATAAGGTCTGGGGATCTAATGCATAGCACGGTGACTGTAGTTGATAACACTATATTGCATAACTGAAATTTACCGAGAGTAGAGCTTAAATGTTCTCACCAAAAAAAGATAAGCATGTGACATGATAGATGTGTTAATTAACTCGATGAGGGGAATCCTTTCACAATGTATACTATACGTATATCAAATCATCAGATGTACACATTAAATATCTTACAATTTTTATGTCAATTACTTCTCAATAAAGCTAAAATAAAATAAAAACAAAAAGCGTGCAAAGAAAAAATAACTATTTAAAAATATAAATACACAAATAAATAAATATATAGATAAATATCAAAAGTGGGTCCGCCCCAGTATTGTTATACAGTTGTATCTTAATAAATCAATGCAGTAGCTAAATGAAAATAGACATTTCCAGAACCATCTGCAAAAAATACGAAGAGATATTAGAACATATCTAAATTAAATGTAATTTCTAATACTTAGTATAACAGCTGCTCTTCTGTATGAGCTCCGTTTTTTTTTTTTTTTTGAGGAAGATCAGCCCTGAGCTAACATCTGTTGCCAGTCCTCCTCTTTCTGCTGAGGAAGACTGGCCCTGGGATAATATTCGTGCACATCTTCCTCCACTTTATATGGGATGCAGCCACAGCGTGGCTTGATAAGCGGTGCATAGGTCCATGCCCAGGATCCAAACCGGAGAACCCAGGCGGGGGAAGCGGAGTGCGCACCTCTACGCCCCCGTCCCGGCCTCCTAATCTCCTTTTTTACATGATTGAATTTAATGGAAATTAACATTTAAGAAGCAACTACCAAATCACAGAAAAATTCAAGAGAGGGGAGGGGCAAGAACAATCTTCTTCCTTCTCCGCTCAAGTTCATTCAATAAAGTAACACATAATGGAACAAAAGGGTTAAAATAAAGCCATCAACTTCTAGTTAAATACTGTAAATTGACTAAACACATCCACTTCTGTTCCTTTTGGAGGCCATCATTGAAATGTAATAATAATCTGGCATGATTTATAGCACTTAAAGGTAGTGTTGGCAGCTCAGAAAAAAGACCTGTATCTGGCATTTAGGACTACCCTTATGAATATCCTGTTAGATAATGTGCTTAGAGATGTGAATATAATATTGCTCCAGTCTGGGTGAGAGAAAGACACATAAACTAATATCTGTTTAAATAGAGTCTATAATGAATGTGTGACCATGACGATGTAGAAAATTTTCAAGATAAATTAATCAACTAATGCAAGATTGTTACATAGACACTGAAGAATACCAGCCTCAGATAAGTGATTCATTTTATAATGAGTGCATAAAATTTGGTAATTAAATAGCTGAATTGGAAAAAAAATAACTCACACATGAAGATATTAGTTAGGTAATGCACAAAAAAGATCAACAATAAAGAACAACTTCTACAACTGAATCAGCATAAAAATAAATAATATAAACAAATATATAAGTAATCACAATACTCAACATTCGCAAGGATGTGAAAAATGTACATTTATGGATTGCCAGTGGCAGTATACATTCACATAACTTCTTTGGATGACAATTTATAAGTGTATTTTTTAAGGCCATAAAATCACTCATATCCCTTGATTCTAGAGTCTTACTTCAGGGAATTTATTTTATAAATATACATTAACTATTTCTTTTTTTTTTTAATTTTTGTTTATTGCAGTAACATTGGTTTATAACATTGTATAAATTTCAGGTGTACATCTTTATACTTCTATTTCTGCATAGATTACATCATGTTCACCACTCAAATACCAATTACAACCCATCACCACACACATGTGCTGAATTATCCCTTTTGCCCTCCTCCCTCCCACCTTCCCCTCTGGTAACCACCAATCCAATCTCTGTCTCTATGTGTTTGTTTATTGTTGTTACCTACATTAACTATTTCTAATGCTAAGTTGCCTGTTGAAATTTCTAAAGTAACCGCTAAAAGAATAGATATCAAGTACACACCTTCCAAAGCATTAGAGGAACAAAAAAGAAAAATAAAATACAACTCAAAAGTCAATCCAAAAGAAAGTAAGACAGTAGGGGAAAATGAATATAGAAAAACTGGACAGAAAAAATAAAAGAACAAAATAGGATGGCAGAACAAATCCAAGTCTATCTGTAATCAAAGTAGAGTAAAATTTCCAGTTTAAAATAATGTCAGAAAGGCCTTATTAAAACAAAATCCAGTCATATGCCACATGTAAGAGGTATACTTGAAACAAGGGCAAAGAGAGATGGGAAAGAAGGTAGCTACAGAAGGGAAAATGCCTAGAGCAAGCACAAGGTCATATAGCTACATAAAAATCTTAAAGGTGAGCTTTAAGGTAAGGTAAAAGATAACACAAAAATGCAAAACAAGGGATAAAGGGGGTCTCCACATGAAGAAATATGACCTTTCTGAATTTGTAAATGCCTAATAAATCCATGTAAGTAAAATTACAAGGAAATATCAGGGAAGGAGAACTAGAAACTTCGGCATAGCGACCAATTCTAGAATGAAAGAAGAGGCAGCAGCAAGGGTTGCATGGTATTGAAGATAAGTAGTGACACCTTGGGTTTTATTTATTATCCTTTATAAACTGAACATATGTTATACATACTAATTTTACATACGCTATTTCATAAAAATGCTATCATAATAGAATACACAGTTACATGGACAAATTTGAAGTTATGAGTAATAGTTATCAAGTTGTTAGAATGGTGAATTTTTGTCTTATTTTACATATAGCTTGAGAATAATTTCAACTTCCTCCTTACTTGATACAAATTATAAAAACAATATAAGTTGAACATCAGATGTGGAATATAGATATGCAATGTCTCTATTATTAAATAGTTAATGAACAGAGAGCTTTAGAATATTAGTATAAATTTTGCTCTTACCTTGTTTGGAAATTGAAATTTATGTCACATAGTTGTAGAAACTAGGAAACAAAGCAGATCAAGAATTTCCAAAAGCAGAAAATGTCAGCCCAAAGTTTAATAATTCCCAAAAGTTTGAGTCATAAATTTTCTGGTGTAATAAATATCAATGTAGCCTTTTACCACACTTAAGTTTTGAATTTGCAGTATAAATAGTCCAGCATCAAATCATTCCAATTTAGACATATAGGATAGAGAATGTAGAGATGATTTTTCGGAGAAGAAATTGAGTGTTGAAGTACAGACATTTAATTTTTTAATCATTAGTATTTTAACTTTCTCCTGAAAGCATTTACTTTGAGATATAGAATGAAGATATAATTCTTTATAATGGCATTCTTCTCTTTTCAGCGGATGGCAAAAGACTCTTGGAAATACATTTTGCTTGAGATATAGAATCAATTGTATTTTAATACTAAGCATGCTTCTATTCAACTGCAAATACTTAGACTGGATAGGTATATTTATTCACTTTGCTTCCACTGAAAAGACTAAGGAATATAAAGATCCAGAAGATTCTATGAACCTATAACTAAGACTTTCTTATGGGAGTAGGTAGCTTTGCACCGTACATTACTGAATTCTTTATTTAACTGAATCTTGGATGGGTTAGGTGATGAATTAGCATAACTAAAGCAAGGGTTAAGGGTAGTACTGCATTACCCTGTAGAATGTAGTTACAAGCATTTTCTATTTGTTGTTATTACTTTTGTACTTATTTATTTGTCAGATGTGTAGACTGTGACTTCTGTTCTGAGTTCGGTGTAGTAAAATCTCCTAAAGGATAAAATGTAATAGAAAGTTCTAACAGAGAAGTATAAAATACATTATGCCCCCTCAGTAATTATGCTATAATTCTGTTGGAGAAAGCAATTCTATTACAGACCCTATTTTCAGACACTGCTTTAACTTTCTGGAAAAAGGAAAACTATCCTTTTTAGCCGGGATTTTTTTGTTCTTGGCATGTGCTCAAAAATGATTAACATTTCCTGGACATTTTTAAAGAAGACAGAACACATTACATACACATATATACCTACACATATGTGCATGCACACACTCATACCTTTCTGCTCTGACAATCTTCTTTAAAACATCAGTCTTGCCATTTTCATTCATAGAAGCATAAGGTTTTACCAGCTTACTAAGTCTGAAAAGGGACCTCAAGAGTTCACACTGAAAAAACAAAAAGGGTTCAAATCAAGCTTCCAGACGAGACTGTGAGGGTTAGTAGGGTTCTTATTTTATTGTTTGAGGAAGATTCATGACCACATAGTACAAGCCAACCTCATTTTGGATAAAAATAGTTGCTTCATACTTACTCACTGAATAATGCTTAGCGCAGAATCAGTTCGTATCCTTTCTCACTTGCAACAGAATCCTCCAAGAATCCTGACGGGCCAAAACATCCTGTAAATAATGAGAATCTTTACTCATACTGTGACAATTATATTTGATTTCTTTATTTTATTTTTTTTTTGATCAAGGACACTAAATGGTACTTGGATGTTCCTAACCAGATCATAGTACCAAGAATTTGTTTACTCATCTGCCAGAATTTTCCCATCCCAGTGAAGATGCTGAATAACTTTAGAAGACAAATAAAATTCCCATTTTTACATCAGAGTAACGTGTCTTCTTTCAAAAGGCAGGGATGGTGTGTATGAGTTTTTAAGATATTTTTCAGGGGCCGCCCCGTGGTGCAGCAGTTAAGTGTGCGCGTTCTGCTGCTGGGGGCCCAGGTTCAGATCCCGGGCGCGCAACGATGCACTGCTTGTCAGGCCATGCTGTGGCGGCGTCCCATATAAAGTGGAGGAAGATGGGCACAAATTTTAGCCCAGGGTCAGTCTTCCTCAGCAAAAAGAGGAGAATTGGCAAGGATGTTAGCTCAGGGCTGATCTTCCTCACACACACACAAAAAAGAGATACTTTTCAGTGTGATGTCTATAAGGGCACCTATAATTCTTCAAGATTATATTTGCAAAGATCTTATCAACGCTATCCTTTATGAGGACTCAATAACAAGGTGGCCTGTCCATTGGCTAACTCATGCTGTAAATAACAATAATTGATGAATCTTGGCCTATGTTATACAACAGTAGTGCCACTTCCTAAGACCTGGATTCATGGATGTCATTCTGATAGTTGATTCTGTTCATTTCCCAGGCACTCCGCACAACCAACTACTCAGAGATAGTGACCACCATAATTCAACTACATTGTAAAACACATCACAAGACTGAAACTACTAAAGAAAGTCAATATACTTTAAATCTTTATCTTTCTCAAGAGTTAACACATAGCAGCAGTAAGTCAAACTCATTAAATGGCAATGTCTTGTTAGACATTTAAGAACAACCACATACATCTGTAAGCATCTGTGCGAGGCTGGAACAGTATAAAGATCAGGAGGATTTGGAATCAGACCTGGAGAGAATCTGGCTTCTTCACCTAAGACAAGCTACATGGCTTTCTTGAGCCTACCTTTTACTCATTTCTAAAATTAGATAATAATACCCAGGACTAAATGAGAAAAATAAATGAGATAGTGCATATAAATTAGGGGGCAAATAGTAGGCCCTTGATGAAATGGATTCTTTATTGACAAAAAAGATGAAGAATTTGGTCTCTTAAGAATAGATAAAATATAACAATAAAGTATTAGAGAATCTTAAATTTGGAAGTCCTTTAATTATGATTACTAAAGAAAAGCACTCCCCTCCCAGGAAAAAATCCTACACTGAAAAAGACTTATAGAGGGAGACCATAGTTACAAGTATATATCAGATGAGAAAGAAAATCAAATAAAAATGACACAAATCAGCTCCAATGTGGGGGAGGAGGAGAACAAAACTTGAAGATAAAAGGAAATAGTATTTGGAGCAAGTTATTGTCCCAGAAGAACTGGAAGATAACCCCAATTCAAATTAATTTCCCAAACCTAGGCACAGATGTTTCACATATTTTTCATAAATTTACCTATATATTGGTTCCTAGTATTCAGGAAATGAAATTAATTCTATAGTTATATGTAAAAATATATTTCATTTCTTCTCACTTATGTTCAATATTTTAAGATAGGCATTTAATAAATAGGAGCAAAGAGATGAGTGTGACTAACGCAGATATGAATGTGTGAGATTTTAACTGAAACACTTAAGGTCCTGGGGATATGTACAAAAGGAAATTTACAAGTATACAACTATCACTTGAAATAATTGCTGTCTTCTTCAAGATGTACTTTGCAATTAGGTTGGACAATCAAGAATAATATTGTGTACAGTACAACCAGTGGCTCATGAGTAAGCCTGCTATAATTCTCAGCACTGGAATTAATAATATTGAGGAATACCACCGTTGGTTAGAAGACAATTCCTCCACAGAGACGACTGCTGTAGCTTTAAAAGTCAACATGATACCTACCACTTATAGTTTTTGCAGTTGATCCAAATGACCAGCGCTACGAAGAGAACACAATCCTTATACTATTAGGGACGTTAAAATTGACCATGGATGTTTTTGTGAAACTAATAACAGTGAAAGTTCATACTAACATATATGAGAAAGGTTCATTCTTCTCAAGTGAATATAATTTCTCTCTTTCTGATTGAATTAAACTCCAGAAACTCATCCACAAGTGGGAAAATTACTACATTGTTAAAGTAATTTGTTGAAGAACATCGGTTATGCTTACTCTGAATATTTGAATTAAATTTGAGTTTCTTCATTCATCTACTCATTTATTCAACAAACTTTGATTGAGTGCTACTGTATGTCAGGCATTGAAAAAAATGCTAGTGATAAAAAAAGAAGCACGTTATGTTAACGTCTCCTTAGCAATTGAGCAAAAACCCAACTCAACAAACAACGGACTACCTAGCAGAATATTACTTTGACACCTTTATTTTTATTCATTTATTTTTATTTTTTATTATACTTTGAAACCAGCCCAACTCAAAAATGTAAAGACAGGTGGTGTAGTTATCCTCCATGTGTGAGGAGCAGCAGTAAACGCCCGCTTCCGGATGCAGGATATCACCAGATTTGAGGAACTTTGGTGCACTAGGTCGTAAAAGATGCCACTTAAGAGTTTAGCATCCAGTTTTGGAGAACAGGTATGTGAAAAGCATGACAGTGTTAGACAGTATATATTTTTAAAAAACCTGAATGAGTTCTGTGGATGATAATTGCTAAATAGATTCTAATGAACAGAGTCCGTGAAGAGGCAAATATGGTAGTTTAGCCTTAAAAATTCAGGCACTGAACTTTTAATCCTAGCAAGGCATTTGAAGTAAGAATCAAAAATTGAATGTGACAGATGGACTCATTCTAATATAAACCTCTAAGTTTCCAGATAGTGACTAGCACTTATGAAAAACAAGAGAAGAAAATGGAAAAAAATATAAAAAGCCAGAGACATTTTTGTGAGTGTGTGTTACAGGAAAGAAATAGAGACAGAAATGGGGAAGGCATTGCAATAAGATAGGTTTGGTTTTACATTTGAAGAGTTTGAAATGCTCTGTAAGTAGTTAGGAATATGGGTAAAACTTAAGACTCAAAATAAAAAGTGAGCAAGTCATGTGAGATTTAAAAGGTAGGGCCTTTTAGGAGAAGAGTATGCTAAAACTTTGTGATCAGATGTCCACAGTCAGGGACCAGGAGTAGAAAGAGCCAGCAATTTTTACAGAGATGTCAGAGGGAAGGAGGACTAGAGTGTTCAGTTTTCCAGGGAGCTGTAGAGCCATCATTAAGAAGGAAGTAGGTAGATGACAGTGGAGAATTGTTAGCAATGGGATTAGAGATCACGGAAAATTCTAAGTTGGATTAAGTTGGCCTCTGATGGAGCCAAAATGTGTGCAAATTCACAGTAATTTACAGTAGTATATGTCAGTTTATATAATTACAATAGAATGGCATATACACATGTCTATGTGTATAGATTCTTATGCATATGCACACATTATCTTGCCAGGAATCTTAGGGAAAAGCAGAGATAGAAAATAAGACAAACAATGCAACAAAAATGTTGTGTCCCTTACTTACTAACCAGAATGTTTCGGTACTCAGTCTGTCAGCCACATTCCTCTATCTCCAATTCAAATATTTACTGTATAAGCCTGATCAGAGAACTAACTCACCGTGACTTAGCTAGAACTCTGAGAAGAGTAAGAAGAAATTGCTGTGAGTAGGAGCCAGGAAGGGGAGTGCTCTTCCAACATAGCCCTCACATTCGCTTTGAAGACATTGCTCTGGACCTTCTTCCCTATAGAAAGGGTGAAATCCTGCCCCTGTCCCCACTTTTGTGACTATTGAGGAAAAGGTAGAGTCAGAGGATGTCTACAGAAACACAGAGGGAATGGACACTTATGGAGCACTTTTTACATTTGCTGTCTGCTAAACCTGGGTTGTCCCATTTCATCCTCACTACCATACTGTGCAGTAACTAGGATTGGATGAGGAAATTGAGTTTAGAGAGATTATATGAAACGCCCAAGAGAAACAGTCAAAGGCAGAGCCAGAATTCAAACCCAAGTCTCTCCATCTTATTAAATACCTTTCTTTCACGGCTTTTTATCAATGACATGAATTCCAGAGCTCCTTCCAGGTACAAGCTAAAAGAAATAGCAATGAAGGGTTAGCCATTTGTAAACTTCAGTGTTTGCCTGTCTCCTTTCCCAGCCTGCTTTATGTCTAGTATTGCATTAACCATGTAAGTTAATGTGTCACCGACTTGACTACTTCATTTTTAAAAATCCATAGTCCTTACAAAATACTCTTACCTTAAGTGAGATAAAATGATCTTTCCTAAGGACAAGCTAGAATAGCTGCATAAATGATGAACTTTATGCACCCCTATAAGGCATGAGATGAGATAATACTTACTGCCTTCACTGGGGGCTTTCTAATATCACGTTTGCCTCCCAGAACTGCCTGCATATAAATCTACCCAAAGGGAAACAGACATAACCAAACCTAGATAGCACCTCGGTCATCCTAGGATAAAGGAACAACAAAGGTCCTAATTACATTTTATAATTTAGAATTCTCCTCAGATGAATTAAACACTCACATTTGAAATCTTTTTTCAGAAAGCTAAGGGTAATTAGATTTTGAACATCAATGTAAACAGAGACAAAGATTTTGTTACTGAGACACCTGAAATTTGTTACCTGATAACAACAGACAAGCAATCCAGTAGTGAGCTAAACACCCCTGATCAATAAACCAAGCATACTGTAAAGCAATGGAGTAATGGTATCCAGGGATCCAGATTATCAACTATGAGATGCTCAATCCCAACACTTGGGAAGATTCGTGCTCACTCAACAACTTGGCACAGTGTCAGAGTTTCATGCTGCAGCAAAATACAATCTTATAAATGGAATATAACAAATTCCAGGCTACTGGGCTCTAGCATTTTGGATAAGGGTGGTTTGTTAGCTAGCACAATGTCTTACTTATGGATTTATTAGTTTGTTTGTTTGTTTATTTATTTTTGCCAACTCTACACTTTCCTTCAAATAAAAGTTATTTATTCCTTCTAGAACTATGCAAATGGCTAAAGTTTCATTCTTATTGTCTTGCTTTGGATTCTGAACATGTCTAATACACTGAAAAATATGAAAAATAAACTTCAAGCTCTATCATTTAGGTGACATATCCTTGTTTAAAAAATTCAAAGAGAACTCTTTAAAACTAGACAGCATTGGGGCCGGCCCTGTGGCCTAGTGGTTAAGTTTAGCCCACTCCAATTCGGCGGCCCAGGTTCGGTTCCCAGGCGCAGACCTACACCACTCATTGGTGGCCATGCTGTAGCAGCAACCCATATACAAAATAGAGGAAGACTGGCACAGATGTTAGTTCAGTGCAAATATTCCTCAGGCAAAAAGAGGACGATTGGCAACAGATGTTAGCTCAAGGCAAATCTTCCTCAGCAAAAAACAACAATAACAAAAAAACCTATACAGCATTAATGAATTTGCAATTCCAAATGATCCAGCCTACGATGCTTGAACGAGAACTGAAGTCTTTAGATACTATGACATAGTTAGGGATAGTGAAGCCATTACCTAAAGAAGGAAATCAAAAGGTCTACACTTCCGAGTGGTCTCCTCTTTGTGATTCCTTTCAGGAGGTTGATCTATTTGGTAAATATATTTTAGATGGAATTTTTTCATACTTAGTAGATGCAGTTAAATTACACCTAAAGTTATCTACAAAATTCTATGGTTTTAGGACATAATATTACTGTTTCAGTTTTGAGATGCTCCTGTTGTTTCTTTGGCCTGAATTTACAGATTCTGTAAGTTTTTCTTTGAGTTCATCAAATTATATTTTTCTCATTATTTTCCTCTTGCAAATAAGGATTTTGATGATGGTTCTAAAAAACATTTTAGCTCTTAATTTTACCACATTCATAGCTAATAGTTAATGTAATTTTTCTAAAACAATAATAAATATTTTAAATAATCAGTTACAGATTCGAAGAAGTTAGAAATACTTTCGAGATTAGGATACAACTGAAAAGTATAGAGCAAAAGCAAAAATTACATAGAAATAAACAAAACACAATTTTTTAAAAATTATTCCTCTCTAGTCCCTGGGTAGAATTTTTTGTTGGTCTGGGATAAAGGAAGAGAACACTGGGAATTTTTTTAACACATCTGCTTTATTGAAATATAACTAACGTAGTGTATAATTCACCCATTGGATATAATTCAATGTTTTTTAGTATATTCACAGAGTTGTGAAGCCATAACCACAATCAATTTTAGAATATCTTCATCCCTCCAAAAAGAAATCTTGTAACACTTAGCAGTCACTCTCCATTCCCTCCTTAACCCCCAATCCTAGCCCACAGTGAATCTACTTTCTGTCTCTATATATTTGCCTAGGATGGACACGTCATATACAGTATGTGGTATTTTGTGAGTGGCTTCTTTCATTTAGCATTATGTTTTTAAGGTTCATCTCTATGTCATGGCATATATAAGTGCTTCACTCCTTTTGATTGCTGAATAATACTCCATTGTATGAATATACCACATTTTATCCATCCATTCCTCAGTTGATGGACAGTGGGTTATCTCTACTTTTTGTCTATTATAAATAATGCTGCTACGAGTATTTGTGTTCAGTTTTTGAGTGAACATAGATTTTCATTTCTTTGGGATGTATGCCCTAGGAGTGGAACTGCTGGGTTGTGTGGTAAATCTATGTTTAACCTTTTGAGGAACTGATACACTGTTTTCCAAAGTGGCTGCACCATTTTGCATTCCTACCAGCAGTGTCTAAGGGTTCCAATTTCTCTAATTATATCCTTATCAACACTTACCATTATCTTTTTTTTTACAATTAACCTAGCAGGTGTGACATGGTATCTCATTGTGTCTTTGATTTGCATTACCCTGATGGTTAATAATGTTGAATATATTTTCACGTGCTTATTTAAATGCTTATTAGGTATTTGTATATCTTCTTGGGATAAATGCCTATTCAGATCCTTTGCCCATTTTTAAAACAGATTATCTTTTTATTACTGACTTGTAAGAGATTATTATATATTCTAGATCTACAAATCTCTTATCAGATGTTATTTGCAAATATTTCCTCCATTATGTAGGCTGTATTTTCAGTTTCTTGATGGTATCCTTTGAAGCACAAAACTTTTACAATTTGTTGAAGTCCAATTTATCTAGTTTTTTCTTTTGCCACTTGTGCTTTGGGTGTCAGATCTAGGAAGGATTTGCCTAACCCAAAGTCACAAATTATGCTCCTATATTTTCTTCTAAGAGTTTTATAGTTTTAACTCTTATACACACATCTGTGATCTATTTTGAGTTATTTTTGTGTATGGTGTGAGGAAGGGATCTAACTTCATTCTTTTACATGTGTATAGTAGTTGTCCCAGTGCCATTTGCTGAAAAGACAATTATTTTCTTCATTGAATTGTCTTGGCACCTTTGTCCCAATTGATAAGAAATGTAAAGTTTTCTTTTAGATTCTCTTAATTCTATTTGATTGACTATATGCCTATCCCTGGCCAGTACCACACTATCCTGATTACAGTAGCTTTTCAGTAAGTTTTTTTCCCCACCTTTATTGAGATATAATTGACATATAACATTCTGAAGTTTAAGGCATACAACATGATGACCTGATACACACATACATATTGCAAAATGATTACTACAATAAGGTTAGTTAACACGTCAATCACTTCACATAATTCAACTTTTTTTGGATCTATTCTCTTAGTAACTTTCAAGTATAGAAAACAGTATTGTTAACTATAGTCACCATGCTGTATAATACATCCTTAGAACTTATTCATCTTATAACTGGAAGTTTGCACCCTTTGACCAACATCTACCCATTTATCTCACCCCGCAGCCACTGACAACCATAATTCTACTCTCTGTTTCTATGAGTTTGGCTCTTTGTAGATTCCACATATAAGTGTGATCATACAGTATTCTTCTTTCTCTGTCTGACATTTCAATTAGCATAATGCCCTCAAGATCCATCCATGTTGCCACAAATTGCAATACTTCTTTCTTTTTAATGGCTGAATAATATTTCATACACACACATGCATGCACACACACACACCACATCTTCTTTATCCATTCATCTGTTGAGGGACACTTAGGTTGTTTCCATGCCTTGGCCATTGAGATTTCATTTCCTTCAGATCTATACTCAGAAATGGGATTGCTGGATCATATGTTGGTTCTATTTTTAATTTTTTAAAGAACGTCCACACTATTTTTCATAGTGGCTATCACAATTTATATCCCCACCAACAGTGCACAAGAGTTTCCTTTTCTCCACATCACTACCAACACTTGTTATCTCTTGTCTTTTTAATAATAGCTGTTCTAACAAGTGTATGGTGATATCCCACTGAATTATGATTCAATAGGTCTGGAGTAAAGCCTGAGATTCTGCCCTTCTGCTTAACTTCCAGGTGATGCTGATGTACAGATCTACAGGCCACACTTTGAGTAGCAGGACTCTAATCTATTTGTAAATCCTCTTTGTTTCTATTGCCTCATTGGCTGTAAAGCAGGACACTAACAGGTTACTTCTTTAACCACAGATTTCTCTTGGTGTTCCTATTAAATAATTTCAGTAAGATAAATAGCAAAGTGATCAGAATATGACTTTTCAAGAACATCACATTCCCTAATAATCAAATAAGTTAATGAATGTGAAAATATTTTGTAAACCAGAAATGATTGTATACAGTTTGTTGTTTTAAATGTTGATACCTATTTGAGTAACACAATAATTACTTATAAATATAAAGGTAAAGAGAGGTTGGCTGTGTCCAGCTGATGCAAGTTCATTACACTAACTTACAGAATTGATGTTAAAACTCCTGGAGCCAGATCCTACTCAGCTCTTGTCTTAGTCAGCTCAGGCTGCCGTAACAGAAAACCACAGACTGAGTGGCTTACACAGCAGAGGTTTATTTTCTCCCAGTTAGGGAGGTTGGGAGTCTAGGATCAAGGTGCCAGCAGGATTGGTTTCTGGTGAGACCTCTTCCTGGCTTGTAGATGGCTGCCTTTGTCCTCACATGCCTTTCCTCTGTGTGCACTTATCCTGGTGTCTCTTCTTCTTGTTATAAGGACACCAGTCCTATTGGATTAGGGCCCTACTCTTATGATTTCATTTAACCTTAATTACCTCCTTAAAGGCTCTATCTCTAAAACAGTTATACTGGGGATTAGGGCTTCAACATATGGATTTGGGAGGGGACAAATTCAGTCCATAACAGACATCTCTTTTCTTTTTGTTAAATCTCCATTATAACTGCTTCATGCTTTTTCTCTAATTTTAAAGCCAAGTACAGATGGAAAGGTACTCACAGCAGCAGATACCTGTGGTAGGGATGGAAAATAAGAAAAAAAAATGTATTTTGTCTTGTTTTTCTCTCTCAGCAGTTTTCCATTTCTCCAATTGCATAAATTATTATAATCTAATCTCCTTTTATTAGATAACCAGCTAATAATTATTTACTAATTTATAGCATCTACATAAAACCAACCCCCTATAATTTTGAAACCTGTCCTTATACACAACTAGCCCTCTTTGAAAGGGAGCATGACCCTTTCCACAGAATGAAACATTTTAAATAACATTAAACAAAGCATAAGAAGATTATTAAGCTATGAGAGGGTACTCTACAATTACAAACAATTTCTCTTAATTATATGCTGTCTGACACTCAATAGAAAATGCAGATAAACCATGTAATGCATTTATAAATAAGATCAAATTTGAATATTCCCACTAAATATGCCAGTGGTATCTGCTATTAGCTCCTTGCTTGGGTTTTGTTTTCTTCCTCACCTTTGGCTGGGCCTTATTATTGGAAGAGAGATACTAGTTTCAGGCTCTTAATCCTATAAAGCAATCAAGAAAAAAAACATCATCCAAATAGTCATTTGTGAATTGTAAGCCTAACTTGATGTTATTAGAGTCAGGCTATTAGAATTTTGCTCCCTGGTGATAACACTTTCTCTAACACCAAGTCCACATATAATCATTTGTGCATTCTTATTCATGAAATAAAACCACAGGAGGCATTGGTCTCATTAAAAAACAGGGGCATAATAGTGGAAAGAGACAAATCCAAATTAAGACTGATTGTTTTTTCTCTCAATGTCTCCCTTTAAGAGCTGGCTTTAGAAAGAGTCATGCAAGGCATATTATGCTGGTTCTCTGCTGTCTAAGGGTAAGGACAATTTGAAAGAAAGGAGAGTGCCAGGATGATTTTTGTTAAAATGCAAACACTCTCACACACACACACACACACACCTACACACACTCTTACTTCCCTGGGGAAAAATGTCTTACAATTCTTGATCTTTCACTTTAAGATTACTTTACATACATTTTTTAGTTCATTTCCAAAATGTTGCTTTCTTTAAGGTAGTTTTGCTCTCTCAGCTGGCATACTCCCATTTAAAAAAAGTCATTAAGGGCATAATTTTGGAAATCTACATTTAAAAAAAATACTTGTTTTGTTTACAAAAACTTTTTATCAAAGCAGAACTGAGTTGCATTGCCATTCCGAACATATCTTTTGTAGAACTGATTACATTATATATCTGTGTATTCTTGGAAACATTAAATAATAGAAAGCAAACAAAGGTCTCATCTTTGGGTTTTCATGCAATAGATTTTTGTAAATTAGGCTGACAAATTCACCTAGTCTTCCTTTCCTCTGCTTACTGTCAGTATAAGATTGAATGACAAATTGGTCTTAATCAAAATTGAAAAGTTCTGCTCACTGAAAGACACCATCAAGAAATGAACAGGTGTAGAGCAGGAAAAACATCTTTTTCCTCTACTTTTTTAAGTTCTCAACTAAGACCCCTGTAACATAGACAGAGTAACAAGAGAAAAGCGTACACATTTACTTAAGTTTTATGTGACAAGGGGATCTTTATCAGGAAATGAAGACCCAAAGAAGCGATTAAACCCGTTCTGTGTGGCCTGAGCTTCTTCACAACATGGCGGCCGGTTCCGAGGACAAGTGTTCAGAAAGGAGCCAAGCAGAAGTCGTAAGGCCTTTAATGATCCAGCTGCAGAAGTCAAACTGCAACACTTCACCATATTCTACTGGTCAAGACATTTACAAAAGCCCACCCAATTTCAAAGGGAGGCAATACTTCACCCAAGGTCATAGAGCTCAGTAACGGCAAAACTGAGATCTTAATTTCTAAGTATAAGGTTACTTTTCAACACGTATTCTTTTTAACTCCAATTTTTTTTTCTTTTGCTGAGGAAAATTCACCCTGCGCTAACATCTGTGCCAATCCTCCTCTAGTTTTTGTATGTGGGTCACCACCACAGCATGGCCGCTGACAAGTGGTGTATGTCCTCGCCCAGGAACCGAACCCCGGCTGCCAAAGCGAAGTGCGCTGAGCTTAACCACCAGGCCTTGGGGCCGGCCCCGATTTTTTAACTCCAATTTTTGTCATGCACATGGTTAAGCTGCAAAAGCCCAACAGAAAAACGCACATCAGTATTCTAAAAGTGTACATGCCATAAACTACAATATCTACAAATCAGGCCATGGGTAAACTTGAAATCAGCTTTTTGTCTCCATCTACTTTCCACTTAGACTTTCCAAAGAGAAGGCATGGGGTGAGGTAAGGGGGTAAAAACAAGACAGAAAATGAAAACCTAGAAGATTCTTCAGGCAAAGTATTAAAATTAGTAGGAGAGTTTAACATGATTGCAGAAATATAATATCAGTATATAAACACCATTCCTCACCCACAGCAACAAACACAGAATTTTATTTTAATAAAATATTTATATATAATAACATTAAAAATATGACGTATGTAGAAAAATATGGCCAAAATATATAAGGCATTTTGCAGGAGATTTTAAAACATTATTGAAAAACAATAAAGAATTAAATAAATGGAGAAATAAATAGATTGTAAGGAAGATTCAATATCATAACAATGTCATTTCCCTAAAATTTTTCTATAAATGTAATTTAATTCCCATCAAGATACCGATAGAGTTGTAAAGAAACTATAAAAGTTGATTTTAAACTATATATGGAAAAGCAAGGAACAATAATAGCTAAGATATTAAAAAAAAGGTGTGATAACTTGCCCCTATTAGATGTTGTCTTGGTTATTTACTGCTATGTAGCAAACTATCCCAAATTTTAGTGGCTTAAAACAACAGCTATTTTATTAACCTCTTGATTTTGTGGAGTAGGAATTTGGTTAAGGCTTGGCTAGTATATTGGTAAAAGTTCAACTAAAGAAGAAAAATCAGTAGGATTTATTGCAGAGATTTATTTATTTCAAGGAATTGGCCTACACAATTGTAGGGGGCTGGCTAAGTAAGTCTGTATGGCAAGAAATTAGGAAGAGAAGATTATATGCAGGTCTGAATTCCATGCGCATAGGCAGAAGCTGCTGTCTGAAGGTGAAATTTCTTCTCTCCTTTGGGAAACATTCAGGCCTGCTTTTAAGGCCATCCAACAAATTAAGTTAGGCCCACCAGGATAATTGCTCTTACTTAAAGTCAACTGATTAGGGGCTTTATTTGCATCTGCAAAATCCTTTCACAGAAGCACCTACATTAGTGCTTGATTGAATAAAGATGTGGGTGGCCTAGGCAAATTGACATATCAGGAAGCCATCACAGCTAGGTTATTATTATTTCTTTTGACTCTATGTGGTGTTTATTGGATCATTCCATGGTACTCAGCTGGATGCTAATTGATCTGGAGAGTCCAAGACAGCTTTACTCAAATGCCTGGGACCGTGGCAGGAACAGCCAGCAGAGTGGATTTAGCTGGTCCCCTCTCCCTCTCCATGCAGTCGTTAAGGTCTCACTGTCTGGCACCTCCAGCAGGGCAGTTAGACTTCTTTCTTGGTGGCACAGCAATCGCTTGAACCACACTGGAAATTGCCAAATATCTTAAATTCTAGTTCTAGAGCCGTATTCCACTGATCAAAGCAGTCATAGGGCAGAACAATTTCTAGTGAAGGAGAACAGACTCTACTGCCTGAAGGGAAATGTGTCATAGAAGTAAAGAGAGTGTGGTATTAGCATAGGGATAGAAAGTGAATAAAGGAAAATAAAAAGTCCAGACACAGACCTGCACATACATGAAACTTGATATATAGTAGAGATGGCCCTGCAGATCGTTAGGCAAGAGATGCACTAAACAATAAACAGTTCTGGATAATAGCGTGAAAAACTGAAATTGAATTTCTACTTCAAATCACACACAAAAATCAATTCCAGAAGGATTAAAGACTTAAAGGTGAAACAAGAAACTTTAAAACTTTTAGAAAAAGTATAGGAGGAAGATATCTTTATAAACTTTGAGTAGAAAAGAATTTTTCGACTAAACACAAAAAGCTCTAATCATAAAAGATGAAAAAAGATCAGACTGCATTTAATTGAGAACTTCTGTTCATCAAAAGATTCCATAAAGAACATGAAAAGACTAGCCAAAAACTAGAAGAGATCTGCAGCATATTTAACAAATAACTTATTAAAATCCAGAATATATAAATAAATTCTACAAAAGAATAATAAAAAGGCAAATAATCCAGTAGAAAAATGGGCAAAAAGGTGCACACTGGCAGTGCACAGAAGAGGAATCATGAATGGCAAACAAACATAAGGAAAGATGCTCGATCTCATTAGTAAATTAGTAATCACAGAAATGCTATTTAAAACCAAAGTGTAATATCATTTTATATCTACTAAACTGTCTAAAAGTAATAAATCTGGCAATAAGTATTGGCAAAGATGTGGAGAAAATGAAATTCTATATGGCTGGAGTGTTCATTTGAATGATTATTTAGTTACAAAATTCAGTTTATCTTGTAAAGAGGGAAAGGGGCAGATCCCATGACAAAGCAATCTACTTCCAGGTATACGTCAGAAGTGTTCAAATTCGGCATGTGTGACCTTGGGGTACATGAGGAGTTTCTTACAGGCACAGATAAATTTAAGGGAATAAATTGCTGGATTCCCAGCTTCCATATGTAACGTATGTATTCTGAAGCAATCTGAGAATGTATCCTTAGCAGAGGCTAGATACCTCATAACAATCACTTCCCACCTCTCCTTTCACAAAATCATCCTTTCTTCCATTTTATGGAAAATAAACTCTCATCCTCAATTTCACCATGATGCATTATCCTAAACAGTACAGACTTCAAGGACGCCAAATAAAGAGAACAATTCAAAATATTTGTGACAGAATTCTCCTTTAGTGATGGTAACATCAACAATGATGTTGTTGATCGTATGGCTTTGTGTCTTCCCCAGTCTTATATATCAGTGTGTTTCTATTAAAGGCAAGGTGGGCATTAGAAATATCCCCCCGACACACACGCACCATAGTAGGTTGCAGTGAATTCATACATATTGTAGAGTGGGGTTATGGGAGTAATGACAATTTTGACTTAATAGCCCCAATTTTCCATGCTCTCTAATTGTGGAAGAAGGCATTGTACCTGAGAGAGACCCTTGTTCATGAGAAGAAAGCAAAAAAAGGTGAGGGTAAAAAATATCAAAGACAGCAACAAGCACAAGATGAGGCTACACGCCTTATCATCTATCATAGAATTAAAATATTTAGGGTATTAGAAAAAGCACCTTTGAATTAAAACAATGTGCTCCCAATCTCATGCCCGGACTTGGCCTGAGGCTGCGTCTCAACTGGGCATCTTACATGATTTCAAAGAATTAAAAATGAAAATTATGTTATTTCTGATATCTCAACATTACATCTTTGAGCAAATGGAACATATATTGGAAGTAAAAAGTGTTTTGTATTTTCTCTGACATTTATTATTCATAGGAGAAACATTTCCTTGCATTTTAACATGAAAAAAAATCGTTGGGCACTTAAAAAGTGTATTTGTTTTTTACTTAGTAATAAATGTCCTTTCTGGCACTTATCAACCACTTGTCTACTTGTTGATTTCTTCCTACGGGAATAGAAAGCAGATTCTACTATACACAATGCATACTCAGCAATGATCATTGCAACACTTAATGTAAACCCTGCTCTTACTGGTGGCCTAATACTTCCTCTTACTGGGAATTTCCACTGAATCTTGTCTCGTGCCATCAGTAGGTGATAGGCTTCCAAGAACCCAGAACAAATAGAAAAATAATAGTCCCATCCATCTAAAGAGATGCATTTCCAAATAAAATTTTACTTTATGTTCAATAACTATTTTTTGAAATGGCTTTAACTAACTGTGTACTAACAATAATTGTTATGATTAAATTCAGAAAAAAATTAACACTTGAGAGTCTTAAAGGCACAGGAAATTTTTTTTTTTTTGGTGAGGAAGATCAGCCCTGAGCTAACATCCATGCTAATCCTCCTCTTTTTGCTAAGGGAGACCGGCTCTGAGCTAGCATCTATTGCCAATCCTCCTCCTTTTTTTTTTCCCCAAAGCCCCAGTAGATAGTTGTATGTCATAGTTGCACATCCTTCTAGTTGTTGTTTGTGGGAGGCAGCCTCAGCATGGTCGGAGAAGCGGTGCCTCAGTGCGCGCCCAGGATCCGAACCCGGGCTGCCAGTAGTGGAGCGTGCGCTCTTAGCCTCTAAGCCACGGGGCCAGCCCAGGAAATTTTTTAAATATCAA
Source organism: Diceros bicornis minor (assembly GCF_020826845.1). Classification (NCBI taxonomy): domain Eukaryota; kingdom Metazoa; phylum Chordata; class Mammalia; order Perissodactyla; family Rhinocerotidae; genus Diceros; species Diceros bicornis. The sequence continues at coordinate 12,872,460 of NC_080754.1, read as the reverse complement.
GTTTATATATATAATTTTTGTTGCAAATTATAATAGGGTGACCAATAAAAAGAATTTAAGTGCAAATATATATTGCATTAATATAAAATTCTGTGAGAATAGGGAAATGGAAATATGAGTCCAGGAGAAAAAATATACAGTGTCTGGCTTTTAAAAAAGAACTTATCTGCATTTTCTAAGTACATCATGGTGGGTAAAAAAAATCACAATGGTATTTGGATTCCATTGGATCTATTTAAAAGAACGATATTACAGTATTAATTTAAAATTTCAATATAAAAATTCACTAGAAATTACATCATTTGCAATCACTTAAACAGTCAATAAAAAAAAGTAGACATTCACTTAAAACTGTGTGAAGAGTCACACAGGTTTTCAAAATTCTGTTGGTGGATATGTGAGCAAAATTTCAAACACCACTTATATATACAATAAGAAAACTCTGGCACAGGTACATTTAGGAATCACATACAATATTTTTTGTTCTTTTTTTCCTCTCAACAATGACAAGCATTTATTGAGCACTCATTACAAACCAGGTACCTTTCTAGGTAAAAATAAATCAATATACAAACATCTCTGCCTGAGTGGAGTTTACACTTTAGGAGTAGATTTATAACAGCATGGTAATAGCAAAAAATTAAGTAAATAAAAGAAAACAACCATAGCCAACTCAAATGTCCATACATAGGAGAATTACCAAAATTACACAGTGGTAAAAGTAAAGGTACTCAGCTATAGGCAAAAATTTAACACAAAAATATCACTTGTAGTATGATGATAGAATTTTTATAATGCTCAAAAAAATCAAAATAAAGCAAACATTTACAAACACATATGTGATACAGCTATAAATACGTGGTACCCATATGGGAGTGGCACAAGGATGGGATCAAGGAACAACAAACAAAAGTAGCTTCAACATTAGGAGTCAAGTTCTCGTCCTTAGATTCTTTAGGTCGGATGGTGAGTGTGTTTTTATTTTATCGGGTGTTTATTTTCGTGCCCTATTTTCTATACATATTAGCTACTACATAAAACATCAAAGAAGGCAGAAATAAATGTGGTGGAGGCTCTTTATGATTGTTTGTAACTATTCAGAAATTGAGAGGCAAAGTAGGTTTATGACCATCAAAGAAGAATCGTAGCCCTTCTCCCCAATACCAAGCACTGCCCTCCATGATTCAATCTGTTCCTCATTCTGTCAGCCATTCACATGTCCACTCCTTCATTTGACATTAACTGATTGACCACTATATGCTGGACACCAGACTAAGTGTTAAAATAAGCATTCTTCACAGCTATTCAAGACCAAGGAATCTGTCTGAAATACAATGGCTCTTTCATTCTGTCCCTTAGGACTACTTGTTGGTGCCAGATGTTCTATATTTTGCCTCTATTTTTTTGTTTTTTTTTTTTGTGAGGAAGATCAGCCCTGTGCTAACATCTGCCAAACCTCCTCTTTTTTTTTTTTTTTGCTGAGGAAGACTGGCCCTGGGCTAACATCCGTGCCCATCTTCCTCCACTTTATATGGGCTGCTGCCACAGCATGGCTTGCCAAGCGGTGCATCAGTGCGCGCCCGGGATCCGAACCTGCGAACTCTAGGCCGCCACAGCGGAGTACGTGCACTTAACCACTTGCGCCACCAGGCCGACCCTATTTTGCCTTTATTTTAATAAAACAAACTGATAAGTAAATAGAGTCTTGTTTTTTAATTTAAATAATCTTCATTGCTGTAAAATTCACTTCAAGTCATTGAGGAAATTGTGACCAAGATCCTTTCTGTTAACCTGTCTTACTGCCCCCAGTAGCCTGATATAATATATGACCTGAGCTATACTTTATTTGTATGCCCCGCATTATTTCAAAGCACATTTGAAATTGATGTCATTGGAATTTAATAATTATTGAATAAAAACAAGACATAAAACTGAGCAATATTCCTCTCTGCCAGCTGGCATACAAATATCTTTTCTTCTTTAGCATATGTAACATTTTGACTAGTAAAGGGATGTTCATTAATCAGACATATTTATCATTAAAATAATTATTTAAGCAAGAAAAGGGGCCGCTTCTGTGGCCCGGGGTTCGCAGGATCAGATCCTAGGCACCCAGCTACGCACTGCTTATCAAGCCATGCTGTGGTGGTGTCCCATATAAAGTAGAGGAAGATGGACACGGATGTTAGCCCAGGGCCAATCTTCCTCAGCAAACAAGAGGAGGATTGGCAACAGATGTTAGCTCAGGGCTAATCTTCCTCAAAAAAACAAAAAATTATTTAAGCAAAAAGAGACTTAATTGTGATATTGTTTACATTTAATGGTTTCAGATTTGTTATAGAAAATCATAAAGACGAAAAAGGAAAATTATATGGCTTAACATTTCAGATTTTCAATGACAGCTGCAATTTCAAGTATTCCGTTCCCTATAAGTTCATGTTTACTCATCTAAAAATATGTGCTAATATGTGGATGTTAAAACATGTGCTCTATGACTTCCTTACCACTGCCTCCTTCTCCTTTTCCTCCCCCACTCCCAGCCCCCTAGGCCTAACCTTGTAGAAAGGTGACTAACCATAAAAGGAAGCTTCAGCAAGTTCCAGAACATTCTGTACAGAATTCAGACTTACCCCATAGGAGCCATATCCTTGTATTTAGAAGTTGTATAATATACTCATTTATTTGTATACAATAGAATTACTATTATTTTTAGCATGGCAATGTTGAAAAACTGAAGAGAAGTTGCATTTTAGGTTTGGGAAAGAGACAGAAATTAATGATTTCATCCATTGGGATCATCCTCCCATTATCAACAATGTTATTTAGTTTTTTGTAATAAAGAGTTTCTTTATTCCAGTAATTATTACTCATCTGAGACAATATTCTTCAATTAAAAAAAAAAACAAAACTTGTAAATAAAAATCAATTGCAAATTTCCTGGTATCATTGTGTATCAATTACTCCATTAACAACAGTCTTAAGACACAGGGTAAAAACAGAAGCTAAATTGCTGTCCTTCATTATCCACCACACCAGGATCCTAACTGATGAATTTGCTGAAAGTTACTTCCTATTTATGAATATCATCCCAAGTTTAGTCTTTACCCATATAATATACATTATATGCTTTCTCGTGACATGTCCTTATAAATAGCAATTACATTTCTATGCAGAAAATATAGAAAGAATCCTGTATTATCGTTAGCAGTTGGAGTAAGAACATTCTCTCTGACAGGATTTAGGAATAAGTTACTTAGAATGAGAAAGGGGAAGAAAGAGATTTTTATCAGCTTAATATGCATAGCTTTGTCACTCTGTTGTTATGACTCATACATATTAATTTTTTAAAAGCAGTTTCACAACTTCTTAAAGATAATATTTATATTGCCTCCCATTTTTTCCCCTGCTGAGAAAACAAAACAACAAAAAAAATGAAGTTACCAAAGGAGAATGAACATTCTTCAGTTTTGTCTCTGAGTTTTCTTTGGGTGGGAGGGAGGGGGCAGGGAGTGCAGGAGAAGACAGACAATTATTGATGCTGAAAAATTTAAACAGAGAAGAGGATTTCTGTCTCTCAAGAAAGGTATTCTATACCTGAAGAAAGCTAATGCAGTATAATGCAGTACAAGTAGATGTGAGTAAGGGAGAAAATTGTTTGATATATCCTGTCTGGACAAGATGCATGACCTCTGGAGTTTCATTAGACTTGTTTGTTTGTTTTGTTGTGCAAAATGCTCTTTATCTTGTCCCTTAATGAGACTGGGTGACAAACATCTAAAGGAGAGGGCCTAAGAAGGCGAGAGATAAACATACCCTAAGAAGACTTCAAAGACTGTGGATGTTTAGTATGTAACAGAATTAGGATGCATGCCAGCCAGAGACAAGTGGCTGTAGCAAAAGTTTCCACTTCTTTGTGTGCCAGAAATGCATTACTCTATAATTACTTACTAAACGTATTCTGTGTGAAGCACTCTGCTAATCACCAGACATGGGTTGATGACACAGACCATCACATTTCCTACCCTCATGGAGATTTTTCCCGTGGGTCTTGCACAGGTAAAGTGTGATTATCATTCTTATGCCACTTTTCTCTCTGAGAGTTTCCCATTAGCAAGTCTTCATACATAATGCCTAGAGTGATGAGTAGAGGTGACATCTTAGATCAGAAAGGTGAGTGAGTTCAATTACGTTCAGTAAGTTTCTCTAACATAAACTGAGAGAAAGGAGGCTAGGAGATTGGGGATTTTGAACCAGAGATTTTTGAATTTCATCCTGGAGGAGATCCTGTGAGACAATCATGTTTTGGGAGGAAAGAAACCTGAGTAAGAATCCAGCAGTCCCTAACAGCTACAGGGATGTGGAGTTAACTAAAGCTCTTCCCGGATTCTTCCGACATTTGGAACCAGAATCCCTCACTGAGGGTACTTCTCTCTGCTTATGCTGTTAGAATTTTCTCTAATCATTTCTGGTTTTGATCTTTCTTAACAATGAAATTAATAAAAATAGCAATAATACATTTAATGCCAGTACACATAGTAACTATCATTTATTGAACACCATCTATGTTCCAGTCATTGTACTAAGTAATTTATTTGTACTTTTTTTTGAGGTAAGCAACCCTCCAAAGTAATCATCATTTCCTCCATTTTTACAAATGAAAAAAATTAAACTTCATAGAGATGAACTGCTGTTTTGAAGGCCACATAGATAGTTTTGAGTCTGGCTCTGCCACTTACTAAGTCCCTGCTGAAGCCAAAGCTTTTGACTCTTTCCAAATAGCCAGACAGAATACCGTTGTTTGTGTAGAGTGGGAGAAGAAGGAGCAAGAATTTCTTGTAAATGTATAAAGAAGCAACACTGCCTATTTCTGAGAAGGAAAACTGGGAGGGGGACAAGCTTTACTTTACAATGTATATGTTTTTGTACATTTGAATTTTATAACAACTTCAGGGTCAATTTTTTATTTTTAGAACAAATGCTCAACTGCTTCTCAAATTCATTCCTTTCTATCCTTGTTAGTGGCACTAAGACAATCTAAGAGAAGGGATTTTTGGTCCATCCTCACCTAAATTTCAGGAGTGTACTGGCGTGTTGGTGGCTTGACATGATAAAGGCAGAATTTATGCAAGAGACAACATTCCTGCAGAGGTGATTGTGAAGACGAAACGTTAGCACCCAGCCTCAACCTCCAGCCTGGACAATTTCCTTCTGAACTCCTTTCTGCTAAAATCTTGGATTACTTTTTAATTGTAATATTGGAGGAATATCCTTAGTGGATTTCATTCAGAAGGGAAAATAACATTCTATAATAATTCTGAACTAGGCTAAACAAAAGTATGTTATACCAAACAGATCTCAGCGCATGACAAACATAACTTTCTAACAATTGAAATGTTCAAAGGTGGAAGGCCTTCAAATATTCAACTCTTTGCTAATGTATTCAAACTAAATTAAGAAGAAACTTGATAGTTGAGCAAAAACTGAAATTGGTGTCAGTACCAAATGCTGACAAAGTTTAAATGGAACTTCTGTACTCATACATTGTATGTGACAGAGTAAGTTGGTTCAACCACTTTGAAAAGTAAAATTGGCAAAATGCATCAAAAGCACTAAAACCACTCATAGGCTTTGACCTAGTAATCTCACTCCTGGAAATTTCTCCTTTGAAATTATAATACTTCCACTTCAACTGTGCAAGTTATGTTTTTAAGAATGTGTAGTCAAATCTATAAAAGATTATTATAAATGTTTTATATATATACTAAAATAAAACTATAAAGACAGCACAATCAATAAAAAGAATATCAATAGTATTTCATATGTGAATACTTTATGTCAAGTGCTGAGCTAGAAGCTATACCTATAGAAGCTCATCCAAAAGTGGTTGATTCAGTAGTCTATGACCCAGAAATCTTTACTACTAGGTGATTCTGTGTTTTCTTAGTTCATAGATAAATGATGCCATAGGATAATCCTAAACACGATGAACACATTTCAAAAGAACTTTCAAAGTCATAAAAGAAAGATGACATTTAGTTCAAAATAGTTATATATTTAAGAATAGAATGGTCCTAACTGGACCATTGAGTCATCAGCATTTATTGTTGAATACTGCTATGAGCCATTTACCCCAGGTCAGGCCACTATAAGGAAAATATTTTTAACTCTTGAGAACAGGGATCCCCTCTTATTTTGTATTCTATTGCTGATCATGTAGGCCAACTATGAAAAGTTTTTATTTGGCTAATATTAGAAACTTGGCTCTGAATTCATAACTGCTAGAGAATGGGCTACTGTGAAACATTGAGGTTTAACCCATTTCCATATAGTAACAGACTTTAAGTGAGAAACGCAGACAGAAAGCTGTATATACACCACAACAGCAAAAAAGTAAAACATACTTATGAGAAAAGACTAGACAGGAATAAATACAAACTAGAACAGCAATGATGGAGTACTGGCATTATGAGTGAGTGATTTTTCTTCTGTCTGTTTTCCAAAACTTTCGTCTAAGCAACATAGAGCTGGGTCTTTCTTTTTCATCCAACATGACTCTCCCTTTTAAATAGGGATGCTTCGACCATCTACATCAAATGTGATGATTGAGATGGTTAGGTTTAAATCTATCAGCTAGTGATGTGTTTTCTATTTGTCTCATCTGATCTTTGTTTCCTTTTCCCTCTGTTTCTGCCTTATGGATTAATTAATTATATTTAATGATTCAATTTTCTCTCCTCAGTTGGGTCATTAGCTGTAACTCCTTGTGTTATTTTAGTGTTTGTCTTCAGATAAATAATATGCATCTTTAACAGTCTACCTTCAAGTGATATAACACCACTTCACATCTAGTATCACAAATTTACAACAGAATTCTTCCATCTTCTTGCTTTAGTACTATTGTCTTATATTTTATTTCTGCATATGGTTTAAACTCCAAAATATATTGATATTAATTTTGCTGTAAGCCAAAATTATCTTTTAAAAATATTTAATGAAAAAAGTTATTGATATTTATCCATATATTTATAATTTCTGGTGCAAAGTAATGGCAAAATACAAAGCTACATGTATATTTTATATGTGTGTGTATATATACATATAGCATAAAGAAGACAGAGTGGTGGAATTTTGTTTTCCTTTCTCTATTTTGCAATTTGCTTTAATGGACTTATATTAATTTTAAAAGGAAAGAAAGAAGTTAATATAATATACCTCTGGTTCATTCTAAGTTTATGGGTAATATAAAAATGTTTAGAGTATAATAAAATGTTAAGTGGGAAGGAGAAGAATAAAAATATGTTATATGGCCATAATTATTATTATGTTGAAAATAAAAAGCAATCCTTAAGAAATTATACTATATACAAAATCAAGCAGTATTACTTTACTGAGCTGCAGCAGACTGGGTGGGATGGGGTGGGGTGGGGCATTAGACTACACAAGTAGCACCAGCCATCTGCTAAGTATGTCAAATCCTAAAAAGGAAATTACTCCTCCTGCCATAAAATATATAAAACATCCACTGTTCACTTGATATATAGAAGGAATGCTGATTGAGAAGAAGATAAAATGGCCACAGTCAGAGAACACTGAGATTACAGGGGGAGCTACAGAATTAAATGGATACAGCAGGCGTTGCTGGGGTGTGCAAAGCAATGGACAGCATCCTACAAAATGTAGAAGAGAAAGCACATCAATTAATTAAATAAAGTCTTCTTTGAGTAACTTTGATTATAAAGCATTCAAAGACCAAGTATAAGGGTCTTAAAATATTTTTTTAAAATAAAAGTGTACATCACAGCATAAAGCAGCATAATACACAAATGGTGCGAAGCATATCAAGGAGGGTTAGTAAAATATGGAGGAATAAGAATCCAGAATGGATTACAATGATTACTTTCATAGCCACAGCTCATGAGGTATTGCTGTCTATTGCTTGGTGATGAGGAATGATAGGTTTATGGTAGACCCTTTTACATACCCATTATAGTTTATAAAACACATTTGTCCCAATATAATCTTCATAATAAGCCATACACAGAATCATTACTGGGTATGTGTTCAATCATTTGCAATAAATTCTTCAGCTCTGTTTTTAACAAGTCTCACATTGAAGCAGCCTTTAAAATTGGTACGGAAAGTCATCACCTGTGGGACTCCATGGGACTACCTCAAACAACAGCATTTTGCTTCGAGTGGGATAAAAGGTAAGCTGTGCCTTTTATGGAAGGTTCCTTTAATAAGATTTATTTTTTCCAACATAACCAAAAAACAGGAGATAGTCCAAAATGTTAATAGGATTTGTCATTGAATGATGAGCCTTTGAGTATTGTTAGCCTAATCTTTGCTTTTTTTGCCAAATATTTCTAATAGTTAACTTTGGTACGAAAAACAAACATCTTTAGAACGTTGCACACTTCCCAAACTTAGTAAGGCGATGATATGGACTACATTTAAACCTTCCCTTGGTGTCGAGGAGCCATCCTCACGATTCTCAGTACACCTTCTCTGGAGGAGTGGGACTTTTCTTAGGATAACTGAAATGTGTAGAACACAGTTTAGACATCCTCTTAGGATGCGATGAGTCTTCCATATTCTACCCCAGTTGTGAGATAATCCATGTGGCAACTTCTGGTATTATTTTGTAATTTGGTATTTGATATCTGAGGTACCATCAGTTGTCTACTAGAATTAGTTAAGCTTCTTAAAGTATCTTATTTTACACATAACTCTAATCCAACAGTGTTTTTACCTAAGTGTGTGAATATATACAAATACTTTCCCAGGAAATTATTCTTCTTAGAGCTAAGCTCTCTGTCTCTCTTTCTCTCTCTCTCCTACCCCCTTCCTTTTTCTCTCTTTCTCCTTCTCCTTTCTTTTTCCTTCCTTTCTACTTCTTCCCTCCCCGCCCCCTTTTCTTCTTTCTTTCCTTCTTATTGGAAAGGCTAGTTTTGACTCCAGAAAAAAGAAGCTGCTGCTAATCTGAGACATTAGAGAAACATTAGTCTAATTACCTTAAGGTAGCAGTATTCCTTTAGCCTACTCCCGACTCATGAACAATATCTATAGACGACAGCATCCCAGACACTCGGATCCAAGGAACCCATCTGTGAATTTTGGCTAGCCAGCAACACAAGGTTCATAGCACCCTTTTCCTAATTGTATTGGCTGGCTGTTCCCATTGCTCAGTTGGCTGAGAACGCTGAGAAGCACAAAAAGAAAGGACAGAGATCTTAGGAGGCAACTCCTTATTCCTGCCATATGTTGGTCTGCAGGCAGCTCCTGAGGGTCACTAACAATTCTTAGGACCTGACACTTAGTTCAAGGGTCTTTTGGAGTTGAGATGCAGTTAGGAAAGCAATGGCGGAAGCAACTTACATAGTTTCCATTACGGGAGCTACAGTACCCACTACCAGAAATGCCGAAATGCCCAAAAGTGAACTGTCCTCTCATGTCATTGATGACTGCTTAACTCAGATTCTCCCTATGCCCTCAGTCTTCCATTTATTTAGTCATGAAGGTAGATCCCTCAGCTTGTAGGTATTTTCTTTCCAAGTATAAAGCCACTGTATTTGTCAGAGCATTTTCTTGTATGTAACAACATGTGATTGAGAGGAAGAATAATAACATTATTGTGCCTTAGTTCTCAATGGGAGATATATCAGAATTACTAGGAAAATTTTTCTAAAACCACTATTTCCTGCACAAAGATGTGCTCTGGTGAAAAGGGGAGTAGGGGAGGGGAGGGTGTGATTGGTAGCTGTGCCTTTGACTGCAATTCCCAAATGACACATGCTCTCTCATCACTCATTGGCATCATGGAAAGAGACTGCACCTCTGAATCAAGATAATTAGGTTTTAGTCAGAGCTCTGCCATTCTTCATTAATTTACTTATTCAACTAATACTAAGTGAGTATTTTCTGTCAGACACTGGGCTAAGTTCTAACTACAGAGTGATGACTAAGACATACAAGTTTGTTGACCTCTTCGAGCTTAAAGTCTAGTTGGTATGACAGATATTTAGCAGACCATCATCTTAAAAGGAATTAAATTTGAGAATTATACAAAGGGAAAATAAAGACAAGTAACCTCTGTGCCTCAGCATCGCCATCTGCAATATGGCGTAATCCAGACTTGACGGATGACCTGACAGACATATGATAAGATTATTTAGAGAAAATAGATGTAAACATGATTTGGAAAATTTCATGTGGTAAATAAATATGAATATGATTACCATCAGTTAGAGAAATATTTTTTAAATACACAGTAACCCACATCTTCGCCTTTAGCTAGCATAAATGTTCTGGTGATGCCACTGTCAAAGAGAAGGAAGACACAATATATTCAATTATCCTCAATGAGTCCACAGTGGATGTGAATCATTTAAAGTGTGTGTTAATTGATGACTAGGTACAAACTGTTCCTATTACCTATTATTGACAACAAACTACCCCAAACGTTAGTGGATTAATATAGTTTAAGAATTCAGGAAGGGCTCATCTGGAAGACTGTTCTTCTCCCAGACGAATGTAACATCAATTGCAGTCACTCAGTAGTATTTAGCTGGGAGCTGGTCTGATCTGGGGGGTCCAAGCCTGGCTCTTTTCAAGGAGATCTAGAAGACGAAGCTCAGTGGGCCCCTTTCCCCCTCCGTGTAGTCATGCACCTTACAAGGTCACCATGCTGGGCTTCTTACACGGTAAATCAGGGCTCCAAGAGTGAGAGTCCAAGAAACGGAAAGTGGCAACTATCAAGGTATTAAGGCCTGGGCCTGGAAATTCACACTGTGTCACATCTACTATATTATATCAGTCAAAGCAATCACAGAGTCTGCCCAAATTCAAGGGAAGGAGAAATAAACCTCACTTCTCTATGGAAAGAATGTCAAAGATCTGCTACACAAACACTGATAAAAATCTGCTCTAGCTTCACTCTTTCTCCATTTGCCTCAGCCCGCAGTGACCCATCCTTGTTTCTACAATATATATAGACGAAGGAAGCTCCTGCATTTGTATAAAATTTATAACAAGGAGATGAAATAGGCACAAAAAATCTTTCCCCATACGCACCTATTGGAGGAGTGATGGAAAGGAGAAACTTGAAACAGCTTCTCTAAGCAAACCAGCAAGAGTACATTCAATCCACAAGCTTAGAGAAGGGGGGAGGGGCAGTTTGCATTGAACCTTTCTCCTTCCTCCTTTGGGTACAAAATTATTTTATTTTTCCATCTGAATATTTATTTAAATATAGAAAAGCAAAAAAGTCCTAAATGCCTAAATGTTCAGATCCTGGCTGTAATAGAGATTTCTAACAATATGCTCATTATGATCAAGCGACAAGTCAATTTGAAGGTCTTAAGGAGTTTACTATGACATAATTTAAACTGTAGTATATTCTTACCTCCTATATAAAATACACATAAAATTATGCTTTATCCTAGAGGAAAAAGCAAGGCATAAACAAAGAGCTTGGGTTTTGGAGTCACATAGGTCTGAGTTTGAGAAGCATTTCTGCCACCCGGGAACTTAAGACTGACAAGATCACATCTGAGTTTCCATTTCCTCAACACCTCAGGAAATCGGGACCGAAATGTGCCTATGTAATGACTGACACTTAGTAGACTCTGAAGAAACGTTTGCCAAGGGAATGAATAAAATCCACATCATCAAAGCAATATCTGAAAGATAAGATCTGATCAAGAAAGGGATGTCCTTTAAGACAACAGAAGAGGGAAACTAAGGTTTATTAAGTACTGACTATGTGGTAGGGGCTGTGCAAGTTGCTGGGGATAAAGATGAAAAACATAAGCTTTCCTCTCAGAGAAACGCAGGTCACGCAAGAGCAAGTGGGAGGGAAACGCAATGCGTGTTAAAACGCAGAGTGTGTGCATCCAGCCTCGGATCCAGAGAGGCACAGGCAGGCAGGGGCTTGGGCGGGTTTTTAAGAACAAGCAGGAATCAAGCAAAAGATAGGGAGGAGGAGAGGTGGGCACAAAGCTTATTATGCAAAACGGCTCATTTAAACATCCTTGAGATTAGGGCTGAGAAGTGGAGAAAAATTACTCTGCAGATCCCTATTCCTTATTCATCATCAGATCCTTGGCAATAAGCCCAGTTCCTGGCATATAGTAGGCACTCTGAATACTCATTAAAGGAAAGTAGGGAAGGAGAATGTGGGTGCCTGATGAGTTTTCTGCTCTGTTCTGATGACTCTGGGTGTTTGCTGAAGATCACAGGGATATGTTGAAGGATTTTAAGTAGGGGCAATGTGATCAAATTTCTCTTTTCCAACCATGCATCTGACAACACTCTGGGGGAAGAACTGGTGTTGGTCAAACATATAGCTGAGGAAGAGTTAAGAATCTATTACAGTAATCTTCCTCTGGTGGGTTGCTAAACTTTCACAAAGATTAAGGCAGGTGTAATATTCTCTGACTATTTCACCTGCATCAGAAAATCTCAAACCTGCTTCCACACTTGCCTTGATTTTGACATTTAGACCTGGGTGATAGTGCCAGTCAGCTCACAGAATATTTCTATTGACCTGCCTGGGTGCTGTCCTGGCTAACATCACTCTCTCCTGATGAACTGACAATTTGACTTCTAAGCACGTCTTTGCTGTGAGAAGAGGTGTGAAACACAGCTCAATAGAAAATGTCTTGTATGGTGGGACCTATTTTTTTTTTCATGGATTTTCAGCTTCTTTTTGGATTTTGCTCTAACCTCTGGTTATCAGTAACCTCTCACACTCAAAAGTTCAATCAAAGAAAACACTAGTTTGTACATGATTCTCATCATGGCAAAATGGCATTATCTGCTTGAGGCTGTAAGACTGGAGATGAAAAGAGGATTGAACATCAAGTTACTAGTATATCTGCTGTCAGGCAGAAGAGAGCAACTGGTCAGTTGGATGAAATAACTTACAAGCCTCCCTTACAAAATCAAATACTTATCTAAAAGTGGTCAGAAAATAATCTTGACCCACTCAGCCTTACCTCTGGCTTCTCACTTACTTGAATTTACATTCTTTCAGTCAGTCAGTCAATAAATGTCTCTTGAGAAACTATTTTACCATAGGCCCCACACTGGGTGCGGGAAGTAAAATGGTGAACTGGGTAAAGACAGGCCCTGTTTTCAACATACCACCTCTAGGCAATTTAGAGGTAGGCCAGTCTTCTCATGGCTTCTGAAATATCGTTTAATTAGTCCCATTCCCACATTTTGTTTGTGCCCATTCTCAGAATAAATATTTCTATCATTCAAAGATTTACTCTTAATCTATCCCTTCTGTGAATTTTCCTTATTATTCTGGCTCCAAGTAATTTCCTTGTTGTACAGCTGTTTCACAAATTTTAGCCCCTGATCATATAATGTGTTGCTCTCTGAAACCTATGTTGATTTGAAAGATATATTGGTATGTAGATATCACAGCATAATGTGTGGTTTTCCAAATATCCATTTGCACCACAAACGAGATGAGTGTTTACAGTTGGTGATGTATTTGAGACGCCCTCAGCAGGACTGAATTCCAACTAGTTCATATGAATTTCACAAAAGATGAACTTAAAGTGATTATTTTATCCTTCAGGTCAGAATCCATTTAAGAAGTATGACTGGATACGTCCCACCTTCAATAGGAAGATAATGTTAGTGCCTGGATGTGACACGTCACATTTCTCAACTGTGAATTTTTAAAAGTTGACATATCAAGAAATGAAGAAAAGAGAAGGAAAGAAATGCTACTGCTCATCATCCTTCAAAGAACACATAAAGCTGTCACAGAGGAGAACAACAGAATTGTTCTCTACCCTCCAGCTGAAATATTCCAGAAACAGGAGATTAAAATGTAATTCGATCCTCAGTGCTATGCCTGGGAGAAAGTGTGCTGTGGATTTGATGAACAACTTCCCAGTAGGGTCAGGTTTAGGGGAGAGGCTCAAAAACCATAATCTATTATTATTATCTGTAAACTGCTAAACAGAAAAGAAGAAATAAAGCCAAATAGGACAGGACACTCAATAAGTACTGAGACTTTTGTAATGTAAAAAATTTTACTCCACTTTCTCATCTCAGTTCCCCTTCCACTATCTAAACATTCCCCTGACCTCTCAGAAAAACTGTAAAATATTTTCTTACTATTTTCAGGGTACGATTTTCAATCTTCTTTCCTCTTCTATCCAAATATCAAAGAAATTGCTGTCTTTCTACATTGCACTGCACATACACACTCAAAAGGAAGGACAAGAGCTCTATTTTCTTTTAAGTAGTGAATTCCCCTCAGTCCATTAAGAGTTGAGCGGAGCATACGCTTGGTAGTTATCAAAAGGTCAAATTTACAGAGGCATACTGTGATGTATACGTTTCTAAAAGATTCCATTTAATCCAATCATTTGTAATCACAAAAATCATTTTACACAACTATCAATCAATTCAACTTAATGTTTTGTAACCAATCTCCCCCCCCCCTTTGAAAAGCAGAGCAAATTACTCTTATTTCTAACTACAACGCTAGGACTTTTCATGTTATATATAACAGAAACTCTTTTTAATATTAGCACTGATGAATAATAAAAGTTCATTTTAAATTAGAAATTAAACATAAAAACTATTTGAGGGGCCGGCCCCGTGGCTTAGCAGTTAAGTGCGCGCGCTCAGCCACTGGCGGCCCGGGTTCCATCCCGGGCGTGCACCGACGCACTGCTTCTCCGGCCATGTTGAGGCTGTGTCCCACATACAGCAACTAGAAGGATGTGCAGCTATGACATACAACTATCTGCTGGGGCTTTGGGGGAAAAAATAAATAAATAAAATTATTAAAAAAAAAAAACTATTTGAGACTGTTCTAATTTTCATAAGGTATGTCAGTAATTGTGAATGGGAATGGGTGGTAAATTAAACATAAATTGAAATAAATGGGGTACATAGTCATTTAAAATATACTTATTGAGTAAATGAATGGGTAATTGTTATTTTCAATAAGCTTTCATGAGAAGAAAATTGGACTAAAATTCAATGGCAGTGTTGAAGTTTTCCCAAATGAACCCAAGTCTGCTCCCCTCTATTCCTCCTGAAAGAGAATTTGCTTGCCTTGAGTAGATTTCCACCCAAGCACGGTAGCTCTTCTGTGAGGCATGTAATCGCTGACCTCAGGCCACTGGAGGCAACTTGCAAAAGGGCAGTGCAGGAAAAACTCACACCAGGTTGATTGCTTGAAACAAAGGAGTAGTGTTATTTTTTGTTGCTTATCTGTTTGTTTTTTATTCAAGGTTAAAAAAACAAAGAAACAAACAAAAACTCCTTCTTTAGGGGACAAGAAATCATTTATGATTTACATTTCTCCAGTCTCATAAGGAAGTGTATGTGAAAATATGAGTTAACTGGCTGTGTTATAGATGTTTGTCCCCTACCCCCCACCCACTCCCCAAAATTTATATGTTAAAATCCTAAAATCCAGTGTGGCTGTATTTGGAGATGGAGCCTTTAAGGAAGTAATTAAGTTTAAACGGGGTAATAAGGGCAGGGCTCTAATCTGATAGGATTAGTGTTCTGATAAGAAGAGACACCAGAGAGCTCTTTCTTGACCTGACTATACTAAGGCAAGGCCATGTGATACAGGCCCCAAAGCTCCCTTTTATTCCAGTGAAGTGGCAGTGGCCCTTAGAGACTGGCAGTGGCGATGCTGCCTGGATGATCCACAAATTCATCTGAATTTGCATCCAGGCAAAGCAATGCTTTTGGCATCCAGATCTCCAACAAGTGGCTTTACATCCTGCAGTAGATGCTTTGATGGGCTGGCCAGATCCTCCTTCAGGACTGAAAGACTTCTCCAGAAACTGGAAGAGTGCTAACAGCTCAAAGATCTCAGCCCTCTCAAGAAATTGCCTTCAGCTGGAGAAACCTGCCTCAACTAAAGATTCGCCTCCTTCCTGGGGTAGCTCTCATCCTGGCCGCTCACCACACTGTAGGCTAAGAAATATCACCCCCACCTCAAAGCAACCTGTGGGGTTGGCTGAGACATTCAATAGGGCTACATCAGGACTGAACTTCTCTCTCAGCCGAATCCTGCTTCCTTTCCTTCTCTTTATAGGTATGGATCCCAAGACCACTTCATAACAAACTTTTCCCAGGCTTACCTTCATGTCAGAATCAGCTTCCTAGAGAACCCAACCTATAACTTCTCTCACCAGAAGCACTTCTATTTTATTTTTCTCTATGGCTAAAAGTGGGTTTCCAATGAAAGACTACAGAAAAAAAAAAAAGTCATAAACAGAGCCTAATCCAAAGATGAGAAGGAAAACCCAGAGGGAAAAAATTTTACTGAGCACCAGCATAGCCTGGATTCTAGTTTTTGTTCTTTCACATGTTATCAAGTTTTTCCTCCCTGACATGTTTTTGTTTGTTTGTTTGTTTATGTGAGGAAGATTGGCCCTGAGCTAACATCTGTGCCCATCTTCCTCTATTTTGTATGTGGGATGCTGCCACAGCATGGCTTGATGAGCAGCGCCTCAAACTGCACTCAGGATCTGAACCTGTGAACCCTGGGCTGCCAAAGCGGAGCACACAAACTTAACTACTGTGCCTCCAGGCAAGCCCCCCTCCCTAACATTTTTGAGTGGCAATATATTCATATCATTCCCCAGAAACACCACCAAATTAAAATATGCTCACTGCTAACAAACCTCATGTAAGAAGAAACAAATGCCCACTTTCAACAGAAAACAGATTTACAATGACTTCAAGAACTCTGAATGAACAATGCCTATTCCTGTCTCCTCTGTTTCGTTCACTCTTTTCTCTTCTTCCCACTCACCGTTACTACCCTTCTTTCAAAGCCCAACTCAAGTCTAATCCCATTATGAAATCTTCTTTGCCCATCTCTATCTCTTCCATTTGTAGAGTTTGTGTGTACTAGTCAATTAATGCACTGAAAGCTTTTGAGTTCTATAGTTTACATCTCCAAATGTTTCATTAGCTTTTAGAGACAGGAAGTATGGACTGCAGCTCTTTAAACTCCTCAATGGGCCTTGAACATCACCCACGGGACAGAGGTATGAGGAGTATAAAACTCTCCATTGTACATTTTCAAAGAAAAGTGGAGGTAATCATTTCTTGAAGAATGTCTGAATTGTCTTCTACCTAAAGAATAAGGGAAACAATCCCAGCCCGTAATTGCATGGATAAATTATCTATGTCAATAGCCTTCATTTATATTTAACATTGAAGACTGAGGTTTGGAGACAACTGGTAATCCTTAAGCATTACCCAGATATTCTACAGGTTAAATTTAAGTGGTTCTAATAAATAAGAAGGGCTGCTTTAATTTTTGGTATTAATTAATTCAACAAATATTTATTATGCACTCATAATATTTCAGGATTTAGGGATATAAAGCTCATTGCTGTCTAATCAAAGCAACAACATTTCCTTTATTAGTTCCAGAGAGTAAGTAGGAACAGGGAGTCCATATAGCACTGGCCAACCAAACTGATGAAAGGAAGACACATTTATTAGATTCACAAATCCAAGTCCATCAAAAGAAAAATTTCTCACAGTATTAACCCATATAATTTAATTTCTACAAAAACCTGCCCTATTTTTTAAGTATTTACTGTGCACAGAGAGCTGCCACATGCTGTAACATTGCCTTATTTAATCCTCACTAAAAATCTATGATTGTGCATTTTTCAACAGAGAAAACTGTGAGTCAGACACTTAAATAACTTGCCAATATTACACTAAGGTGTTGTCTGCTCTCAGCTACTGCACAATACTGGCACTATTATACTAACACAGGTCAATGAAAATAACTTTCAGAGATACTTTGCCTGCTAAATCTTTCCCATTAGGTATTTCTTGTTTACATCTTTATGAGGCATAATCTGCTATCTATTTTCTTTTCTTTTGGTAATAGCAGTTACCACCTTAGCTAGCTAAAAACATCTATATTCAAATAGACCCTAGTGGAACTTAAAAATAAAATTTTAATATGTTTTCTCTACATCTTACCCCTTTCTCCTAACCACCTAATTTCATAGATACTGAATTTTCTTTTTACAAAGCATTGCAACTCATATTTTGCTCAGGAGTTTTGCACGACATTAAGAGTTTAGAAGGCAAAATGTCAAGAAGTATTGTTTTTGTCCTTCTTGAAACATAGTAAGTAATGATCACCCAATTATTTTTGTATGATATTAGGAATTATGTCCAAAATATGGCTTCACTCTTATTGAAAAGAGCTTACCATACTTGGTGAATAAATGAAAATGCTGTATATAACATTACTGTTTTAAGTTTAAATAAAACTATATGACGTTACCATTTAAAATGGTGTCTTGTAAAAGACTTAAAAACATCTCCTGACTTCCCGCTAAAAATATTTAGTAAGACATAAAGATGACCAGGATTTGAAATGACACTGAAAATTAAGCAGAAAATCTCCCCTGCCAACATTCGTTGGAAATTCCCTTAACTATAAAGTTGTAAGGACATTTAAATGCAATCATTGGTCCACTAGTACTATGATCAGCATTAGGGAAGCAGGAACTATGTTCACCATTTATTTCTTCCCTCCAAGTGCACAGAAAGGCAATAGCTGTACAAATCCGAAAACTGGAAAAAGTGAACCATCTGTGATATCAGGTAAATACTGTTGACAGGCCTCCAGAGTCTGTCTGACACACCCAACCTCACCAAGCAATGCTTCAAGTCTAGCCAGAAAGAGACTGAAAACTGGCAGCAAGTAGAGGGGGGCTGGCAGTGGTGTAGATGATTCCAGGAGAATACTGGGAAAGGGAGAGCAAAAGAACAAGGGAAGAAAGAGAGGAAAATGAGGAAGGAGGTTGGAAATAGCGGTCTCAGGTACTTCCTCTGTCGGGAGTTCCAAGACTTCACAGTAAGAAATGTCTGACGATCCCACCACAGCTCAGCAGCACGGGCTGAGCAGGCGAGGCTGTCAGAGCTGCATGAAGATGCCCCATATCACAGACTTTAGGGGAGATTTCGAACTGCAGCCAGACAGAACGATGCTAAACTAAACATAGAGGAACCAACACAGGGGCCTCAAAAATTTCTGCAGTACAAGAGAAAGTGAGTATGATTAGAATCACTCTGACGAGTCAAAATTAGAGATCACATGTGAAAACCAGGAGCCAAAGACATTGTTTAAATGTTTTGGGAGTCTGAATAAGATGTATGAAAACACGACTTCCTATGAAAATGAAACATAGTATCTTGAAAAGAGAACACAATGAGAAGAAAAGGGAGATGGCTGACACCATTACAGTCTGAGGTGTGGCAGCAAAATGCAGAAATGATATTGCAGAAAATAAAATTTTTTATTAATCCACAAGGACAAATAACTCAAAAGAGGAGGTAATATAAACAAAAGATTTCAATAAATATTTGGAGACATCAAGCAGAAGGAGGTATGATAATTGATTTGCTTGGATAAAGCAAGTAACAACCCAGGTGCCTGCAGATAAATTGTGAAGCAACTAGGCGATTTGCCCCAAGGCTTTTGAGAGGTTTAACTACGGGAGGCACTGGGTACCAAGGAAGTGGGGCACACGAGGACTGAAAAGACAGATATTAGTTGGAAGACTGTGTACAGGGCCATTGGAACATCCCAGGTAGCCAGAGGATTATTCCCCACATGCCCCTGCACTGGCAGGACAACAGCTGTCTATTCTCTGAAAGGCTCTAGACTTTGTGACAGGGGCACAAGGGATAGCAGAAGGGAGTGTGGGAGTAAAAATGAGATGCACCAAAGTCTACATACTGCACACTCTTGGGATTGCTCTCCTTCTCTCGCCTAGAAATTGGATGCAGGAATTTTCTCTCCGCATCCTGCCATGAGAAGACGAAAAAGGGAGCTTCTTGGGTGTAGCTCTACAGCCTGAGGAAAAAAAGTCCTCATTGTGATATTTTGTGGTCCCTCAATCAAAAGACTGGCTCTCTTACTCCTCACCATAGAGTTAACTAACCTGCCAACTAAGAGTCCACTGTCCCGCAAAAGCACTCAGCTTCTAACGAGCTTTTCGACTCCTCTGGAACAGGAATGGACAGACCAGGATCAGCTGTTATTTAAAGAATGTTCTCAGTGTAAAAAAGAGAAGCCAAAGGAATTCAAAACAAAACTACAACCAAAAAGTTAAAAAAAGAAAGAAAGAAAAGAAAAACTAAGTGCAGAGAAAAGAACAGATGAAAATTATATATATATAATATATATTCAGAATCAAGAGAAGACAAAAAAAATAATAAATAAAAAAACAGACAAACAAACATAACTACTGTCATGAAAGAAAGATAATAATACAGGCCTTTCAATTAAAATATAACTGAATTTAAAAATGAGAAGTGCTGCTACATAAAGCCAAGTAAGTCTCTCAGAAAAGTCTTTGATAGTCTTTGAGGATGAATCTAGAAGGTCCAAAATCAGACAATTATGAAATTTCATCCCCACGCCACCTCCAAAATAAAGAATTGAAAAGTTAGAGAAATAAATTATGCATATGAAAATCTCTCAGAACAACTAGGCTAATGACTGAAATAAACATTTCAGAAAATCAGGCATAAAAGGAAACTAAAAGCTTCCAGAAAATAATGCAAAAACAAATACAGAAACACAATGAAAGGAAAAGGAATCATGATAGTATTCGGAATTTTCATCAGCCGCACCAGACGCTAAAAGCCTAAGGAACGATGCCTTCCAACTCCTCACGGAAAATGATTTTTACTCTAGTAGTTTATTCTCACCCAAACTACCAGTCGAGTGGGAGGGTAGAATAAAGATATTTTCAGACACCTAATAACTCAAAATTTACTGCCCATTTCCCTCTTCTTGGGAGGTTACTGGAGGACATATTTCAGCAAAATAAATGAAAGAGAGAGGTAGACATGGTATACAGGAAACTGGGGTTCAATGTAGAAGATTCACCAAGAGGCTCCAGGGCAAGCGCTGTGCCGAGGCCTGGAGAGCAACAGTCCATGTTAGAGCACGAGGTTAGAGAGCTGGGAGAGAGCAGCTTTCAGGAAGAGTAACAAAAGAAACTGTAAACTACCTGATATCTTGGAGCATTTGAGAAAAATTATTACTAGAGTTTCCCAGATCTGTTGGAGCATTTAGCAAAGGATTACCGACAGGTACATAGAAAACTAAGCAAAACAGAAAGCAATCATCAAACTCCAGGACAAACTAAAGGTATTGAAATAATTGAAATAACTGTGTATTCTTTGGTTCACCAATGACTAATATTTATATCATCACAGTAACACAAACATTGACTGTTGATTTAACCAAAAGTTGTGACAAAACCGTTTTTAGAAGACAGAGAGGGGAAAGATGGTAGCAGCCTAAAACTCAACTAGTCAATAGTTCATATTTAAAATGGTATATCAATAAATAACAGTACAAAAATATTACTTCAACATATAGAGGTAAACAGAATTTATAGCTAAAAGAATTAAATGAGAGCAGAACTGTGTGTGGGAAGGGATGGAGAGAGCTGAGGGGCAAGAAACTGCTCAGTTTTAATGTAAGCTCTTTAGTTCTATTTGATTTTTTAATTGTATACTTGTACCACTTTAAAATCAACATTAAAAAAAGATGTTTAGGGGGCCGGCCTGGCGACATAGTGGTAAGTTTGTGCGCTCTGCTTAGGTGGCCTGGGGTTCGCAGATTCAGATCCTGGGCAGGGACATACACTGCTCATCAAGCCATGTTGTGGCGGCATCCCACATAGAAAATAAAGGAAGATTGGCACAGATGTTAGGTCAGGGACAATCTTCCTCACCAAAAAGAAAAAAAAAGATGTTTAGATGTCCTAAGAAAGAAGTGAGAATAACTGAAGTGCATCAAAAGATATAACCAAAAACATAATTGAGAAAAAGTTCTATGCGTAGAAAAATAAGCATAGAGAACATGGCAAAATTATTTAAAATAAATTCACCATTAAATACAACATAGCAAATTTTTTTATGTGTTTGTGAAGATTAGCCCTGAGCTAACACCTGTTGCCAATCCTCCTCTTTTTTGCTGAGGAAGATTGGCCCTGGGCTAACATCCGTGCCCATCATCCTCTACTTTATATGGGACACCACCACAGCATGGCTTGATAAGCTGTGCGTAGGTCTGCACCCGGGATCCAAAACTGCGAACCCTGGGCCTCCAGAAGCGGAGCCTGTGAACTTAACTACTACGCCACTGGGCAGGCCCACAAATTTTTTTAACTAACAGATTTTTTAAAAATCCCAAGTCTCCAGGCCAAAATATGTATACACATATACACATATATATATATCATTATAGAGATTTGAAGGTAAAGGCTATGATTCAATAATTTAATATTGAAATAAATTCTTGTTCCATGTATGAAAGCAAATGAAATATATTTTCAGTTAAATTTTAAATTGTTCAGAGCTAAAATTTTAGCTACCTATGTAGCCTTCTAAAGATAAATTACCTGAAGTTTTCAGATAGTTCGAAGATGACTCAAATTAACCTGAGGAGAACAGAGGTGTTATGATAAGTATTAATAAAAAAAACCCCTCCTGCTTTGCTGTGGGAAAATCAACAGGCAGAATGAAAACTTAATTACAAGATTCCTGAGGGGAGTGGCTCCTGAAACAATCTTACTAAAATGATAACACAACTGGAAAAACACAGAGGAGTTTTGCCATCTTTCCTTAAGATGTCTGGCTGAAACTTAAAAGCACATAGTCCATTATTCAGCTTTATTTCTTGTAACGGGAAGAGTCCTGTGGTTAGACCAAGAAATCCCCAGGGAAATGGCTATACTTCCGAAGTCCAACTAAAATTGATTTTTGACTTTTTTTTAAAAAGTGAAACAGCTGAACTATGACATGGTGGATGATGTTTTTTTCTTTTATCTTGTCTATATTTTCTAAATCTTCCTTAACAATGAGAATTTATTTGATTTATGAAAGAAGTAACATATAGATTATAAAGAAAATTCCAAAAATAGATACAATATGCTAAAAAAAGTAGAATTTTATACCATTGTAAAAATATTATTACTCAATTAACAATTACTCATTTAAACACTTATGGATAGCAACTACATGGCAGGCACTGGGATAGAGAAGATATTGTGTTTCCTGCTTTCCTGAAACTTTCAGTCTAGCGAGAAAGACAGGCGTTTAATACATAATTATGAAAATCATTAATCAAAGTTTAAAATTCAGTTAATATTTGCCATTAATTTCCATCAGTTCAATAATGATAAAGAACTATTTGTTAAGGTGGAAATCTTGGTTCTATTTTTATTTACTTCTTTTACCTTTGGTGTATGAACTATGAAAACATGGACACCATATCTATCCCAGAGATGATCGAGAGATGAATTTGAAATGTTGAAAAAATGTGAAGATTCCAAAGTTTATTTGCTTTGATAAATAAGAGGTTATTTGGCCATCCTGTTTCTTTTTTTTTTTTTTTTTGCTTAACATAGGAACTTGGAGAAACCACATCACCACTCTGAACTGCAGATTCTTCTTCTATGAAATATAGATAACATCCTTCTCATATTGCTTATATGAGGATTAAATAAAACAAAACATCCGTATATAGTGCCAAATACCATGCTGAAAACTTTACATAGGTTATATCATTTAACCCTTCCAATAATTTATGAAGTTATTATGACTCCATTTTGCAGACGAGGAAAGTGAGGTTGAGAATAATTGAAAAAATTGTTACAAATTGTACAAAGGGTCAGAGATGAAGTTGGGACATGAAACTAAGTCCTTCTGATTCCAGATCCTATCCTCCTTCCATTAAACCTCACCTCATCTCATGGCTATTTAGACTTTAAAAGAATATCTTTACAATAATACATAATCCAAGAGATGAGGATCTACTGGCGAAATGGTTGATGCCACGACATACAAAGGAATGTCTACCGGGAGCGGGTGTAATTCCGCTTGGGAACAGTGGGATAGACTGGATATTTATTTGAAATCCTTCTCAGGCCTAAGAATCTATGCTTGTGGTTTTTTTAGACATAACCACTCCTTCCCTCACCTACTGGTGAAACCTGCAAGGTTCCTCTTAAAAAGCCAAAAGCAGTAGCAGTTACCAAGAAAATATCCTGCATTTGTTTCTAATGCAGGTGGTTGAAACTTGAGTTGCGCTGAAACACAATAGCAATTTATGTGTTGGAAAGATCCCATGTCTGTCAAAACATGTTAGACACTGCATCAACAGCAGGCTGCTTAAACTGTCACAGTGAATTTCTTAGCTATTTGCAAGCTGTTTGGAAGGGAAAAGTGTAAACAATTCATAAAATTTACAAAATTGTTTCAGCATCTTGGAAATATAGCTATTTTTTAACTCAAGTCTTTTAAAATTAAAGCACATGAAAATGCTAAATTTAAAATATCTAGACTTCAAATCATCAGAAGACTAAAGTTGGGCTTAGTAGCCAGGGGTGACTATTTTATGTTGTCTTCCCAGCACAGTGCATTTTAGGAAGAAAGCAAAGATCATGGCCATCTTTCTGCCATTTAGAAACCTTGATTCCTCAGAACAATTTATTTTTGGTTCAACCCACAAAAAGAAAATGGCAATATGTACCAGTTTATATTTAAAAAGATTTCCTCTTGCTCCCAAACTTCCTTCTTGTCAAACCAGCTCTGCCAAACAAAGGAGGAAGGGCAATTCGCCTCCCTCTCTGGCCCCGTACAGTCGTTTTGCTCCTGTGATTTCTTGAGCGTGTTAAAATCTGGCTGGAAAGCAAATAAGCTGATTAAGACCAAAAAACAGTAGCAGAAGTATTTTTTTTTTGGACAATCTATTTCTGCCTCCAATGTAGATTCTGGTTCTAAAATTAGGAATTCTAATCCTAGTTTCTTGGCTTTTTGAAGTCATTACACAGTTCAATGTCTCAGTTTCTCTATCTCTAAAATAAAGATGATAATATTTGTGTGTTTTATAATCTATGGAAGAGCAGAGAAGAAAATATCTGTATAATACATTCCCTAAATCCTTTTAGGAGAAAAGCATGATTTATGCAAATTATCATCATCACCATCATTACCAGACAAAAGAATACAGCAGGCTCAATTCATTTCAATTTTGAAATTCACAGTTTATCTAAATGTAAATTAACAGGAGAAGATGTTCTGAAACTGTTAATTATTAAACGTTAGATGCCAATCAAGTCATGTGGACATCCTTTGTATGTGTATGTCTGGTTGCAGAGAGAAGCAGGTTGTGTGTGTGTATTTTAACTCTGAGAGACACTAAGAACTAGAGTCATCTGGGAGGATCCATGTGATAGCCTTTCGCCATAGCTGTTTGGTCTCCAGGTGTTACTCAGGACCCTATCCATCTACCTTATGCTGTAACCTGACCCTGCATCCTGTGACTTGCTCTATTTAGTGTCTTTACTTAGTTATGTCTCCAGGTGTATTTTGTGTGGCTAGTTTCTAATCTAGATTGCTAAACAAATAAATCGGTCTATGAGATACAATTGCATTTTCAAGGTGATGGAAACAAGGGCAGAGGCCAGGTTTTATATTCATCTCCTATCCCCTCTCAACACCTAATACAATACCTGGCACTCAGTAAATGTTTGTTAAAAGGAAATTAAATACTAAACAGAGACTGAGATTGTGACTATGGAGGACAGAGTGGTGGTTGCTGCAACTGAGGATGGGGACCAGAATCCCAACTAGGAAAACTGCTTTTGTGTTCATTCCATTTCTGTTTCTGAGACTGTAGATCGACTGATAGACAACTTAGTAGCAGAGTGCAACCAAAGAGAGACCTTTTTGCTTGTTTTCCATTAGGCAGAAACTTAAAACCATTGAGACTTCCCTGACGGATCCTGATCATGGAGATTCCTGAACAAAGGATGTGGGACGCAGTGTCTTCCTGAGCCCCAAATCCCCGATATTTGTCAGAGCTGCACCTTCAAAATCCCTTCCACTCCTGCCGCCATTACTTCCTTTTAGTGCTAATCACTCTATCATCAGTCCAAAGAACAGAAAAGATAAGAAACAGAGTCCAGGGTTGCTAATCTATATAAAAGTCCTAAATAAAGCAAATACAGTTAATATCATGTTTTATTAAATTGAACCCTCCCTTACTGAAGTGATAAAAGGTGATAGGATCTATAAGACTGAATCCATTTTACACACTGCTATTCAGACTAATCCTCCCTGTGGTTCAGGGAACAAAGAACTCTGTAATGGGAAAAACAGGGGTTCTGCTTTTTATTCCCTAACTCTCCTGTTCTTGCTGGTCAAAGCAAAAGCTATTAATCTAATACTCTGCACTGTATTCAGAGCCACAGCATCATAAAGCAATTGGTGGTCTGGCCAACTGGCTATTAAAAAACAAATAATCTTTCCAGCTTTAGAATCTTCTCACATAGACAGAGTAACCACAGAGAAAGCATCAGCAAAAGGTAATAACTGGGCTGAAAGGACCTCTGGCTTGGTCTTGAATTTAGCTAAAGCTCTTTGAGGAGTTTTAGTATTTTCAAGTGTGAATTTTTTCTCCCTTGTGAAGCTATTCCAATCAGTATTATTTTAACTTGGTGGACATTAAATCATTTCCAAAAGATTTACCATAAGTCCATCTACTAAAGCAAGGTCAAAACTTTCCCCCTAATATTGAATATTAATCAACATGCAAAAAGGGTACAATTGGAACAGTTATGTTTTATTATACAGAAAAATATCAGGATTATTCTGAACTGTAAATTTTTCATGACTATTATCTATGACTTTCTAAAATGTTTTTCACCTACTTTAATGGTAGTCCTCTTTATTCACCACTCAGCTATCTGACTCCTTAGATTAAGTGTAATGAAGCACAGATTAACCTTTTGTTAATTAGCAAGCACTGCGATGTGCTAAAGGTAGCATCATAGAAGCAAAAGCAGAAGAACATGAATATATGATGTAGGTCGGAGAGCCAAGGAGTACTGACCCCAAGAGAGAACCAAGAATGTGGTATCTTTTTCCCATTAATTAATTAATTAATGATTATTTACCCTCAAGTTACTTTAATAGTTCTGTATAAAATTAAAGTATGAGTTCCTGACAGATGAAGAAAGAATAAAAGAGGGAGAGAGAGAGAGAAAGAAAAGAGAGAATAAAAATGAATTATACAGTATCCATTATTTAGCGAAAGTTTGGGAAAGGCAGCTTTGGACAGTTTAATGAAAGACCAGACATCCTGTCTGTGGGGGAGTTTATTTATTGGAGAAGTAAAAAAAAAAAAAAAAAAAAAAAAAAGTTAAGAAAAGTAGATTGGAGCCAGATCAAACTAAGATGAATTTATTGGAGGAGAAAGGAAAGAAGGAGATCTGATAGTACACTACCATTTAAGAACAAGGCTATAAGGATTTAAAGTGAAATGATGGTTGAGCAATTTAAAAGGAAGGAATAATTTCAGGAAAAAAAATACTAAAAGGAAAGAATATATCAGATTTTGTCACTGATTAGATTGCTGGAAGGACAGATGATAACATGGAAAAAGTCAGAGTAATGTGTCAACATGGAAGAATGGCGATGCCATTGCAGGGAAGATAAAAGTCCACCCTCTAAATGGGACATATCCAGCACCCAAATAGATGTTGAAGAAAGATTAAAGCTGTATCTACAAAACTGGGGGTTACCTACTTAGAAGTGAGAAGTGAGAATCCACACACAGTAAGGTGGTGAATGTAAAGAGTATAGCAGAGAGTTAAGGGCTGAATTCCATAACTGACTAGTTTTGTCTGTTCCTTTCTTGGTCACCTCCGTTTTTCCTCTCTAGTGTCAGTGTTCAAACATTTATTGATCAGTTAGATTCTGTGGAGCAGTAGAAAAACATTGGTGAGTTAGGAATGGCCCCAGTCTTCAAAGCGTTTCCAGTATGGTGAGAAAGACAAACTTAAGTAGGTCATTGCTATGGAACTCCAGAGGCACAACACAAAGTCCAGCAGGGAAGGGTCACGAAGGGCTTTCTGGAGGAAGTGAATGCAAATTGAGTCCCAACGGAGGAGTAAGAGTCCCAAAGAAGAGGAGTAAGGTTATGGAATGGATAGGGGCAGGGCTGTCCAGGAAGAGGAAATGACATAATAAAGCACCAGTGTAAAATATCAAGTATTTGTGTAAGGTGAGTACATAAAGCAGGGAAGGTTACAAGCAGTCTAATATTACTGAAGCTCGGAGTCAGGAGGTGGAAGCATATATGAGATATTGGACTAAATCATGTAAGGTTTCATACATCCTGTTAAGAAACTTAAACTATACCCTCTGAAATAGATATATCACTTTGGCCATGGTACAGGATGAATTAGAAGGGGGCAAGAGAGGAGCAAGGAAATTAGGTGAGAGATGAAGGCTTGAACCAAAGTAGTGGCAATGACAATGAGGACAGAGGGCAAGAATGTATCCAGGAAATATTTAAGAGGCAAAATCCATGAGTCTTACTAATTAATAAGATGTGGAAAGCTGAAGGAGAAGTTAAGGATGGCTCCGATGCCCAGGTTAGATGACTATTTAAGTGTTGACATGATTGGCTGAGATAAAGAATCCGGGCGAAGCAGCAGGTTATACTGGTGTTTTGTTAGGATGATGGGGGCAAAACAAGCCAAGGTCAGTCTAGGATATTTTGATTTTCATGTTATCTGTCAGAAATCTAGTTCAACATTTGAATGCATGGCTAAATCTCAGGCAAGAATCAGTGCTGGGTATATAAATCATCAGTAAACAAATGATGGATAAACATCAAATTCAAGGCATGGAATTTCAGGAGGAATTTAATTTTCTACTTTACAGATAAGATTTGTATAATTTCTTTTTATCCATGACACTGGTTTCTTTTGGCTTCAGGGGGAAAAAATCACCAAATTTATTTCCACTTTTTAAAATAGAAAAATAAATGAAATTCTACAGAGTAAGTGTATCATATGAGAAGAGAAGTGTGAAGACAGGAACACCAAAATTTACAGGCATCTAGAAAAAGAACAGACTAGGAAGAGGCAAAGGAGCCACCATTAGAGAACCAGAAGTGGTTTTTAAGTTTATTTTTACATTTACGAGATGATAAATGACGCTTTCTTTGCCTTGCTTCCACTTCACCTTCTAGACTGATATATATTAATGCAAATCAATATATGATGTGTTGTAATGCCTAGGTATAAGGAATCCTAGAAAACAAAAGTTGAATGAATGATGGTATAGGTTTTATCTGTGCGAAGCTGATTCCCATGGCATTTTTCCATGATGAACCCAGTAGCAATTCTTTAATGGCATAAATTCTGTGATTTTTGCTGCTTTCCTTCCGATGAACTCAACATCTTTCTCAGGCATTACAGTCATTATGCAAAGTGTGTAGATGGCTCTTTCACTGCTGTCTGAGCATAAGTTATTAAATATTTATTAAGTGCTGATCCAACCTAACTATGGCACATTCTGCTTCCCCTACAGAAAATTAGTCTAAGGAAGATATGTATGCCATCTCCTAGATGAGCTCTGGAAACAGATTATAAGGTCACAGAGTTTTTTTCCTAGGAATGATGTGCAAACAAAACATTCATATTTTTATAAATAGTTTCATCAATATTTATTTGGATATTTTGAACATAAATGTTGGAAGGCAAGGGAATGGATCCTTCACTAGAATTTATGATGGCTTCTAGTATGTGCATTTCTAAATTCGATAGATTAGAAGATTTTTACTAAATTCCAAGTTCATACCTCATTCGTCTTTGTCACCTCCACCTAGTATCTGACACACTGTTGTATAAATGGTAGACACTCCACCAGTTTTGTTATGCTGAAGTTACTGATTTATTTTCAGGCATAATATTACTTCTATCTTATTATTGGTTTAGAAAATCCAGATTATAAATTATATAATTTTATCACTTTATTTACAATATTTTTGCAACTCAAATTAGCTGTTATACTAATTCAAATATTGATCACCCCTGATTTACTTAAATATTGTTTCACTACCTGGAGAAGCACTTGAAAAGACTTTTGCCTGGGGGTATCTTGCTGTCCTCTAGGATTTTGTCAGTTACTCAGTTGAGCAGTTGTCTTTCCTGGTTTCATAAGTATATGCAATCTACCAATTATCTGAAGCAATTTTATTAGGAAAAAGGGACTATTGGTTTTATTTTCTCCTAATCTCTGTGAAAATACCTCCTTCTTTCTGTATCATTTTCTCTGTTCATCAACACCCATATTTGTCCAAAAGTCTCTGTATCCTATCAATTTTTTAATCCTGATTTTTGACCTTGTTCTTACATAAAGACTTCATAAATAATTTTTAAGTTATAGTAATTATTAAGATGATTTGTATTCAATAGACAACAGCCCCTATTTTAGTAGGGTGGGCTTTTTGGTTCTGATATTTCATGATATGAAAAAGAGTAAAGAGAGACTGTCAACACTCATGAGCTGGTGGAGATGTTGCGAAGGGAGAGAGTGATAGGTCAGGTTTTCAGAGGTGATAAAGAAGAGAGCTCCAGCTATTGTAAATTATCCACATGCCATCTTTAATACATGTGCCTTAGGCTTGATTGTTACTTTACATTTAAATAAGGTTTTGTTACTTTCAAAGCTTTTTTATACACATGTTTTCTTTCTGGCTCCTAACAGTTCAATGTTATACAAAATAGAATAATGCAGTGCTTATCTTAAACACCTGCTAATATGTTATTATATTTTTTTCCTAATGAAGTTTCTTTACATATGAAAACTATTTTACTTGGTTTGAGGAATTAACAATGTGCTCTGGTCAAAGTTTCAGCTCTAAAATAGAACGACGTTTCTAGATCAGACCTGGTAAACTTTTGGCTGTCATTGACTTTGTTGCCAATGACTTTTTTTTGAAGACGTAAAACTGGTGTAAGTTTTAAGACATTTTCATGCTGGCACTTAGGGAAATGTTAACATTACCTTTGTTTTAACCCTCAGATCTTTGTTTGCATTAGGAACCAAATAATGGAAAGAGGGAAAGCACAAAGCAAATAACCTTATTTGGAATTACTTCTGCAATGCAATCAAAGTCTTATTTTTCAAATTAGCATAGACTTGTTTTAGGCTAAGAAAATCTTTATTGATGTTTATTGAAACAGAACAGCAAAATCAATATGTTTCTTATGAGATAGTGCAAGAAACACTTGGGAGTATGTGGAGGAATTTTTCTGAATTTGGGAAGGAGTGTTAGCTGCTATCAACTGAAACAAATCTAGACCTGTAAATTCTGATTGCTGTTTCTAAATTTTCCATTGTAGTTCAAATCACAATCTTGGCACAATGTTTCTTTTTCAAAATTGGTCAAAAATAGATCTACAGTCATGTGTCACTTAACAACAGGGATGCATGCTGAGGAATTTGTCGTTAGGCGATTTTGTCATTTTGCAAACATCATAGAGTGTACTTACATGAACCTAGCTGGGATACCCTCCTACATATCGAGGCTATTTGGTATTAATCTTATGGGACCACTGTCGTATATGCAATCCATCATTGACAGAAACGTCATTATGTGGCACATGACTGGTATTTATAAAAATTTAACTGAAACAAATAGTGCTTTATAGATGTTATCCTCTCAAGTAATGTTTAGGAGTACCTGAGTTATTTATGGCCAAGAGCTAAAATACAAATTGGAAAATAAGTTTTTGCATTTTTATATTTTATAAGTGGTAAAACTAAAACAGATGAGTTAAATTACAGTGGCAACCACATAACCAGTAATTCTTAGAACCAGTAAATTTAATGCATTAAGCTTTTATTCTTTTTTCCTCTATAAGAATTTAGTAGAAACATAATTCTTCAGAAGCAGAAGAAATTGTTAAAAGAAACATCCTTAAAATTATGATCGTGTCTTCATTAAACACAGATGTCTCTGAAGAGCATGTTTTGGGTGGAGGAGTAACAGGGTAACAGCTAGTGGATGATTCTTTCTAGTACTTTGGAGTCTAAGGGGCATAGTGACAAATTCCTCCAGACAACAGCTGCTGTTGGTTATAGGTGTGCATCATAGCAATAGTATTGATAACGCCCACGTGAACAATATCATGCACTGCGCTTCCTTCTTATGTGAAAATAATGATAGAGAACACATTGTAAAAATTCTAATATGTTGATTGTGCATTTACTGAGTGTTTCTTATAGATTACTCCAGATTGTCTTTTCTGATTGAATGACTATTCCATAATAAGGAAGGAAAGAGGAGAAGAGTAAGTGAGTCAACCTTGAAAGATTGCATCAATGCTATGGACTAGTATCACAAACAATAGACATATTTGGATTATTATGAAGAAATCAATATAGGAACCCTGGATAGCATTTCTCATTGTATCTAATATGGGCAAAACAAACATATTCAGACATCCAGACAGTTGGGCTCTGAGCACTACGGAAATTGTCATCAGTTTACAAAGCCTCAGATATGAAAAATAAATAAAAAGAAGTGTAGGGTGCAGAGAAAGTACTATCATCCATGGAAGAGGAAAATGAGCCCTGTGAGGACTGGCAAGAGTTAAAATTATCATCAGCAGTCATTCATGCTTTTAACAAATATGTATTAAACATGGGAGAGACTGTCCTAATGCTGGGAATTTAGAAGTGGACTATACAAAAGTCATTGTTCTCAGAAACTTAATCTAATGGAGAAAGCCCAAGGTCAACTGGGAAATAAATAAATGCACAATATATTATTAGGCATTTTAAGTGCTATAGAGAAATATAAATAGATTAAGTAGTGGAGAATAACTGAGGCATATTTTAAGTGAAGTGATTAAAAAGGCCTCTTTGAAGAGATGATATTGAGGACAGAACTGAATGAAATGAGAAAGGGATCTATGCAAAGATGTGGGGGAAGCACATTTCAAGAAGAGAGAAGAGCAAGTCTGTAGTCCTCAGACAAGCAGGAGGAAGCACAGTATGAGACAACAGAAAAGACACAGACAGGGACAGATAACGGTGACATTTGTCATTTATCCTAAGGGTGATGGGAGTCCACTGGAGAGTTTTGAGCAGGGGAGACATGATTTGATCATGATGAGACTGATGTGTTTTCTGACTGGAGGATGCATTTTTAAAGATTTTATTTATTTATTTATTTTCCCCCAAAGCCCCAGTAGATAGTTGTATGTCATAGCTGCACATCCTTCCAGTTGCTGTATGTGGGACGCGGCCTCAGCATGGCCGGAGAAGCGGTGCATCGGTGCGCGCCCGGGATCCGAACCCAGGCCGCCAGCAGCGGAGCGCGCGCACTTAACTGCTAAGCCACGGGGTCGGCCCTGGAGGATGCATTTTTAGAGAGACAAGAGTGGAGGAGGGAAACCAGTTAGATAGTTATTGCAGAAATCAGGGAGAGAAATAACAGACTAAACTAGAAAGGTGGTGGTGGGGCTGTGGTGAGATGTGGTGGGATTCTGAATATATCTTGGGGGTGGAGTTCATATTTGAATAAGTTAAATTTGAATGAAATTAATAATGATGATGATGATATGTGAGATATTGCTATACAATCATCTTACTTTACTTCTTTTTCTTCCTGGGCACATGGCTAGATTGTATTTCCCAATTTCCCCTGCAGTTAGGTGGGGTCATATGACTGGATAAAGTCCAATGGAATGAAGGTAGAACTGATATACCACACTTCTAGCCTTAGTTCCAACCAAAACAATTCCCATATACTCTTCCACATGCTGGCACTCTTTCTTCATCTACCAGAGGTTGCAGAGGATCTACTCAAGACTCCAAGAAAAGGAGATGGACATTATCTAGTTTTTGTGATAACAGTAATAGTAATAACGATAAGATAGTACACATTTTTATAGAGACTTTCAGGCAGTATGTTCGCATACATTAAATCATTTGATACTTCTGACAGCACAATGAGGAAAGTAGCATCATTATCTCCATTTTCCAGAGGAAACTATCTGCAAGTGAAAATCTCTGGTGGCCAGTTGTTAGACATGGAGTTTAAGTAATGGAGTGCAGTGGCTTGGATCACAGAGTCACACAGACATGAGTTCTCATCCCAACTCTGCTGATGACCAGTAGTATGATCTTCTGCAAGTTATTTAATTTTTCTGTTTCTCAGTTTTTTTGTACCTGTAAAGTGAGGACAATAATATCTACATAGGTAGTTGTGAGAATGGAATAATTTTTAAGCATATTGTACAGTATTTGCCAAAATTGCTTTATAAATAATAACCGGTATTGTTATTGTTGTTTTATAAACTGGAGATGCTTTTAAGAACAAAGCAGAAACTCAGTGATAAGATTTAGGCCAAAATGGCTAAGAGGCCACCAGACTATATCATTTCAAAATAACTCTGGCCCATAGAAAAGAATCAGCTCAAAACACAACATGGACTACAGATGGGAATCAGGGAAGTCATGGAGTATATATCCTTCCAGTCATCAATTTAATCCTTTCCTATTGTTGCCACTTGGAAAAGAAAAAAAAACTGTCTTAATTTGCTTTTCCCTAAAAGAAGACCCCGAAATGAGGACTAAACTTATTTGGGAGATGA
This sequence comes from Diceros bicornis minor, assembly GCF_020826845.1. Classification (NCBI taxonomy): domain Eukaryota; kingdom Metazoa; phylum Chordata; class Mammalia; order Perissodactyla; family Rhinocerotidae; genus Diceros; species Diceros bicornis. The sequence continues at coordinate 12,837,934 of NC_080754.1, read as the reverse complement.
TCTCAGGAAGCAGAAGTGAAAGTGGGAAAGGAAGGGGGAAAAATCAATAAACTGTAGGTTATTGAGCTGGTTACCACTGTGGACAAGCAAATTCAACCTCACTGAGGACTCTCTGAAGAACCATGTGGGCTGCACCTCAGGATCATCTATCCAGAGGACAGAGTCTGGGGCATTCATCTCTCCCCTTATTGACTAGGAGTTGCCATTCAGAGGTGAATGCCCCCTCCCACACCATCTACCTCAGCACTCTCAGAATGCCCTGGTAGGTGAGTGACCTACCAGACTTCACAAAAAGTTCTGAGGCAGGGAAGTGGAGAAGGTAGGCAGGAACTCGGATTGTGATGCTGTCATTGTGCAAAGGAGCTGCCCACTAGAGCCACAGCTGATGTCAGAATTGTGCCAAGGGACAGGTTTCAGGGTATCGAAAGAAAGTGATGTGGAAAATCAGCTTATATTTAGGATCATCTGTCTAGGAGCACTCAACCTTCCACACTCTACCTATATTAGGTGAAAGATAATGAGACTCAGTGAGTTGGGTCCAAGAGGAAACAAATGATTCAACTGGATCCTATTTTCTGAATGCTTTTGCACAAGAAGGTGGTAGTGGTATCACATCAGAAAGGTTTCTTAATCAAATATTGGAAATCTTGACTTAAAAAGTGTTAAACAGATATCGTTAGACTGGAATTTTTCTTATCCTTTAATATGGGAACATTTACAGAGAATACTCAAGGGGATACAGAGTTTAGTATTTTTAAAATTTATTTAAATACTCATTAAGTTTTCATGATACACTATTGACATTTCCCAGAAAAGTGTTTTGGAGAATCTATTTGAGGAAGTATTCAATAGGACCATATTGTCTAGTAGAATATGAAGATAACCTTCCTCGTGATGTAAATGGAAGGAAGTTCTGAGAGATTCACAACCAAATTATTCAGCTCGCTAAAGGTATACTCTAGGAATATTGGCTTGAGATGCATGACCATCTCACGAGAGGACACATTTCTGCTCTCATGTCTAGGTCTGCCCTGGGTGAGAGAAGAGTGGAGAAGGAGTACACAGGTGCCACTGATTTACTCCTACCCTCTTTCTTCTCTCCCACTTAGGCTTTAACTCAACATCCCAGCTGATGGCCCTCAAATTTTGTCCTTGTCAGAATCTCTCGAAGTGTGTGGGAATCAGACTGCCCTTTAACCCAGAAATTCAATTCTCTTTACATCAGTTCTTAAATAAATGTAATAAGCTTTGAAATGATACAAAATGGGAAAGTAAGACAAAACTGTAAAAGACAGGACGGCTCTAACAGAGAGTCTAAAGAGGACTTTAAAACGTGATTGAACTTGGGAAATTGAAGATTAACACCATGAAGAGAAATTGAGAACGATGCGAAGTTTCAAATGTTAGGAGAAACTTAGAGATCAATAAAATTAAAGAGAAATGTGTGTGCAGCAAAGGGATAGTAGAAATAGTTTACAGCATGATAAGAAAATTCTTTGCCAAGGTTACTCTGACCACTGCACAACGAATAATAAAATGAGAAATATTTGTGTAAGTGAGTACTCTGTTTCAATGATCAAGCTAAAGCAAAAGTTGAGAGATATAACTGTGGAATGGTCATATAGCTTAAACCCATGTGTCTGTGGAATACATTTGCCAATACCATCATTCTGGTAGAATCACTTATAATTTATGCTACTCAAGTGAGTAACAAAAGTCTAAATTAACAAACTAGAGCCTAATAACAAGAAGGAAAAAAGTATAACAAAGTATATTATCTGAAACCTGGTCAAGGAACAGATGAAGAAGGAACATTGGAAGTCTAAAAATAAAGGAAACTTTTCAGTGGGGATCAAATTTTTTTATAATGGTCTGACTAAATGAAAGCCTGTGTATGAGGATTACTGGGGACAAATCTTGTCATTTATTCCAACCATCTGGAATACTATTCCTCCTAGGCTTGCAATGAGCTGGCATCTCCCAGTTTAGGCGCTGCATTCTCAGCAGAGATGAGCTTGGCTTCTCACTGCTTTCTTTGGGCTTTCTTTCTCTCCGTCACTTAACATATTATTCATTTTCTCATTAAACTGTTAACTAGTTGAAGGCAAGGTCTGTGACTTTTCACCTTTGCATACCTGGCAATCAACAGAGAGTTAAAGCTCTTAGTAGATATTTAACAAATAATTAGTAATAGAGTGAAAGAATGAATGAATGAACAGTTCAATGGTCACTAGAATTAGAAATGGACTTTGGGAAATGTGTGTGTTTAATTAAAATAGATTTCAATTAAACAAACCAGAGTCTAATCGTTAGTTTTGACCTAGGCAGCTGGAATAATTTTTTCTTTTCTTTATTTCGTTTGAAATACCACCAAACATTTAAAACCATTAAGTGTAATTTTAAAATAAATTATTTGTCATTTCCATACCTTCTCAAAATTCACACTTTATTTAACTATGTTAGAGCTTAAATTGAAAACAATCTTTCAGTATTTCAATATCTGATAATTTGTTTTTTAAAATCAGCTAGATTTCTTCTAATGGGTTTTGATATACTAATAAAAATCAATCTCTGATAAAGGATCTTTCCGGGGGAGTAACACCTAGTGGTTACACATGGGGCCTCTAGAGAGACTGGATTTAAATCTGGTCTACCACCTAATGATTGTTTGATTTTTGACTAATTATTTAGCTTCTTTATGCCTCCATTTCTTTCATCTGTAAAATGAAAATAGTCATTATCCCTGACACATATAGTTTATGTAAAACTTAAATGAGATAATCCATGGAAAACATGTAATTCTGTTTCTTACATATGTTAAATTCTCAATAAATATTAGCCCACTTGACTATCAGTATAATTAGGAAATGTCCACCACAATATTTGCAGATGTTATATTTATTACCTGGAAAACCCAAAAAATGAAATTATAAAATACGACAATTCTTGCTGAGCTGACCTCAGAGCTCTCAGAGGCCAGCCCTGTTCTCACGTTCGTCCGTCATCTACATTGTCTCTACTTCTCCTGCTCTGTCAGTTACAATGCTAAAATTTGAGGAAACACCTTCCCCTAAGCTGAGTTAAATTCTGTTGTTAGGCCACAAAACACGGTGGCTTTACACTTCGCAATTTTTGCTGTGTCTCTAGTGATATTACTTTTTTATTTAATTTATGCTTTAGTGTAATTTTGCCCCTCTTGATCGTCTGTCAATTCTGGGAGGAGGTAATACATAAAGGGAATTTTGGTCAGATCGTAAGTGAGTGATGGTGCAATGCCCTGCCCTCAAATATAGTCCTCCTCTCATTCTCACACTGGATTCCCCACACCTAACTTGTTTCCCTGAACTTTTTCTTCAATCTTGCCTGGGAAAAATGGGAGGCCCAGTTGGATGGTCTTCGCCCAGGGCACAGCTTACAGCTAGAGACCATCTCATTGGAGTCTGTTCAGTCAGGTACAAGGAGCCCTCTGGTAAATAACACTGGCGTCAACATTGCCCAAACAATCCTGGATACACACATATTCTGAGTACATATATAGCTTAGACCCTGACTCCGAATTTTCTCTATATAACCATCTTGTCTTCCATCCTGGTGCCATTAGAAACATAATATGATATGGAAAAAACATTCATCTGGTATTCCGAACTTAGATCCAAGAAAATCACCTCCATCACAAATTAGAAATCGGATGTCAGTTTTTCTATGGTGATTTTCATTTCCTTATCTCTAAAATGAGAATATTCATTTTCTTTTGATCAATTTTACAGAGTTCTCATGAGAATCAAATGAGATAACATAAAAAATAATAAGACTTGAAAACTTAAGATGCCAGCATAGTAGAGTGGGAGGAACATCAAACTTTAAGTCAGAAAGGCGACATTCTGCCCCTCTTCAGGGAGGCAGAACTGAAACTGAGCAAGTTCCCAAGCCACGTGAGCCTCATCTGTAAAAGAGGAGCTGAAATAGTTTCCTCTTGGAGTTTCATGATGCTTAAATGAGAAGTACTAGAAGTACCAGGCAAAGTTTCCGGAACATGGAGTGAATCCACCAGCATCTCACTGTTTCTTTGTCTCTTCTTCCAAAACAAATTAAACAGTTATACAAACATTAAACATATTTTTTATTATATAAATATACCAAGAGTACAACTGCATGGCCTTTAGCTCATACAATGTGTTTTATTCTGATGTATCATTTGCAACAACCATCCTTTGAGGTCATTCCTTTCCTTTTATGACTTACCTGGTCACATTCTCTGGGCAAAGCAGAAAATCTAATTTCTTTTTTAGTTTTTGTTTTTCTGTAAACACATTCTAAATAATTATTCCTATTATTTCTTTTCAGTTTCTACATTGCTTTCAATTTCAGTGTTTTTCTGTGACCCATAGAACAAAGTTTTTCTACACGATGCTTTGGAGACCGTACATATAGAGTCCCAAGAATCTCATGTTGTATCATTTATTAAAACTTCTCTCTTTCAGTTGCAAAGCAGGTTGTGTTTTTTTTTCACTGCCTCATGAGATCTTAATTTTTCCTATTTTATCTATAGATTCTTGATGCGATAATTAAAGGGAAGGCAAAATTTAGTATTTTATTGAACAACACACTTCTCAAACTTGAAATGTGAAGTTATTTTTGAGAAATGCATTGTTTGTTTCTTATAAAGATATTCAAGGTTGGGGTAGTATTTTATTCTTCTATGAAATAGGCAACTAGAAAAAAAATTTTTTTACGGTTTCAAAAATAATAGTATAGACACATGCTGTGTTCTGCTAAGAATCATGGTATCAATTTGATTTATTCTGTGGATTTTGAAAATATACTTGACAAAGTTTATCACAATATATGTGATTGTGTATTCAGTATATACAATATGCTTTTCAAAAACATCTTCTTTGTTTCATAGCTAAGCTTGTTGCTGTCATGCATGTCACACCAGGAATATTCTTTTGTCTCTCCATATGAACTCTTTTCTTATAACCTTCAGTAGCTATACACATCAAGGAGGTAAAATACCTTGAAAATAAGGTACTTAGTAGAAAGCTGTATGCATTCCTATTCTGCAATCTCTCTCAGTCTCTTTGAAAAGTTTTATTTAAATGTCTATATTAATGATGTTTGTGTGTGGGCGTCTTTTTCAATTTCAGGGCAGCTGAATGAACTTCTTTAAAGGTACTAAAATTCAAATGCAACTGAGTTAGGACACTGGTAAGTACAGTATGAATAGAATTTATGAAAAGCTTTTCACTCAGCTATGGCTTGAACACTATACTTTTGATACAAGGTGTTTTGTCATGAATCTATGCTCCTACTGATAGAAGGAAAGCCAAAGGTCTCTGTTCTCACGCTGAAATGAGCCAAATGCATTTTGTAATGTTATACATTCTGTAAACATTTGGTTCAAAATGCATGCAGTTGTTGTTTCTAGTTATCACTACTTAATATTGAAATGCTTTTATATTTATATGTTGAACCTTCTAGTCATGTTTACCGGTGGTGAGCAGGAACTTTAAAAATCCAAGACTAGGCCCTGAGTGGAATCTTGAATTGTACAGAATATTGAATCTGAAATTGTACACATGAACTTACAGATTGGAGAGCAGACACAAGCCATATTGTGAGCTTATGTCTGTGTGCCATACAGCACTTATGGACACATGTCTGTGCTTGTCATACTTTTACAGAAGTTTGCAGTAATCCATGCAAGAATGACCCATATTTCCCAAGTTCTTTTGGAGCTAATGGTCTATCGCATCTCATCTTTGAAGTTAATCTAAATTATGATATGTTTTGAATATACCAGTGCAAGAGCAAAATAGCGGATTTCAAAGACAGGGGAACCAATTTACATAAGGCAAATAAAGCTTAACTCCAAATGCATTAGCATTTACTGTACCTTTAAATAAAAGTTAGCTTTGGAAGCTTCACTGGATACCAGAGAGAGGCTCTAGGTCCACACAGCTATTAGGCCAAGTGAAAGGCCAGGCAGCCATGGTCTCTTTGAGTTTCTGTATTGCACACATGGTAAACTATTGCTACAGCATGTGATGCATTCCCAGGAGACAGGACTACTCCAAATAACAGGGTTTGCTGAATTTTAAAAAATGACCAAACTCCTCTGATCAGTTAATAAAAAGATTAACATTACTCAGAACCAAAAAATAACAACCTGTGAATTTTCTCCTCACTTGGCTCCTTAGGGTCATTTCAGTTGTTAATATTCCATTTTGAGGACATTCATAAAGCAAACATCATCCTTCCCAGGACCAATCTAACTGCAGTTGACATCAGCCAAGTGAATACCATGAAATTTCCCTCATTTTTACTTTTAATGACACTTTCCACATTTTTTTTACTTATAGGTATACAATAAACATCATAAAATAACTGGACTCTTAGGCCAAAACTGGTATAATCTAGGGAAAAAAATATATATGCATATATATATGGCACAGTCCCACAAAACCAAACATTGTAGTCATGGTTTTCTTTCTGTGGCAGATTCACTCAGTTATCAACACCAGGTAACAAAGCCTGCCAAGGTCAAAGCCCTCTATTGACTAAGTTTTGCATCCTTGCATGCCAGCATGTGTCTTACAAGATAAAATGTCGATGACAAAGTAGACCAACCTAGCAAGGGTTGACAGATCTCTCCCCGAAACATTTCCCACAAACACACACACACACACACACATATACATTATAGTAGGTCTGTAGTTTTCTTTATTTTTTCTGACTTCATGTCTGTAAAAAGCATTGATCTTAAAATGAAAATTTATATATTTGGGCATCAGAAGCTACAGAACATCAAAACAACATGTCGGACTTTTGAAGATAAAGTGAATTCAATCCAACTCAACTGGGTTGATGTTCTTACCTTATGCTGATCCTTCTATTTGTTGTTGAAAATATGAGCCAACTGGTTCTTCTAATCGTGAAATAATTTTTGATTTGGTAAATAGGCCAACAGTTGGTTTTGTAGTCAAGCATAGTTATAAAAATTGAAAACAATTTAAAAGCAACAAAATAATATTTGAGTTAATTTAGAAACTAGATATTATTTTCACATTAGCCCCATTCCATATATTAAAACCCAGATTTTGCTTCTTTTTTAACATGAAGATTATTTTTCCTAATCATGGGAAAGTATATGATTTGTTTTTTAAGGAAGAATAGAATGAAAATAAATGAAAGTCCCCTTCTACTCAAGCAAGCATTGACGTTCTGACAGTGAATTGAGCAAATTATTTAAGGCAGCAAGAATGGCCTTCAAATCAGTGCCCTAGATGGCTATGGGTTATATTTCAAGAGTTGATCAGGATTTCTCTTCACACTTTCCTTGTGAAGGACAAACATCACCTTGTCTCATTTATTTGTATGGTACTTATTCACTACAAGAGATCTAAAAAGAACAAAACCAAGTGCTGAGGAGTTTTAAACATGCTTTTCCATTTGCCATTAAAAAGTTTTTTTAGTCTATCCATCCAGGAAGCATTATTCTGCCTCATCGATGTTTCATGTTTTTAAACTTCCTTTAGTTTTCTCAAATGCTTTTCAACAAGCTCTGAAACATTTCACTATGAGATGATATTCCTCTTCTTTTCTTGGGACTATATCACCTGTCTATCATTTCGATTTTATTCTTGGTCCTCCTTGTTTTCCATGGTGAAAATCTGAGATATCAATAAGAACTTCATGTAGTATATAAAATAACATTTCTATTAACAACAGGATGTTTAACAAAGGAGCAGTCAGAGACAAAAAGCCTTCTTGATAAAGGTTAATTATCATAGTTTCATTCAAAATGCATATGGAAAAAAAGTTTGGAGGAGAAATACAAAGACTTAAGAGTTTAGCAATAGTCACTAGAAAATGATTCTGTTGAAGAATAAGGAAAACCCAAGTTTCACTACACCATGAGTTCCCAACTGAAACACCAATGAATAATTACCTTAAGGTCATTTTTCTCCTTCTACACTACAGTGATCTGCAATGTCATCAGATAATTCCCTTCACATATCCAATAGGGAAGCTGGTTTGCTTACATGCTCCCCTAACTTGCACAGGCTACCTTTCTGCAACCCTTATTCAAGGGAAAGATCTGTTGAGAAAAGACATACATATGCAAAGTCAGAGGAAATACCTACTTATTCTAACCATCATAGTTTATTCAGTCATAAATATAGACAAATAATAAAAAGTCAGAAGATATTTAAAGCATATCAACAGTGTGAATCCATATAAAATAAAGGATCGCAGTAGAAAAATTTAATCTCTTTGAATAATATCTTAAATTATTATCACAGGTCACAAAGAAAAAGAACGATCAGAAAACAAGGCAATCATTGTGATTTTTTACAAATGTGGAGTGAGTGGCAGAAAAGAGAACATGACTGAAAATCAAGTTAGTGATTTTAAAGACCAATTGTAAGATAATAAAGTAAAAACAAACACACAGAAATTGAGGGGGAAATTATGAAGGATCCAGAAAGTCTGACAGCTATCTAAAAACATTTTCAGAGCTTGCTCCATGGAATAGTGGTTAAGATCAATGAACTTTGCTTTGTTGGGCCCAGGTTTGGTTCCTGGGTGTGGACCTACATCACTCATCAGCAGCCATGCTGTGGTGGTGACCCACATACAAAATAGAGGAAGACTGGCACAGATGTTAGCTCAGGACAAATCTTCCTCAGCAAAAAACAAGAAAACAAAAAAAAATTTTCAACAGAGAAAGCAGAAACAGTGGAGGCAAGGACCGATTAGGATACAATAGAATATTCCCCCAATTTGAAGAAGTTTCATATTGAAAAGACCTAAAGGATTTGTGAGAAAAATGGCCAACTCCTAGACACAACATTGTGAATTCTACGGATAAGGAAAAAATTCTGAAAATTTCTATAGAGAAATAAGAGTTACCTATGTAAGAGGGGGTGTTCACTAAATACTCAAAAGATATATTGACAAAGATTTTCTCATAGGTAACAAGGGGTGAAAGAATGTCTTCTTTCTTCTTTTCTGTTGAAAAATATTTGGAATGTTACATTCTCTACCCTACCAAACTACTAAGAAAATGTGAGAACAACACAGAATCGGTTTTAGATTCTAGTTTTATAATGCCAGAAGTCAGAAAATTTATCATCCATGCACCATATATGACTCAGAAGGCTTGCAGGAAACTTTACAGAAAATAAAATAACAGAGTTCATTTTACATTAACATTTGGAAGAGTCGGAACTTTTAATTCCTTAGGATCATATTTTCTTTTCTACGGGTCCATTCGCATTCTTGATTTTATAGCGCAAAATATTTAGAAAATCATACTGTAAATTCTGCCTTTTAGCATTTGATTATTTGGAATCAATCTAGACAAAGCACAGAAGATTCAATGTTTAAAGAACAGAATGAAATGCTATAAAATTTGACAATATAAATTGGTAATATAACTAACACAAATTGAGAGGTAGAATGGCAGATTGAAAGAAAAGTTGAGTGTGCACGATTTCTTATTTTTTATGGTGGAGATTCATTAGGTACTGTATTAATTTGACAAGTCAGTAAATCATATATTAAATGAATACATTATTTTAAACTCAAGGGGCAATTTCAAAAAACAAACAGTTAATAGTGGTTTCCTTTAAATAGTGAGATTGGCTGAGAATGGATATTGGAGAGGGAAGAAGCCAACTAGATTTTATATTTTATTTAGTTCACCATATAATGTGAACTTTTTAACCAAGCAAATGAAGCGATTCTGTAATTAAAAGTTTAATAAGAAATACATTAAAGTAAATATTGTCTCTGAAAATTGCAAGTAGTTAAAAAATAAAGTAAAATTTTGCTTGGACATTTACAAAAGCCATAAGCTCAGAAATACCTTAAGATCTTTCATGTGTTGAATGACAGCTATTGAATAAACAAAACCATTTAAATCCCAAGGGACAAAACACTAGTAACGTTACAGAATGTCTAGATGTTGTCATTCTTTCTTTTCTTCATTGTTATTGTGATCTGTACTAAGTTCAGAGGACAGGTACTTGGTAAAACCAAAAACTATGATCTTTGACCAAATATAGAGCATAAATAGCCCAGACATGGCCAAAGCTTACTATCTCCATTAGCTTACTCTGAGGTGACATCAGTAGTCTCTCCTTTTAGCCACAGTGATTGAGCAGAGTGCAAGATACATTGCACCTCCTCACTAATCTACTGAATGTCATGCAGAGGGAAGAAACCAAGCCTCATCAAAGAGTAAATTTCACAGTAGTCCCAATTGTTAAAAAACCTTCATCCTAGCTGGCATTGAGTATGTGAATGTTCCTGTCCTCATAGGAGGTGATATCTTTTAGGGAAAAAAGGTATTTGAAGTCAGAAAGCCTTGGGTTTGAATTCCAACTTTACCTTGTGAGTTGGGATATCTTGGTTAAGGACATTGGTGAAGATAACAAAGCTCTTGATTCAGTTTCTTCATCTGTAAATGCAGATGACAAAAGCAACTGATCGAGGTTGTGTTATGAGTGCTAAAACATGCTTTTATGTAGGATCGTCCATAATTCTTTTTGTGGTTTAGAATGAGCAAATGAAGAGAATAATTAATGTGAACATTTTCACTGTCATTACTAAGCCTATATACAATTAAGACATCATCAAACAGCAGCAATCCCTTTCTTGAGAAAACATTAAAAAATGCTAAATTCAGATTTTAAACTGTAGTGGCATTATGTGAACTAGAGATTTATGAACAATTATTCATCATAGATCAGGTGTCAGAGAATCACCTACAAAGGTCAGAAAAAGGACCTAACATTGTTTGTCATCCGAACTCTCCTAAAACAGTGAAGAATTCCTCGTTGGGTGATCAGAGATCCCGGTTTTTGTTTTACTGTTACTCTCTTTTAATAGCTTGGTACTAGGGATTGTATCAGATTGTCTTTTCCACCAAAGTGATGTAAAATACCAATGATGCTGTCAACTTTCATAGTTGATTTTTCAGATGATCTGAGGTCATTTTCTCAAGCACACAATTAAAGGAAGTAGTTTCCTAGAGAAAAAGTCGGACTTGAGAAATGCCCTAAATGCATAAAAAGATGTGCTATCCAAAACTAAACTGAGTTTTTCGTATTTCCTACATTCTTTTACTATTATAACTCAATTCCTTTTTTGACCACATGCATCGACTAGTGCACAAATCTGTTCCACTCGTGATTTGCCTCCAGGAAAAAGACCACACTCTAGGGGAAAATACGATTCAGTATTTCCCCCATAAAAGATACTGGGCTATTTACCAACTTTAACTTATTTTTACATCAACAGTGAATGGAATAGTGTACATTTGACATCTAACTTTATAAACTGGCTTTCCCATTTATTACTTGAGGGACTTGGGGTAGATGTGATGAAGGACGTGCACAATTAAACACATACTTTCTTTTATGCCATGTTGTATTATAATCTGTGTGCTTATAGAAAGTCACTTATACTTCAGCCTCATTTGCAACTACATTCTTGCTCCCCACCACCCCTTTGTTGTAATTCAGTATCCATTTAAGTCCCATCCTGTTCAATTCATTGAGGGTCTGATGAAGAACGTGTCCTCATTCATTTTTCTGAAGGTCTAAGTTAGAAAGATTGAGACATTGTTTTTCCAAGAGCAATAGCATCAGAATGATTTCTGTACTTCTCCATCCTCAGATTATCCCATAGAGACCATTATTTTATTCGGTTTCTCTTCCTGGAACTTCCTTTAGCATAGACTGTCTCCCCAAATCAAAGTTTTTAATTATTTACAATGATAAGTGTTTCTAAGTAGGACTAATGTACCAGCACTCAAAGTCAATTCCCTGGCTCCCCAAGGAAACTCTCCTCACACATTGTACTTAGCTTGTACAGACTATGAAAGTATCTATACTTAACTATACTTGACTCGTCAACTTTTTGCTGTTACTTTTTTTTTCCTTGTTTATATTGGGTAATGAGGATATGAAGTTTTCTTAATGTTGTTGCTGAAATGCACTCTTCTCTATTACTTGATTGACCTGTTGGAAGGGATTTTGAGGAGCACTCAATTGAGGTAGCCACTCTTCTGGAAAAAATAGACCTATACAATGAGCTCATTACCTTTCAAGTTTGTGTGCCTTTTTGCATTCTGCATACTCTTTCCAAAATGGACAAAAACATTGTCTATTCAGCGTGACACTTGGAAGAGCTGTCTAAATTGCATTTCACACTTTCTTCATAGAATTTTTTTTAGAAATGCTAAAATTTAAAGAAGTTACCAAATATCAAAAATAAAAAACTCATCTCACTTTCTATTCTCAATGTTCTACTTTCTTCAGCTTTCAATCAAGACCTGAAAGTTCCATTGCATCCCTCCATTCGAGCTAGAACAAGAGCCTAAAACAGTTTTAGTCGCTCTTATTCTAGTCCTTTATTCAGACGGCTCCCTGCCCTATGTTGCACCCGTGTCTTCTCTACCAACCAATCCTAGATCTGATTGTACCAAATAAGTCTTTCTTTATTGACATTGTATTATCCCCATCACTCTTGTACTTCCCAAGCCCCTCCTCTTCATCTTCTATATGATTTTTGCTCCATTGCTCTATTGTCCAATGCTTGAGGAGGTGTTTTGACCTTATGTTAAGCTGTGTTTCAATGGGACAAAACTGCGTTTGTTTGTTTTTATTCACAGATTTCAAAATGTGAAATAGCTGTCATGTCATCAAAAAAATACTGAACTTGGTTCAGAACACCTGGGTTTAATTCTTAATTCTGTCACTTGCTAATGATAACTATTTAGTACATTATTTAATCTGTTTAAACTTCTGTTTTCTTACCTCTAATTTAAATTAGATGAGAGCAATATCTACTTCACATGACTGTAATCAAATGAGAATATGTGAAAAATCCTTGTACTGTTCCCAGAATAAAGTAAATATCCAGTGAATACTTACTCATTCTGAATCAGCACCATGCCTCTTTTGGTGTTGAGTATCTCTGTCTCTTTCAGTCCAGATTGCAATAATTCCATTTTAAAAAATGTGAGCATATTTTGCAACAAGTCATAATCCATTCCATAAGGGAATCAACATGCCTACAAATTTCTTTGATCTACACCCTTTCTCCCTTGGGCTAAGAGTCAGTGTGTTCTCGGACAATACAATTAAGGTTTCTAAGAAGCCCTTTTTTCTACAAGAGTCTCAGAAGCATGTCCTTAAAAATGCTGAAAGAATGAATGTTTACTGTACACAGATAATCTATATAGAATTTTGATATGGAGTGTGAGGAGAAAAGATCAATCAAGGATAACTTCAACAACTTTGGCCTGAGCAACTAGAAGAATGAAGTTACCATTTACCAAAATGGGGGTGACAGTAAGAGAAACAGAATTGAAGGGCAGGAATAAAGACACAAAATGCTCAGTTTTCCATGTGGCCTGTTGAGATGCCTATTAAACGTGCACGTGGAGATGTTGATCAAGCAGTTGAATACAGGGATCAAGCAATTGGATGTTGATTAAGCAGCTGGATTTAGAAGAGAGATCAAAACTGAAGATTCACACTTAGTATAGTGATGATGTTGTAGCCAGCCACCAAGATGATCTGCAATGACTCATACTTTCCCTTATGTATCCATTCCCACAATGAATCAGAGCTAACCTATTAGTGTGACTAATAGAATATGGTAGAAATGAGAGTGTGTGATTTCTCTGGATGTGTCTTAAAAATGCATTACAGCTTCTGTCTTGGTGTCTTGAATTGGTTGCTCTAGGAGAAGCCGTCCCCCATGCCATGAAGACATTCATTCAGCCCTGTGGAGAGGCTCATGTAGAGAGAAACCAAGGCTTCTGTAAAATAGCCAGCACCAACTTGCTAGCCATTTGAATAAGCCACCTTGATATTAGATCCTTCAGCTCCAGTCAAGCTTTCAGGTGACTGAAGCCCCAAGCCTATATCTGATAGTAAACTCATGAAAGATCCTAAGTGAGAACTATGCAACTAAGGCACTCTTGACTACTGATCTTCCAAAAAACATAAAAGATCAATTATTTTTGTAGTTTCAAGCAACTGGTTTTGGGATGATTTGTTTTGCAGAAGCAAAGTAAAAATATAAATTTTGGTAATAGGAGTAAGGTGCCACAGTAATAAAACCCAAAGCATGTTAATTTGGGATTGAGTAACACACAAAAGCTGGAAGAACCTCAAGGGGAGAATTAGTGAAATTCTAAGGGATCTAGAAAAGAATGTCAGCAAAAATCCAATAGCTCTAAAAAGACTGTGAGCAAGGGCTTAAAGAAAGTGATGAAATGTTATTGGAAGCTGGAGAAAGAGAGATTGCTGTTATATAGTGAGAGAAAATTTAGCAACATTGTCATGGGAATAACATGGGCAATATAAAATATACTTAATAAACAGAATTATTTAGCTAAAGATATCTCTAGGCAGAGTATTGAAGGTGTCACCTGGCTTCTTCTCGTTGCCTATACTAAAATGAAGATGAAAAAGTTAAGCAAAGGGAATAATGATTAAATATATGAATTATCCAGGGCTTTCTGTGTTTAAAATAAAACTGTATCTAAGTCCTGCCTCTCCCAGTGGCAAACAATGCTAACAAGAAAATAGCTTCCAGGAAAAGATAAAATCCAAGGCATTGTCAGGAAAACATTGCCTACAGATGAAGGATGCAACTATAAAATCCTTTGTCAAGACCTCAGAAATATTCAAAATGTTATCTCAAAACAGAAAAAAGGGCCCTTTAAGGATTTTAGAGGCAGGTCTCACAGACCCTCTCCATTAAGCAATGTGACTTCTAAGACTCTTAGGTATGTTTTCCTATAGCAGCCTTACAGGAAGCCCAAGGTAAAGAACGGTTTATTGTGACAAGATTTGTTGATCAATGCGGCTTTTTTCTAATTGGGTGAACCTCCAATATGATCCATAGAAGACCTAAAAAGTTTTTTAAGTGAATTACATTTGTGGAAACACTGCTATCTTGGACTAAAAGGCACAGAAACAGTACAAAAGAAAAAGATGGCTTTGGATTCTGAAATTACTATGGGCTGGAAGCAGGCTGAAAAACCACTCACACACCAGCCATTTACTATGAAAAAGAAAGAATGATTCAGAATATGCAATCATGATCTCAAATGGCGGAGTTAAGTGTCAAAATGAATAATCTCCAGGTAGTAGGCATATGCCTTAACCCGAGACTGTACCCAGCTAGATTTCAGAATCGCTTTAGAGCAGTTACTCCTCTGGGCCTCCTCTTTCCCTCCTTTATGAAGTGGGGCAGTTATTCTACGTCTGTCCCACCAATGTCTATTGGGTGTATTGGGGATAACTTGTCTCTTTAGTTCACAGGTCCCCGGATCAATAGGAATTTTACTTGCAGAAGTGTACTCTATGAACTAAACTTTAGCCACCTCAGTCACATCTGGACTTGACGTAGACAAGGAAATGTTTGCCGTATAGCTTGCACCTGACGCATAAAGAGATGAGATTTTGGAGGGCAAGGAGGAAAAAGTTGGTGTATTTTGTGGATGGGAGAGAGACCACTGGGGGCCACAGGGTAGATTACGGTATCTAGCTTCAAAGATGGCCCCTAAAGATCCAAACCTCCCAGTAGTTATATCTTTATGTAGTCCATTATCACATCAAAGCAGAGATGGCCCTGTATGACCAACAACGGAAGTGAAAGTGTATGACTTCCTATCTAGAGAGATCCATGGAGAGTAACTGGCCAATAGCAGGGCCAACTTACCAGCTACGTGAATAAACCACCTTGAAAGTGAATCCTCTAGCCCCAGGAAAGCCTTCAGACGACTGCAGCTCCAGCTGACATCTGACTGTATCCTCATAAGACACCCCAAACCAGAACCACTCAACTGAGAAACCATGAGAGATAATAGATGACTATTGTTATTTTTAACCACTCAATGTTGGGGTGATTTCTTACACAAGAACAGATACATAAAACAGATTATTTAAAGGCATGAGACTATGTGAAATCACCAAATATAGAAAAATATAGAGAAAAGAGAAGAGGTCAAAGACTGATCCCAGAGACTCTTCAACATTTAGAGATCCAATGAATGAAGGCAAAGCAGCAAAGGAAACCTCAGGCAGTGGCTAGAGAGATAGAGATAAAACCAGGTGGATGTAATATCCTGGAAGCCAAGAAAAAAGTGTTTCAAAGAAGAAGAATGATCAACGGTATCAAATGCTGTTGATGGGTCAAGAAGGCTGAGAATTAAGCATTAGATTTAGCAATGTGAAGGTCACTGGTTACCTTGATAAGAGCGGTTTGGAGTAAATCTGATTTGTTAGCTTTAAAAAGCTTGGGAGAAGAGAAATCAGAATCAGTGAGTATAGACCACTCTTTCAAGGAGTTCTGCTACAAAGGAAAAGAGAGCAATGAGGCAGTAATATGAATATATTCAGACCTCCCTCAGAAAGATACTGACTAAGAAATAAATGTGTATTATTTCATCCACTCAAAGAAATACGCAAGCTCAAAACATACTGGAAAAAGAAAATACTACCAAATTTGTACGTACTCCATATTTGAAAAGCTGAATCACAACTGACAAGAAAAGTAAACCTCTCAAAAGCAGCCGAATGCCTCATGATTTCCCAAATGAGGTACCTGACAGTGCCACCTGCCACCGATTCTTCTCATCACATAGCTTCCACAGTAAATAAAAACAGAGACTCTCGATAATCACATGATGAATGTGCTATCATATTGTGTCAGACAACTGTTTTATGTCTTCCCCTTATCATTACAAGATTAAATAGTTAGTGTAAAGATGATCCTTGAATTTCAGGAAAAAAATATTTGCCTGCTTCTACGCCTCCTGAAATCATTATATAGACAATAGACAATTGCTGAGCATTTTGAATGCTTAGGAACAAAGACAAATTAGTTTGTGTGATGACTAAATTATGAGATGAAAAAAGTGGAGACTTGGGAAGTTAGAATATAGATATCTGAGTAGCATATTTTGCATCATATGGGAACAAAGATTAATGAATCTATGCCGTGAAGTGGTGTCATTTAGTAATGGACATGGATATGGATTCAAATTCTGACTTGCCAGGGCAAATTATTTAAGGCCCTAGTCTCAGTATACATACCTATAAAACAAGAACAATAATAGCTGCCTTCCAGGGACATGGTGAGCACTGAGAGAAAGGAATGCAAAGTACCAGGCACGATTCCTACCACAGGAGGGGTGTGATTAGTCAGTTAGGGCTGCTATAACAAAACCAAAGACTGGGGGCTTATACAATAGAAATGTATTTTCTCACAGTTCTGGAGGCTGGAAGTTCAAGATCAGGGTACCAGCGTGGTCTCTTCTGGTGAGAGCTCTCTTCCTGGTTTATAGGAGGTTGCTTGCTCTCTATATGCTCACATGGTTTTCTTCAGTACATGCACTTGGAGAAAGTGAGAGCAAGAGAGAGAGAAGGTGGGGTGGGGAGGTCAGCTCTCTGGTGTCTCTTCTTATGAGGACGCTAATCCCATCATAAGCACCCCACCCTCATGTCCTCATTTAATCATAATTGGTGTCTCTTCTTATGAGGACGCTAATCCCATCATAAGCACCCCACCCTCATGTCCTCATTTAACCATAATTATCTCCCAAAGTCTCCATCTCAAAATACCATCAACGTATAAATTTTGGGGGGAAATAAACATTCAGTCCATAACAACAGGGTGATCAAAAAGAGAAAAAAATATGGAACTGTAACAATTGTTGTTGCAGAGACTTTATTATAATTAAATCTGTTACTAATGGTAATCTGGATCCTAGAATTTTACTTATGGTTTCTTTTGCTAACCACAGTGTTATGAGAACTTTTCTTTCCTTTATAAGAATTTTGTTTTTGTATTTACTATAAAAATACTTTACACTCAAGGTGGGCAAGTTTGGACTGCAAGCTTTTTGAGGGCAACAGCCATGCCACATTCACTTTTAAGACGTGGTACCTAGTGCAATACCTGGCGCATAATACATGTTTCATAGATGTTTGATGAATGAGTAACTGGAGTTACACTCTCTGCATCCACTCTCTTTCATTTTTATGCCTGCAGTAGAAAAATAGAATCTGAAAGGGAAGATAATAATATAACTTGCCCCAAAGAAAGGTATATGACAAAAAAAAAAAATGGTATGATATGTAAAGACTATTTCAGAAACTCTATTTAGGATATTTGTTGATGAAAGCTACAATCTTAAATTTCTTATGCTATCTCTTTGCACTCTGACAAGAAAAACGGTTCTTCTCCACAGTAACCTGGCCACTGTAAAAATATAACTCTTATTGGCAGGGAAATTAGCAGACAGACGAGGCTCTGGTCTTTAATGGAAATGTAATCAGCAGTCTATCTTTACGAGGGTGCACTGCCATCACCGAATATCCACTTAGGGGGCAAGGCCAAGGCTGCAGGCAGCAGTCCAAAAGCATTAACATCCCCCAGGTAACAATAAGAGGATGAAAAACGCTCGTGGGGAAAGGATCTATTTCAGATTTCCTATTATTTTAAAAGTAAAACAGAAAGTTGGTCATTTTATATCAATTTAGTCTGCTGAGGTTCTCTAATTTGCCAATAAAAGACTTTACCACCATCCATCCAATGAGAACTCTCAGTGCATTTGTTAGTTGAAAGGCATATTCCCCTTGCATTAATGAAAAATGAGCTAACCAGCCCCCAGTAAAGGCCTTCAGAATAGTTCTAGATCCTTCCCAAGACACAAAACACCCTTCATAATCCAGCCCTTTATTTCCCTGTAAAGTTACCTCTCCTCGTATTATTTTTCTCACAATATGTCTTCCAGGATTGTAATCTACTTGCACTTTCTAATTATGCATATGATTATATGTTTCTATATCTTTGTGTACTCATCTGCTTCATCCTGGAATGCCTTAACTCCCTGGTTCATAAGGAAAATCCTTAATATCCTCCCAGACCAAAGTTAGGATCACTTCCACTATGGCTAGGGTTATCCAAGAGGATATCCAAGAGGAAACCTCTCTTATCATTTTCATCCTTGGAGTGTTCCTGCTTTGAGTTGGGATGTATTTCTCCAGGTACATACTGAATTTTAATTACTTATGTAAAAAGCCTATCTCCTCCACTAGATTCTGGGCTTCCTGAGAACAGGGTCTACACCTGTATTATTTGGTATCCCAAAAGCCTAGGACAGTGTTAGATATATATATAATTTGAATTTATATGTGCAGGTGAGTTTGGCTACTAGAGGTCTATTTAAAGCATCAAAAAAAGTTTTCAAAAGATAGGAAAACCATTATTTCTAGTCCAGCTTTAAATCACAAAAGAGCAGCCACCCTTATAATAATAGTTCTTACTATGGGTTAGATTATATAAACCATGAAATAAAAACCCACCTTTTTCTGAGATATTCTGATATAGATTGATTCTGATCATTAAATCTTTCAAAGATTTACTCAACATCTACTCTGAGTCAGGTAAAGTGTTGAGTACTAGGAATTCAGTGTCAAATAAACCCTTAATATCCAAGATCTTGCCACCTAATGGAAGAAATAGATATGTATATAGATACATGCAATACAGTTTGCTAAGTGATTTAATAGAAATATGAACAAATGGCTTTGAAAGTAAAGGAGGAAGGAATTAACTCTTTCTACAGGGAGTTCAATAAAGCTTCACAGAGGACATATGACATTTGAAGAGAGTCTTGGTGGTTGAGTCGTAATTTACCTGAAGGGAAAGTGGGTAGGCAGAGAACATTGCAAGTGGAAAAGTAAAGTTGTTTTTATGAAAGACACAGTTAGTTTCCCAATCAACAGCTATTTCCCAACTTCTTACTTATCAAAGAAACCCCGAGTTTTGTGCAGTCTTCTCCAGTCTGTCCTTCCAAGGACTGTGGTAGGGTCTCTCCCCAACCACACCGGATGAATTATGACTGGTGTAAGCCAATGCTCCTCTTATCAAGAGATTGGCAACGGCGTGAGATAGAATTCTAGGCAGTGAGACAGGAGGAGATGCCTGAAGACTTCCAGGAAAGTTCTCTCACTCTGAAAAAGCTACATAAGACAGACAAACTCCTTTTTACTACCTGAAGACCCTGTTGTTTGAAAATGTGATTTGTGGAGCTGGTTCAGCCAACTAATGAAGAGAACAGAAATAACACGCTGAAGGTGGTAGAGAGGAAAAAGGAAAAAGGAAAGAACCAGATTTTTGATGATGTCATTATGCCACTGAAGCAACTAACATTGGAATCACTCTCTATCTCTGGGCTTTTTTTATATGAAATGATAAATAGTCTTTTATCTAAGCTACTTAAATCAAGTATTCTGAAAACATCTTAATTGGTGCAGTGTAAAAACGCATGATGTATTTGAGAAACAGTCAAAATGCCATTTGTAATTAGGGACATATTTTGAAGGGAGGAAGCATGGAAAAGTGAATGGTGAGAGAAGCATAAGCCTGGAAATATAGGTTAAAGTTAAACCCTTGAAGGGCCTTCTCTGTTATGCTAAGAAATTCTCTCACTGTCTATGGAATCAGCGGCCCTAAAGTGAAGCAGAAAAGGAAGTCTCTGAGATTCAGATCTGAGGCTGACTTAAGAGAACTGACAGAATGTGGGGAAGGGACTGAAGACAAGAAAAGGGGTATCTTTTAAGAAAAGTATAGAGGGAAATTTTGAATCAGGTAGAAGTAGAGATAAATGATTTAAAAAAAAAAAAGGTCTTAAATGAAAAGGGAATCCATTCAACACATTTTTTCTATTTTTCTCTTGCAAAGGCAGTAGAAATATTAGTCAGAAGTGTTTGAAGAGAGTCAAAATTGACAAGTGACAAGAAATTATGAGAGCTAAATCAAAGGAGTAACGAGTATGTTATTATAGTGGTCATTATATTTAATTACTCTTATAAAGTGGGGTTTAATTATAGCTCTCTCAAGACAGATGTAACTGCATTCTGTGAAAACTCAGGCATCTAAATGAACAGTGGGTCACACTTACTTGAGTGCTAATACCTGCTGTATCATGGCTCTCAGAAAGAGAACGACCCTCCATTTAATTACCTAATTGTGTTTATCAGAGGAAATTAATAGACATATCTCCCATGACCCTGTGTATCCAATCAATGTGAAAGAGAGGTTGACTAACATTAACTCATTTTCACTTTTAAAGCTACACTTTCTCATTTTAAGCCTTTGCCAACTTCTAACTACGTAGTGCTTTACATTTTACAAAGTTTTATAAAATGTACTCATTCCATCAACATTCGTTTATTTAGCAAATATTTACTGGGTGCCTACTATATGTGAGGGACTATGCTCAACTCTGGAGATAGAAAGGTGCACAAACAGACATGCTCCCTGTTTCACCTACAGCAATGGGCCCACTGCTAGGGTTCTATCTCAGACTCATTTGAGGGAGGTTTTAAAATTTACTGATGCCCAGGTCCATAATATAATCTTTTACCAGCAAGCATGAGTTAAACTAACTCATTCTCCTATTGGTTCCCTGTTACAAGTAGCATATACAAGTAGCATTCTTGATTAACCAGAAGATACCAAGATTTTTGCAGATGGTCTTCTCTCTGTTCTTGTCTGGTTTCATAAAGGAAAGAGAAAAATAAAGTACTCAGCATGATGCAACTGCTCTCTCTCAACCTCAGGGACTTTCTGCCATTCAATAAACACTTTTCTGGAACCAACTTGCTCCTTATTCTTTACCTGCCACTGCCAAAATCCATATATTGAGAAACTATTCCCTTTATTATTATTATTATTACAGTTCATTCTAGTTTAAAAAGCTTGACTACAGTTATAGGCTGCTATTTTCTAAAAGACCATAATCTGTTTGGCAGTTAATAGCAATATTTTTAAAATATTTTATGGCCAAAACAGTTTTGAAACAATGGATAGATGACAAATTTTTAAGACACAGGTGTATAGATAATTCTCCAAAGGAAAAATTCTATTCTGGATCATGATCTTCAGAAATTCTACTTACAATGGTACCATCCTTCTTTATATTTATCTGGTAATTGTGTCTTTTCATTGCAATGTTCCCAGTATGTTTTTTAAGATTGGTCTCTGTTCACTTCTACAGTTGAATACTCCTGTGGTCAAGCTCATTCATACTAGTTCTCTTGTCCTGCTAGGTAAATAGGAGGATGATTTTACTTCCCTACCTCCCTGAAATTAGGCAAGGCCATGTGACTAATTCTGGCTACTAGTCTGTGGCATGCATCTATTCTGGACTAAAGCATTTTAACTGCTGGTGGAAGACTCTCCAGTTTTTTTTTTTCTCTTTCTGTGCTAACTTAGAAACTTGGGAATCATGTTGTCCAGGTAGTGGAGCTATAAAACAGATGGCAGAGCCCTCAACAATCTGGGTCCCTGAGTGACTATGTGGAACAGAAGCCCCCGCCAATCTGCATGGAATATAGTATAAATAACAAATAGAGATTTGTGAATTGTTCACTACAACATAAGCTTAACCTAACCTGACGAATTTACCCTGTTGTCTTGGGATCAGAGGCAGTGTTAGTGGAAAACCAGGTTGCTCACAGCTTTATTCTTTTCTCAGTAAACAGTAGGTTTTATCCACCTCTATGAAAGAGACCTGAAAAGCCCAAGAGGTGAAACTCTAAAGCTGAATCTACAGACACAACAGCTCATTGCTTCTTTTTATCTTCCTCCCAAAATATTATAAATGGATGCCATCGATGGGTGCCAGGAAGGTTATAATTATCCTCAAAGGCACTTGTGACAGCAAGTTCTTTGTCCACTTATGTTTTCCACTCCTGAATTTCTCTTAATTTTTTTAAAGTCTCTAGTTACTTTTCTTGTTTAGAACTAATCCATTACTCCTTGGAATTGTCTCTCTGGAATAATGGCCTAGACTCGAAGAAGATGCAATGTGGGAAGAATAACTCAGAATCATAGATTAGCCAGCCACAATTGTAGACATTGTGGTTATTCATAGTATTTGTATGTACTTCCAAAGAGAGTAAATTGGATTTACTTTTGCTGAGCCATTCCATTTACAGTTGTCATTCAACATACTGAAAATGTTTTCCCTTTGTGTTCAAAGGTCATGCAGAATGTCAGTCTGTCTCCTGAAAAAGTGATGGAACAGCCATTGCAGATGGAACAGAAATCACATGTCAATTCATTCTAAGCATGATTATGAGTTCCACTGCATTTAAAATATTTTAACTTTAAAATGAAGGCTTCATTTTTCCTCAGAAAGAAAGAAAACTGCTTTTCCATTTCTAAGACCATACTATGCCAAACTAATGCTCTTATTTATAATTAACCTTTGGCTATGTTGAAACAAATGTATCATTTCTGATTCTAGTTGACAAATGGTTTTTATTAAGAGAACACAGTGATATTTTAGGCAAAATTTAATAGTGAATTCAAATTGACACAGACATTGCCTACTAAAAGATTGTTTTACCAAGAGCAATACATCCAAATGTAACCAGGTAAAAGTATCTTCTTTGCTGGGGGAAGGAGTGTATTAACCAGTCTTTATTAGCTTATGCTGTAATAACAGACAATCCCCAAATCTCAATGACTTTCAACAAAAAGGTTTTTACCTTGCTTATGTTTATTTACATTACTGGTCAGCTTTGGCTTTGCTCCATTTTGGGTCTCACACTATGAGAGGGTCTCTATCGAAGACATGCTATTCTCTTGGAAGAGGGAAAAAAGCAGTGGTGGAACCAGGTGAGGCTTCTACATCTTCTGCTCTGCAGTGACACACATCACTTTACTCACATTTCATTGACCAAAGCAAGACACAGTCAAGTCTCATGTCAACAGAGTGGGAAAAATATATTCTTCTCACAGGGAGAGGCAGGAACTAATTGGAAACAATACTAAAATCTATCCAAAAGCTATTTTTCATCTAATCATTTCTCAATTGTTGACATTTGAGCTAGACTGGCATGCCTGACCTAGCTTCACATCAAGCTAGACTAGTAGACTGACTCCAAACTTATCTCTGTTAACCTTACATTCCCTGAGGATATGTCAAGCTAATGTCCATCCACATGCATACCTCTTCTTAATGGTGAAGTTCTGCTAAAACTTTCTCTGGGCTCTAGCACCCAAGAGGGCTAGGCACATAGAGGTAGAAACCTTAAGAAATGGAATTATGCTTTTCTCTTTTACAGCTGTTTACTGAACCCAGCAGGAACAATGCTCCATGTTTTATTTTTCCAAATCAAGTCAATCTTCTGGATCCAGCTCCCCAACTCTGAACCACTATGAGGTCTAAGGATTGAAACCAAACTGTTGGACTCCTGATCACCCCATGACTATCAGATGTTTGTGATTTTAACTTCATGTTTTTATTTAGGTCTTTGGACATCCTCACATTAAAGGGAATTAAGGTTAATATTGTTTCAATACATTTATAACATTGTTTGTTTCTGCACTGGGTTTGAGGTCTAACTCCACCACTCACAAACGATGTAGACTTGAGCAAGTTGTGTACTTCCTAAGAACTTTGAACATTAAAATTCAAACAGACTTTAGAGTCCTCTAGAACTCTCTAATCTTAAGGATGAGGAAACTAAGATTTTGCAGTAAACAAACTCATTTGATAAGAACTGGATGCAGACCACCTAGTGACCTCAATACTTCTACTCTTCCCCTATCATAGTTAACCACTTACCCTCCAACCACAACGGAAACATCATTGGGTCTAGAGTAGCCTAATAGAACATGAACCAGAAAACCCAAATATCAGCCTTTGGTGTGGCTGACCACTCTAACTACTCTTCACTCTTCCTGAATCTGTAACTGCATTAGGCTCTGTACTCTATTGCTTTAGAAACACAGCATTAATGTGACAATTTTTGCCTTAGCTGAAGTCTTTCTTGGTTATGCTGTAGTAGTAGCAAGAATAGTAATGGCAAAGGTGATAGTGGTGGTAGTTGTAGTAATAGTGGGAGCGGTAAAAAAATCATTTTATCTTACAATAGACCTATAGGGTACAATGGAGTAGAGATGAGGAAACTGAAGCACAGAGAGGGTACGTTTCTTGCCCTAAGTACCACAGCTAGAAAGTGGCAGAGCTGAGACTTGAGTCCAGGCAGTGTGATTCCAGAGCCTATCCCTTAACCACTATGCTTCATTGCTCCCTTCCTTCTATTAAGTCGGCTGATCTAAGTTCTTGTCTCGCTGCCCATTTTGTGACTAGAATTTTGTAAAGCTTCCCTTAAGGAAAATTTGCATTACTAGAACAAATATATGAAACCAACCATTTATTTCTCCTTATCTTTATTTTATGACTTATAGAAATAAAATCCAATTAAAGGGCAAAAATCTACAAAATTTTGGTTTGAAATGGTTAATATTTTTAACAATATGCTGTTTCCTTTAATATAAATTACAATGTGACACAGTTTTGTATGCACTCACAAATCCAATTTTATTTTAATGCTCAATAATCTATTTTTAAAGTAGCATTTATGATCACACATTTATTAAGATATATACAAGTATATTCTACTTCAAAGTACCTAGACTTATTACTGTGATGGATGTTAAATATATTTTGTTTCCTTTATATATATATACAACCTCTCTTTCTTTTCCCTTACTCCTAGAATACATTTGTAACCATGATTACCATCTTTTACTCTTTGCTAGATTATATTCAAGTTTCTGAGAAAACAAAGATTTTTAGTGGAATCTTTCCTCAGGCAACGTTGAAGACATGCTGAGTAAATTATGTGAAATTCCTATGTGGTTATATAACAAGATTACTCACATCATTTAGACACTGTTCTGGAATCATGTGACTAAAGAGTTAATGATTTTTAGAATCATAAGATAGAGTGTGAGGTGCTGATTTTATCAATGACTCATCATTTATTAGCAAGGAATCACCAGTTGGAGCTAGCACTTTTAAACCTTATTTTGGGGATATTTTGGACAATTCTTCCCACTCCAATGTTCCTGCAGCCCTTGTCACAGGGTACCACTTCTCTAAGAGTAATAATAGGTGAAAATATTTTTAAGTGTTTGGAATGCTGACAAATCAAGTCAACCTATATGCATTCAAGATCCTATCTATTTAAATGACTATTTTAACCAAGAATAAAAAAGAGCAATAAACCCAAGATGCTGGTTTAAAAGGAAACACTTTAAGGAATATTATACAGATTAAAATCCAAGTAATATCTTAATTAAGTCAGTTAATTTTTTTGTTGTTGTTTCTTTCATTTGTACAACCTAACTCGCAGGTCTTTGGTGATTTAGTCTTGGAACTCCCTAGTACCTAGAATAATGTATGTGCTCAACAAATATCTGTTAACTTAGTGAACAAACGAACAAATGAAGAAGGGAATAAATAAAAAATAATGAAGTTTTGGAAATTTTAAAATCTGAAAAAAAATTCCCTTACTTCAGGACTCATTAAATTTGTATGCTGCAAGGAAAATACTGACGTCATTTAATTCATCTTCTGCAACAAAATACATTTGTATGCAGAAATATAGAATTATCTGAGTACAAAGGAGTATCAAAGATTAGCTGAAGTACATATAGCACAACCGGTGGGGAACCATCTCCAATTCGTAGAACTACTCCAAGTGCTACAGATTTTGCATTTTTTTAATTCTAATTCTATGTTCAGAATGACAAAAAGGAACAAGTTATATATTATTGGGTTAAATAAAATTTTTATCTCAATTTATAGCTTTCTATTGATGCTGAGCTCCTGTTCACGTTTCCCTGTTGAGGTCCAGAGTATATTAGACCAGGCAATCTCCCATTCTTGTTGGGGTTGGGAAATCCTTGGTGCTTCATGTATACTAAAATCAGTGGTTTAGAGAGGCAGTGAACAAAGTTAAAGGTGCCACTGTGTTGATTTGCTGCAGCGTTCCTTTAACTGTTTGTCCCTTTATGCATCTGACTTTGGAGATTAAAGCTCTATAACTCCCACCTGCAGGTCCAATGCTACCTCCAACTCTGAATGACTCTCCCGTAATAAGCAGCTCTATGACTGGAGATGAGCAGCAGCAAGTCCCGTCCAGAATTCCTGCTTTGATGCCCTTCTGCAATTCCTGTCTCCCCCTCATCTGACTTTTCACTTTGATCTGTCTGGTTTCCAGGACTGACCAACTCTGTTCTGTCCTCTAAAGTCACAGACTGACCTCATATCCCACCCCTTTGCTCATGCCTAAGACACATGTACACACATGCACAGACATGTACACATACTTCATGTCAGACTAAAAACAATCAATACCTCCCCTACATAAAATCTACGCTGTCTCTCCCACCCAAGACACAGCACATGTGTTGGGACAGCTCCATTCTAACCTATCTTTCACCTTTCAAGTTGACCTGTGGGGAAATGACGTTTGTTTTGTTTTTAATTTCACCTATGTTACTCTGGAATAAAGTGTATTTGACAATAATCTGCTACTTATGGTTTTTCTTAAGCCCTATTCCTGGAAAATACATGTTTTTAATTTATTTAGTCTAGAAAGAACCATTATTTTCTTTCTCCTCCATGTTTGTTAGGGAGCAGCATATAAGGATGCTAAAAATAAAAGAGGCTAAAAATCTGAGAGAAAAAGAAGAAATGATTTTGATATCCCAATTATAGAAATTTTTCTGAGTTGCAAAATTTAATACCTGGTCTGTAGTTTATTATTTTTTTTAATCTTTGATTCTGATATGACAGAGAAGCAGGGTCACAACTTAATCTATCACTATTAATTCTTTATATCACCCCATTGACATAATTTAGTTTATTTTTTAATAATAAATAACTGATTTAAGAGCAAACATTTTTTTCCAAATCTAGCTTTGTTTTAATGTGGACAAACTGTATCTGCAGCTTAATTTCAGTTTAATTATTTTTCCACGACATTTAGCATTAAACACGACAGTGCTTTCTAAATTAATCAGGACATGTTATAAATATTTCATGAATTTTGGTGTGTATTAGTCATTGTACTACTTGCTGCTGCAACAAATAAACCCACAAACTGTACTGTCTTATCACAGTAGAAGTGTGTTCCTGGTCTGCAGGAAGACTTCCATGTGGTAATCCAGGTACCAGACTTCTATCATCTGATGGTATTAGCCACTGCCAGGATCCTCTGCAGGTGGAAAAAAGAAAGCTCTTTGGGACGTGTGTCACCTCCATTCATATTCCATTGAGAGAACTACTCACAATGCCCCACTAAGATGGGAGAGGAGTGAAGGAATAGTCCTGGTTCAGCAGCTGCTTCCCAGCACTCCCAGCACCCCCTTAGAGCTGGGAGGAGTTAGAATCTCTGTGGGACAGCTGTCTTTACCACAGCTAGCACTTAGACCAAAATTCACAGACTCAAGTGCAAACAGGGACATTAATGAGTGAAGCAGTCTGATTAATGAGTGAAGCAGTCTGGACATAACACTGTAGAAAGTAGAGGAAACTGGAGGGAATCTGAAAGAATATTCTCTGACTAAAAATGATGGTTCCCATGCAGAAAAGCATGCACATTACTGGCAGAGCTTTGCAAGACAGAAAAAAAATCTGTGTTTCTAAAATGTTAAATCTTATGCGTTTTAAAAGTAAGCAACTAAGTAAAGAAAAGAACACTGTGTAAGCCACACAAAACATTTCTGTGAGCCAGAATTGGCTTAAAGAAAATGTGTTTGCAATTTCTAGTGTAAATGGTACCTTCCTTCTGATAAATTCACTCTTCAATAAAGAGGTGGAATGGTTATTGCCTTCACAGGGTGAGTGTTCTCCAAACTCTTTTTATTGTTCAGGAAAAAACTGTGAAGAGGCACTCCTAGCACATGTGTATGTGGATGTTAAATACACATTATACATGACATATATTGCTAATACCTCAAGGCACAAGATGCATCTAGGGTGAGGTTCATCATTAATGATGTGGATATGAATCCACACTGCAAATAATCTTCCTGACAACTTCATTTTTTAAAGACCCTCATGACAGATATAATTAGGTAATCACTGTTCTATGTCTTAACGTGGCTCATGAAGAGGACATTGAAATAGGAGAGGCATCATTTTCCCCACTTTATCTTTGCTGATGTTTATCTTTAATACAAATTTGTTCAAAGGAATCTTTTTTAGCCTTTTCTTAATTTTATTAACATAATAAATGTTAGTAAAGCCTTATCATCTTCCCAATTTTTAGACTAAAACAGTACTAATGGAAATTTTTAAATTTCCTCTCTGTCCCAAATGCTTTGTATACCCCTTAATACACACACACCTTATTTTACCCAAGATTATACCCTCTCTTTGACATCTGGAATATAATAGTTCACATTTGTACACAGTTCTGTATTGGTCCATATGGCGCCTATTAAGTATTATCTCACCTTGGAAAACCACATTTTAGTTTCACTTTTGTTCCTTCAATAAGCTTTCACTTCCTTAAAGTATAGAGATATACCATCAGTGTTTGAAAGACTGAGAGAAATTTTATTAATCGTGTTACCAGGAGTATTTTCTTGGTAATTACAACAGCAAAACACTAGTTTCTATAAAATGAGATTTAGAGCCTTTCAGTTGGGCTGAAACAAAATGGAAGAAAGGAAATAAAGATTGGAGCTAGACTCTCAAGCAATTTTGGTTTAAAACGTGTAAAAAGATGCAGAGAGTAATTCTTCTTTCTCTTGGTTCCAGGAGAGTTACGATTGTGATTCCTCATACATAAAAATGAGCATATGCCCTGAAGTATGTTGTTACACTAAATAACTACTTTTATTTAAAGTTTGCAATTGGTTGGCAGTCAATCCAATTAGGCAAAAATAGAGCTTTCTTTTCTGTACTACAGAGAAAAGAGATACTTCATATTATTGTCCTTATGAGAAGGTGAATAAAAAATTCAAATTATGGAATTGCTTACACTGCCCCTTCTGCAATCTACTTCTTACCTACTGGCGATTTTCTTTGATATTAGAAATCACTTGATGTTTCTGAGATGAATACTTATTGTAACCAGAATTTTTGGCTTATTACATTCTGGGACCTAATTTCACATATGCTCTAGGAAGAAAAGTCTATCAAATTATAAGCCAAACTCCTAACATTATGGAAGAATGTTACAGGGACTTTTTTTTTTACTTCATATATTTCTGTATTATTTAAATAACATTACATTTGTGATAAAGAATATATATGTGCAGTAAACAAGAACTAATATCTATCTATGAAATCTATCTGTCTGTCTATTTATCTATCTATCTAGTGCTTCTTTTATGATAGCAAAGTCTATGAGCCCTTTACATTTGTTCTTTTAATCTTGTGTGATCTGAGAAAACTAGTTAATGATGCTGTGGTTCAAGAAATAGAAATATCAATTGTATCTGTCTCATGAAGTGGTTGTCAGGATTAAGTGAAAAAATATATATACATATGTATATATATTGCATTTAGAACAGTGCCTGGAACTCTGTAAGTATTGAATAAGTGTTAGCTATTATCCACTAGAATGTGAGCTCCATGAGGGCAGGTATTTTTGCCTTTTTTTTTTCCCTTCTGTATTCCCAGTACCCAGTATTAAATAGCTCATAATGTGCGTTCAATAAATATTTAGTGAATGAACGATCTTACGAGTTAGATTTACTGTGATCCACAATTTACAGGTAAGATAACTGAGACAGAAGAATCAACTAACATGGCAAGGATCACATGGCTAGTAAATAAACTGATTTTAACCCAGCCAATTTGACTCCAAGGGCTTGTACACTTATCCTCTCTTCTCTACTATCATTCTCTTTAGAACTAACAGGCTAATAGGGAGATAGGAGGAGAATTTGGCCTAGAAAAGTGAGATATGATTAAGCCCCTCAGGTCCTTGAAGATCTACTAGAGTTATCACGAAATCACAGCTTCCCGAAACAGTTTTCTGGAGCTGAGTGTAGAAAAAGATACTCTTGGGCAGGCATAAGAAATTAGAGAAATGTACATTACAATTTTAGAATGATTTCACCAAGAAAATAGTTAAATTTTAAACCCAGTAATAAAAGAGTAAATTCCAACCATCCACACACGCCCAGAAGGCAGAGATTTTTACCCCCATTTCAAGGTTTTATGCTGGCAGAAAGCATTTTAATTTTTCCCCCAGAGATTCTATAAGACTCTCCACAACTCTTTCCCCTGCCAATTTTAATGCTGTTCCCAAATGAAGTCATGTACTGAAATCACTCTGTAAACCATAAAAATCAGATGTCAAAATTAATATATATTAAAAATGTCACCAAAGAAGCTGTTTCCCCAGGTTTTTCCTGAGCAGCACCCTGGATCCCTTATTGAAATTCATTCATCTCAAACCAAAATCATCAGCCTGACTCCACTGTTTAATTAGCGTACTATATGTACATTAAAGGAATAGCCAATCATGTGATTTTATTAAAAAGATATAGATTTTTATTTACTAAAAATAAGTTATTATTTGTGAAAAAATGTATTTCCAAGAGAGTAGTAATTCTATTTAAATGGATGGGAGAGGACCTAAGAGAAAGATAAGTAAGAAGGAAGATCAAATGTTAAATATCAAATAAGCTAAACTTTAGAACAATCTTTGGAGAGTCTGAACTTTAAAAATAATTGATGTTCATGTGCTTATTCTGTTCAGAAAGTTCCCTTTTGGTGGCTGCTGGCTCTGACTCTTAGAGATGGATTCAGTAAGGCTAATACAACCTCTGAATTCAGTTATTTTCTTGCTGTCATTTATCATCAACTGAGTAATTTTAGATGAAGCAATTTACATGTGACTTTTTCTTAAATGGTCCCTTGATTTTTAAGATTTTATCTTTTTTTTTTTTTTTTTCATTTTACTGTTGCCTTTTGCTTTGGACAGAGAGGTGAGGAAGTTCCCATGTCACAATATTAGTCAGACTGACTCTGAGCAGCCTAGACACAAAAAGAATGTACTGGAAGGTTATGAACTCAATTGAATCAAAGAGAGGCTGGGAGATTGGTCTTGGATAATAGTCAGGAGTCAAGGAGTCCCTGGAGGCTAAGACAGCAAAGGCGAACTGGCAGGAGCAGTCTAATCTGAACGCCACTGTGGGCAATGTGCCCAACTATCGCTAGCATCATCTCCCAAGACTCAAAGTCCTACAAAGAAGATTCAATCTGCTTAGCCCAAGTATGTACCTAATATGACCTCTTCCTCCAACCATGCAAGGACAAGGAAGGGAAGGAATTACATTTCCCTCTAACATCATATACAAATAAAAGATCCCAAAGTGAGATCAGGATGCTATTAGGAATATGGGATGGAATACTTACTCTGCAGTCAAAAAATTACAAATGTCCAGTACATATACATAAGGACAGAAGTTGGTTGAGCCTGAGGCAGAACTGATCAAAAGATATTGTGTGTTATAGTAGAATGAGCACTCATAGGTTTTGAGAAATTGGTTGGGCCAAAATCTTAATCTTCCCCACATCCTAGATATGAGACTTTTTGTGTGAGGAACTTAACCTCTCTGAGCCTGTTTCTTCATCTACGATACTCTAACATAAGGACTGTTCTGAGAATTAGCAATGACCCACCCAGCCAGCACACAACAGAGACAGAAAATGTTAGCAATCCGCAGAGATGGCAGGAACCTCTCTGCCATCTTCTACTCTCAGGGCTGTATCTACATCCCCTGACATTAGTCCCTCTAGACTAATATCCTGATGACACTGCATTATCTAGCCACGAAAACCTGGCATGCTTCCCCAAATTATTTGAAAATACCACAAATGGCCTTTATTCAGCCAGTTTTCTCCTCTCAAGCAATTCTGAGAAATTCATCATTATTCATCTCTTAAATGTTTAGTATAACCCATTAGGATCATCCCAGTTTTTCCCTTTGCTATTGAGAGACCATATGAAGTCATTGTTTGAACAATAATTGTCTTGAGAGAAGTGAGAATTTGCTACACCCATAATTCTGATCACCTTCACACTGTAAACATTTATTTATTTATTAAATGTCAGCCAGTGCATGGTTAGATTCTTCTGAGGAAAACAGACTTCTAAAAAGTAAGACCCTAGTTGCTGGAGGAATGACTTAAAAACTGATTCCTTTAGGTGGACAACATTACAGACATTGATGACTTGAGTATTGAAGGAAAAGTAAATGCTTATAACTGAACTACAGGTTTTAAAAAGTTGATTCTGATGAGCTGGCCCATAATTAGGTTAGTTAGCTCTCCAGCTTGTGAATGTATCTACATGCCTTTTCACTAAGAGCCACTGGCCATCTCATCCCTTTGACTGAACAGATGGACCTCCCCAAGTGCTGGGATCCCCAGCTCTGTTTCCTGTTTCCCTCGCCTCAGAAGTAGTGGCTGGTGCTTAATGAAAAATCTGTTCTTGCTGTAGTAGTACATAAACCAGTCAATGAGCTTATACTATAAAATTAAAATGTATGTATTGAGTTGTATGGGATTTAACAAAAAAAGAAAATCTATTTATCCCATGGATTATCATCTCAATTATAGGTAATTAGTAGAGAAATATACTTACTTAAACTCATGTTATCATGAATGGAAGGTGATAATTATAGTTTACAAGAGTGTCAGTATAATCTTTTATAATCCTTATGATCCCTTAAATAGATGTCAATTATTTCCAGTTTGCATGAACATAAGGTAGGTTAATGCAAGCGATTGTATTTTTTTATTTATAACATTAAAGGTAACATTTGTTTTACAGCCACTTAGCGGATTAAACCGAGCAGCAAATCTTTTTCATTTGCAGAATTGTTTTGTGTGCTAATATGCTAATTTGTGCTACATGTAAATATCACTCCATTTAGAAAGCAAGCAATAGACTCTCCACTGATTGGTTTACAGTGTAGTCATATTATGTTATTTGTTGGTGAAAAGTTTGGTCAAATATAAATGACATTTTGCTCTATGTGATATTACACATTACTCAGTTATTTTGCATTTAAAGGGGTTATATTTAGGCAGTTGCTAATGCTAGTTTTACTTTTTGTGTAATAATGATAGATTAATATATAAAGGGGGAAATAACTAATTAGTTAGAAAAAAGTATATACTAGTTGCTGAAACCTTATAGTACTAGTTTCCACTCTATTTTTAAAAAATGTTTTATAACTATCTAATTCATGCAACATAAAATCTAGTTGTGGAGAGAAAATTATTACTTTAAAAACAACTTCTTAAAAAACATTAAGCAAGACAAAATAGAAATACTCGTAAATACAAAAAACAAACTGGTGGTTACCAGAGCAGGGAGGGGTTGGGGAGATGAGCAAAATAGGTGAAGGCAATTGAGAGGTACAAACTTCCAGACTTCCAGTTATAAAATAAATAAGTCACGGGGATGTAATGTACAGCACAAGGAGTAGAGTCAAAAATATTCTAATAACTTTGTATGGTGACAGATGGTAATTAGACTTATCGTGGTGATCATTTCAGAATGTATATAAATACTGAATCACTATGCTGTACTGAAACTAATAGAAGATTGAATGTCAATTATACTTCAATAAAAAAATAAAAATAAAGCATTACATGGGAATTTTATGGTACAGAGAAAGAAGAGATCAATGCCCAAGGCACTGAAGACCTCAAATTGTTGACAGGATTGCTGAGATTCAAAGAACGTCTTGGCTTTACCAAGATGGTCCATCTGGTGATGGGTGTGGATACAGCATAAGCAATAGTCTCAAGGAGAAAATCAACCTTGTGTGTGTGTCTCTGTCTGTGAGTCACTGTGTTTATCTGTGAGTGTCTATGTGTATGTCTCTGTGTGCATTTTTCTGTATATATGTCTATGATTCCTTATGTGTGTGTCTCTAGTGCTGTGGATTGAGAGGGAGACAAAGAGAGGAGGGCCTCTCAAAGTTAGGACAGCATTCATCTGCTGATTATGACCATCTTCTTACCTCCTCTAACAAGGCCTCTGCTTTTAACTTCATTCTTCCAGGCTGGAAGCTTCCAGGTTGTTAAAGATAATGGACAGATTGTTCACCAGACAAGATAAGCCTTGATCGTCACGTCTCGACCACCACCTACTGCACCTAGTCAGACTCCACTGATGTTCTCTGAAAAGTAGTGATGCCTAAGTCCTTCCACATTAATTTCCAGGGGACTGAACTATGCCCACCTATGCTGGTCTTAGAAGTAGGCCCAGACTGGTGTAAAAGAGAGCAAAGTAAGCAGGTTGATATTTCCTGTCTTTTGAGCCTAAGTCATAAGCAAGATGCAGACTCAAATCATAGTGAATCAGTGATCCATCACAGAATATCTTTGGATAAACTAGGACAACAACTCAATAATTACCGATATAGAATATGTTCTATTCTAAATTTTAGAAATTTGTGGGATGTTAATCAATTGTCTGATTTCCCTTACGGGATCCCACCAATTGTAAATATAGAGCCTGAAAGCCTGGTGCAGGTCAAAGTACAGCCTTGTTAATGGTAAAGCAGATTTGGAGAGCAAAGCTCACACCAAAGGCTGAAATGGAGCGGGCTATACCTGTGCTTCTGAACTGAAGACATAGAGATGCAGAGGTGAGCAGCTTGACTCACCTTGGCCTTTCTAGATAAGAACTTTGAGAGAGAAGGACCAATTGCAGCAGGGCTTTGTCTGCACTCATTTGTGTCTGGTCACAAGCAAATCCATGAGGGAGAGAGTAAATAAGAAAGGGATGGAAAGGGATGGACTCAAGGTGACTTGAATGTCGTCTTAGTCTGTTTGGGCCACCATAACAGAATACTATAGACTAGGGGGCTAATAAACAACAGAAATTTATTTCTCACAGTTCTGGAGGCTGGAGGGCTGAGATCAGGGTGTCAGTATGTTGGGTTCTAGGGACGACCCTCTTCCAGGTTGCAGATTGCTAACTCACTTGTGGAGCAGAGGAAGTAAACTCTCTGGTGACCCTTACAAAGACACTAATCCCATTCATGAGGGCTCCAGCCTCATGACCTCAGCTAATCATAATTGTTTCCCAAAGGCTCCACCTCCTAATACAAACAACTTACGGGTAGGGTTTCAACACCTGAAGATTGGGAAGACACAAACTTTCAGTCCATGACAAGTTGGCTAGTCACAAATACAGGAACTAGTTTTTTAAAGTTTTTGAAACAAAAGTAAGGAAAGAAAATCTCATGTTCACTACAGGAAAAAAAAATCCACATATATGGTTAGAAAAGCTAAGTCATAAGTCATTAGAGAGAAAGAGTAATGAATGCAAACTGGGTAAGCCTTGTCAATGGGTGTCATCAAGGGCTATTTTCAGTGAAAATTTCCCTGAGACACCCAAAATTCCCTTTTGGTAAAGTTAGTATGAGAGGAGGAAAAAAGGGAGGTAGCATTGAAGGTCTGCAGGCAATTGTAGAGATCTCAGAGCCAGTGGTTGGCCTTTGTAGTTGATGTTAAAATGATCCAAAAATTGGGAGACATATTTGTGGCATTAAATACTTCTATACAGGAGAGTGGTCAGAGCTCCTTCCTAGAATCAGAAGGCCCCTTGAGGCATAAATCCAGGCACCCAGGGGTGCACATACACACTATTGTGTTCTGGAATTTGGTGAAGCTGATCACCTTCAGTATACTTTATGCTAAAAAAAAAAAAAATGCATATGGGGTAGGTCAGTAAGGAAGATGGCATTTTTCAGGGCATCCAGGAAATCAGTATCTAGGAAGCAATTTCAAAGGTCATGAAAACTGAAAAGCATTGCCCAGTTTTGAAAAGAGTATTCTAAAGAGCTAGTACTAAAGAAAGAAAGCACTAGTCATCAGAACCAAGCAAATCAATTCAATTGGACACTAAATTTGGTTTCACGTGTTCTGACAGTGAAGGCGAACGTGAAGTCTGTTAGGGATTCCTAAAAACAAAATGCATACATATGCATCTCCAGACTTTTTTCCTTATCATTCAATTCAAACAGGCATCTACAAAATAGGGAAGTCTGAGTGGCATAATGAAGACAATTTAAAACTATAAGTTTTAAAAAGAGAGAATGTGCATTTTAATTAAAAAACAACCTTGGCCTCTTGTGTACAAATGGTTCACGGTTTCTCAGGTATAGAGTCAGCCCTCTGTTCAATCTCTATAAACTTCACTAAAGTAAAGGTTGAGATGAATCTTTCGCTTTAAAGTGTAAGCTCTCTGAAGTAGTATTTACTTATGCAAAAGAGTAAAATGAAGTGTACATGTTTTTCCATCATTATTATTATGCCATTAAATGGCATAATACCTTTTTATTCTTGGGGGCTCAGAAAGACTATAAGATTTAAAAAACAATTTTTTTAAAAGTTCCTCTCCTGGAGCTTGAAAGTTTGATTGAGTGGGAAAGAAATCAATTCTCATTATCTTCAGGAAGAAAAGTGTTTAATCTTTGCCCTATAAATTTCCCTTAGAATTGAGAAAAATAGAACCCAATTCTGTTGTGTGTCTTAGAATGTGAGCTCATCTAATGAACCTAAGCCTGTTGATCAAAGTTGATCACTTAATACTTTATAGGCCAGATGTACATAGCTGAAATCATTTGGAATATATACAACATGCGAGCTCAGAGGCAATTCAGTAGGTTCAATATTGTCTATCTGATGCCACTCCCAAACCCTGATGACATTGATGTAAGAAAGAAATAACATTTAACGTCTGCTCTGTTTATAAATTTGGTGTCTTAAAAATTTGGAGTTTCTTTGATCATCTAATTCAGTTTCTTCATTTTACAGAAAAGAACACTGAAACCTAGAAAATTTAAAGATTTTAGCCTAAGTCTCACAGCTAGTAAGCAAAAGAACTAAAATCCACCCTGTCATTCAAAACTCAGCATCTCAACATGACCTGCTACTTCTAGGTTATTATTTAATAGTACTAAATGGTCTAAATCATTCCTCAAGTTGTAGGATTACATAGCTTTCTAAATTTTAAAGCATCATTTTCCATTATAAAAACAATTATGTGAAACTGGAGGGAATCAGGTAGAAACCATATATTTACATCACTTTGTCAGGAAAGTTCTTTCCCCACTAGTACTCCGACCTTCTTTGATCAGATTTTCTTGTCTCATCTTTGGGAACATGTGCTAATTTTTCATGGTTGACTTTTATCACTGTAAACTGACACTTTGCTTTAGATTATTTTTCTATATGTGACTCAAGAGATTAACCAAATTTTAGAGTAAGCTGAGTTGACACAGCAGCCTTCATGCCAATCTGCACCTCCTAACCTCAGGCACAGAGGAACCCAGCTTCTACCCACCCTAACAGGAACTTGTTGCTCAGGAAGATTCTGCTTGTTGTCATTCATTTACTATTGCAACTACACCTACAACACTCAGAAAGCTCATTTTTTTAAAATTCCATAAATATGATGCCATCAAAGTACCACTGAGTTCAAAAATATTATCTTATAACATCTGAGAGACCCACACAACCATATATCTGAAGGTGGAGGTACTGGAACCCCCAGAGGAATTGGAAGGAGGTAAGGAGAACTCTCCTTCCTGAATGACAGTGACTGTGGGACCAGGTCCACACAGCTCTGAGAGAGAGAGGGAAGGGACAGCCCTCCATGGGAAAATTGTCACTCTCCAAGCTCTCATACAGCCCGTGGGAAATTCCCATAGGAAGGGGACTGAACTTTTGCAGGGGTGCCTTCATCAAGCTAGCACCCCAAGATGGCAGATAGCGAGGGAAGCGCAAGAAGCCCCTGGGATCAGGCAGGTGACAGAAAGAGCCCCTACCCCCCTGCCCGGCACCCAAGCACAGCCAGTTGGCCAGAGCACCTGTGGATCACAGGGGGCTCAGAATACACAGGTCTTGACCCCCACCTAGTGGCAGCAGGTGGAAGCTGTGACCAGACATGTTCAGAATGAGGAAAAATGAGCCCACGCCGTCAAGCAGTATGCAAAAATATATTAAATCTCCAGACAAGAAAGAAAATGACAAGCACCCAGACGTCAATCCTGAAGGCACAGAAATTTATAACCTAAATGACAGAGAATTCAAAATAGCTAGTATAAAAAAGCTCAACAAATTACAAGAAAACACAGATACACAATGCAATGAAATCAGGAACTTCTTCACAAAAGAGATTGAAACTATAAGGAAAAACCAATCGGAAATGTTGGAGATGAAAAACACAATGGAAGAGATAAAGAAAAATCTGGACTCTTTAAAGAACAGAGCTGACAATATGGAGGAAAGAATTAGCATTATTGAGGATAGGAATGCAGAAATACTCCAGATGGAGGAAGAGAGAGAACTAAGACTAAAAAGATATGAAGAAATCCTCCAGAAAAATCCGACTCAATTAGGAAATGCAACATAAAGATTATAGGTATTCCAGAAGGAGAAGAAAGGGAAAAAGGAGCAGAGAGATTGTTTGAAGACATAATAGCTGAGAACTTCCCAAACTTGGGGAAGGAGCCAGAAATACAAGTGAATGAAGCCAATAGATCTCCTAAATATATCAACATAAAAAGACCCTCTCCAAGGTGTTAGTAGTAAAGCTGGCAAAAGTCAATGACAAAGAAAAGATATTAAGGGCAGTAAGGCTAAAATAAAATAAAATAAAATAACATGCAAAGGAATCCCAATCAGGTTCTTCCTGATTTCTCAGCAGAAATTCTACAGGCTAGGAGAGAGTGGAATGATATATTCAAAACTCTGAAAGGCAAAAACTTTCATCCAAGAATACCCTATCCAGTGAAAATATCCTTTAGATATGATGGAGAAATAATAACTATCCCAGATAAACTAAAGCTAAGGGAGTTCATTGCCACAAGACCCCCAGTACAAGAAACACTCAAGAAGGTCCTCATGCCTCAAAAAAAAAAAAAAAAAAAGAGAAAGGGCATACGAAGCTTTGAGCAAGGAGAAAAATAGGTAGAGAAAACCAGAAAAATAGCGGCTTTCTATCAGAATAAGTTAGCAAACACTTAATTACCAAAGTCAAAGATTAAGGGAAGGAAAAAACCAAAAACAAACATAACCTCATCACTTTAAACACAAACTCACAACACAAGATGAAATCAATTGTGACAATAATAACTTAGAAGGGGAAAAAGAAAGAGATGGAATCAATTTAGTTTAAGGAAATAAGAGGCCATCAGAAAGTGGGCTATCTCATCTATGAGATTTTTTTATACAAACCTCATAGTAACCACTGAACAAATAAACAGAACAGAGACACATATGATAAATAAAGAGAAAGCTAAGAAAACCATCATACAGAACTACCAAACTGAATTGGTAGTCCAAAACACACAGGACGAGAAACAAAGCAAATGCAAAAGAACTGGAAAATGAATGATAAAGTAGCAACATTAAGCCCTCATATATCAATAATCACTCTAAATGTAAATGGATTGAATTCTCACTCAAAAGACACAGAGTGGGAGCGGGATGGATTAAAAAGCACGATCCAACAATATGCTGCCTCCAGAAAATACATCTTATCTCTAAAAACAAACACAGGCTCAGAGCAAAAGGATGCAAGACAATACTCCAAGCTAATGACAAATAAAAGAAAGAGGTGTTGCCATACTTATATCAGACAAAGTAGACATCAAGATAAAACAGGTAATGAGAGTCAAAGAAGGGCAATATATAATGATAAAAGTGATACTCCACCAAGAAGACACATCACTTATAAATATATATGCACCTAGCACAGGAGCACCAAAGTACATAAAGCAACTATTAACAAACCTAAAAGGAGATATTAACAAAAACACAACAATAGTAGGGGATCTTAACACCCCGCTTACATCAATGGATAGATCATCCAGACAGAAAGTCAATAAGGAAACAGTGGACATAAACGAAAAACTAGACGAGATGGACTTAATAGATATACAAAGAACACTCCATCCAAACAAAGCAGATTACACATTCTTCTCAAGTGTGTGTGGAATATTCTCAAGGATAGACCATATGATGGGAAACAAGGCAAGCCTCTATAAATTTAAGAATATTGAAATCATAACAAGCATCTTTCCTAACAATAATGTTATGAAACTGGAAATCAACTACAAGAAAAAAACTGGGAAAGTGACAAAGACCTGGAGACTAAACAATACGCTACTGAACAACCAATGGATCATTGAAGAAATTAAAGGAGAAATCAAAAAATATCTAGAGACGAATGAAAATGAAAATACACCATACCAACTCACATGGGATGCAGCTAAAGTGGTCCTGAGAGGGAAACTTATAGCAATACAGGCCCACCTTAACAAACAAGAAAAATCTCGAGTAACTAACCTTAAACTACACCTAACAGAATTAGAAAAAGAAGAACAAACAAAGTCCAAAGTCAGCAGAAGGAAGGAAATGATAAAAATTAGAGCAGAAATAAATGAAATTGAAGCCAAAAAAAAAAAAAAAAAAACCAGTAGAAAGGATCAATGAAACTAAGAGCTGATTCTTTGAGAAGATAAACAAAATTGACAAACCCTTAGCCAGACTCACTAAGAAAAAGAGAGAGAAGGTTCAGATAAATAAAATTAGAAACAAAAGGAGAAAGTACAACAGATACCACAGAAATATAAAGGATTACAAGAGAATACTATGAAAAACTATGCTAACAAATTGGACAATCTAGAAGAAATGGATAAATTCTTAGACTCATACAACCTCCCAAAACTGAATCAAGAAGAAACAGAGAATCTGAACAGATCAATCACAAGTAAAGAGATTGAATCAGAAATCAAAAACCTCCCAAAAAATAGAAGTCCAGGATCAGATGGCTTCTCTGGAGAATTTTACTAAACATTCAAAGATTTAATACCTACCCTTCTCAAACTATTCCAAAACAATAGAGGAAGATGGAACACTTCCTAACATATTCTACGAGTCAAATATCACCCTGATACCAAAGCCAGACAAGGACAACTCAAAGAAGGAAAATTATAGGCCAATATCACTGATGAACATAGATGGAAAAATCCTCAACAAAGTATTGGCAAGCAAATACAACAATACATTAAAAAGATCATACACCATGATCAAGTGGGATTTATACCAGGGACACAGGGATGGTTCAACATCTGCAAATCAATCAATGTGATACACCACATCAACAAAACGAGGAATAAAAACCACATGATCTGGGGCTGGCCCAGTGGCATAGCAGTTAAGTTCGTGCATTCCACTTTAGCAGCCCGGGGTTTGTGGGTTCAGATCCCGGGCACAGACTGATGCACCGCTTATCAAGCCATGCTGTGGCAGCGTCCCATATAAGGTAGAGGAAGATAGGCATGATGTTAGCCCAGGGCCTATCTTCCTCAGCAAAAAGAGGAGAATTGGCAACAGATGTTAGCTCAGGGCTAATCTTCCTCACAAAAAAAAAAAAAACAAAGAAAGAAAGAAAAAAGCCCTCATAATCATCACAATAGATGCAGAGAAGGCATTTGACAAGATCCAACATCAATTTGTGATAAAAACTCTCAAGAAAATGGGTATAGAAGGAAAGTACCTCAACATAATAAAGGCCATATATGCCAAACCCACAGCCAACATCATACTCAACAGGGAAAAACTGAAAGCCACTCCTCTGAGAACAGGAACAAGACAAGGGTGCCCACTCTCACCACTCTTATTCAAAATAGTACTGGAGGTTTTGGCCCAAGCAATTAGGCAACAAAAAGGAATAAAAGGAATCCAAATAGGCAATGAAGAAGTCAAACTCTTGTTTGCAGATGACATGATTTTATATATAGAAAACCCTAAAGAATCCATCAGAAAACTATTAGAAATAGTCAACAACTACAGCAAAGTGGCAAAGTACAAAATAAACTTACAAAAATCAGTTGCATTTCTAAACTCTAATAATGAACTAACAGAAAAAGAACTCGAGAAGACAGCCCCATTTATAATCACAACAAAAATAATAAAATATCTAGGAATAAATTTAACTAAGGAGGTGAAAGACCTATACAATGAAAACTTTAAGACATTATTGAAGGAAATCAATGATGACATAAAGAAATGGAAAGACATCCCATGCACATGGATTGGAAGAGTAAGCATAGTTAAAATGTCCATACTACCTAAAGCAATCTACAGATTCGATGCAATCCCAATCAGAATCCCAATGATATTCTTCACGTAAATAGAACAAAGAATACTAAAATTCATATGGGGCAACAAAAGACCCTGAATAGTCAAAGCAATCCTGAGGAAAAAAACAAAGCTGGAAGCATCACAATCCCTAACTTCAAAATATACTACAAAACTATAATAATTAAAACAGCATGGTACTTGTACAAAGACAGACACACAGATCAATGGAACAGAACTGAAAGCCCAAAATTAAACCACACATTTATGGACAGCTAATCTTCGACAAAGGAGCTAAGAACATACAATGGAGAAAGGAAAGTCTCTTCAATAAATGATGCCGGGAAAACTGGGCTGCCACCAGTAGAACATCTTCTTTCTCCATACATAAATATTAACTCAAAATGGATCAAAAACTTGAAAGTAAGACCTGAAACTATAAAACTCCTGGAAGAAAATATAGGTAGTACACTCTTTGACATTGGTCATAGAGGGATCTTTTCAAATTTCATATCTACACAGACAAGGGAAACAAAAGAAA
Organism: Diceros bicornis minor; assembly: GCF_020826845.1. Taxonomy (NCBI): domain Eukaryota; kingdom Metazoa; phylum Chordata; class Mammalia; order Perissodactyla; family Rhinocerotidae; genus Diceros; species Diceros bicornis. The sequence goes on along the minus strand of NC_080754.1, from coordinate 12,794,342 downwards.
AAATAAACAAATGGTACTTCATCAGACTAAAGAGCTTCTGCAAGGCAAATGAAACCAGAATCAAAATGAAAAGAAATCCCACCAACTGGGAGAAAATATTTGCAAATCATATACTCCACAAAGGGTTAATCTCCACAATATATAAAAATCTCACAAAACTGAACAACAAAAAAACAAACAACCCAATCAAAAAATGGACAGAGGATATGAACAGACATTTTTCCAAAGAAGAGATACAGATGGCCAATAGGCACATGAAAAGATATTCAACATCACTAATCATGAGGGAAATGCAAATCAAAACTACACTAAGATATCATCTTACATGTATTAGAATGGCCATAATCATCCAGACAAAAAATAACAAATGTTGGAGAGGTTGTGGAGAAAAGGGAATCCTAATTCACTGCTGGTGGGAATGCAAACTGGTAAAGCCTCTACAGAAAATTAAAAATAGAAATACCATATGATCCAACTATCCCACTACTGGAAATCTATCCAATGAACCTGAAATCAACAATCCAAAGAGGCTTATGCACCCCTGTGTTCATTGCAGCATTATTCACTATAGCCAAGAAGTGGAAACAACCTAAGCGCCCCTTGACTGATGATTGGATAAAGAAGATGTGGTATATATATACAACGAAATACTACTCAGCCATAAAAGAAGACAAAATTGTCTCATTTGCAACAACATGGATGGACCTGGAGGGTATTATGTTAAGCGAAATAAGCTAGACAGAGAAAGACAAACACCGCTTGATTACACTCATATGTGGAAGATAAACTAACACACAGACGGAGAGAACAGTTTGGTAGTTAGCAGGGGGAAGGGAGTTGCGGGGTGGGCACAAGGGGTGAAGGGACGCATTTATATGTTGACTGACAAACAATAATATACAACTAAAAGTTCACAATGCTATAAACTATTATGACACCAATAAAAAAACCTTGAAAAAACATTATCTTATAGCTAGCTTTCAAGCTTCATGTGTTCGCCAAACTAAGAATTGAAGAAAGTACTATAAAGTTGTGAAAAAATACTGCTTACTTTTCCAAAAGTCTAATTATTCATTAAGACCAAATAATTTGATTGGGTTCAACCTCCTTATTTTTTACTGCCACTTCTCAGCAACATCTGCACCCTAGTCATGAAATAACAATGTCACTGTAACAACAAAAAAAGCTCACTTGAGTAATCTTTTTTTTTTGCCCTAATTCCATAATTATGATGGCTGACACTGTCATTTATTACACATTTTTCTGAAGCTAGTGATTATTTTTGTTCTTGTACTTACTTTGTAAAGGTTACCGGTAATTGAATTCCTTTGTGTTTATGTTTTTTAATGATCTGGACGCTCTATTTCGCACGTATCCATCTTTTGAGTCTGACTGTCATCCACTTTTATGCCGTCCTTTTTAAATCATGATGTTCTTTTATCAAATAAGGGCGCGATGTGATTAGAATAAATTTTGATATATTAAATTTCATTTGACTAACATAGAAATGAGATAGTCACTCCAAATTTAAAGGCATTGGCCCATATTTCCACTGGAAATTAATAAAAATTAATGAGTACATTTACCCATTTATTGAATAAACGTTTATTTTCCACCTATTATACGACAGGCACTGTGTTCTTCCCTGAGACTATAAAAACATATTAGATGTGGTTGCCAGGGCCTGGGGGAAGGCAGAATGGAGGGGTTAGTGTTTAATAGATAGAGAGTTTCAGTTGGGGAAGACAAAAAGTTCTGGAGGTGGATGGTGGTGACAGTTGCACAACAATTGTGAATGCACTTAATGCTATAGAACTAAAAACTTAAAAATTGTTAAAATACTAAATTTTATGTTATCTATATTTGACCACAACAAAAAAAACCAAACAGGTTAGAGATGGTCTTCAAGGAGTTTACAACCTAGTGCGGGCAACTGAGAAGTAAACATATTATTACTGATTATAATAGAGTATGAAAAGCTCTATGATAAAAGTATCCTTTGACTGCTGGGTGAACACAAATGAAGAGCATGTAGACCAAACAGGGGAGGTGAGGTGTAAAGAAGGGTGTTACTGCACAGTGTCTGGAAGAAGGAGTAGAAATGAGCTTGGCAAATATGGAGCAGAAAAATTACAGGCAGAGCTCCAGCTGTGCAAGCACCCTAACCTAGAAAAGACAGCACGAGAGTCCACCCTGCTAGCAAAGGCTGGTCATAGCAAGTGCTCTTCTGGGGGCCTCCCCCAGTCTCTGGGAATTTAGTCCCAAGGCTCTCCAAGTCTCCCTCCTGTACCCCAACACTTACCTATTTTACTAATTCCCATTAATGTTCAGATATGTTCTAGTATCACTTATCTTTAAAATACACACACAAACAAATATTCCTTGACTCCTACAATCCTCTAATGGCCTCCAACCTAGTTGTACAAGAAACTGTATATATTCAAGAGACATGTGTATGGTGAAAGGAGGGAGGCCCCAGCTGAGAGTCTAGCTAATTTATATTCTTCAACATAATTTTCCAGAAGGTTAGGATGAAGTTTAGGTGATTGTCAAGATTCATACACTTAGTTTCCCATTTATCTAGTCATCATTACATGTCCACATCATTTTCAAGTCTCCAAAAATAAAGAAGGTGAATGGTAAACTATGAATTCCCAAAAGGAAGACAGAGGAGGTCTGTCACAAGACACAGAGTGAGAGTCAGACTGAAGGAGGGATTTTGAAGGGAGCATGGTTATTACCAATTAGGTTTGCTGTCCAGGCTCTCCCTTAAGGACTCATACCTGGAAAGTCAGTAATGGGAACTACAGTAAAAGAGAGGGAAAACCTGAACAAACTGTTTTACCACAATCTCTGTAGTGAAAGTGACATCCTCAATGTTAGTTATCATCAGTCTAAGTGGAGATCCTGGCTGTCCCCAACAGGAATGTAACTCTTGCCATCATGAGACTTTGAATGGTACTGACTGCAGATGCCTCTTAATGCAAAAGCTTCCTTAAAGACAAAGACCATTGGTGCAAACCTCAGTGGCCCGAGTATCATACGTTAGCAACCTCAGAGCGCGTTTGCAGGCGTCAGTGCCAGAAGGTGGCACCGTGAGACTCATTAGTAGCCTGGCTCCTGCTTTGGCTACCAACAAGACAGGATCTATCATCCTGTGGGCCAATGATGAAGAGGAGGAAAGGCCAATGTCACGGGGCTACCAAGTGCATGGCTCAATGGAGCACATGTTGACCACTTTCTAAGGATTATCAGAATCATTTGAGAGGAATTTTAGGGTAGTTCTGCAAATCAGGTGGCTGTATGAAGCAAGGGAACTAGTATTTTGTGATTAATTCTATTACTCTATTTTTAACCCCTGACTAATGTGGTTAAATATATTATAGATTAAATATATTTGAGGACACTTTAAGATTATCTCAAAGTTAAAAATAAATATAGCTTACATAATTAAGTTATGGTTCAAGAAGATCACAAAGAATACTTTACAATAATCACCTAAGTTTAAAGACTAATTATGGTTAAGTATTAACAGTGCTTTATAAAATAACATATGCCTTATTAAGAATTAAATTTAAGTCTGGTCTCCTTGTACGATCAACCTTTATTCATATCATTTTTCTTACAAGGTTCACTAAGCCCCTAGGTATTGTAACTATTTTTCATTCACGTCTAGGCTAGAATCAGCTGCACATTTGTACTGCAACCTGAAGTTGCATGAAAAGCCACCCACGCTTTTCTTTATATCAATCACTTTATCTCATATAACATTCTTAATATCAGTGCCCTGAAGCATTTTAAATATTCATGTGGACACGTTAAGATGCCTTCAAGTTTTAAGGTAAGTAGATTATCCGTGTAACCTAAAGGAATTATTCCAATTCTACAAAGAAAAACAAATCACTGAACAAATCATAAATCTTTCCTTCATAACATTTCTCACATCTAGAGCACAGGAACACTTTTTACTGTTCTCAGGAGAATAACATAATAATAACATAATGCTCTACACTCATACACTACTTTTCTAATAATTATCAACTCATTCATCTTTTTGACAGCCATGAGTAATAAACAGGGAAATAATATTATTTCTATTTCATACCGAGGAAACTGAGGCAAAGAGTCCGTGAGAAATTTGTCCAAGGTCCGAGTTTATCTACTACTAAGGGAATAAAGAAAAAACAGAGAAATAAAGAAACATGGGGCAAATTAATCACTGTTCCTTATAATTAAAAGTAGTCACGGTTGTTTCACCACCAAAAACAGAAGGGACAAATGAGGTGTGTACAGTAGATAAAAGTACATTTGGATTGAAACTCACAACTTGTCATAGGCTATACAGATAGAACAAGCTATGCTGCAGTAACAAAAATATACTGAAATACTAGTGGCTTAACACAACAAACTTTATTTTTCTCTTCTTGCCAGTGAAAGCTAGGTTGTTCTCTTCAATGGCTCCCCTTCAAGTTATGACTCAGGGATCTGGGCCCCTGCCATTATGTAGCTAGACCATCTGGAACACATGGTGTCTAAGGTCACCAAAGAAGAGAAGAGGAGGCTGGGGGATAGGATGATATAGGGTATTTTATGGGCAAGTCCTAAAACTAGCTTAAATCGATTCTGACCACATCCCATTGCCCAGAATTTATTCCATGCTCCCAATCTAAGAAGACTGGAAAATATATTCTGTGCCCATGAAGAAGAAAATGAAACAGGATCTGGTAAGAACCATAACACTGTCTCTGTCACAGGCTAGCATGTGGTCAAGCAAGAGGTTGATGGAACATGTTTTAAAAAGCATTAGAGTAGGTTTCAGGAGAACTTGTGTCTGATCTCACTTCTGAGGATAGCTAATTTTATTTTGGGCAAATCTCTTGACTCACAGGACTTCAGTTTACTTGGCTATAGAATAAGAGATGGATTAGATGTGGTTACCATGAGGATACTACATATGATAACAATAATAGTTACTTACTGAGTGTTCGCCACGTGCCGTATGCTGTGCTATGGTCTTTAAATCCTTATCTTATGATTTCCTAAGCCCAACTTTTGACATTCTACCATGCAAAGGAGGAAGGACAATTAAAAATCCTCACATCACACTACAAGAAGGAATAAAAGAGATTAGTGTTAAACAGTGCTTAGAGGTACAGGGAAACAGAAGTAGCACCTGCTATGTCTCACGAATGGTCCAGTTAAGAATAGCAAAGACCGCATCTCATTAAAAGAAGAAAAAGAAATGGTAGTAGGTTGGTAAAGTTCCTTGGTTGATAATCACAATTTTTCCCTCGTTATTTTTGTAAATCATGGCTTCCTTCCTTCTCTTCATTCAAAGAAATCTCTATTGAGCACCTACAATGTGCAAGGCTTAAATGCTGTCAGCCTAGAACCAAGAGAAAATTCAGAATGATTTTCAAGGTCTCTGATTTCATTATGATATATAAGTTGTATTAGTCAGGGTTCTCCAGAGAAACAGAAACAATAGGATATATACAGATATAACAGGAAATTTATTATAGGAATTGGATTATGGAGACTGAGAAGTCCCACAATCTGCCATTTGCAATCTGGAGAACCAGGAAACCAGTGGTATAATTCAGTCTGAGTCTGAAGGCCTGTGAACCAGAGGAGCCAATGGTGTGAGTCCCAGTCCTAGTCCCAAGGTCCGAGAACCAGGGGCACTGATGTCTGTGGGCAGGAGAAGATTGATGGTCCAGCTCAAGCAAGGAGAGTGAATTCGCCTTCCCTCCATCTTTTTTTCTATTCAGGCCCTCAATGAATTAGATTTTGCCCAACTGCATTGGCGAGGGAGATCTTCTTTATTCAGTCTACTGATCCAAACACTAATCTCTTCCATAAACACCCTCAAAGACACACCCATAAATATTGGTTTACTAGCTATCTGGGCATCTCTTAGCCCAGTCAAGTTGACACACAAAATTAACCATCACATAAGCTGAGGAAATAAAATATAGAACTTATTATGAGGAAGAAAGAAAAAGCTGAAAGCCTTAGAGATTCATTTTGTCCTGAGAGATTCACCTTGGGGACAATAACACCAGCTCTATAGAAATGCCTTGCAACACCTTTTACTGAGACTCTTTCTTGTAAAATGAACAGTTTGTTTCATAAGTATCCATAAATCAGAAGCCTCTTGTATTAGAGAATTGCACTCTCAAACACTGCTATTTTTAGTTATAAAACATATGTTTGCTGGCAACGTGGAGAAAGTGTTCCCCAGCAGCCATCAGGCTATTCCCCGGTGCAAACTGCTATATAGTTTTCTCTTAATAACCTTTTCCCTCAGAAATGCTATAATGGAAGTAGATCCCTGGCAGACGAGGGCCACCTCGGAATGCCTAGCCTTGGAACTTAACTTTCTTTTGGAGAACAAAAAATCGGTTTAAATATTCACATATTTTTCCTACTCAGATTTAGCAAAGACAGGTGAGAAAGGTGATTTGTTCCCGGAAGAAGAAAAAGTGTCCCATAATGCTTTTTAATGGACGCTTTAAATAGGCCCCACCAATAGGGTTTTCAGTTACTAATGAACTGAATTTATTCTTTGTGCCAGTAGCCAAGCAATGGTCAATAATTACATCAAAGCCTTTCTCTGACCTCTAAGTTCCAACAGACTTCACTCAACTCACAGACTGTTTGAAGTGTCAAAATGATCCCCATCACCTCTGATATAGAGCAGGTTTGATTCTCAGAAATGCCTGTTTTCTTAACGAACTGTAATCAAATCAGTCAAACCTTCATCAGCATTCAATTGCTATTATCTTCTATCTAGAGATTATTGTTTCTCTCTTCCAATGGGAAACAAATACTACTTTGTTATATGGAAACACCTTTGCTCTTGCTAAGTGCCTGCAGGAAAACATTTCTCATTAAAACCATTAACTGTGTGTGCTCAGAAGTTTTGCTTTTTTTAAAGATACTATAAAACCCAAACTATATACAGTTCTGAATTTCTATAAACTCTATGTACTATAATTTTTAACTAAGCTATGAAACAATACATCCAGATATATTCCATTCAAAATTCAACCCCTTAATTCAAATGTTTCTAAACATCTTAAAGGTTTTAATTATTTTCTGAGTCGTTTATAGTTTGAAGAATATATGTACACTAAAAATATACAGCTATATGGGCCAGCTCAGTGGCATAGCAACTAAGTTCACACGCTCTGCAGTGGCGGCCCGGGGTTCACAGGTTCCGGTCCCGGGTGTAGGCCAACGCACGGCTTATCAAGCCATGCTGTGGTGGCATCCCATATAAAGTAGAGGAAGATGGGGACAGATGTTAGCCCAGGGCCAATCTTCCTTAGCAAAAAGAGGAGGATTGGCAATAGATGTTAGCTCAGAGCTAGTCTTCCTCACACACACACACACACAAATATATACATAGATATAAATGAAATATAAAAATATACACACACACACAAATATATACATAGATATAAATGAAATATAAAAATATAAATACTTTTTAAAGCATTTATATCAATAAGGCACCTTACTCAAAAGTAAATGGGTCAAAGTAGTTCTCAACCTGGACTGCACAACACGGATGAACCTGCAGGGCATTATGCTAAGTGAAATAAGCCAGAGAGAGAAAGACAAATACTACATGGTGTCACTTATATGTGGAATCTGAAAAATGAAAGTTTAACTCATAGAAATGGAGAGGAGGATGGTGGTTGCCAGGGGCTGGGGGTGCGGAATTAGGGAGAGGTTGGTAAAAAGGTAGAGACATTCAGTTATAAGAAGAATAAGTTCTGAGGATCTAACGCATAGCATGGTGACTATAGCTGATAACACTGTATTGTGTAATTGAAATTTGCTAAGAGATGGATCTTAAGTGGTTTTTTTTTTGGTTCTCACCAAAAAAAAAAAAAAAAAAAAGGTAACTATGTGGGACTGGCCCAGTGGCACAGCAGTTAAGTTTGAGCATTCCACTTTGGTGGCCCGGGGTTCACTGGTTTGGATCCTGGGAGCGGACCTACTCATCAAGCCATACTGAGGTGATGTCCCACATAGAAGAGCTACAACTCTACAACTATGATACACAACTACGTACTGGGGCTTTGGGCAGGAAAAACAAAAAGAAAAAGAGGAAGATTGGCAACAGATGTTAGCACAGGGCCAATCATCCTCAAAAAAAATCAAAACCAAACAAACAAAAAGGTAACTATGTGAGGTGATGAATGTATTAATTAGATTGTGTGAATCCTTTCACAATGTATACATGTATCAAATCATCATGTTGTATTTTTTAAATATATTACAATTTTATTTGCCAATTACATCCCAATAAAGATGGAAAAAAAAGTTTTTTTAATTCGCCAGGGAGATTCAAAAAACTCTGATGCCCAGACCACACCCCAGACCAAGTAAATCAGAATGTCTTTGAGTAGGACCAAGGTGTCAGTATTTTTTTAAAGCTCTCCAGGAGATTCTAGTGTTCCTACAAAGTTGAGAGCCACTGCCCTAATAGATGAGCATATAACTATAATATGTTTGTTATTTAACAATATACATTTTTTTAAAAAACCTGATATTTAATTCCCAGACATGCCATCATGAGCCTAACCTTTAGGAATTTCCCATCATTTACTGTATCTTATCAATAAACTGTTTATAGAAGGCTTGTCTCCATAAAGTGCTGAAAGCCGTTCTGATTTCCTCCTACTAAACAACAGCATGTATTTAATTAGCATGCAAGGCTAAAATCAGCAAAGATGTTAGCCTTTTTGACTGATGTATTTGCATCTCAGGGTACCAAGGGGGACAGCTACCAGATTTCAGAAAGTCTTTTCCATTCCCTCTCCGTCTTTATTCCCCTTGGAGCTGTGTGCGAGCCCTTACAATTCACTTTTGCACTAACGAGGGTAAAATGCCTGAGCTGCACATTCCATCACACCCACTGCAAACTTAACAACGAGATTTACGAGGTGTGTGTGTCCCAGAACGTTTCTAATGCTCAGGCTCACTCATCCCAAGCCTTAAATTGGCTCTCTCGGTGCTATTTTAATCTGCACAGACCCAATCACACACAACGTACAACGGTTCAAAGAAGTGCACATAATAACGTGGCAGAGGATGCAGTTTCTGTCAAGAATACCATTGTTAACTATGATTGAAAAGACATGAATCCTGCTAAAGATATGAAACATTTTTATACCTATTGAATTTTGGAGAGAAGAAATATCCAAAAGGCAAAATTTGAATCCCTCTGGGAGCCCCAGGGACCTTCTCAATAAGAGGACACCTACAAATAATGATAGGTAGTAGTAAATCCATTTTACAGATTAACAAGCAAAGGTTGCAAGGGTTACAACATGCCACACAAAATGAGTTGAACCATCACTTAGATCCGTAGGGGTCCCTGACGCATGGATTGAGCATGTCCTTTTGCTTTTTCTCATCTATTCAGACAGAGTTAATATTCCCTGCCTCAAAACAGACAGTTTGATAAGCGAAAGAATACTGATGCAGCTCCTCACCAAAGGCCCAAGGGGGTTAAGTGCCTAATTTTGCACCTAAAAACAAAAAGTCAGTACATTACACAGGGTCAATTCATTTCATTTTTCCTACCCTACAGCAGCCTTCTCTGAGTCTTTGGAGGGCATTCTAGCAGTTAAAAATCCCAGCAGTTAACAAGTGATGCGACATGGGTTTAGAACAATCAGATTAGACACTAGGAGCTGCTTCCTGCTGGTCGCCTGCCATGCAAGGTCTAACTCTAGTTTCTAGATACTGAGACAAACTTAAGGGTCGCAGGACACTTCAGGACACACCAAAGGACTTTGTGGCAAGGATATATTCTGAGGCCTTGGGTCACCCAATATATCCATTTGGTAAGGAGGCATTTCAATATCTGATTGGTCTGGCTTTCCTGACTGAACATTATCCCTGGCTCTAACACATGAGATCCTACAATTCTAGCATGTATCCTATTCATCAGAGATTTAGATTTTTGGCCTGATGGTTTTTGTCCTGGTTATTACATGATTTTTTTCCCTGTCTCTTATTAAAACATCTTGACAAAAATTAATGGAGAAGAGAGACAGAGAGAGATGGGGGAGTGAGGGGGAAGGAAAGGTGGTTGAATTAGAAAGAGAAAGACAGCGAGAGAAAGGCTGGTGTGTCTAGACAACGATTCCAATTACATAAACAATTCCCCCCTCCCAACCTTTCCTAATATTCTCGGCTTGCAAAGGACTTGCAACCACAGGTTTCTGCCACTCACAATCAGTCCCTCCATTTATCAATTTTACCTCGCACAGTAGTCGGCAGAATACAAATGCAAAGATACAGGAATAATGATAATCTGAGCACAGCCTCCCCAGACAGTAACGACTGTTGACTGGAGTGGGTGCTGAGATGCAATAAAATTTATGTTAAGCAGCATTCCTATTCTGAGTCTATCAGATGTGCTAACTAAGATATCTCTTGGTGGCATGTGCCAAACCATCAGTCAATTCTATTTGGCCACTCAATGAGCAGAAAAGGAAATGTGCTTCTGTCACAAGCAAAACTTTGTCCTGGGCCAATTCTACTGGATGCCGTGAGGTTAACTCAACTTGCCAGCATGCACTGATTGAGTTGTGAGAAGTCTGAGTCTCATGGCTATCTGATAGTGATTTCTGCATCTTTTATGCTATTAACCTTTACTCAATTCAATTGCAAGATGCTCCTTTTTATATGGTCTCAGAGTGAATTAGCAGCTGTTGCCAGGTTGACAGTCTGAAAGACTGAACTATGCTGCTCTGGCCAGTGATACCCTTAGGAGCATTGAGAGAGGGGATGGCCAAGATGGCCTCATTACAGAGGTTATAGGAAGCTCCCCTTATCCCTTAAACTATTTCTACTTCCTAAGCTAGGAGCCCACTCCAAGGAGTGGCTTCAAGTTTCATCCCCTTTAAAAATGTTTACGCTGGGCCGGCCCCGTGGCTTAGCGGTTAAGTGCACACGCTCCGCTACTGGCGGCCTGGGTTCGGATCCCGGGCGAGCACTGACCATCGCTTCTTCGGCCATGCTGAGGCCGCGTCCCACATACAGCAACCAGAAGGATGTGCAACTATGACATACAACTATCTACTGGGGCTTTGGGGGTGGGGAAAGGAGGAGGATTGGCAATAGATGTTAGCTCAGAGCTGGTCTTCCTCAGCAAAAAGAGGAGGATTAGCATGGATGTTAGCTCAGGGCTGATCTTCCTCACACGCACAAAAAAAAATGTTTACGCTGTTCAGATGAGTGACTCTAAACTTTATCAGTCATTTAAACCATAATGAAATTGGGTTTATCAGATCCTTTCCTGAAAGAAGCTTCTGTAAGCAGAGATGAGAAATACATGCAGATTCTTATGACTTGAGAGATAAGTGTGCCTGAGGGAGAAGAAGATGATGAATGGACAAGCAAAAAATACACTGTTGTATAATTCACATTTTTTGCCTAAATGGCCTTGTGCCAAGCTTTGATGAAAAGAGAATATGCCCTTCCCCCTAGGCTAAATCAACTTCTTCTGTAGTCCTCTTTCCCAAAGAGTCTCATTAATCGAGACATCATACTGTGACAGACGATGTTAGTTGCTTTCTACATGCATTCTCCCCTTCTTCCCTAGTGAATAGCATGGTTTTTAGCAGGACACATTGCTCCTCAGAATAAAAAAACAGATTTTCCAGAATCCCTTACAGCTGTGTATTGTTGTTAGTGCCGTCGAGTCAACTCCACCTCCTAGCGACGCTGTGGACAGCAGAGTGGAACCCCGCCCAGTATGTTTGTGCCATTCTGTCCCCTTCTATCAGACAATGTTCCACTGCTATCATATGGTTTTCATGGCCAATTTTTTCAGAAGTGAGTGGCCACCTCCTTCTTCCTAGTCCATCTGAGTCTGGAAGCCCTACTGAAACCTGTCCACCATGGGTGACCCTGCTGCTATTTGAACTACCAGTGGCATAGCTTTCAGCATCACAGCACACGCAGCCACCGTAGTATGACAACTGACAGACGGGTGGTTTGTTTCCCTGACTGGGAAACAAACCTGGGCCACAGCAAGGAGAGCCACAAAGCTTAACCACTAGACCACCAGGGCTGGCACAGCTATGTATAGCACATGACTAAGTCTGGCCCTTAAAACGTAAGTGTTTGAGATTTCCAGGAAGGCTGCTTAAAGGAAATTGACTCATCAAGGTCAGGCATCTTTTGTTGTCTCTTACTTCTTCTGCTACCAGCCCGATCTTAATAGCTCAAGTTTTAGTAATCAGCTTACATTCCACAATCAGTCATTAAATTCATCCTTTGCATACTCAACTCCTTGACTTTTTTCTCACATCATCTTATTGTCTTATAACCTTGAGAAACTCACATCTCACTGACTCTATACCTGCATCCACAGAACTAAATTGGAGTCCAGAAAGACTCAAAACTGTAATGAATGTTCTCATCTTAAGTTCGTAAGTACTAACTCGAAACTATTTATTTTTTAAATTGCAAAATATACATAACATAAAATTTACCATTTTAACCATTTTTGAGTGTACAGTTCAGTGGCATTAAGTACATTCACATTGTTATACAACCATCGCTGCCATCCATCTGAAGAACTTTTCTCAACATGCAAAACTGAAACTTTCTACCCATTAAGCAATCACTCCCCATTCTCCCCTCTCCCCAGCCCCAGGCAGCCACTATTCTACTTTCTGTCTTTATGGTTACCATGGGGATTATATTTAACATCCTAAAGCTTAACATTTTAATTTGAATTTATACCAGTTTAACTTCAAGAGCATACAAAACTCTGCTCCTATACCGCTCTATCCCTACCCCCTTTCAGTTATTGATGTCACAATGCACCTTTATGCATTGTGTGTCCAAAAACATAGACTTAATAATTATTGTTTTTATTCATTAGATTCTTAAATAAGGTAGAAAACAAAAAATATTGTTACAAACCAAAGTTACAGTAATACTAGCTTATATAATTGTCCATGTAAATACATTTACCAAAGATCTTTATTTTTTCATACAGCTTTGAACTACTGTCTAGTGTCCTTGCATTTCAAACTGAAGGTCTCCCTTTAGCAGTTCTTACAGGTCAGGTCTAGTGGTAATGAACTCCCTAAGCTTTTGTTTATTGGGAATGTCTTAATTTCTCCCTTATTTTTGAGGGACAATTTTGCCCAATATAGGACTCTTGATTGACAGTTTTTATTCTTCTGCAGTTTGAAAATCTTGTTGGGGATTCCCTTGTATATACAAGCCACTTCTCTCTTGTGGTTTTCAAGATTCTCTCTTTGGTATGGCTCTCAACTCTTTGATTATAATGTGCTTCAGTGTGGATCTCTTTGAATCTATCCTACTTAGAGTCTGTTGAGTTTCTTGGATGTTTATACTCATGTCTGTCGCTGCATTTTGGAAGTGGTTGGATATTATTTATTCAAATAATCTCTCTTCCCCTTTCTCTCTCTTTCTCCACCTATGACTCCCACAATGTGCAGTGTTAGTCCACTTGATGGTGTCCCAAAGGTCTTTTAGATTCTGTTCACTTTTCTTCAATATTTTTTTTCTCTTTATCTCAGACTTGATCATTTCAATTGTTCAACCTATCATCAAGTTCAATGATTATTCTGGCTGCTCAAATCTGCTTTTGAATCCCTCTGCTAAATTTTTCATTTAAGTTATTGTAACTTTCAGCTCCAGAATTTCTTTTTAATACCTTTTTATGTTTTTATCTCTGTATTGATATTTCCATTTTGTTTATACGTTGTTTTCTTGACTTTGTGCACATCTTGTTTTAGCTCTTTGAGCATCTTTAAGACAGTTATTTTAAAGTATTTTCCTACTAAGTCTGCTGTTTGCTCTTTTTCAGGGATCATTTCTATGAATTTATTTTTCTCCTTCGAATGGGCCATACTTTCCTATTTCTTTGTATGCCTTGTGATTTTTTTTGTTGTTGTTGAAAACTGGACATTTGAATCTTATAATGTGGTAACTCTGGAGATCAGATTCTCCCTCTTCTCCAGGGTTTGCTGTTTTGTTTTTTTTTTATTGTTGTATGGCGTCCCTGTGCCAGTGACCAGCCTGAGGTGTAGATTTAAGGTCTTCTCAGATCTTTTCTGAGTCTGTGCTTTTCCTGGGCATACATGGTGACTTTCTAAATTCCCCTGTATATGTGGTTGTTCTTGAACATCATAGTCCTTAAATATATGGCTCCCAAAAGAGTAAAAAGAGAAAAGTGAGGGGGAAAAATCTCTTAAATCCCCTAGAAGTCACTTCAGCTGTTAGAGGAGGTAATTTCAACAGTGGAGGAGGGAGTGCAACAATGGCTGTCTTCCTCTGTGTCTGCACCTCTGCAATCAGAAGCAGTAATCAGTGGTCAGAGCACAAGTCCTTGATATTTTGGTGGACAGGATCCTTATTGTCCACACTAGCTCCTACAAGCAGCATGCAAGTTGCTGCATGAATGTGTGCCCAGATGCCTGCCGTGTGGCTGAGAGTGAGGGATGAGTAGTCACTACTGGACTAAGAGTTGAAATTGACTGAAACTAACCACAGTTTACTGTCTAAGCCTTCCTCTGGAAGTGGCAAGCCTTGGATAGACTCCAGAGTTCCAAATTAGTTACAGCAAATAGACTCTGCCATTGCAATTCTTATCTGTGTGGGAGGCAGATTTCTGTTGGTTCTTATTCTACCATCTTCCCTCCAACTCCTCCATGACTACTAACTCTTAAATTTACTTGCAAGTTGTATAGTTCTTCAGTTAATGCATTATTCCATTCATTTGTAAACTATGTCATATCTTCTCTCTCCTCAAGCAATAACATCCCTTCCCTTATCTTTAATCTCAGCTAAGGACCTTCTTATTTCACTGACAAAATAGACTTAATCAAAAAATATTTTTACATGCTCCCACCACTATAGCCACTTATGCAGTAGCATTTGTGCCCAGGTATTTTGTCTTCTCTCCTGTGACTATGGATCAGCCTTACCACTCATACACTGGATTCCATCCCCTCTCTTCTCTTCAGACATTGCTCCAGAATCCAGGAGTTCTTCCCTCTCTCTCCTCCCTTATCACTTTTTTTTGCCTTCTACTGGAACTTCCCCATTAGCATAAAAAATATTGTATGTTCATTCATCATCTTAAAAAAAATTCATCCCCTTGACCCTACACTCTCCTCTATCCATTAATCTACATTTCTTCTTTGTTTCATAGAAAAAACTCTTTTAAAGAATTTCTATACTCACTGTCTATGATTTCATTGTCCTATTCTCCCAAAAACCCTCTCCAGTTAGATTTTAATTCCTTCCACTCCACTGAAACTACCATTATTGCCAAAGACCTTCATACTGCCTGATCCAATGGCCAATTCTCCACCATTTTTCTACTTGACCAACCAGCTACATTTAATATAGTTGATCACATTCTCCTCCTTGAAATATTTTCCTGCTTCCTTCTTTCTCTCTCTCTCTCTTTCTCTCTCTCTTAAGACTCCTTCTTAGTGTCCTTTGCTACTTCCTCCTTATTTCCTCTGCTTTTAAATTTTGTACCCAGGTTCAGTCTTGCATCTTTTCTCCCTAAATTCATTTCCTTTGAGAGCTAATCCAGTCTTGTGGCTTTCACCACCATCTATATATTTATGGTTCCCAACATGTATCCCCATCTTGGACCTCTCCTCTGAACTCCAAACTTGTATAACCAACCGCCTACACACATCTCTACTTGGAGGTTAGAGCAGTCTGTGTTAAACCAGGAGATAGAAACCATGCAGTAGATTAAACAAGGAAGTTTAAAATAAAGAATTATGAGCCATTATTAAGGAGCATTTTATAGTGTGACACATATGGTCATACCATAAACTATGACACATATGGTACCCTAGAGCTGAGGGACGGTACCCAAGAAAGGGCAAGCTTGAAAGGGGTTCAGATATTGTTGGAGAAGGTGTGGTTCAGCCTACTGCACAGTAGAGAAAGCCAGAACTAGTCTGGAGTTGCTGGACAAGCAACAGGCTACTGTTTGGGGTGCAAGTAGGAACAGGTAATCAGCAGCCAATGACTTGCAGAGGGAGTCAGGGCACAGGCAGGAGAAGGAGGCCCTCAGAGAGTGTTGGGGCTCTGGTTCACATGTCAACATGGCTGCAAAATAGTTATTGCGAGGCTGAGGCTGTAACATCATAGAAGGGCCAGATCTTAGTCACAGGGCTGAACAGCTGCACTGGATGTCCTCACATCCATACTGCAATGCCAGTCTCCACCAGAAATGGCAGGAGGAAAACCCTCTTCCTCCTGCAATGTCTCTCCAGCATACTTTACTAAGAAACATACCATTGTGCTCACTTTAAAGGAGAAATTCTTAAAGGAATTCTGTTGTTTATCACAGACCTTATATTGGAGCCGAGAAACAATAAATTGATAACTGACATAAATGTCTAACAGGTATTTTAACTTGACATGTCCAAACTAAACTCCTGGTTTTGACCCAAACCTGCTCTTCTGTCAGTCTTCCCCATCTCAGTAAATGGTAACTCCATTCTTCCAGCTCATAAGCCCCAAATCTTTAGAACCATCCTGACTCCTGTCTTTTGCTCTCATGCCACACTCATTATGTTAGCAAACGATGTTGGCTCCATCTTCAAATTAAACCTAAAATCAGCCTACTTCTTGTCAAATTTATAGCTACCATTCTGGTCCAAATTTATAGCTACCATTCTACCCAGGTCAATTTAGTGGGTCTATTCTCTAATGCAGCAACAAGACGTGATCTTGATGAAACTAAAGCATAAATAAAATCACGTCACTTCTCTGCTCAATGTCCCCTACCCCAACCCTCACTTTTGCTTCAGTTATCTGCATGGCTTACTCCTTGATGTTCTTTAGCTTTTTACTCAAATGTCACCTTCTTGTCAAGATATTTTGTAGCTGCTCTATCTAAAATGCAACCAGATCCTAGAACAGGTCCTGCCACAGGTAGGTGACTAATAAATACTGATTGAATAAACAAATAATGAATCTTGCTAAAAAATGACCTTGTAAATGAAATTCACATGCTGAGAAAGAGATGACAGGTACCTGACAATACCACAGAGCCACCACACCAGCCCTAGATTGCCTATCTCCAGAATTCTTTTAAGTAGGTGAAATAAATTTCTATTTTATTTAATCCACTATTATTCAGGAGTTTTACTTTTTTTTTATATGCATCTGGTAGTTGAGTAATCCTGATATCTCTTCCTATAGCTCATCAGTTCTCAATCCTAAATTTATGTTAGAATCACCTAGAAAGCTTTCAAAAATGACTAATACTTGGGCCTCACCTCCGGGGCTACTGATTTAACTGATCTTGGTAGAGCCAGATATTATTACCTAGAAGCCTCCTGGCCATTCTACCATGCAGCCAGGATTGAGATGAATTTCTATAGTCTGTTTTGTTAAATGTTTTTGTATCATTATTCCAAAGAAATAGTTCTCTTTTTTTGTATCAGTTTTTATCCAGTGATCTTGTATCTGCCACCTTTGGATTACACCAAAGAAGTAGAAAAATAAAATAATAATAGAAACAATAAACACTATTTGCTTATTATTTATATCTTACAGTTTTTTCACATAACAACCAACTCTATTAAGAAAGATTTGATTACTTTTCCACTTTGCAGATGATGAGACCTCCCACTAAGAGAGCTCATCATTGGTTAGGTCTCTGGTCAAAATTACTCACCACTATGCTCAATTCTTTGGTTTGTCTTATCTTTAAAATAAGCTGGCACAGTCCAGCCCTTCCTCCACAGGAGTCAGAGAGTAGGATGGAGCTTTGTCCTGTAGTGATTATAGAAAGGAAATGAGTCCTAAACCAATCTCTTATAGACCCTAATTCATATGATTCCCAACAAACTAATCCAACACCAAAAGAGTACAAGAAACAACCAAACCAACCGAGCAAGGAGAATGGATCCTAAAGCCAAGGAATAAGACTTCAAAAGAAGGAAGGTCATACCCTTATTGATCTAGGTCACGGGATATTTTGATTACAGAACCAAATCTAGACCCATTAAATAAAAAATAAGACTGTAGACTCATGGCATTTCATTGTATTTTATCTATAATCTAGATAGCAGAGATCCACATATCTATACCCTAGAATAAAAACGGAGGTAATTCACAGAGTTTTACCTCACCTCTGGTTCCTGGTCAGCCAATTTTAGCATTTCTGACTGCTACCTGTGGTAAATAACAGGATAGAGCCTTCAGGAACCAAGACAAAATGTGGAAGGACACTGTAAGCAAAAAGCCTTGCCCTGGCCCAACTGGAGAATCAATCATGCCATGATTTCCATGCTTAATAAATAATATATTATTTTTATTATTGAGTAGCAGCATAGTGTAGTGCTTATAAATGTTACAGAAGTGTTTTATGCCTCAGCTCCCTCATAAATAAAATTGGAATAATAATAATATCTCTTACATTAGTCTATTGTGGGGATTAAATGAGTTATTACGTAAAGTGTTCAGAAAAGTGCCTAATCCCCTATAAGCACTGGGAAATATTTGCTTTTTTATTTATATTACTAGTAACATTATCATTATTAGTAACATCATCATATAGGAAATTTTTTCCAGTAACTTTATTGATATCATAATAGTTTATACCATTGTGTAATTTTGGGTACACATTATTATTTATCAATTTCTGAATAGACTTCATCATGCTCACCACCAACAGTCTAATTTTTGTCCATCACCGTACATATCTACCTCTTTACCCCTTTCACCCAGCCCCCAACCCCCTTCCTCTCAGGTAACCACTAATCTGTTCTCTTTATTCTTGTATTTTTTATCTTTCACATATGAGTGAAATCATGCAGCATTTGTCTTTCTCTGTCTGGCTTATTTCGCTTAACATCATACACTCAAGGTCCATCCACGTTGTTGCAAATGGGACAATTTTGTCTTTTTTATGGCTAAGTAGTATTCCATTGTATATACATACCATTTCATATAATTTCACACTCAGTTCGGCAAAAGATAGTTGTTATGGGTTGAATTGTGCCCCTTCCCCACCGCAAAATTCATGTGTTGAAGTCCTAACCCCCAGTACTTCAGAATGTGACTGTATTTAGAGATAGGGTCTTTAAAGAAGTAATTAAGGTAAAATGAAGTCATATTGGTGGGCCTTAATCTATTATGACTAGTTTCCTTATAAGAAGAGGAGATTAGGACACAGACACACACAGAGGGAAAACTATGTGAAGACACTGGGAGAAGACAGCCATCTACAAGCTAAGAAGAGAGGCCTCAGAAAAAATAATCTTGCTGTCACCTTGATCCCAGACTTCTAGTCCCCAGAATTGTGAGAATATAATTTCTATTGTTTAAGCCACCCAGTCTGTGGTACTTTGTTAAGGCAGCCTTAGCAAACTAAGACAATAACGCATTTCTTTATTTTCTATAAATGTACTTAATGTTGATTTCTTGCCCACCCCTTGCCAAGATAGTCTAAATACAATCTCAGCAATTCCTGGGGATCCCCCCACCACTAAGATAGTGAAGATATGTGAGAGTGTTAGCACAATGACAAAGGGTGAACTCTCCGGTGATCGGCCATCATCCCAATGGTTACTACCTAAACATAGTACACATGGTCCCTCTGGGTCCAGCCTTCTTCCTGACTGCTGCTCCTGTGTGTCACGCTGGGGATGCAGGAACCTTCGGCAAGCCTGGGATCTATACAACATTCCTCCCCGTGGTCTTGCTTCCTCACCACAGCACTGACAGTGAGCAGGGTCTCTACTGGGACCCTTGAGGTATCCGTACAATGATTCTCCCTCCTTGCACCCCTATCAGGAAGAAATTCTTTCCAGTCTGAGGAAAAGTAATCCTTTTTCTTTCATCTCACTGATGAGGCATTCCCTCTCTCCTCTCCCTCAAGGGCATTTAGCATAATCTCATCAAAAGGCCTAGATTGTTAGAAAATGAAAATCTAGGTGGAAGTGAAACTTAAGTGTTTTCGTACCCAAATTTTCCTTGAGACAAAGAAGCACGTAGCCTGGTTACCTACTTGAACGAAGATAGGAATGGACAAATAGAGAAAAATACATAAATTAACATCTTAAAAGTTACCCTGAAACACTACTAATAGCTTTTATACAGACTCTTAAAGCCATAAATTTCATAATTTTTAATCCAAAAAATGTCTGTGGGCTTCTTTCCTTTCTCCTGTCAGCTTATTTAAGATGCTAATTCATTTGTGAAAGGTGGGCTGTGGACTCAAGCAAAAAAAGTGAGGCGTTTCTACTGGCTAGGCTGCCTCTCCTCTGACCTCTGTTCTTTTGGCAGAGGAGACAGAAAATATATCAGGCAGGATTTTTAATTGCAAGCAAGAGAAACCAACCATGACTGATTAAGCAGGGGGAGAAAAGAATTTGTTAAAAAGGCTATTGGATAGCTCACTGGATCACCAGGAAAGCTGGACCATCTTGCTCAGAACTATGCATCTTGAAATAATGCCACAAATTAGGCTGTAAAACTGGGCTGATGAGGAAATTTCTGCCTCTACAAGGACCAAAATACTAGATGCCCTAGCTACTATTTCTCTGTGTCACTAGGTCCACACTTGAAACCTGCTGTGGATACACCCAGTTGAGAGAGCCTTATTTGCCTAAGCCCCAGCTTCAAATGAGGCTGAGAAGGTGAGGATCTGGCATTTTTATTCTCTATAGTTTAAAGCTGGCTCTGTCTTCCACCAAGACTCATCTCACATAGGAAGGAGGTTCAAATGCTAGGCAGCCAAAAAAAAAACTTAAAAAATCTCTACAACAGACAGACCAATAGGAAACTGAAAGAGAGAAAACAAGAAAAACAAGAATTCAGGATTCAGTTAGGAATGCTTTGAGCTGCAAGTAATAAAATACCTGACTAGGAGTAATTTAATAAACGGTGTTTTTAACACATTATACAAAACCTGAAAGTAAGACATTGTTTGTGTTAGCTCAGTAGCTCAGCAATGTCAACACTAAGTCAAAAAATTCTCTTGGCCTTTCCCTTCTAATTCCAATACAACTGTTTTTAGCTTCAAAGCAGGAAAGAGAGGAGGAAGGAGAGTGCCAACAGATTTCTATATACATCTCATGGGCCAGAACCATTGGCAACCAGTACATAGAAAAACATCATTAGAGCCACAGCTAGAGCACTATTCTCCTTACATGTAAGGCAATGCAACCCTACAGAGTTCCTTTAAACAATCTCAATTAAAACTAACTTCTAATAAATTTGTTCCTTTTTTGTTGCCAAAAGTATGTGCATCCCAACTGTGAGTGATCAATTTTTTGAGTTACAATCTTCACATTTTCAAAATTTTAATCCTTAATTGTGTCTGGGCATATGTGAATACACGTTATGTTAGAGAATTAAAATGATCGACATCAAGGAGGGTGCGCTTGTTTAAAATTGCCTTCTCTATTAAAAGATGTCTCTGTAGAACTTATAGACAACCTCATCTGTTATTCTTCTCTTCCATCAGATATAGCTCATAGTCATTGCCAAGAACAATCCCATTTACCTTAACTGTTACTGAAAGCGTTCATATTTTCATGGATTTCTGTGGAATTCTTTGAGGACTTACCTTAAGTGGTCTTGTTTAGTGACATCTAAAATGCCATTTCTAAGGTCCTGGTGTCTTGTCCAGTCATCTGTATAATCACCCCTATTGTTTTCTAGTTTGATTCTGGAGAGTCCCTTTTCTCATCTCCATGCTGCTCTTTATTTTGAAGAGAAGACCAGACATACGGTGGTAAAGAGAAGGCCACATCACATGTCTCCAGGTGAATGAGATTTCAAAATTAAGTAGGCACAACAATGAAGACTCCTGGAAAAGATCACTCAGGATACTCTGGACTCCTGGAGTCCAGGCTGTGCTATTTATTATTCAGGTGACTTTGAGCAAATCACTCAGTTTCTTCAGGACCAATTTCATCATTTGTACCTAACTTCATATAGATATTCTTGTGAAGAATCTTGTGCAGGTTTTGGATATAGAATATTTTTGAAGTCTATAAAATTGTTTTTAAAGAAAAAGTAATGCATACTATGTATTATTTACAGCGCTCTTGAATTCTCCTGGAAAGCATTCAGCAAATACTGTTTATTTTACCTCCTGTGCTTCCGTCTCCACTCTCCCCCTCACCCCACACCCCCTCCATCTTGACTACAATATTCTCACACACCACAGGGTATAGAAAAGGTAAACAAAAGAAGTAGATTTATGTTAGATTCTGCTCAGGGCAGACCATAGAGATCAATCTGGTTTTAATGACCTCACTCTTATTCTCTTTGTCAGGTGCCTGAGCAGTGGGTCCTGGGCTTTATATCAGCTGTCAAGGGCAGTTATTTATTTCACACTATGGAAGTCTCTGGCCCAGATGGGCTGATTTCTCGAATCTGTCCAGTCTTATCTGAGACTCAGCTCCTGATCTGCGCCTTTGCCGCAGACTGTAAACCTGCCTAATGGTTAACAGTGTTAAGTGTCAGGATTCTTGGTATTTGGCCTTAGCCTAGTCTAGTAATTCACCCTGTTGTGCCTCCCATTTCTCCAGGCAAGGACGGTAAAGATTTTACAGTGAGTCTTATGAGTAACCGTCGGCCAGATTAGAATACCACTTTCACATGTTTATGACTAATGTTCCATGAAGCTGAAACTACTTGACATGATTTCTACAGAGGTGGGAAAGCCCATATGCCAGACCCTTGCAATGTATACCCACTTACTCAGGGGGGACTTAGCTTGGCAGTTAATCCAAAATGTTAAAAGAAAGTGTACAACGTTTAAGGCTCAAAACTTAAAAGAAGGTGTATGAGAGGCCGGCCCGGTGGCGTAGTGCTTAAGTTCATGTGTTCTCCATCAGTGGCCCAGGGTTCACAGGTTCGGATCCCAGGCTCGGACCGACGCATGGCTAGTCAGGCTCTGCTGTGGTAGGTGTCCCACATACGAAATAGAAGAAGATGGGCACAGATGTTAGCCAGGGCTAATCTTCCTCTGCAAAAAGAGAAGGACTGGCAACGGATGTTAGCTTAGAGCCAGTCTTCCTCACGAAAAATAAAAAAAGAAGAAGGTGTATGACATTCGCTTGCAGCTTTCTCATTCATCTTTAGTTTTTTAGTCTCCTTTTTTAAGACTTCTTTTAAGAAGATTTCTTTCTTGCCTGGAGGACTCCTACTGACAATTTTAGTTTATCTTTGATTTTTAAAATTACTTGAGATATTCATGAAGCAAAGTGCCTACTTTTCTGTTTCTTATATCTCTGCAAGCTACTGTCTTCCAGTGTTCATTCTTTGGTAAATTTGGACTCCACTGTTTTTCTGAATAAAGAACATTTTCCTTATAGGCATCATCACTTCTCCATGCAGTAAGTAAAAGAAAGCGTTTTCAAGCTTCTCCTCTTCTCCATGAAGGACTCTGCCCATAAAGGCCTTTGTGGTGTTAACAAGGGATCAACTACCCACCAGCAAACATGAGAGCAGCCCAGAATGCACATTCCCTAGGGAAAACTAGAGAAGGCCAGGGGGCAGGATGACAGTGCCACATACTCTAAAGGAATGTGAAAAATACAGACGTTAAAGTGACAGCACCAACTCACACGTGCTTACGCAAAAAAAAAAGAAATTTATTGACTCACATACCTGGGAAGGATGCTGGGGACAGTGCATAGTACAAAAGGAAGAGCTGAAGAGCCAGGGCCAGTAGACAGGAGCTGGAACTCGGAGCTCATTATCTCTTCTACCGCTCAGATATCTGCTTCTCTCTACTTGGCTTACTTTCCTCGTATTCATCAGGGAAAGTGGCTATCAGATAGGTTTGTATTTAATCCTCCTCCATATCTTCACAACAGAAAGAAATTCGCTCTCCTAGTGTTCATAAAATAACGACCAAGAGAGGCTTCTGGTCCTGCTTTTAGGGCTGCCAGATTTAGCAAACAAAAATACAAAATACACAGTTAAAATTGAATTTCAGATAAACAACAAATACTACTTTAGTATAAGCCTGTATCAGTATGAATACATCCCATTCAATATTTGGCAAGATTTCTACAGAGGTAAAAAAATGTCATAACCTAGACCCCTATTCATTGTTAATGTAAAATTCAAATTTAAGTGGGAATCCTGTATTTTACCTGGCAACCCTACATACTTGGGCCAAGTTCCCATCACAGAGCAATCCCTGTGTCCAGGGAATAGGGTCACCATGCTTAGCCATACCCCCTACCCCATCCAGTCACCATAAGGGTGAATCTGATACCAGAAGACAGGCAGTGAGGGAAACATTGTCACATGCAGCCAAAACTAACTCCCCCACTCCATAACAGAGATGGGTAAAGTTGGATGAGGGAGAGCCAAGAATAAACAAGTCAAATCTATTCATCATTTGCTTAGGGCTTGGCCTAAAAACAGAAGATGCTGATCGAATTTGTTTTTCACTGTTGATGATTCACATTATTATACACTGCCATTGATTATAGGACCAAGCCACAGAAAACTCTTCTGATGGTTTTAGAAAGCAGAATAATTCCTATGTAATTGGTACACTGCTGCAAAAGACAAGTGGTAGGGATGGACTAAATGACTATGTTTTAATATTGGGGGCATTGCCAGGATGGTAGGCAGTCTTATTTTATGGTTTTCCTGGGATTCAAGAAGTTTCCTTGAGCTTCTCTAAGTGGTGATTATAAAATAATAAGCAAAAAATATGTTGGCTCTGGCATCAGGCAGATGACAGAAATGTAGGCCTGTCTGAGTTTGGCAGCAGCACACTTAATTACATTGACAATGTGAGGCTGTGTCATTTCTTAGGAACTAATTATTCCACTCTTTTGGAAAGAAAATGTCCCTGAGGACACAATTTTTGAAATACAACTTTTGGACCAAAGACCTTAGACACAGTGCATCAAATTATAATGATTGGTTGCTGATAGAATTATTTTAAACTTTAAAATAAGGATAACCATTTTAAACATCTATATTTCTTTACAGAGATGCTGTAGGTAGATAGGGCTATTGAACGGCTACAAAATATTCTTCTCATAAAATTTCCAAGGTTAAATGTAATTCCTCAGAGAAGGATCAGGCTTTAAAATCAAAGTGTTTTACACAGACTGGGAAAGGTGATGAAGTTTCCAACATCAATTTAAGTGGAGCAACCACTTCTGTGGGTAAATAGTGATTTGTCAAAGATCATTTAGCTCTGATAAACTGATCTGAACTGACAATGAAACTGTCAGAGAGAGTGACAAATACCAATGTATGTGTGTGAGAGAGAGACACAGAGAGAGAGAGAGAGACTGAGAGGGAGATTGACTTCACGTCAGGAAGAGAAGGCAACAAAATGCTTTCACTTTGAACGGTTTCATCGTGAAGACAGTTTTGGGCATCATGTAGAGGAAGAGACCTGGACCACGGCGACTGTTCTATTCTGGACCAGTTGTGACTCCCTGACTTCTCCCTCCTTCCGTTGCTGGCTTATCTTCCTTTTCCTTTTATCCTCAGCATTTCCCTAAGTACTTTCTCTATACTCTCTCCCTCAGTAAATGTCCATGAATGGAACTATCCCTCCTTTGGCATACAGCCCC
Organism: Diceros bicornis minor; assembly: GCF_020826845.1. NCBI lineage: Eukaryota > Metazoa > Chordata > Mammalia > Perissodactyla > Rhinocerotidae > Diceros > Diceros bicornis. The sequence continues at coordinate 12,768,717 of NC_080754.1, read as the reverse complement.
TGCGTGAGTTTGGCCAGATTGTGTGGTGCACAAATCTGGTGGTCCATTCACATTGCAGTCTAGGTGCCCTGCAAAACTATCAACTTGTGTATGGTGGTCTGATATGGATGATCCAAATCTCTCTCTTCTCCTCTTTTTTCTTCTGATCTCCACTCACGAACCTCTAGCTGCTTATCCAAGAATTCCCTTTAGCCAGAAAATAAATGCCAATTTTATTTATGCTCTAAGAGCAGAAACAAGTAAGAGCAGAGGTCTTCCTCTACCAGAAGAAAATAAAAATTGCGTGCAACTATCCCTATCTCTATTTGGTATTTTTGAACAATAAATTGCCTACTATTATTACTTGCACACATTTCCCCTAATAGTGTGGAAATGTAGTGCCAAAGGTGATTCTCAAAGGGCTTGGTTATAAGAACACTACACAATTCATAGCAGTAGTGAAGGGCAGCTTCATGGGCAACTCTAGACTGCAATGATCCTATTTCAGCCTAACGGCAGTCCCTGGTTTCTGGGGCAAGCTCTAGCGGTAAGTGGGGAGAATAGGAAAACGTTCAGCTGAGAGGGTGAAGTAAGTGCTAACAATAGACACAGCAGCTTCTTGAGCAGGCTGCTTTCAAAGACTCGCTCCAGCTGTTGCCCAAGGACACTGATGTGAGTGCAAAGAGCTTCTAGAGCTAAATGAGCTGCGCGTTCAATGAACATTCTTATACTTGGCTACCTCATAAGTTGTACACTTGTCCCAGATCATGAGATCAATGTGGGCTTAGCAACTGCCACCTTATAAACCCAAAACCTTCACCTCCTTCCCTTACCTATTTCCTGGCTACTTCCGCATTTGGGCACTCTAAAACAAAGTACAAATTATACCCATTTCCAGATCTAGAGCTATGCATCTGAGGTCCCTCTCAGAAGCTTCAAGGGTGCCTTCATTTTACTTCTCTGAGAGATGCTACCTCAGTGACTCCAAGGTGTTTCTCTTTTAAATGAAGTCCTCTAAATACCCCAGCTAATCTTGAATAGGATCTTGCCTTCAACGTCTCCAAACAGATCAGGATACTGTTTCTTTAACACCTCTCTAATTAATGTCAAGAAAAACAAAATCTCCAATAACCTCTCTCAGACAAAATTATAAAGTAATCCTCATATCGTATGTCATTCATTGCTAACACTTTCAATGATTTCCCATCATGCGCAAAATTAAGAGAACGAAATGATTGCAAAGATTGTCTACCATATACCTACACCAAGTCTTCTCTCACTCTACTGCCTCTAGAATGACTGAAGTGTGCATCATTTCTCAAATACATTCCTAACATTGTGTAGTTAGTTGTTCATTATATTCTCTCCACTTGGAATTCCATCCACCTCACCTGTCAAAACACTACACTTCATTCAACGTATAACCAATAATGATTGAGAGTTGTTCTGGCTGAATTATATTACTTCTTGCTGCATCTATGGTGATTTCTGCCATAAGAGTGCCTTACCAATACCAAGTTGCAATTTCTGACAGAGTTGTAATCAATTATTTTATTATACATTACCTAATTGATTATCACATCTTTACTTGCACAACTATCTAAAATTTTCCTATGCTTATGACTCATCTCACTTAGCTTATTGGGGATGACCATATCACATCTTATAATTCTTTTTATCCCTCTTAGATCTGGGTATAGTAAAGAGCAGGTGTCAAGAAAGCAGGTGTTGAACTGGGCTTAACTGCATGCCAAGAAACATCATTGATGTATGTAATGTTGGCATCTCTCATAGGGAAGCAGCAGATGTTAGTATCTAAGCAAAATATTAGAAGCACTACTGGGTTATTGCCTTAAAATCCTGTATTAGGTGGGGTAAGTTTCCAACTCTTTGTGCCCATTGCCTCCTCTGTAACCTAACATAATACAACGAAATGACAGAGTAATCCAAGTGCAAAGGTGAGAAATTATCCTTTCAGACGTGGATATTAATACTTAAACAGGAAAGAATCACAATGGAATCTTTACCTTGGATTAAAGATGGTTTCAATTTTTAGGTTCTTATTTCCTTAAATTCACTAACTGAAGCATCCAAACCAAATTTTTTTTTTTTTTTTTTTTTTTTTTTGTGAGGGAGATCAGCCCTGAGCTAACATCCATGCCAATCCTCCTCTTTTTGCTGAGGAAGACCGGCCCTGAGCTAACATCTATTGCCAAACCTTCTCCTTTTTTTCCCTTTTTCTCCCCAAAGCCCCAGTAGATAGTTGTATGCCATAGTTGCACATCCTTCTTAGTTGCTGTATGTGGGATGCTGCCTCAGCATGGCCGGACAAGCGCTGCGTTGGTGTGCGCCTGGGATCCGAACCCAGGCTGCCAGTAGTGGAGCATGCGCACTTAACCGCTAAGCCATGGGGCCAGCCCCCAAACCAAATTTTTATCCAGTAAATATTTATTCAGCACCTAGTATGTTCATTTGTTTTCCCATATGCTGTTAAGGGATGAAGAAAGGAGTAACGTCACAATTTAGTGGTACAAATGGATATGTAAAAAGTCCAATTAATTAAGTGCTAAAGTGAATTATAAAGCCAATAAAGAGAAATAGAGTAATTCGCTCAACTTGGGGTAACCTGGCAATGCTGTAGAAGGGGATGGCACTTTATCTAACACTTGAAGGATTTTTGGCATTTGAACTCTCACAGGAGGGAATGAAGAATATTTCATGAAGAAACAATATAAGAAAACATAAATGAGCATGAGTGCGTGGCTTGTGGGTGTTTATGCACATGAGTGACATGAGATTATGTGTATTCTAGTCAAATTAAGGTTTCTTTTTCTCTTGCTATGGAGCTATGACTTGCTACAGCTGCCATCTTAAATGCAGGTATATAGACAGCTCTTCCTTCTCCCTCATTCATTTGCTCTCTTTAATATTGATAAATGCAATCCGTTAATCACGTGACATTGTCACTTTATGATATTTATGATCTGAAGTGCTCCATCTTCCTTCAGTTCTTTCCACAGTTCTTCCATTTAGCCATTTTCAATTTCCAAAAATAACCACAGCATGAAAATAAGCGTATATAACATCCTTTAAGATGTACATAGGACCCGGCTATGTAGATTAGGGCACACCACCCTATGTGAAAATCCTGTCTCTCCTTGTAACTCCAGGACTTCTCACAGGGTGGGGATGACGTGTATGTTCGGGGTAAGGGTATTGAGATCAGATCAGGATACGTTTCCCTGGTCATCAATGCTCCCACAGTGCTGTTTTTGTGGAACTCTTCTCTCTCTGGAACTCACTAATCCAGACATAGAACACAGCTCTCTTTCTTCAGTCCTTCTGTGACACCACCTCATCCTCTGTCTCCCTCATCCCCCCAAGAAAATATACCCACATGAGACGTTTGTGAACGTAAAAAAGTCTATTGACATTTGTAGCAATGGCAGAAGTTTACATCATAAAATGCAAGTGTATTAGTTTGCTAGGGCTGCCACAGCAAAATACACAGACTGGATGGCTTAAACAGAAATTTATTTTCTCATATTTCTGGAGGCTAGAAGTCTAAAATCAAGGTGTCAGCAGGTTTGGTTCCTTCTGAGGTCTCCCTTCTTGGCTTGCAGATGGCCACCTTTTCACTGTACCCTTACATGACCTTTTCTCTGTGTGTGCACAGCCCTGAAGTCTCTCTCTGTACCCAAATGCCCTCTTCTTAGTCACATCAGATTAGGGCACACCCTAACGGCCTCATTTTAACTTCATCACCTCTGTCAAGGCCCTGTCTCCTAATACAGTCACATTCCGAGGTACTGGAGGTTACGGCTTCAACATATGAATTTTGAGAGGATACAATTTAGCCCATAAAGCAAGTAACTTCAAATTCAGTATCCGGTATCCTTGTTCCTATAAAAGTCTCTTAGTACTCTAACACCACCAATTTCTCCCAGGCCACTTTTCTTCAGAAGTCCCCGCCCTCATATAGGGAAACTCTGGTAACAGTTGATAACATTTTGTTTCGCTTTGTTTCACCACCCGGCAAGTTAAAACTGAAGTGTATCCTCTTCAGAACATAGTGATTCCAGAGTCTCTCCGCTGATACTCAACCAACCCAGATAAGAGGCTCCACCAAATTTATTAAGCACCAAGAACTTTTCAATTGCTGACTGTGTTGGCACAAAGCAGAGGCTGAGGCTGAGGTGAGGCCATGCTCTGCCCTGGGATTTAGACTGCCTGAGCATACCTGGTGAGCTGGTCGTATGAGCTTTAGACTGACTGTCTGTACAGGAGGGCACCCTTTGCTCATGTATCAGTCAGAAGCGAAGAAACAGGAAACACTCTCAGTGTTTTAAACACAGGGAACGTAATATAGGGAAGGGGTTACATAAGTGATGAAAGGGATGAGATCCAGCAGGGCACGGTGAAGTAATGAATGATTAGAAACAGCAGAACGCTGCCACCACCTCTAGGGCTGGAGGACGCATTAGGGAGGTGGTATTCCCAGAAATGAGAAGCTTGGGACATCCGGGGGAGCTGGAACCATAGCAGGGCTTGCCTGGTTGGAGCTGGGTCTACAAAGGGAGAGCCGTTCAGAAAGAACTTGCTACCCTAAAGACACAGCCACTTCCAGAAACTGCTGCCTGAGGCAGAAGAACTTGAGAAACATCTCGGCTTCTGTACTCCTGCAACAGTCTAGTATTCCACCAGTGCCTCCTACAGGCAGAAACCTGAATACATAATACAGGAAACATAGCAAATATAGACAAGAGAGGAGACATTAATAGGGCAGGAATGGACTTAGTGCAAACAGACTGGATACCAGAACTGCATTCAAGGAGAACTGGGAAAGCACGGCAAATCTGTCTCACAGATTATATCCTCAGGTATAATGAATGGATTAATGTCTGAACTCTACAGAGGCTGGAGAGACTTCAAAACCACAACGAAAGGAGCTGTTTATCCCCCAAACTCTATGTGCTGTTGGGGAATGTGGTTAGCAGAACAATAGCCACCACGTGTCCACGTCCTATCCTTGGAATCTGCGAATATGGCAAAAGGGACGCTGCAGATAGGACTGAGGACCGAGGGATGAGAAGGTTATCTTGCATTGTCCAGGTGGCCAAATCTAGTCACACAGGTCTTTAAAAGTGAAGAACATTTCCTTGCTGTGGTCAGAGGGAGATGTGACTACGGAAGAACAGTCAGAGATGCAATGTTGCTGGCTGGGGAGATGGAGGAAGGCGGTCACATGTCAAAGAATGTGGGCAACGTCTAGTTGCCAGAAAATGCAAGAAAACGGATTCTTCCCTAGAGTCTTAAGAAAAGAATGTGGTCCTGACAACACCTGGATTTGAGCCCAGTGAGACCTATGTCAGATTTCTAATTTACAAGACTGTAAGATAATAAATTTGTGTTGTTATAAAGGCACTAAGTTTGTTACAGGAGCAACAGGACACTAGTACAGGGAACAGAGAGCTCTGCCTGGTGTCAGTAACAACACTGAATCGAAAGAGGAGACAGGAGGGAAAGGAGCATTATCCCGATCTCTGACGGAAAGCGAGGTGACTTTGGTGCATTGTGGTCTCCAAAGAAGTCAGCACCAGCATGGTGAACACATGCAGAGTGCTAGCAGTGCCTGGTGAAAGGCGGAGGAGCCCAGGGGAAAGCAACTTTGTGGCTGATGAGGCAGCTCTGAAAGCAGAAGTCTCGGTAGGAAGCACCATTAGGAGCCCAAGTAGTGCTAAAGGACTTAGCGACCTCCAGGTGATGATGGACACACATGGAATTCAGAGTGACAATTCTGATGGCACTTTATCCTTTATTCCTAATTCTCCCAAAACATCTAGATTTGGGGTATGTAGAAAAGTCTTGAATGGAAGTCCTAGGTCATAAACTGTGACACAGCTTTGTATTTAAAACACAATTGTAAACAATTAAGAGATATTTGGAGAGATAAAGTAGTTGCCGACAAAAATGGAGAAAGAATCCTCCATTATAATTATTTTTCTGCATACCTACAGCTCGGGAATAAACTAAAGGCACGATAATCTGTTTACGGCAGAACATAGTAAGCAGGGTTTAAGTCTATCCTGAGACTGGTTTGTGACTTTATCCTAAAGAAAAAAATCAAAAACATAACTTCATTCTTAAAAATAATCCTGCAAAAATATGATTTGGAATCTAAATATTACATCTTTCTATTTTTAAGTAATTGTACAATTCTGTGAGGATGATTCCTGAAGAATATATATTCCACCCTCTGTAAAACACCTCAAGACCCAAACCTAACTCTCACTTTTTCTCTATATCTTCCCTTGTACTACAGGGCAAAATAAAGTGGTCAGGTAATAGAAGAGAAGACATAAAAGCACTTGAATCTTTTGGAATGCTGAGCGCCACTGGGAATGACCGAAGTATAAGAGCAATATGGTCTCTTTACCTCAAGTGAAATACTTCTTAAACTAAAATGTTGGATAGTCAAAGTAATAGACCAAATCAACTTTACAATCCAGAACTTTAGAATATTTTTCTCTATAATGTAGTTATACTCTTTAGGCCTACTTTCTCTCCAGGATGCAGGTTTGGTAATGGCTCTGACGTTAGCAACCAAAATACAAAAACAAACTAGGGTAACTATTTTATAGAACACATGTACCCCAGAGTTAAGTGCTCTCCATTTTTCTACCCTTTTACTCATCTTTTGCTAATGGCCATCCAGTTAACATCCTCATCTTTGATTAGCTCTGAACCATGGCAGTAACTCCACTTCTTGCCATACTTACACTGACAGTTTATGTGTTAACAATACACTCTTTGAGTTAATTACACCTGCTCCCAAGGGGGTGATCACTTTTTTGAATCTGTACTATAACGTCCATTGCTAGTATCAGGATTTGGGGATAATAAAAAAAAAAAAGGCAAAGACTGGTATTTTTTTCAGAATGTTAAGGTATTTATGATATTTAGTCAGTGTTGCAATGCTTGGTTGGACAGCAGGAAATCTATGGTTTATTAGGATTAGTCAAAGATATAATTTTGGAGGTGAGGAAGGATTTTTTTTAACATTTTAATTAATTTTTAAAAATGTAAAAGCATTGGTTTATAACATTGTATAAATTTCAGGTGTACAACATTATAAACGTTACCGCAATAAACAAAAAGTTAGAAAAATTTTAAAAAAGATGTAAAAGCAATGCACGGCTTTTGTATTGACTCAAGCAATATGTATAGAATAAAAAGAAAGCCAAGGCAGGGGCCAGCCCGGTGGCGTAGTGGTTAAGTTCACGCACTCTGCTTCGGTGGCCTGGGGTTCACAGGTTTGGATCCCAGGCGCGGACCTATGCACAGGTCATCAAGCCCTGCTGTGGCAGGCATCCCACATATAAAGTAGAGGAAGATGGGCATGGATGTTAGCCCAGGGCCAATCTTCCTCAGTGAAAAAAGGAGGATTGGCAACAGATGTTAACTCAAGGCTAAACTTCCTCACAAAAAAAAAAAAAAAAGCCAAGGCAAAAATGCTCACTATTACAAGTATTATTTAACCTTGTTCTCAAAGCCCTAGCCAATTATATTAGCAAAGGAAATTAAAAAAACATCAGAAAAAAAGAGGGAAATGATCATTGTTCAATGGCAATAAGATTACATATGTAGGAAACTGAAAGAATCAACATCAATATTGGAAAATAAACAGAATTTAGTAAAGCAACTCAAATTACTTACAAAGTTAATATATAAAAATCAATAACATCAAATATGCAAAGAATTTGTTAAAAAATATATGAAAAGAAAAAGAATCTTTTATGATAGCAATAAACAGATGGGGATAAATTTAAGAAATGTGCTAGTCCCATAAAAAAACTACTATAAAAATCAACTAGGAGAAATGAAGAAAAATTAAAGCAAGATATATCATGTTCTTGGAAAGAGATGCTCAGTATTGTGAGATATGAGTTCTCCATAATTCACTCAACATATTTTATATAATCCTAATTTAAGTAGCAACAGGATGTTTTAAATTGGAAAACCTTGATGACTCCACAGATGATACCACTCAGCACTCTCATATACCATTGGAGCTCCTTTCTAGAAAGCAGTTTGGCAATAACTACCAAATATTAATGATATTGATGTAGTAATTCATCTCTAAATATTAATCCTATGCATATTCTAATAATTATCAGAATTCCGATCTAAAAATAGTCATCAAAGCTTTGTTTGCAATAGTAAAAAAGTGAAAAAAAACACATCAAATAGGGCACTGAGATGATAAAAAAAGAGACTGTGAGAGAAGTCAAGATGGCGGTGTGAGCAGACTCTGATCTCACCTCCTCCCGAGGACACAGACAATTTACAACTACTCGTGGAAAAATTACCCCTGAGACAGAACTGAAAACTGGATAAGAGGAACTCCTGCAACAAAGGACAATCCTAATCGAGGTGGAAGAGGCAGAAACCCCGTTCTGGAGAGAAAAAATGCTGCCTTCACGAGCCGCAGTGCCTCACGGCCGCCCGGGAGCAGCCCACAGGTTCAAAGCCCTCCCTGGAAGAGTGGCGCCCTGAGCCGGGGGGTGCCCCCGCTGTAGACATTTTGTGGACCCAGCACAATCGAGACAAGTGGCATAATATCTGACTTTACCTGCTACTAAAACATTGGGGAGTACCCCCAGAAAAGCTGGTTCACAAAGAAATTAAAACCAGTTCTTAAAGGGCCCATGCACAAATTCACCCGTTTCAGAAAGCAACCTAAAATCACCAGAAAGAAAGGTGCACAGTGCTCTGGTGAAAAGAAACTCACCTGATAGGCTCTGAGTGCATCTCAGTGAGAGGTCAGACCTCTCCAGGGACTGGGACATTGGTGGCGACCACTGTGGTGGCCTGGTGTGGGTGTGCTGACACAGACACCATTAGAGTTCTCACTGGGGCCTGCTAGCCCAGGGTCTGCACCACCCACTAAAGCACTGATTTAATCCAGCTCAGCCAGGGCAGGCAGCCAACCCTGGGGACTGGCCCCAACCCACAACAAGCCTTCAGGCAACTTGTGGGCCTGCATAGATTGGTGACTGGATTCTCTGCAGCCTGGTGACTGAGCCCACTTCAGTGGGGCAGGGCGTGCACAAGGAGCAGGTGGAGAGTGTGGGGCAGTGGTGGAGTGTGTGGGGCTCCCACTGTGGAGAGACTGGGTCCACTTCAGGAGGTCGGGGCGCACACACAGGGCAAGACTATGTTGACTGTGTGTGTGGACCTGTGGGTGGCAGGGCTTGTCAGCCGCAGAAGACTTGTGCTTCTCAAAGACCCACATAGGGGGTTTGCCCCACCTTCCAAAGCCTGAAACAATTGGGCGCTCCCATGCCCAAGGACAGCCCCACCCAGCTGAAATCCTCAGAGAGCTGACAAGAGACCTAAAGGTTGGAGGCTTATAGCAATTGTAAGCCCCAGAGCCTAACAACCTGCCACTCTGGGGGCCTACTCACTTAAAAGAAATACTGCAACACAAATGTGGTATTAGAACTTGCAGCCAACTGTGCTGGGGCTCCCCACACCTGATAAAGAGACTGAAGAGCCCACAACAACTACAAGCAGCTGAGCATTACAACAGCTGGCCAGGAGCATAACTCAGCCTCCCTGGGCGCCTACAGGGAGAGCAAACAGGCCACAACAGAAGGACACACGTAGCCCACATAAGGGTCACCCCTGGAACATTGAGAACTGAGGGAAGCACACGGCAGGACTCCTAAGGCATCACTTGTATAAGGTCACCTATCCAAGAGCAGGAGACGTAGCTGACCTACCTAATACGTAGACACAAGCACAGGGAAAGAAGAAAAATGAGGAGGCAAAGGAATACATTCCAAGTAAGGGAACAGGACAAAACCCCAGAAAAGGAACTAAGTGAAACAGAAATGAGCAACCTACCTGACAGAGAGTTCAAACAAAGAGTGTTAAGGATACTCACTGATGTGGGGAGAAGAATAGATGAACTCAGTGAGAATGTCAACAAAGAAATGGAAGATACAAAAAAGAACCAATCAGAAATGAAGAATACAGTACTGGAAATGAAAAACTCACTAGAGGGACTCAAAAGCAGAGTAGAGGATACAGAAGAACGGATCTGTGAGCTGGACGAAAGACTAGAAAAAATACCCAAGCTGAACAGGTAAAAGATAAAAGAATTAAAAAGAGTGAGGACAGTTTAAGGGACCTCTGGGACAACATCAAGCGCACTAACATCTGTGTTATAGGTGCCCTGGAAGGAGAAGAGCGAGACAAAGGGGCAGAGAATCTATTTCAAGAAATAATAGATGAAAACTTTCCTAACCTAAGGAAGGAAACAGACATCCAGGTACAGGAATCACAGAGAGCCTCAAACAAGATAAACCCAAAGAGGCCACACCAAGACACATCATAATCAAAATGTCCAGAATTAAAGATAAAGAGAGAATCCTAAAAGCTGCAAGAGAAAGTCAAGTTACATACAAAGGAAACCCCATAAGGTTATCAGCTAACTTCTCAGCAGAAACCTTACAGGCTAGAAGAGAGTGGCATGATAGAAAGTACTAAAAGGAAAAAACTTACAGCCATGAATACTCTACCCAGCAAGGTTATCATTCAAAATGGAAGGAGAGATCAAAAATTTCCCAGACAAGCAAAAATTAAAAGAGTTTGTCACCAAGAAACCAGTGCTACAACAAATGTTACAGGGACTGATTTAAAGGGAAAAAGAGGACCACAAATAGCAAAAATTGTCTATTTCCATGACAAGAGGATATCGGATACAAACGCACAAAAAAGAGGTAAGATATGATATAAAAAACATAAAATGAGGGAGGAGGGGAGTAAAAAGTAGAGCTTTCAGACAGAAGTCAAACTAAAGAGACCATCAATTCTGTATAGAAGGAGAAAGGAACAGAGAAAGACTACTAAAACACTGAGGAAAAAAAAAGTTAAAAAATGGCAGTAAGTACATTTTAGTCAATAGCTACATTAAACGTCAATGGACTAAATGCTCCAATTAAAAGGCACAGGGTAGCTGATTGGATAAAACAACACGACCCATATATATGCTGCATACAAGAGACACACTTCAGACCTAAAGACACTCACAAACTGAAAGTGAAGGGATGGAAAAAGATACTCCACGCAAATGGCAATGAAAAGAAAGCTGGGCTAGCAATACTCACATCAGACAAAATAGACTTTAAACAAAAACTGTACAAACAGACGAAGAAGGGCATTACATAATGATCAAGGGAACAATCCCACAAGAGGATATAACACTTGTAAATATCTACACACCCAATGTAGGTGCACCTAAATATATAAAGCAATTATTAGCAGACATAAAAAGACAAATAGACAGTAACACAATAATAGTAGGGGACTTGAACACTCCAGTTACACTAATGGATAGATCATCCAAACAGAAGATCAATAAGGAAACATTGGCCTTAAATGACACACTAGAACAGATGGACCTAGTAGGTATATACAGAGCATTCCATCCAAAAACTAAAGAATACACATTCTTTTGAACTGCACATGGAACATTTTCCAGGATTGATCACATATTGGGCCACAAAACAAGTCTCCATAAATTTAAGAAGATTGAAATAATACCAAGCATCTTTTCTGACCACAATGGTATGAAACTAGAAATCAACTATAGGAAGAAAATCAGGAAAGCCACAAATACATGGAGATTAAACAAAATGCTACTGAACAATGATTGGTTCAATGAAGAAATCAAAAAATACCTGGATACAAATGAAAATGAAAATACAACATGCCAGAATTTATGGGATACAGCAAAAGCGGTTCTAAGAGGGATGTTTATAGCAATGCAGGCCTATCTCAACAAACAGGAAAAATCTCAAATAAACAATCTAACAATGCACCTAAAGGAACTGGAAAAAGAAGAACAAACAAAGCCCAAAGTCAGTAGAAGAAGGGAAAAATAAAAATAAGAGCAGAAATAAATGAAATAGAGACTGAAAAAACAATAGAAAAAATTAATGAAACCAAGAGCTGGTTCTTTGTAAAGATAAAAAAATTGACAAACCTATAGCTAGACTCAACAAGAAAAAAAGAGAGAAGGCTCAAATAAGTAAAATCAGAAATGAAACAGGAGAAATTACAACAGACACCTCAGAAATACAAAAGATTATAAGAGAATACTATGAAAAGCTATATGCCAACCAATTCGACGATCTGGAAGAAATGTATAAATTCTTAAAATCATACAACCTTCCAAAACTGGATCAAGAAGAAATAGAGAATTTGAATAGACCAATCACCAGTAAGGAGATCGAAACAGTAATCAAAAACCTCCCCAAAAATAAAGTCCAGGGCCAGACGGCTTCCCTGGTGAATTCTACCAAACATTCAAAGAAGACTTAATACCTATCCTTCTCAAACTCGTCCAAAAATTGAGGGGGGGGGGGAAGGTCCCTAACTCACTCTACGAAGCTGACATTACCCTGATACCAAAAGCAGACAAGGACAACACAAAAAAAGAAAATTACAGGCCAATATCACTGATGAAAATTGATGCAAAACTCCTCAACAAAATACTAGCAAATCGCATACAACAATACGTTAAAAAGATTATACATCATGATCAAGTTGGATTTATTCCAGGTATGCAGGGATGGTTCAACAATCGCAAATCAATCAACGTAACACACCACGTTAATAAAAATCACATGATCATCTCAATAGATGCAGAGAAAGCATTTGACAAGGTACAGCATCCATTTATGATAAAAACTCTGAATAAAACGGGTATAGAAGGAAAGTACCTCAACATAATAAAGCCCATATATGACAAACCCACAGCTAATATCATCCTCAATGGTAAAAAACTGAAAGCTATCCCTCTAAGAACAGGAACGAGACAAGGATGCCCACTCACTACTCTTATTTAACATAGTACTGGAAGTCCTAGTCAGAGCAATCAGGCAAGAAAAAGAAATAAAAGGAATCCAAATTGGAAAGGAAGAAGTGAAACTCGCACTATTTGCAGTTGACATGATTTTATATACAGAAAACCCTAAAGAATCCACCAAAAACCTTTTAGAAGTAATAAACGAATATGGTAAAATTGCAGGATACAAAATCAACATGCAAAATCAGTTTCATTTCTATACATTAACAACGAAGTAGCAGAAAGAGAAATTAAGAATACAATCCCATTTACAATTGCAACAGAAAGAATAAAATACCTATGAATAAACTTAACCAAAGAGGTGAAAGATCTGTACACCGAAAACTATAAAACATCACTGAAAGAAACTGAAGAAGACACAAAGAAATGGAAAGATATTCCGTGCTCTTGGATTGGAAGAATTAACATAGTTAAGATGTCCATTCTTCCTAAAGCAATCTATAGATTCAATGCAACCCCTATCAAAGTTCCAACAACATTTTTCACAGAAATAGAACAAAGAATCCTAAAATTTATATGGAACAACAAAAGACCCCGAATAGCTAAAGGAATCCTGAGAAAAAAGAACAAAGCTGGAGGTATCACATTCCCTGATTTCAAAATATACTACAAAGCTATAGTAACCAAAACAGCATGGTACTGGCACAAAAACAGACAAACAAATCAATGGAATAGAATCAAAAGCCCAGAAATAAACCCACACATCTATGGACAGCTAATCTTCGACAAAGGAGCCAAGAACATACAATGGAGAAAGGAAAGTCTCTTCAACAAATGGTGTTGGGAAAACTGGATAGCCACATGTAAAAAAATGAAAGTAGACCCTTACCTTACACCATACACAAAAATTAACTCAAAATGGATTAAAGACTTGAATGTAAGACCTGAAACTATGAAACTTCTAGAAGAAAACATAGGCAGTACGCTCTTCGACATCGGTCTTAGCAACATATTTTCAAGCATCATGTCTGACCGAGCAAGAGAACAAGAGAAAAAATAAACAAATGGGACTACATCAAACTAAAAAGCTTCTGCACAGCAAAGGAAACTATCAACAAAATGAAAAGACAACCTAACAATTGGGAGAAGATATTTGCAAACCGTACATTAGATAAGGGGTTAATCTCCAAAATGTATAAAGAACTCATGCATCTCAACCACAAACAGACTAACAGCCCAATTAAAAAATGGGCAAAAGACCTGAACAGACATTTCTCCAAAGAAGATATACAGATGTCAACAGACCCATGAAAAGATGTTCAACATCATTAACTATCAGGGAAATGAAAATCAAAACTACAATGAGATATCGCCTCATGCCCCGTCAGAATGGCTATAATTAACAAGACAGGGAACAACATGTGTTGGAGAGGATGTGGAGAGAAGGGAACTCTCATACACTGTTGGTGGGAGTGCAAACTGATGCAGCCACTATGGAAAACAGTATGGAGAGTCCTCAAAAAATTAAGGATAGAACTACCATATGATCCAGCTATTCCACTGCTGGATATTTATCCAAAGAACTTGAAAACACCAATGCGTAAAGATACATGCACCCCTGTGTTCATTCCAGTGTTATTCACAATAGCCAAGACTTGGAAGCAACCTAAGTGCCCATCGAGGGACGAATGGATAAAGAAGATGTGGTATATATACACAATGGAATACTACTCAGCCATAAGAAACGATGAAATCCAGCCATTTGTGACAACATGGATTGACATTGAGGGTATTATGCAAAGTGAAATAAGTTAGAGGGAGAAGATCAAATACCGTATGATTTCCCTCATTTAGTAGTAGATAACAACAACAAACAAACACATAGAGACAGAGATTGGATTGGTGGTTACCAGAGGGGAAAGGGGGAGGGAGGATGGTGAAAGGGATAATTCGGCACATGTGTGTGGTGATGGGTTGTAGTTAGTATTTGGGTGGTGAACATGATGTAATCTATGCAGAAATAGAAGTATAATGATGTACACCTGAAATTTATACAATGTTATAAACCAATGTTACTGCAATAAACAAAAAATTAAAAAACAAAAAAAGAAACTGTGGAAGAAAGTGCCTGCCCTTCATTCCTGCTTGGGATGCTGCTGAGAGGAATGGGTGCTTGGCACTGCTGTAGTCATTATGTAACCACGGGGGGGGGCATCTCTGATAAGCTGGAGATGGCACACAGAAGAGATGGAATGAGACTGGGCCCATGTTGACCTTGTTGAGCTGCAGAACCAGCCCTGAGACCAGAGGTCTTGTTACTGGATGAAAAACACCACCACCACACTTTTCACAGGGTGTTTGTGACCTGCAGGTGAAGACACCATTACCACTACATCATGGGAAACACACAAGCCGTGGTGCCCCACCTGAGACCATGGGACCTGTAGGGATGCTGACTGTGGGGAAAGGGACGGGGCTCTTTAAGCTGGTTTCAATATTTCAAGAGGACTAACAGAGATAACATTTCCCGGAAGAAGACTGCTCAGGCTCACTAAAATGGCTTGTGGCTGGAAATCGGTCAGCTCGGTCTAGTGATAAAGCTTAACCTATGCCCACCAGACTCAGATTGGCAGTCACGTCTACGTCTGATCAATTTAAAAAACAAATGAAGGGACAAATCTGTCATTGTTTTAAAATGCAGTATGATGACAGCAAAAGCTTTTAAGCATAGAGTACATGAGGGAAAGAAAATAAACAGAGGGATTCCTTGGTGGGGCAGAGGCCATGACCCTGCATTTGCCTATTAGCACATGCTGGCACTGGGCCAAAATGAAGGGTTGTCATGCCTGCATTGAGGAAGGAGCAGGACAGGGAGCTCTCCTCATCATGGGGTGACCTGATGTTTCAGAAGAAGTGGCACAAGCACCATTACCCTCACGCTGTCTTGGTGACAAAAGTGACGGTGGGAAACCTGCCTGTGAGGCCTGATGGGGCCACTGGTCACAAAGACCTCACGCCTTGGATTCTGGTCCAGCCCCTTACCTTCCAGTACTGGTGTTTAGCATAGTAATCTCCTTGTGTGATCCACTCCTTACAGGTTGAGGTCTTAACAAACATGCTATCACATCCAAGTTTAGAACGAAAAAGAAAAGTGGGTTTGCTTCTCTGAGCATTCATTCACTTAAACCTGTTATGGGCTGAATTTTGTCCCCTCACCGCAAAATTCATATGGTGAAGCCCTAACACCCAGTACCTCAGAATGTGACTGTGTTTAGAGATAAAGCCTTAAAGAGATAAGATTAAGTTAAAATGTGCTGTTATGGTTGGCCCTAACCCGGTCTGACTGATGTCCTCATAGGAAGAGGAGATTAACAGACACAAAGAGACACCAGGGGCTTGCACCAAGGAGAGGCCATCTACAAGCCAAAGAGAGAGGTCCCAGAAGAAACCAAACCTGCCAACAGCTTGATCTTACACTTGTAGCCCTCAGGACTGTGAGACAATAAATTTCTGTTGTGTAAAAAAAAAAAAAAAAAAAAAAAAAATAGGGCACTGAGTAAATCTAAATTTTTGTGTAAATGAACTCTTAGTGATCACCTTTAGATAAAACAATTTTGGTAAAAGGACAAGTGTGAGAAGGACTTTGTTCCTGTATTTTATATTTTCCACTATTAGGTGGTTTTTATTACCAGTTACATGTAAAAGCATATTGACCAGGGTTACGTTTATGGTGGACTATTGGCCATTTTAAAATTTCTTTTTTCTTTGATTCATTCAACAATTTAATTATTGAATACCTACTCTATGTACCACACTCTTAGGACATTGGTATACTCCATCCAGACATTTTCTAGGCATTCACACATATGATAAAGACATAGAAAATAGATAAAGATGATACAGACACCACCACACAGACTCACATTCATCTAAGCAGACTTTTAACACAAATTGAATAACACCTTACATGTTATTCTTCTGTTTCCTTCCATTTCTTAAAAATATATGAATTACTTAGACATCTTTTCATTTCAGTACAAAAAATATCTTCTGGCTGTTGCACATTCTTCTCTTGTTTAGTTGGGTTATTTTTCTGTTCACATGCATTTGAATTATTTTAAATATTTCACGAACCCGAATATAACTGCAACATATAACTCTACACATATATTAGAAGTGAAGTCATTCAGTTGAAGTATATGTGCTTCTGGAAATTTGATACCATCAAACTGCCCATCAAAAAGCAGTTCCAATTAACACCAAAAAAGCATGAAAATGCCTATTTTCTCGCATGCCTGTTAATTCTGCATGTCACACTTTGTCTGTTAATGGATTAAAAAAATATGATTTCGTTACTCATTAGATTGAGACTCTTTTAATCATTATTTTGGGCCATTTGTATTTCTTATTGTCTGAACTGCTGTTCCTTTCCTTTTTGAATTTTTCTACTGGTTGTCTTTCTTATTGACTTAAAAGTGTTCCTTATATAGTACGCTTATTAATCCTTTGCTAAATGTTTACAGAAATTTGGCCTAGATTTTTCAATTGCTTTTTAACTTTGTTTATAGATTTTTTTTTTTTTTAACACTAGAAACCGGTTTTTTTTGGCCACCATTTGTATATGGTCACATTTATAAAGCTTTTCCTCTACGGCTTTTTCAGATTGATGCCTTTTTTAAGAAGGCCTTTCTTATTAAAAATTTATGAAAGTATTCTTCAGTACTTTCTTATCACTTTTATAATTTTTAAGTGTTTGGTGTTTAATAGCGCAAGAATTTTTTGGGGGGATATGGTAAGGAAAGAGATTCCAGCTTTACTCATACTGTTGAATGAATGATTGTCACATAAATTAATTGAGTAGTCTATTCTTTTCCTACTGATTTGCAATAAATCCTTTTTTTTTAAATTCACATATGCTCTGGAATTACTTCTATACTTCCTAAATTACATGTTCATTCAGGCCTTATCAGTACTGTGTTTTAATAATTTTGGCTTTGATATCAGCATCAAAAGTTCCTGCTCATTTTTTCCCCAAAAGTTACTTTGTCTTCTTGTGCATTTACTCTTCCAGATGAGCTTAGAATCAGTCTGTCACTTTCCATTAAAAAAAATCCACTAGAATTTTGATTGAGATTGCATCTACTTTATAGATACATTGGGCAAATTGATATTTTACAAAACAAAGTCCACACATTCAGGACATGGAACACCTTGCCATTCATTCAGGATTCATTTAAATTCTTACAGTAAAGTTTTATAGTTTTTTCATTCAAGTAATTATAACTCAGTCTGGGAATGAGTTGAAAAGCTCCGAAAGGCATTATTTCCCCTCCAGTTCTGCATGTTTTCCCTTCGCCTATTGCAGTGAACATGCAGGCAGTGGGTTCAAAAATGTGAGGCACAAAATATGATCAGTCCTGACGACTAATTCACCACATCCAGAAGGGCTGCCTGAAAGTTTCACCTACGCCCTCCTCAGATTTGATGTGATTGACAAGTAAACTTCTCTATGTTAAATGACTGATATTGTTGAAATGTTTGTTACTGCATCATCCTGAATAATATGGAAGCTTTCCATCTACTTAGTGCTCAGAAATATTCTAAATAGTGTATTTAAAGAGTTGGTAAAAATCACTATAAAATCTTTGGGACTGATGCCTTTTTAAAGGTGAGATTTTTCACTACTTTCCAGTTTTCTTTTTCACTTGGATACTCTGCCTCTGAATTTCTTAGATATAATGTCTCAGAAAACATCTATATTTTTTATTTCATGACTCAATTTCCAAACTTATTGGTATGAAGTTACACACAGTCTTCTAAGTTTTAAATCTCCATCTATACTTGTACCTTATTCCTTATACCTAAAGTCATTTATTCATGCTTCCATTTCTTTTCTCTAGGTGATTGATCTCTCCTTTATCTTTCTTATTGCTTCTTTTTCTCCTTTCCTTAGGTTTACATGGCTTGTTTTTTAAAATTGAAGGCATAGTTCATAAGACTGAATTTTCTCAACACATTGTGTTAGCTAGGTTTTCATATGTGATTCTATCTCTGTTATTTTGCAAAAAGTTAGTAACAATCTATTTCAGCATTCCCTTTAATCCATTTATATAAACGCATTTTAAAATAATTTCTAAGAAGTTTCAAAAATTTATTTTGAATATGAAGTGAATGCATTTATTTTGAACATGCTTTTCTACTTAAATCCTGTTTTTATTGCTTGTGTTATAAAATTTGTTTTGTATAATTTCTCCTATATAGAATTAACAGAGATTATCTTTGTAGCATAATAACATGCTCAACTCTTATAAATGTTTCCTGGATATTTAAAAAGAATGTGTAACTTTTGTTCGTTGGTACAAAGGTACATATACATACCTATTATAAAGAATGTAGTGATTGTGTTATTCAAACTGTTTCTGTTACCTTATTATTTCCCTCATCTGTAAATTTCTAAGACAACTGTATTAAAGTCTCTCATTAAAGTCATGGATTTGTTTATGTCTCTGACTAGATTTTGCTTTATATCCCTTGATATTATAAAAATGAGAACATAGAAGTTAATAAAAATTAAAACTTTCTAATTCATTAATTTTTTCCCAACATAAACTCTCTCTTTTCTCATGTAATATGTTAGAACTAAAGTCTATTTTTGAAGTATTGATACCAGCTTTCTTTTTGTTAGTATGTACCAGGTATATTTTTGTTCCAACCCACTGTATTTAATACAGCTCTGCCATTTTGTTTGGGTGTATCTTCTGTAAAAAGAATATAAGTAGATTATATTTTATTTTTAATACAATCTGTTTCTGTCATTAATACCATAGTTTAATCACAGTTTATCACTGTCATGTTGGTAGTGAAGTGCTTGTATTTATTGTTGTATTTTTACACTCAGAAGAGGAAATATAATCCTTATTAAACTTTGCCACTTAAAAGTAAATTTTTGAGATAAATAATGAGTAATATAAGAGTTTTTTTTTTTTCATTTTATTTCTAACTTCCTTCACTTTTTTTGGGTGATAATTTCTACTGGTTTTGTTTGTTTGTTTTTTGTTTTTTGTAATGCATGCCTTTTTCTTACTTCCATTCCTTTCTCGTATTGTAGGACCATGTCTCCAAATCACCTTTTTATTCTGTAGAGTGTGTGTCAGTGATAAGCATTTTGAAGTCTCCCCTCTGTGCAAAAATGAATATTTACCTTCACACTTGATTACAGTTTGACTAGATAGAGAATTCTAAAAGCTCATTAATCATTTGGAAGTTATTTTTCAATGTCTTCTAGTAGCCAGGGTCATAAATGTGAATTGTGATGCCACCTATATTCTTAAACTTCTACCTGTGCAGTCTGCTACTCTTGCAAGTTACAGAATACTTAACTCAAATAGTCAAAATAAAAAACCCAAAACACCTCTTTTCTCACCATGAAGACTAAGCTACTGGCATGATAGTACCAGTGCGGATTAATTCACCATGTTGCTAAGAACCTAACTACTTTTTCTATTTTCTTAATGCTATCTTAAGTGTATTGACCAAATGTCTTTATGGCCAAGACATGGCTGCCACAATTCCAGGAATCACATGCACTCTTGACAACATCTGGCAGCAGAGAAGGGACTGTATTTTTTTTTTTCTTTCTCTCTTTATCCAAGGAGGCAAACCTTTCTTCGAGACAGACTTACCTTTATGTCCTATGAAACAAGTGAATTACATTTCCATGCCCAAACCAATCCTTGCAAGGGGAAAAAAAAAAAGCTTCACAATTCTCCCCTTGGGAAAGAGGTCTACCTTCCCTAAAGAGGTAGAGAGCCTAAAATATCTGATAAAAGCAGAGTTTTTCTAGCGAAAAAAAAGGAGGTTGGGGAATGGATTACTGGCAGACAACCAAAAGTATCTATTGACTTAGCAACTTTTTTGTTGTTCTCCCTGGAACCTTTTAGAATTTTTATCTTTATCTTTAAAGTCCATAAATTTAACCAGGATTTGAGTAGATGTTTATTTTTATTGTTTCCAGCTTAGGATATGGTGAGCTTTCACAAATTGAAAACTTGAGTCTTTTTACAACTCAGGAAAATTTCCTTCTACAATTTCTTTGATTATTTCCTGTCTTCGTTTTTTCTGGTCTCACCTTAAACTTCAAATTTAACTTTCAGATCAAGAACTTGTTCTTCAGGGGCTGGCCCGGTGGCATAGCAGTTAAGTGTGCGCACTCTGCTGCTGCGGCCAGGGTTCCCAGGTTCGGATCCCAGTGCGGACCAAAGCTCCGCTTGTCAAGCCATGCAGTGGCGGTGTCCCGTGTAAAGTAGAGGAAGATGGGCATGGATGTTAGCCCAGGGCCAATCTTCCTCAGCACAAAGAGGAGGATTGGCAACAGATGTTAGCTCAGGGCTAATCTTCCTCACAAAAAGAAAAAGAACTTGTTCTTCAGCAATAGCCATACAAATTTTTAGCCTTTCTCTTGATTCTTTTTGTTTTATATATTATTATTTGTTTGATTAATAGAAATTGCTTTTGTTTTCTCATTACTCATTTTTTATAGTTTCTTGGTCTTGTTTATGAATTTAAAATTATCTCTAATCTCTGCAATTACTAAAAAATAAGTTTGTGTGAAGTTATAATCTGTTTCTAAAATTATCTCTGTTTTTACTTGAATTGGTCCTGTTTATTCACACAATCCTCCTCTCTATATGTTGATGTATCTCAAATGTTTGATGAGTCTTCATTTTCTATTCCAATTTTTAAGCAAAGCTCTAGATTCATTAATTAAGGACCCAATTTGAGTTTTCCTGTATTCCATGGGGGTGGGACTGACTAGACGTTCTGTATAAAGGGCAGGGTTGAGCCTCTTGAGAAGCATTTCTTATTGTGCATGGTTGGGCAGAAACCATGCAAAGTACTCCCAAGTTTGCCAAAGTAAAGAAAGTTCTGAGAAAGTGAAAAATGTTGGTATATTTTACGTCTAAAAGGAGGTGCCTTTTATTTTAATTTGGTCTATTGTAAAGGTCCACAGTTATCTCACAGTCTACCTTGTTTCTCTGTTCATCCTCAGTCTCTAATGTGAGAACTACGTCTACATGCAGAGCCTATTAATTGGCGAGGCATTCTCAGCACCTCATCCAGGAGCAAATTCTAAAGCTAGAAGCTCCATAAAAGGAGTGGTGGGCATGGAGAATTGAGGGGAAGAATGTTACATCAGGTACAACTTTAACAAATTAACCTAATGATAGCATTATTCCCCATTTTTGATCTGCACACTTAACTCGCGTTTCCTTTCTGGCAACACTTCTCTGTGCCAGTTTGGGGCTAATTTATTTCTACTCTGGTTTTTCTGCCAATCAGATCCCATCTGCTTTTAATCTTCCAGAAATTCTTCAAAATGTATTCTTCCCTGCTGGTGCTTCTTTCGTGATTTCCAAAACATTTATGGGTTAAAAAACCCGTCTGTAATTTCATTGGGTTTGAAACGAAGTAGATAAGACCATGTGCTCAGCCTACTTTCTTGACTCATTCTTAAAAATGTGCAGTTTTAAATGCCTCCTCTGATTTCAACACTTCACAGTTCCCTGCAGGATTCAACATTCCCCCAAAGTCATGGCAATGAGGGATATTAGCAGGAAAAGTCAGCTAATCAATGGAGTCTTCGCTCCAAACTTTGAGATTGTCTGCCCTCAGTGTGCCCAGCCTACCTCCTTCATATGCTATTCAACTCCACATCGTGGCTTGTGGATTTTCTTCCACGTCCATCATTGCAAGCTAGGAGCCAAGTTATTAAGATCCTACCAGTCACTTTGATAAAAATGAAGGCAAATTTTCCTAAAACAAACAAAACAGAAACAGAATTTTTCTGGATAATGCTATTTAATATATAGGATATGCCAGGTGCAAACAATGAGGCAGTTGTCTAGCTTAATCCTCAACTAGCCCTGATTCTCAACCTCTAATGCTTAATAAGCAAGTCCATTCAGAAGAGCTTCCTGCCCCAGTTCAGAGCAAAACCACCCTCAGTAACGCCTAGAGTAGAACTTGGGTAAATGGTCCGTTAAATGCATCCACAGAAGCAATGATTGCTGACTCAGATGTTGTAAAGAGTGAGAGACTCTAATGGTGACTAGTTATGGCCCTTAAATAAAATCCTGAACCTCATTGGTCCTCAGTTTCTTTTGCTTTAAGTAACTGTTATTTTGTGTGCTCTCTTAGGTTCCTCCCAGCTAAATATCTCTATGAGCTACAGCAAAAGAATGAAACTGGGGATTTGCCATAATGCTTGAGGGGAAACAACATCCGATTTTGGAGCAGTATGTTTGACCCACAGTTAGGACTTAGTATCCTCTTAAGTCAAAAGTGTCTTCATTTGCTATAATCTATAATGAAAGATAGGCTTGATAAACAGCAAGTGGCTCGGAATTACAAATAAAGTCTCAAGAGTTGTCTTGTTTATACAACCTTCCAAAAAATTACAGGTGGCCTAAAGAGAGAGCCTTATTGCTCAGATCATGGTGAAGATCACATTGGCACAGCAAGAATTCTGCCAGAGGCTGGGTCTCCCGTAACGTCAGGGATGTGCCATGCAGCAGTGGAAAGGACACAAGTATTGGAGCCGACACAACTGGGTTTGAGGTCAGAGTCCATTACTTCCAACTGTATGGCCTTGGGCAAATAAATTACCCTCTCTGATTTTACTTGTTTAGCTACAAAATGGGATGTTGTTATGTGTATTATCTGCTTAAAAGGTTATTGTGAAGAAAAATAAAATAATATATGTTAACGGGGTTTGGAAACTGAAAAGCCGCATGTAATTATAAAGCTGTTTTTAGAGAAAAACTTAAGAGAGAAGAATACATTTTGCTTTTTTTAGAGGTCATAATTCTATTCTGGGGCAGAGCTAACAGACTAAACATCTTTCCCATATCACATGTTAATAGTGAAGATTACAGGCCCTGACTTTCATTTTTGCAATATTAAAATCCGTTCATTAACCCCATTTCTCTTTGTGTTATGAGTCCCCCATCTATTGTGTACCCTCTCCTGGAAAGAGAGTGGTTTTGTTTTTCAAATGAAATGCTAGCTTTCAGGCTCGGGGCTCCTAAGTGCACCTGAGCTGGTGCCTCCCCCCACACTAGGCATCAGCAGATGGATCTTGTCTGAGCCCAGTGTATTAATGGATAAGAGCACAATGTGAAACATGAACTTGCTCAAGGAATGCATATATTTTGTAAAACAGAATAGATTTGTTTATAAAAACAAAACAATAAATAAAACAAAAAAATAAAACAAAAAACTTTCTGTCTTCTTCAATATTAAAAAAAATAAATAAAAATAGCTGCTGAGTAGTCAAAAACAAAAGACCAGAAACATTTGGCATTTCGATGTTGAAGGAAACCAATACTTTATTTTTTGTTGTTGTAATAATTGAAGCCTGAAAGAAATGTGCGGAGAGGGAGACGGATCTAAGCTCTGTCAGACTAGCAGGGAAATGGCACCTGTGAACAAGCCCCTTGCCAGCTTCAACGATGATTTGTCAGGTTTGATTAAAACCTGAATTAAGAGTCCTCATTAGAACCTCAGAAGGATGAATTATGCTGCAGAAATAGATTACTCATGCCCTGATAGAAACACTGGCATCACACACCCTGCTAGTAACTTTCAATTACATTGATAAATGAGAAGTTAAACTGTAATTTTTTAAGCACTATCCATTTTGTCTCTAATATCCTGCCACTTCTGTTATTATTGTGATTGAAAAAAGAGGCTGCAATGAAACAAACAGTCATCTAGTATAGTGTCATACTCCAGACCAGGAGATAATGGGAGGTTAGAGTTACCGTGGGAAAAGGGATGCCAGGCAGAGTGAAAAGTGTTCTTTATACATCTCCAATGCTGCCCCAGATGCGTATTAAAGTTGTATAATAAGTGCATTTAGGGCTTGTCTTCACCCATGGCATAAATGAAGTAGCCAGATTATGGGATAAGCTACTAATGACAGTGCCTTGAATGTGATATTGGAAAATTCAACCTCACAGGTCAGAGACTGGACTTGTTAACCAGCCCGGGAGTCAACAGATTTCATTCGCCAAAGTTAATCTTTATAACATTTCAAAAATAGAGAAGACAGTAAAAGCACTTAGCCTGTTGGTCACCATTTCCTCCTCTCAGCTGTTTGTAAGCATTAATTAAATTTATATCCCATCTCATCCTTTTGGTTCCTGCAACACAGTCATTTTTCCTTTTAATGCAGATTGTGAAAACTTGGACTAGGCATTATGGGAAAGAGGGAAGGCATCAAAAATGGATAGTTGTCTTTTGCAAATAAAACTGAGTTTTCCTGCTCTAACTTTGAGGCCTATCTTAACATGGTGATGCACACAATGAAACAAAAATCCAACTCCTCAAAGACTTGAAAAGCAGTACACATATACTGAAGTCTCCTTGAGAGGCAAAAGGGAAGAACTATGTCTAATGACTCACAAAAAACTTCTTAAAATCCCCTTTACCCACATCTGCCTCTCCCTGAAGTTCCACTCCAGGCAACAGCTGTCTTAGTTTCACTCCTCCATCTCTTCTTCCTTGCTTCCCTCTTCTTGCCTCCTGGACCTTTTCTTTTCCTCCAAGCCTAAGTGCAGGCCCAGAATGTACATTTATTTAAGTGCGCTGAGCTTCTTCCAGTTGTCTTCTGCATCCATGACTCTAATCAGACCATAGAGAACCATGATCCAGGTAGCACAAGGAAACTTCCTGATAGCAGAGGAGAAAGGATCTGATTGCTCACCTTTTAAAATTTTTAGCACAGCTCTATTTTACCAAGCAGCTGGGAAGACCTCTCCAAGAGAAATGAATTGCTAGAAAATTCACTGATAGTGGTTTCTGCTGTTAAAGGTTTGAAGGCAAATGCCTCTTAGCTTTTTCACCTCACTCCACAGCAAGTTTATGCCAACTTAGACCAGGGGCTTTCAGATTCTTCCCCCTTTTGTATAAAAGAATTTCAAGTTGAGAGGAAAGAACTGTGTGGGGAAAATTTTAGCACAGAGGCTTGGAGAAGAAAGAGAAAGAAGAAGAAAGATGAGATTTTAGGCAAGAAAGGATTAAAGACAAATTACATACTTCATAGGTAGCCTGAAGCTTGGAGTAGGGAGAGAGACCTTAAAGAAATAAAAGAAGCTGCCAACCATTAAGCCACAAATCCGAAGATTGGAGTCCTGCTCTTCTATTTGTATTAGGAAAATCATCTCCCTGGGCCTCCATTTACTCCTTTGTAAAATGAGGGAATTTGACTAAGACCTGAAGGCCTATGTCCCACGATTTTATGAATTCGTCTTCAACTAACTTGCCCTCTACTCACCTCTCTGACTCCCTGCACTGTTACTGTGATCCTCAGGACTCTGCCTGTGCACTGGGCCACATGGTCTGGAGACGTGCTGCGCTTTGCCTTACACTCTGTGCAAAATCCTGCAGTCCCCGAATGCATGTACATTATCTCCGCTATTAAATGCATCACCTACAACAAAAAAAGTATTTTAATTACCTGATCGATTATGACACTGTACTAAGTTTACAGAATAACAACCTCACAGGAGTTGACAAATTAAGATAGAGGAAGCCGCCATGGATGCAGCTACACATGCAAAGAAACAACACAAACGTTAGGTTACAATACCTCTCACTAGTCAGGGCTAAGTTGTGTGAGTGGTTAGCCGTGAGCTATTTTGTCTGTTAACATCTATATAGCCAATGGATAATCTCTTTTGAAAAGTCATCTAGAGAAAAAATGTGCAGCTGTCAGAACGGTTCAACAGTCACACACAAAACTCAGTGGCATTTCTATATTGCACCTCCTCAACTTGGTTTCCCAAAATGGAACTTATTTACTTCCTTATCTAACTTATTCATTGGACTTAATTCCAAATGATCCCAGTCTAGTCCCAGGATAGGGATAAAAACCATGGTTCAGGTTCCAAAGGAAATTCAAAGGAAGAATTGGAAAATAACATGATGCGCTATTTAGTATCTAATTTTCCAAGGTGAATAATTGGAAAACAACAACACTCATTTGGAAGTAAAAATTTTGGATTAAAAAAAATCAGATTATTTTTAGTCATGTGTTCAATATGTCAAGTTCATCTTGGGCGTAAGGAACACTTTGGTAATAAGAAAACACTTTATATGAGGCCTTAGAGGCCCCAAGGTAAGATGCCATCGTTCTCAAGGAAGGATTCCACTCACTGCTCAGCTCACTGTCAGGCACTAAATCAATGTTGTTATGTGTTTGACTGAATAAGATGCAAATCTTATTTACATTTGACAGAAAACTGAGCAGAAGTCATTGAGTTATCTTCAGGAGGCTGAATCAGAGATAGAATGAAACCTTTAAAATTGCTGCTTCTCTTCTAAGACTTCTGACACCTAGAATTAGGATAGTGTTTGTAATAAATTGAATTTTGGTTATTTTGGTATTTTATTGAATACCTAATAAATAAAATGGTAGGGAGAAAAAAGTCTTTGCTTCATGTATCTCCTTTTCATCATACAAAGCCTTCTCTTTTCTCCAGATACTGATGTAGTAGTAGAACGTAAATTACAGTGGACTATTCTTATGTACCCAAAATAAAATGGTACTACATGACAGCCTGAGAGAATCTCTTAATCGTCAGCTCCTGCAGTAAGAAGAGAGGAGACTTCCCTTTTTAAACGTTCTTTTCCCAAAGTTGTTAATGTTGTTAAAATAATCAAACAATTCTATAAGACTTGAAAAAAAAGAAATTCAGCATCCTCTGATCCCCCTCCTACATACACACTGACACCTTCCTCCCCCGACTCTGAAATTTCCATGCTCGTGTTCTAAACTCAGAATCTCACTGACTCCACCTCTCCAGAAAATCTACCTGCCTTAATGCAGGGGAAGGCAGCACTGGGGACTGAGAGTATGGGCTACTATGTTGTTGTCTCCTCCACTGTTTTCCTTGCCATTGTGGATTTATGACTTAAAAAAAAATCACCTTATTGTCCTTTTATTGAGGTTTTAGGAGGGAGCATGGATTAAAATGTGTGTGCCATACTTCACCAAAAATCTCAACTTTTATTTTTTACTCTAAATCCTTATATGTTGAAAATTTACTGGTATATTTCCTGTAATTAAAAATAAATTCAAAGTAAGCCCATGGAATCTGTGATAGTTCTTTCTCTACTCAGAGGCTTTCTATACATGTTTCTCTATTTTCTGTTCTGCGACTAATTCTAGATGGTTTAACTGGTTTGAAGCTGGGCCCCTCAATTAGTGCATCATTCTGTATAATCCAAATAAATTCAAAATGATAGTCGGCAAAAAGATCAATCAAGTCACCCATATAACAGTTATGAAAACCAATTGTTGGCTTTCTCTACAAAATGACTCAGGGTACAGTTTGTGGAGGTAAACGTCCAAAAGGCCTTAACAACCATACACCTCATAGATTGTTCAGGCTGCTGCATATGAAGGCACTTGAAACACACTTAAAACGGTCCTGCTGCTTGGAGTATTCCCTCCCTTCCCTTTTAAAATAAAGAATCTTATTTATTTTTCAAGGCACAGCTCAAATATTACTTCCTCTCTGCCCTCCCCTGTTCCTTCTATTTCCCTGGCAGAATCAAGTACCCCAATATGTGAGCTCCTTTAACACCTGGTACACACTTCTGCTGTAGCACACAACACAATGCACTGAGATACCTATTGTCTATACCTCCATTAGGTTTTCAACTCAAAGACAGGATCTGTGTTCCATCCTTTTTTTTTGGTGTCACCAGTAGCTAGCACAGTACCTAGAACTCAAAAGAGTGTCAGTAAACAGTCTTGAACTTAGTCACAATGAAACAAATACCTCTTCTACTCTGAGGAAGCCTGGGACTGTACAAAGAGAAATGAGGATGCACATTCAATTCAAAGTCTCCAATAAAGACGCTTTAGTTGTTAATTCACTTCCTCCTCACTAAAACTACCTGAGGAAGCATCATCTCTATTTGATGGATGAAAGAACTGAGACTCAAATAACACAATCAAGATCAAAGCTACTAAGCATTAGAACAAGAGCATTGAACCCACATCTGGTTCCACAGCTACAGCTCTTGTTTTTGCTTTTCATTTTAATGCCTCTTTCTTAAGAGATCAGAGAATATAGAACGTAAAAAGGAACAGTTTTTCATCTGCCTTTCGCCAGTTCCTGGTATATAATTGACTATAGTCTTCAAATATAAGTTATGTCCAAATGTTTGTTTTTTTGCTTATTTTACATTGTTCATTCCTGAGCCATTACGTCTGCCATGGTTAGTGAAGCCTGCTGTGAACGTGTATAGTCTGAGACTGCTATTACTTTAAATGGTAGTTCTTAGCGCATGAAGATGATACTCCCAACTGTTCTACCCTTAGGGAAGAAGGAAGGGTACAACCAATTCCTTGATCTGTACTCTCAACCACATATTGCGCACCTGCAATTTGCATACTTTGGAAAGTGTGCCTACTGGGGCTTTGATGTTTGTGTGTTTTTAGAAAAGGAAAGTAGAATATAACTTGGGACCCATGCATAACACAATAAACCTTGTTGGGAGAAAACTCATTGCTATTTACCTTGTTTGTCTCCTTTGGGCTCCTACGTATTGGCTGCAATACTCATATTGGAGTCCACATTTCTCAATCTCTATCTCTAGATTCCTATATAGTTAAGACAGACATGCTATGCAATGGGAACATAAACATTTTTTATATTAATTCCTAATCCCTCTTCTCCAGGAAATTAGTGACTATTAATCAGTGTGGCCAAGAAAAATTGTCTCCATTGTGATCAGTCTGATTTTTCTTCTGGATCTGGCTGATGCAATTCCAGGTACTTCATAGATTCTGATGCCATGTATGTCATAATATCTGTGCCATGATTGATGGGAGAGCAGAACATTAATCCTTGGCATCCACCATTCCCAGACCTGTTGAGGGCTTCTTACTCCAAGCACTTGCAGCTCTCTTCAGAGGGCTTTATCTACTTGCTGGAGAATGTTCAGCCCATGCATAGGGGAGCTCAGAGATGGCAGAAAGGTGACATCACTGATCAGCCCTCAACCACTGACACAGGGAAGTTGGTGAATAAATACCGCAGCCCCTTCACTTCTCAGAGGGACAACTGAGAGGTGTGTCCTGCACTGGCTCCCAGAGGTCCCCAGCAGGACTGAACCCTGCTTTGTCACTGTGGTAATCTTGTTAGAATATTGGCTTCCTTCCTTTCCTGCCTCACTTCTCTACTGGTGCTACCTGGGGTCATCTCCCACCTGACTTCCAGCCCTTGTGGCTGGAATAGACAAGAGGCACTTTAGGAATAGTGTTTACTAGGCGACACTATGGAGGTTTGTTCCCTCTTCTATGCAGAGAACACCACCACCTCCTAACTCTCTCATTTCACTAGAATTGGCTTATGCTTATGTCCTTCGTGCATCAGTTCTCCCAAACCTGGGTGTCCTGTGACAGGGTCAACACTCTCTGCATACTGTAGCAAAATTAGGGACATTTTTAAACTCTGTGGGGCAAGGAATCTGTCCTCTCTGTGTCCAAGATGAAAATGAATTCCCTCCCACCCTGATCACTGAGTGGTGTCTTTGCAGCACCAATTACTCCTTCCTCTCCAAGCTGCCTTCCATCTCTGGGGTTACTATCTAACGACATCATGTCCCTTTGCCCAATCCTCCCAAGTAAGCATTTACCACCTTTTTCTTCCAGTAAGCTACATACACACAAGCACACACACACACACACACACATACATTTTATTTAATAAATGTATTCATTTCTATTGCTGCTGTAACAAATTGCCATAAAAGTGGCTTAAAACAAAAATATTATTATCTTACAGTTCTGGAGGTCAGAAATCTGAAATGAGTCTCACGGGGCTAAAATCACAGTGTCGGCAGGTCTGCATTTCTTCTGCAGATTCTAAGGGAGAACAAGTGTCCTTGCCTTTTCCAGCCTCCAGAAACTACCCACATTCCATGGCTCGTGGCCCCTTTCCTCCATTTTCAAAGTCAGCACTGTTAAGCTGAGTCCTTCTCATGCTGCCGTCCTTCTGAGTCTTTCTCTTCTGTCTCCCTCTTCCATCTATAAGGACCCTTGTGATTACATTGGGTCCATCGAGGTATCTCAAGGTCAGCTGATTGGCAACTTTAATTCCGTACATAATCTTAATTCCTCTTGCCGTATAAACTAACATATTCAGTTTCTAGAGATTAGGATGTAGACATCTTTGTGAAGGAGAGACATTATTCTATCTATCACAATAGCTTTTTTTAAATGCTAATTATGTTACCTACTGCTGTAGGTAATTCAGGCCTAAATTATTCTAGATGCTGTGAATAAAAATAACCCTATTACCCCAATCACTCGAGAACTAACATCTATCTAAAACACTGAATACTAGACTTGTAAGTTCACATTACCTATAGCTGTCATCATTGAGAACTGTAATGTCTCAGGAATTCTACGTACTAAGCAATGTTTAACAGTGACAGCAGGGCCTTCAGAATCAGACTGGTCTGGATCTGAATTTGTGCTCTGCCACCTGCTAACTGAATATGACTCTGGACAAGTTCATTAACCCCTTTGACTCTCACTCTACCACGTGTTAAAGAGACAGTGTATACTTCCTTCATGGTAATGAGTTGATCACTTTATTATTTTAGTAGCTGACACAGAACTCCTCATCAAAAGGTTTGTTATTGTTTGGAAAAATTAATTGAGAAGACTATTTGGTTACATATAGGATTGCCACATGCTTTTACCTTTTAACTCTCCCAAAATTACACCAAAATGACAGTAGAGAAATCAGTACTTTTATTAACCCATAACATAGCGAATGAGAGAGGAGGCAACAGTGAGTATTTGAGATATGGAAAATAGATGGAGGAGTGGCAACTGACAGGTCAGAATACTAGAAGTTAAAGCCCACCTCCATGTCAGAGGGCACCAGAAAAGAAGCCAGCCAATTTACCCAACAAAAGACCTGGCTGTCCAGCCTTTGAAATCAGTCAGCACTACAAAAACAGGGATGAGCTGAGGTGGGAACACGGAGAAGTGGTTAAAGATCTACACTCGCAGTAAGTGGAGACATGGAGACCTTCCCACTCAGCTTCCCCTTCTGACTCTGTGCAGCCAGGCAACTTATTCTCAACCTCAGCTCTCTGCAAGGTGGTATATGTCTTTGCTCTGGAGAAATGGAGTCAGCAAGTCTTCTAATGTGGAAACAACAGGAGGTGACTCATGGCACCGAAAACAAGGGACTTATGAATCAGTTCACATACGGAACTACAGGACTCTTAGAACTCAATCCTCATCAGGAAGAACACAGAGGATTTTTGTTTAGAGTAACTAAACAGTTTCACATACTGATATTTGGGTGACCTTCAATGGAATAACTAACTCTATACTGAGGCCATCAGACCACAAATCCATCCACCCTTACACAGAACCTCTGATCCTCTGATCAGAGTGTTAGTAACAAACTTTTAAACATAAATGGAAAGCCAAAGGTTACCGGACATTTAAGGACAGTCTCCAAAATGAAAGATCAAAACAAACAGAAAGAAAACAAAGGATAAAAGGCAATGAAGAAGAAAATCAACACAACACATAAACATTCAGAGAGATGTTATTTTTTCTATAAAACTAGAAAATTAAGGAATGATAAAGGAACTGTCCTACAACAACAACAAAAAAAAGAGCTCCTGAAAATTAAAGATATTGTAACTGATTTTTTTAAAATCAAAAGCAGGGATGGGGGGCCTGCCTGGTGGTATAGCAGTCAGGTTCTCACACTCGGCTTTGGTGGCCCGGGGTTCACAGGTTCGGATCCCGGATGCAGACCTACACACCATTAATCAAGCCATGCTTTGGTGGTGTCCCACATACAAAATGGAGGAAGATTGGCATGGATGTTAGCTCAGGGACAATCTTCCTCACCAAAAAAAAAAAAAAGAAAAAGGTAAGGATGGGGTTTAAAGTTGAGAAATCCAGGAAAATAAACTAAAATGTAAAACAAAATAGAAATAGGAAAGACATAACAAAATGAGAGAATTGCACCCTGCTTTCCAACATCTAATAGGAGTTCCAGAAAACTCACAATATAGAAATTAACAAAGAAATATTAGATTTCTCTGAACTGAAATAAACAATTTTACAGAAAGAGAGTGCTCAGGAATGCCCAGAACAATAAATATCATTAGGAATTTTATTAAGAGGTAAGAGAAGATTCTGAAAGCTTGCAGGATAACACACACACACACACACACACACACACACACACAGCCCTTATAAAATAATAGGCATCCCATGACATCAGCAACACTAGATGCTCAATGAGAGTGAAGCCAAACCTTTAACATCCTATGTAAAATTATTCTTAGTCTAGAATTCCATACTAACTGTATCAATCTTAATTGCAAGCAAGAGAATGCACTCTGTAGGCTAAGAAAAATGAATTTTTTAAAAGATAGTAGATAGCTCACTGAATCATTAGGAGGGCTGGGGAAACAAACTCAAGATCAAGGTTCAAGTACCAAGACCCAGAACCGCACTGCAGAACCACTCTGATGGAAAGTTGTTTTATTTTATCCTTCCACCAACCATGCACTGGAATTCACTGCAGCTATTCCTGCCACCAGCACCGAGGACATTACAGCCCCTGAAAACAGCATGCCTCTGAACTTTATCAGCAGCATGGTTGCCTCCTACAAAACTCAAGCTACGTGCTTCTGAATGGAAAACTTGCACTGGTTTGTCTGATACGCTGAAGTCACATAACTGCACCATAGCTGCAAAAGAGGTTAGTGAAAGGAGTATTCTGGATTGCATCTCGGAAAGACAGAATTCATAAGGTAGGGAATCATGAAAATACAGGGAGGATGTTTGAGTGATACTCAACAGCCACTATTCCAACCAAATGACAGATGTACACCATTCCAGGTAAATTACCAATCAAATGTGAGAGTAGAATAAAGACATTTCAGACATGCAAGGATTCAAATAAATTGCCATGCACCCTTTCTTAGATGTTAGAACATAAGCTTCTGCAAAATAAGGGATAAACCAAGAAAGAGGAATACATAGCATCCCAGACACAGGACCAAACACTGAAAACGACTGAAGGAAGTTCCAGGATGACATCTGTACATGAGAGTGGAACCAGCTAAGAGTGAAGAAGAATGATGCAGGGATGGGAGGGAGGCTTTCAAGTGGAAAAAAAAAAATTTTAAAGAAACTGATTTGTTGTCTCTTTTATATTTTAACATTTCAAAAAATATTAGTGTTCGACAGATTTGTTGGAGTCTTTGGGAAAAAATGGAAAATAGAGAAATATAAACAGAATAATAAAAATAGTAAAATAATCGAGTAAATTTTGGAAAGAAGAAACATAGTATACTATTAGGCTCAGCAGTAAATAAAATTTAACTATCCAATAATGTGGAAACTGAGTATGAGTTAATAAAATATGTGCTAAACTACACTGAGAGAACAGTATGAGAGAACTCACGTATATGTGTGGAGAGGTGTGTATTAAGAGTGAAAGATCTTGAATTACCAAAACAAGAAGTCTAAAAACACTATGATTGATAAATTAAGAAATAGCAGTACGAGTGTAAATATTTATAAAGATGCTGGAAAATTACAGAAGAAACCTGTGAAAGAGCTGACTTGAGAGCAAACTTGAGAATGAGGAAGAATGGCACAGGAGACTGTATTTTGTTCAAAATACACCCGTTAGCCCTATTTGATTTTTAACTATGTGAATGCAATACATTGATAAATGCAGTATTGTTTTTAAAAAGCAAAACTACTTAGGTAAATGATGGTGTAGAAAGTAGGATCTCAAGAGCCTGGATATCAGATACTAAAACCTTAATAAAGGATTATTAGTTTTGCATAATAGAAGACAACCAATTTGAAGTTCCCAGGGAAATCTAAGAGGAAAGAAAGCACAAAGAAAGAGGTGGGGGAGAGAAGTAATGGGCAGTAGCCAGCAGAAAGGTGTAAGTGTGTGCCACACGTTACGTAATTCTTTCCCATGACACTATGAAACAGTCAGCGCCATATCCTGAACTCACAAATGATTGACTGGAATGATCTCTGACAAGGAAAGTAAAGAAGGAATTATTCTCTCAAACATATTGGTAACAGACGAAGAAAGATCAAGTAGGCTGCATTAGCGCTTAGAAAAGGAGATCCTTGAAAATTAGCAGAAAGCTTAGAAGGATTTAGGATTTCCAGATTTACTTTTTCTTGGAACTTGAGGGTAAGCAAAGTACTCAACTAGTATCTGATTTCTTCTGGGTATACATAAAATAATGTATCTGACGAGCACAGTCTGGCACACAGTAAGCATTCAGTATAGGGTGGATGTTACGTATAATCTCATATAATCCTCACAACAACCTTTTAAGGTAGGCAATATTAACTCCATTTTTCTCAAGGAGGAAGAGGTTCAGAGACATGATTTTCTCAAGATCATACAGACCAGTTCCTTCATACGATACCAATAGAATCACCAAATTCATTGGAAGGCAGAGGTAGAACCATACACACTGATCAGATCATTAGCATCTTATCCCCTGTGTACCATTTTTAAATGAGTGTGGCAAAAAAAATGAGGAAATATATGACATTTTGCTTTGGAACCTAAGATGCTCTAACTATCTTTAAACAGATTGAATGGGAAAAACTGAGTAGGAGTGGAAATGACTGTGATAATGTAGAGAAATTTTTAAACATGTCCATATTTTATGTAGGAGAGTTGCTGTTTTTTTTAACAACATCTTTTTTAGGAAGGTAACTTGTATCTTTACCTTGCTTTAAGAAACTCATTGCCCTAATCACTCAATATATTAGATTATGAATGTTATCCTGATTCTATTAAGAGTACTAGATTCTCAACTACAGAAATAGAAAGTCTGAAAATACCAACTAAAATTAATAATTAAAAAATGGCCATACAAGTATATTACTTAGAAAGATGCTGGAAAATTCAGCTTGGACATGGTTCATCAGTACATCAACTGTTGATAAACATGTTGAACAGGTTACACTACTGACGGAATCCTTTAGTTTTCCGCTGTCCTGATTTACTGCATTTTTCTCTTAAATACTGTCAAAGAAAGGAGTTAGTTGGAAATTATTTATCCTGTGTCTTAGAGATCACTCTTTTCTCTCCAATGTTTTAAAATCCATTCATCTTTGCAATGATGTATTCTAGAACTTTGCATAGGATCAATGTCAATAATCTGTTGGACTCCAAACCACAAATGCTTCCAAGAATTAGCCAGGGAATAAAATAGGGAACATAGCAGAGGGAGGTGGAAACTGCGATAAACTCTAAAATACATGTCCCCTAAAAGTATTCAGATTCAATAACTTTTTCTCTATCAGTCAATAGATTCTTGCCAGCTTTACTTGTCCTACAGGCTACCAGTTCTTGACTTATCAAAAGTGCCCCAGTTTGCCATCAAAATCCTTTTCAAAATCAGAGCATCATCATCATCTTCAGTTCCCACTGATTCCTCAGAGGTCGCCTACAAGGATTCAGAAAACTCTTTCATTCATTGAAAGTGTGTTCAGTCCCAACTATGTCCCAGACACTGCACTAGCCACCAGGGGAAGAGCAGAGAGCCCAACAGACACAGAGCTTAGAGTCTAGACAGAAAAATAATCATGGATATAACCACACAAATAAATATATACACTCACAAATCATAACATACATTGCTATAGAGGGTGCTATGAGAGAATATAACAGGAGTATTGATCTGTTTGAAGTTGTCCTAGCCTTCAAGGGCATATTTAATCTGTAGGAGCCCTGAGCTCGTTTAGATCCGTTAGGTGCTGTCTCATAATATCTTCACCCATATAGATTTAAATTCCCCTGTAACTAATATTTGTTTTACCCTCCCGTGGTTTGAAGATCACTCTATTTGACAGAGAAGACAAAAGCAAAACAAAAGTTGAGGATTTCTGCTTCTCCATATTACTCATCAATATTGTAATGCCAGCCCTAATCAACACACCGTTCCTTCATTGATCTTTTGCCTCAAACACTGCTTTTTAAAAATGCATTTCTGACAGTCTTTGCATGCTTGCTCTAGTCTCGGATCAATTTACAATTTAAACTTTTTGACATTATTCTTAACAAGCAACTTAGTTTGGCAAAAAGACAGGAGGGGTTCAGATATAAATCCTTAACCAAATATTAACAAGTTGTTTCATCATAATCAAATTATTTTGTCTCTCTGACCCTCAGTTTCCTCATTTTAAACATGAGAATAATAATTCCTACTTTGCAGTGCTGTGGTGTATCTAATACATGTCTAATACAATATCTAATACAATGCCTAGCCCAGAGCAGGGACCCACCAAATAATTGATGGTTATTATTTTTACAGGTCCATGTTGTACGTAAAGTTGTCCTCACCTATAGATTGGGTTTCTTAGGGACACAGACCGAGCATTCCACTTCTCTCCCACACAATGTCTAAGCATAAGGAATCTAATAAATAGAGCAGGCGGGTGTACTGACTATTAACAACACTGGTGAAAATTTAAAAGGAACTCCACATTTGACAATATTCTTTAGCTTAGCTGAGAAGAACAGCTTTTATCTTGTAAATACTAAATTGCTTGCTCCTTATCCAGTTAAACACAGTTTGTTTACAACTAATTGTCACCTTAGTGGCTTCTGCTCCGATGAATGTTCATATACTGTGTTTGCAGGTTTATGCTTCTACTATTGTGTCTCTGTCCTCATAGAATATATATCCTGCATGACAAGGGCTTATCTCTCCACACCAAATAACCCTCTGCCTGAATTTTTTACTGAATCAACCAAAGCATTCAGTTATTTTGATGCCGGCTGAGCAAAGGTAAATTCCATCAAATACCATTAGAATGATGTACAGAAGAGAAAATCTAGTCCTACATATTCAGACCGTTTGTCTGTGACAATGAATTTCTAACTCTAGATAGGTAGATCAAGGAATAAAGAAGGGAGCTCTGACTATTCCAGTTATTAAAGTACCACTGTAAACATATAAATGGTTACGGGTGAGCCTCACTTTACAAACTAGAATAGCAAACAGTCTTTATTTTATGAATCAGTTGAGTTCCCGTAGTTTAGTCCAGCAAATATTTCTCTTGAGGTATCAGGATATGGCTATGTTCCATTTACTAACTGAATTGAGCTTCTCTGGGTTCCTATCTGAATAACAGAGGCAAGTCCTTTTTCTCCTCACCCCCTGCCACACCATTTCTGTGACAATACCAAGAGCCCTGGACAGTGGACATTGTGGATGCTCTGCCCAGATCCCCTCCAAGGCCCTTCACAGTTCCTGTGCCCCAATTCTGACTTCTGTGTCCCTTTGCTTCTAGCACCATATCTGGGACATTCTTTGGAGAGTCATACATTGCTAGCTTACCCTGCTACTATTAGACTTCAAATATTTAAGTGCAATTTTAAATTTTATTTCTAAAAAGAAAAAAAGACTAATTCAAATTGAAAATCAGATTCTAGGAATACATTTAATCTTCTAATCCAAAGACTATCCACACTTGTGCCAGAAAAGAGGCTCCCTCACCCACAGAGCAGCAGTGGTAACAGCTCCATCAGTGACTCGAACTTCCAGATGTTCTTGCACTGCAGCCTTTAGGATCAATGCTATAGATTCCCCAGAAGCACCTGGATCTTGAGCTGTAGAAAATCTATACACACAAACATACGCAGACATATTTT
This sequence comes from Diceros bicornis minor, assembly GCF_020826845.1. Taxonomy (NCBI): domain Eukaryota; kingdom Metazoa; phylum Chordata; class Mammalia; order Perissodactyla; family Rhinocerotidae; genus Diceros; species Diceros bicornis. Next base: position 12,730,089 of record NC_080754.1, on the reverse strand, counting down.
AACACTTCGTTTAACTCCCATGCCTGGGCCAGCAATTATCTTATAAAAAGCACCCAAAACATGTTAGATAAATTAAAGAATAAATGACCGAATGAGTAGACAATAAACTAACAGACTTAACAGACTTGTATTGAATATCTTCCATGTGCCAGGTACTGAACTAGGCTCTAAGGATATCACGATCAGCAAAATCATTCACAGATCCCACCCTCATGGAGTTTACATTCTAGCAAAGCAGAAAGACAGACACTCTCTGCACATGTGTGCACACACACGCACACAAACACACACACACGGAGAGCCAACTGAGTTCTGTAAGGGAATAATGGTTTGTAGGGATGAAGAATATCCACTAAGGAATCCAGCAGCAAAGATAAGAGTGAGCAGGGTGCCTGACTAGTTTGGTACATACCCAGTGGCTCCTGAAGCTATAGATATCAATTCGTGTGCATGTATCATTGGTATGTCAAGGATGGCCAGTACTTGCAGAAGTGTATATAGAAACAGATGTCTTTACAAAGAAAATTCTATTTTCAATAAACTCTTTAATGTCATTGTATAACAAAGATTCATGCAAAGTAGAGAATCATCTCTAATCAGTTTTGCAACTTATCTTTATGGTTTACTTAGAGTAAGATGAATCTGCAATGTGATTAAATAATAATGTAGCAAATTGTTAGAGCCAAGAACGAGAGGAAAGCTTGTAATAAGTTTCAGCAAAGCTTGAGAGAATTTGGCTCCCTCCCCAAAAGGTATTTCCTCCTCACCCTTTTGAAAGTATGAGCTCTTGCATACTATGGAATAACATGCTAGTATCAGCCTGAATATAAATGTTATTTTACAGAATTATGATAATTTTTCTGACAGAATAAAGATTCCAGTTTAATTCTATTGACTTGACTTACTTTAGTAAAGACAGCATTTAGTATGAGGCTTTGGGAAATTACTTCAACTCTCCTGCAGCTACACTGGCAAGCCTATAAACAATTTTACTCATTCTCAGAATATTTCCTTAGTTCAGTAGAGTCACATGATAGCTAAAGTAATGACACCATGAGTGCCACACACAGCAACAGCTATGCTGCTACAGAAGGAGAAGCGGCTAAGGCAACTCTGTTATAAACTTACCAAAAAAAATTACCAAAGTAGAAGATAGCAAATATAACATGATAAGTAAGGAGCTTTACATCTGTATATTGTTGCTGTGATAATTTCTTCTTACATTTTAGATCAAGGTTGCTCAGATACCTTGGTCCCAAAGCATGAAAACATTACCATTAACATGCTGTCAGTCTTCATGGAGGCTCTGGATAATAACTTATTTTTGACATGTCAGAAGTAGACATTACTCACGTCTATAAGAAAAAAGAGAAAGTAAAAGAAAATCTTTAGCCAATTCTGACATCTTGATTATTGACTCCTTGCATGGTCTTCTAGTGTCTCTATCATTCACTGGGTCTTGAGCCACGCAGAACAGTATATGTGACAGGCAGTGTGGTATGGTATAAACAGCACAGGCACTAGAGTCAGAAAACTCTGATTTAAATTCCGGTCTGGCCACACGGATGGTGTCCAACACTGAACACTTAACACTGAGTATGACTTTCCTCAACTATGAAAGGGAGAATGAATGCGTATTTTACAGATTGTGAAGAGGGCTAAATGTGATTACGCATGTAAAATTCCTTGCATGGTCGCATGGCAACTGTTTAATAAACATTTAAGTAAATACGCGGTTGTCTTCATCTCACCACTAAGGAATGAACAGTGGAGATCTGTACAATCACGCTGACTCCTTGGGGTACACTCATCAAATTCTTCCAGCTTCCCTCCTCTTACTTACTTCCAAGTTAGAGAATTGTTTGGGATCGTCCCCATCTCTATGTGGATCTGTTTTAATACCAATGCCCAGCTGTCTATAGTCTTTCACATGCAACATCTACTCTTCCCTTTTGAATCCCATACACCTTCATACTAATCTCCATAAAGCTTTACTCTGATCATGTTACCATATTACTCTACAACCTCCAGTGACTCCCAAATGTCCACAGAAAATGCTAAAATTCTAAGCTAGGATACTGAAGACCCTTCATTCTCAACATACATGTATGGACACAATAAAAATAGAAAATGTAGGGGACGGCCCAGTGGCGTAGTAGTTAAGTTCACGTGGTCCACTTCAGCAGCCTGGGGTTCGCAGGTTCGGATCCCAGGTACGGACCTGTGTACCACTCATCAAGCCATGCTGTGGCAGCATCCCACATACAAAGTAGAGGAAGATGGGCACGGATGTTAGCTTAGGGCTAATCTTCCTCAGCAAAAAGAGGAAGATTGGCAGTGAACGTTAGCTCAGGGCTGATCTTCATCACCAAAAAGAGGAAGATTGGCACCGGATGTTAGCTCAGGGCTGATCTTCCTCACCAAAAAAAAAAAAAAAATCTAAAACCACACATCTACAGGCAGCTAATCTTTGACAAAGAAGCTAAGAACATACAATGGAGAAAGGAAAGTGTCTTAAATAAATGGTGCTGGGAAAACTGGACAGCCACATGCAAAAGAATGAAAATAGACCATTATCTTTCACCATACACAAAATTAACTCAAAATAGATTAAAGACTTGAAGGTAAGACATGAAACCATAAAACTCCTGAAGAAAATATAGGCAGTACGCTCTTTGACATTGGTCTTAGAAGGATCTTTTTGAATACCATGTCTACTTGGGCAAGAGACACAAAAGAAAAAATAAATGGGACTTCATCAGACTAAAGAGCTTCTGCAAGGCAAAGGAAACCAGGAACAAAATGAAAAGACAACCCACCAACTGGGAGACAATATTTGCAAATCATATATCCGAAAAGGGGTTAATCTCCAAAATATATAAAGAACTCACACAACTCAACAACAAAAAAACAAAAACAACTCGATCAAAAAATTGGCAGAGGATATGAACAGACATTTTCCCAAAGAAGATATACTGATGGCCAATAGGCACATGAAAAGATGTGCAACATCACTATCATCAGGGAAATGCAAATCAAAACAACATTGAGATATCAACTTACACCCATTAGAATGGCTATAATCACCAAGACAAAAGATAACAAATGTTAGAGAAGATGTGGAGAAAACGGAATCTTCATACACTACTGGTGGTAAGGCAAACTGGTGCAGTCACTATGTAGAACAATACGGAGATTTCTCAAAAAATTAAAAATAGAAATACCATACGACCCAGCTATCCCACTACTGGATATTTATCCAAAGAACTTGAAATCAACAACAGACTTATGCATCCCTATGTTCATTGCAGCATTATTCACAATAGCCAAGACATGGAAGCAACCCAAGTGCCCATCAACTGATGAAAGGATAAAGAAGAGGCAGTATATATATACAATGGAATACTACTCAGCCATAAAAAGATAAAATTGTCCTATTCACAACAACATGGATGGACTTTGAGGGTATTATTTTAAGTGAGATAAGCCTGACAGAGAAAGTTAAACACCATATGATTTCACTCATATGTGGAAGATAAACTAACACACGGACAAAGAGAACAAATTAGTGGTTACCAGAGGGGAAGGGGGTTGGAACGTGGGCATAAGGGGTAAAGGGGCATATTTATATTGTGACTGACAAATAATAATGTACAGCTGAAATTTCACAATGTTATAAACTATGACCTCAATAAAGCAAACAAAAAAAACAACAAACGACGAAAAAATAGAAAATATATAATTAAAATGACTATCAAAATCTATGAATACAAATTATAAACCACAGTACAGTATCCTATGCCTAAATAGATTGAGGATCAGTTGTACAAACATAGCAGTCAGTAGCAGATGTCTTTGAATCTCTCCCTCTAGAAGTGCTAGAATGTCTCTAAAATGTTATGAGCATTTTGCTCTTTTATAAGAAGTAGAGAGGTTATGCTGGGCTGCATAGCAAGACAGTCTGAAGAAAGTGGTGACTTGTAGAGTCTCAGGTAAGTGGAATAATACCAATAACAATAGAAACTAGCCAATGTTGCCTGTCTCAGCCCAATTTCCCTAGGAAGAATAAGACAAAAGCTTATTGCTAACATCTTATTAGAACAAATCCAGTGAAGCAAGGGTAGAGGAAAAGGTACTAAAGGAGGGAAAGAGCATATAAGGGAGTATATTACTGAACCGGCCACAGCTTTGTGACAAGGTCATTGATTGCTCAGCTCCCTGGATGGCTTTAGAGAGGTGTTTAGGACTACTGTGTTTCCAAACAGTCCAGAGAAAAGGCATAAGAAAGTACTTTCTTTGCTGGTTCCCTCCTGGCTCCCACCCCCTGAATAGTCAATGTTCACAACATAGAGAATTAATTCCCTACATCTTGGTGGTGTCACCTGCTCCTTCAGCAATGCTGAGGAAGCCAGATCCTATGTCCTTCACCTTGGTGCTTTGAGGCAGGAGGTGGTGAGAGAAGCCAGATCCCTGTTTGAGGTGATGGACCTCACAGGCATCTTGGAGGTGGTCACCAAAATGATGAAATTTTACCAAAACAGGTGGCTAAGTAAGGTCTGTGCTGAGTCACTCACAGGATCCCTTCTGTGTCTGTTCAGAATTAAATGGACTATTTTGTGCCAGTGCTCATGAAAGATAAAGATAAACAGGGAGAAAGCATATTGAGCAGGAAACATCTTCAGACCACTCCGCGGATCTGACACCTGTGAAAGGAAAGAGAGAAGAAACCAGAATTGGGCCACAGGTCTGACAAACCCTAGGCCAACTTGATGGAGTTACCCTATCAAGACTGCCCAGCAAAGGAGTCCCACAATGGGCAGTAATGGCCAGACCCTAGTACCCTACCATGCTCAGCCACGCACTGAGAACCACCTGGGAAGATGGTGACCTTGGCCCAAATGCCATAGCAGATCCCAAAGGTGCTATAATTGGATGCTGTTAGCTAACTGCATGCCTAAAAGTGAAAGCATAATCCCTCTTGAAAGGAGATCCAAGCAGCGCATCTCCATGATTCCCACACCCACAGAGACTTTGCATCAAGAGCGCCGGGCTCCTGAATGAATTGAGAGTTTGATGAGATTGATCCTCTAAATGTAAATTTAGTGCATGGTTTTCCTGTTTTAACTTTCTGAGTTCAGTACTGTTGACCAATCCCTCTAGGTAACCCTGCCTAGTATCCAGTAAGTATGCTACTTCACAGCAGTAAACTTAGCAGAAAAAAAAAAATGGCCAAAATAACATCCAGAGATATGCATAGGTCTCTATAACTGAAGAACCAAAAGTTTTCATTCTCTTTGGACCAGTTCAGCAACATAGAGAGGGTGACAGATAGGAAAGTGTTCCAAGATGAGCAATGGTGATGATTACAACAGGACTGGTTGATGGAGAAAGAAAAAGAATCCAATTTGTACAGCTGGTCTTTACAGTTACTGAGAAGGACCAGAGAAGTCTGCAAATACTTGGGGCGTAAGACATTAAGGAAGAAAACCTCATTAGTTGAAATGCAAAGGATGTAAGTCCATATCATGGAAGGAAGTCTCAAAAATAAATAAATAAATATTTTGCTGAATATCAAGGAAAAAACTTCCTGACCTAGAAGAAGCTTATGAAATTATATTTAAAAGTAGACTTAGAGAGAAACTCAGGTTATAGCAAACAATTTTGTACCATCCCGTAGGGGAGTCAACTTATTGGATTTTTTTCCTCTTCTTGTTTGTCTCCTTCTGTGTCTGTACCACAACTTTCCAGAAACTTTATTAGTGCTCTTGGCAGCTCTGGGCACAAATGGATAACTAGTGATTTCCCTGTGGAAGGATCAAATATCTTTGGAGAGAAAGCTGAACTGGAATTTTTCAAGCATCTACTACATTCTTTCCTAATGTGGCAGCTGGTGTGCTGGACAGAAGTACAAGAAGTCTCTGACCAAAGAGTAGGCTGTGTTCTCAAAGCTGCAGAGTGAAAACTCTTAATTCAGTTCCTCGTGGAAAGACTTAACCACGAACCATGATTAACTATCACTAGAGATAGTGCCAGAATCAAGCTTGTGTAACTCCTACTGTACAAGAGGTGTAGAGATAATAGTATTAGTTTAACTGAGTCTAACTTCCTATTCACTTGTATTGCTCCTAACTACTTGCTTCTAAGGGGAAATGCCTTGTCTTTAGTAATGCTGTACTATTGTCATCTTGAAATTCTTCATAGTTTTTGAACAACAGGTCCCGCATTTTAATTTTGCACTGGGCCCCACAAATTATGCAGGCAGTTCTGCTATCAGTATCTTAAGATTAGCCAAGTCCTTTCCCATATATTATCTCATTTTATCCTCGCAATTGCCTGTGAAGTGGGTAAGGCAGGTTTTACTGTCTTTGTTTTATAGCTACATAAACTGAGGCTCAAAGAAGATAAGAAATTTGCTTCACAAAGTTAAATATGTGGTAGAGCTGAGACCTCAATTCAAGACTTCAGGCTTCAAGGCCAGGGCTCTTTCCACGAGCCCACACTGCCTCCAGACGTCCTGACCTGGGATTCAGTTACGCAACAATATAAAATAAGCGGTTGGCAGGTGAGAATAGCCTCCTATTCTCAGGAACTCCACATGACTGATATTATTTCGTCTCAAATTCTTTCTTTGTAAGTGGCAAGATCTTGCTCTTTTAAGACAAGATCCAGTTCTTTCTTTTCTGTTTCTTCACAGACCTTAAAAGTTGTCTGTTTAGTCATTATCTAAATCCCACCGATCGTGTGTAAATGTCTTTTCCTTAATTGGCAGTGTTATATCTGAGTTTCTGTGCTAGGTTGACCCCTGTCAGTACACAGAAATGACCTGTGACCTTGCTAGCTGAGTGTCTGGGATTTCTGGGTAACTTTTTCTTAGTTTTATACAGTAAGAAGGGGAGTTCTAATTAGGAATCCCATGAGGCATAGCTGAAAGATTTTGAATAGCATGTGATAAAGTGCATCTGTCCCTGTTAGAAAATGCCTGGGAATACAGATGAGGGAAAGAAGCAGTGATGATAAATTATCAGGTTATGAGGATTACAGAAGCCGCCTGAAGATACACAACATGGTGGGAATGACCAAGGGTTCCTCACTTTGCTCAATAGATCTGAAGATAGGAAATTTCTCAAGGCTTCCATTTGTAAGTATAAAAGCAGTGTTAAAGACTCTTAGGAAAAGAAGGTTATTTTTCTCCTTAAGGTGACATAAAGGATCGTGTTGATCTTGGGGGAAGGTTTTAGCTATCCCAATGGTGAATGTGACTGAACTTCAGGGGAGGAAGACAAGTGAGATTTTTACTATAATGTACCGTATCAAGGAGACAGAAAAATCATTATAAAAGATTATATTCCAATGACACCCGTCAGTTTCAGAAAATTACTAAGAGTAAAAATAATATAGTAGCTTAATAATATATTCTAGATCTCAATCCCATGCAGTACACAGTATAGAGGGAAAAGCAGGAACTCTTGAACCATACAGACCTAGGATGGATTCCCAGCTTGCTTATTTCACAGTTTTGTGGGCTTGGACAATTCATTTAACTTCAATGAATTTTTCTGACTTTATAAGAAAATTAGAAATAATAACATCCACATAAGCTTGTTGGGAATAATAAACAACCTTATCTCATAGTGCTTGACACAGGGTATGTGCTCAAAAGGGGTAGCTGTTATTATTTATTCCCCTCCAATCAAGTTGACTTATAACACTTGGCCTGCCTGGGAGACATTCTTTTCTATCCTGAGTTGATCCTTTGCCCAATAGCACAAAATCTATAGTTGCCAATAGCCAAAATGACAGACAGCTCCTCCATTTCCAGGTAACAGAATCTTAAAATGAGAGTGGAAGAGAATGTAGTCCTCCTCTTAGGTTTGCTTAAGCTCTGGCACTCCCACACAAAAAAATATATTTAAAATTATTCTGCTGCATCCTCCTTTTCATCCATCACTGCTTCCAAACCAACACTGCTGTGGCCAGATTCCAAGCCCAACTTTATTCTCAGAGGATCTGTTATTTGAGGCACCACTGTGCATTACAAGCGGGGAAGCATTTTAGTACTTTGATTACATGCTGCCTTCAACACAGTCATTTTGTGTAAGTTGCAATTAAACATTTACAATTCATTTAAGAGCAGTAAAAGAGACATGGTTTAAAAACATAATTGTGATGTTGGCTTTGCAGGGTTTTTCTTTATATCTAAATATTGGCAATTGTGTGGTATTGATATATATGTAGAAAGTACCTATAGAAGAAGAAAATATTATTTTATAAAGAACCACTCTGAAGTTTTTGCTATTGCCAAGTTATAAATAACATTTAAAACATTTTAATGTAGTCTAAGGATTTTATGAGTTTTTCATATTTTGAATTGTGATAATAATATTTATTTCTATTTGTAAATGGTGATGATCAGCATCTTATTTTTCTAAAAGGACTATCACCTTCTGACTATAAACTAATGAAATTTGTTTAGCAACAGTTTGAGTCACTTTGTGGTTAATTAATTCTCTCTCTCAATAATTATAACAATCTAAAAATCTATCCTTATTGTATAAAATTTAATAATTTTAGCAAATTTTTCTAAATCTGTCTGCCAACCAAGTTACCATACTTATGATTTACGTTCCTTGCTTCCACATCTGGCTCTTAGTGTCCTACAGAAGAGAGTCTCAGAAGTTTTCTATGCAGAACAAAGCCAGCGTAGGGAGACATATAGAAAGATATCATAAGATTAATAGTCAAAAGACATCGGTTCTTTTTCCTACTTGCTATAGGCTGAATGCTTGTGTGCCCCTTAAATTCATATATTGAAATCCTAACGCCCAGCATGATGGTATAAGGAGGTACAGCCTTTGGGAGATGATTAAATCTTGAAGGCAGAATCATCATAAATGGGATTGTGTTTTTATAACAGAGGCCCTAGAGAGCCCCTTTCCCCTTCCACCTCGAGGATACACAAGAAGTTTGCAACCTGGAAGAGGACCTTCACCCAACCATACGGGTACTCTGATTTTGGACTTCCAGCCTCCAGAACTGTGAAAAATAAATTTTAGTTGTTTATAAGCCACCCAGTCTGTGGTATTTTGTTAACAGCAGCCCAAATGGACTAAGACACTACTCTTGAATTTACCAGGATTTGACCTTAAACTAGTCATTTCACCTTTCTGACCCACTTTTTCTGTATTTGAATCTTAAAATATGGCCAAGGTAAACTATGAGATCTATACCAGTGACGGACTCCTGTGGCCCAGGTCTGCAGACACATTATGTTGGTGTAAAAGATAGGTCTACCAACTGCCTCATCCTCTTGCCTTATCCTGCTTGCCATAGTATGGGGCAAAAATATTTTCTTCCAGAATGAATGAAAGAAAATCATTAAAGAGATAAATGGGAGAAGCAGTATGGTTGAATTTGTTTTCCTAACTCTCTGTTAGTGAATTGTTAATTCACATCATAGAACATAACAGCCTTAAAAGTCATCAGATCAAATGCCTTAGTTAATAGATGGAAACTGAGACAGAAAACATTCGTTCAAGGCTCACCACTGAAGTAGTGGCAAAGCCAGGACTAAAACTCAGGTCTCCTGACTCCAGTCTCTTGTTACTGATGTGTAAATGTGTCAGGGTTCTTAACATTAATGCGACAACGGGTGAGACTTTGAGAAATTCTGTTCAAATGAAATTTAAAGCCACATTGCTCATCTTCTTGCATACTTCCCCAAAATTTCCGTCTCAACAATATGCAGAAGTCAGGAAGAAGAAGAAAGGCGTGAACGATGAGAGGATGCCTTGTGCCTCTCAAACACAGAGCTAATCCTGAAAGCTAAAAATTTCTTGTGGACTCCATGGACGCTATAACACCACCTTCTTAATTCAGTGTTTAGTAATAACCACAGCATTTTTCAATTAACATGGCTGGAAAGAAAACTGATCTGTAAAAAGTAACCTCACAGAGACTGTCAGTATTTTGCAATCTATCATCAACATAGTTATGGTAATATTTACTGATCATAATTTAGGCATGCCTCTATTTCCTCTCTATATTTCTCTCTAATTTCCTCTATACTGTTTCTAAAATATGCATCTGACCTCTCAGCACTTGATTCATCTTTTGTAATTGGCTGCACATTACTCAGGATCTCACCTAAAATGTCCGATGGATGGACGGTACACTTGGTTGAGTTTCACCAACCCAACAACCAGCAAGATGTAAGGCAGCTGTCTTGTTACATTGAGAAAAGCTGTAACTAAATCAGAGTATGATGACCACATGGCCCCAAAATAAGTGCCTCATGGTCCTTCAGGGGTTGAGATATCTGAAGGAAATTTTTAGCTTTCAAGAGATCTAAAGGTACAAGAAAAAGATAATTCCTTTGGATATTGGCATTTGGTTTCATTTAGATTCTTGTACAACTGGTTTCATTGGTGGCTGTTTCTTCTCCAGGTTATTTTATGTAAATTGTCACCTCAATTACTGATTGACTTATCTGACAAATTTTTTAAATGTATTTACCGTATGTTGCAAAAACTTACAGCTCCTCACCAAAATCTGTTTTCCTCTTCTTATTGGTCTCAATTTGAGTGTGACATCTCTTTTCTTCTGAGAATCTGACTGACATAGATGCCGAAAAGAAGACATTGGTGGCTCATTGGCAGAGAAACACGGAAACCAGCAAGCATGGGAAGCTAAGTGAAGAGACTTTTTCTCAGGTCCCCTCTCAGTCCTCCAATCAGAGGAGGGAGGCCTTGAGAAGAGGGAGGATGCCCGACCCAGAGACAAACTCCCCCTTCTTGAAAAAAGAGAGAGAGACAGAGAATAGAGAGATCAGAAGAGGGCCATACACAAACATGACGAGTATGAACTTTCAAAACAGCAGAGAAATAAATACTGTTAAATAATAAATAGTGTTAGAAGGTGAGCCAATATAAAAAGAATGTGTGACAAACGGAAAAATTGAAGGTAAAGTTTCAAGCAGAAGTAGGAAAACAAATTGACTCAGGCGTCTTCATGACCACTATTTCACAGATGTAATCACTGAGACTGTCGAGTAGGTTTCACGGTTTACCTGCAGTCGTAAGGACCCAGGGGCAGAAGTAGCCTTAGATTTTTACTTGACTCTCTTGAGTCACACTTGTAAGGACATGGTCTTTTACATTTAATCCCCCTTAAAAAAATATTAGTGAATGATCAAAAACTACAAACAAGGCAGGCGTATTTCCCGTGAGGGGATGAAAAAGTTACAAAAGGGGTTTTCTAAACAGAGAAGAAAGAAAAAGCCAGCCTTCTGTGTTTAAAAATCTATGAAATAACATGTCATTCAATTAACCTTAAAAATTTATTTGTAAATGACATTTTATAAATGTATACTATAAATAAGTGCACAAGTCTAGACTTAATTTTTGATGATAGGTATAACTCGGGAATCAGTGCTGAATCCTAATATCATAGAACCAGCTCTCCAGCTAATATCCATAGCCCAAGGTGATTTAATAATCACAAAAGAAGATAGTATTTTTGGTTAAATATATAAATAAATGCAACATTAAATACATTGTAGTAATACATGTAATAATATTGAAGGTAGGACAATTTAGAGCCTTACTTTCTTCATCCTCGTGTATTAATTAATTAATTAGGTTAAATATTTTCTTTCAAGAGCTTACAAAACTCATCAACTAGCAGACAAACCAGAATTCTACTGCGAAGTATGTTCATCTTCAAAATTATATTAACATCGGAAGGCACTTTTTAAAATTGAGCAGGCATTATTGCTTTCTGATTATTATATGAACCACGGCATATCATATATTGCCGACTAGGATGTGCTGGCATTGGGATGTATCTGAGGCCATCTCAAAACACCTTTGGTCAACATCTATCCATCATCTTCTAAAATGGCTCTAGTTCATTTTATGAATGAAAAATAACTATTCTAGTAGTTTTCGACATGGGTGGTGGCAGTTGGTGCTGAGTTACTGCAGCTGTAATCAACATGCAGCTGTTCGTGCCTGTGAAGATGTGCATATACTCACGTGTTTAGGAAAGGATTTTCTTCAAAATGGCAATAAGGGGCTCACATTCGTAAATCTTTATTTCCTTCAGAAGATCCATATCCCAATTCCTAAACTGGCATTAAGACCCTCCAAAATACGCCTCACACTCTTTCATTTCCAGATATTAATCCTCTCCGTTCTGCACCTCCTTAGCTATTTCTCTCTCCACTGGTCTTTTCTTTTTCCACACTTTTGTTCATATTGTCCTCATTTCTTTTCTCCTAACCAAATTCTATCCATTATTTATGCCCCAGTTTAAACTCTTTCTCTTCTATAAAATGGTCCTAAAATATTTTAGCCCAATATTCACCCTCTCCTGTTCTCATCTGGTGCTGTGAGTCTGTCTTGCTAATTTTAGAATTAATTATTCACTACCTTGTGAGAGAGCTATTAATATTGAAGCTACCCTCTTAGACTTTTATTGTTTTACTATGTCTAGAATTACTGGAACTTGCCTGAGTGGCTCTGTGTGTGTGTGTGTGTGTGTATTTTGAGGGGAAATTTGGACAAAATATAAATAAGGCAAAAAAGAGATGAAATGGAACTTTTAATCATGTAAAAGTCTACATATTTTTTTACTTCTTGTAATTTATCATTGCTTCTGCTTCGTTTTCCCAACTCTTTGAATGACAGAGATGTGTCTTTTTTTGCTTTTTAAACAAGTTCCTCGTAACATTTAATACCCATCGAGGAATCAACATTTTTGCTCAACTTAATAGATATACGGAAACAGACTATTGATTAACACATATAAGCCCAGTGTCAGAGCTGGTATCAGGGAAGAAAATGAAAAATAAAAACAATAACAACAATGAAAACCTAGGTTGCTTTAGCCGGTCACATTTCTCTTGGCTTAAAACCACATTCAAAGACCCAGGAAAACCTCTTCTTTGGATGGTGAAATCAATACAAACCAAGTAGACCTTGCAAGCAAACTTCCAGAAAGAAAAAAAAAAAGTAGTTTTAAAAGGAAAAGTAACTGCCAAACATCAAAATTGAAGTAGCCAAAAAGCTCGTGATGTCTTCATGTCTTTAAATGTCTTACAAGTATCCCCTGGGGTCAGTCTCTAAGGAACGCCCTTGAGGCTGTCCCCTCTGGGCTGCCTCCCCTCCTTCTGCAGGGTCAGCCTTGGTGGTCTGCTCACATCTGTGCTGGGGTCACCCTGTGCCTGTGCTCTCTCTACACAAAGATAATCTCCGGATCTTCCTGTGTAAGTGGCACTGGGAGGAGAAGATGAACATGTCTGATCAGTGATTACATCTTCCCCACAGACCCTCTAGCTCAGGCTATAAGGCTTCCTTCTTTATGTGTGTCCTCTCTGTCTGGAGAGCTGTTGCCTCTGCATAAAAGTTCTCACTCAGAATGAGGTCATTCTGTTTCTTCCCTGTATTGCCTTGTAGTTCAAACGATGCCTGAGCTGCAGGAATGACCAAAAACTCTCTCTGTCCTGGGGTCCTTTCTTTCCTAAGCATTAGGCATTTGTTTCTCAAACTACTGCTACCTCCACCCCCAACACACACACACACACACACACACACACACACACACACACAGAAAGGGATGATAAACTGGCAACTGCCCTCCAATTACTCTCCATATGGGAGCTCCATATGGGAGCAATCCAATGTGCCTAAACTAAGTGAGACACTTTCTTTGGCAACTCCTAGACTGAAAGTTTTGGACTGTCCCATGACAGCATGGGAGTGTGTGCACAAAATAGATATCTGGAAGGACAAGTAGGACAGAAAGGGATGTTGACTCAGGGTGGACACAGAAAATACGGCTGGATAGAGAATACAAATTACAGGAAGGGAGGAAAAGAAAAGATCATTGCTGGCAAGATGGCACTGGGAAGGCATCCTGATGTTGTTTATAAAAATAACATTATCATTGATCATAAAAGGTACAATACTTGGGGGGGCCGGCCCAGTGGTGTGGCAGTTAAATGCATGCACTTTGCTTTGGTGGCCCAAGTGTTCACAGGTTCGGATCCCGGGCATGCACCAATGTACCGCTTGTCAGGCCATGCTGTGGTGGCCTCCCATATAAACTAGAGGAAGACGAGCACGGATGTTAGCCCAGGGCCAATCTTCCTCAGCAAAACGAGGAGGATCAGCATCGGATGTTAGCGCAGGGCTGATCTTCCTCAAAAAAAAAACAAAAGTACAGTACTTGGAAGATATAGGCTTACTAATCATGTGATGAACTTATGAACAATGACTATTTGGTATTTCATAATACTCAAAGCTCTTTCTAATATATTCTTCTTAGGTTCCTCACAACAACTTTGAAGTGGACCTTATTATCTTCATCATGTAATAGAAGGAAAGATAGAGGTTAAGTGGGCAAGATCTCAGAGAAGGGGAACTGGAGGGTGCTAATCTATTTCCTTTCCACATGTTCCTCTGCCTTGGTGATAACTGGGCTTCTGCCTCACCCTTAAGAACTAAGCTCCACCTTTCGGACCAGTTCTGGCGTCTAACCTTCAACCCTTATTCTAGCACCAAGTCCTTAAGATAAAATCTGCGTAGATTCCAGACTCTAGGGTCCAGGGCTGTCCTCCAAGACAGAAGCCCGACCCCAGGATCACAATCTCCACGGCTGAGCCTCTTACTCAAGGCAGACCTCCCTGATTCACTCTGCCTACAACTTCCTGGAAGCCACTCTAACTCCTCAGGACATGTTGACATTCATAGACCACCTGTCCCCTCCCTCAGCATCCTTTACATCACACAGTACTAACTGCTCACCTCCTCTGGGGTGTTCTGTCTCAGAATCCATGCAGGACAGTGGGTTTTGTGTGTGTGTGTGTGTATGTGTGTGTGTGTGTGTGTGTGTGAGATCAGAGAGCCTGGAATGCCTGCAGTGACATGTATCCCTCTGTTACTTGGTCTTCTGGTGCTAACTGAGCCATGCCCAGTCTTGTCTGGAAATATTGCAATGGTGACCTTAAACTGTCCTCTTAAAATTCCAGCTCTGAGGCAAGGTCTACTCCAGGCCACTTCAAAGCAATAAAAAAGTAAGTCATAGGAGACTTTTTCAATGGCAAATATGTTCACCCCACAGTGCAATCCCTTATGATTTTGAAGGACTCTTTTCATAACATTATTCTCTCTGAGTAATTTAGAATTTGCCTGATAATAATGTGGTAGGTGCTGCAGGATCCTACAAATACCAGTGAGCAACCTGTAATAAGACATAAAAATTCTCAATATGTATTGGTACTGGTTTCCCCTAAGAGCAGATATTTCACAAGAAAAAGGGCAAAGCCGCCAGCTAATCTTTAGATTAGAAGCAGGCACGAGGAGTGTTCCGGCAACGGCACAAAGAGATATCAAAGCCAGCACTTTGTCTTTTGATGAAGCATTGCCCTTTTCCCCAAGTAATATCTAATTATTAATGTTCTGCCCAAGAATAGTAACACCTATGCCCACGTGCCCATTGTCAGGGGCCTGGAGTACAGAGCAGATACTGACTAATAATTATGAGAGCTTCTCTATTTCGTGAAGAAGGAAAAGGTTATTAGGAGGGACATTGTTATTAGGATGCCATTTCCAGATGTGCTAAATAAAACTAGCTCTCACCCAAAAGCCACCTTTTCTAATGAACTGATATTAGCACAAGTGAGCAGTGGTGTGGGTAAAGAAGAGATGGGGAATCTGAATACTAAAATCTGAACCGAATTCCTCTGCTTACATTATTATTGGTATGAAGCTGAAAAATATCTCAAGCCTCAGTTTCCTCATCTGTAAAGTGGGTCCATCAGTACTGCTTAATTTATTGTTATGAGGATCAAATGAGTGAAAGTGTATGTAATACTTTGAACTATATAAAGACTTATACAAACATAAGTGATTATTACTCTTATACTGACACTCTGAGATAGAGTTTGCAAACAAGCAGAGCTAGACAGGGAGTTGCTGGCAGACAGTGTTATACTAAACTCTTTTCTGAAGTCATAAGGGGTAGGGGCAAGAGGGACATATGATGGTTCAGATAACTTCTCGTCCAAAAGAATACCATCCCAGCAGGGATCTTTGGGTGGCAGAGATGGTTCATGTGTTTAAGGAAATATTTATGTCCCACAAAGAACGTCTGTCAGCACTAAAGAGCTTGAAGTTGGTTTTAATAAAATTTAAATATGGATGAAATCCATGCGCTTCTATTATCTCTTACCAAATAAATGTACCTGTATGATTAGAGGTGGAAATACTTTTTCTTTTCTGTCCACAAAGAGAGACAGAAATTCTAACCTTTTACTTCTCTTTTCCTTTCATTTGAACCAATAAATAGAAACACAGTGAGCATCCAGACTGAGCAATACATTTCAAGTGAAGGCATGCACATAACGCACAGATTTCTATCCAAAGACATTCGACTTATCTAACGAAGATAAGTGTGGCTATGAGCTCCTCCCCAGTCATCACGGACACCTCGACACAGTCACAGTTACTCATATTTGCACCTTTTACCCCAACAGTTATGAACAGTTCTAGATATCATATTAACTCAAGACTGCAGTCTGCCAATAAGAAAATAAACAGTGGGGATTCAGTCACTTACTTGGCACCTGCTCTGTGCGAGGCAGAGTGCCAATCACTGAGGAGAGAGAGCTGAATACGGTCAGGTTCCCTGACCTCAGGTAACCCCTGGTCAACCAAGGCACAAGGCTCATCCTCCATCGGTGCCACCATCGTGTGTGCAGTAATGGGGCAAGACTGTGGGTGTGGTACAGTGGGGCCCCTTCGGTGTCCTGGGATTTGGTAACTCCATCTGTGGCCCCTGCTCCCCCCTTGTCTCCAGCTCCTGAAGCTTCTCGTGTCTAGGATGGTCTGCTCTCTGAGTCTGGGAGATAGTATCCCTAGATATCCTTCTTCCTTTTCCTCTCATATGAAAATATTCATGAGCACTAGTGGAAGAGAAAGAGGAACAGGGGAAGGGCTTTCTTGCCTCCTGGAGAAGCTGCAGAGGGAATCAGAATTTGTCCATTTGTCCCTTCATTCAAACAACAGTTACTGAGCACCTAAGACGTTCCAAGACTTATACAAGTTGCTGGAGAGACAAAAATGGCAAAAGACATTTTTTGCTGGAAAGCAAGTCTCCGTTCAGTGGCAGGGTGCAGACACATAAATGAGTAAGCACAGTACCGTTAGACAAATGTTATAGTAGACATGTGTACGAGGATCAATGGGAGCACCGAGGAGGAAATCGCTACTTCTTAGAGTTCTATGGAAGGAAGGGATGAGCTTTACTAGCCCTTGGAGGGAAAGATGGAAAACTGGAGGCCAGCACGGGAGGAGAGAGGAATTCTAGGACAACAAGCATGTGCAGAGGGACACAGTCCCAACCAGGGACTCCGACACTCAACATGGCTGTGTGGTGGGGAGTGGCCAGAAGGAGGCTGGGAAGGTGAGTGGGGCCATAACTTGAGGACTCTGAATAGAATATGGGGTTTGGACTTTATTCTCTGAGCAGAAGAATTTAAAGCTAGGAAGTGACTAGTTCAAATCTGAGTTTTGGTAAGATTCTTCCAAAGGCTGTGTGGACAACGGACTGCGAAATGAAAACCACACTTTGGTTAAGGATTTATTACATGAACAGAAACGATGATGAAGGTGAGAAAACAAAAAGGAATAAATGCACTTGCAAGATAGTTCAGAAGTAAAATCAACAGTACCTCAAGGCAAAGTGAATACGAGAGTGAGAAGCAGGTGGAAATCAATAATTCAGAGGTTTTCTCTAAGACAGCTGATTAGGTTGCAACACCATTAACTGAGATAGGAAGAAAAATATTTCAAGGAAAGGAAGTAGCAAAGAAGAAAGATTGGGAGTTGGGTTTAAAGTTCACTGAGTTTGAAGTACCTAAGGCCATCTACCTGATGTCTGAGAGCTGCTGGAATTATAGATCTGGAAGTCTGGAGAATTCCAGGTGAAGATATTAATTGGAGCATTATTAGCATAAATACTTCACGGTTGAAGCCATAGGTGTGAATGAAATCACCCAGAGAACATATAAGAGGGCACAAAAAAAACCCTCCAGGGAACTCCACGTGAGGAGCAGGGTGAACGGTGGAATCTACCCCATAGTCACAGCCACAACCTGTTGGGTTCCTGTCTCGCATGCATGAATATTCCACGCCGTGAGATCATTCTCAAGGAAGCTGCAGGACGTGATGCCTTTTCTATCTCTTTTTCTTTTGCTGATATCTTCAACCAAAGGAATGTTAAATGCACATATATTTTGCTTGTGTCTTTAATACATTAATTTCTTCTTTGATTCCTTTGTCAAACAGAACACTCATTGTTTCACGGTACTGATATACAGCCACCATCTAGTGGCCAAACCTGGTAACTACAGGCTTGCACAGTTGGGGGTGAGGGCGACATTTTTCCATGTCGTTTCCCGGCAGTTTTAAAGATTA
Source organism: Diceros bicornis minor (assembly GCF_020826845.1). Classification (NCBI taxonomy): domain Eukaryota; kingdom Metazoa; phylum Chordata; class Mammalia; order Perissodactyla; family Rhinocerotidae; genus Diceros; species Diceros bicornis. The sequence continues at coordinate 12,711,613 of NC_080754.1, read as the reverse complement.
TATTCGGTGAAATTAGGCAGCAGTCTATTATGGAGAACACAAACGAGCACGTTTTCTCTATTTTTTTTTCTGAGCATGAATTATGGGAAATAGAAATGATTTACATACTATGAATACCCTTCCTTTGAGCCCTATAGGGAACTGTGGAATGAGTGGCAGCTTCTGTAGGGTTACCTGGCCTCAGGTGGCAAGGCAACACCTGGTTAGACTTATGGAAACACGATCGGTAGCCACAACCAGTCTTTCTCATGTCCTCCAAAGCCTTACAGGATCTAACCACTGGCCCTCTCGCCAGCTTCACCTCTTGCCACTTAGACCCTTTACCATTATGATGCAGCCGTACTGGCCTCCTTGCTACTACTTAAACCTAAGTTGATTCCTGCCTCAGGGCCTTTGCACTCACTGTATCATCTCTACCACCTTCTCCTCTCATCTTAGGTCTGTGTTTAAAGATTGCCTTCTCAGAGAGACCTTCCCTGACAGCAGTAACTTAAACCCCTTTTCCCTCAGTTTATTTTATTCTTGGCATTTATCACTATCTGAAGTTATATTATGTGCTTACTTGTTCCAAGACAAAATCTCCAAATCTACAGTGCAAATTCCACGAGGGAAGGGATTGTAACTATACTGTTGGCCAGCACCTGGAGGAGTGCTGTCACATGAAAGGTGCTCATAAACAGTTGAGTGAGTAACCTGAGGGAGCCATGGTTAGTGAACTAACCTAGGGGTGTCTGGGCAAACTGAAGTCGACACAGAACCATGTGATGGTGTGGCTGAGGCCAAAGATTCTGATATATAAGCAAGAAGGCACAGTACCTAATGGACAAATCCTGCGTTAGGTTTGGTAACCAAGTGGGGCCAAGGCAGGGACAGCAGATAGCATGAACTCGAGGCTGAAGCAACAGTTAGGAATCAGAGCTCAAATAACAGACTGCAGGTGGAGGAGGGGTTAGCATGGAGGCCACTGGGCTTGGTAGGAAACGGGTCCTCAACCCCACCAGAACCAATTTCTCCATTCCCTCAAAAGACCTTGATAATGTCAGCAAGGACTTGTGGAATATGTAGTTTTCAAATTTCATAACGTAGAAACATCATCTGAGATGGGAGTTACACACGGCTAATTAAAAATGGAGATTTCTCTGGGATACACTGCCACCATGTCTGATTTGGTGGGTCTATGAAACTCTGCTACTGTATGTTTAATTAGTACGCAAGGTGAATCTGATGGAGGCACCCTGGAGATAGACTTTTCTGAGATGTCCTTGTTCTAGAGCTTTACTACTCACATATTATCTCCTATGAGTCTCACCTATAACTCTGCTGAGAAGTAGGCAGAGCAGGTTTTTATTTTCACTGATTATATTTTTAAAATTTTTTATTATAGAATACTTCAAACAAATACACAAGTGGAGAATATCATAATGAACCCCCATGTACCTATCACCCACCTTCCAACAGTTATCAACTACACTCAATTCCATCCCCCATACAGACAGGTACATGGTGTAAGTTTTAATCAAATCTCAGAAATATCTGAGGTCAGTGTGGATCAGAGATGTAAATTTTTATTTTATTCATAGGACCCTGTGCCACACAGAGGTGATGACTTGCCCAAGAACATACACCTGGTCTCAGAACTGAGCCCAGAACTTAGTTACACACGGTGTGCGAGTGAGGGTCGGGGAGCTGAGTACACTGACAGCTACTCCCCTCACTAGACTTTGAGGCATATGAAAATCCTCTAGCTTTCTGTATGTGTGTGTGTCTGTTTTAAAAGAAGGTAGGCAGCTGTCTCTTTATAATGATTTCTGCTTAGTTCTGCCTGGGGACCCTTGCAGCTCTTAGATTCTAGTGCAACTAAATATTTTACTAACATAAACTCTCAGGGTGCTTGGAAACCTTAAGCTATGAGGAAATGGCTGTGGAGACGCACCGGAGAGAAGCAGTGAGCCGGGGCCGGGCGAGCTGCAGCGGGCCTGTGGAACAGCGCGCCACCTGAAGTGTCGGAAAACAAGTGCAATGGAAACACACGCTTCCATCTGAAAATGCAGCTGGCAGACACAGCTCTGCCTTGGGCTGTGGAGACAGTGACAAATGAAATGCTGGTTGGTCCCCCATTTATTTTGTTTTTAAAGTGTTTGCCAATACTGGAACGGCCCTGGTCGAGTTGGACTGCCACGCCGCCAGCAGTATTGAGATTCCCTTCAGTATGCTAACAGTCCCTCTGATCTCAATTATTACTGTTTCCTATGTTTCCCAGTAATAAGCCAATTAGGAGACTGTCTAAAAGTGAGTAGGTGAGGACTCAGATTGGCTAAGGTGCAGGTATTCAGTGACTCCCTCTGGAAAATGTGGCATGGGAGCTCTGAGTGTCCTCATTGATGGGCGTGCGGTCAGGCTCTGTCAGGATGTTTTTGTAGTTCTGGAATTCTCTTTTTCAGTCAAGTCCTCTTGAATGTGCAGATGTTTGCAGTGGCTGAAGCAAAGTCACATGTACTTCCTGGTTAAAGTCTTCCCATAACACAGCCCACAAATGAACATCACTACACCAAGAAAAGTGAAAGCACTTAGGAGAACATTTAGCACTCCTAATGCAAAACATTTTGTAATTCTCTATCTGCCAAACCTGTCTTGAGAGGAGGTCAGTAATATTCTCATTAGCCTGCTAAGGAAACCAGCCGGCTGTTGTTCCCAAAGTAACACATGGTCAATCGATATCTGGAATTAGAACACAAACATTCTCATTCCAGGGACCAAGCTGAGGCAACAACAAACTTGGGTGTAAGAGTATTGTAAGTTCTGGAGGCAACCAATACGATGAAATCACTCCCCAATGACAGGACACACATATGCATACAGTCAAGAAAAACCAGGAATTCTGCATTGCATTTAAAGCCAAACATTTGTTCATTTGAGCTTTACAAGTTTCCTATTGATGCAGGAGTTGAAGGAAGGAACGAGAAATATGTGAAGGGGGACAGAGAGAAAGACAGTGGAAAATATTATGTGAGAGAAGTTTCAAAGTAAAAATAGAGTCTGAAAATATATGAAATTAGTTTAGTCATTTTTTAATTTTAACAGCTCTTTCCCTGTCTCAGAAGAAAGGTAAAGGTTTCAGAATACCTCGTACAAAAAATTCTTTATAAAATATGACAATAAATGTCATACCATAAATTTAGTCTCCAAAGGGAATGTATCAAAAAAATAAAAGCACGCTATTTTGTTACTCTGACTCAGAATAGCGGGATTGTCAAGATATTATTTTAAGTCAATCGGAGATATGAAAAAAACTTCTGTTCGTATTTGTTATTTAAGTTCAGAAAAACATATCTCCTCCCACCACACACACCCTAAGCAATACCTTTAGAATCGTTCCTGATCACACCACCGCTCAGTCACTCATGTCACCGTCGAATGAATTTTTATCATTTCCTTGCCTGTGTCTTGTCAGTCTAGTGAATTTTTATTGTAATTCCCTTGGGCAGAGATCCAGTAAAATCCTATTTTCCATACAACCTTTAACACTTCATAGATATTTTTATTAGAAATTAATCGAATAGAAAACAAAACAAAATCCAAAAACAATATTTCACAAGCAACCATACCCTCTTCCTGTAACAAGTGAGTTTTAAAAAAGTCATGTGTTCCAAACTCATCGTCACAGAAATTAAATATGTGCAGCTTTTTGTATTTCAGTCATACCTCGATAAAGTGATTCAAAACAACTTTTAAGTATAACACACAGTTCAAAAATAAATAAAAATTTTTAAAAATCAAGTGGTCTCTATCAGTTGCAGGGCCTGGGTAGGACAAAGGGTTGTTTCATGTGAATCTTCTAATAACTTCTTGCATTATTCTAAAACAAATTCACATTACCAAGTTCATTATTTTTAAAGGATTCATATTCTTTTTATGAACTACCAAGTTGATTTTCTTGAACTGATATCTTTTAATTTATTTGGGAGTTGGAGAGATTGGCTATTTATTATTTAATATTTTTTGATGCTTAATAATTTGCCCAAATTTAAAGTGATATTTCTACAGTATCTTGCTTGTCCCACGTGCAGTTAACTTAGACCACCCCCATCACTCCCACTATCACCACCTCCATCACCACCCCCATCACCATCACCACCCCCATGACCACACTCATCACCACCTCCATCACCACCCCCACCACCATGCCCATCACCCCCACCATCACCACCCCATCACCATCACCATCACCACCCCCATCACCATCACCACCCCCATCACCACCCTCATCACCACCTCCATCACCACCCCCATCACCATGCCCATCACCACCACCACCACCACCCCCATCACCACCCCCATCACCATGACCATCACCACCTACATCATGAACCATTAATGGAAATTGTTCGAGTCTTAATAGCCAGGAGTTTCACATCCAAGGATGATCCAAGAGTGGCAAAAAAGAAAAGATGCAATTTTTTTTCTTGTTCTGAAAACTAATCAGTATCTTCCTCAAGATTTGTTCTCTGCTTACCTAAAGATGCTGGTTCTCTGCACACTGATCTGAGTGCCACTTTTCCAGATTCTAGAAGACTCAGTTGACATGATCAGGTATGCAAATCCTGGCTCTGCACATGTTTTCCTCATTTTGACCAATCTTGGTAGAGACTGGCTCTGAGGCTTCAGCACCAAACACGGACAACCCAATGACTGCTAAGGAATTCTTTTGCAAGACATATGTTCTGCAAATATAGGCTGGTCATTGCATTCTTTTTGTAAATATACCCACAAGGTGGCTACATGTTATCTGCCAGTTTTCTTTTTTCTTTCAATGTAGTCTGAGAAATTGTTTGATGACAGGGAAATTGCTACGGAAGATCCTATACCTGTCCCTGGGTATCAATGATGGGTTATAAACACACACATCACAGGCCCTACCGCTTAAAAACATCTATGAAATAAATTGTCTATCCTCAGTTATCCATTTGCTTTAAATTTACCTAGAGTAAAATCCTCAAAACATAGGGCAATCAGGCAGTTCAGAATTGACTCTCCAAAGCGAATGTACCACATTAATAGAAGCTCACTGCTCCTTTACCCTGACTTAGAACAGCAGGATTAGTAAGATAGTATTTGAAATTAATACAAAGAGGTAAATGAAAAATCCTTCTGTTTTTATTTGCCGTTTTGTTTTAGAGCAACATATAGGGGGTTAGGCACTTTGGGGCTAAGCACTAAATAAATGTAGTAGTTAACCTTATGAAGTGCCTCCCTTGACCACTAGCCAAATCACCTTCTCTGAGAACGCCTCCCATGAATATAATAGGGTGGGCCCCTGCCAGCTCTATTCTACTACATGACCCTAATGTCCCTCACTCCTGCCCATAGCTGTTTGGGCCAAAGGTGGACATTGATTCCAATTTCTCAGCTTCTCTCCCTTGAGATTCCTAATTTGGCCAATGAGGCAGCCGCCCACAAGTGCACGGACTATACCGTAAAAACGTCTGGGCCATAGGGTGGCCTATTCTGCCATGTGGTGGAGAGGGAGAGACCAGAGCACAAGTACAGAGGAGCAGTCAAGACACGTAGCTCTGCATCAACCCTGATGGCTTTCCTTTTCCTGCTTCTTGGGTTTTTCTGAAGGACAGCTTCATTCCTGCCCTTAATTTCCATGCATTATACCTGCTTTCTTACAATAAGGAAAAAACAGTCCTTTTTTTCCTTAATCTAGCTTAATTTGTTTTCTGATACTCTTACTTAATACAAAAGAGGCCAACGGATATTACAAAGAAAAGAGCCTTGAATATGTGTGACCAGCATGGAATTGAACTAGCCCACCTTCACTAAGCCACATCATTTGGAGATTGGGGATTCCTCCTCTATCTCTGCCCACAAATTCTTTTCACTTTCAGATTATCTTTAGTTTTCATTTCATCTTACAGAGAATAAAATTGGGAAACACACAGTAGATTCTCAGCACCTTGCTGAGCACAGAAGAATAGGGTCGACCTGTCTCATTCTTCATAAGGGAGCAAGTAAACACCATGATTTCTATTAGCTGATGAACCTGCTTTGTGTGTATGCTTTCTCTTCCTGTTTTTATTATTTTTCTCAGTCCTCAAATGCTCACTAGAAATCCCACACTGCACATTGATTTTGGAAAGAAAGCTTGTTAAACTATGCGTCACTATTTTTCCTTGAGTCTAAACAAATGAACTCACCTTCACAATAGGGCATTAGGAAAACCTTTTCTTTCCTTTGGAACATGTCTGCACATCTGTACCATGCCGGCACTCAGTAAATGTTAAAAATCTGTCAAAGATATTGTACTACGGTACTGCTCATTAATACAAAAAAATCCAACAGACATCAACAGCCCAGTCAGCAATTTCCCCAGAGACAGAGGAGAAAGATAGCAGCTTGTCCAAAACTCTCATCAGTCCTTTAAAAGTGGCTTATACTAACTTTTGAAAGAAAGAGAAATAATTGATTGTCTTTTTTAAGCTCTGTGTTATTTGGTGTCTGTTACTTGAAGTTTAACTTAGCTCTCCCGGTATCAGATGTTGGCCTCTCTCAAGATCCACTTCTATTCCTCTGCAGCAGGTTGCTCCAAACGTGAGCTACCCAACCTAGCAGAATGTCGTGGAATCTCTACCGTGACAGCCTAGGTGGACATTGCATAGTTCAGCAGATGAGGGCTTTCCAAGTCTGGTTCCCTTTGAGTGCAAGCTAAAGTCTTGATGTTATATTCTTCTGATATCAAATAGATAAGTGCTGAAACACACACGCACAAACACATGGCCCTCCCAAAGAAGTCAGAATTCACTCTAAACTGAAATCAACAAATGTTTATTGAGTAATTTTTATGGACAAGCACTGCCTATACACATTTTATGCATTTTTCTTATTCTTTAAATCTACCTTTTTGAGATAGGTACTATTTTCTTATTGCTTTCCCTAGGTGACCTATATACCCAAGGTCTCTCATTGTCCATGATGGCTGCTAGAAACTCTACTACTATATCTATATTCTAACAAGGAGGAAGCAACAAAGAAAGGCATGCCCACTTCCTTTAGGAATACTTCCTATAAGTTGCATGCACTACTTCTATTTACACCCCGTTGTCTAGGATTTAGTCACATGGGTATACTCACAGCAAGGAAGTCTGGGAAAATGGTCTTTATTACAGGTAGACATCTACCCAGCTTAAAAATCAAAGGTTCTATGACTGAGTTGGAGAGGAAACAAAGAGGGGACAACTAGCAGTCTTTACCATGGGAGGGGTGTCTCAAAATTGATCTTGAGGAGGACATGATGCTGAGGAGTAATTAACACCTAGATGACTCAGAGATAAAATGAGATTAATTTTCCTTTTATCTCTATATACCATAAGATGGTGAACCTGGATATGAGTAAGAGGAGTCTGATGTTTGGGTTATACAGACATAGAAGGTCAAGGCTTACAGGAAAGTTAGAAGGGAGAAATGCAGGCCAAACTTTCCACTGCTGCTAAATGAATTATATATATGTTTTCCCTTTCACATAAGGAGGGAAAAACAGTTTATCTAAGGGAATCAAGTGTTTCTAGTCACTGAGGCTTGGGACATAAGAACAAATCTCTCGGTGGGCCTTTATATGGGAGATACTAAGACATGTGACACCAAGTCCTTGTTACTCTACAGTTAAGTATTCAAGGAAAGAAATCATCTTAATTGTGTTCTGCTAAATGAAAGGTAACTTGTCTTAATGTATTAAAATCCCTCCATAACTTTATATTTTAAAAAATAAATGTAATATTATATCTAACAGTAGAATATTTCTCATATGTGATGGGACAGATGAGCTTTCTGGTTGCCCCTCAATTTATACCCCTTGTGATGTACATCAAGTCATTAAAGCTACTGTGATAGACAGATCCAGAACAAGGACTTCCTCCTCACCTTCTTCTTTCTGCCAAGTGAAATGATACTCACCCTTAAAGATCCAGTTCAAGTTTCATCTCCCTCAAAGTCTTATTTGACTTTACTAGCTCTCATTCCTCTTCCTCTTCTCTGAAATTCCCACTACATTTAACAGCCTGTTTCAGACAATTTAACAATTATATGCTATCTGATAATGTTTCACGTGTGTTAGGATCCTAGAGGACATAGGTGTCTTGTGTTTCTTTGCAAACCCCCATGGCCTCTAGAGTACTGAGTGCTTAATAAATATCTGTTGTATAATTGATTTGACTTTTGTGTTAGAGCCTAGGGTATTTACTCAAGTGTTTTGTTCCTAAACCTAGTTAACAGTGGGTCCACCTGCTGAGTATTATGGAAAGAGGGAGGTGGGATCACCAAGAGCTGATAGAAAAAAAATTGTGTCTGTGTGTTTGTGCGTATGTATGTGTGTATGCACACACATTTGGAAAAAGCACAGATCGAACGATTGGCCATTTATGTGTTATAATTTGGAAGGCACTTCTTGCTGTTATGAAAACACCTTCCCATTCCATTTGGCTTAAAATTTCATCCTTACAGGCCAAGAATTTGAACAAGAAAGCAAGAATGCTGTCTCCCTCCAAAAGTCCATGAAAATGCATGTTATTTTGAAGCCACCTTTAGCTCTCTGTTAGGTGACAAAATTATCAGATTAACTAGTAGGCACAGGAAAGTAAGGCCAGACTGCTAGAAGGGAATGCAAAGAAGGAAGTGGCTTCAAAATGGAATCCTGCCTTCCTCAAGACCTAATTTGAACCAACTCAACAAGGTAAAACATGGCAGAAGGCAAAAGGAAGGAACACTTCTCAGTGCCAAGAAGGAACTCTGCATCCTTGGCACTCCCTTACCCCAGAAGCTGACCCTTCTACGCCTCTGCAGAATCCCAAGGCAAATAGAAGCAGAGTTTGAACACTGCAGCTCTAGTGCAACCCTCTTACTTCACAGATTAAGAACTTGCTCTCTGATTGTTCAGGTCAGAAAGTAGCTTAATAGAAACATCAGTAGTAGAATCCTGGTCCTTTTATTCTCAAATGCTTTTTCTGCTGTGTTCTCGATTCCCTAGAGCACAAGCGACCTCCCTTATATCCAGATAATGAGCACAGAAGTATAGGTGTCTGCAATTTTCCCCTCCATTTTTCACTAGGCACCACAGCCAACTTTTGAAGAGGCAGGATTGTGTAGAGATTAGCGGGGAGAGCAGTGGCTTTGAATCCCAACTGTCTGGATTCAAAGTCCAGCTATCGCACCTTCTAGCTGTAAGATTTGGGGCAAGTTACTTAAACTCTGTGTTTCCTGGGTTTCCCACCTGCAAATGAGAACAATAACAGTACCTACCTCACAGAGCTCTTGGGACAATAAAATTATCAATCTATGCAAAGCACTTAGAACAACGGACTAGCCCAGCGTTGTAGTTAATATTAAGCATTTACTCTTACTGTTATCTTTAATCATCAAGATACAGGAAAAGAGTATCATGCATAATTGAACTTCAAAAATCTTGAAATTGATGTTCTAGCTTCCCTGAGTGGCAATGTCTGTTTCATAAGTACTGAGAACTGAGTACTGAGTACCAACTTCTAGAGAGTAAGCAGTTTTAGTCTCTTGTCATGATTTTCCTTTCAAAGGCATAGGACTAGGAAGAAATAAGTGACCATATATACAAAGAAAGATGCCTTATACACCAACGTCTTGCCAACTCTGGTCTGTATCCTAGTTAGAAAAGTTGTCTGTATCAGTGGAAAAATTTCAGAAAAGCCTGCAAAATTTTAGTACTTTCTGAAGGCCTTTAAACCAGGGATTAGAATGCTCATCTGTCCCAAACCAGACGCTTCCTCTTCTATTTTGTGATTTCTAAACAATGATAACAATATTAGTAACAATGACAAACTCTGTGGTGGGCTCCAGGGATCTCAGGGCCAAATGCTTTCCATGTTAAAATTGGTGGAAGTGAAGTGGCACCATTCTCGGTCCCTGGGCAAGAGGAGGAGTGAGTACCCTGCGGGTGTGGGGTTTACCTTCTTCAACGTGAAGGTGGCAGGTGGCATCAGAGAGTGGGCCCAGCCAAGGCTGCAGGTCAGAAGGGCACCCTCCTCACAGAGGAACAGTGAGTGAGCAGTGCATGAAAGGGTGAGCAGTCCAGGCTCAGAAGTGGCCAATGTAAGGGATGCACTTCAGAGTGAGGGACGAGAGCTATACTCCTAGATGCTCGTGTACCCTCTGTATATCTGGTTGGCTTATAGGATCATGAGTATATAACCCAAAATCTACTTTGGTCCTCATTTTTAACTTTAGTCAAACTCATTTGAAGCAAAGTGGCATGAATGTCAGAAAATTTTATGGACATTCTAAATGTTTATAATTAATAAATACTCATAAAATAAGTTTTAATTTTTTTGAGATCTTATCTCAGTTCAAAACTAAAAGAGAGTTCTTAAAAAATAATATTTTAGGGACAAAACAGACTAAACTTCAGGGCATAGGTCATTTCAGCCTCTACAATCTACAAGTTTGCAGAATCAATAACATGAGATTAAAATTCTGGGGCTAGCTTTAGATTTTCCTCCTGGAAATTGAGAGACATGTCCTGAGCTTAAAGCCATAAGCCTCTCACTTCTATCCTGGGGCATGGTTTCTCCTCTTCAGGGTTATGATGGATACATAAGTACAGAATGAGATTCAAATAAGACTTCAGTCTTCAGTTCTTAATATTTAAAGATTCACCCTTTCATTCATTTATTCAAATGAATAGCTATGTCAGACACAATGCTGTCTGTCGTAGTTATGAATTACATACATTCATCCAATTATTAATTAATTCAATAAGTGTGTTGAATTGCTACTTTGAACCAAGCATTTTTCTAGGTGCTAGAAATACAGAAAAAGAAACTACAAGGCATTACCCTTGTTTTCACAAAGTACACATTGTAATAGAAGAGAGAGAAAGAAAAGAAACACATGGCATTTCATATAAGTATTATGAAGAAGAGAAAACGGCGTAATATGATAGAAACAACTTAAGATAGTGTGGTCATGGGAGACCTCTATGAGGAGATAATTTGTATCCTAAGACCTGAATAACAAGAGTAATTCAGTCATGCAGAGATCCAGGAGAAGAGCAGCCCTAGCAGGCAAAGTCCTGGCAGGAACTTGGTATGTTGGAGGGATGGAAAGCAGACAAAGGTGGCTAGTTGTAGTGAGTGAGATGGGTAATGAAAGAAAACAAGGGAATGGGGTAGGCTGAGGTCAGAAAATCTTAGGGTCTAGAGGATCCAGTAAGTAATTTGGATTTTACAAATGTCCCTATAGACTTTGAAACAGGAGGATGACAGCGTATAATTTATGTTTTTAAAATGTCACTTTTGCAGCTATATGGAGAATGAATTGTAAGCAGTGGTGTGCCAGTAAATGTTTAACAATTAGCCATCCGGAAAATACATAGAGAAAAGTCCTGATTTACAGCATATTCCAATTTCTGTGGTGTAAAAATTCCCACCATGGCCCATTTCTAGCTGCCAATACGTCACAGAAGGCGAGGTTGCAAAGCGATGCACGCAATTGGCTCTTGGGATCTGGAGAAGGCAGCTCCCGCACAAACCACTGACAGCAGGACAGCAGGAGTGGAAACCCAGAAGCCAGCCATGAGGCTTCCGCAGCCGTCCAGGCAAGAAAGACGGCTGCTTGGTAGAATGAATTGGGGCGATTGCAGCTGCAGTTAAAAGAAATGGACAGATTTAAGAGGTATTTATAAGAAAAAATAGACAAGACATAATGATCAATTAAATATAGGAGATAGACATCAAGAAGGAATTCCATGTTTCTAAAGGGTAAAACTCCTTTCAGTAACTAATTTTCTCCCATTTGTCTCCATCTTTCCTATATCCTACTCAGATTCTTTTTATTTAAGGTTTTTTTTAAATGTAATTCATAGCTATTTGTCTCTTCTCTAATGCAGAGACAATAAAGAAGTTTCTTGCCTATGCCATCTGCTCTCTTCTAGGGGGACATAGCCCAAGAGGCACTGGTGAATGTGAGGGTGGAAATTCTGGATTCTGTACCAATGTTCTTACTCCAGCTGCCTATCCCTGCCATCCTTGCTTGTGGCACACTTGGGCACTCTAGCCCCTGCCTACGTTAGGGTCGGGGTGGGAGTGATTGGTGATCATGCATTTAGAAGAAAAGGACAAGATGGTGTTAAGAGAAAGTCATGTTCTTTCCGAGCTGATTCTCAAGTCTGTTATTTCCACTATGAATTTGACAAGGAATGTTGAAGTCCCATTCATCATCTTTAATTGTATGAGGAGGTATTTGATGATTTAATAAAACCTGTTTCTAATCGAGCATCATTCCACGGTCATTAAAATCTGTTATATAACATTTTTAGTGTTTGCTATGCAAGTATTTTAACCACCTGGTCACTTTCCCACTGTCTATGATCAATTTTTGCATTACATCTCTCATGTTTCAACCAACCATCTTCAGAGAACCAAACTGTGAGTTTTCAAATTACTGTAGCAAGTACATTACACTGGATCAGCCTTCTTAAGGAACTCTCTCTTCCTTAATTTGACTGACTGAACGACTTTGAGGTTCAGTGACCCAAAAACTGGCAGAACATTTTATGGATAATATTGCCATTTGTCATCAAAACTTTTAATAGAAATAATAGGAATAATGATTAGCTGAATATCAGAAAAAGTGAATGGCATTTTTTTTTTTACAACTGACAAATATTTATGTCTATAGTATTCTTTCCATGAAACCACTTTTCCCTTACTCTGCTGTTGTCCTATATTTATGAGACAAGTCCACTAAAGAGGACTTTCTCTGTTTTTGCCCTTCAGTAATCTAGATATTGAATTTATTGTTACAATGATTTATTTTGTCCAGACAATACCATACAATTGTACATATTTCAATACCAATACAGTTTCCCAGATGATGCTGAAATTCATCACCACAGCAATGCAGGAGAAAGGTAGTTAAACCATAAGCAGAAGATCTGGGTTTCAGATATCCTAGTGACTTGCTGTTTGACTGTGGGAGATACACTGGTCCTCCATGACTTTACTCATCTATATAATGAAGCACTTAAAAAATAGGCATTTATAAAATTCCCATTAGGTCTTAAGATAGTTGAAACTTTTTCTGGAGAGACTTGCATCTAGCTTATACAGGATCATACACAGTATCAAATCATTGTATGCTACCTCTTTTTACTTCTGCCTTACTCAACATAATTGTAGTTAAGCTTTTAATGGATCACTGCCTATATGTTAGTCAGGACTCAACTCAAACTAGCTTATGAAAAAAAATAAGAGGCAGCAAGGAGGTATATTGGCTCATCCAATTGGAAAAGACAGCATGGCTCCAAGGACAGAAATGATGCTCTTTGATCTTTCACGCTCTCTCTGCTTTCTATGTTTTGACTATTTTCTTCTACTTCAGATGGTTTCCAACTTGAGAGCAGGTGGGTAGTGTATGACCAGAAGTAACTCCAACTATACAGTCATGCGCCGCATAATGACTTCGGTCAATGATGGACTTCATATACGACAGTGGTCCCATAAGATTAGTACTATATAGCCTAGGTGTGTAGCAGGCTACACCATCCAGTTTTGTAAGTACACTCTGTGATGTTCACACAATGACGAAATTGCCTAACAACACGTTTCTCAGAATGTATCCCTGTTGTTAAGCCAACATATGACTGTATATCATCCTAGATTATAACCCAGAGGGAGAGAGATTTCTCTTACTCAACTTTTGCATATAAAACCCCAGGAAAAGACTCTAACTGGCTCAAAAAGGATTCTAACTAGCTCAGTCACTGTGATCAGAGAAACAGAGTCCTATAACTGGTTCAAATTTACTGAGTAGCAGCACCACCTTAAATCTTATGTGTGGGGAAGGATGAGACCCTCAGAAGAAGGTGGTGATATTCTTTCCAGAGAAGAGAGAAGGACTAGACTGAGAAAAATAGGTATAAATACCAGAGTCTGTATTCAAAATTACCATCACAACAAGATATAGGATTGTTTTCTTTTGAGCTTTAGCATGGACTTGGATTCTTTTTGTTGATATATTTCAGGAGTTTAGCGAGAAGGCACAGCGCAATTACATTATTTGCAACCCATGTACCTTATTCAAGTTATTGTGGAAGAGTGTACTGTTCCTAGATACTTAATCTGTGCCAGCTTTAGTAGAGCTTTTTTTTTTTTCATTAGGCAGTGCTTGATCTCTTTTGACAGCTTCAGTCCTATAATGCTCTTCCCCAGAGGCTGTACTTAAGGTCTAGTTATCTCTATACATCATAGAGGTCCAAGTTCATGACTTCAATTCTTATTAGACTCTTATTGAAATTCCAAGGATCCTGGATATGTGTTATATAGGAATCACCTGTGGGAGTTATTATTAAAGGCTTTGCAGTTCTTGGCCAGAATTTTTATACCTGTGAGGTTACAGAATGTGTTTGGTATCTAATGATTATGTTCCTTTTCCTTCTGTTGATCCTCAGAAGTGAGAGAGTGTATACATAAATTTATATTCCTCCTTTTTGCCTGTGATAAGTGAAATAATTTTACTATTGGGGAGCAAGCTGTATATTAAACAAAAATAGTAGTTGTTTCTTTGACAATTTCCCTTCATCTAATTGGATCAGATTTACCTTGTTTAGCGTATGACAGTAATCGAGAAAATATATCTTTCTATATATCAAGCATATGTTGTTCTGTACCTCTATCACATATGAATATATCCACAGAATAATATTTAAAAGGTGTTTTCTAGGTCAGTGAAAATTTCCCTCAAGACAATTTTTATATGAAAGCTAGTACTTAGCAGAGGGAAGATCTGCAATTTAATTGCATCCATGAATTTTTTTTCTTTTTTTTTTTTGGTTTTATGACTCAGCTAATATTTTGTTTACATGTCTGTAATACTTATCACAATAAACTTTAACAATTATTTTGTTTCCCACAAGTTTTAATTATATATTTTTTCAAGACATGCTTTTTCCTCTATATAATGGGCATGACTCACAAGATCATTGTAAAAATTATTTCAAGTAAAGGCTATAACATAAGAGAACATGCTGCACAATTATATATTATGCTGCAGTATATTTTCCCTGAATCCATGTCCCTTCTGGTTGCTACATTTTTGTTAATCTTTATAGGAAAAGCCCTTGATTGGTTGGCTTTTTTTTTTTTAATTTTCTGTCTTTGCTTTCTGTATTTTTATTTTCTCATCAATCTACTCCAACTAGGCGTTCTACCCCCCAGTCTACTGAACCCATTCTTGACATAGCCATCAATTATCTCTATCTTGCCAAATCTAGGGGTCAACTCTCTCCTCCTCTAATTTGACCTTCTAGCAGAATTCCACACATTTGATCATCTCCTCCTTCCTGAAACATATCCTTCTCTTTAAGAAGGTAAACTTTTTCTGTAAAGCCATACAGTAAATATTTTAGGCTTTGTGGACCACATGGTTTCTGTTGCAATAACTCCACTCTGTTGTAGCACAAAAGCAGCCATAGACACTACGTAAATGAAGGAGTGTGGCTGTCTTCCAATAAAACTTTATTCACAGACACTGAAATTTGAATTTCATATAAATTTCATGTCACAAAACATTCTTATTCTTTTGATGTTTTTCAACCGTTTAAAAATGTAAAACTCATTCTTTGCTTGACAGCCATACAAAACAGACAGCAGACAAGAATTGCCATGAGGCCTTTAGTCTGCCAGCCCCAGGTCTAGAACAACACATCTCTTCTTTTCCCTGTGATACCTGTTGCTCCTTCTTTGTCTTCATTGCTGTATCTGACCTTTAAAGGTTGCAGTGCCTCCAGGCTCAGTTCTTGGCCCCTTTCTCTACCCACATTTCCTCCCTTGGTGATCTCAGTCAGCCCAGTGGCTTTAGAAATCATCTGTATGCTTATGATGCCCAAATTTATACCTTTATCCTAGATTTCTCCTTTTAACTCTCAACTCATTTATCTTAACATCTCCACTTGTAAATCTAATACTCCTTTAACACCTATCCAAATCAGAATTTTTTATTCTTTCCCTTAACTGCTATTCCTCCAACTTTTCTCATCTTGGTAAACGGTCTTGCCATTCACACAGTTGTTCAAGGCAAAAACCCAGGGCTCATCTTTATTTTTTTTCTTTTCCTCACATCCACATCCACATCATAAACAACTTCTGTCAGTATTACCATTTTCTACTACTCACCAATTCCGACTTGGCTCAAGCCTTTCACATCTCTTGTCTGAATTACTTTTGTTAGCTTCAAAACTCATTTCCCTATATTTATGCTTACTCTCCTGCATTCTGTTCTCCATTGTGCTACCAGATTGACAATTTCAAAATGTAAACAGAATTATATCATTCTCCTGCTCAAAATTCTCTGATGACTTTCCATGATAATCAGAATAAATTCCAAAATCTGTACCAGGACCTACAAGGGCCTCCTAATGATCTGATTATCCCTTATCTCTATGAAGTCACCTCTGATCACTCTCTCCTTCTTATTTGTTCCATTCCAGTCACCGGCTTGAACTCTTTTCTTCCAGTACAGTCAGGCATCGCTTAATGACGGGGATACATTCTAAGAAATGCATCGTTAGGAGATTTTGTCATTGTGTGAACACCATAGAGTGTACTTACACAAACCTAGATGGTATAGATTACTACACACCTATGCTATATGGTACTAATCTATCAGGACCACCGTCGTATATGTGGCCTGTTGTTGACCGAAACATCGTTGTGCGGTGCATAACTATATTTTACTTGGCTTGTTCCCTCACTTCATTCCAGTCTCTGCTCAAAATTACTCCCTCAGAAAAACTTTCCCTGCCGTGTTACCTAAAAAAGTAAACTCCTTAATTTCTACCTTTTTACTCTGCTTTTTTTTCCTTCATCCAACTTACACTTTCTAAAATGGTATTAAATGCTTCTAAACTTGTTTACTGATTACGTCTCCCACTAGAATATCAGCTTCATGAAGAGATTTATCTTGTCTGTATCTCTTTATATCTGCATCTCAGTGCCTAGAATAGATTCTATTTGTGGACAAATGAAAGAAAAAGAACTAATTGATTAATTGACTGATTAATGAATATGAGGAAAAATGAGGACAGATTCTTGCACATAGCAAGTTTTAATAAAACTATTAATCTCCTATTTGATATATGTTAAGGATGTCCCTCAATATACATTTTGGAAGATCATAATCCATGAGCTGATGTGTCTATCAACCAAAGACTTGATTGCTCTGCATGTATTGCTAGTGTACTTTGCATATTATAATTATTTATTCCATTTAGAAAACTATACACATACACATCACACATATGTGGTTTTCCCAGCCTGCTTAAATGTTTTACTAGGCACCATATTTAAGAAGAACATTTACTAAAACTTCTGATGATGAAATTGATGTTTTAATTGTATGTTTATATTTTGTTGAATATTACTACAGAATATATCTACATATTGAATATGTATTATTGCAAACTAATTTGATGTATATTGAATATTTATTGATATATGCTATTGTAGAATAATACAATTTAGTCAATTTCATTATCTTAAATATATAAATGCATTTATCTTAAACATAGCCAATTGCATTATTCTGCAATGAGTCTTTTTTCTATGCAATTTCATCCTACTTAATTACTTTATCCTTTGAAGTTTTTGTTTTATATAACTTTTTGCAATAAAAAGTAAAAATGTAATTTTCAAAAGTTACAAAGGACTAAAACAACATTAGGATAATAAATAAATCACTCTGTTTCTCAGGTTTGGGGCTCCCAGTGGGAGAGGGAAGTGTGGTAATGGCCATGAAGACTCATTCTGCTTAATTTTTACCTTAAATTCTAAGTTCTCCTTGAGTTTTTACATTCTCATATTGTTTTCCCTTCAAATTCAACAGCCACGGCTCTCCCACTGACCTCGCTGTTACCACCCTAGATCCTACATCTGACATCCAAAGTCTTCCCATAACTTTACAGTCTTCACTCTAATATTCTAGAGTCAGACTATAACCACTCGCTCTTCACTGTGTTTCCCCTCCTCCTTGTCATTGTTCATGTCCTTCCTGTAAACTGGACACTCCTTCCCTCTCCTTCCACCCACACTCAATTTCTAGGTATAAAAATTCCACACATTTTTCAAATTTTCCCCGATATCCCCTTGTCAAAAGGAACTTCTCCTCTGAACTCTTCAAGGATACGCTTTGTCTATATTCTCTTTAAATGGAACTCAGCACTACATTGCAGTTTGATTTTTGCATACATATATTATATTCTCTTCTAGATGTAAATTTCTTGAGGATAGGTTCTGTGTCTTAAAGATCTATTTATATCAACAACAGACTCTTAGACAAAGTAACTTCCCAATAAATGAATTAATAGCTGGATATTATAACAAATTTATTATTATTGGAACAAAACATTCAGCATATTTCATAATTATGGCTATTTAATCTATTCTTATTTGATATATTCTGCTGACGTCTTTTATCCAATATTTTTTGTAGTAGTTCATGATGTGGCTGAGCAAATAATAATAATAACAGCAGTAGAACAGAACAGAGAAGCAGAGGTTGACACCTGGAGCCAAATTTTCACTGAGTGCATCATTGAATCTGAGGGACAATATCAGCCAAGCAGGTATAGTAGGATGTTAGGAAACTGCAAGTATTATTTAAAATGGTGTAAGCTTATATATAAGTGGCCAGTAAACATTTCAACCTTGAAGTCCTAACAACACTGTGTTGAGAGAGAATTCTTTATGTCTTTCATTTTTCTGCTCATCATATGAGCAGAGGACCTAACCGACTTTTTACCTGGATATTTTTTTCAAAGATGTTTGTATAGTGAACAGCCTTAGAGTATAATGTCTACTCCAAAGCAGAGGTTTGTTTACTGCCTATCATAAAAGCCTCAGGTGCCCTAAACTCAGGGTCACTCAGCCATGACAGACATCCACTCTGCCTGCAGCATCCACCTAGGTATCTTCAGGATGCCTCTGTGGGACTTGGGGGGCAAGGTGAACTGACGCAAATATGATACTCATGATGCTTGTGTCATGCGTAATAAAGTCATTTGTCTCTGACACAGAAGGCTCAGGCGGTTTCGATAAAAGTAAGAGAAACCAACTCTAGATAATTAAAAAAGTTGGAGGGGTGGGGGTACTTATGAGAAGCAGTGGAAAGTTCACAGAACTGAAGAAAGAACTGAGCAGCCACATCTCAGGAAAGACAAGTCTAGGGCTCTCAACACTATGGACCCTTGAAGAGTCACTTTCTGCTTCTTACTTGGAATTAATCAGCATGTTCAATGAGCCATTTCACATTCTGCATGTTTAAAAATCAAATTCCTGGAAGAAATTACACGATTAGCTGGGGTCACATGCCCCCTCACCCCGCTATGGTGAGGGGAAGCAGTACCACATAACTGACATTCCCATCAATCAGACTGAGTAAGGGAATCATTAAATCAACAATCAGATCAATAAACAAACAAACAAACACCCCCACCTCCTTAAACAGACATCATCCCCACTTCCTTAAGCAAGAGGTTTTCTCCTCTGAAGAAACTGCAATTTTCTCTTGGGAGGACAGTGAATACACATAACTTATTCCATTGCCCTGTTCGTTTTGACTTCCAGATGGGCAAAAATTTAGCTGAAGGTTAGTAACTACATAAGACCAAGTGCCCTACACAATGGCTCTTGCCTTGTCCTTCTATCCTGACATTTTTTTCCTTGAAGTAGTTTTTAAGACAACTATATACTTCAGATGTGGGAAATAAGCAAACAAGCAAATGATTACCATGGACAGACCTCCAAACAAACACGCTCCACCGTTTCACTCTTCTATGACTTTGCATATGCTGTTCCTTTTACCTAAAATCTCTTCTCCACTTTGTGCACCATGCAAGTTTCTACTTGTCAGTCATGAGCAGCTTGTCACCCCTTGCACAGCTGCATGAGAGTGGCCTTGGGCCTGACCGTTTCCTTGCAAAGAGATAAAGAGCCTGCATAGCCTGGGCTGGACATGTTTCCTTGCTTAGAAATATCGTTCCCTGTTCCAGGCTTGATGCGTGCTTCTTTGTTCTGTTTAAGCCTGTGTGTCACACGGGACATGGCCAACCCCACTGCTATATATCTGTTCCCAGTGAGGGGGAGGGGAGGGAATGGAGCCCTTCTCCTGCAACACAGAGGGGTGTGTGTAGACCATCTCGCCGCATCAGCTGCGGGCGAGACCCACCGGCCATGGGGGATGGACACTCACAGTTGAAGCTGATCTTGCTCTGCCTCTTCTCTTTGAGAGTCAAGTGTTGTTCCATCCAATGCCTGGCAAACTGTGTCTTCCTCACTCCCGCATCTGCAAACCACGCAGTGGGGTGACATCCGGGTACTGCTGCTATCAAATGGCAGGCACTGTTAAGCTCTGTGGCACCCCTCCATGCAGCGGGACTCCTCTCCTGGAGCTGCTAACAGATGTCGTTTGCTCAACACTACTCATCCTTTAGATCTAGGCAAAGTTATTCCCCTTGTTCTTTCTGCTCCTCCTGTACTTTTACTTATCTATCTTAACATTATCTGCAATTCTTCATTTAAACATCCATATCTGCTAGTAGATCAACATTGCTTTGGATAGGTCTATGTCTTGTTGATTATTGCATCGTCAACACCTACTCTGTTTCCTGACACTTAAGAAGAGTTAAGTGAAGGCTTGTTAATTAAATTAGTTAATAAATAAGTAGATTAATAAATGAATTAGAGATTTCAGAGAAGCAAGGAGATCCAGATACTTCTTCTTGGAAATTGATTCCATAGTCTCCATTTTGGTTTTGTTTTCAGATCTTCTCCCTTTCCTTTTCAATTATCTCTGTACTATTCTCTAGAACACTGATCTTTTCATGATCTTCATAGTTTAATTCTAAGCTTAATACTCAACTCCTGTTGAGAAACTGTAGACAAATTTTCATTTCAAATGTCAATTTATCCCCTTTTCTAATATTGAGGTGTCCATCATGCTGCTTCCACAATTCTATTTAATTTCATTCACAACACTTCGGCAATTCATAGTCCTCACTACAGTCAAGGGCCACACAGCTCACCTAACTAGTTAGTGCCTAAGCGGAGGCTTCCTTTCTAAAAAGTTCCTTTTTTCACTGCACTAAACACTGTCCCCTAAGCTGAAAGAAATAATATCTCTTCCCAAATTGCATAAGTTCAGGCAAAATTGAGATTATCTGCTTCATTATGTAAATTAGAGCAAATGCCTAATACTTCCCCTGAGATTTTAACAAGCAGAACAGGGAGGCATGTAAGTTTAGGAGGAGTAAGGACACATGGAAAACCTTACTCTTTATGAATGTCTTCTGAGAATTCTGCCCTAACGTTTTGTTCCAAATCACCTTGTCAACGCCAAATAATGTGCTGTTTTCTTGCTTTAGTTGCTTTCTTTGTAAAACCCAAAGAAAAAAAATTATATGCTACAATGTCACCTCTCTTTCAGGACTCATAAAGAGAGAAATGTTTTCTTCTTTGTTTGCTTTTTTTTTTTTTTGATGATTGAAATACTGTCTCTCTCTTGCTAATTAAGCCCATTCACCTGTGACAAATGCAAGCTGTGCGACAGTTAGAACAATACAAGTTTGTCAGCAGGGTCACTCACAGAATGCTCTTTGCCAGGGCAAAATTGCTGATGTTCCAGCATATTCTTACATGTTAAAGTTTAACAAGTGACCATAAACAAATAGCTTCATTTATTCGAGAAAGTGAAAGACTTGAGAGGAGAGTGGAGATGTGACAATTGCTATTTCCTTTCTCTTGCAAAGTCAACCGGATGCTGTACAGCATAACAAATCCATTATATACGATACATCTCTTCCATGGCAGATATAGACTGGCTTCAAGCTTTTGATGTATTTTTTTAACTTAGTTCTCTATGCTGCTCCTTTAGCTAGGCTCATCTAGAGCGAAGAAGTGCAGAGAAAAAAATCAAATCAAAATATAATGCCACCATGGCTATTCACTATAATGATGTTACCTTTTCACTATAATGATGTTACCTTTCATAAATTCATTCTCCCATTCTCTGTGTACCCTTTTATCGATGGCTAAACTTGCAGTGAACTCCTAAATTTGTGCAACTTATTTGTTCAGTATTCACAATTGCACCTTCAACATCTATTATGATTCCTGATACATCAAAAAAATTTGAAAGAGCTTTGTTACTTGAATGAGTGAGAAAAAAATGAATGAATGAATGTGAATGAATTTTTTTCTCCCTGGCTAGTCAACAAGCTTTCTGATAGTAGTTTCCAGGGATTAACCTTTCCTTGTATTTCTATACAACTTAGCAAACATACTGTCTTATCTTTCCTTTACTAGCCATAGTTCTGAAGACAGAATAGATTTGAATAAAAATTTATTGGTTGTATTATTTCTAAAATGTTTTATTACTTATAAAGATCCTACCAGGTCACTACATAGTCAACTAAAGACCTTCAAGCCTTTATAAACATATTTCAACCGCTTTTGAGAAGTCAGTGACACTGTTTTGTCCTTTAGAACAGCAAATGAAACAGGTGAAATTAATCAAGAGAAATTAAAATCCACTGCATTCCTCTGACCAACAGATAACCAGCAACTCCAGAAAAGAGCTATCAGTTTTTAGATTGCGTTATTTAGATACACATAGGAAGCTGTCATGGGGAGTAACATGGTGTGCTGGAGTGCTGTTCTCACTCCCTAACCCCAGACGCTCCCCACTCCCACTGTGCCCTGACCTGAACCTGGCAGTTCTGAACCACCCCAAGTTCCAGGCTATGAATCTGCTGCAGGCAGAAATGATGAGGACTACGTTGGAGGCAAATGACCAGAGCCTGGAACAGCGAGAACTGTTCCCAGCGCTGAAGTGTTCTCATAATCTAGACCTGAATTAGGTAGCACATTTTTTTAAACCCTATTCTTGTTAAAGACATTACTCATCAGGCTTCCTTAAGACCAACTGATGTGTTCCTAGAACATAGAACTGGTAATGTGAGAATAAAGCTGTTAAAGAAAAAAAAAAAAAAAAAGAGGGACAGTCGTCCATGAATTTGATCCTAGGCTAGTAGATGAACATCAGATTTCTGTACTAATCTTGGCATGCCAACATCAAATATCGCTGGGTGATGTGTTGAAAACAGATTTGCTTTCCTTTGATATGTATGCATACTAAATTTCCCTGATCAGATCTTGTCCCTTCTCTTCTTCAAATTATTGCTATATCAACCTGTTTTTTTAGATATTTTGTCTTTCAAAAAGAATTTGTCCTCCCGTTGGTTGCAAGACAGAATATGGTCTATGCTGGAGACCCTTTATTAATACCTGGTTGTTAGTGCTATAAGAAATTTGATGAAAGTCAGAAAGAATACTTTCAAACTTCACCCGAGGCGAAATGTTTAAGGATAGAACGTAAGAACAGACCAGCATCTGTTCATTTCCAAGAACAGGATGGTCTGGGAAAAATAAAGTTTTCTAAGAAAAATGAAGACCCTGTGCACTATATTTCAGTTGAGAGAAGTCAATCATCTGTTGGGAAGTGCATATTCACTGTTTATCATGATACTAGAAAATTTTAGTGCCGCAAATAAAATTGAGAGGCTCCCAACGAGTGTTAAGTGGCAGAGATAACTGGGGCCCTGGCATGGACATAGATGACTTCATTATGTTACCACATGGTTCAAGACAGAGGAATCCATTTGTCTTAGGTACTCACAAAATATAACTTTCCAATGTCAAGAAAATAAACTGAGATTTTATATTTTTATTATAGTTAATGAGAAGACTCAACACTGTACGCAACAGAAATAAGTATTTTTATTCAGTTTTTTATTGTTGTTTTCAGCATGACTATTTCTTAAATTTATAAAGAAATAAAACAGTTCTGTGCTTTTATAAGCAAACACTATATGTATATATATGACTCAGGGCATGGTCCAACTCACATACATTAACCTTCATGTTCTAGAGCCACAAATTTCCCCTTGCACCTTTCATTTCTAACAATTATCTGTATAACTATGTTAACAGTCTACTTGTTTTAACTATATTAGTGATAGAACTTGCCTCTTGTTTGTAACATCAGCACTAAGGAGGTCTTATCCTCAAGTAGGGAAAAAAACATTTTACTTATTTTCTATTTCACTTAGGCAGTCAAATAAACTTTTTAAATATTTCTTTGCTTTTGTTTGCATCCCTTTTATGCCTGTGCATTTCACGTCTATTTATTCCCCTTTGCCCTTTTCTTGTTTAGATATCCTACAGCATCATGGAACATTAAACTAGGAGATCAGAAGTCATGCTAAGCCAGAATTTACCTCTACTTTATCATGTTGCTTATTTCCTCCCTGTACCTATTTACTTCCTGCAAAATGAGGATGTTGGACTAAATAAAAGTTGAATCTAAAATTATGCAAATATGTGCATTTTTCTTAGTGAGAAGAGTCATCATTTATCAGTTTTTCGGAGTGTTTTTTAAATCATAGCTAGTTTACTACTTAGACTATCCAATCAGCATTCTCTTCTCTCTTATCTCCTAAAACAACCCAGGCAAGAAGAAGAGTCATTTTCCCCAATAAAGCCTCAAAAAGTCTTCATGTATTTCTGAAGAATGAAAATACCCTGTGTGTGTGTGTGTTTTCCTAAATCTGATTTTAAATTATTTTAATACTATCGAGTAGAGAAATTCAATGGATATCAACAATTAAAACATATCAGAAACTATGTTTAAATAAATAAAATCTGGGTGATGGTAAGAGTGCCATTAAGAGCCTTAAATAAAAAATTTAATATACGAAAATATATTTTAAAAATAAAATGAAATACAATGTCTTGAGGTGATGGAATACTATACAATAATGATTTTCATCCAATTATTGATGAGTCAACTATATTATTATTGATGTTTGAAAAATACGATAATTGGACATGGTATTTATGTCAACCTTTTCAGAATTTAAAATGCTTGTTATTAAAGACTAGCTTAAACTTGCAAGGGGACACACAAACTATACATTTTTTATAGTGAAACATGGCTTCTTCTCATAGTCTCACAGCCAGATGAAAATTATCTAACCTAACCACCATGGAGCTTTACATGGTTAAACAGACCTGTCCTAAGAGACTATTGCCAGGAGGATGTTTACCAGTGTTTCATAGGGTAGAACATGATGCTGCAGAGGATGGGAATTCTATTTTCAACTCTGACTCTAAGCAGGAAGTGGCTGATCTTTCCAAGAGAGGCTTAAATCCCCTATTGCCACACTACACTGAATACCAATCCCTGCAGAGAAAATGCACGATACAGCCTGCTCACACCGACACTATATTAACTCACAGTGATAACCAGTATTCTGCAGAGCATATGTCACGGAAATAAAGATCTAGTAAGCTCTACCCAGCAAATCCCTAAGAAACAACTATTAGGATTTCATAGAGAGAACAGTAAATGATTCATACGAAAAGCAATATCTTTCCTCTATACCAGCAATAACCACCAGAGTGCAACGGGGAAAAAAAAATAGCACATTGACAGTAGCAACAAAGCCCCTAAAATATCTAGGGTTAACTAAACAAGAAATATGCAAGTCATATTTAAGAAAAGAGATAAGAGAGAATTTATAAAATGTTTTTCAAGGAGAGAAAGGAGATTTGAAATTATCTCTGTGGAATGGAAGAAGAAATACCGCAAAGGTATCTTCCTCAAAATTAATGTATAAATGCAATTAAATCCAATAAAATGGAAAGGTTTTTTTTTTAATGCTACAAGCCAGTTCTAAAGTATGTCTAGGGCCGGCCCCATGGCTTAGCGGTTAAGTGCGCGCACTCCGCTGCTGGCAGCCCGGGTTCGGATCCCGGGTGCGCACTGACACACTGCTTCTCTGGCCATGCTGAGGCCACGTCCCACATACAGCAACTAGAAGGATGTGCAGCTATGACATACAACTATCTACTGGGGCTTTGGGGGAAAATAAATAAATAAAATAAAAAATAAAAAAATAAAGTATATCTAGACCACATGAAGTCAAATATCACACTTCTTTCACTCTTTGCCCTGTACTCAGTACTTGGTATTGTTGGTAGCACATAATCAGCCCTTGACAAAACTACACATTAATTGAATAGATAAATGAATACAAGTAATAAATATGACATAGTAAATATGTAACGAAAGCCTACATATTTTTCGAAAAATAATAACAACCTATCATATATCAGAATACGAGGTTATCTACTCTCTCCCATGACTAACATATTCCCCCATAAACAACCATGAACATGAAACAAATAGATGAGGCAAATAGTTCAGATGTTGGACAAAAGACAGTGAAATACTGGAATTTCTGAAAGAAGATAAAATCACAAGCTGAATCCCACTTGTGCACCAGCTCTCTGGTCAGGAACAACTTTCTGACCATGGCACAGAAAGGAGGAACCAAGCAGAGGATGGCAGTTCTTTTATAGAAACCTGACAAAGATCTTACAGAACAAAACAATTATACACCAATATTTTACATAAACATAAATGCAAAAATCCTTACCAAATATTAGTAAATCAAATCCAGAAATATATAAAAAGAGTGATATTTTATGAATAAATGGGGTTTATGCCAGGAATGCAAGGTTGGTTCAACATTCAAAAATCAATGTAATCTACTACATTTAAAGACTATTCAGAACAGGAACCAGACAAGGATGCCCACTGTCACCACTCCTATTTAACATAGTACTGGAAGTCCTAGCCAGAGCAATCAGGCAAGAAAAAGAAATAAAAGGGATCCAAATTGGAAAGGAAGAAGTGAAACTGTCACTATTTGCAGATGACATGATTTTATATATAGAAAACCCTAAAGAATCCACCAGAAAACTTTTAGAAGTAATAAACGAATAAGGTAAAGTTGCAGGATACAAAATCAACATACAAAAATCAGTTGCATTTCTGTACACTAACAACGAAGTAGCAGAAAGAGAAATTAAGAATACCATCCCATTTACAATTGCAACAAAAAGAATAAAATACCTAGGAATAAACTTAACCAAAGAGGTGAAAGATCTGTACACCGAAAACTATAAAACATTTCTGAAAGAAATTGAAAAAGACACAAAGAAATGGAAAGATATTCCGTGCGCTTGGATTGGAAGAATTAACATAGTTAAGATGTCCATACTTCCTAAAGCCATCTATAGATTCAATGCAATCCCTATCAAAGTTCCAACAACATTTTTCACAGAAATAGAACAAAGAATCCTAAAATTTATATGGAACAACAAAAGACCCCGAATAGCTAAAGGAATCCTGAGAAAAAAGAACAAAGCTGGAGGTATCACACTCCCTGATTTCAAAATATACTACAAGGCTGTAGTAACCAAAACAGCATGGTACTGGCACAAAAACAGACACACAGATCAATGGAATAGAATCGAAAGCCCAGAAATAAACCCACACATCTATGGACAGCTAATCTTTGACAAAGGAGCCAAGAACATACAATGGGGAAAAGAAAGTCTCTTCAACAAATGGTGTTGGGAAAACTGGATAGCCATATGCAAAAAAATGAAAGTAGACCCTTACCTTACACCATACACAAAAATTAACTCCAAATGGATTAAAGACTTGAATGTAAGACCTGAAACTGTGAAACTTCTAGAAGAAAACATAGGCAGTACGCTCTTCGACATCAGTCTTAGCAACATCTTCTCAAACACCACGTCTGACCGGGCAAGAGAAACAATAGAAAAAATAAACAAATGGGACTACATCAAACTAAAAAGCTTCTGCACAGCAAAGGAAACCATCAACAAAACGAAAAGACAACCTAACAATTGGGAGAAGATATTTGCAAACCATACTTCTGATAAGGGCTTAATCTCCAAAATATATAAAGAACTCATGCACCTCAACAACAAAAAAACTGCCAACCCAATTAAAAAATGGGCAAAGGACCTGAACAGACATTTCTCCAAAGAAGATATACAGATGGCCAACAGACACATGAAAAGATGTTCAAAATCATTAACTATCAGGGAAATGCAAATCAAAACTACAATGAGATATCACCTGACGCCCGTCAGAATGGCTATAATTAACAAGACAGGAAACAACATGTGTTGGAGAGGATGTGGAGAGAAGGGAACTCTCATACACTGCTGGTGGGAGTGCAAACTGGTGCAGCCACTATGGAAAACAGTATGGAGATTCCTCAAAAAATCAAGGATAGAACTACCATATGATCCAGCCATCCCACTGTTGGGTATTTATCCAAAGAACTTGAAAACACCAATTTGCAAAGGTACATGCACCCCTGTGTTCATTGCAGCGTTATTCACAATAGCCAAGACTTGGAAGCAACCTAAGTGCCCATCAAAGGACGAATGGATAAAGAAGCTGTGGTATATATACACAATGGAATACTACTCAGCCATAAGAAACGATGAAATCCAGGCATTTGTGACAACATGGATGGACATTGAGGGTATAATGCAAAGTGAAATAAGTCAGAGGGAGAAGGTCAAATACCACATGATTTCCTTCATTAAGTAGTGGATAATAACAACAATAAACAAACACATAGAGACAGAGATTGGATTGGTGGTTACCAGAGGGGAAGAGGGGAGGGAGGAGGGTGAAAGGGATAATTCGGTACATGTGTGTGGTGATGGGTTGTAATTAGTATTTTGGTGGTGAACATGATGTAATCTATGCAGAAATAGAAGTACAATGATGTACACCTGAAATTTTTACAATGTTATAAACCAATGTTACTGCAATAAACAAAAAATTTAAAAAAATAAATAAATAAATAAAGACTATTCAGTGAAATCATAGTAATTAAAAAACCTGAGTAACAAGAGCCTTGTAAGAAATGGACATTCCATCATCAAGCAGAACAATGATGAGTACTGTAAAGAAGGTCCAAATAGAACTAGCTCACATGATTTGGAGGTAGTAATAGCTTCTTTGAGAACAGAAACTGGAAACTGGAATCAAGACCAATTATATGTAAATGTATAGAGAATAAAATTTATAATGTTCATTATAGAGCATGACTTCAGGCCATCTCAGCAAATCCCTTCAATTTCTTCATAGGGTCCTGAACTGAAGGACTTCTCTGGCTATTGCTGTATACACAGACCCAGTAGACCCTAAATGGCCAATAGTGTTCAATGTTTAGATGGGCAAACAGCAGTCACCGTTCCCCTTACAGAATTCAGCTTTAATGAGCTTTATCTCTATCTGGTCTTTTATGTGTTACAATTTCATAGATTAAAATATATGCAATTTCTAAGAATTATTAAGTTAAACTGTAGCATTCATTCTCAGACAAATAGCAGTTGCTCTTTAATAAACCACAGTATTAGAAAAAGTTATAAGACTTCAGTTGTAAATTTTGCTTGTACTATCCTTACTTCCAGACTGTTTCAGTGCATTCTTTCCCCAACCCCTATGGGATAAAGAAGTCAAGATCACTAACGCATAGCTGGTTTCCCAGGTTATAAATCTTGTGGAAAGTGAAAAGAACTTTATTGTGTCACAGATAAAAGACTTGGGGAAATAACTATCAGGACCAATTTACTGGCCTTGAGCACTTTGAAGGATGAGAATTACTTAATAAAGGAGGGAATATCTATTTCAGTCTCTGAACCACCTTTCATTTGCTTGACTTCTAATTTAAGGCATTTAGTCTAAGAGTGATAGCGTTTTCATCCTAGCTAACAGTGCTGTTCCTGGGACTTGCCCTCTGAGGCATTCTTCATCCTTTCCCTCCTCTACTGTATATAGATAAGAGATTGATTACAATGGGCTGCGTCGTATTAGCTGATTGATTACGATCAGCAGGCTTGTGGCTCAGCTACACTATTCAGAGGCACTGGAGAAGCTGGGAAGCTAGCAGAAGGAAAAGCCAGGCTATTTCTCCATCCCCTTCCCACTCAATCTTGGGCAGTGTCTCTGGTAGTAACTGCGTCTCTTATGTGGCTTTGGCTCCCATCAGAGAGGTCCACAGGGGGTTAACTGGGTGACCCCAGCCCCTGGCTCCTTTAAGCATGTGCCTCCCCTTCACGCTCTAGTCTAGTAGTGGTGATTGTGGCTTCCTGCTGAAGCTAACATCTGAGTTGCCTCACCGTCCCGTTTGCCTTCTATCACCAGTGTAACGAATTCCTTGAATATATTATTTCTGATTTAGATACTTGGAAAGGTTTCTACTTTCCTAGATGGACTCTGACAGTCATTCTACATAAGAAAAACACACATCAAAATGAAATTCTGAGAGTTTCCTGCTAAGCAAAAGACTTTACTGCTGTGCCCTTATGGTTTATTATTCATCAGCACGCAGTGAGGGGACATCCCCTCTATGAGACTGTGGGGTTTGTGTGTAGTTTTCACTACTGCTGCTAGTGCCTCTACACTTGCCAAAGGGAAACTGTGCTGCTCTTAACTTTTGTTCTCACTTGCAGCTTTGAACTGTGAGACCTAAAAATATTGATCCCAGGACTTCTTAGAGCCTTTGACTTTAATCCTAGCTCACTTTTGTAGATGTTTTACAGCTGCCTCTAAGATTCTTTCTGATTCCTACAAGCAGTGGACATCAGCTGTGTCTGGCTGCCCAGCATTCCCTCCCCTTTAGTCTGGTAGCTAAAGATCGGTAAGTCAGTGAACTGATCGCATGTGCCGGATGGGAGAGCCACTCCTCTTCTCCCTGGGCCTCTCCAATGAGGGAAACCTGTACTCCTGACCGCAGTGATTGGGTAAGAGGCTGGCAAGTTTGACAAGCAGGCCCATCAGAATCCCTATTCCCACCCTCATGCTGGTCTGTTCTGACTGCCACAGATTTTGGAAAAGATTGCCTCTTCCAATTGAATTTGCTATGGCAGACCTAAAGACACACTGCTCAGATACCATTATAAGGAAAACTTTTGCACTAGGGCTGACTGTGATCAGCAAATGGCCTTCAGTTACCAGTGTTTTCAGGGTCTACCTAGGTTTCTACACTCACCTTCACCTGAGGTTAAGCACTTCACAGGCAGTACGCATCCGGTGATTAAGCAAGGTGGAGTTATAAAGGCTCGTTTATTTTGGCTGGAAGCAGGAAACTCTGAAAAGCGATGTTTGCTAATTCCCAACAGGGTTGGCTAAGGCTTTGTCAGGCTGAATCACAGTTTCACTAAGAACAGTATGGCAACTCAGGACACAGACCCCTTGAGTTAAGGATCCAAGTCATGACTATAGGTAGGCCATTGAGGCAAGCACAGATGGTAGCTAAGATCAAAAAGAATCTAGGCTGGATATTAGAAGAGGGAGAAATAAGTATCAATTGTGACCCCAAGACCAAATTCAGTGGCAGGAGCTGCAGTTCTTCCTATCAAATGCTCTCCCAAATGTAAGTTTGAGAAGTAGATCTAAGCGCCACAACAGGCAAACTGTGGTAGACACAAAGATTCTCTTCCAGGGCAAAACATTCTGCCCAACTGCGCTAAGTGCAGTCGGTAGACGGCCTCCAGCTGTCAATCCCTCAGGGTCTGAGGACGCTCCCTAGCCACAGAGATCCACCTTGCCAGAGGTCACACGGTTCCTAGGGCAGCCTGTACCCAGGGACTGAGTCAGGTGGGGGTATAAAAGCCCAGCCATTTGGGCCTGAAGTGAAACAACTCTGAAAGGCGATAGTCACTCCAAATTTCCTTGCCAGGTTGGCCCAGGCTTGTCAAAACTGAATTTCAGTTTGACTTCTCCCTCTTCCCATCCTGGTTCCCCTTCTTCCTTTCACAGCTGTTGATCCCTAATAAAAAGCTTGCACCACAAACTCCATCTTAGTATCTGCTTATGTTGAATGCAACCTGCGACAGTTGCTAAGCAAATGGGTGAGATTATTGGACTACTGGCCGTGATTTGTCCAGCACTTCAAGTGATGGAGAGAAACTGATACTGATGACATCATTTGAGTTCCATGTCACATCTAAAGCTATGCCCAAAGCCAAATATACTCCTGGACTTTGAAGTTCTGTAAGTCAATAAATTTAAATTATTATTATTGGTACTACTATTTTTATGCATAAGCTATTTTAAAATATACATCTGTCACTTACAACTAGATAATCTTGATTGACAAAACACAAAGACCACCGACTTTATCAAAAAATGAAGATGAACTACAAATGGCTATGAAAGAAATAGAAATTTTATTCCACCATGGCCTGTCCCAAAAAAGACATGCAGATGTTGGGTTTAGCCTCTTCTATTCCTGGTTCAATGATAAAGAAGTATGAGGCATTATCACCATTTACCATGATGGGTCAGAATTACCTTGTACCTCTGTCAGGCAACTGGTTTTTAACCATTTCCCAGGAAACATCTGTCCAGCTCTTAAAATATTGTTTTAAAAAACATTATGGGCATAATGAATAGACGACTTCTTCTCTCTCTATAAGGCCCAGTAGATAATCAAGAGGGGTAAGAACAATAAATTACACAGAAGACTTAACATATCTTTGTAACTGACTAGCAGGTGAGTCTATTTCTGACATGCTTTATAGTTTACAAGAAGACTGAAAGGATGGTTTTTTGACACTTGACTATCTAAATACATAGACCAACCATATGAATAAAGAAAACACCTGGTGGGAGGTATCTTGAAAATAATCATGACTGTTACTTCGGGTTTCTATTCGAAATGCCAACTTTCAAAAACGGGAAGATGAAAAAAAGCATAATGCTAAAATTTAACAACTGGGTAGCACTGAACAATATACATAAAACCTAGCATATTATTGTTATTATCCCATATTCATAAGTAACAACTGTGCATAGTGTAGGTTAAGCAAGTTGCTCGAACTAACTATGAATAAATTACGGACCTGAGAGTTGCTGTCATTTCCTCTATCCATGTGGCCAAGAGTAATGGTATCACGCTGGTCTCATTGCACTATTCCACGTGCCCCCTGGAGCCCAGACTACAGCATGAATTGTTCTCTCTGTAGTTGTACAAAGGATACCCTTGATAACCTAAGCGCAGCTGCAGACTAGAAGCACCTTGGTCAGGAGGAAGCTGCACGGGTCAAGATTGACTGGGTAACCTGGGTTTATTTATGAAAGAGGAATAATTATAAAATCTGGCCTAAGTAAGCATTACTGAGAGGTAAAATCTGCTCTGATTCTATCAAATGATGTATAAAAGAATGTCCACAGCAGCCTTTTTCATAATACCCAACACTGGAAACAACTGAAATATCCATCAATAGGACAATGGATACATAAACTGTGAAGGGTCATGCAACAGAATACTACATAGCAATAAAAAAGAACAAATAGATGATACCTTCAATAATATGGATGAAACTTACAGACATTATGTTGAGTGAAAGAAACTAGGAAGAAAAGAGTACAAACTGTATGATCCCATTTACATGAAGTTCAAGAACAGGAAAAACTGATGATAGAAATCAGAATAGTGGTTGCATTGAAAAGGCTGAGTTTTGACTAAGGAGGGATATGAGCAAAGATTTGGACTGCTGGACATGTGTTATTTCTTGACCTAAGTGGTAATTATTTGGATATGTGTGTAAAAAGTTCCTTGAGCCAACACTTAAAGATTATTGTGCTTTATTCACATTATTATATGCATGCTAAAAATCAGTAATAGAGTTTGGTTTTAAATCTGCTCTGAATCCTTTGACGACAAACACACTGACTAATCTGACACACCATGGAGTAGCTTAGTGGAAATCCAGGGTCATATATCTAAATATGCCATAATCCCGACACTACTTAAATTCATTCATCCTGAATACACACTGACCTTTATATTTTTGAGATGGTATATTCTTAATAGAACATGAATTTTGAATTGTTCATTCAGTTTCAGTAACATATTTTCCTAGACCTATGTTCTGAGACTCTGCTGCTGTGTAATCAGCAACGTGCATCTATAAACAAACCAAAAATAACATATATAATACATACCCACTAGTAATCATATCAGCTATTAATAGCACAGGTTCATCTCACCTTATGAAACAAATGAATATTTTAAAATGGGGTAAAAATTCAATTTTTATAAATGGAAGCCTATATAATTCCATTTTCAAAATTTATTTTTACCTATTTCTCCATCCAAATCAACCCCAAAATTAAAGTAACTATCTGAAACCACTTAAATATTATACTTCTAAATGTATCCCTTTAATAAAACGTATTATCTGTTTTATAAGTTTCTCCCCTTTCTTCAATCTGCTCAAAACTATACCATAGACGCAAGTTGTGTTTTCTTTTGTTTTGTCTTTCTCATCAGGGTGTTTGGTAGTGAGTGACTAGAAGAACAAAAAGACCAAGTAATGAACTCATTCAGAGTCAGGCCCCCATCTCTGAGTCAGACACCGTTTATGAGGTTTGCTAATCCTGGGCCTTACTAGAAAACTTTGATTATTAGAGGTTTAGCAGTCTGAAGATCTTGTTAACAATCTCCCTATGCTGACTGAGAACTTGAGAAAATTGCAATCTCTTTCTAGTCTGCATTTTAAACAAATTTCTCCCTGGCTGCTTTTCAGAGCTAAATGGTTTCTGTGCTCAGAAAATTGAACAAACAACTGAATTCTGGCCTTGCAAAGGTCTCTTCTGTTTTCAGATTGGTGGCATTTCAGCTACCATATGTCATCCACTTCCTGAGACTGTAGAATCTCCCAGAACATCCTCGAAAACAAGAACAGATATATTTTTGTGAGTAGGAATGATGTGCTACATTGAGCCTGTTCTGCCCCATGCTGGATTAAAGCAAATCTGTTCAAGAATTTATGATGACCTAATATGCATTAAAATTTCTCTCAGCAATACAATTTTAATTCTCTTTTAGGGAAAGAATTGAGTCTTTCAAATATTTTATTGTGTGTGCAGGCCAAAAAAATATTATTACTTATTGACAGTAAAAATAATATGCAATTATTACAACGCTAGGTGAATCAGAAGTGCCCAGTACATTCTCATTGACTGACTGACATGTAAATGAACTGTGTGGTTCTTTACGATATTTACAGATTGGGAAATTCAGGAAACGCATTACTTATTTGAGAAAGAACTAAAAGATTAGTGCCTAAATGTGCAGCTCTGTCATTCTGTCCATCCTTCTTTGGCCTGGGTGAGAGGCTGTGTAACTTAGATTTAACTTCAATTGTTTCTGCCTGACCTTCCATAACACAAGTAGGGTAGAAGCAAGATATGTATGCAACAGAAAAGACATATCAACGTCTAACGCCCAAATCAACACGAAGCATTTTTAGCACTAAATGGGGGTGTTTTTCAAGTTTCTACACAAAGAAAACAGAAGAGGCCTGATCCTGGCCCTGTAAGATCTCACAGTACACTGAATTCTGGTCTCTGGAATCAAAACTATTGAAGAATAAGGTGACTGTAAGATCAATGTTCAAAGGTGAATATGTCTTCGGGTTGAAGCTGAATGAGTGCATAATTGGAGCAGATAGGCAGATAGTAGGTGATTTGTTTATATACCCTGATGTAGGGAAGAGGAAGCTGTCGGGATTTTTTTTTTAGTGTTTTGTTTGTTTTGGGTTGTTTTTATTTTGTTTTTGCCCTTCAATCCCAGTTTATTTCTCATACTCTACCAATTTTCAAAAACGGATCTTTTTCCCATAAGAGAGCTCACCAATTCAATATTTTTAATTTATCTGAACTTCATATACCATTGATAGGATATTATATTAGATAATTATCCTTTTCAATGTCCAATTTACATATGCTGGCCAAGGTCTTGGTGACTTAAGTAGTTCTGACACCCTTTGGGTAAAGACTTGCCTATGTGAACAACAGCATTATTTCTGATCACACTGCTCAGACCCAAATTGGAAAAGGCTATAGAAAAATCCTCTAAACATTGGCTTCCTGAAATTGAGAAAATTTCATGAAATCCTAAGTGGTTATTGTAATATTTGAAAGGCAGTACATAGACATTTTTGATTGACTCACTGTCACTTAACTCTTTATTAGTATTGAATCAGTTGTGGTTCATCAGGAAACAGAAGGCACCCTACGAATCATGGATCTAACCAGTTTCATAAAGAATTAGGAGCTTACACTTTTCTTAGAAGAGATGGGAGAAGAAGGCCAGGGAAACGTCTACCAAAGGTGAGGGGAGATGCCTCTGAAGGTTAGAGAAGTTGTCTCAGCCCAAAGCACTAAAGCTATTGATTAAAGGTCTTTCCTAGAAGATGCTGCAATTCTCTAGAACCTCTGAGAAGGTCCTATGAACTGACTCAGACTGAATCCACTTAGCTGGTGGTTCTCAAGAGCTCACTTCTGACTGCACATCTGGTTGCCCTATGTCCAGAGGATAATGGTTTCCTCTTCTCCTTCAAGGTCCTTTCACAGACAAACTCAAATCTGAGACTACACAGGGAAGGGGATTCTGGAAAATATAGTTCCCGGCTGCTTTGCTGAAATTCAGACAAGACATGAGACAGGAATGTTGGATGCCCAATGGACTGCAGATGACACAGCACAAGTTCCCACAAATTGCGCATTGCTTTCTAAAATTATGCTCACGATAAGGTGTTAGTACCTCAGAAGGACATTTGTGTTCCATTGAAAAAGGGAACAGGATTCTGAGGGGGGAAAAGTGTGAGAAACACAGCATATTTTAACCCTGGCTTAGAAATTAACAATGAACAATAGCATAGAAAAGGTACTAAAAAACTGGGGCGAGGTGGGGAAGCATGTTTCATTTTATTTAATCCAACATTTCCACACTTATTGGATCCAAGAGTCCTTTTTCTTTTGACGTAGCACTTATTAACAAGGTTCCACAGTATGCTTTCCCATAAACCCTATTCCAGTGGATGTTTTCAGCATCCTTCAAGGTTATTAATGAAATTTATGGTTAAATAAAGCATACTAACTAATGCATTTATCTCATCTTCCTCCTGACTCTCTATTGAAATCACAAAATTGGGATTTTTAAGGCATAAACCCCCAAAACAAAAGGAACTAGAAAGAAAGAGATCAGAGATGACAGATTTAAACTGTTTTGAAAGATGAGTAATAGATGTAAAATTAGTAACTAGGGAATGTGATTTAAGATATTTTACAATCAGCATGACCTGGGCGCCAGCCAATCAGCGGAGAAACCAGGAGAGCTTAGAGCTGGATCCTGGAGGCTCCCTGCTGGGCTAGATATTAATGCTTTCACTGATGGATGGTGGAGAGTCGAGGGCCCCAGATGGATAATCTGGGGCTATGGGAGGTGGGGAATACTCAGTAGGTTAGGGGATGAAAGTATTTATGAATTGACACAGATATATTTCAGGAGTTTAACAACTGGTAAACTATTCCAGGAAGAAGCTGTTCTAATTAGAAAGAGATGATGAAAGCCTTAAACTCTGTATGTGTAAAATACAGTCTAAGCCTGTATCACAGGGCTACTATGACCTGCCAAGAGGGTCTACTGACCCTAGAAGGAAATTATGTGACATGTATGCCAGTTCTTTGTAAGCTACAAAATACTACACACATACTAGTTATTATTTCTCCTATAACTGCCATCACGGTGCTTGCTTCCTAAAATTAAGAAATTATTGAAAAGTTTGGGGCCTTTCTTTTCCATTTCCCTCCAAAGAATACATATATCAGAATTGTTTACTACTCACAGACAAGAATGAAAAGTACATTTACAGCAAGAAAATATGCTTTAAGTTACTCCCCAAATGTATTCCTAGTAAACAAATCTAATTTTTCTTGATCTTGCACAGCAAACCCCAAACCCCCAGGGTTTTTATCAGAATAGACTGTTGTCTTCTGCAATTACCTCTCCCCAAATATTAGTAGCTGCTCCTTCACCACCACGACCCCTCCCACGTGCACACACACAAACCCCACACACTCCTGTCATCTTTGCCTCTTGACCCTTTCAATAAATGTGAGCCAGCTCATTCTTCAACAAACTCATGCCCCAGTGAGTTTGAAGGGCTGCCCACAAGTAAAGACTATTCTGCAGGGGGAGGGAGGGAAATCTTTGCTTTTGTTGCTTTGCTCCTGAGTCTTCATTTTTTCTTTTACAAAAGACCCCACTTTACCCAGGATTCTTGACCTTACTCTGAAAAATTACAGTAAAAATTAACATACCTATTTGTAGGGTTGAGTACTTGACATTTTCTTGGTAATAATTCACAATAATTTAAAGACATTATTGGACTTTCTAGCTGCTTGTAGAAGGACAACTAAGGTGAAAGTTTAAGTGGGTTGTTGGTCAAAAGTGAAATCAGTTTACTCTCCTCTGGACTCAACATGCTAATTTAATCTCAGTTAACTCTGCTAATGCTGCTCATTAAACAGAACAGCCTTCTCTTTTTTCTCACTTTTTAAATGTTATCCTTACTTTATGAACAAATTCAAATTCCATTTTATTGGTGAAAGTTTTCTCACTAATTCTTGGCCACACTAACCTCTCACTATCCTGCCATCCTATAGTGCTTATTTTCTGTATCACACATTTTAGCGTATAACTAAAGATGATCCTGAACTATTGTCTATGCTTTCATCTTCATGGACCAGTTTTCCTACGAGACCATGAGCTCTTCAAGAAAGAGGCTACGTGGGCCGGCTCAGTGGCTTAGCGGTTAAGTGCACGTGCTCCGCTGCTGGCGGCCCGGGTTCGGATCCCGGGCGTGCACCGACGCACGGCTTCTCCGGCCATGCTGAGGCTGCGTCCCACATACAGCAACTAGAGGGATGTGCAGCTATGATGTACAACTATCTGCTGGGGCTTTGGGGGAAAAAATAAATAAATAAAATCTTTAAAAAAAAAAAAAGAAAAGAAAGAGGCTACGTCTTGTCAAGAAATATTTACCGAGTGTATTCATCAGAGTTCAACCAGGGAAGCAGAACCAATAGGAGATATACTTATCTACAATCGTGGGGACTGGGAGAGCAATAATTACAGAGCCAGAAGCCACATGGAGTTCTGACTTGAGGGAAATCCTACGTCCTCTTGTAAAGGCTTTCCCACTGATAAAGTTAGGCCCATTCAGGGTATTCTTCCTTTGTATTAATTTAAAGTCTACTGATTAGGGACCCTGATCACACCTGTAAAATCCCTTCATAGCAGCACCTAGATTAGTGTTTTAATGACTGGAAGAAGTTATGTGTAGGCTACAAAATGACCACTGCCTTCCTATCCTCATGAGAGGATATCCTTTGCAATCTGCCCTAACCAGACACTTACGAGACAGAGAATTCTGGGAGCTGTAGTTCAGTCAAGCCAAGTTGACATCAAAAACCCATCACACTGACATGTGGTACGTAGGACATAGACGACACTATCGCTGCTCTTAAAGAAGAAATAAAGCCTTATGTAAATCAAATAAAGTTATTTCCCATCTCCCCAAATGCCCAGCTTTGTGCTAGATGCATAACAGGTACACAATAAACACTTGAAGAAATAATTGGTGGCCTTGGCCAATTTCTAGCCAATTTAATTCTGATTGATTTGAGCACTAAACAGGTTTGATCAGTACATTGTTTTGTCTGCATAAAATGATTTGATGGGAAGCAAGAGTTGACTTAATGTCAGCA
This sequence comes from Diceros bicornis minor, assembly GCF_020826845.1. Classification (NCBI taxonomy): domain Eukaryota; kingdom Metazoa; phylum Chordata; class Mammalia; order Perissodactyla; family Rhinocerotidae; genus Diceros; species Diceros bicornis. Next base: position 12,672,013 of record NC_080754.1, on the reverse strand, counting down.
TTGTTTCTCTCTTACTTTTTTTCTAAGAAATACATGCTGAACGATTGTTTCTGAAAACAGCACAAAAATGCTCTTATTATGTTTAATTTATTACATTTAATGGAAGCAGGGTATTTCAAATTCACAGTATAAGCCATCAATGAGAATTATCAAAATAACTGAAGAAATAGCAATAACCCATCCTTTGAGTTCAATGCTATAATTCATCCAATCATTCAATAAATATTTATCAAGTGCTTCCGTGTGCTATCGTGGTTCCACATGCTGGAGATACAAAAACAAAACAAAGTTTATGCACACGCAGAGCACATGTTATGTGGGAGGTGACAGAAGATAAACACATGAACAGTCTAATATACAAAATTATCAGTTAATCTGAGCAGATTCAATAACTTTAGTCCTGAAATTTTTCATGGCTTTTTTTATTATTTTTTTATTTTATTTATTTATTTTTTTTATTTTTTGTTTATTGCAGTAACATTGGTTTATGACATTGTAAAAATTTCAGGTGTACATCATTGTACTTCTATTTCTGCATAGATTACATCATGTTCACCACCAAAATACTAATTACAACCCATCACCACACACGTACCGAATTATCCCTTTCACCCTCCTCCCTCCCCCTTTCCCCTCTGGTAACCAACAATCCAATCTCTGTCCCTATGTGTTTGTTTATTGTTGTTATTATCTACTACTTAATGAAGGAGATCATACGGTATTTGACCTTCTCCCTCTGACTTATTTCACTTTGCATTATACCCTCAATGTCCATCCATGTTGTCACAAATGCCTGGATTTCATTGTTTCTTATGGTTGAGTAGTATTCCATTGTGCATATATGCCACAGCTTCTTTATCCATTCGTCCTTTGATGGGCACTTAGGTTGCTTCCAAGTCTTGGCTATTGTGAATAACGCTGCAATGAACACAGGGGTGCATGTACCTTTGCAAATTGGTGTTTTCAAGTTCTTTGGATAAATACCCAACAGTGGAATAGCTGGATCATATGGTAGTTCTATCCTTGATTTTTTGAGGAATCTCCATACTGTTTTCCATAGTGGCTGCACCAGTTTGCACTCCCACCAGCAGTGTATGAGAGTTCCCTTCTCTCCACATCCTCTCCAACACATGTTGTTTCCTGTCTTGTTAATTATAGCCATTCTGACGGGTGTCAGGTGATATCTCATTGTAGTTTTGATTTGTATTTCCCTGATAGTGATTTTGAACAAATTTTCATGTGCCTCTTGGCCATCTGTATATCTTCTTTGGAGAAATGTCTGTTCAGGTCTTTTGCCCTTTTTTTAATTGGGTTGGTAGTTTTTTTGTTGTTGAGATGCATGAGTTCTTTATATATTTTGGAGATTAAGCCCTTATCAGAAGTATGGTTTGCAAATATCTTCTCCCAATTGTTAGGTTGTCTTTTCGTTTTGTTGATGGTTTCCTTTGCTGTGCAGAAGCTTTTTAGTTTGATGTAGTCCCATTTGTTTATTTTTTCTATTGTTTCTCTTGCCCGGTCAGACGTGGTGTTTGAGAAGATGTTGCTAAGACTGATGTCGAAGAGCGTACTGCCTATGTTTTCTTCTAGAAGTCTCACAGTTTCAGGTCTTACATTCAAGTCTTTAATCCATTTGGAGTTAATTTTTGTGTATGGTGTAAGGTAAGGGTCTACTTTCATTTTTTTGCGTATGGCTATCCAGTTTTCCCAACACCATTTGTTGAAGAGACTTTCTTTTCCCCATTGTATGTTCTTGGCTCCTTTGTCAAAGATTAGCTGTCCATAGATGTGTGGGTTTATTTCTGGGCTTTCGATTCTATTCCACTGATCTGTGTATCTGTTTTTGTGCCAGTATCATGCTGTTTTGGTTACTATAGCTTTGTAGTATATTTTGAAATCAGGGAGTGTGATACCTCCAGCTTTGTTCTTTTTTCTCAGGATTCCTTTAGCTATTTGGGGTCTTTTGTTGTTCCATATAAATTTTAGGATTTTTTGTTCTATTTCTGTGAAAAATGTTGTTGGAACTTTGATAGGGATTGCATTGAATCTATAGATGGCTTTAGGATGTATGGACATCTTAACTGTTAATTCTTTCAATCCAAGAGCACAGAATATCTTTCCATTTCTTTGTGTCTTCTTCAATTTCTTTCAGAAATGTTTTATAGGTTTTGGTGTACAGATCTTTCACCTCTTTGGTTAAGTTTATTCCTAGGTATTTTATTCTTTTTGTTGCAATTGCAAATGGGTTGGTATTCTTAATTTCTCTTTCTGCTACTTTGTTGTTAGTGTACAGAAATGCAACTGATTTTTGTATGTTGATTTTGTATCCTGCAACTTTACCATATTCGTTTATTACTTCTAAAAGTTTTCTGGTGGATTCTTTAGGGTTTTCTATATATAAAATCATGTCATCTGCAAATAGTGACAGTTTCACTTCTTCCTTTCCAATTTGAATCCCTTTTATTTCTTTCTCTTGCCTGATTGCTCTGGCTAGAACTTCCAGTATTATGTTAAATAGGAGTGGTGACAGTGGGCATCCTTGTCTGGTTCCTGTTCTTAGAGGGATAGCTTTCAGTTTTTCACCATTGAGGATGATATTAGCTGTGGGTTTGTCATATATGGTCTTTATTATGTTGAGGTACTTTCCTTCTATACCCATTTTATTCAGAGTTTTTATCATAAATGGATGCTGTACCTTGTCAAATGCTTTCTCTGCATCTATTGAGATGATCATGTGATTTTTATTCTTCATTTTATTAATGTGGTGTATTACGTTGATTGATTTGCGAATGTTAAACCATCCCTGCATCCCTGGAATAAATCCCACTTGATCATGGTGTATAATCTTTTGAATGTATTGTTGTATACGATTTCCTAGTATTTTATTGAGGATTTTTGCATCGATGTTCATCAGTGATATTGGCCTGTAATTTTCTTTTTTGTGTGTTGTCCTTGTCTGGTTTTGGTATCAGGGTAATGTCAGCTTCGTAGAATGAGTTAGGGAGCTTCCCCCCCTCCTCAATTTTTTAGAAGAGTTTGAGAAGGATAGGTATTAAGTCTTCTTTGAATATTTGGTAGAATTCACCAGGGAAGCCGTCTGGCCCTAGACTTTTATTTTTGGGGATGTTTTTGATTATTGTTTCGATCTCCTTACTGGTGATTGGTCTATTCAAATTCTCTACTTCTTCTTGATCCAGTTTTGGAAGGTTGTATGATTCTAAGAATTTATCCATTTCTTCCAGATTGTCAAATTGGTTGGCATATAGCTTTTCATAGTATTCTCTTATAATCTTTTGTATTTCTGACGTGTCTGTTGTAACCTCTCCTCTTTCATTTCTGATTTTACTTATTTGAGCCTTCTCTCTTTTTTTCTTGGTGAGTCTAGCTAAAGGTTTGTCAATTTTGTTGATCTTTTCAAAGAACCAGCTCTTGGTTTTATTAATTTTTTCTATTGTTATTTTGGTCTCTATTTCATTTATTTCTGCTCTGATTTTTATTATTTCCCTTCTTCTACTGATTTTGGGCTTTGTTTGTTCTTCTTTTTCCAGTTCCTTTAGGTGCATTGTTAGATTGTTTATTTGAGATTTTTCTTGTTTGTTGAGATAGGCCTGTATTGCTATAAACTTCTCTCTTAGAACCACTTTTGCTGTATCCCATAAATTCTGGCATGTCGTATTTTCATTTTCATTTGTCTTCAGGTATTTTTTGATTTCTTCTTTGATTTCTTCGTTAACCCAGTCGTTGTTCAGTAGCATTTTGTTTAATCTCCACGTATTTGTCACTTTTCTGATTTTCTTCCTATAGTTGATTTCTAGTTTCATACCGTTGTGGTCAGAAAAGATGCTTGGTATTATTTCAATCTTCTTAAATTTATGGAGACTTGTTTTGTGGCCTAATATGTGATCAATCCTGGAGAATGTTCCATGTGCATTTGAAAAGAACGTGTATTCTTCGGTTTTTGGTTGGAATGCTCTGTATATATCTACTAGGTCCATCTGTTGTAGTGTGTCATTTAAGGCCAATGTTTCCTTATTGATCTTCTGTTTGGATGATCTATCCGTTGGTGTAAGTGGAGTGTTAAAGTCCCCTACTATTATTGTGTTACTGTCTATTTCTGTTTTTATGTCTGTTAATAATTGCTTTATATATTTAGGTGCACCTACATTGAGTGCACCTAAATCTTGTTGGATTGTTCCCTTGATCATTATGTAACGCCCTTCTTTGTCTCTTTTTACAGGTTTTGTTTTAAAGTCTATTTTGTCTGATATGCATACTGCTACCCCAGCTTTCTTTTCGTTGCCATTTGCGTGGAGTATCTTTTTCCATCCCTTCACTTTCAGTTTCTGAGTGTCTTTAGGTCTGAAATGCGTCTCTTGTATGCAGCGTATATATGGGTCTGTTTTTTTATCCAATCAGCCACCTTATGCCTTTTAATTGGAGCATTTAGTCCATTGATGTTTAAAGTAGCTATTGATAAATATGTACTTACTGCTATTTTTTAACCTTTTTTTTTCTCAGTGTTTTAGTAGTCCATCTCTGTTCCTTTCTTCTTCTATACAGAATTGATGGTCACTTTAGTTTGACCTCTGTCTGAAAGCTGTACTCTTTAACTCCCCTCCTCCCTCCATTTATGTTTTTGATATCATATCTAACCTCTTTTTTGTGCATTTTAATCCAATACGTTCTTATCATGGAAATAGATAATTTTTCCTATTTTTGGTCTTCTCTTTTCCCCTTAAATCTGTCCCTTTAACATTTCTTGTAGCACTGGTTTCTTGGTGACAAACTCCTTTAATTTTTGCTTGTCTGGGAAAATTTTGATCTCTCCTTCCATTTTGAATGATAACCTTGCTGGGTAGAGTATTCTTGGTTGTAAGTTTTTTCCTTTTAGCACTTTAAATATATCGTGCCATTCTCTTCTAGCCTGTAAGGTTTCTGCTGAGAAGTCAGCTGATAGCCTTATGGGGTTTCCTTTGTATGTAACTTGACATTCTCTTGCGGCTTTTAGGATTTTCTCTTTATCTTTAATTCTGGACATTTTGATTATGATGTGTCTTGGTGTGGATCTCTTTGGGTTTATCTCGTTTGGGGCTCTCTGTGCTTCCTGTACCTGAATGTCTGTTTCTTTTCTTAGGTTAGGGAAGTTTTCATCTATTATTTCTTGAAATAGATTCTCTGACCCCTTGTCTCGCTCTTCTCCTTCCGGGACACCTATAACACAGATGTTAGCGCGCTTGATGTTGCCCCAGAGGTCCCTTAGACTGTCCTCACTCTTTTTAATTCTTTTCTCTTTTACCTGTTCAGCTTGGGTAATTTCTTCTAGTCTTTCTTCCAGCTCACAGATCCATTCTTCTGTATCCTCTACTCTGCTTTTGAGTCCCTCTAATGAATTTTTCATTTCCAGCATTGTATTCTTCATTTCTGATTGGTTCTTTTTTATATCTTCCATTTCTTTGTTGACGTTCTCACTGAGTTCATCTATTCTTCTCCCCAGATCAGTGAGCATCCTTAACACTCTTAGTTTGAACTCTCTGTCAGGTAGGTTGCTCATTTCTGTTTCACTTAGTTCCTTTTCTGGGGTTTTGTCCTGTTTCCTTACTTGGAATGTATTCTTTTGCCTCCTCATTTTGCCTCTTTCCCTGGGCTTAGTGTCTACGTATTAGGTAGGTCAGCTACGTCTCCTGCTCTTGGATAGGTGACCTTATACAAGTGATGCCTTAGGAGTCCTGCAGTGTGCTTCCCTCAGTTCTCAATGTTCCAGGGGTGACCCCTATGTGGGCTACGTGTGTCCTTCTGTTGTGGCCTGTTTGCTCTCTCTGTAGGTGCCCAGGGAGGCTGAGTTATGCTCCTGGCCAGCTTTTGTAATGCTCAGCTGCTTGTAGTTGTTGTGGGCCCTTCAGTCTCTTTATCAGGTGTGGGGAGCCCCAGCACAGTTGGCTGCAAGTTCTAATACCACATTTGTGTTGCAGTATTTCTTTTAAGTGAGTAGGCCTCCAGTGTAGCAGGTTGTTAGGCTCAGGGCCTTACAATTGCTGTAAGCCTCTAGCCTATTAGGTCTCTTGTCAGCTCTCTGAGGATTGCAGCTGGGTGGGGCTGCCCTCAGGCACAGGAGCACCCAATTGTTTCAGGCTTTGGAAGGTGGGGCAAACCCACTATGCGGGTCTTTGAGAAGCACAAGTCTTCTGCAGCTGACAAGCCCTGCCGCCCACAGGTCCACACACACAGTCAACACAGTCCTGCCCCGTGTGTGCGCCCCGACCTCCTGAGACGGACCCAGTCTCTCCACGGCGGGAGCCCCACACACTCCGCCACCGCCCCACACTCTCCACTCGCTCCTTGTGCACACCCTGCCCCGTTAAAGTTGGCTCAGTTGCCAGGCTGCAGAGAATCCGGTCACCAATCTATGCAGGCCCACAAGTTGCCTAAGGGCTTGTTGTTGGGTGGGGCCAGTCTCTAGAGTGGGCTGCCCGCCCTGGCTGAGCTGGATTAAATCAGTGCTCTAGCGGGTGGGGCAGACCCTGGGCTAGCAGGCCCCAGGGAGAACTCCAATGGCGTCTGTGTCAGCACACCCACACCAGGCCACAACAATGGCCGCCACCAATGTCCCAGTCCCTGGAGAGGTCTCACCCCTCACCGAGATGCACTCAGGGCCTATTAGGTGAGTCTCTTGTCACCAAAGCACTGTGCACCTTTCTTTCTGGTGATTTTAGGTTGCTTGCTGAAACAGGTGAGTTTGCACAAGGGCCCTTTAAGAGCCAGTTTTAGTTTCTTTGTGAACCGGGTTTTCTGGGGGTGCTCCCCAATGCTTTAGTAGCAGGCACAGTCAGATATTATGCCGCTGGTCTCGATTGTGCTGAGTCCACAAAATGCCCACAGCGGGGGCGCTCCCCGGCTCAGGGCCCCGCGCCTCCAGGGAGGCTGCGTACCTGTGCGCTGCTCCCGGCGGCCGTGAAGCTGGCAGCTTGTGAAGGCGGCGTTTTTCCTCTCCAGAAGGGAGTCTCTGCCTCTTTTACCTCAGTTAGGATTGTCCGTTGTTGCAGGAGTTCCTCTTATCCAGTTTTCAGTTCTGTCTCAGGGGTAATTTTTCCACGAGTAGTTGTAAATTGGCTGTGTCCACAGGAGGAGGTGAGTTCAGAGTCTGCTTCCGCCGCCATCTTGACTCCGCCCCCCCAGTTTCTTCCTTGAAATTGCCAGTCTTCTTGATCTTTGTCTGTGATATAACCATTGCTGGTGTGGAGTTGACTCCTATTCTGCTACAGATTTTATACACTGTGGGCCACTAACTGTGTCAAGTCAGCCCCAAATCCAGGACTGTCGTGTCATTAGTAGCTTTGAGTAGGGTAATATATTTGAAATATTACAGCATGTTTTTCCTCTGTTTTGCTTCCCCACCCTAGCCCAGCCTCAGTCCCCTGTCTTTCTCCACAATGATTACATAGAACTGCTATAAGAGGGATATGGCAAGATTAAGCAAAAAAGGCTCTCTCTCGCTTTGCTTTCCAAAAGCCTAAGGTCCTGAGGTGAACTGGTGAACTGAGGAGACTACTCCTAACCTCAAAAATCAGAGAAACAATAATAAACAGTGAATTCTGCCTCTGCCCCTAAACAGAAAAGATTTCTCCATTAAAGAAAGGAAAGAGAGTTGGAGGGGACGTGACCAGTGTAGGGATCAGTGAAGAAGGCTGAAAGAGTGATGAAGGGTATAGCACGGGGCCACAATTTCTGGGTCCTGTGTCCTATTTCTAGACAAATCTCTGGAGAGTCATCAAGATCCCAGAGCGAATTGACGCATAGAGAATTTAGGCAGATGGGTCTCAGCAGTACAGTGACTTCAATGTCCCAACACAGCGTGGGATCCCAGAGTACCACACAGACCACTGAAGAGGACACCCAGACTGGAAAGAGAGACATGCCAGAGATGACCTGTGTGGACTGAAGACTAGATAGGAAGATGGACATTGAGGCAGATATTCGTGAGGATAAACAACATGAAGAGTCCACTCTGCCAAGAGAGGGAAGGAGACTCTTTAATTGACTGGGATTACATTTCTTCCATCCTGCCAGAATGGCATACTAAAGAATAAATATTGAGACATAAAATAAATAAGAATTATAAACAGAATTATGAAAAATTCTAGATAGAATTAAGAATTAAAATAAGAAAAAAAAAGAATCATAAATGTGCATATACACACAGACACACACACATGTATATCTATCTTGTATACCTGAATTGTGCCCTAAAGAGCATATCTTGTACACCTGGTAATCAAAGGCCAAATCATTCTATTGTAGGCATTAAAAAAATGGCCTTCATTAAGAAAAATCAAAGAATTTATTAACGAAAAAAAAATCTCAGAATTCTCAAAGGAATTCTACATAACTCTCAATAACAGATAAACTTTCTTTCATGGGGAAAGATACTAATATTAATACATCCTGGGTCTACCTCTGACGGTATTTACATTTCATACTTTGAGTGGGAAAACGTGTGTTTAAGTATTAATCTATTACTATAAAAGTTACATCTTTATTGCAAACATCTAGCCCTAAAATTGTCATTAACTAGTTTTTTTATTACAAACAAAATGAGAATCTTGATATTAACTTTAAACATATTAGCTACATTCTAGATTAAATATGACTGTTCATGAGGCGGACACTATTCTTAGTCTTTAAACTTGAATAAATTTCATAGAATATTAGAACATCAATTTTAAATTGGCAAATATGCTAGGTCGCTAACTGAATGTGCCTAATTTGCCTGATAATTAAAGGAACATGTTCGTTTTGTTCAGAGTTACATTCAATTCGCCGAAAATACAATCTCAAGCCAGCGGAAGGCACTGGCTGTATTCACTCCCCTCTAGGAAAGCATCTCCACAGGGCCTCAGTTTGGGCAGGTGTGCTGAGGGGAAATTTACACACACACATATATAAATTCAACCAAGAGATGTACGTCACTCGCAGACTCATCACGGGTCCTGTCAAAAAGGCACCTGGAGAACCGAGAGAAGCTGCACAGACCCCTGGCTAGCGGGTACCAGAGCCACCTGGGCACCCAACTCCCCAAGGCCGGGCGCCTCTCCCAGGTCCCTGACGAGCTGCAGCATCGCATTCCGCACATGGAGAGAACCCGAACTTGCTGCTCCACAGGCGCAAAAAACTCACGCGGAGCCTCACGCGCAAGATCGAGCGGGAAGAGATTACAACGCGGTGCCCCTGCGCCACTGCCAGCGGTTCCCGCACGTGTGCGATGAGCAGCCGCAGTGCCCTGCACCGCAGTCAAGTGACAGGCGCACGCCCCGCCCAGAATCACAGCCCGAAGGCCTTCCCTCTCCCCTAACCCACCCTCCTTCCAAGCGCCCTCTAGCAGAATTATAATTAAAAATAATAATTACCATTAAATGTATATATACATATAAATACACACACTTTTGTGCTAGCTGGTCCCAATTGTCAATACCAAATTTCTGTGTATCCATCATTATTTAAAAACATCAGCATGTAAGGTGTCAACGTACCAGGTATGCCCAATGAAAATTGTTAAATTTGAACAAGTCAAGAATACCGTTAAAAAAAATAGAAAAACAATGCCAGTTTGGAAAAGTTCCTGATTTCTGTTTGTAATCACTTAAAACCCTAAAATGATTTCAAATGCAGTTGTAGAATGAGAACTAGGACTAAGAAGGAAGCTCACTAAGTAAACATTTCATGGACCTTTCCATCTTGATTCTGCTATCTGGTCTCTTTTCATGTGCCTCTGTAGCCAACCGCAGTGCTTGGGGCTTCCTGTTCTTTGAATTATGACAGAGAAATGTTCACCCTCCAGCAGCTGACCCTAGAAATAGATGCACTGGAGAAGGATATGAGGAGCAGAGAACTGGGCCATTTGCCCCTAGAAAATAAGGGTTTGTAAGAATCCTAATTCGAGTCAGGAGGGGGAGAGGGAGTAAAGGTGGGGCGGAGGGTTTTGGAGTTGGTGTTGGGGTTGTACACGAGCTAGAATTGCAAAATTAAATCCCATTATCATTTTCAGGGTCTGATCAACGACAGGAAGAGCATGTAAACTAAATCACTAAGTGCCCCCAGAGAGTCAAGTCTGACTATTCTGTAAAGTTTCCACTCTCAAAAATTTCATGTCGACATATAAAAACAAGAATAGGTGCAAAGCACGGGAATTCTTTCCTTTTAGCACAGTAATAATTAAAAGAAACTACCTGGTAGGCTGTGATTCGAAACAACGCACAAAGTGTGCCTGCAAAGCAACTGACCAGTCACACATATAACATTTGCTCATTTAGTCATTCAACAGATGTTTCTGAACAGTGAAGGCCTGGATACAATAATAAACAAGAAAGATACTGTCTCTGATTTTCAAGAAATGTATATATTCCAGTATATGTGCATATATGTGTGTAGCGGGGAGGTGGGGATTAACCAAGTCGTTTACTCACTCATTGAACTAGTATTTATCAAATGGCTACGATACGCTACATGCGTTCTACATGCTGACAATGAACACAGTTCCTTTCCTTGAGAGGGCTCACATTCTAATGAGAGAGATGATAAACAAACAAATAATATTTAAGGTATTGGTAAATCTTATGAGAAAAACAAAAAGCCAGGGAGTGATGAGAGTATGTGAATGTGTGTGTGAGTGCACGCTTTTTAAGTTTTTCAGATTTGGTTGTTTAGGACAGACTCCTCTGTAGAGGTGACATTTCAGCAGAAATCTGAATAAAATGAGGAAGTGAGCCAGGGGAAGACATAAGGAAGAAACGTTTTAAGCAGAGAGGAAAGAGCAAAGGCCCTGAGTTGGAAATGTGCTTGTATGTTTAAGGACCATCGTGAATGACAAATTTATTGAGCACACAATTTATTCAGCTCTGACTATGTGCCAGGAGCCAAAGGGCCAATATAAGTGAAATCGAGTCCCAGCCCTTGAGGGGTATAAATCATCCCTCAAGGATTACAATAGAAACAGACACAAACATGAAGCTCCTCACCCCAATCAACTCCAGGCAGTTGGGAAAACTGTCTTAGAAAATCTCTGATAAAATTACTATGTGGAATGATATCATTAAGGGGTATAAGAAATTGGAATCAGCACAGTTAAGCCAGTTCTAAGGGAACGCCGTGACCATTACAGGCAAGAGTATTCCCAGCTATGAATGTCATCAGGAAGAGCAGTGGTGAAGGGGTGTGGGTACAAGAGGAGGAGAACACATACATTTTTAGAAAAGTTATGAGTAAAAAGGTACCATTGCCTCCAATTTGAAATAAACAAACACATAAATAAATAGAGGCAACGTTGGTTAAAATGGTGACATGTAAATGCCAGAGCTCCATTGACTAAAAATCACACCAGTGTTTACACATGTTGGCAATGACTGATGTCTTCATTGTGCAATCACTAGGACTGTTAAGACACATAAGAACACTTAAGACAGTAGATTCCCGAGTTTTCTGTTATTAACAACCCAAATCATACAGTTTTATGCTGAAAATATACCACTTTGGGCATTCTAAATAATTTTATGAGAAATTCTTCTACTTCTGGGTTAATTTAGTAATCTATCACCTTATAAGAAAATGGAAGGTTTTTGAAGGTTGTCATGAATAATCTCTTCCTCTATCAAAGGAATATCTTTGTGACATGCATGCACAAGCACAGGTCCAGACATGTCAAAAAGATGGGATGTGAATGGAGCTAACCATGCTGAGGTTAGCCATCTGTTTTGTTTCTAGAATATCTCAAATTACTCAGGCAAGGTTTTGTGCAGAGGCGATAGAAATGAGGAGAGTGGATAAAAAATGATTCCAAATTTCCTATAAAAATTATTTCATCAGTTTTAAGAATTAAACTGTAGATAATTCATAATAGCCTTAGATTTTTTTTCTTTGTTAGTTTGGTCAGATTAGAGGCCAACATTTCTGAGATTTCAGTCCAAGATTTCTGAGATTTTTTGAGGTTAAAAGTTAATATTTTCTGAAAGAGTCATTTCTAAAGAACAGTCGACACCCTTTAAGAACTGTAACTACAAGAAAAAGAGAAAATTTGCCAGATCGGTTAAAAATTTAATTAAACTCCAGCAAAGCCATGGGCAAGCATTGCAAATCCATACTTTCTGAACTTCAGAGATTTACACTGAGCTACACTTTTAAATTAATGCTGGTTTACTATCCCAATGCATAAGGAATTCACCCACTCCCTAGGCCTTTATTTATATACTGGAGCCATAGCAGGACGAATCAAAATCAAATGTTCAAGTGCCTACTATGTGCCAAATCCTGGGTGAGATACTCCATGGGGTTTTCTCATCTTAAAGGCTTATAACAAAACAGCTTCAAAAAACGATTTTTGACAAACTTGTTCTCCACCTGCTGTTCTAGCTTGAGCTGCTCTCAGCAATAATATCCAACAAAAGTGAGTAAATCTGAGACACTGTGACCCTAATCATCTACTCTCATACCTTGCAATTGCCAGTAAATAGCCTCTTAGTGGTAAATTCAATTTCTTCTTTGCAGCCAAAAGCCCTCAGCCAAGCATGTCACTTCCTTAGACACAGTTATATAGAGAGTCAAGTTTACAAAATGTGAACAATTATGAAAGATCTCACTATTATATCTGATATTCATGTTTATAAATGCACATAACCTACTCTCACGTATACACATATGCTCATACCATTAACATTATTCATTCAGAACATTAAATCATAGAATTTTTTCTCCATCTAGACTCTCCTGTTAAACAAAAATGACTGATGTGATAGAACAATGGTAAGAAAACCCACGTCAGTCACACTGTGAGATGATCCATATGCATAACATGAAATTAGGAGACTCCTGGGGAACTTTCTAAGACTTCACTGAAGAAGAACAGCATTTGGTGGATTCTGAACCATTAATTTTCTCTTCTTTTTGAATAATTGTAGATCTATCAACTGAAAGTGAATTAAAGACTGTCATTTGATCAGAGTCAGTTATTGTGATGGAGTCAACCACTAAGTCAGGGGTGCCTGCTAGAAAACTAATAGTCAGGGTTCTTTGAGAATAGTGAATAAAATGAATTCAATACAAAAATTCTCATTATAAAAGTATACCTTCTATGCACATAAAGTGAATACTTATAAGTCAAATATTATTTTTGCCTTAAATAACAAAATTGAAGATATATTTCTCAGAAAGTATAAATAAAAATGAATAATATGGTAAATCTTTAAAATCTCTTATTTTTTAAATTACACTTTAAAACATTTATTCCAATGTAATCTACACAGAAATTGAAATATAATTACGTACACCTGAAATTTATATAATGCTATAAACCAATGTTACTACAATAAAAAAATAAAGTATTGGGTTTACTAAATTCAAAAAAAATAAAATAAAACATTTATTCTTTTTGAAGTAATAATTCCATTTCTAGGAATTTACTCTAAGAAAATAATTAGAATTCTACTCAAATAAGGACTTTTTCTGAGCATTATTTATAAGAATAAAGTTATATCAACAGCCTAAATATCTCTCACTGAAAGATGCATTTGCAAATTATGGAAAATTCATCTAATGGTATATTATCCAATCTTTAAATATCATGTCTTCAAATAACTTTTAATATCTTAGAAAAATGTCCATAGTATAATGTTAAATGAAAAACAGTAAAACACAAGATAGTATATATATTTTTTAACATTTCATATATATAAATGTACAGAAAAGAGGGATAAAAGGGAATAAATTAAAATGGCATCTGTGCTTCTCTATGAATAGTAAGATTATGTAAATTCCCTTTTATGCTATTATGTATTTCACACATTTCCTATGATAAATGTAATACTTTTATTTGACATAAAGATATTTATTTTTTAAAAGAGCAGGCAAGAGGAAACTTTTGGAGGTGATAGATACGTTTCTAGCATAGATCGTGGTGATGGATTCACAGGTGTATACTTATCTCCAAACTCATCAAGTTGTATACATCAAATATGTAGTTTTCGGTATGCCAATCATACCTCGATAGTGTTTTTTTTAAAGATTTTTTGTGTGTGTGTGTGAAGAAGATCAGCCCTGAGCTAACATCTGATTCCAATCCTCCTCTTTTTTTGCTGAGGAAGGCTGGCCCTGGGCTAACATCCGTGCCCAGCTTCCTCCACTTTATATGGGACACCGCCACAGCATGGCCTGACAAGCGGTGCATTGGTGCGCGCCTGGGATCCGAACCAGCGAACCCTCAGGCAGCAGAAGCGGAGCATGAGCCCTTAACCGCTGCCCCCCCAGACTGGCCCCTGAAGATGTTTGTAATTGTTAATTTTGTCTAAATCTTTCTAATACTCAAAATTTCATAAATAGTGAGAACTACATTTATGCAAAAATATCTTGAAACAATTCAGAAAATTTTATTTCAAAAAAAATTTATATACTAAATGCTGTAAGCCAACTACTATTTCTCATAACTGTTGTTTTATTTTGTTAATAGTTTTTAAATTTAAGTAGTTAGTACTCTAAGGGATCACGTTTTATTGTTTTTTGTTTTATATGATGATGATGATGACGATTAGTATTTTCTTCTATTGAAGGTCTGTTTTGTCCTTCCACTCAGCATATTGTCAGTAATCACTAACCATGATTAGCTATCTGATTAATTTACTTAAGATCCAGTCGCCACTTAATTATGAGATGAATGCCTGTACCACTTAACTACAGCAACAGTTTCCAAAGTGATGTCTATAAAAAAAAGTCCCATCATTAAACAAGTTTGGGAAACACTGCTTATCATCTCCCACCACTTCTCAACTTGGGGAGTCAAAATTTAAAACACGGATATTTCTTGAGAGGTACTGTTGTATAAGAACCTGCACAATTACACTTAGCCCACTCTTCTCCCAACTTATTTTTTACAGAATCCTTCCCCAGAATCTATCTTTTAATAATCTGAGGAACCAGTGTTTGGGGGCAGTGCTGAGCAAGCTTTACTTTGTAGAAGAATCACCTGGGGATAGTGTTGAAATTCATAATCTGATCTAGTAGGTCAAGGGTGGGGCCTGAGATTCTGCATTTCTAACAATCTGCTTGGTGATGCCAGTATTGCAGGTCTGCTGACCACACTTTGAGTCCTAATACTATAGGGAACATGCTTTAGGAAGAGATGAAAACCTGAAACATACCCTACACCCACCCACTCACATACACCCAATTTTCTGTAAACTAGCATTCTTTCATCAGATATTTATTGAACATACAGACACTGTGTGAAGCATGGTATCAGAAAGTACCAAATGTAAGCTTTAAAAATTAGATCTCTGAAAAGATAACAGCTTTGGTTTAGAGAAATGCCTTATGTTGTCTGTTCACGTGGGTTAATTCATAGTCCCAACGACCTGGTATAATATGTTACTGAATGGGCACTTAATCTTAAATGCCGGTGGCCTAGGCTGGGCTCGCAGCTGTGATAAATTCAGATGGCAGCTTATGTGCATGGAGCACCGTCTTTAGCATCAGCCTTCCTATTCCTTTGAGAAGTTCATAACTGCCTTGTTATGCTAACTTTTAGACCAAGAGTGAACTCTTGCTAATTCTCTAAAGTCATGTAAATTATCTTAAAAACAAAGCAAACATTAAAATATATACATCTTTTTAAAAAAGAAGTAATAATTGGAATTGCATTGCTTAAATTTTACTCTCTCTAAGGCAGCAGTTTCAACCAGTGGCAATTTTGCATCCCAGGGGACACTTGGTAATGTCTGGTGACATTTTTGGTTGTCACACTCCGTGGGGGGGTTGCTACTGGAATCTAGTGGGTAGAGGTCAGGTCTGCTGCTAAACATCCTACAACACACAGGATAGTCCCCCAAACAAAGAATTATCTGGCCCCAAATGTCAATAATACTGAGATTGAAGTACCCTACTCTAAGGCTAAGAACTCGTGCTATTTCTTAGCACTGCTTTTGATTTGATGCAGGACATGGATTGGAAAAATGAAATGAATGTGCCAAGCCCTAGACCCATTTTACCTTGGGTAGATTTATTGCTGATTTGTAAATAAAAGTGCAGAGGGAACTGTACTGGTTGCCAGCTCTCCCAAGAGGATGAAGGCATTTCGGCAGACGACTGAAAATTCCAGAGGTCGTAGTCACAGTCATAGGGAAGGAAATGGAGTACTTATGGGCCATTCTCTGGTTATATTTGCTCAGTGTGCCACTTTTCATGTGTACATATTAGGTTGCTGTAAACCAGTGAAGAGGCTAAGATTTCCCAGGGTTCCTTTAGAAAAATCGCAATTTACTGGTGGGTGCCTAGACAGTTGTGAAAAATGGCAGACAGTCCTCACATGTTGAAGCTGTATGACCGTGGGCAATATGCTTCTCATCCTTGTTCATACAGAACTGACTTGAAGATTAAAAAGTGAGATGATACCGGGTGATGATAATGAATTGCTTTCTACCCAAATGTCCTTGCTATTCACCATGTTAATGCCAACCATTTTCATATTCCCTAGCCCCAACATTAAGACTGCTTTCAGAATGTCAGATGTTCACTCAGTGTGAAGATGAAGTGGGAAAAGGAGTTGGGCTGAGGCACTTAGGAATAGATGGAAAGAGGAAAAGTGGTCATAGAAAGCTCCAGGCTGGCACACATTGGGCACAGAGTGGGCACCAATGCTTCCAAGCCCAGAAGAACAGAGTAGACATCTGTAAGAATGGCTTTTCCAGATTTCATCATGAATATAGTTGGTGGCCACGTGGAATGTTACATAGAACCAGGCAATTCTATATGAACTTTTCATTACAATGAGTTCAAAAACTAAGGGTTGGGAATATGCTTATAGGGGATGTACAGATGGCAGACCATTTTTATAAATATACTGGGCAACCAAAGTACCATGTTATATCTCAATTTTATCGACATATAAGACCACTAAAATGACAAGAGGAAGCGTGTTTATTGGGAATTTTATTTTTTTAATTTAACTGATTAATAGGTTTATAAAAATTAACATAGTTTAAACTGAGAAAAAGATGTTGTAACAGTGTGTTCTTTGAAATGTAGACTATATAGATTTGAAAGTGAAGAATAATTGAATATGATGGCATCTGCAGAAATAAATGTCAGGATTCAAAATGTGCTGTAATATGCCTGTAAAAATTAACATAGCTATAGCTGGGGAGGAGTATTGTCCCAGAAGCTTCCTTGAGATTTAGAACGTGTGGGCTTGAAGTGAAGAGCAATTGAATGCAGTGGTATCTGGGGAGCTAAATGACAGGACTCTGAAGGTTAATAGGGTTTCCACGGCTTTAACCTAGCTGAAATGGCAGAGGGGGTAACACTGCATACTAGGGTAGCTGGGAATTGCTGGAGAGACTGGGCACAATAGTGAGGGATTAAAGAAATTGCAAGGAGGAGAGTGGAGGCAGAAAATCAGAGCAGTACAGAGAAAGGACAGAAGTCAGTGTGTGCACTGCCATCAGATAGGGTTCAGTATAGCAAGGAGTTATGGTTGTACGGGGATTGGAACAAAAAATTGGATATTTAAAAAGAAAAATCTTACAGTAAAAAGTAGTTTGGGGTTGGTAGTTGAAGTTGTTACTATAGGAGAGCAGTGCGGTGCATGGCTCACTTGCATCAAAAGAATTACCTGAGTACATATTTAAATACAGACATATGAGCCCCACAACAAGTCTGAGTCAGAAACTCCTTGCCGTGTATGGGAAAAAGCTTGTACAAGTTTCTAGCATGGTTGAGTTGCACAGTCGAGAATGAGATGCACTGCACCTGAGATGAGGAAGACCACATGGGGGTCAGGGTTGACATACCCATACTTGAACTGGTCAAGGACAGAGCTGGAGGGGGTTCTGCAGCCTCTATATATGGACACCACTCAGATTATCGACTGTTACCACCGAGGTCCTCCACCAGAGCCTGGAGGGACCCTACATTAAATAAGTGATTTCCTGCATTTATTTTTTTCTGCAACAGTTATAGTAAAATTTAATATGAAATGGAAAGTATCCCATAAAGACTAGCATACCATTTTAGAAGTTGTATTAATTGAGTGAGGTGAGAACATGACTTGGTTTCATAAGGCTTATTTTCCTCAGAAAATGAAAGTCTGGAATATGAGCTATCTTCTAAGTTATTTTTTTTTAAAAAGTTCTATTTTTTTTTATGTCCCAGATAGACTGTAAGTTTTTTGACATTTCTCTACACTCAAATTATGCTCACGAAATATTTGTTTGAAGAATTAACAGAGTATTAGAGGAAAATACGGGAGAAAAAGAAGATGCCTGGTTAAAAAATAATATAAAATAAATGAACACTATTTTATATTCAAACAAGAACCAATTAAAAACTGGAGGAAAAAATTCATTCAAAAGCATAACAAGAAAAGCAAACAAACAATAAAACGTAAGAGAGATAAGAAATGTTTAGAACCTATGTGAAGAAAAATTCAACATTCCACTGACACACATTAAAAACTGAATAATAGAAAGATACATCTTATTCTGAGTAAAACATGGTATTAAAAATTTGCCGATTTCTTCAGTCCCAATAAAAACTACAAATAGATCCCCACTTCTTTTTTATCTTTCTAAGAAAATTTTATCGTAGTCAAATATATATAACATAAAATTCACCATTTTATTATTTTTAAGTGTAAAGTTCAGTGGCGTTAAATACATTAACATCACTGTGCAATCATCGCCACCATCCAGCTCCAGAACTGTTCATTTTCTCAAACTGAAACTCTCTACCCATTAAACACTAATTCTCCATTCTTCCCACCCTCCAACCCCTAGCAACCACCATTCTACTTTCTTTTTTTATGAATTTGGCAACTCTAGGTACCTCATTTAAGTGGAATCATACAATATTTTTCTTTTTGTCACTGGTTTATTTCATTTAACGTAATATCTTCCATGTTCATTCATGTTGCAGCATGTGTCAGAATTTCCTTCCTTTTTAAGGCTGAATAATATTCCATTGTATGTACACTACATTTTGTATATCCATTCATCTCTCAATGGACATTTGGGTTGCTTCCACCTTTTGGCTATTGTGAAGTATTCTTCTCTGAACATCAGTGTACAAATATCTGTTTGAGATTCTGCTTTCAATTCCTTTAAGTGTATACCCAGAAGTGGAATTTCTAGATCATATGGTAATTCTATTAATTTCAGATTAATTGACTTCACATTAATCAGTTTAATTTTTTAAGGACTCACTATACCATTTTCCAGTGGCTGCACCATTTTATATTCCCAAAAGCAATGCACAAGGGTTCCAATTTGTCCACATCTTTGCCAACATTTGTCATTTTCTGTTTCTTAATAGCCATCTTAATGGATGTGAAGTGATATCTCACTGTGGTTTTGATTTACATTTTCCTAAAGATCAGTGATGTTGAGCATCTTTTCATGTGCTTATTGGCCATTTGTATATTTCCTTTGGAGAAATGTCTGTTCAGGTCCTTAGCCCATTTCTTAATTGGGTTGTTTGTTTTTGTTGTTATTGAGTTGTACGAGTTCTTTATATATTCTGGATATCAATCATTATCAGGTATTTGATTCATAAATACTTTATCCCACTTCATGGGTTGCTTTTTCACTCTGTTGATAGTGTCCTTTGATGCACAGAAGTTTTTAATTTTGATGAAGTGCAATTTACCTATATTTTTCTTTTGTTGCCTATGCTTTTGATGTCCTACTTTTTTTTTTTTCTAATTGACCAACCAACTCTAAAGCTCAACTGGAACAATGCACATGAAATAATAACTGGGAAATTTCTGAAAAAGAAGAGTAGTAGGGGAATAGTATTCCCTGATAATAAATGTATTCTAAAATAGCATAAGCTTGGTCTACAAATAGAAAGGCACATCAGTGAAACATAGCAGAAAATCTAAAATATATCCCTGTACAGTTAGGAATTTAATATATTACAAGTATAGCATTTCATTCAATAATCAATGTTGAGAAGACTGGCTGGCCGTTTGAGAAAAAACTGAAATCCTATTTCATAACTTTTACCAAAATGAATTTAGTTTAATCAATGATTTAAATGTAAAAGTTGATTTAAATGTAAAACTTGAAACCAAAAGATTAATGAAAAAAGCATGGGAGGATATATTTATAATGTAATAATGAGAATGATCTCCCTAGGCTTATCATGAAACATAGAAGCTATACTGAAATTTTTGACTACATGTCAATTTAAAATGTCTATACAGACTTCTGCTCTCAGGAACCAGATGAACTCTCTTGCTGAAAACAAGAATAAAAGCTTGACACAATATAAACAGCAACTGTTTCAAGACAATGGAGATTTTTAAATTGCAGATAATATTTGAGGAATTTCAATCTTTGAAAGAAGGGGAACACAAAATAATGTTCAAATTCAAACTGATTTAATAAACTTCGTATTCAAACTGACATTTTATCTTCAGAATGTTTTCTAATTTTCTGTGTGTGAGGATGTGAGGAAGAGAGCGTAAGCAGAAAGCAGCAGTCTGGGGCTGAGGAGGTATGTGCTGGAGTATGAGCTGCCTAAACAGATGAGACCTGAAAAGTAAAATCCAAAAGAAGAGGGAATCTCAGAGAAATGAGCCCGAAATCTGACTACGAATTTTCCTCCAAACATTGGCTGACTCTTAAGTACCATATGTGTAGATTAAGATCCCAAGAAATCCATAAGAAAACAGCAGGTAGAGAGCTAAAACCCGAGCAGAAATTACTGCAGCTGTGGAAACAGAGGTTGGTGTTCAAAGCCTGTGAGATGGGAGACCTTAATGAACTCCCAGGCTTTCAGTTATGAGCCAATAAGGCTCACTTAGGAGTAAGGGACAAATGCTAGCACAGGAGACAGCAAACCACAACCTGCAGGCCAAATATGGCCTGCCACCTATTTTTGTATGTCCCTAGATCTAAGAATGGTTTTTACATTTTTACGTGGTTGAAAATGAGCAAAGAAAAGTACTATTACATAACACTTAAAATTATATGAAATTCAAGTTTTCATGTCAATAAGTTTTACTGGATCATAGTTAAGTTTATTCACTTACTTCTTGTCTATGACTGTTTTTCTGCTACAATAGCGAAGTTGAGTGGCTGTGGCAAAGGTCGTATGGCCCACAAAGTCTAAAATATTTATTATCTGGTCCTTTACAGGAAGTTTATTGATCCCTGCCCTAGAAGTAAGAGCAAAATCGGTATAGATCAGCCCTGACAAGCTTGAAGTCAATCTTTACCAGGACAAACTGCTTGGTGATCTGCCAGAATAAAATGTAACCCTCCTTGAAAGGTGACAACATTATCCAGAACCTCTACATTTTTCACATGTAACATCCAGTATCCAACATAAATTTGAAAGGTCTATCAATGAAGTCTATCCAGAAATTGATAAATAATGATGTACACCTGAAATTACACAATGTTATAAACCATTATGATGTCAATAAAATTATAGGGAAAAAAAAGTATGAAATGGCCAAAAGCCAAGAAAAATAACAAAAAGAGGCACAGAGGCATGTAGGTCATTTAGATATTGAAGTTATTGGATAACAACTTTTTAAAAAAATCTATGACTAGGGGCTGGCCCGGTGGTGCAGCGGTTAAGTGCACACGCTCTGCTTTGGCGGCCCAGGGTTCTCGGGTTCAGATCCCGGGCTCACACAGATGCACCGTTTGTCAAGCCATGCTGTGGCAGCATCCCATATAAAGTAGAGGAAGGTGGGCATGGATGTTAGCCCAGGGCCAATCTCCTCACCCAAAAAAAACAAAAAGAGGAAGATTGGCAACAGATATTAACTCAGGGCTGGTCTTCCTCACAAAAAAACAAAACAAAACAAACAAAAAAATCTATGATTAATAGATTTAAAAAATAGAGAAAAAGATTAAAAAAATAAAGAATTTTAACACAGATCTGAATTCTAAAAGATAAAAAAATAAAATGAAAATTCTAGAACCCAAAAACACTATAACTGAAATTAAGAATTGAAAATATAGTTTTAGTATCAGATTCAGACATAGAGAAACAAAAGAGTACTAACCAGAAAACACAACTAGTGGATTGAAGTATGGAAAGGGGAAAAAGTTAAAAACACAGAAAAGAGCAAAAGAGACATAGTGAAAACCTCTAATTATAGGTAATTTAGAGTCCCAGAAGTAAAGGAAATAATGAGACTAGAAATATTAAAGAGAATTCTTCATAACTGCAAAAGGGCATCTAACTACATTTTTCAAGAATCTTTACAAACCCAAAGCACGTTACAGTCAGCCTGCTGAGAACCAAATGGAAAGAGGAAATCTTCAGAGAAAGAAAATAGTACTTTCAAAGGAGAAAAATAAGCTGACTGATGAATTTTCAATAAAAATCGAGTGACATCTTTAAAGTGTTGAAAGGAAAGACCAACTTAGAATTTTATACCCAGCTAAATATCCTTCAAGAATTAAGATAAAATAAAGATGTTTTCCAGACAAACAAAATCTGAGAAAATTAATCAGACACAGACTTGCAGTAAAAGAAAAATTAAAAGTTCTTCAGGCAGAAGAAACATTATCCCAGATAGAAGCATACAATGGGAAGAAAGAATGAAAAACAGCAGGAAGTGTAAATATGTGGATTAATGTAAAAGAATATTAATGCTTTAAAATGGCAATAATTATTATATCTTGTACAATTCAAAATAAAGTAAAACAAATCATATGCAAACTTTAGCACAAAAGACAAGGGAGGTGAGAAATAGATTTAAATTGTTGTAAGGTTCATACTTTCTTCAGCAAATATTAAAAGCATTAACTTAAGGCAGACCATAATAAGTCAAAGATGCATATTTTAATTTCCAAGGTAACAACTAGAAGAATAATAAAAGAATGCATAATTAAATGAAGACAGGAGAAAAATGGCAAAATAAAAAAATACCTGGAATAAAAAATATATTTGAGAAAGGAAGAAAAAACATATAGGACAAATAAGAAACAAATAACAAGATGACAGAATTTAAAACCAAGGATGTTTTGTAATTGCATTAAATATCAGCCAAGTAAATAATTCAATTTGAAGAAAAAGAGTGTCAAACTGAATTTTAAAAAAACTATACTACAGAAGACACCTTTTAAATACCAAACTACAGAAAGGCTGACTGTAAAGGAAAACCACCAAATGTTTGGAAATTAATCAGCAAATGTATAAATCCCTCATGTGTCAAAGAGGAAATAGCAATGGAATTTTAAAAGTATTTCAAACTGAGTGATAATGAAAATTCAACATTTTAAAACTTGTGAGATATAGCTAAAATAGTACTTAGAGGGAAACTTATAATCTTAAATGTATATATTAAAAAAAGAAAAGAGATTGAAAATCATTTATTATTTCAATAAGCTAAAAATAAAAGACAGTCAATTAATCCCAAAGGAAGTTTAAAGAGCAGAAATCAATGTAATAGAAAACAAACATGTAAGAAAGATCAACAAATGAAAAGTTGGGTAAATACCAAAGACATGTGTTGAATGAAAGAAGCCAGATACAAAAGGGAACATACTGTATGATTCTATTTACATGAAGTTCAAGAACAGGTAAAACTAATCTATGATAATAGACATTGGATTAGTGGTTATTGTGGGAGGAATATTACTTGGGAGGAGAATGCAAGAGCCTTCTGGAGTACTAGAAATGTTCTGTATCATTTATTTATTTATTTTTTTCTATGAGGAGGACTAGCCCTGAGCTAACATCTGAAGCCAATCCTCCCCTTTTTTCTTGAGGGAAAGTGGCCCTGGGCTCACGTCTGTGCCCATCTTCCTCTACTTTAAATGGGATGCCGCCACAGCGTGGCTTACCAAGTGGTGCGTCAGTGTGCACCCGGGATCCGAACCTGCGAACCCCGGACCGCCAAATTGGAGTGCGCGCACTTAACCACTTGCGCCACCAGGCTGGCCCCCAGAAATGTTCTATATCTTGATCTAAGTGTTTCTACACTTGATTTGTGCCTTTAATATACATATATACATATATATATATTTAATTACAACCAATAACAAAAAGAACAAGAACTCATTAAATAAATGGTCAGAGGATATAAACAACTAACAGAAAAAGAAATAAATTTGTGAAAATGTGTCCCTCCTCACTCATTAGAAATTAGTTATAGTTGCTACCACACATGTGCCCAAGCCTCAACTTCGGCATTGCCATTCACAAGACCACACCTGGACCCTGGTGCTGTTGCTGCAGTGTCCATACATGCTCCCCAGACCCCAATGCCAATAGGTATCCCCTCTACCAAAGCAATCTTGAGAAAGAAAGATAAAGATGGTGCCATCACACTTCCTGATTTCAAAATATATTACTAAGCTGCAGTAATCAAAAGAGTATGGTACTGGCATAAACAGAGACATATAGACTAATGGAACAGAATAGAGTTCACAGAAATAAATCCACACATTTACAGTCAACTGATCTTTGACAAGAGTGCCAAGAACACAAAATAGGGGAAAGGATAGTCTCTTCAATAAATGGTGCTGGGAAAACTGGATATCTACATGCAGAAGAATGAAATTGGATCCTTATCTTACCCCATATGCAAAAAACAACTCACAATGGATTAAAGGCTTAAACATAAGGCTTAAAATCACAAAACTCCTAGAAGAAATCACAGGGGAAAAGCTTATTTACATTGGTCTGGGAAAGGATTTCTTGGATATGACACCAAAAGCACAGACAAGAGAAGCAAAAATAGACAAGTGAGAGTGCATTAACTAAAAATCTTCTGCACAACAAAAGAAACAATCAACAGAGTGAAGAGACAACCTATGGAACAGAAGAAAATATTCGCAAACCATGTATCTGATAAAGGGTTAATATCTAAAACATACAAGGAACTCATACAACTCAATAGCAAAAAACACAAATAACCCAATTAAAAAATTGGCAAAGGATCTGAGTAGACATTTCTCCAAAGAAAACATGCAAATCATCTACAGGTATATGAAAAGGTGCTCACATGACTGATGATCAGGGAAATGCAAATCAAAACCACAATGAGATGTCACTTCACACCTATTAGAATGGCTGTTATCGAAAAGGCAAAAGATAACAAGTGTTGGCAAGGATGTAGAGAAAAGGGAACCCTACTTTGTACAATGTTTGTGGAAATGTAAATTGGTACACCAATTACAATTAACAATTTATGGAAAATAGTATGGAGGTGACTGAAAAAACTAAAAATAGGACTACTTTATGATCCAGCAATCCCAATTCTGGGTATGTATCCAAAGGAAATGAAATCAATATCTCAGAGAAATATCTGCGCTCCCATCTTCATTGCGATTATTCACACCAGCCAAGGTATGGAAACAACCCCAAGTGTCCAACAACAGATGAATGGATAAATAAAATGAGGTGTCTATATACACAATGGAATATCATTCAGCCTTACATAAGAAGGAAATCCTGCCATATGCAACAACATAGATGAACCTGGAAGACATTATGCTAAGTGAAATAAACCAGACACAGAAAGACAGATACTGCATGATATCATTATACATGGAATCTAAAATAGTGAAACTCATAGAAGCAAAAAATACAACGGTGGTTTCCAGGGGCTAGAGAGAAGGGGAAATGGGGAAATGTTGGTCAAGGGGTACAAAGTTTCAGTTATGCAAGATGAGTAAGTTCTGGAGATATAAGGTACAGTAATGTGAATATAATCAACAATACTGTTTTGTATACTTGAAATTTTCTGACACGATAGATGACAAGTGTTCTCACCACAGAAAGAAAAGAAACTGGTAACTGTGAGGTAATGGATATGTTAATTAGCTTGATTGTGGTGATTATTTCACAGTGTGTACATATATCAAAACACCAAGTCATACATCTTAAATAAATACAACTTTTATTTGTCAAAAATTACATGTCAATAAAGATGTAGAGAAAGAAATACAGATTAAAACAAAAATATAGTAAGTTTCACTTATCAATTAACACATTAAAAATTTGATGATGCCTAACGAAAGGAGTGGAGGAAGACTAAAACTCTCATATTCTGCGAATTGAAGGATAAATTGCTATAACTGTCTTAGAGGGCATTATGGCAATATTTTCCAAAATTTTAAATATGAATATGCTTTGACCAGCACTCTACTTCTAGAAAATAATCTTAATATATGCACCAATATAAAAAGCTATATCCAGGGATGTTTGTAAGATGAAAACAAAAAAACCTTATACTCATCCAATATTCTATACCTTAGAAACAAGTTACCAAGGCCAACTCATATTCAAGATGAGCAAAATGAGATTTTACCTTTTGATGGGAGTAATATCCAAGAATTTGTGGACATGTTTAAAACCACCACAAAATGGAATGTGATGCAGCCCTTGTGTAAAGAAAAGCAATGCAGTAGATCTCTATGTACTGGTAAGGAATGACGTCCAAGTTTTAAAAGTTTAAAAAGCAAATTGTTAAGTGTTATTATATTAGGACCGTTTTGTGAAAAAATATAGATATGTGGGTACATATATATATATATACACATATATATGTACGCATACATATATACACACATATGCATATGAATACATATCTATATCCATATATATTTGTATATGCATGTAAAATCTGGAAGGTAAACTTAACTGCAGAAGGGACTTTTATTTTTACTTTATACTCTTCTGAATGGTAGGAATTATTTTCAATAAGAATATGATCATATTATAATTAAAATTTACTTTTAAAATTTAAAATAAATACTTTGTGCTAGATATAATAGAGTTTCCATCCTTGAACTAGATCTCAGTAAATGAGATTGTTACTGAAGAGTGTGGAATGAAAAAAAAAATGGTACATTTCAGGTACATGTCAGCTCTAGGTTTGAAAGTATGAAAGTTTCTAGATGGTTTCTATTTGGGCAAATCACTTTTCTTCAATTCTTTCTCCTTAGTGGTAATATATGAGGGATTGGACTGCAGGATGCCTAAGGTCCCTTACAGGGTAACTGAGGTCCCTTATAAATCATGAGCTAGAGCAACCAGAATGATCAAAATGCTTGGCAAAGAATCAAGAAGCTGTATGGGAGATATAGCTTAAATATATCAGCATGATGTGCTTCTCAGTAAAATGTTAGCTCCTGGAGTTTGTAGCCGGGACTTGGATATTGCAGCAATAATATGAAAGTCAGACTTCTCAAATAGCTGCCCTCAACTTCACTTAATAGTAAATAACTTTTCTTTGCTTCAATGTAAGATGTAAAGAATTTCAATTTTCAAGTTCTTCAAATAAATGTCCTTACCATTCTCCCTATCTCAAATATCTTATTTCCCACTCTCTGAAACACAACCTAGTTTTTGTGAAACTGAATTCGTTAGCATAAAATAGTCCAAAAAACAAATCACAAGAATGCATATTCGCCTCATATTCTAGCTTTCCCTGACCTGCTGATGCTGCTCACATTGTTGACTCAATAAATAAACATTTTGCATGTGGTGTAGAACGTATTTCAGAACCTTAAAAAGCTAGAGGTAAAATATTATCACCATTCAAGTATTTTCTTTTTCCTCTAGTGTCAAAGTAGGCAGTTCCCAAGTTTCAGATCGGCTGTGTCCCAGATTTTCATTTTTAAATCAACTGAGGAAGTAGGAATATACTTCTCTCCCACAGCAATAATATTATAAATGCTTCATGTGTTCTCACTCTAAACCACAATCTACTTAATCCATAGTGTACCCAAACTGGAGTATTTTTGAGGGACAGTGGAACCTAACAAAGAAAGCAGACACTTTGGAGTCAGAGCCAGACTGAAATCCTGGCTCTCCAGGCTTTCAGTGGCTCTTTTGACAGGCTTTCAGTTGACAGTGGCTCTGTCACTTCCCAATTGAGCAAGTCATAAGTCAATGAGCTTCAGTTTACTCCTATGTAAAATACTGATCATAATATTGATTTCCCAGAGCTGCTCTGAGGATTATCTGAGATTACGTAGGTGGTCATTTCTTCCTGCCTACCCTTCTAGCCTCCCCTTTATGCTAGGTTTTCCTGCTCATTTGAAACCAGAGGAGGGTTTTTGTTTGTTTGCCCTACACCACAATTATGGTATTAACTAATCAATGAAAGTGGGCTGGCCAGATTTTAATCATAGCCCCAAGCAGCATCTGAAGAATAGGTACTATTTCAACCCTGGAGGAACAGAAGATCAGGGCCTTAGAGCCCTGCCGTGCTCTTGAGTGATGATGGCTTCGATCACAGTGGCATCCACAACACTGATGATTAAAATCAGAGGCTCTAGAGTCAGAGGGATCAAGTTGAAAATCCTGGATCTACCACCAGCTAGATATGCAAACTAGAACAATGTGTTTAACCTCTCTGTTCCTCAATTTCCTCATCTGTAAAGTGAGAATAACAGTATGTCCCAGAGCCAGCCCTGATGGCCTAGAGGTTAAAGTTCAGTTTGCTTCTCTTCGGTGGTCTGGGTTCGGTTCCTGGGCTCAGAACCATGCCACTCGTCTGTCAGTAGCCACGTGGTGGCGGCTCACATAGCAGAACCAGAAGAACTTTCAACTAGAATATACAAGTATGTATTGGGGCTTTGGGGAGGGAAAAAAAAAGAGGAAGATTGGCAACAGATGTTAGCTCAGGGTGAATCTTTCCCAGCAGTAAATAAATAAATAACAGTACCTCCCACCTAAGGTTTGTTTCAAGATTAAATGAACCAATGCATATAAAATACTTACAAGAATACCTTTCTGATAAGAGTTTTCTATCCTTCAAGCTTACTAATTATGGTTTTGATGCTTTCTAACTAAAAAAAGTTTAAGCAAAAAAGAAAGCATGTCTATACTGCTAAATTCAGTTGGGAACAATGTTGCAAGTTAATTTCAAAAAGTTTCTTTTTGTTTTTTTAAAGGACACCTTTCTTATTTATGAATTCAGGATTTGAAGATTTGTGTTCTTAGTGCACACTGATAAATCAGTGTACAAGGATGAATCTTAGTTCACAAATCAGGTGTGAACATTGTAATTGTATTGAGTTTTCTATAACAATTTAATTTTTTGTATAGTCCTCCTTCAGCGAGGATGACAGCAACTTGATCTCTATTTCGAGTTTCCTAGGAAGAGCATCCAATTTACAGAGGTTTCACACAGTCTCAAGAGATGGGGCTGAGGTACCTAGTGCTTGATGCCGTCTGTCCACATAGGTGTCTGCTGATGCATCCTATTGGGTCCTCAGTTATCACCTCACAGGGGTTGCCCACAAAACATTCCTTACCCCTGTTGGCTGGCCTCTTCAAAGCAGGGGGCTCTGCTACTTCTATGCCTCCCTTGAATATCTCTGCTCCTTTCATGCCATGCTGGGGCTCTGTAATTTCTGTGTAGCTGTCTAAAACCCTGGACACACCATGCAGCCTCTCCTTCCAAGTTTCTGAGAATTGGGCCAGTAAGCAGAAAGCAGTCTTTCTCTAAGAGACCTACTATCATCTATATTCACTTCATTTCTCCACCATCTCTACCCTCTATGATGCTATAAAGGATGTCAGTATGACTAGTCTCGCTAAGAAAGTTCTGGAACAAGTTGAGATATAAATAAGTAAAATCTACAAAAGGTAGGCTCAGAAAGGCCTCCAAATGATGCTAACAGAAATGTGTGAAAAATCCTCGAGGGCTCTTGAGAGCAAGGTCAGGGGGTTTCTTCACATGACAATGAAAGGAGGAAGATGTCCGTGTGTGGTGTATGGTGAGAGGACGAGGAGAGAAGGGCTACAGACATGTGCATGTTCAGGTTGTTTCTAAGCTGTGTCCGTAAATAGGCTGCTTTTTCTTTCTTTTTTATTCCATTCTTTCATTTTCCCTTTCCTAATTCTATTTTCTAGTTGGTGTTGTGCTAAATAATTTTCCACTGGCATCACTTGGAGGCCTTCCTGAGCCTGCCTTGCTTAGATTTTATCTATATCTCAACTTGTTCCAGAACTTTCTTAGTGAGACTATTCATCCTGAGATCCTTTATAACATCATCAGTCTCTGCCTTTGTCCTCTTCATCATCGCAGGTTCTTTTTCTCTGCTCTCTCTCTTATCTTTCCTCTCAAGTCCATTTATATTATGTCTATATTTTTACTGGCATTTTTTAGCTAGTTTTTAATTCATTATTTAGTTCATAGCAGCTCTGTTATTTTCCAGGTCAATTTGATTTATATTTACAATGTTGTGAGAAACTCTATCAAATGCTTTCTCCCATGTTGTCATCCCAAGGAATCTTATTACATTTCCCTGAAAGACCAAGGACAACTTGAAGATATTTCTCAATTTTTGTGTTCTTTTTCTGAGACAATTTTATACTAGGCACTACTGAATTTCAATGTAAATGGCTTAGAGCTTCATCTTTTGAAATTCTTTGGAAATATGGACATTCGTTTATCTTGTTTCTGGCCACAGGAGACATTTTAGAAAGTAAAGCTCTAAATCCTAAATAACAGAGCTATTTCCATTTCTAATGAAATGGGAACATTTTCTCTATGAAGGTTTATTTAAATAATATATTATTATTTGCATATTTATATAGATGCAGAATTAGCACATGTGTTTTGTTTTGTTTTGAATTTTAAACTAACTATGCAAACTAGAATAGATTCCCAGGGACCGAGGCTGAAAGAGATAAGTTCAAATGAAAAAAAAAAAGGCTCTGACTCAGATTATTTATAAGAAAACAAGATAAAAATATCACATTTCCTCAAGCCATCAATACCCAGCACCTTGAGACTGAAGATGGTCCTCCATTTTGATGCTCTGTCAGACTATGTGTTCTGTCCTGATAAGGGCAGATGGTGCTGTGTTTCCTACAGAGGATGTCAAAGACAAGGGAAGCTCCAGTTGGAGCTTATGTTTAGAAACTAGCAGGAGCGTTTTGAAAGCCACTGCATAAGAGAGACAAAAAGAGCAAGTTGCTATTTCAAATATCAGAATTTATGCTGACTTTTCATAGACTTTGATACAAAAGACCCACCAGACAAAGTGGGAGAGCTGGAAGGGAAAGAAAAGAAGTCGCTGAGTTTATTACACAGTCATTTACAACAAAATTGATTAACAACAGATAAAACTTAGGAACTGATAGCCATCTTCCAAATTTTTCCTGTTTTGTGACTTGGTGTAATTTTCTACAACTATTTCATGAAATGTGAAGTCCATACAAACATAAAGGTTGGGATTTCTGTTTTTATTAAAAGGAAAAGGCAGACTAAATATATTTGAGAAAGCTGGGCTCTCCTCACACCTTTGGTGTGAACAAACAAAAGAGCAGAGTGTGAAGCATGTGAGAAAGAGAACAATAACTGCACTTTGACCTAGAACCTTTGCTGTTAACGCAATTAACCCTATTTCAGCTACAGTAAACATTCAGAGGCAATTCCCTACACTACCTTGGATAAACGGTAAGTCTAGTTGATCACTTCATAATTTTCTCATAATTCATACTAAATCTTTTCTTAAAGGTAGTCTCAGAGTTGTGATTTCATATTTTATTCTCAAAGAAGGCATTCACAGTGTTTTGTTGCCACATTGGAAACACCTACCCACTCTCTCTGAATTGATCCTTTGGGAACCATAGCACACTACTCCTTCTGGATGGCCGGAGAGGGAGGCAGCCGTGGGTCTGCGTGAGGCTAACAGGCCCTGAGGGAGATGGAACTCCTCCATTCAGCCTGCTCCCAGGAACATGGTTCTGTAAGCAATTGGCCTAAATGGCCTCAGGCAACAGATACTGTTATGCTGGGACTGGTTAAATGTAACTGAGAACTAGACATTTCTTTGTTTTTAATAACAGCAGGGCTGTGCTTCTTAAAGCCTTCTTCCTTCATGCAACAATAAATAAATGTTCTTGATAAAATCTTGTTTTAAAAAATGAGAAAATCACATCTGTGCTATGATTATTGATATATAAATTTCATAGATATATGAACAGAAATAAATTGGAATGTAGAAAAATACAAGATATTTTATTTTTTTTAAGATTACTGAATTCTAAGTAATTCCACTTTCTACACATTTTAAATGTCCATTGCTGTTACAATATTATTTATATAAAACACACACGTACACAATCCAAAAATTCATCTTCAAGTTAGAAAAGAATTGTGACTTCACTTTTTTTTCCCAGTTGAGACTCTCCATATTTTAGTTAACCAGTTTTTTTATATCCCTTAATCCTTTGATATATTTGACCCAAATGAAAAGGGCCTTCAACTTGGTAACTCAGCAACAGCTAACTGAAGCTTCTGCTGATTTCAAAGGAACTATAGAAAATACAAGTAAAACGAGTATGTGGAAAATGGCTTCTTGAGCTAATCTTGTGAAATATTATTTTGAGAGAAGTTAAAATTTACTTATACTATTTTATGTATTTAATAATTAAACTAATATAAATTTTTATAGAGCTGGGGTACAGAGAAACTGAGGCACAGAGAAATTAAGTAGCTTGCTTAAGTTTGCACAGCTAGCAGGAATTATAGACTAGGGTCAATCCAAGAAAGCTGGCTACAGAGTTCATGTTCACAACCACCTCAAACTAGTCATCATTATCACCACATCAATATTGCCCAATGTAGAATTAATAGTACATATATTTATGTTTGTATTTTTTTCTTGTATAATTTTTGCTTATTTTCTTGGAATTGTGCGTCTTTTTTTAATTTGCTTAATTTTTCTAATATCCTTAATTCTTTCTAGATGCTCAATCATTATATCTACTTTATCAAGTTTACTTTGTTTTTCCTAGAGAGCTTCCTCTTTGGACACCCCACACCCTCCCTCTAATTTTATTCTGGACTTATTGTTATGTGGTCTTGCTGTTTGTATTGATATGCTGCTTCCAAAATCTCAGTTCTTTCCCTTTCTTAGTGTATTCCTTTGTTTTCTTGGAGCATATTCTCACTATCTCCTTAGGAAAGGGTTTTATTAAAGGTAAATTTCTGAGTCCTCAAAATTCTGTCTTAATTTTTCCCTGAGATCCAATTGATATTTTAAAATATTACAATGTGATAAACTGTTATATCTTGAAAATCATTTTCCATCAAGAGTTTCAAAACAAGGTCCACTCCTTTCTAGAAGTGAGAATTGTTTTGAAATAATCAATATCATTTTAACATCCATTCTTCTGTACACAAGCTTGCTTACGTTCTCTCTGAAATAAGACATTGTGCTTTGGTGTGGGGCTGTTCTCATTCACTATGCTGGCACTTTTCAATATGAAGACTCATGTTCACATCTCTAGAATGCTCTTACGTTATTGCTTTGATAATTCTCTCCCTCAGTTTTCTGTTTCTCCTATTAGTTGGATGATGGAACTTCCATGTTCATCTTCTAAGTCTTTTATTATTTTTATTTATTTATTTTGAATATTTTTCCTTACTTTGGTTATATTTTCTGAGAGATTTCTTTGAATTTATCTTTCAACCCTTCCCTTGATTTTTAAAATAAACTTTGATATGATTTTTACTTTCTCCATTTACTTACTCTAATTTCCCCCTGTTTCACAGAATCCTACTCTTGTTTTATAGATGTTATGGTTTTGTAGTTCTCTTAGGATTTTAATTGATTTTTTTAATGTTTTCTATGTTCCCTGCATTATCTATGTCTCTGATTTTTTTTTTTTTTTTTTTTTTACTGTTTTGTCTTTTTAGTCTCTGCTTTAAAGGTAATAGGATTTACATAAATGTTCAGTGATTTTTGTTTTCCTAGTGACATATGATTGAGACACAAAGAGTGGTTTGTTAGTTCTGACTACAGGGCAGACTTCACTGGCAGGTGTCCTTTCTGAGCGATTATTCATGGAGATGAACACTTTATTGAGTTCTCCACATTTTGGAATCCTTTTCCCAGTGGTTTTTCGGGACCTCTTGAGAATTTTCCAGGCTTCTTTTTGTGGTATAAATGCCAGGCTGTTGCTGTTTTGTGATTGTGATGGGAAGATGCCAGGCTGTTGCTGTTTTGTGATTGTGATGGGAGGAGAGGGAACTTGTTATGAACCAAAATTTATGTTTCTCCTCATCCCCCAAATTCATATGTTGACACCCTA
Organism: Diceros bicornis minor; assembly: GCF_020826845.1. NCBI lineage: Eukaryota > Metazoa > Chordata > Mammalia > Perissodactyla > Rhinocerotidae > Diceros > Diceros bicornis. The sequence goes on along the minus strand of NC_080754.1, from coordinate 12,637,957 downwards.
ACCCCCAAGGTGATGGTATTTGGAAGGGGAGCCTTGGGAGGTAATTAAGTTTAGATGAAGTCGTGAGGGTAGGGCCCCATCGTGGAATTATTGTCCTTGTAAGAAGAGGCAGAGAAACAAGAGCTACACACCCCACCCCCCAGGTAAGGACACAAAGAAAAAGCAGCCATCTGCAAGATCTGCAAGCCAGGAGAAGGGCCCTCACCAGGAACCCAGTCTGCCAGCACCTTGATCTTGGACTTCCCAGCCTCCAGAATTGTAAGAAATAAACCTCTGTTGTTTAAGCCACCCAGTCTATGGTGTTTTGTTATAGTAGCTCAAGCTAAGACAGAGTTGATGGTCCAATCATTCTGGTTACAGACTCTAAATCAATTCTGCTATGACTCTGAGTCCCAGGCCACTCCCACTAATTTTTAAAGATAGGAAAAATTACCTGAATGTCAGTGTTTTGTGTATTTCCTCACTAAATTCACCTACATCCCTGATTTTTTACCCCCACTCCTCTTTCCCACCATCCACTGTAACTCATGCTTTCAAACCTGGGATTTTTCGGAGTGAACAATTTTCTTATCATTAGTCTCCTCAGCTGCACACACTTTAAATTATGGCCCCCTGCACCTCATTAAATCATTTTAGCAATAATCCATCTGTTTTTCACCTTCTAATATTTTGTAAAAATCTTTCATCAATTGGTGTCCTCATTACCACTAAACGTAGTCTCAGTAAAGAGAGGAGACAAACATGTGGGTCATTTCTTTATTGTAACACAGAGGATGAATTTGAGGGAAATAAGACTAATGGAAGGCATACAAATTAACAAGTTATGGCACTTACTTGGAGGTAAGCCTTGGAGATATGATGTATGCCTATAATGTGTGACTGTGAATGGAGAATATGGTTTGAAAGAGATTTAGGAGTGGAATCCACAGACATTTGTGACTGACTAAATGTGATAGATGAAGCAAAAGTAAAACCATAGTGATGATGTTAGCCTAGAAAATGAAAGGACAATGCTACCTCTAAAACAGAAAAGATAAAAAGCTAATTTAAAATGTTAATAAATTTTCAAAGTTGGAAATACATTAGTATTCATATTTTCATTCAACAAACAATCTTATAAATTCGTTCAGAGCCAGACAGCTAGGCAATGGACATAAAAATGATGAAGATCTCCTCTCTGGAGGGGCTTTGTTTAGCAGATTCAGTCAGAGTTTAAATTTGATGGCTCCTACTGGATTAGAAACCACCAAAGTATATCAACACCTATGGGAAGAGGTGTGAGACTTTTCTCCAGAATCACTAATCTACTCTAAAGTAGGAGCATACAATGAAAAATTAGGGTAAATGATGCAGAAAGTAACTGAGATAAGTTTTTGAAAGACTTGGTGAGGTGCAGTTTAAGCTTGTGTAACATGGAATCCTTATTTGGGAGAAAGGAAGGGAGTCCAGAAAGGGACTGATTAACTTGGCTATGAATACTGGATCAAGGAACTGGAGATTCCAATGAAGTCAGTGAATAGAAGTCCAATGAGAGGTGTAGCAGAAAGAGTTAATTGTATCCCCAAAACCGTTCCATCTTTCTTCCTGTCAGAAATAGGACATCCCAACTTTTGGCTGTACACAGATTGCTCAGCTAGGGACTACATTTCTCCATGCTCCTTTTAGCTAGGTTCTGTTGACTGAATGTTCGTGTCCCCTCAAAATTTATATGTTGAAACCCAATCCCCAGTGTAATGGTATTTGGAGGTGAAGCCTTTGAGAGGTGCTTAGATCATGAGGATGCAGTCTTCATGAATGGTATTAGCAACATTATAAAAGAGACCCCAGACAGCTCCCTGGCCCCTTCCACCATGTGAGGACACAGCAAGAAAACAGCCGTCTGTGAACCAGGAAGTGGGCACTCACCAGACACCAAATCTACTGGCACCTTGATCTTGGACTTCTCAACTTCCAGAACTCTGAGAAATAAATATCTGTTGTTTATAAGCCACACAATATATGGTATTTTGTTATAGCAGACCAAATGGACTAAGACACTAGGTATGGCCATGTAACTAAGCTTTAGCCAATAGGATATGGGTGTAAGGAATATGTGCAACTTTCAGGTCACATCCTTTAATAAGAAAGCTGTTAGTCCTTCATTCTCTCCCTTCTTTCCACGTGCTGGAAAGCATATATGATAGTAGTAAACCAGCTTCAAATATGTGAACAAAGACAGCCCCCAAGAGGGTAGCATAACTACAAGATAGAAGGGACTTGGGTCCCTTGATGACCTTGTAGAACAAAGCCATCTGCCTCCCTGGACCACCCACTTCTGAACTGTTACATGAGGAAGAGCTCTTGGATGTGGGGTCTGTCTGTTTCAACAGCTTACCCCGTAGCTAATGTAGATGGAATAATGATGTGTGATCTGGAAGAACAGGAGTTATAATCAGAGATTAGGATGTTAGCTTTTGTGACTTCAGACATGATGTAGTTCTAGGGAACAAATGGTTCAGGATGGGATCATGAGAGTTGGTTGCTCAAAGAAAGTGAAGATAAATAGAGTGAAAGATGGAAAGTCTGAATTTAACAAATTTAGTTAACAATCTATATGTTAGATTTCAATGGTTATTGAAATCAATATGGTTATTGAAATCATCTGAATGAGAACAGGAATGAGGATGACAAAACAAAGACAACAAACCATGACAGAGTTCTCAGTGGATGTAGGAAAACCTTGAACATAATAAATAATGGAGACATGGAGGAAAGGAGATTGCTACAGTTGATTGGCATGAACCTCAAAGCTCCAGGGATATTTTTCCTGAGAGTGGAGGAATAACACAATAGAAGTAGTAACACAGGCTACCGGTGATTCTAGTCCAGAAGCTATCATCAACTAACTTGGCAAATCGTTTAACATCTCTAGGTCAAAGGACTCTCACCTATAAAAAGAGAAAATTGGATTAGATTATACCTAGCTTCCTTGCAGCACTAACATTTTATGATTTTAACTTAGAATTGAATCCAAATTCCCTAATTCTAATAACAGGCCAATCTTCTACTTGCTTTAAAACCATGTCACTACACCTTTAATGGAACATAAACCCAGGGCTAGCGCCTCTTGGGGAGAGTGATGAAATGGTACATAAACAAGTCACTTCCCTTCTCTCTCCAGCAGAGATTCTCAACTTTAAATTTGTTCCCTCTGTATCTGTGAGCTGCGGTTCACAGCTGTGTGAGCTGATTCCCAATTACCATGATTTGCAGGAAAATCTAAGCTGAGAATGAGATGAGGCCTGTGGGAGGATCGAGGCTCAGCCAGTCAGGCAGTGTCTGGGTGACCTCTTTCTGACCTGCACTGTTTTATTACCCAGCTGCTGGTGGAGAGTGATTGCTTACACAATAGCATTTTCCTTTCCTTCAGCTATTTGGATGTTTCCTCTTTGATTTATTTTTTCTTTTGGTTTCTACAATTTTCACTTTTGAATAGACTATTTCAAATTACATGTGTATGTGTGTGTGTGTGCATTACAAATACATATGTACACACACATATGTAACATAGCATCACTAATTTCCCAAGCTTTCAGATAATCCCGTCACAATTTTGGTAATTGAGTGTTATGAGCAAGATGATGTTCTAGTACTCTGCTAATGAGTCCCAAGCCTTTCTTTTGGCCTCTTTTACCTTTGGCAATGATACTTTGCATCTTCCTAGACCCCTCGAGTCTCTTACACTTCCCTTCTTGGCCTTGACCCAGCTGACTTGGGTGTAGGGCTCTTGCCAGTCCACCATCTGTCTATTTTCCTTCCTTTTCCAACAAGACAAACAGCAGCACAGGACAGGGGGGGAATCCATCATTAAAGTAAAGACGTAGATTCTATTGGACTGAGATTGTCCTGAAAAAACATGGAATAAAACTACTTCAGATCTGTTTTCTTTTCCACTTCTAACTCTTAATAAAGAGACCAGGTCGGGGGGGGTCACTATTTCTTAGGGGCCACTGTGAAAACACTGCAGCCAGATTCCCCTCACACCAAAGACTTTCCCTATTTTCCTATTGGTTCCTGTGGCCACACAAAGGTCTATGAAGTGAACTTTAATTTGAAAGAAAAAGGTTAATTGGGAAAGATATGTTGATTACTGGTTGTTTACTTGTTCTGTCGCTAATGCTATCTTCCTTAAGTGTTGATTTTCTATTAAAGAGGGAGCTGTTAGTTGTGAAGCTAATGCTAACAAATCTTAACATTCTCTACCCACTAGACTAGGCCAGGTCTGTCATTGCTGGTTTTTCTTAGCATCTGTCCACTTTATTGTAGCACTTATTACAACGGTAAATTAATCATTTATGTTTATTAAAAGTGAGACTGCTAGCTTGCAATCTCCATCAGTGCTAAGAACATATTTGTACTTTTCAACACTATACTATGACTTGCAGTTTCTAGGTACTCAAAAATTTGAGTGAATGAAGGTAAATAGCATTATGTTGAGTAATATTATTCAGAGGGTTTTTTTTTTAAGTGTTCACGCCTCTCAGGCACACAGTTTCTGGAAGGTCCTGCATAACTGTTAAGCCCTGAAAATATCAATAGCAATTGTGTTTATTAGGTAAGGTTTGAACAAGAATCACACTTTACTTCTTATCCTGACTGATTGTTACAACACTCTTAACTGCACTGATAATTTTCAACATATCAGGAAAAAACCTAAAACACATAATACACGCATTCAAAATGTAATATCTTTTTTTTTAAACTCAGCTGGCACTCCAGGGCCATCTCTGTTAACATCAATTATCTCTACATTCTAAATGTGTGAAAGTGCATTTAGGAAATTTATGGTTAACACCTCGCCATGTCAACCAGGCTTCACTATAAGATGTAATATTAATGTGTCACTGAGCATAATCAGTCATATATCTCTCACATGTACCACTCTCTATTAGCAATCACTAAATATTTATTGCTACTTTTCCTCTCTGAATTACTGTATTGATAGCAGGTCAGCTGTGCTAAATGAACGGGTGTGATTCAAGCAGGATTCATTTTAAGCTCTATTATATTTTTATTTTTTTCTAAACTGTGGCATAAATACCACTGTTTCTTATTATTACATATGCTTATCTCCATTGAAATCTCTCATGTAGGTATAAAATTTCTGTGTGTTTCAAATCAAATCAGGATGAAGGACTACATGAATCTCATAGGACCTTCCTACTAAATATTCAAACCATAGATAGATGTTTGAATAAATAGTGTACCCGAGCCAAACCTTTAGCCATGCCAAAAGAATAGATCTCCAGAAGAAGATTGATGACTATTTTGGCATGATTATTTCTGTTATAACATTGTTTTCATTTCTAGGCTCATACTTTAATGTAATATAATTGTTCTAGATTGAAATGTTTATAATTGTAGGCTTGCTTGCTTGCAGTTCTGGCAAACTGTAGAAAGCATGAGTGTGTGAATGTAGATACCTCATTCTAACAAATTCGCATTTTTATTCATTTGACCATGAATACTTACTATTTATTTTACCTGAAAGGTTATTCAAAACTAAATTTTTATTGACATTATTTTATTTATTCCTGATAGCTAAATAGACATAAGTCTCTTAGATCTTCCCCCTCATCTCCCATCCCTATTGTCTTGTCACACCTCTGTTTAAGAACTGTCAAGGGCTGCTTCTTACAGAAAGTCTAAACCTCTGCCTCTCTCAGTACCCTCCATAACAAGGCTCCATCCATAGCCATATCCAGCCTATCTCAGCCTCTCCATACCACATAACTTCCATTTTGGTAACTTTTAGTCATTTTTCTAATTCCACATACATTTGCTTATCCTTAACTTTTGCACTTCACATGGATCCAGCTCTCAATAACTCTGCTTATTATTCATCCCTCAAGTCAAGTTAAATTCTCATCTTATGAAAGAGATCCTCTGTCTGCCCTTCCAGAGCCACTCTCCACCTTGACCTCTGCCCAGATGGCTGATGGAGTTAATTAGCAGGCTCCCTTGACCTCTAGCTGTCAGTTAAGTTTGGCCAAAGGGGAGCCCTGGCAGAGATGAGAACGCAAGAGTGAAAAGAGTGAGCTTGTGGTATTGATTCCACCAGCTTCTTCCTATAAGATAATCTTGATCTGGTTGCATCCTTCAGTCAAAGCTAGCTCTCTCCACAGGACTCCCTTCTTTCAAGTTCCAGGAAGTACTCCATTCTTTAGCCCCTTAGGATGGTAATGGCCTAGTTGTTACTAGCCTCACAGTGATGTACTATTCCCTGTGGCTTCCATGTACCCTGAATGCATCTTTGTAAATGGTCCTTTTATTAAACCTTCCTAAAATTATCTGTTTCTTGCTAGGATCTCGATTGATACACATCTCTTCTAAGAAGTCTTAGACAATAACTCCCATTCACTTGCAGGTGATGGCATATATCTTTATCACATTGGTGGCTTTAAAATATGCCCACAAATTCTTTGATACTACTCCTCAAAAGAATGGAGCCTAATTCCCCTCTCCTGTGGCTGGAGAAAGTGTCCCTTATTAAGACACGAAAGGTATTGTGACTTCTTCTTGCTCTCTCTCAGATCACTCACTCTGAGAAAGCCAGTTGCCAGCTGCCACTCAAGCAACCCTAGATAAAGGCCCACATGACAAGGAACTGAGATCTCTTGCCAATAGCCATGTGAGTGATTGAAGCAAATCTGCCAGCCACAGTCAAGCCTTCAGATGACTGCAGCTGTGGTTGACATCTTGACTCAACCTCATGAGATACCTGTGCCAGAACTACCCAGCTAAGCTGCTCTCAAATTTCTGATCCACAGAAAGTGTGAGATGATAAATATTAGTTCTTTTTAGCTGCTAAGTTTTGGAAGGTAATTTTCTATGTAGAAATAGATAATGAATACTAATAGATAACTAAGATAGCAAGACACACACAGACAGACACATATTCTATTTAAAGAGTTTTATGCCACAGAGGTTTAATGCAAATTCAAAACTGAATGACGCTAGAACTCTTTGGCTTCAATTATCTCATTTTTTTCCCCTAGTGACTAATCTTCGGATCCTCCCAAGACCCATGCCTCTGAATTCTTCCCTAATTTGGTTTTGATGTAATTTAGTGCATACTCTACCCATGACACCAACTGTGACCCACAATTTTGCCTCTTGGACCATGGACTAAACCTAAGCCCCACACACTGCTTCTCCAGTCCTGACTGTGAAAGATTTCCACCACCAATCCTGTGTCACATAGGAATAGCACTTTCACATTTTTCTCTCATTTTCCTATGATATTTACATTATTATATTATTTAAGACTTAAAACAGTGTTTTTAATTTAGTCTAAATAAGACTTAGTGCTTTGTCTTCTTCAATTGGATTGCAAAGGGAGGAACCATAGTCTCATTCTTTTATATTCTATTCCTTTCAATTCTGTTGAATATATAATAGAAAATAAGTGTCTATAAATGTGGATACCTCATACTATTCATATTTAATAAATGCTCTTTTTTTTCTTGCTTCATTCTCCTTCTTCTGCTACCACTACACCACCACCCCCAAAACCCATATATCTCACTTGAGTTAGCAGATTTTAATTTTTCCCTGGGGCTCCTCTGCCATCCTCTCTTGCAAATTATCATATGTTCTGTATAGACTTTAAGCCTTTTCTTTTTCCTTGTTCGTTCTAGTTTATAGAAATTTGCTGGTCAAATGTATTGCCTTCATCCATAACCCCTAAAGTAATTATATAGAAAACATTGCCGCTGTTTGCTAGATTCAAGTTGGACATAAATGAAGATGACTCTATCCTACTGTTACTGGGTTGGCTCTTGGATAAATAGAAACATATGTGGTGTGTCCAAAGTAAATGGATGACTTACTTTTCTAGATAACTTGATTTGGCAAAAAGAAAACTAGGTTTCCTGGCTGTTTTTCCTTTTGTCCAATAAAAATAAGCCTTTGAGACAGCTTTCCTGCCATTGACACTCCATTAACTGCCAATATTGCTGGAGCTGCACAGTCATAAATATGTAGAGTGTAATATATGCAGGCCTATTCTGCATAGTGTGCCTGTGTCCCCAGCTGCCTACTATTTTTGTTCAAGTCAAACATGTTTTGATGTGCTTATTTTGTTGTTTGTGTTTGAATTCTGTGATACTGAATGATTAAAAACAGTTTATAAAAATCATCAGATATCCAAATGTTGCTGAAATACACCCAAAATATAACCTTCTGTGTTTGGATACAAATATAGATGCTAATATGGCAGTAACAACACAGAAATTTTTGTTTCATGAAATCCTTCCAGCACAGGATTTAAATCAAAACTAAATCATATGGACAATGTGCATATGAACTCAAGAAGGTTACAGTATGTATGGTTGAGTTAAATAATGTCAGAGCAGGATGGAAATTCAGAGATATTTTTGTTCAACTCTTTCATCTCACTTATGAAGTTGAAGCCAAGGTATTTGTTCATGGCCACACAGCCAATTTAATGACAAACTATACAGAAGCAGATTTTTAGTGACTCTTGGTTCAGTGTTCTTTTTCTATACAAAAATCAGAAGCAGTAGTTGTGTCATCTAGGAGAAGACAGGATGGCCTTTATCCAGAAGTGCCTTATTCTCCATGTTCTAGGATGGGATGCTCTACCTAGACAGCCCAGCCTAGCTCTTTCTATGCCCAGAGATAAATAAGTCCTTAGAGACAGAATCTCACTAAATCAAAGGTATATAACACTAAGGTAGTCACAAGAACGATAATTTATAATTTTACATTGAGAAATAGAAAATTCTGTAGATAATAGAATTCAGGTCAGCATTATCATCACAGCCAAGCTATATAGAAAGCTAGATATACATCACTTATTCATTAGTCATGAGGAGTTATTACAGATATCAAGAATTTATTCTTATGTAATCAGAGAATTTCCCTCTAGGCTCAGAAGATAAAAACTCAAAAGCCTACAGGGGCTTGCAGTTAAGTTGGTGAAACAGCTGGGTGTAATACCACAGGGAATAGTGAAGATTCTGGTAAAATAGAACATAAATATCCCACTTGAAGGGAGCAGCTGCTATTCGTCTCTTGTCAGTAGCTACCATCTAGAAATTTGAACCTAATCTCATAAAAACTTTCTATTTTTGGACAGGAAGCGAGAACAATTAAAAACTACTTTCCCAACTCTTACATATCCACAACTATTTATGAACATCTATTTTAATTACATAAGAAAAAATTTTTGGGTCTGAATTTGGCCTCTGGGTCTTCAGTTTACAACCTTTCCTATACAGACTTACATAGCAAGTCAAACCATAACCAGATGTTTGCTTCTCTATAATAGAGTCAGAACAAGGAGAGTTATGATTATTTAATGTCCCCAGGCTAATAAAGGCCCATATAGGGTTTCCAGCAGGGATAATATTGCCAATGAGGAAGAGAAACACTCTAAATTCACTCTCTCCATTCCTTGGATCTATGTCCAAACCAAGGATGGCCTTGTCATTGGCCCAGAGATACTCCTGCTCCAACACATGAGAATCTTTTCCTCTTGTATTGTATATATGGCTATGTCCAATTTTACCTCAACAACTCTCCATTTTTTCTGTGCCTCCAGGATGACCAATCCTGTTTTGATTTAAAAAAAAAAAAGAATCTCGAAGCAGACTCGGAACTCACCTCCTCCCGTGGACACAGCCAATTTACAACTACTCATGGAAAAATTACCCCTGAGACAGAACTGAAAACTGGATGAGAGGAACTCCTGCAAAAATGGACAATCCTAACTGAGGTGGAAGAGGCAGAGACTCCCTTCTGGAGAGGAAAAACGCCGCCTTCACAAGCCGCCAGCTTCACGGCCGCCGGGAGCAGCCCACAGGTGCGCAGCCTCCCTGGAGGCGCGGGGCCGGAGCCGGGGAGCACCCCCGCTGTGGGCATTTTGTGGACTCAGCACAATGGAGACCAGCGGCATAATATCTGACTTTGCCTGCTACGAAAGCATTGGGGAGCACCCCCAGAAAACCCGGTTCACAAAGAAACTAAAACTGGCTCTTAAAGGGCCCGCGCGCAAACTCACCCGTTTCAGAAAGCATCCTAAAATCACCAGAAAGAAAGGTGCACAGTGCTGTGGTGAAAAAAGACTCACCTAATAGGCCCTGAGTGCATCTTGGCGAGGGGTGAGACCTCTCCAGGGACTGGGACATTGGCGGCAGCCATTGTTGAGGCCTGGCGTGGGTGTGCTGACACAGACGCCATTGGAGTTCTCCCTGAGGCCTGCTAGCCCAGGGTCTGCCCCACCCGCTAGAGCACCGATTTAATCCAGCTCAGCCAGGGCAGGCAGCCCACCCTAGAGACTGGCCCCACCCAACAACAAGCCCTCAGGCAACGTGTGGGCCTACATAGATTGGTGACTGGATTCTCTGCAGCCTGGCAACTGAGCTGACTTGAGCGGGGCAGGGTGTGCACAAGGAGCGGGTGGAGAGTGTGGGGTGGTGGCAGAGTGTGTGGGGCTCCCGCCGTGGAGAGACTGGGTCCGCTTGGGGAGGTCGGGGCGCTCACACGGGGCAGGACTGTGTTGACTGTGTGTGTGGACCTGTGGGCGGCAGGGCTTGTCAGCTGCAGAAGACTTGTGCTTCTCAAAGACCCACATAGGAGGTTTGCCCCACCTTCCAAAGCCTGAAACGATAGGGTGCCCCTGTGCCTGAGGCCAGCCCCACCCAGCTGCAATCCTCAGAGAGCTGACAAGAGACCTAATAGGCTAGAGGCTTACAGCAATTGTAAGGCCCTGAGCCTAACAACCTGCCACGCTGGGGGCCTACTCACTTAAAAGAAATACTGCAACACAAATGTGGTATTAGAACTTGCAGCCAACTGTGCTGGGGCTCCCCACACCTGATAAAGAGACTGAAGGGCCCACAACAACTACAAGCAGCCAAGCATTACAACAGTTGGCCAGGAGCATAACTCAGCCTCCCTGGGCACCTACAGGGAGAGCAAACAGGCCACAACAGAAGGACACACGTAGCCCACATAGGGGCCACCCCTGGAACATTGAGAACTGAGGGAAGCACACTGGAAGCCTCCTAAGCCATCACTTACATAAGGTCACCTATCCAAGAGCAGGAGACGTAGCTGACCTACCTAATACGTAGACACTAAGCCCAGGGAAAGAGGCAAAATGAAGAGGCAAAAGAATACATTCCAAGTAAGGAAACAGGACAAAAGCCCAGAAAAGGAACTAAGTGAAACAGAAATGAGCAACCTACCTGACAGAGAGTTCAAACTAAGAGTGTTAAGGATGCTCACTGATCTGGGGAGAAGAATAGATGAAGTCAGTGAGAATGTCAACAAAGAAATGGAAGATATAAAAAAGAATCAATCAGAAATGAAGAATACAATACTGGAAATGAAAAGTTCATTAGAGGGACTCAAAAGCAGAGTAGAGGATACAGAAGAACGGATCTGTGAGCTGGACGAAAGACTAGAAGAAATTACCCAAGGTGAACAGGTAAAAGAGAAAAGAATTAAAAAGAGTGAGGACAGTCTAAGGGACCTCTGGGACAACATCAAGCGCACTAACATCCGTGTTATAGGTGTCCCGGAAGGAGAAGAGCGAGACAAGGGGTCAGAGAATCTATTTCAAGAAATAATAGATGAAAACTTCCCTAACCTAAGGAAGGAAACAGACATCCAGGCACAGGAAGCACAGAGAGCCCCAAACAAGATAAACCCAAAGAGGCCCACACCAAGACACATCATAATCAAAATGTCCAGAATTAAAGATAAAGAGAAAATCCTAAAAGCCGCAAGAGAATGTCAAGTTACATACAAAGGAAACCCCATAAGACTATCAGCTGACTTCTCAGCAGAAACCTTACAGGCTAGAAGAGAATGGCATGATACATTTAAAGTGCTAAAAGGAAAAAACTTACAGCCAAGAATACTCTACCCAGCAAGGTTATCATTCAAAATGGAAGGAGAGATCAAAATTTTCCCAGATAAGCAAAAATTAAAGGAGTTTGTCACCAAGAAACCAGTGCTACAAGAAATGTTAAAGGGACAGATTTAAGGGGAAAAGAGAAGACCAAAAATAGGAAAAATTATCTATTTCCATGATAAGAACATAATGGATACAAATACAGAAAAAAGAGGTTAGATATGCTATCAAAAACATAAAAGGAGGGAGGAGGGGAGTTAAGAGTACAGCTTTCAGACAGAGGTCAAACTAAAGTGACCATCAATTCTGTATAGAAGAAGAAAGGAACAGAGAAGGACTACTAAAACACTGAGAAAATAAAAGTTAAAAAATGGCAGTAAGTACATACTTATCAATAGCTACTTTAAACATCAATGGACTAAATGCTCCAATTAAAAGGCATAGGGTGGCTGACTGGATAAAAAAACAAACCCATATATATGCTGCAAACAAGAGACACACTTCAGACCTAAAGACACTCACAAACTGAAAGTGAAGGGATGGAAAAAGATACTCCATACAAATGGCAATGAAAAGAAAGCTGGGGCAGCAGTACTCATATCAGACAAAATAGACTTTAAAACAAAACCTGTAAAAAGAGACAAAGGGCATTACATAATGATCAAGGGAACAATCCAACAAGAGGATATAACACTTGTAAATATCTACGCACCCAATGTAGGTGCATCTAAATATATAAAGCAATTATTAACAGACATAAAAGCAGAAATAGACAGTAACACAATAATAGTAGGGGACTTGAACGCTCCACTTACACCAACGGATAGATCATCCAAACAGAAGATCAATAAGGAAACATTGGCCTTAAACGACACACTAGAACAGATGGACCTAGTAGATATATGCAGAGCATTCCATTCAAAAATCGAAGAATACTTGTTCTTTTCGAATGCACATGGAACATTCTCCAGGATTGATCACATATTAGGCCACAAAACCAGTCTCCATAAATTTAAGAAGATTGAAATAATGCCAAGCATCCTTTCTGACCGCAATGGTAGGAAACTAGAAATCAACTATAGGAAGAAAATCAGAAAAGTGACAAATACATGGAGATTAAACAAAATGCTACTGAACAATGACTGGGTTAATGAAGAAATCAAAGAAGAAATCAAAAAATACCTGAAGACAAATGAAAATGAAAATACAACATGCCAGAATTTATGGGATACAGCAAAAGCGGTTCTAAGAGGGAAGTTTATAGCGATACAGGCCTATCTCAACAAACAAGAAAAATCTCAAATAAACAATCTAACAATGCACCTAAAGGAACTGGAAAAAGAAGAACAAAGTAAGCCCAAAATCAGTAGAAGAAGGGAAATAATAAAAATCAGAGCAGAAATAAATGAAATAGAGACCAAAAAAACAATAGAAAAAATTAATAAAACCAAGAGCTGGTTCTTTGAAAAGGTCAACAAAATTGACAAATCTTTAGCTAGACTCACCAAGAAAAAAAGAGAGAAGGCACAAATAAGTAAAATCAGAAATGAAAGAGGAGAGGTTACAACAGACACCTCAGAAATAGAAAAGATTATAAGAGAAAACTATGAAAAGCTATATGCCAACCAATTCGACAATCTGGAAGAAATGGATAAATTCTTAGAATCATACAACCTTCCAAAACTGGATCAAGAAGAAGTAGAGAATTTGAATAGACCAATCACCAGTAAGGAGATCGAAACAGTAATCACAAACCTCCCCAAAAATAAAAGTCCAGGACCAGACGGCTTCCCTGGGGAATTCTACCAAACATTCAAAGAAGACTTAATACCTATCCTTCTCAAACTCTTCCAAAAAATTGAGGAGGGGGGGAAGCTCCCTAACTCATTCTATGAAGCCGACATTACCCTGATACCAAAAGCAGACAAGGACAACACAAAAAAAGAAAATTACAGGCCAATATCACTGATGAACATCGATGCAAAAATCCTCAACAAAATACTAGCAAATCGCATACAACAATATGTTAAAAAGATTATATACCATGATCAAGTAGGATTTATTACAGGGATGCAGGGACGGTTTAACATTCGCAAATCAATCAACGTAATACACCACATTAATAAAATGAAGAATAAAAATCACATGATCATCTCAATAGATGCAGAGAAAGCATTTAACAACATACAGCATCCATTTATGATAAAAACTCTGAATAAAATGGGTATAGAAGGAAAGTACCTCAACATAATAAAGACCATATATGAGAAACCCACAGCTAATATCATCCTCAATGGTGAAAAACTGAAAGCCATCCCTCTAACAACAGGAACCAGACAAGGATGCCCACTGTCACCACTCCTATTTAACATAGTACTGGAAGTCCTAGCCAGAGCAATCAGGCAAGAAAAAGAAATAAAAGGGATCCAAATTGGAAAGGAAGAAGTGAAACTGTCACTATTTGCAGATGACATGATTTTATATATAGAAAACCCTAAAGAATCCACCAGAAAACTTTTAGAAGTAATAAACGAATTTGGTAAAGTTGCAGGATACAAAATCAACATACAAAAATCAGTTACATTTCTGTACACTACCAACGAAGTAGCAGAAAGAGAAATTAAGAATACCATCCCATTTACAATTGCAACAAAAAGAATAAAATACCTAGGAATAAACTTAACCAAAGAGGTGAAAGATCTGTACACCGAAAACTATAAAACATTTCTGAAAGAAATCGAAGAAGACACAAAGAAATGGAAAGATATTCTGTGCTCTTGGATTGGAAGGATTAACATAGCTAAGATGTCCATACATCCTAAAGCCATCTATAGATTCAATGCAATCCCTATCAAAGTTCCAACAACATTTTTCACAGAAATAGAACAAAGAATCCTAAAATTTATATGGAACAACAAAAGACCCCGAATAGCTAAAGGAATCCTGAGAAAAAAGAACAAAGCTGGAGGTATCACACTCCCTGATTTCAAAATATACTACAAAGCTATAGTAACCAAAACAGCATGGTACTGGCACAAAAAAAGACACACAGATCAATGGAATAGAATCGAAAGCCCAGAAATAAACCCACACATCTATGGACAGCTAATCTTCAACAAAGGAGCCAAGAACATACAATGGGGAAAAGAAAGTCTCTTCAACAAATGGTGTTGGGAAAACTGGATAGCCATATGCAAAAAAATGAAAGTAGACCCTTACCTTACACCATACACAAAAATTAACTCCAAATGGATTAAAGACTTGAATGTAAGACCTGAAACTGTGAAACTTCTAGAAGAAAACATAGGCAGTACGTTCTTCGACATCGGTCTTAGCAACATCTTTTCAAACACCACGTCTGACCAGGCAAGAGAAACCATAGAAAAAATAAACAAATGGGACTACATCAAACTAAAAAGCTTCTGCACAGCAAAGGAAACCATCAACAAAACAAAAAGACAACCTAACAATTGGGAGAAAATATTTGCAAACCATACATCTGATAAGGGCTTAATCTCCAAAATATATAAAGAACTCATGCATCTCAACAACAAAAAAACTACCAACCCAATTAAAAAATGGACAAAAGACCTGAACAGACATTTCTCCAAAGAAGATATACAGATGGCCAACAGACACATGAAAAGATGTTCAAAATCACTATCAGGGAAATGCAAATCAAAACTACAATGAGATATCATCTCACGCCCATCAGAATGGCTACAAATAACAAGACAGGAAACAACATGTGTTGGAGAGGATGTGGAGAGAAGGGAACTCTCATACACTGCTGGTGGGAGTGCAAACTGGTGCAGCCACTATGGAAAACAGTATGGAGATTCCTCAAAAAATCAAGGATAGAACTACCATATGATCCAGGTATTCCACTGTTGGGTATTTATCCAAAGAACTTGAAAACACCAATTTGTAAAGGTACATGCACCCCTGTGTTCATTGCAGCGTTATTCACAATAGCCAAGACTTGGAAGCAACCTAAGTGCCCATCAAGGGACGAATGGATAAAGAAGCTGTGGTATATATACACAATGGAATACTACTCAGCCATAAGAAATGATGAAATCCAGCCATTTGTGACAACATGGATGGACATTGAGGGTATAATGCAAAGTGAAATAAGTCAGAGGGAGAAGGTCAAATACCGTATGATTTCCTTCATTAAGTAGTAGATAATAACAACAATAAACAAACACATAGGGACAGAGATTGGATTGGTGGTTACCAGAGGGGAAGGGGGGAGGGAGGAGGGTGAAAGGGATAATTCAGTACATGTGTGTGGTGATGGGTTGTAATTAGTATTTTGGTGGTGAACATGATGTAATCTATGCAGAAATAGAAGTACAATGATGTACACCTGAAATTTTTACAATGTCATAAACCAATGTTACTGCAATAAACAAAAAATTAAAAAAAAAATCTCTTCTATAGATATTTTAATACATTATTCCCTGTTAATATGAGGTTGGTTGGCCTGGGAATAGTCCTGTTTCTTTCAGGTAAATTTGGATTTGCCTGTTCAGATCCTTCCTGTATTGATCTTTCATTAACTTTGAGTGTGTAATGTTATCTTCCTCATGTCCAAGTTCTTGGGGGACTACCTCAATGTGGCCTCGAATTCTGACTATATTAAGACTGGCTAATGGCATAGTGTTCTCAAGGTCATAGAGTGCCATATATTTCTAAATACTCAAAAAACTAATAGGTTAAAAGTTAATTTCTGTCTAAGATATCAAACCAATTGCTGAACAAAGTGCAGTATCCTGTGTTCTCCCTTCTGGGTCCTGATGCATGCTACAAATCTGCTACCGTTTGCACAGAAGTAGTTGAAAAGATCTTTGTATTGTCCTTAACAATCAGGGTACACTGAAACTTATCAGACACCCAAAGTACCTCCTCACTTCTTCCTCATGTTTGACATGCAACAAGTGCACACAACAGAGGGAACAAAGCATTGGATTTTCACAAAGAACAAATCATGTTCCCCATGGGATCTTGAGCTGATAGGGTCATGAGTGTGGCCCTTCAATTAGTCAGCTCTTTAGGGGTGGTGGCAATGCTATTTCAACATTCTCCTTGTTTAGCATCTCTAGATAACCATGGAACTGGTCATGGGGCCCACTTTCAAGAGAGCAGCTCCAAGTTTTCCATCAGTGTCTCCAGAGGCGAGGAGAGTCAGATAGGTGGGTGGTATCTCACTTGTTGTTTAATAAAGCTCCAAAAATCTTTCACATACAATCAGCTTGTATCACCCGTGGTCACTCCTTCCTATTACTTAAGAACTATAGCCTTCACTCTTTTATACTTAACCTTGTACACTATACTTACAGGCAGTATCATAGAGTGGTAAAGAGTGTGGATTCCAAAATAAGACTAACTTCATAGCTTGCTCTGCCATCTAAAAGGCTTGTGCCTCAATTTCCTCATTTGTCAAATAGGGATTAACATAGGACTTGTCATAAAGTTTTTGTAACTATTAAATGAGTTAATGCCTGATACTTAGGATAGTGCGTGACATATGATAAGCATTATATAAATTTTATTTGACTATTTTTAACATCACCTACATTACCATCTCTGTGGCTGTGCCTTTATGACTTTTTCCTGATGATTCTGTCTCAGTGTCTTCATAATTTCATATATGTTTGCCAAGAAGATTTTCCAATTTCTGGTTTGGAAAACATGTTCATAATAATTAAAGAAAATATACTTCTGAAATAGTACTACTGTTCAATTTTCCTAACCTTAAATGCCAGCTGCAGAGTACCCCAGCAGGAAATACCTCTTGATGCCTCCTAGTCCCTAGCACTCCACTCCTCTTTTGTGTCTTGGCCCATAAAGAGCCAATTTTAGCTCAAAGTCAAGTCTCAAATGTCAAACAATGAGTATGTTTTTAAAAACATCACAAAAAGATACTCAGCAAGCTTATCCAAGTTCCTTTGCTTCTAGATCATGCACTCTTGCCAGATTAATGAGGCTTTTTAAATTCCACTGTCATTTTCATTTTGGCTCTTCTCAGGATAACTAGACTTCTGGTCATTAAAAATCATTTTCAGAAAAACTGTATTATAGCAGAGATCATTGTTACTTTAATATAATAAGCTAGTCTATCTAGTAAGTCACATGAGATTCATTACTTTTCATGTGTTGCTTTCATTATTCAAAATATTGAAAGAAGACAAGCTTGTTAAAGAGGTAACATTTTCAGCTATCCATTGCTGTATAATAAACCACTTCAAAATTTAGTGGCTTATAATAACAGCCATATTAATATCTCTCATGTATCTTGAGGTTGACTGGAATCAGCTGGATGGTTCTTCTGTTCCTTAGGATATTGGCTATGTCTGCAGCTGTCTGGGGGCTCAACTCTGCTAGAACATCCAAGATGGCTCCCTCTCAGGCTGGCGGTTGGTACCGGCTGTCCACTGGGAGCTTATCCTGGGCTGTAGACCAAAGCACCTCAAGTCTCATGCTGCTTATAGCTTGACAGCTGGGTTTTCAAAAGGAAGATCACAAGAGTGAATGTCCAAGAGGAAAGGAATGGAAGCTGTTAGTCTTTTTAAGGCCTGGATTCAGAAGTCCCAGAACATTCTATTGGTCAAAGCAGTCACAGAAGCAGCTCAGATTCAAAGGGAGGGGATATAACTCTATCTCTTCCTGTGAGGAGTGGCATGCAGTGCAGGGAGGGGAGGAATTCCAGGGGCCATCTTTGGATACTGGCTACTATGGTAACCAAAATCATCCTCTTCCCCTCAGATTTCCTCTGTCTGTTGATGGACAGCAAATGGAATAAGAATTGAGAGTAGTTGAAAAGACAAAATAAGTTAAGAATAACGTCTTTAAATTTTATTAAAACAGAGTAGAAAGAAATATGATCTTGGAATCAGAACATTGGGGTTCTAATCCAGGCTCTACAATTTATAAGCTAATATGACCTAGAACAAGTCACTTAAACTGAATATGTCAGATTATTCTCTTACAAAATCAGACTGAGGAAAGACAGGCAAAAAACTGACCTTGAGAAGGAAAGTAAAATAACTGATAAACGGCCAACATGTGACCTTCAAAGGAAAAATCATTAATCAGACTTAGGAAGACAAACTCTCAGTATAGTTCCAGGATACTCTCAGCTTCTTCTGATAGTTGTCATAACCACAAAACACAAAAGCCACATCGTTGGGTCAGTTCCCCTGTAAGGCCAAAGTCCCCCAAGTGGACTGAGGACCTGGGATACAGGCACAGGTCAGACAGCAGTCAGAGCTAAAGAGATTAGTGTAGTTCTTCTGGTCTCTCTGCTTCGTTATCTAGATTTTCTGAATTAATAAGCAATTCTAATTTGAATTTTTCAACCCTAGTTCTACACCAAAACTGCCTGTGGAACTTAAAAAAATGTAAGTCCACACTGTGCATGCTATTCCTCCTATCTGGAACACCATTTTCTCCTAGTTAATTCCAATTCATTCTCTTAAGTCTCAGCTCAGAAGTCACCTCCTCTAAAAGGGCTTCCCAGAGACCATCTCAACCCAGGTTAGACTCTGTATCCTTCTTTTGTGTTCCTACAGATGATCATATTTTAATATGTCATCTTTTCTTGTTTCTCTCCTTCAGTATACTGTGAAGCTAATTCCTAAGGCCTACCACAGTGCCACCATCTTCCATCACCAAGACAGATGATAGGTAGATAGACAGACAGACTGATAGATAGATAGATAAATAGACAATGGGTGGAAAGAAGAAAAGGAAGGAGGGAGGGAGGGAGGGAGGAAGGGAGGGAGGGAGGGAGGGAGGGAGGAAGGAAGGAAGGAAGGAAGGAAGGAAGGAAGGAAGGAAGGAAGGAAGGAAGGAAGGAAGGAAGGAAGGAAGGAAAGGAAGGACGATCACATGCCCAGCTTCTTTCTAACATCTCCAACACACACACTTACACCCTGGCCCCCTACCAAAAGATTCTAAATCAGTGGATATATATTTTTATAGATTCTAATCCTGAAGTATAGTCAAGGTTGATATTTATTGCTTTACACTTGACAAGCAAAAAATCAGCTTGTACTGGCACAAAAATCCTATATTGATCCAAATGCTGGGCAATGAAATCCAGAGTAGGAATACTATGTGTTTCTCCTGCCCTAGAAATAGAATCAAGGGAAATAACTAAAATTTTTTGAGCCTTTATTGTATGTCAAGCACTGTTCCAAATGTCCTAAATATATTTTACTCTCACTTTAACAACAACAACCCTATCTTACTATCTCCATTTTTACTGACAAGGAAATTGAGGGACGGTACAGAGAGAAGAAGTAATTCAGGTCAGGTAGTAGATAGAACCTGGCACACAAAAATAACCATAGCAGCAACTGTGCCCCTGCCAATTTCTCTGTATACTGCTCAGAACAGGACTATGCACAGGTTGATGATCAATGAATATTTATCAGCAGCAGCATGAGGCTTACCTTGTCTCCTTTCGTATTCAAAAAACATAAAACTGTGTGTAAATGATTAAACCACAAAAACCATTAAGGCAACAGGTGGATACGCAATTACAGTGCTACCACTGGGGTTGGGAAGATGGCAGGAGATGGAATATGAAATAATACAGCAGAAAAAGGTAAAGATTGAGTTGAGCAAAATGTTTTCTAAGCAATAGATGAGACACTTTCAAGGGGCATCCACGTGGATGTTCTTTCCTTCCTGCCAAAATCCAGTGGCAGGGCCAACTTCGTGTGTACAACTTGTGGAGTTGCAGGGGCCCGTGTTTAGAAGGGTCCTCTTGGTTTAATGCTCTGCTGTCACTATCTTGAAAGTTTTGATAATTTTGGAACAAAGATCCACTCATTTTCATTTTGCACTTCGCTCCACAAATTATGTAGCTGGTCCTGTCTAGGAGGTTCTGTCAAGCCCCTCACCTCACAGCGATAGGTAAAGGAGATGTTTTGTAATAGGTGGCTACAGCCAACATTTTTGCAGAAATGGAGGAAGTTGCTCAAATATCTGTAATAACAAATGAGAAGCGAATTGTTAGACTCACAGAAATACAGACACGGTCTTGGAAATCCTTGTAATCAGTATATCAGTCTTAAACCAAGGGAGCGACAAGGCTGACATGAAGCAGATTAGAGAGGCAAGTACAGGCCAAGCATGAGAATACAGAAGTGGATCAACGGACAACAGTGAAAAAGGACGGTGAGGAAACAGACATGGATGAAAATCAGAAGGGCAATATATCAGCAGAAGCGGCAGAGTGTTTTTTCACAACCTCTGGAAAAATAAATCGGCAATAAATATTTATCAGGATAACATTTTTAACTGTGTTTATGCTTAAGTGAACTGCTTAGTAATCTGAATGTAATTAATTTTATGATGTGAGTTCAGTCATTCTCAATTAATCATTGTTGATGTCTTTGTAAACTATTGAGTTAGAAGAACCCCTTCCAGAATTGTTAGTCAAAGGAAAGTAACTGGATATTCATGCTGACATTCTTATTGCTCAGGGGGGAGAGATGAGGCAAGAACATAATATTGAATGATTTTATGCAGACTTCATCCTAAGTAAGCTAGCTGCTAAGGACATTCAGTGGGAAGAAATAGGTGCTTAAAATAATCATACAGTTAAGCCGCATTCTAATCAAGGAGCAAACAGATGGACACATTAAAGAAAATATAATTTATACGATCACACAGATATACGTCCAGAATTGTATCCACGAGTATGACTCAGCACGGTGCTCTGACACACTGCTTTATGCTGCATCACTTGCTCTTTCACAGGTGGATGTGTGCCTCACCCCTAGAACTCACCACCCTGATCCTCCCGAACACCTATGAACTAGTTCATTTGGTTAAAAGACTATCCTTTCCCCACTGAATTGGGACATTTGCATGCCAAAAAAATACGAAGCTCAACCTTTACCTCACACCATATGCAAAAATTAACTCAAAATGGTCATGACCTAAATGTAAAATCTAAAACTATAAAACTTCTAGGAAAAAAATATGGTAGTGACCTTGGGTTAAACGAAGATTTCTTAAGTAAGATCACAAATAGTACAAACTTTAAAAAAAGAAAAATGATAAATTGGGTTTGATTAAAATTAAAATATTTTACTCTTCAAAAAACACGGATAAGAAAATGAAAAGACAAGCCAGCAACTAGGATAAAATATAAACAGATATCTTATAACAGGCTTTATTTAGACTACATAAAGGACTCTTGAACTCGATAATAAGATAAACAAATTGTCAAAAAATAATGGGCAAAATGTTTAAATAGATACTTCACTAAGGAAAATATTTAGATGGCTAGTAAGCACATGAAGGATGCTCAACATTATTAGTAACAGGAAGATGAAAATTAAAACTTAAATGAAATACTACTAGACCCTCACAAAAATGGTTATATTAAAAGACTGACAAATATCAAGTTTTGGTGAGGCTGTGGAGCAACTGGAACTCTCATATACTGGGAAAGAAAAATAGACATTTTTGCTTTTAGCCATTTTGGAAAACAGTTTGGCAGGTTTTTTTTTGTTACACTAAGTATATACTTATTATATGATCCAGCAATTCCACTTTTAGAAATTTACCAAGGAGAAATGAAAACATATGTCTACACAAAGACTACTTCATAGCAATTTTACTCATAATTGCCAAAAATTGGAAAGAACTCAAATGTCCGTCAACTTGTGAATGGATGAGTAAACTGTGGTATATCCATACAAAGGAATACTACTCAGCAATAAAAACAAACTACTGATACACAGCCAGCCCTGGTGGTCTAGTGGTTAACATTTGGCGCTCTCACTCAGGTTCCTTTATCAGTCAAGGAACCACACCACCCGTCTGTTAGTTGTCATACTGTGGTGGCTGCATGTTGCTGTGATGCTGAAAGCTATGCTACTGATATTTCAAATACCAGCCAGGTTATCCATGGTGGACAGGTTTCAGTGGAATTTCCAGACGAAGACAGACTAGGAAGGAGGACCTGGCCACCCACTTCTAAAAAAATTGGCCATGAAAACCCTATGAATAGCAGTGGAGCATTGTCTGATATGGCACCGGAAGGTGAGAAGATGGCACAAAAAGACCGGGCAGGGTTCCACTCTGCTGTACACAGGATCTCTATGAGTCGGAATCAACTGGACGGCATTAACAATAAACTGACACATACAACAGCATAGACGAATCTCAAAAGTAGTATGCTCAATGCAAGAAGCCAGACACAAAAGATTTCATACTCTATAGTTCCATTCATATGGAATTCTTAAAAAGGCAGACAACAAATATAGAAAGCAGATGGGCTAGAGGTTGAAGGAGAAGATTGACTGAAAAGTGTCAGGAAGAAACTCTTTGGGACAATGGAAATATTCTATATGATGATTGTGGTGGCTACACAACTGTGCATATTTGTTAAAAATCATTGAATTGTACATTTAAATGAATTTTAACTTATGCAAATAACCCTCCAATAAAGCTGACCCCCAAAAAAGTCTCTAGTCAATCATAATGCAGCAAATTTGTTGAACAGCTACATTATATAGAGTTGTGAACCTAAGTAAGATTATTTTTGCATCTTTTTCATTCATCTGTAAATTTTGCCAAGGTAATAGCTTGCCTATTTATTGTTTCCAGTATCATTTTATAATCACATAAATTACATAAGTATTTTTGATGAAGCACATTCGCTTTGAAAAATATATGGTTTCACTGAATCACAGATAGATTCCATAAAGGTGAAATATTGTTTTTGCGCTGCCAGCATTTATTCAGCATATGGGTGGGGGGTGAACTTCCCGATTTCCATGTATAAGATGTTGAAGTCATTTCATCCCTTCGCGACATCCACTGGTGGTGATTGTTTATCCAAGTGGCTGCTGCCCAGATAAATTTAGCAAAATCTAAATGCTTAAAGTTCATATTGATTCATTGTTTGGTGCTTGTGGATAAAAATTTGCCTGCAAAATCTCTTTTCTCCAAAAACTCACATTTCAGATGAGGGGATATCTGAAAGCCCAGATGCTCGTTTCCTGCTTCTTCTAACTCATCTGTGTCCAGATTTACGTAGATGCTGACAGGAGTCTGGAATACCAGACTCTGAAAAACAGTATCTTAAAAACTGACTTTTAAAGAATTGATTGAACTCTAAACCTAAAGAAAATACTTTTTTCATTCCCTTTTCCAAATGTATCTTTTTAAAGTGACGTGGATAAAAGATAACCTCTTTCAAAGTTCAGCACAGAAAATAATAAATGTAAGAAAATAATAAGAATTGTGTAGTGCTTTCTGCTTAAAAATGCCTTTTTTGTGCATTATCTCAGATCAAATCAAACCACCACAGAAATCAGCCATGGTTGAAGATTAACTCCACAGAAATATTTTTTCCTTTGAATATAGAACATCTCTAGGAAGTTTCCTAACACCTGACCAACCCCGAGACAGCTCAGCACAATACACACCTCACTGCACAGATGACATGTGTCGTTCACATAAAACCTTCGTGCATCACTTCCACACATGGAATGCAAAAAGAAGGACCAGACCTCTCTGGTTGTTAGTGGGAAGACACTTAACAAGGGCTTTTTAAAAATCAATTAAACTCATGTCATTCCTAATACAACCAAGTTCCTACTGTTTCGGAACAACTAATATCTCAAAGTGAAACATTTTTGGCACAGCCAAATCTAGAGCACACTTTCAGTCTCCACTCCCTGGATTTCTTCCAGGAGGAAAGTCGGTTTGCTTGACTGAAAATGATGAGATGCCACTGGGCACACAGACACAGACTTTAGGAAGTCAGCTCCATGAAGAATGATGAAGCAGGAAAAATTGCCATTGGGGATGCATAAAAGGAGATACTGGGGTGCACTACAAGAACTTGGAAATAAGGTGAGTTTCAAACAATTAAATTAATAGCAATTCACATTTTCATAAAGTAGTGGTAAACCAAATGATTATCTGTTAAATGATAAAGAGTTTAGACACATGTAGAACTCTAATCAGGGTAGTCTATTTATTTTATCCCTTTTTCCTCCTTTTTTAAAAAAAGAATTTAAGGTAGCACACAGAAATATACACAATATAATAAGAGGACAATAGGTAACAAATAAGTGTTGATACTTCTAGGTATTATAATGGAGAACTGAGCACACAAATCTACTTTTGCTTTCTCCACACACCTCGTTAAAATAATAGAACAGAGACTTGAAGGCATAAGAACAGAAGATGGAAGAACAGGAGGTAATAGCAGCAAAATTTTGGAAGAGATGGGCTAGTGGTAATGACATACAATACCTGAGAAACAGAATCCTAAAGCAGTAGGGGAAAATACCAAAAATAAATCTTATTTATTCAACAAAATCGTCAAAAGTCTCAAGAATTTACAGCACTAGTTCACTTTGGAAATGATGATAAAGAGAATATGTTAAAATAAGAAGGATAGCTTGGGGCAGTAGTTCTTCAGATCCTCTCTCCTACCCCAGCAAAAGAAGGACGTTTTATTTATTAGAGAAGTTAAAAGAGTCTCTGGATTTGGGCTGGGGGGTGGCGGGAGGGCACCAAAAATAGTTGAGGGTAGAAGTAAGATACCAAATACAGAAAGATTAAGTTCTAAACGCTTACTAGATTCTTAGACCTCAGTCCGCTTTCCCTACTCAGCTCTCAGAACACCAGCAGTTGCTAGACCATCTACCTCCATGTAGAAGGCTTGAAGAGTCTTCTTTGGAGAATCTGACTAGTTAAAACGAAAGACCTGGAAGATACTAATATCAAAGGTTCACCCAAAAAATGCCCAGCCATGTCACCCTACAGTAAAACTCATGGTACACCAGATCTAACTTCACCCTCAGACCTTTTAAATGGCTTTTTGGGCCCCTACTCTTAAATGGCAGCAGCAAACAAAATCAACATCTGAGTAAAGCCTCTAATGCAGAAGATAACAACTTGGGGGAAACAAGGTCTACACAAAGAAGAAAATGTAAAAATCATTAATATACTCAAAGAGATAAAATATTCTCTTGCATCCATAAAGACAGAAACAGTGCTGTTAGGAGCATTCCAGAAATAAAACAACAACAATAACAAAAAAAAAAAAAAAAAAGAGAATTCTTTGAAATTAAATGTATGATTACAGAAGTGAAAAACTCGGTAGAAGTGTTGAAAGACAAAACTGAATAAATCTCTCAGAAAGAGCAAAAAGATTAAGAGAAGAAAAATTAGAAAAAATAATTAGAACCACTAGTTCAGGATGTGTAATATCTGAAAAATAGAACATAGGAAATGAGAGAAAATCGTTGAGATTTTACAAGAAAATGTCCCAGATTTAAAGGATATGCTTTGTCAGATTGAAAAAACTCAGAACAGTGGATAAAAATATACTACACTAAGGTATATGACCATATAATTTCAGGACCCTGGTGGCAAAGAGAACTGTAAAACACAGGTCACTTACAAATAATACCATCATACTTCAAGAGCCTCAACGGGAACCTTAAAGATATACAGCAATAACTTGAACATACTGAAGGAAAGTGGTGTATACTCAGCCAGACTCAACATTAAATGGGAAGGTAAAGACCATTTTGAACATCAGGATATTTGAAGCTTATCTCCCTTTCTCCGGAATCTACCGGAGGATGAGCTTCACTAAAGGAAAAGTGTAAGCCAAGAAAGAGGAAGATAAATCAAGGGAAAATGCATACTCACTAGAGAGGCAAAAAGAATTCCCAGGTGTGGGGAAAGAAGTTTCTGTAATAACAGCTGTGCCCCCAGCAAAGATGAAAAACAATCCAGATTGGAGTAGGGCAGAAAGTTCTTCAGGAAGACGAAACTGATAGAACACCTGATGTATTTCAACATCTTGAGAGGATATTTAGACAATCATGACCTCCAGGGAAAACATAAACTTGTTCATGGAAAGCAAAATTATCAAGACTCACTACATGGCTCCCTGTCAATGGTGTTTAACTCTGTCAAGAGGTGTGGGCTGGGAAGCGGCACTTGCGCAGTGAGCAGTGGGCGTGGTGAAAGAGAGCTAAGTCTGCAAATTCTGTAGTTGGCAGTCAACAGGCCATGTTTGAAATTGACAAACCAAGAAGTGGCCATAAAGCAGGTTATTTAGAGGCATAGAAATAGATCCCAAAATAATCCGCTGAAAGTGAGAGTAAGGGAAAGTAGACTGATTTCATAACAAATCTTGTAAGAACTATTTGTCTCTTTAAATTTAGTGTATGTATAACTTTAATAAAAATTAAAACTAAAAAAAAAGCAACATAGCAAGTGGTTACTTATGGAGATTATGAATGTACACAGAACATATAAGAACACTAACTTCCTAACGTGATGTATTCGTAGCATAAGATGAATTTTTCAATGACATCGTACAATGGAATTAGTAAGTGCATATCTCAAAAAACTTAAATAGAAGTAGAGATGACATCGTCAAACTTCCAGCAGCCTAAGACCTAAAGTTAATGCCATCGCACTCCACTGCTTTGACATAATACTATGGAAACTGATCAGACGTAGCTTTTTCCAAATTACTTATATTTTAGAACTACACAACACAACAAAAAAAGATTCAATTTAAAATTACCCAATCAATCTAAACAAAACTTTCCTATTAATATACTCACCACACCTACACATATTTCTTGGAGTAGGGAGATAAGGACACATAGGTGGGTATCTGCAATGGGCCATTATTCAACTTATGGGATAGATGACTTTACTTTTCCAGGAGGTTGCTAGGCCATGACTGTGGATTGAATTTGGTACAAGTGTACTCCAAAGAGCATTCCATAGCCTCTGCACATAGACTCAACTCTTAAACATTAGGAGAGTGGAGGGACAGCATATACACCTGCCGTGAGAGCAACTGGTGACATTGAGCTACGTAAGCTCAAGGTGCTTATACTCAGTGAGCTTTCATATGCTGGTCTTAGATATTATTATTGCATATTTTATCTCTGCTACCCCTACCAATCTGTAGGTTTCATATGGAATCAGGAAACAGGAAACAGGACCTGTTATCTCGATCCTGATGAGATATGGCATCCCTCACTGAATATTGCCAGATCTATGGGTTGAGAATGCTATGATGCTGTGGTAGGAACTGGATTTAGAGTCATAGACACTCTGTAGCTGTTCTCTGGAACACTGTCTGTTGATTATGAAGATACTTATGGTAAAGATGCATATGAATAATTTGAACTAAACATCTTCTTATAACGTAAGTCAAGTAAAGCAGTATTTCTAAATTAATAAACTATATATTACTTTAAATATGTATAAATAAACAAATAAATTACACGTAAGCTTAAGAGAAGAGAATGTTTGGAAGAAGAAAGGAATCCAGAGAAAAGGCCAGGGACACCAAAGTGCAATCCATCAGATCCTTCAAGATCACATGGTGATCTTCCTCAAGCAGACATCATGGGATGCTGGGAACGACAACCTTTTATGACGTTCCCACAACACGTACAACAGTGAGTTTCAGTGAGTTGTTTGATATAGTCTGATGGAAAATACCAAAGGACAGGTTAGTAAAAGTAATATCATGAGGGCCCGGCCAGATGGTGTAGCGGTTAAGTTCGTGTCCTCTGCTTCCATGGCCCAGGATTCGCAGGTTCGGATCCCAGGCACGGACCCGTGCACCGCTGGCTAAGCCACACTGTGGTGGTGTCCCACATACAAAATAGAGGAGGATTGGCATGGATGTTAGCTCAGGGCCAGTCTTTCTCACCATAAAAAAAAAAAGTAATATCGTGAAAAACCAAAACAATCTAGTTCATATTTACAGTTCCCCGGTGGTTTGTCACAAGAGGAAGAGTGTGTAGTGAAAAACGCTTGGGACTAAAATTCGAAAAATTCAGATTCACATCCCAGGTTGGCCACTTACAAGACATATGTGACTGAGCAATTTGGTCATAATAAAATTCTATGATTTTATTATTTTACTGTGAATTAACTTAATGAGATAACCATATCCAGCAGAAATAAGTCCCGTGAGTAGATGGGAGAATAATGGTAGCCGAAATGAAGCAATCATAGGGGGACCTTGAGCTTCATGAAAACATTGGTATATTAGTTTAATTGGGCTGCCATAACAAAATACCACATACTAGGTGGCTTAAACAGTAGAAATTTATTTTCTCACAGTTCTGGTGGCTGGAAGTCCAAGATCAAGTTGCCAAGAGGGTTGGTTTCCTTTGAGGGCCTTCTCTTTGGCTTGCATATGGCGACCCCTTGCAGCCTCTTCCCGTGGTTGTCCCTCTGTGCACACACACCCCTGGTCTTTCTTTGTGTATCCAAATTTCCTCTTATAAGGACACCAGTCAAACTGTGTTAGGGCCTACCCTAATGGCCTCACTGTAACATGATCACCTCTTTAAAGGATCTGTCTCCATATATAGTCACATTTTGAGGTACTGGGGGTTAGGACTTCAGCATATGAACTTAGGGGGGACACAATTCAGTCCATAAAAGTTGGGAAGAAGACAAACCAGGGGATGATGGAAAGGCAATAAATGAGAAGTGAGAAGACACCAAAGCCAGGCTCGATGTCCTTCCCAACCCAGCTTTAAGTTGGCTTGATTCTTTCTCTCCTCTCAGCTGGCTTCCTACAGGCTCAGAGAGAGCCTGAGTGAAACAAACATCCTTGGCCTTATCCTCCAGCCCTGAGAGTGTGGGGATGCTGAAGAAAGGAGGTGAACGGGGAGAGAGAATGTGAGCCAGCTGTGTTATTATAACTCTCCCGAATGCCGGAGTTGAGAGGGAAGTTCACACCGCGGCACGAAAACTAGCCCTTTACTCTTGACCTTTCAGCCCTTCTGTAGGACACATCATGGAGAAGTTCTCCCTCTCTTTCTTTTTGTTCCTCACCAGCCCCACGAGCTGGCTATGGGGATCCTCTAGAGCTGTTCACGAAGGGAAGTAAGTTGTGCATGAAGATAGAATTTATATAATGCTGAGCACATCCATGAGTTCATAGATCTAGTGCACATCACTACCCTCTTTCCTATTAGTTTATCCCATAAGACAAATGTCATCCCTTAATTTTTAGCATAAACTATCCAGAAATGACATTGCTTTGGATTCCAGTCTTGTCAAAGAGTTGAAAAATGTGCTGCTATTGATGGCAATAAAGGCATAAGTTAAATATTACTGTAAAAAATATGTAGCACACACTTTGACATTTATAGCATTTGCAGAATTTCAGGATAGCAAGATATTTCCCCCGGAAAAGTTTGCCACCTTCTGCTGTCATATGGTATTCATATCAGGTAAAATGAAATGGTTGTAATACCTCAAAATTACCAATAACCATTTTTTTCTGGCAAAAAATTTATGGGAGCATAGTTTTCTAACTACAGCAATTTACCACTAAGGTTTAAAATGAGTTCATGTATAAAACTCATAAAATTGAAGAGAACTACATCTCTGACACATGCAAATGTTATGGTCGGTTTTTCAAAGTGAGTGTTAATCTGTGGCACCATAATTAGACGTGGGCATAGTAGATGATCCATGCAGGTAAATTGTTTGACTTCCAATTAATATTTTTGTGCCAAATTCTCTTACTACTAATTGTTTGTATTTATTTTTTGAGAGTGCCAGATCTCCTCTGTCTCAGTTTTACATAATTTGTGTCTGACACCAGAGAGTTTCCTGTGGAAAGGTATTTATACAATGATTTACAGCTGCAACAAGCTGAACAATCTGGGCCCAGCAGCCACCGTATTTTACTACCACATTACAAAGTTGTTTTTGCACCTCAGAAAATATTCAGCAGAAATTCACTATGAGATTTCTAACCTGTGGCCAAATACAAGTAACTGAATCCAGCCACCAAATATTTCGTGATTCTCTCTCTCTCTCCTAATTTTTACTCCCATTGCCATGATTCCAATTTGGGTGTTCATTAACCCACTCCTGAATTATTGCAATATCTTCTTAACACATTTCCTTAGTTCAAGGTCTGCTCAATGCCTGTACTAATTGTCTTGCATCCAACAGCACATGAATCCTGCTAGAGCACTACTGTCACCACACTGCTTCTCACCTACTACTTTGTTTTCTCAAAAACATCCACAATGAATTTCAAAATAGAACCCAGACTCTATATTCTGTATTCAAGGCCTTCTGTTAGGGACTGCACGTTCATGTCACCCCCAAATTCATATGTTGAAACTTTAGTCCCCAGTGTGATAGTATTTGGAGGTGGGGTCTATAGAAGGTAATTAGGTCATGAGGGAGGAGCCCTCATAGTAGGATTAGTGCCTTTACAAGCACAGACACGAGCGAGCTTGCTTCTCTCTCTTCTCTCTGTCGTGTGAGGATTCAACGAGAACACAGCCGTCTGCAAGCCAGGAAGCAAAGCTCTCACAAGACACTGGATGAGCCGGCATGGTATTGGAATCCCCAGCCTCCAGAACTATGAGAAATACATGTGTGCTGTTTTAGCCATCCAGTCTGTGGTATTTTGTTACAGCAGCCTAAGCAGATTAAGACATCCTCCAAAAGCTGTATCACATTCCAATCCAACTTTTCAGTTGCTCAACCCAAACCCTAATTTCGGAGCTAGGTCTACATTGGCACCTGTATATATGGTATATTTAATCCATGTTCTTTTCCTACCAACCTAGAAAATTCTATTATCAGTATTACCTGTCCTATACTTTTTGATTTTATGTCCCATCTTCTAAAGAAAGCCTTTAATATTCATTCCAGGCTACAGTGATCTCATCAAGTGATCTCTGATTTCTTACTGCCTTCATTCTCTATATTAAACACAGCACTTAAATAAATGTAGAATTGTGTTGTACTATGTGTAAACACATCTTTCTAGCAAAACCATAAGTGCTGCAAAGGAAGAACTACATTTTATTCCTCATTGTATTTCTCCTACATGCTTCATGTATTATTGGGCACATGATAGAGATATAGATATAGATATATATGAATACTATTTAATTCAATTTATACATTAATCATCTATTCACTACATTATTAATCAATAAGATTTATTCATGAATATGATTACTTATTAGCTCTGTGATCTTGGACAAGTTGCTTAACCTCTCTGTGTTTCCTCATCTGTAAAATGGAGATGGTAACAGTACATTCGTTATTGGTTCATTGTGAGCATTAAATAAATAAAAGCACTAAGAACAATACCCAGTGCATAGAAAGCATTCAGTGTTTTATCACCAGAACTATCATTGTCAACTTTATCTTCTTCTTCGTCATCTCATCAAATAGATAAGTCTATTCATGTACTAATACTTTCATTCATTCATTTGATGTCAGTCAACAAACCTCTGTGTTCCTGTGTAGCCCACTTAGCTTATTTCTAAGCACAATCGTCTCTAAACATTGCACTTCAGAGCCCCTCCATAGCTGTCATAGAGGAAGTTGGGTGTCAAGAAAGCCTGGCCCCCAGCCGCCTTACCCCTAAGTCATCCAGAGCAGCAAAGCTTTCATTGGTACTGCAGATGAACAACAGCTTAGCAGGTCTAGAAACCAAAGTTCTAAAGCACAAATTCAACCACAAATGTCATTGCTCTCATAAGCTCTATAACTCCCAAGCTTATCGTTATTCTGTTGTCCTCTCTTTTATAAACGGTGTTCCCCAAACCTCAACACATAGGGTTAAACACCATTATGTACTACAGCTTTACTCCCCAGAAAATACCATTGCTTTTTTGGTACCATATCTCCTTATTCCAGGTTTCATAGTCTACTCTGCAGTAACAGTACCATAAGCACATTGGAGGAATACTAAAGCTAATCACTGGAAAGCAGGGTTAAGTCATTTTACAGCCAATTATTGACTAAACATTTATTGAGTGCTCCCTATATGCCAGGTATTGTTTCTAAAATCAGTTTGATTCACAAATAAATTATTTTATTTATTATCAGAAAAGATAATATCCTAGCGGTGTTTCCCTTCCTCTTTTATCCCATGTGTTCTTTGGACAAATATGGAAATATCTCTCTTTAATATTATTTGAGAATTAAACATAAAGTAAGTATTTTGTCATAGAAAAATCGCAAAATGGTATTTGGATATGTATCATCACGTACTGTTAATGCGTGCAGTGGGTTTGCTTACCACCAGTTCTTCTTCCTAGCTCTTGTGGAAGTCAGACTACACGCCAGTGCTTTGCACCAAGTCTGCTGCTTTGCTCTTCTATCATAGACAAGAGTGCAGAAAAGCCCACTTTAAATATGTGTGCGAATGCAACAGTGAATGTGCATTTCAAACTGCACTTTCCTTTCATCCTGAGTCTGGGCATCCACCAGCTCTGTGCACAAAAACAAAAATGACTAATAAATAAAATAGATATTTTTCAATATGTGATGTAATGCTCTATTAATGATATAAATATAGCTTTCATTTCCCCATCGTCTCACTTTTTGAAGGGTCTCCTTTCTTTCCTTTATTTTTAAGTTGACGTATAATTGACCTACAACATTATATTAGTTTCAGGTGTATAACACAATAATTTGATATTTGTGTATACTGCAAAATGATTACCATAATAAGTCTAGTTAACATCCATCACCAGACATAGTTACAGAATTTTTTTCTTGTGATGAGAACTTTTAAGAGTTACTCGTTTAGCAACTTTCAGATATGCAATACAGCGTTATTAACTGTAGTCACCATGGTGTACATTACATCCTCATGACTTATTTATGTTATAACTGGAAGTTTGTACCTTTTGACCGCCTACATCCATTTTGCCCACTCCCTAACCCCCTGCCTCTGGCAACCACCAATCTGTTCTCTGTATCTATGAGCTTGATTTTTTTTTTTTTTTTTTGGATTACACATATCAGTGAGATCATACGGTATTTGTCTTTCTCTGTCTGACTTATTTCACTTAGCATAACACCCTCAAGCTCCATCCATGTTGTCACAAATGGCAAGATTTCATTCCTTTTTATGGCTGAATAATATTCCATTGTGTATATATCTACCACATTTTCTTTATCCATCCATCCATTGATGGACATTTAGGTTGTTTCTATATCTTGGCTATTGTAAATAAAGCTGCAGTGAATATAGGGGTGCAGATATCTTTTCAAGTTAGTGTTTTTGGTGTCTTCGGATATATACCCAAAAGTAAAATTGCTGGATCGTATGGTTAGTTCTATTTTTAACTTTTTGAGGAACGTCCGTACTGTTTTCCATAGTGGCTGCACTGATTCACATTCCTACCAACAGTGCACAAGGGTTCTTGAGGGGTCTTCTGTCTATAATAAATCATATCATAAATGTTTTGAAGGATTCATTTAATTAATTCCTGACCTCAAGACAATAAGTCTGAGGCTAAAAATACACAAGAATGCAGTTCTCTCTTCTTTTAATTAAACTTTCCACCATTTTTAGCTCATACATATTTGATTAATGACAAAATACACCCATTTTGATTGATGTTGGATCTAGGAACCAAAATAAAGATGGCTTTTTCATCAACTTAAGTAATAATAAGATTATATAAGCAATTAACCAATAGTGTTCCATCTTTGAGTGAGTCATCAACATGAAAACCACCTTCCTTCCTGTTGAAACAA
Source organism: Diceros bicornis minor (assembly GCF_020826845.1). Lineage (NCBI taxonomy): Eukaryota > Metazoa > Chordata > Mammalia > Perissodactyla > Rhinocerotidae > Diceros > Diceros bicornis. The sequence goes on along the minus strand of NC_080754.1, from coordinate 12,603,447 downwards.
GAAATTATTTCCACTAGAACAGTGAAATTTGCAGTGAAGCCCTACTGATGACATTACCTTCAGATTTTCCCGGTTTTGTGATTTTGCTCTCTACTGTCCCATCATCGTGCCTTATTGGAGTCTGTGATTTCAGAGGACTAAATGACACAGTTGGGGATATAACTGGCAGTAACCAAGATACCATTATCTCATGTTATCCAAATAACAAGGTTGGTTTTTTTTTTTTTTTTTTTCCAGTCTGCCTCTTTGGTTTTTCATTGGCTCTGTTTCCCAGGAACTGAGAGCAAGAGATAAAGCAAACGGAAAAAAAGAATTAGAAAGAGGTTTTTGGGAGCAAGCATCAGCAGATGATGTTAATGAAGACTTAGATGAGACTGTTAATGTTTTGTTGTTTTATAGCAATTATTCTATGACTTTTTTTTCTGATAGTTAAAAAGGAAAATCAAAATCTGTCAAAATAGAATAGTCATGACCTACCATTTTTTCCTTCCTAAGGACCTAAGTTTATAGGGAAAAGAAACATAGATTTATTTTAAACTCCAGCACCCAGATTAGTAATTGGCTAGATGACAGTACTAGAAGCTGGGAGACCTGAATTATAAAGAGGGCTCTTCAGTGGAAATTTCCCTATTAGTAGTAAAGTTGTGTCATCACCAGGTTTCTATAACTCTGCATGTCCAGATTCACTTTCTCCAGTTCAAGCTCTTTATCTTCATCATCTCTGCTATTTTACTTCCTTCTCCCAACACCTGAATGTTTGTGCCTCAAAACTCAGTACAAAGACTTTGAGATATTTTTGACCTATCTCATTTTTGCCCCATAGAATCAGGCTTTAAGCCCTACCAATTTAAAACTGTTCCTTTCTTTCCATTCCCATTAATACCACCCTTGTCTATGAGCTTATGATAACCTACTTATATTCTGACAGTTCTTTCTGAAGTCAAATTAAGAACCACACGTTAAGTACACACCACAATAACCAGCACATTGTAGATGCTTAATAAATGTAGTTCCTTTCCTTTCTCACCCAAAACTGGTTTTCTTGATTTCAACCTGCTCTCAGTAACAGATCGCATACATTTAACACATTTTTTGTATGCCTTGCTCTCTATTTTCAAACTTTCATTCTGCCCTCTATCTACCTCTCCCGATTTGTAATACATTAAACATCTAAAGAAGCACTACATTTAATCCTATCGGGTCTACTCAGTATTCCTCAAGTGGCCACTCACATTTCTATCTCTATCTTCTTGCTCACTTCATTCCCTTTTCCTGCTGTCAACTAATATGTGTAACTCTTCCCTTAAAGTGTACCTGATCTCCCAACTCCTTCAGTCTTTGGTATCCTTTGCTGAATTATTTTGGCATTTATAGATACTTAAAATCACCAGGATCTGAAAGACTGTTTGAAATCCCATCTACTTGTAAGGCCAAACTGACTAATACAAAAGGCCGTCAACACCATCTGTTGTTGGCATGCTGGGTTGGCATGCTTTTTCTCTAGCCAATAGCACAGTTCATATCAATGATATTTCCTACTTTGAAAGTTTGTAAGCGGAGTTGCTCCTGTAACACGAGCTTCACTCAACATACTTAGCATATATTTTGCATTATTATTTGTCTTTTAGTAAGTCTTCTCTACTCCATCCAACATTTAAGTGGCTTTGAGGCTTATACAACCTTAAACAACTTTGCTTTCTACTTCTCTAGTGCAATAAAATTTCAGTCAATATTTGTTGATGATAATAAAAAGAATATTAAAATATTTTTCCACTTACATCACAGAAATATTATTGTGAAAATACAATATCTTTAAAGTACCATGAGCTCCTCTAAGACAATTGTTCATTTTTTTTAACCTTTTTTGTAGTCTCAGATTCTGAGGAGAAAGGATAGTAACACAAACCTGCCACGTCTCAAAGGCAAATTTTTGTGTATTTACAACCTGTTAAATCTGTACAATTCATATAATTACTTGGGAAAGACAAAGTCGTATTCATTTGCTGAAAAAACCGAGAGAGACCATGACCAGGTCAGTTTACAAACGGAGCTTTAAATGTACCCTGATGACCCTGCACAGAGAGTAAAGGGCAATATCTGCTTCTAGGTCAGAGCCAGCAGTAAACTGTCGATTAAGCTGGCATGGAACACTCTCGAGGAACAATTTTATTTTATTTTATTTTTTGTTTATTGCAGTAACGTTGGTTTATAGTATTGTATAAATTTCAGGTGCACATCATTATATTTCTATTTCTGCATAGATTACATCATGTTCTCATGTTCGCCACTCAAATACTAATTACAACCCATCACCACACACATGTGCCTAATTATCCCTTTCGCCCTCCTCCCTCTCCCCTTCCCCTCTGGTAACCACCAATCCAATCTCTATCTCTATGTGTTTGTTTGTTGTTGTTATTATCTACTACTTAATGAATGAGATCATACGGTATTTCACCTTCTCCCTCTGACTTATTTCACTTTGCATAACACCCTCAATGTCCATCCATGTTGTCACAAATGGCTGGATTTCATCGTTTCTTATGGCTGAGTAGTATTCCATTGCGTATATATACCACATCTTCTTGATCCATTTGTCCCTTGGTGGGCACTTAGGTTGCTTCCAAGTCTTGGCTATTGTAATAACGCTGCAATGAACACAGGGGTGCATGTCTCTTTACGCATTAGTGTTTTCATGTTCTTTGGATAAATACTCAGCAGTGGAATAGCTGGATCATATGGTAGTTCTATCCTTAATTTTTTGAGGACTCTCCACACTGTTTTCCATAGTGGCTGCACCAGTTTGCACTCCCACCAGCAGTGTATGAGAGTTTTGAGGAGCAATTTTAAAGGAGAGATTTACTGCATTCTTACAGAAACGCTGAAAATGAGATACTCTTAGAATCTAAGATAGAACGATTACACTAAATTCCATATCTACGAATCCATGTTCTTGTAAACCCCAAAATGCCCTCATGTTGAACAAAATTCTAAATTCAAGATTCATATGAATAAGAAATTTAGATAAGGAAAAGCAGTTTTCAAAGGACTTGCACAATAAGAAGTCAAGATGGAAAGTGCATATGTAAGGTGTCATCAAAATGCTAACATAAAGCATAGGAATATATATAACCAGAGATCCATACTTTAAATATCACTATCATATAGTCTGTAAGAAGAGTTTTAGGTCAGAGACTTACAGACTAGAAGTAGCATCGTCACCTTTCACTCTGTCACCCTCTCTCAGCAACTCAACCTCCTCTTCTGTAAAATGGTGGTACAAATCTTTCTTTCTCTTAACAGGTTGTTATGAAGAAAAATTATACATAGTTTTTAAATGCAATTTTATCTCTTTCAAGAATCTGCACAAATAAAGACAAAGTGTTCAACTATACATGGTTGTGAATTTGTTACTCCGTTTTTCCCCAAGTTACTAATTGCTCAAAAATGGCTAAGCAAGGCTGCTCAGTTAGGAAATGGCAGACTTTTCTGCTTTATTGATCTGTTTCTGATCTGAACTGAGCCGGGCTGGTGCACTCTTGTTGTTAATGGCACATTTTAACAGATTTTATTTAGCTAACTAAATCAAGAGCTCATTACTTCCCAATTTGGATTTGAAAATAAGTGCTGGAACAGGGATCTTGGGAGTTTAGACACCTGAGCTTCCTCATTAGCTAGAGTAAAAGACAGGTAGGTAATTTTATGAACCAAATACACCCAATTTTTACAGCTAATCATCACGAAGTCTATTTTCTATTCTTTGCCAGCGTGGGAGTATTAGAGTAACTTAATCGAAGCCAAACTGGATTCCTTTTTGTGCAGTGTCACCTGTGGATTTCTATTTGTGTCTACGGATGTGAGGGAGGGGTTTTAATTTTGTGATTGAAGGAGGAAGCGGACATGTTACTGTTGTTTATATTGACGAAAGAAACAGACATTGTGTTTTCCCCCTAACTGAACTCACTCACCAGCTTTAAAACCTCTCTTAAAGGAGAGTTATGGGTAGAAACTTACAGTTATGTTCACAGAAGACGTTATGAGACTGAGCTTATTCAGTGCTGCTTTGAGGTCCAACTGAAAGTTAAAGAAGGGAAACAGAAGAAAGTACTTGCACCTAGAAGACTCCAATCTCAGAGGCAGTGGTGGGACAATCAGACATGTCGGGAATCAGCATGAGCACACAAGATCTTGTATCCTAGAGCACAGGAGATGCCACCATGCTGGAGACATCTGACATTACTGAGAGAGACTTAATATTTGGGAGTAGACTGAGGCCCTACAAAATGGTTTGGGTATTGGAGAAATTGAGATTTAGATGTTAATGTTAATGGTATTATACACGTTCTTACAGTGAAACCAATTGTGTATACCCAACCTATTTACGTATGCAAACTGCATCTATTCCGATGTATCTTCTAATATTTATCCAGCAACAATCCAATAATCCATTTCAAGCAGAAACTATACATACTCATTTTTATATATAGGCTAAATCCTTTTAGCTGGAGTGAAACTCTGTTTCTGTCCCATTAAGACTCCACGTAGATCAATGCAAGTATTGAATTTTATGCAAACATAGTGGCTACTGTGGATATTAATATTGTAGGTAAATAGGTCATCTTTATAAATACCAAAATGATATTAACCGTTTTGAGGCTGGGGACTATATAAGAAAAGGTGATTACTGTTAAAGAACGTTTGAGTTGTAGGAAACCCCGGTTGCAGCAGAATTTGTAATTTCTTAAGACCACCCAGTGGATAAAGCCTGTCCTATGTTTGTGAAATTCCCCAACCGTAAAAGCTGAAAATGCCAACCATTCACCGTCCTGCATTCTTTGCAATGAGGACCTGAGCATATGACCTAGGCTCTGCTAATCAGACTTGGTGGCACTGGATCTCTACTAGTAAAAAAATCATACAAAGAAGTGGAGACAATGCTCTCTGGTGGCTAAAAGAGTTGCTTGCAAAGCTCAAGTCCCCAGCTGAACACCAGTAGGGGTCTAGCTGCTGGAGTTCTAGTTCTTGGTAACAGTGGCTGTGTGTTTTTCATCTGACCACTTTCTCCTGGCTGAATAAGTCTACTCCAAGTTTTCCAATCCTCTTTGAGCATCCAATATGCTTTTACTAAATTCCTTTTCTGTCACTTGCAGCAGACAACTCTGATTAATAAACTTGGGAGTTAGAAAATTTCTTAATAGTTTAAAAACTGTTAAATATTATTTATTATCTGTTAAGCTGGACATGCTTTTCTACCAGACGGCAACATAGTTCCCTTAATCCTTTTATTAATATCTCAGCCAAATGTCACCTTATCAGAGAGCCTTTTTCTGACCAACTTGTCTAAAAAGCACCCACTATCTATTCCACCCCTTCAAGTCCTGCTGGATATTTCTTGATCTCATTTCCTCTGACTTCATATGATTCTGTTCATTGTCATATTCCCCCACTGGTACATAAGATCTAAAATAGCATGGATGTGCTATGGGCTACAATTTTCTATCAGTTCCTTCTCTGCAGCCTTTTCTTTTTTCATACTTTACAGTTAGGGCTTGTAGGAAAGGCAATTACATTCTAATATACTGTGTGGCCGTCTCCTTGTATCAACTACTCAAGTAGCTGTTGCAATTTGTAATTTCTTTAAAAATCAACATCAGATGTAATATGGGAAATTAAGCATTATGGAAGCAATTTGACATAATCATAAAATCAGAGAAGTTAATGATCATGCATTCCTGGAATATTGAGTGTTTGTATACGGACTTAATCCATGTTTTTTTAAAAAAGGATGATATAAATGCTTGCCTCTCCCCTCTATTATTCTGGTGTCATTTTTAATATATGTACATAATTCAAAGTACTATTAAGCTGAATTACTAAAGCAAAAACACCACTGTTGGCATCTTGTGTTAAAGGTTTTTAGGTTATTTTACATATTGAAGGATATTAGTAGTGGCTCAATTGTTTTAGTGAAGAGAAGTTTCTGTCCAATATAATCTCCCAAGTAAGGATAGTGTGTGGCAAATCCACACGCTGATGATTAGATCCGCCTCTTGTACAACTGTACCACCCCCTACATTTTTCTGAAGAGCTCAGATATTTCACAATTTTTAAATTGCAAAATTTTAATGTAAGCAAGCAAAACCCCCAACAGCACAGGAGGGGTGACAGGGTCTCATCTCAAACCTGAGCAAGGCCCCTCATGGGTTGTGATCGCTCAGCCTGTTGTCACTGTCAGGTAAGTGCTTTGACATGGTGTAGGCAGCACGAGGTGTGGTTGTTCAGAGAGAGGCGGCTGCAGTCATGGGAAGAGCACTTTGTGGGGTTCGGAGATCTCAGTCTGAATTCTGGCTCTTCCCCTACCTAGCTGTGTGATTATGGGCTTCTGTTTTCTCAGCCAAAAAACAGGGAAGTCGAATTCCTTCTTATTCCGAAATTCTAGGAGTTTTTCAGAGTCTGGAGAGAAGATGAGATGTTTGCTTTAAGAAGAATAATACCGAAACCGATTCCCGGCCAGTGAATTAAAGCTCGTTGTACAGAATTTCCTTCTCTGGGTTTGATAATTCAGTGGCCCTTGAACTTCAGTCGTGATGCAATCATGGTAATCAAACAGAGCTCCTCCAGGAGGTAGGAGATGAGGGAGTGCCATCGTGTTTGGCTAATCCTTGTCCATGTCCTGTCCGACTGTCTCCTGAATAAAAGATGGCAACATTGTGGACAAAATGGAAAGAGAAGACACTGCTGACCTGGCAAAGGCTTCAGAAGCTCTAGAGCACTTGAGAGGCTAATTGTTCTCCATGGGTTTTTCTAGCTTCCTTTCCAAGCACACTCTTGTCTATGCTTGTAGCTTGCACTTTGTTCTCACTCACCAATCAGAAAGAGGTGGGACGGTGCAGCTAGAATACCTCTTGCTTATTGACCCGAATTGAAGACGGCAGGTGAAAAAATCAACCATTTGTATTTCTCACATAAAGTTAGTAAGTGCAAAAGCTTTCCTGTCCGCAGGCAAAGCTCTAAATTGTGCATCAACAGGGTGATAAATAGATATGAGTATAGAAACCTCAGAAACTTTGTATAGGCCTCAAATGTCCATGTCTGCAGGCAGGTTATAGCATCAAATATCCAAGTGGTGGCTGGCGTTGGAATTTCAGATCATTTTTTAAAGTAACATAATAGTCCTCAGAGCACTCAACCAGGTATCTAAATAAACTGAAGCCTATTTTTTATCTCCAGGTCTTACCTTACATGGGCATCATTGAAAGAAACACGTCTGCCATGGGTTGTGGTTCATTGCAAAGCTATGGTGAAGAAACATGTGTTAAGGCAGGAAAAAGTTGATTTTGGCTTTTCCTTCCTATGGAGCAGTGATATGCAAATATGACTGCCCGTTGGAATCACCCGGACAGTTATTAAAAAAAAAAAAAAGCTGGTGCCTGGGCTCTACTCCTAGATATCCCGATTTAATTGGTCCAGATGCTATCTGGGCATCTGCATTTTCAGAGTTCTTCCGGAGAGTCGAATGTGTAGCCAGGACTGAGAACCTCTGCTTGTCAAGGCTGCCAGCGAAGGAACCAGTGGGTCCTTTCTGTGACTATTAGCTTGGACGTGGGACACCTATTTACTAAGAAATTGGGCTAAGGCAGCCATTCATTCTGTTCAGAGCACAAAATCACATTCAGCTGTTAATGGCTTTTTGCAGCACTGATCTACGCTGGATTCAAACCAGCAATGACTTTCATTTTCCGTTGCCTGTAATTAAGGATGTCTGCCACCACCATAATCCAGTTTGGGGCTTGATTAATTCTCATAATTACCACATGCATTTTTGCAGCCATAGAAAAAGAAGGTCTAGGCCACCAAAATGAGATAGAGCCATGATGGCCAAAAATACATAACAATAATATTTTGTACTTATTTCATGTTTAATCATTATTTTTTACACTCTTGACATTCATTAACTAATGATTCCATATGATGTCCTGGGGAAGTAATGCAGAATTATTATTTGTATTTTATGTCAGTCAGTGGGGCAGAAAAGTATTTTGTCAGGTCTTAGGAGTTGTAATTTTTAAATCCTTTGGTGCGTGATTAAGCTTGTGGCTTCCCTTTCAAGAAGAGAGCAATATCAGGGTTGTGATGACTCAGAGACAGCAAAACTTGTGCTGATCTCAATAAATAACCTCTATCAAAGTGGACAAATTAATGATGCATTTTATCACCAGCTCATCATTATGGTCCACTTTCCCTTGCAGGGTCCACTAGTTATCTCTATGGGATTTTAAAAGTCTCTATGTCCGGGGAAAAAAGCCAGACTCTTCACCTAAACGATAATTCAAATGTTGCACTCAAAAAGCAGAGGATATTATTTTTAAAGTTTCAGGCCTTATAGGGGAAGAAAGGAAATTTCCTGACTTTTCCAACTTCCAACTCCCAATTTCAGCATTCCCCAGTCTCACTTCCAACCCCAAGGGACTGAACATGTAATATTTTTATCAGGTCCCATTTATTGGGTGCTTACCATGCCCCACACTGTGGTACATACCTTCACATACTGTAACACATCTGCTCACAAATTGTCCCATCGGTAGTGGTTGTTATCCCCTCCCCACTTTATGGAGAAGAAAACTAAAGCTCAGAGAAAAGAGGAAACTAGTACAAAAGGTAACCGATAGGAACAGGATTAAAGCCCATCTCTGCCCACCTCCAAACACCTAAAAGCAAAACACAACAAAACAAAAAATAACCCTGTAGATATTGTTCAGGGTTATCTTTGGGATTCCTTATCTCTCTTTCTAAATATTCTCTCAGCCAATTCCCTCCACTACAGTGACCCATCTTGTGTCTGAAACAGACTTTTCTCCTCCCCAAGAAGCTCATTTGACATGCTTTTCTGTCAGATCCCACAAGCTGGCTAAAACCAGCCCATTACAGCCGAGAAATGAATCATCATGCAGTCCCTCCTTCATCCCTGGATTCTAGTGGCTCACAATGTCTGTCCATCATTTCCTTTTAGTGTTGATTCTATTTCTGCCATTGCTACTTTTAGTCCAGGCTCTAGAACAACAGTCTCGCATCACTCTCACCATCTCCTGCCCAACTGATGATTGTTGCTGGACCAATAATCCCCAAATGCTACCTTTGGGGTGCAATTTTCTGACTCAAAAGCCTTCCATGGATCCTCATTTCCTATCATAGCAACTCTAAACTTTTGCATCTGGCTTTCAGTGCATCTCATATTATTTCTTCACATTATTAACATGATTTCCATCTCCTGTTCAATTTAACTTCAGCTTTAAGATCTCATAGGTTGTCATTATACTTATTATTCATTGTTAGATCTGATAATTAATGAATTACTAATTAGTTACAAATTTGACTAATTGTGGGTGGTACACAGGATTGTCCAGTGAATGATCATGGACGATTTTCTCCGAGTTGCCTGGCAATGAGCAAGAAGGGACCAATGACTCCTACTTCCAGTGAAAAAAGCTGCTCGTCAACTCCACATCCTCCAAGGTTTCCAGGTGATGGGCAACAAGGCATTCTCGGGATCTCTCCAATAAACCTTACTCAAGCTCAAGTGATTTGGTCCCTGAACTCAGACTGTTCCTCTTACAGGGCTACTCCCATAGTTGCCCTATATGAGGAGAGAAACATGAGCTGGGGTCGCTCTCCTAGACAGCAGACTCGGTGCATACAGCTGTCCCTGACTCAAACTTGCCTCTGAGCAGGATGCTGTGCGAATGAAGAGTGTTGGTATCAGCAGATTTTTAATGGAGGAATGGGCATGGTCTCTCTCAATAATTCAAAACATCAGATGATTCATAGTTGAAGACCTCAGAAACTTTGTACCATCCAAGAACTATCCAAAATCAGTTTAGATTAGAACAGAAAGGTGAACTCTATTGATTTACAAGACTGTGTAGTTTCTGTACACAGAAGTCTTTTGGGACTTCACACAGATGGCAGCTTCTGACTTATAGCAGGTTTACTTCCCAGCAGGTTCAAGTGTACAGTTTCCAATTCAGAAAGTCAAAAAGAAGGGACGTTGAGTAGTAAACAAAAAGAAAGGCAAAGCAATAAGAAAATGGAGTTCCTGATTATCTTAAACCTAAAACTCACGGGATCTACAAGAGCTAGAGCAACAAGAAAGGAGAGAGAGAGCGACATCAAGAGAGAGGAAGAGAGGGAGATTCATTTCAGATCATATTGTAGTGAATGAGGCAGAAAAGTTGACAGTGACAGTTGACAGTCTATATACTGATAACATATAGAGCGCCATCCAGTAGATTATAACACAAAGGTGATACAGAAAGAATAGAAACAACAGCAATAATAGGAAACACATATTTATTGAGGGCAAACTGTGCACCAGACGGGACGTAAATACTTTCTATGGATTATGTCATTTAATCTTTAAAACAAATCTATATGATAGACGCTGCTTTTTAAATTTGTTGTTGGTAAGGAAACTGCGGTTCAAAGAGCTTAAGTCTTTTGTGTAAGTTTTTGAATCAAGAAAAAATATTAAAGGGAGGAGGGGCGACAAGTAATTTACCCACAATCACACAAATAGCAAATGGCAGAGGCAGGATTTGAATCCAGCTCTTTTGACTCCAGATCACACGCTTCTAGCCAATATACCAACACAGGCTAATTTACTGGACCTACACTGCAACTACGACCTCCTAGATATATATTCTCCCTGTACCACAGACACCCACTGGGAGTTGTCCCTGATCCTCTAGTTTGCAAGTTGTGTGGGAAAGAATAGATAAATGGATTTGACACGAGAAGCAGGGTTGCCACGGTCCTTCACCTTTGGTTAATTAGGAGCAAGCACGAAGGACAGAGAGATGCTTAGAGTATTGGAAAGAAATCAGATGCAACTGTTCAGAGTTACAGAACCCCCTGCCGTGCAGATGGGCTATGACACCAGCGCCACAGGGAGGGCAGAGCTCAGTGCTCCCGGGACTTCTACTGATGTAGCATCCCAAGCAGCTTTTAAATCGAGAGGTTTTCTTCCTAAACCGTGAATAAAGGAAAGCTAGAAAATAGAAAAGGAAAGCCATAAAATGTCTGAAAATGAGGTTTTATTTAATGTCTGCAGTCAGACAGGCAGACTGCTGGTTAACAAATATTTATGGAGAGACTGATCTTGACGAGGATCACTGAGAGCTATGGAGAATAGAAAAATATATAAAATACAGGCTGTCCTCAAGGAGCTTACAGCTAGGGAGACGTCACATGGCACAATGCACGAAACTGTGCACAGTGTGAAGTCCTAATAATCCAATAAGGTTCGTGAATCCATTTGATCCCTTTGATGCTCCAGTGCACGCATAGCATCCTTAGTGCACACACACCTGCCTGGCTTCACTTAGTAATGTCTGTTAAACACTCTAAGCCAGGTAGGCATCCTTGTTTCCAGGAATAACGAACTGTAATATCATAAATTAGGATATGATTTTCCTTCCTTTCATTGTTTTCTCTAAAGTGCCATAGATAAAGAAAGATCATTTTAAGCAAAGCTTAAATCAATCTTGCAATTAGTTTAAAATCATTCAGGCCACGGATGTATCCTCTCAATTCATCTTTATCAGCTATACACCTCATAATTTCTCCAATCAACTCACTTCCTTTTTCTACTCCTTAAATCATAAATGCAATATTGATGAGAAAAAGGATATTCATACACTCCTACGCTGTGAGGAATACTCCTGTAGCTTCTCTCACAAATAAAAAAACTGGGATATCAAAATTTTAAAAATCCAGAAGGGCAAGGGCTGGTTTTTGCTGGTTGGCTTTTATTAGAGTCCCTGTGATTTATTTTAGGTTATGGGCATTTGAATGAGGACATAATTTCATGGCTTTCTCTGGAAAAGAGTAGATTTAGCCAAGAATTGAAATTACCATGTAAATTTTCATGAATCTACGGGGTCAAACCTCCAAAGAAACAAGGTTACTAGGGAGACCTCACTATAGGACCAGCACACTGCTGCAAAGAGACACACAAACCAAAAGCCACAAAAAAAACTCGTCATAAGGGAAACATTTATTAAGTTATTACTAAAGCTTCCCATTCACTGTGTGCCTGCTCTATGCCAGATACTGTGTTAACTGCTTTGCGCTGTGTTTAGCGTGTTACAGGCTCTTGATAACTATTAGTTGATTTAACATCTTATTTTTAACCTTCACAAAAAAACCTGCATGTAGTTTTTATTAGTTCCAATTTCTATCTGAGAAAATCAGGTCAAATAGCTAATAAATAATGTCTAAGCACTTTTCTCTATACTGAGCTGCCCCTCACCAGGCAAAAGAAATCTGATGATTCTGCATTGAATATAATTTACAAGAAATTGACTTTGTTTTCCGTAATTTGAATGTCCTTAAACTGGGCATTTGAAAGACTCTTCTAAATTGCAAGCATATAGAAAATACAAATACATCATTCTGCATGCATAATTGAGTGGTTAAAAATGCAATTACTTGACCTTCCATTGTTGTGGATTTGCATACACACAATTTTGAGGTTCTTGAATGAGACAGAATAAGACATCAAAAATATTACTTAACTTGATAATTACTATCATAGAAAACACAATAGTAAAAAATGTATAATTAGATTTCCATTTGAATTAATTTTTAATTATGAAAGCTATATATACATATATATACAGAAAGAGAGAGCGAGAGAAAAGGAACACTTGCTAAAAGGAAATTCTACATTAAGAGAATGAGAAAAGGTAGATTTGAACACAATTGATACTTGGCTTCTGTAGTCTTTTCTACCTCTAGCATTTTAGAATATAAATTGCCAACAACGAACAATTATACTCACTTTTCTTTCTTTTCTTTTATTGGAAACAAACTTAACATCCTTTCTTCTTTTTGTTGCTATTGTTATACCTATAGTACCCAAAAATCCCTCAAAATTATATCACCATCAATTCTGAGGATCCGTTTAATTGGTGGCAAATCATTATTGGTATTTTCATATTGGACATGGAGAAACTACAATAGGGAAAATTTGTGATTGACCAAGATCCTGAATCTAATGAGGAAAACATAAACACAAGAAAACAAAAACAACTCGCTTCAACATCCAGGATATGTATCCTAAAAATTAAAAGAAGAAATGTTATCTATTACTCTTATTTTTAACATACTGTCATAACTGTGAACTGACAATTACATATCACGACAAATAAGAATAGATATTTCCAATATAAAACAAATTATACATGTATTCTATTTCTACAGCAGTTTGATTTTAAAATATTTATATTAAATCTAAACAGAGACAAATCAGATATCAGCCATAATATACTATTAGGTTATCTGTATTTGAATTTTATTTACCAGTAATTGAGGTAGAAAGAATATGCATCAATGGAATCTATTTATATTCCCTCTACATTATTTGTGATTTGGACTGACCTTAATAAATTATATATTATGAATACATTAGCCCTTAGAAACAAGAATGAAGAGGAAATCTATGACCTCGCTTGCTTGAAAGATTCAGTAACTGCCATGGCCACGCCAGTCTGAATGATGGATATTTTAAAATCTTCAGGGAACACACAGCAGAGTCCTTCATTGAAAGCAACAATGGCTTTACATAAAATCCACCCCATGTAGAGTTCCCGAGCTTTAGCAGACAGCCAGGTATACAGGGGGAAAGACAGGGCGTTGAGAGCAATCAGTCATGGGTTTGAACTTCTCGCTATACATTATTGAACATGGGACCTTGGACAGGTTGTTTCATTGCTCTAAGCCTCAATTTCCTCATTGGCAAAATGAGGTTAATAACACCAAATTTGAAGAGTTATGATGGGAAAAAGAGGTACCTCGACAGACATGCTGATTTCACTTATTGTACAACTAAGCCTTCAGGATGGAAATCTATAAACTACAGCTTAAATTTTCATGTAACACAGGTTTACCGCATGTCCTTTGTTAAGTTATTGCCCGATTTTTCCATCTGACTCATCACTTCTCTCATAGGTATAAGATGAGAACTTCTTGGAATAATAAACCATAGGAGAAGATTTATATTGCATATTACAATATTTACTTTTATTATTATTTATAATTTTAAAGGAAAATTACAGTTTTTCTTACAGGAGTTTGGTTGGGTGAAATAGAGTTCCATGGGATGTGCTGTTTTTAAGTGGAATAGGAGGGGGCAGAAAGGAGTGATTTGTCCAAACCACACTAAGTGACCTGTAGTAAGTACCCACAGCTATGTAATTACTGCTTTCAGTGGGATGTGACAGCCCTCTACTAATATACCCAATACTTTTAAACAGTCCCTTGAAAGTTTCTGTAATAAATAAAATGACTTTTATCTCAAAATCTGAGAAACGTAACGCACGTCTAATTCCGATCCACAAACACAATGATCAACTAGCATCTCTAATCTGTGTGTTGAGTGTTTTACTTTTTCACTTGTATTAACTTAGTTATCTCTTTGTTTACATATTTATTGCATTCTTTCCTTCCTACCTAAGAATAAAAACTGGCAGCTCATTAAAGCTGGGAAATCAGAGGCACTAAATGCAACAAGAACAAGAAAGAAACAATTACCCACAGTAAACAAAAGAAAGTTTTCTCTGAGAGCTACATTAAGCAGCATATTTTTGATAGCTTTTATGCTCTGTCAACTTCCAGGCAGGCCATTAGAGGAAGAGGGAGGAGAAAGAAGGCAAAAAGACCTCCAAGTACTCGGCTGGTTTTCCGTAATGAGCTTCCTGTCTAACTCTCCAATAAAGGCCAGCTCTGGTAATGAGCCCCTGGTGAATTTGAGATTCCTAATCCACATGTGTTGCTCTACACAGCTGCATGAGGAAGAGAGGGACCAAAAGGCATCCCGGCCTTTTATACAGCTCCTTAAAGGCAAGGTCCAAGACATTATTCATCTCTGTATCCCCAGCTCCCAGACAGGATTAGGTGTTTGTAGAATCAATTTGAATATGACTTTGTGTTTTTGAGGGTATTAGATAAAAAATATCCTTTAAATGACTTATTTAGGGAGCATATTTTTTCCCTGACCAAACTATGTCCATTTCAGTGACTGTGTTAATCCATGTCGATCCATGAATCTCCTCCACCAGATGCATATGCACTTGCTATAATCTATTCTTGTTTCTCACTCACTTATCCCCATATTTAACTAATCAATTATCCCCTCTCAGGCTTCCTTGCCAGTCCAGATGCTTTGACTAGTTTCAACCTTACCGAGGACATTCCAGTGGCCAGCCTCTAAGATTATCCTTGATCTCTTCTCCCTAAATGATACAAGAAAATGAACCTAAGAGCATTCTCCCAAAAAGCTGGAGGCTGGGTCTAGTCCCTCTAGCCAGCCCCTGCTACCTCCAGCTGCCTTTTCCTGCCCCACTTCCACCCACCCACTACCAAAGCTCTGGGAGAACTTTATGTTCCACTCTGGGAATCCCCTTGGGGTTGAGTTTCTTTATTTGTAGCAGTTTGGCTTCTGAGCAGTGGCAGCAGTCGATAACAGAGGCGATAATGTCCCAACAGGGCGAGGTCTGAGGAGCAGCACTGTGAGCCCAGCCATTGAAGACTTAGTGGCATGTTCTTTGTTAAAGGTGCTGAAGGCAGTCACAAGCAGTGCCGGTGAGTTCCCCCATCACTCTGTCATGTGACGGGAGGTGCCTCAGAGGTTGAGGCCTCAGACATTATGCTGAGAGGATCTGAGTCAGTGACTACTGACTGCCCTGTGTGTGTCAACAAATTTTCTCAACAAGCCTTCCCCAGGCTGGCGACCAGAGAAGCACCTGCCCCCATCACTAATGCCACTGTAATGAAGCAGTTCTGCTCAATGAAGGCATGGCCAAGACCCAGATGAAGCTCCCCTGAAAAAGGACATTTTTGAAGACAATTTTTTTAGAGAAGTTTTGGATTCAAAGCAAAATTGAGAGGAAGCTACAGAGATTTCCCGTACACCACCCGTCCCCACACATGCACAGCCTCCCCATTATCAACATCTCCCACCAGAGGGGTACATTTGTGTAACTGATGAACCTACATTGACACATCACAATCACCCAAAGTTTATTTTTGGGGGCTTAGGGTTCACTCCTGGTGCTGTATCTTCTATGTACAGCATAGTTGTACATAGAATGTTTGTACAAATGGACAAATGTATGACATATATCTGTTATTATAGTATCAGACTATTTTCACTGCCCTAAAAAAAATCCTCTGTGCTCTGCCTATTCATCCCTCTTCCCCACCCTGCCAACCCCTGTCAACTACTAATCTTTTTATTGTTTCCATAGTTTTTGCTTTTTCCAGAATGTCATATGGTTGGAATCATACAATATGTAGCCTTTTCAGACTGGCTTCTTTCACTTAGTAATATGCATTTAATGTTACTCCATGTCTTTTCATGGCTTGATAGCTCTTTTCTTATTAGCACTAAATAATATTCCACTGTCTGAATGTACCACAGTTTATTTATTCATTCACCTACTGAAGGACATCTTGGTTGTTATGAATTATGAATAAAGCTGCTATTAACATCCATGTGCAGGTTTTTGTGTGGACATAAGCTTTTAACTTCTTTGGGTAAATGTCAAGAAGCATGACCGCTGGATCTTATGGTAAGAATACGTTTAGTGTGACAAGAAACCACCAAACTGTCTTCCAAAGGAGCTGTACCGCTTTGCATTCCCACCAGCAATGAATGCGAGTGCCTGTTGCTCCACATCCTCGCCAGCATTCGGTGTTGCCAGTGTTCTGGATTTTGGCCATTCTAATATGTATGTAGGGGTATCTCATTGTTGTTTTAATTCGTATTTCCCTGATGACATATGATGTGGAGCATCTTTTAATATGCTTCGTTGCCCTCTATATGTCTTCTTTGGTGAGGTGTCTATTATAAAAGTGACGTTTTAATTAAACTTAAAATAATCCTCCTCAAGAAACAATGCAGTAACCTAAATTCTCCCCTTTCCACCTATCCTTAGTCATCCCTTTAAGCCAAAACAACTTTGGAAAGGGAGAACAAACTTAGAGTGTGAACACATTCTGATTTCAAGACTTATTAGAAAGCGACAGTAGTCAAGACAATGTAATATTGGCATAAAAATAGACACAGGGACAAAGGCAACTTAGGAAAGGAAGAGTCTATTCAACAAGTAGTGGTGGAATAATTGATATCCATAGGCAAAAAAATGAACTTTGGTCTATACACTGTATCATATGAGGGCAAAATATAGTAGATACTATATGATTCCATTTATATAAATCTAGGAAATGCAAATTAAACTATAATGACCCAAAGCTGACCAGTCATTGCCTGGGGAGAGGGTGATGGAGAAGATTACAAAGAGGCACGAGGAGGGCCAGCCCTGGTGGCCTAGTGGTTAAGTTTAGCACGCTCTGTTTTGGCGGTCTGGGTTTGGTTCCTGGGCGCAGACCTGCATCACTCTGTTAGCAGCCATGCTGTGCTGGCGGCCCGCATACTAAAAAAATAGAGGAAGACTGGCATGGATGTTAGCTCAGGGCAAATATTCCTCAGCAAAAAAAGAAAAAAAAGACATGAGGAAACTTTGGGTGTGAAGGACATATTCACTGTCTTGATTGTGGTGATGGTTTGGCAAGTTTACACATATATCAAAACTCATCCAATTGTATACTTTAAATAAGCGCAGTTTATTATATGTCAATTATACCTCAATAAAACTGTTTTTAAAAAAGCAAACAAAAAATCATTACTCTGCTTAAGAAGAGTACCTGTTTCTTTACAAAAGAAAGAAGTAGATGAGGAAGATGGGAACATACCCACAGTATACTGCTAAGTGTGAAAAGCAAGGTTTGGAGCCTTGCTACTACTACTAATAGCAAACTTACAGAGTACTTATTTGTGGCAGATATTCTTCTAAATGCTCTATGTATAATAATTCATTTATTCTTGCTAATATTCCTGTGAGGTGACACTATTACTTTACACTTTTGCAAATGAGAGAACTGAAGCTTGTCCCAGTCACACAGCTAATACCTTGTGAATGAGGGCTTCTAATCCAGCAGTCAGGTCTTGGTCTGTGCTCTTAACCTCTACACTTGATGGCAAGATTCTACTTGTGTTTAATAGCTGTGCATGTGAGGGCAGATAATATTCAGATTAGGGAAGGAGAGTGAAATATGGCAAAGGCACCGTTGAATGGAAATTTTACTCTTTAATGTAAATACTATTGTCCTGTTTGAATTTTTACAGCAATCAGTCCTGTGTCAGTTGGTCTTTCTGGAAGAAGATGCCAAGAAGTTAGAAGTACAAGTGGTTTATTGGGAGGTAACACCTGTGAAAGATAAAGAGGAAGCAAGATTGGGCAGGGAGAGCCTCAGACTATTAAACAGATTAGCCTACATCTTAGCCAACCCAGTGGAGAGCTCTGAAGCAAAGCTGCCCTTTGGAGGACTCTCATCTTATGTGGAGTAGAAATGGCCAGGCCCTGGTGGTTCTGCCATGCTCAGTCTCTGGCTGTGGAATGCTCAGAAAAGTGTGCCTTCAGCTGGGACACATCCCAAGAGGATTCTGAAGGCCCTACAGAGGAAGGTTGTCAATTACCTGCACTCTGTGTGACAGAACAAGTTCTCTCTTAAACGGAGATCTCAACAGCTCTCCTCCTTGGCTGCCACACTACAAAATACGAAGAATACATCTTCTTACAAAGCTCTTAAGTGTACAGTAAGTTTCCCAGAACTGGTTCTGAGACAGATGAAAGATCTGCAATGATGATAAAGCATTACAAACCTCAGAGAAATAGAAATGAGCAAAGATATCTATAAAACTACTCCAACTACTGATCAGAAGTTTTGAGAAATATCCATTTTTTTAGTATGTTCTTCCTCCCAGTGGAGAAGGAAAAACAAATGCCCACGTGGTATACTGAACTTTCTCCAAAAGAAATTGCTTCTTTATGTCTGTCCAGTGCGGAGGATAATTCAACTACCCTTTCTAAATAAATTCTCCTCAAGAAGGTCTTAGACTTGGTTTGATAATACTGTCAAGTAGGACCCCTATAGTAATATTTATTTATTTATTATTATTATATTGCTATTATTATTGTTATAGCATTGGAACAGTTTCCATCAAGGCAAAATAAGTCAAGGTGGAATCTAAAGTCATCAATGCAAAAGATTCCACTTTTATTTTCAAATTCAATTGAATCAGATATGCAAGTAAACATACTCATGAAAGAAATAAATTTGCTATTCTCAATACTTTCCCAATCAAGGGAAAGGGAATAAATCTCTAGAACATTAAGTGAAAGGGACATGGTGAAATATCTTGGCAGATCTCTCCTATTTGAAAAGTGGTTGCATTACTGAGCCATATGAATAATTAAGCAAGCACTTGCCACCTGCAGGAAACAGAAATGAAGGATAATATCAAGTACTTCTCAACTCTAACTCTACAAAAGAAAAAAATCATTTTCCATGGAAATCAGTGGTTCCAACTTGATAGACTGGCACAAAATTATTAATTCTCTATGTTTTACAAATTGAGACAGAGTACTTTTTAAAATTTACCTGCTCATCTTTGATGATAATACACTCTTCCCTGTGTTCTCTCTTTTCTTTTCCAATCAATTCCCCTACCGTCAACACACACACACACACACACACACACACACACACACACACATGTGTTCACATCTATACACTAGATTTTAAACTTGTAACATGATTATGGAAATAGATTGTGAATCAGGAGAGCCAGGTTTGGTACTCATATCTTCTACTGAATATTCTGCCTTAGGTTAGTCAGTTAATTTTTCATTTAAATTAATTTTTAATTCAATTTTTGCAAATGTCCCAGTAATGATAGAGTAAAATATAAATATGCAAACAGAGATACTTTCTGCAAAATGGACATGTATTCTGCCTCCAAAGTACCAGACAGAGTCTCTCTCCTCAAGTAGTGTTTCGTCTAAAAAAAAGCAAGAACAAACATATAAAATACTTGGAAAAACACTAGGGGAAAGGAAACATTTGAGTAGAAATTCTGAGCCCCTGGCTTGTGTAAATACAACGGTAATAGCCAGAGAGTAGTTTGAAATGCCTGCTTAATATGAATTTGATTGTGCATACATCAGAGAACACAGCAAAAATTAAAGACTGTGTATCAGATAACATTTAAAACTAACTACCCTTCATTGAGCTTTTGCTGTGTTTCAGACTCTGTGTGAAGCACTTTCTGACATTATTCTATTTAAACATTAAACAACAATGTTAGGAGGTAGGTATTAAAATCCACATTTTAGAGATGAGAAAAATCAAACCTTAAGGATTAAATACCTCACACAGTGAAAGATCCAGAATTCAAAAGCAGCTTTGCTTTACTCCTAAGCCCATACTATGGTGACTCCATATAAAGCAAAGAACAGTGGCGTTGGCTCTCAAGCATGAGTGTACATCAGAATCACCCGGCAGACTTGTTACAACAGATTACTGAGCCCCACCCCCAGAGTTTCTGATTCTGTAGGTGCGGCCGGAGCATTTGCATTTCTATCCAGTTCCCAAGTGATGTTGATGCTACGCTTTGAGATGTCTGTTCTAAATCAATGGCTCCCAGAACTTTAGACTTGACAGCAAAACTTTTTTTTAAAAATGAATTTTGACATAAGGTAACCAAATTTTATTACACTAAGTTGCTTCATAAATACACACACACACAAAACCAACCCTGTATTCTAGTATCTCTATAAGTTGTTTTTGTTTTCAATTTTTAAATAAGGCATAATTTATATGCGGGAAAACTGACCCTGCAAGTTTTGACATACATGTATAGTCATGTGACTAGCACTAGAATCAAGGTGTAGAACAGTTTCATCATTTCAAAAAATACCCCCAAGCTTCACTGTAATAAGCTCCCCCCTGCCCATGGCAATCATTGATATATTTTCCATTTCTATAGTTTTACCTTTTCCAGAATGTCATATAAAGGCGATCTTACAGCATGTAACCATTTGAGTCTGGTTTCTTTCCCTTAGTATAATGAATTTGAGATTCTTCTGTTTTGCTTTGTGTAGTTTGTTCCTTTTCATTCCTGAAAAATATTCTGTTGTATGGCTATACCACAGTTTGTTTAACTAGTCCCCAGTTGAAGAGCATTTGGGTTGTTTCCAGTTTGGAGCAATTATGAAAAAAGCTGTTATAAACATTCACGTGTGTGTTTTTGTGTATGCACCTAGGAATGAGATCGCTGAATGGTGTGGTAAGGGTGTGTTGGACTACGTAAGAAACTCTTGAAGTGTTTTCCAAAATGGCTGCATCGTTTTGCATTCCCACCAGCAAAGTTTGAGAGTTGTTCTACTTCCTCGTGAAGACTTAATATTGTCAGTTGTTTTATTTGTTTGTTTTTATTCTTAGCATTTCTCATAAATATATAATGAGATTTCATTGTAGTTATAATTTGTGTTTCCCTAATGACTAACGATGTTGAGCATCTTCTGTCTTCAAACTTTGTTCTTCTTTTTCAAAATTATCTATTCTAGTTCCTTTGCCTGTCCATATAAATTCTAGAATCAGCTTGTTAATTTCTATAAAAAGTACTGC
This sequence comes from Diceros bicornis minor, assembly GCF_020826845.1. Lineage (NCBI taxonomy): Eukaryota > Metazoa > Chordata > Mammalia > Perissodactyla > Rhinocerotidae > Diceros > Diceros bicornis. The sequence continues at coordinate 12,581,859 of NC_080754.1, read as the reverse complement.
TGGGTTTTTTAATGTCACTGCATTGACTTTACAGATCAATTTAGGAAGAATTAAGATTTGGGCAAAATTGAGTCTTCCAGTCCATGAATATGGCATATCTATTTATTTAAGTCTTCTTTGATTTCTTTTATCAGCATTTTCTTTTTCTCAGCGTACAGATCTTGAACATATTTTGTAAGATTTATACCTAAGTATTTCATTTTTTTGCTGCTATTGTAATGATACTTTTTAAAATTCAATTTCCAGTTTTTCATTGCTAGTATATCTACAGTTTAATTTTCAAAGATGCTTTAGTGCTAAAAGTGAAAAGAGTGCAGAGGAAGGTGTCAATAAATATTTTTGGTTAGTGAATAAGTTAATGAATAAGTAAAATGAGAGGAAAACAGAGTAAAAAGACAGCTTAAGGATCAAGAGAAGGAATAAAGCTAAGGAAATAAAGGGTCAAGATGTCTAAATTCCATCCTGATGTTCTTCAGCTATCCTCTGGAGCCTATCTCATGTTCCTTAGACCTCCAGATACGTGCCTCCTTCTTGATGTTCAGATCTCAACTTATATGTAACTGACTCAGCCCAATCTTAGCCCCACCCCTAGTCATTTTCTATCAATCCACCCTGTTTTAGTTTTTTTCATAACATTTATTATTGCTCGACTTTTTCTGCTTATTGACTTATTTGATTATTTTTGGTCTTCCCTCACTAGTTTGGTTTACTGCTATACCAAATTACTTAAAACAATCTCTGACTCATAGAAGGTATCAATATGTATTCATTGAATGAAAGAAAGAAAGATACATAGATACAGGAATGAGCTGCAAAAATAACCATTTTTAAATATAACAAAAAATAAAACCCACTTAAAAGAGAAAAAAATACCATAAAGTACCAGAAATAATTTTTTTTAAAGTATGCATGATCTTCTTGAAAAAAATACAAAATATTTATTGCTGGACATAAAAGAATGCCTGAATAAAGAAGATATTCATGACTGAGAAATTCAAAATCACAAAAGAGATTTATTTTGCCTAAATAAAATTATGAATGTATTGTACTTCCCAGGGCCAGCACTAGTGTGAGGGGAGCGAGGCAAGTGAGGGCCTTGACTGGGGTGCAAAATTTAAATGGTCACCAAGAAACTCAGTAATCAAAATAAATAATGTTTTAAGGCAATATTCTCTAAAAATCAAAATTAATGCAAAAAAGTGATTAACAAAGTATAAAAATTTTCAATAAAGAATGAAAGACAGCATGAATCTTGATTTTCCATTTTCCCTCTGCCTCCAATATGGTTTGGCATGACTGTTACTTATCCAATCTTTACTGGAAATTTTGATATTTTGTTATTCAGGTACCTTTTGCATAAATGTTTATTTTCTAAAACACTATTTATCTTGCTTATTGAGTTTTTTGGCAACCTCTTATATTTTGCACTTGAGGTAAATACCTCACTTGTGTCACTTAACTCACCGTAGTTTGGGTCCAGAAAATTTTTATGAAAATTACGTAGGATTTTTATTTAATTTATCAAGCTGATTCTAAAGTCCATGTATAAGAATGTAGGTCTGGGGATAGTCAAAAGGCACTGAAATCTAAGAGCCAGGCAAAACTTGGAAAACCTAGCGGTTAGTTAACATCACAGGTAGGGGTATAACACTCTGCCATCTCAGGAAGTGCAGAAAGGAGGCACAATAGCTGGAGGGTGTAGCCAAGGGAACTGGACAGGAGCAGCCGGGTTAAGAGAATGAATCTGAAACAGCTTCTGCTAAAATAAGCCTCCAAGTGTCCATCCAGATCACAGCTGTGACCCAGAAAAGCACAGAAGGGACACGAGCCAGCCAGGATCAGAGTGGATGGAGGACTTGGCGGGTGGGCCTGGAGTCCTAGTTACTTCACTAGGTGATGTCAAGAAGACATGGGAGGCAGCCGGCCCCGTGGCTTAGTGGTTAAGTGCGCATGCTCCACTACTGGCGGCCCGGGTTCAGAACCCTGGCGCACACCGACGCACCGCTTGTCAGGCCATGTCCCACATACAGCAACTAGAAGGATGTGCAACTATGACATACAACTATCTACTGAGGGGCTTTGGGGAGAAAAAGGGGGAAAAAAAAAATAAGGAGGAGGATTGGCATGGATGTTAGCTTAGGGCTGATCTTCCTCATAAAAAAGAAAAAAAAAAAGACATGGGATAGCTTTGCAGCCCTCCACGTACAAAAAAATGTCTGTTCATGGAGTGGTTGAGAAGAACTACCGGCTAGATTTACAGTACACATCCCTCACAAATCTCCTTGCTATATGATGGCTTTGGATGGTCCCTTGGATTTGACTCACTTTTATTTCTTGACTCTTACTCTGGATTCACCCCTATTCCCATGATAACCTGAATCCTGGGTTCATCCCTTTTGATTTTCAGATTCCCCTGGCCCCCTGCCACCTTATCTGTGCAATTAACTCTACCTACACCCTGAACCCCCACTGCCATCTCCTAGTTGGTTTCTCTTTCCCAGTTATAATCTTCATTCACTCCTACTTCTAGCTCCTCATGAACAGTCATACCATTCACTCACGAACAGTAAGGCTATATGGCCTAGCAAGGAAGAACTATATGTGTTTTCCTATCCAGAAAGTGAAATATAAAAATCAAGCAACAGAAAAATAGAGACTCTTACTTTTTTTATATGCTGTGGGACTCAAGGCACAACTAAAAAAATTGAATAAAGCTGAACTAAAAATTTCAAGAAAAAGACAGACCAATTTTATCTACTATTAAGTTGAATATGAATTCTAAAAAGGATGCTAGGATAGAGAATTTCTACTGATTACTTTATCAACACCTAATACTAATACTAATAATAATTTCTGAGAAGCAACCATGTGCAACAAGTATATCATTCACCACAAATTTGAACAAAGAAAAGATGCCTGCAGTCAAAGGAGGATTTTTTCCCTCTCATTTGGCCCTGCCAAACCCTTTTCTAAAGCCTCCCCTAAACATGAGAAAGACAAGCAGACTATACCTTTTCTACTGTCAGATGAAACCCTTGGTTTTCCTAAACGTAGCAGCAGCTCTATCTTAACCAGGCAAAGCTCTTACATCATAAAATTTAAGCCAGGTCAGTGAAAACTGACACGGTCAGCATGCTCATTACCACACATATCTGGGAACAACACAGTAAAAAAGAACATTCGCTGAGGCCAGCTAACCTTCTCAGCAGTAATTTTACCCATTTCCTATCTTCTCCAAAACATTAATAATCTCGTTTCTCGGTTATTATACATTTATTTCTGGTGGATTGCTCTCTGATTAAATTAACCTTATCAAACCAGTAGTAGTTTAAGAAATGCAAATTACACAATGAATGCAGTTACAAAGACAGTGTCCAGAGGAATTTATTTTCCAATGTTAATTTTTTGCTGGTCATAAATTGCTATCACCAGCCCTATAATAGTGCCAGACCTGAGCATGCTGGATGCTTTATGATGCCTTTTTCATATTGTCCTGAATACACTCTAGAGCTTATGTTTTTCCCTATTTCTGACTTCAAAAAGATGGGTTTTTATATATTTTCCACTTTGGGCTGTTTCATTTGTTTGATATTATCAACAGGAAAATGATAATGCATTCTATAGGTCATTGTTTCCTTTATTTCTTATAATCCATTCAAGACAGACAGCCCACACATTTTCAATTAAATAATTCCAGAATTACACGACAAGAGGTAACATTGTATATGTAGAGATTGGGTTGAGAATACTAACAAGCTTGGCACATCAATTCATGGTAACATCCTGGAATTCCAAAGTTCACCTTGAAGTTTGCATTGCATTTTGTCATTTTGTTTAAACGCGTGTCTTTGTCAAAGGAGAGCAATGCAACTTTTTACTTCATTCCATTAGTAATTCTTAAAGACCGAAAATTAAAGTCAATGCCAAACCACAGCTTTGTCAATATGCTACATTTCCTGGTGGCATATACATTTTTGGCCCCCCAAATTTTTTTTCTTAATTTCTTTTCTTTTCCTAATGCATTCTAAAATTGTGTGCAGATATATGCTCTTAAAAAGGTGGAAAAACTAGTCTCCCATAAAGCATTTCAACCGGCAATATTTTTGCTTTCTTATTAAAACAGCTTTAATGGCTTCACATTGACTAAATAACCATGATGGCTCTAAATTGTGAGGGATGGTGGCTATAGCACTCTTCCATAAGAGTTTCAAATATTATTCAAATTTGACAATATAATACAGATTTACTATCACACATATATAATTTTCAATTCAATTGAACTTCCATCTTGTAAATTGCATGCCTTACCACATTAAATTAGCAACTTGGTACAGATTCTCATTCTGTTTCAGAATTTAAAGTTACAAATCCCTTTTCATTTATATTAAGGCAGGTCAAATCTTCACAGATTATGCAGATAGCAATATGCAATTAATATATCACATGGTCAAATGTTCAAATATGTGTTGGGCACCTACTGTGTATTTGTTCAGCCTTAGATATCAGAGCACACCACTTATAAACTAGACAAAAAATTTTCTGTGGAGACATTATAGCTTAGTTGAATGGGAGGCAGAAAATAAATGAAATAAGTAACATTTAACATATAGCGTGTTGTATGGGGTTAAGTGTTATGAGAAAAATAAAGCAGAGAAAAGGAATAGGGTCTACAGGAAGCAGTACTAGCTAGATTTTTAAATAAGCCAGAGTAAGAATTACTGAGATGATACTTTTAAGTAGAAATCTGTAGTATGCACAGGATGAGACAGATGTATCTCTGATGAGGAAGCACAGAGAACAACAGGGCAATGGCCTGAAGAGCATTTGGCATGTTTGAGTCATAGCCAGTAGGCCAAGGGCACTGGAACAGAACAAATGAAAAGAAAAACAGTAGGAGGGAAAGTCAGAGAGATAAAAGGAGGAGGAGGTGGGCTTCTGATGTAACACGTCATATTCTATACGGATGACACCTCTAGAGTTGTACAGTTGTTCATGGCAACTCCGGGTTGGCTGGATTATGCAGGGCTTGGTGGGCTCCTAAGATGACTTTGGCTTTTACTCTTAGTAAAATGAAAAGATATTGGAAGATTTTGAGCAATAAAGTGAAATTTTCAGACTTAAAATTTAGCAGAATTACACTGGCTGCTTAATTTTTTTTCTTAAGAATTAGATGGAAGAGGGACTACAGAGGAAACCAGGAATCCTAATAGGAGGTTATTGAAATAATCCAGGCAAGAGATGATGGCTTGGATGAAAGGAATAGAAGTGAAGGTCGTGAGAAGATATTGGAAGCTGATTTTATTTTTCAAGGTTTGCTGATGGATTGATTAGAAGGTGAAAGAGAAATAGAATAGTCAAGGACTGGTCCAAGGTTTTTAGTTCAAGAACTAGAAGAGTAAGCTTGCCATTAACTGAAGTGGGATGGTTGCAGGAAGAATAAGTTTCAAGATGGAAAACTTGGAGCTCTTTCAGCTATGGTAAGATGAGAGGCCTATTAGACAACCAAGTGAAGATGTTAAATAGACATTTGGATAATGGTCTGGAATTAGGGAGACACCTAGAGTGGGGATGTACATTTGAGAGAATACATTTAATAGAGAGAGAAGGTATTTAAGCCGTAAGACTAGATAAAAAGCACGAAACAAATACTGAAAGCACTAGTATGGGATCCAGAGGACCTCATTTTTGGTCTCAGCTATGTGGTTTTGGACAAGTGGCTTAGTTTCACTGTGGCTCCAGTGTCACATAGGTAAAATGAGAAAAATATTATTTCTTCTGTATCATAAATGTATTGTGAAAAGTAAGATAGTAACTTATAGCAAAGCAAACTAGAAAACATAAGTAATTATCTGAATAATTCAAGAATACAAATGTTTTAAGATAACATTAAAAATAATTATACAGTTTCTAATTGATTATCTCTCAGGTTCAAACCCAACATCTATACTGCGCTTTCCCATTTTGGAGTCAATAGTCTGTAAATCACACTTCGGGAGAGTTCTGCAAAGAGGAGGTGTTGGAGGAAGACCTCAAAGATGGAAGAGAAAGAAGGGGCCTGCCCTTTCCCATTTGCTTCTTTTTGGCTTCCTGTATGCATCTTGTTTCTGGCAGCATCACCCCAGCCCTGCTTCTTTAGCCAAGAAACAGTGATTTGTTCTTGTAGCTTCAGTTGAATCTATTTTGTAGTGTTCCCAACACTAGCAGAATCTGCCTTATTACGTGCACTCAGAGACCCCAGGAAAAGCTAGCTATGATTCCCCTCCTCAGTGAGCTGAGCCCCAGCCTCACAGATCCCTCCTCTGAGCTTAGGGACATCAGCACCATCAGACAAGCACCTTCGACTCTAAGGCCAGGATTTCAGCTGTATGGAGTCCTTTCTGTAATTGTCCAAGTTTTAATCATTCCATCTTATTTTCTTTGTCCTCCCAACTTTAGTAATGGTAGCTATTTCTTGCCATTGCTATTTCTATAATACCATCAAGTTCTCTATTTGTCTTTTTTCTGTTCTAAATATATAGTCAACAGTTCTTTACATTGAATTCCCTCTGTTAAAGTAACGTGTATGGTTTCTATCTCCTAATGATCCCTGACTGATACAATGTCATGGGGCCACTGGCATGGAGAAAGTGAATCTAAAATATTTGAAATAAAAGGAAATACTTTTGAAGAAGTGCACTTTAAAATAGAGTCTTAAAATAAAATGCATATCCTTCACAAAAAACTAATTAAATTATTTTTAGAAATAAATCCATAAGGACAAAGTAATCAGGAGAAGAGATGCTAAACAGAAAATTTTGAAAAATTGGAAAGCAGATGGAAAAATGGCAACTGACCTAGAAAACCTGAGAATGCTAAAATCTAAGCCCCTAGGGAAGAAAAAACACAGAAGCAAGCCAATCTGCATGTTATAACCAAAAAAATATTTCAGCAACTGAAGGCATGGGTACTTCTGAGCAACGTGTTCCCTGGGTTTTCTTTTTGCCTCGTATCCCAGACTGGGTGCTGAAGCAGCAGGCAACCTGGAAACACCAACAGGCACAGACACAAAAAGTCAGAAAGCCTTCCCAATCCAGCCAAAGAACCAGAAAGGGGGTAACCTACCAAGACATTAAAAAAAAATTAGACAATAACCACTCTACTCTAGCCAAACACTGCAGAAAAACTGTGACCCCACTCACACCTCTGCCGTCAAGCAGCATCAAAGCCAAGAGAGGAAACTAGAATTCTACCCTCACCAGGCTGTAACAAGTCACTGCAATGCCTCTGTCAGGGAGGTGTCAATGAAGGCTGAAAAAGGAGATGAGACTTTTATTCCTACTGAATGGTAACAAGGTGTTCATCCCTGTGGGATCAGTGGAGACCACATGGGAAACCTGGTTTCCCACCCATCCCCAGGTATTGAGGTGCCCCTCTCCTTAACTCCCGGACAGTGTCAAGGAAGCCATGTGGGGAACAGTAATGAGGCACCTCTCCCACACAACCAGAGTGGTATTAGTGGATGCATAACAGAAAGCCTAGGCCTCCACTCTCACCCAGAAATAACAAGAGTACTTCCCCCCCAACCAGTGTCTATGAAAGTCAAGTGTGGAAGCTAGACTTTTACCCCCCCATCTGACACTAACGAGGTGAGACCCTTCTTTCGCCACTGGAGTAGTGTCAGAGGATGCCTGCTATACTACAAACTTAAATAAGATCCAAAGTCTCACAACATATTAACTAAAATTTCCAGGATTCAATTAAAAAAAATCACTCATCAGACACTGGCCTGGTGGCGCAGTGGTTAAGTGCTCATATTCCGCTTTGGCAGCCTGGGGTTTGCAGGTTCAGATCCTGGGCACACACCAATGCACTGCTTGTCAAGCCATGCTGTGGCAGCGTCCCCTATAAGGTAGAGGAAGAGGGGCATGAATGTTAACCCAGGGCCAATCTTCCTCGGCAAAAAGAGGAGGATTGGCTTTGGATGTTAGCTCAGGGTTGATTTTCCTCACACACACACAAAAAAATCGCTCATCAAACAAAAACTAGGAAATTTTCAACTAAAATGAGAAAAAGCAATCAACAGATGCCAAAATTGAGACACAGATGTTGGAATTATCTGACAAGAATTTTAAAGGATCCATAATAAAAATGCCTCAGCAGTTATGAATATGCTTGAAATAAATGAAAAAATATAAAGTCTCAGTCAAGAAATAAAAGATATAAAGAAGGTTCAAATGCATTTTTAGAACTAGAAAACAAAATAACTAAAATTTTAAAACTCAGTGAATGGACTCAAATGCAGAATGAGAGGACAGAAGAAAGAATCAGTGAACTGGAAGATACAACAACAGAAATTAACCAATTTGAACAACAGAGAGAACATAGACTGGAAAAAATTTACAAGGATTTATGGGACTTTAGATCCCATTAACCAAAGATCTAACATTCTTGTTGTAGGAATCCTGGAAGGAAAGGAGAAAGATGGTATGGCTGAAAAAGTATGCAAAGAAATAAAGGCTGGAAAATTTTCAGATTTGTCAAGAAAATGTAAGCTTACAAACTTAAGAAGTTGAGCAGACCCCAAACAAAATAAGCCCAAAGAAATCCACACCTAAGCACATCATAGTCAAACTCTGAAAACTAAATACAAAGAAGAAATCTTGGAAGAAAGAGGAGAGAAATGACACCTTACCTATAGGGGAAAAATATTCACGTAACACCAGATTTCTTATCAGAAACCATGGAAGCCAGAAGGAAGTGGTACAACATTTTTCATGTGCTGAAATAAAAGGATTTCAAACCCAGAGTTCTTTATCCAGCAAAAATATCTTTCAGGAATGAAGGGGAAAATCATTCTCAGATGAAGGAAAACTAAGAGAATTTGTCACCAACAGAACCACCCTAAAAGACTGGCTAAATGAAGTTCTCTAAACAGAAAGGAATGAATGAAACAAGTAATCTTGGAACATTAGAATGAAAGAAAGAACAACAGAAAAAGAAAAAGTATGGATAAATATTAGACTTTTATCATCCTCTGGAATTTTCTAAATTATGTTTGATATTTGAAGCAAAAATTATAACACTGATGTATTATAAACCCATCTAAATGTATTAGAACATATGTAGGGCAATTGTACTCTACTGGGTGAAGGTAAAGGGACATAAAGAAGGGAAGATTTCTATAGTTCACTTAAACATCAATAGACACTAGTAGACTGTGTTATGTGTATATAATATAATATTTTGAGAAATCACTAAAAAAGCTATACTAGGAAAGACACAAAGAAAAAAAGAGAGATAAATAAAATGGATTTCTAAAATATGTCCAGGTAATCTACATAATGGGAGAAAAAAGAAAATGGAAAAATGAGAAACGGAGAGAATAAACAGAAAAAAAAAAAAAGGCAGACATAAGTCTTAACTTATTAATAATTACATTAACTGTAAATGGCCTAATTATACAAACCCAAAGACAGAGATTGGCATACCCAACTACAGTCATGCACTGCTTAATGACATTTCAGTCAATGACAGACTGCATATACAATAGTAGTCTAATAAGATTGGTACCATATAGCCTAGATGTGTAGTAGGCTATGCTATCTAGGTTTGTGTAAGTACACTCTATGATGTTTGCACAATGATGAAGTCACCTGTCGACACATTTCCCAGAACATATTCCTGTCATTAAGCAATGCATGACTGTATATGCTGTCCACAAGAAATTTCAAACATAACATAAGTAGGTGGAAATTATAAATATAGAGAGACATGCCATGTCAATGTTAATCAAAAGAAGGCATAAATAGCTATATACATAAACTGGACTTCAGAGCAAAGAAAGTAGCCAAAGATAGAGAAAGATATTACATAATGATAATAGAGTAGATCAAGAAGACATAGAAATCCTAATTGTGTATCACCAGACCTTCAAAATACATGAAGTATTTTGAACAGAACTTCAAATACATGAACAGAGTTTCAAAATACAGGAAGTAAAAACTGATAGAACTGAAAGGAGTAATGGACAAATCCACAATTATACTTAGGGATGTTAATGCTCCCTAATTATGTACCATGACCGTATGATATGTTTATTCTTTTTTTTTTTTCTTTTTTGTGAGAAAGATCAGCCCTGAACTAATACCCATGCTAATCCTCCTCTTTTTGCTGAGGAAGACTGGCTCTGAGCTAACATCCATTGACAATCCTCCTCCTTTTTTTTCCCCCAAAGCCCCAGTAGATAGTTGTATGTCATACTTGCACATCCTTCTAGTTGCTGTATGTGGGACACAGCCTCAGCATGGCCGGAGAAGCGGTGCGTTGGTGCACGCCCGGGATCCAAACCCAGGCCACCAGTAGCGGAGTGCGTGCACTTAACTGCTAAGCCACAGGGCCAGCCCTGGTATGTTTATTCTAAGGAGGCAAGCCTGGTTCAATATTAGAAAATCAATCTGTGTAATCCTCCATATTAACACACTAAAAAAATAAATTGCATGATCATATTAATTGATGCAGAAAAACATTGATTATCCATTACCCATTCAAACTAAAATCTCTCAGACAACTAGACATATAAGGGAACTTTTTTACTTGATAAAGATCATCTACAAAAAGCATCTAGCCATCATTATATTTAATGGTGAAAAACTAAAAGCTTTCCCGAAGATCACAACAAGGCAAGGATATCTGCTCCCGTCACTTCTATTGAGCATAGTTCTGAAAGTTTTAGCTAGTGCATTAAGGCAAGTAAAGGAAAGAAAAGGCATACATATCAGAAAGAAAGAAGTAAAATTGTCCCTATTTGCAGATGACTCAATCACCTATATAGAAAACTCAAAGAAATTTATTACACTACTAAGTTAGTTTGACAAAGTCGCAGGATATAAGATCAACATACAAAAATCAGGTGTATTTTTATATATTAGCAATGAAAAACACATGGAAATCAAAATTAAAAGTAGAATACATTTACAATCACTAAAAAAAGAAAAGAAATGCTTAGATGTACATTTAAGAAAACACATACAGGATCTACATGCTGAAACTCACAAAATGCTAGTGAAAGAAGATCTAAACAAATGGGAGACATACTGTTTCATGGATTAGAGGACAACATAGTAAAGACGTCCAAATGGATAAAGTTTATCACAATTACTATCAAAATCTCAGCAAGATTTGTTTTTAATATATAGACAAGACTATTCTAAAATACATGGAGTGATAACAGAACTTGGATATCTAAAATGATTCTGAAAAATAATAAAATGGGAAGAATTATTCTATCTGATTTAAAAGCTTATTATATAGTCAGAGTAATCAAGACTGTGTGGAACTGACAGATGGATAGATATGTAGATCAACAGAACACCATCAAGAACCCAGAAATAGATCCACACAAATACAGCCAATTGATTTTCTATAAAAGTGCAAAAGCAATTCAATGGAGGATGTTCAGTATTTTCAATAAATGGTGCTGGAGCAATTGGAAATCCATAAGCAAAAGAACAAATCTCAATCTAAGTCTCATACCTTATACAAAAATCTAAAAGAGCACAGATTTAAATGTAAAATATAAAGCTATAAAATGTAAGCAATAACACAGGAGAAAATTTTCAAGACCTAAGGCTTGGTAAAGAGTCCTTCAAACATGACACTAAAAGTATGATCCACAAAAGGAAAAACTTGATAAATTGGACTTCATCAAAGTGAAAAAAACTTTTGCTGTGTGAGACACCCTGATAAGAGCATGAAAAGACAAGCTACAGAATAGGAGAAAATATTTGCAAACCATATATCTGGCAAAGGACTTAAATCTAGAATATATAAAGAACTCTCAAAACTCATCAGTTAAAAAAATCAAATTAAAAAATGGTAAAAGACATGAAGGACATTTCACCAAAGAGAATCTATAAATGGCAAATACGATAATACTTTAATTAAAATGCTTTTTATGAGACATGAGGAAAAAATTGAAATATAGGGTGCTTACCACCACTATTCAACTCAAAAACATTGGCAGTACAATTAAAATAGCAAAATATAGTTTATATTTACTTATATCCCTCAGCACGCTTCCATCCCTAGGACCTACTCTAAAAAATTGCAATAAGCTTTTAATTAATCAACACATCACCCTGGGAAAGTGAATGAAACATCTTTACACCTACTGTGAATAGGACATACATAGTGCTAGGTGCTTTCTCATTTAGTATTCCTTTAAACTTCCCAACAACCTTGTGAGAAAGATATTATATCCTCCTTATACAAATGAGGAAATTGAGATTCTAGAAGTCTAGTCTAAAATACATCATAATCAATTCCTCAAAACTATTGATAAAGAAAAAATATTTAAAACATCCAGAGAAAAATGACATGTTACATACAGAGGCACATAACCTATGTTGACATCATATTGGAATGACAGAAATATGCTTCATATTTCACATGAAGACAAACAAGAATACAGTGGAGCAACATCTTAAAAACACTGAAACACAAAACATGTTAACTTGTAATTGTTTATCCAGTGAAAATATCTTTCAAAAGCAAAAGCAAAATAAAGGTTATTTAAGACACAAAAACAAAAAGAATTCAGACATGCATCACAAGAAAACTTAAAGGAATTTCTTTAAGCAGAAAGAATAAGATACCAGATAGAAATCTGGATCTAAAGAGAGGAATGAAGCACACAATGATAACTACATGGATAAATATGACTCTTTTATTATTCAAATCTCTTTAAAAGATGATTAACTATTTCAAGCAAAATAATAGCAATGTGTTGTGAGGTTTATAACCTATGTAAGAGTAGAATGTATGACAATAGCTCAAAGGTCAAGAGAGGAGTTATGGAAATAGAATGTTATGAGTTCCTTATAGTATATGTGAAGTGATATAATACTATTTCATGGTAGACTGTGAAAAGTTACAAATGACACAGTAAACCCAAAGGCGATCTTTAAAGTAAAACAACAAAAGCTTATAGATAATAAGTCATAAAAGGAGATAAAATGGAATCATAAAAAAATCTAATTCAAATGAAAGTAGGAAAAAAAGGAAAATGAGGACAAAGAACTGATAGCATAAATCCATCAGTAGATTTAAATCCAACTATTTCAATACTCTCATTAAAAGTAAATGGCCTAAAAACTTCAACTGAAAGACATTACTAGAATTAAATGCAGACCAAAGTATATGTTGCCTATAAGAAACCAAGTTTAAATAAAAATACATAACTATGTTAAAAATAAAAGAATAAGAAAAGATATACCATGCAAACATTCATTGACAGAAGATGAAGTGGCTATATTCTTATTAGACAAAGTAGATTTCAGAATAAAGAATATTTTTTGTTGTTAATGCCATTGAGTCAATTCCAACTCCTAGTGACCCTGTGTACAGCAGAATGGAACACTGCCTAATCTTTTCATGCTATCTTCTCACCTTCTGGTGTTATATCACACAATGGTCCTCTGTTGTTGATTGAGTTTTCATGGCCAATTTTTTCAGAAGTGTGTGGCCAGGTCCTTCTTCCTTTTCTGTCTTAGTCTGGAAGCTCTGCTGAAACCTGTCCACCATGGGTGACCCTGCTGGTGTTTGAAATACTAATTACATAACTTTCAGCATCACAGCAACTCACAGCCACCACAGTATGACAACCAACAGGTGGTGTGGTTACTTGACTAGAAAATGAACCCAGGCCTCAGCAATGAAAGCACTGAATCTTAACCACTAGACCACCAGGGATGACTATAAAGAATGTGAACAGGGCCGGCCCCATGGCTTAGTGGTTAAGTGCACACGCTCCGGTGCTGTTGGCCTGGGTTCGGATCCCGGGTGCACACTGATGCACCACTTCTCCAGCCATGCTGAGGCTGAGTCCCACATACAGCAACTAGAAGGATGTGCAACTGCGACATACAACTATCTACTGGGGCTTTGGGGGAAAAATAAATAAAATAAAATTATAAAATTATAAAAAAAAAGAATATAAACAGATGAAAAGGGGACATTTCATAGTGATATAGGCATCAATTCATCAAGCAGACATAATACTAAACCTTTATAGAGCTGATAGGAGATCTTCAAAATATATGAAATAAATAGTAATAGATCTGCAAAAAATGAAAAAGACAAATCTATAATTACAGTTAAATAATTTCAAAACCTCTCACTCTATAAAGAAAGAAAAACAATAAGAATATAGGAGACTTGAACAACATTATCAATCTACTCAACTGAATTGACATTTATAGAACATTCCACTCACAATTGCAGAATACACATTCTTTTTAAGTTAACTCAGAACACTTAACAACATAGACTATATTCTGGGCCATGAAACAACTCTCAATACATTTCAAAGCAATCAAGTAATACCACCATGGAATTAAATTTGAAACGAGCAACATTAAGATATCCAAAAAATCCCCAAATGTATAGAAACTAAATGACGCACTTATAAATAACTCAAGAATCAAAGAAGAAATCAAAAGGGAAAATAGAAAGTATTGTAAACTGAGTAAAAATGAAAACACAATATATCAAAGTTTTGGGGATGCAGCTAAAGCAGTACTTACAAGAAAGCTTATAGCATTACTTACTCTAACAGAAAAGAAAAAAAGTCTGAAATCAACAACTACACCTTCCACCTTAGAAAAATAGAAAAAGAAGAGCAAATGAATTCCAAACAAGCAGAAGGGCAGAATCGATATCAGTAAAATATAAATCAGAAAAACTATGCAGTAAATCAGTGAAACCAAACACTGGTTCTTTAATAAGATCAATAACATTGATAAACTTCTAACCAGAATAGTCTGGGAAAAAAAAGAGAGTAAACGCAAATTAACAATATATAGACTAAGTAAGGTGACATCACTACAGATTCTACAGATATTAAAGCAATAATAAGGGAACATTATGAAAAATTTATGCCAGTACAGTCATCTGTAGCATAATGATGGGGATACATTCTGAGAAATACATTATCAGGCAATTTTGACATTATGCAAAGATCATAGAGCATACGTACACAAGCCTAGATGGTATAGCCCACTACACACCTAGGCTATATAGCACTAATCTTATGGGACCCCCATTGTACATGTGGTCCACTGCTGACCAAAATATCATTATGTGGCACATGACTGTAAATTTGACAACATTGATGAAATGGTCAAATTTTTTTAAAGACAACAATTACCAAAGAATTAGATAGTTTTTCATAGCCCTATACCATTTTAAACATTAAATTTGTAGCTAAAAATCTTCTCACAAAGAAAACTCCAGTCCCAGATGGCTTCTCTGGTGAATTCTATCAAACACTTATTTTTTATTTTTTTATGTTTTATGTTTTTGGTGAGGAAGATTGGCCCTGAGCTAACATCTGTTGCCAATCTTCCTCTTGTTTGCTGGGGAAGATTGGCCCTGAGCTAACATCTGTGCCCATCTTCGTCTATTTTGTATATGGGACACTGCCACAGCACAGCTTGATGAATGGTGCATAGGTCCACGCCCAGGATTCAAACCTGTGAACCCCGGGCTGCCACAGCAGAGCACATAAATTTAACCACTAAGCCACCAGGCCAACCCCTCTATCAAACATTTAAGCAAGGAATACCTCTAATTTTGCTTACTAAGATCAGCATTACTCTGATACCAAAACCAGGGCATTTAAAAAAACAATTATAGATCCAGCCCTGATGGCCCAGTGGTTAAAGTTCAGAGCTCACTGCTTCAGTGGCCTGGGTTCACTTTCCGGTCACAGAACCACACCACCCATCTGTCAGTTGCCATGCTGTGTTGGCGGCTCACATGGAAGAAGTATAATGACTTACAACCAGGATATACAACTATGTACTGGGGCTTTGGGGAGGAAAATAAAAAAGAGGAAGATTGGTAACAAATGTTAGCTCAGGGAGAATCTTTCCCTGCAAAAAATAAAAATAAAAAAATAATTATAGACCTATAGACTTATATGCCTTGTGAACACAGAGGCAAAAATTAAGAACTTAGCAAATTCAATCCAACAATATAAAAAAGAATAATGCATCAGGACAAAGAAGTGTTTATTTCAGAAATGCAAAATTGTTTTAACATTTAAAAATCAATCAGTTTTATTTACCATACATAACAGACTGAAAAAAAAAACTATATGGTTATCTCAAAACAGAAACATCTGATAAAATCTAACATCTATCTCTCACAAAAACTTTCAACACATTAGGAATAGAAGAGAGCATTCTCAACCTGATAAAGTGTGTCTAAGAAAAGCTTACTGGTAGGTGAAAACGTGAATGTTGTTTTTAGGAGTTCAGAAAAAATACAGATATCTGCTCTCACCACTTCTAGTCAACTTTGTACTGGAGAGTGATGTTAGCAATCTGGCAGGATAAGAGGTCCCCAGACCTCGTCCCCTCCCTCAGAAACACTAATTTGGCAACAGTCATGGACAAAAGTGCCTTTGCAAGAGCTTCAGGATACATATAAGAGGTTGCGACACCCCGGTGGAGTTCAAGACCAAAAAAAGCCACTTTGAAAAGGCAAGTCCATGCCCCAATAGTAGGTTTACCAACCACAAACCTGGTTTCAGAACCCAAAGCAGCCCTGTCTCTTTATGGACTTGGCTCCACCCTCACTCATCCTAATGACATTTTTTTACAGAAATAGAAAACAAAAATCATAAAATTTATTTGGAATCACAAAAGATCCCCAATAGCCAAAGCAATTCTGAGCAAGAAGAACAAAGCTGGAGATATCACATTCTCTGATTTTTAAAACATATTCAAAGATACAGTAATCAAAACACTATGGTATTGGCATAAAAACAGACATAAAAACCAATGGAACAGAACAGAGATCCCAGCAATAAACTCACCCAGATACAGTCAACTGATCTTCAACTAGGGTGCCAAGGATGCACAATGGGGAAAAGATCGTCTCTTCAATAAATGGTATATGGAAAGTTATATATCCATATTCAAGAGAATGAAATTGGACCATTATTTCACACCATTTACCAAAATCAACTAAAAATGGTTTAAAGACCTAAAGATAAAACCTAAAACAATAAAACTCTTAGAAGAAAACACAGAGAAAAGAGCTTCAAAACATTGGATTGGGCAACAGTGTCTTGGATATGACATGAAAAGCATAGACAACGAAAGCAAAAATAGACAAATGGGACTACATCAAACTACGAAGCTTCTGCACAGCAAAAGAAATAGTCAACAAAACGGAAAGATCACCTACAAAATGGGAGAAAATATTTGCAGACCATATATCTGATAAGGGGTTAATATCCAAAATATATAAGAAACTTATACAACTAAATAGAAAAAAAAACAAATAAACCAATTGAAAAATGGGCAATGAACATGAACAGATATTTCTCCAAAAAACACATACAATTTTCAACAGGTATATGAAAATGTGCTCAATATCACTAATTATCAGGGAAATGCAAATCAAAACCACAATGAGAAATCACATCACACCTGTTAGGATGGCTATTATCAAAAAAACAAAAGACAACAAATATTCGTGAGGATATAGAGAAAAGGGAACCCTTGTACACTGTTGGAGAGAATGTAAATTGGTACAACCACTATAGAAAACAGTATGGAGTGTCCTTAAAAAATCAGAAATAGAACTAAGGGGGCCAGCCTGGTGGTGTAGTGGTTAAGTTCGTGCACTCTGCTTCAGCAGCCCAGGGTTCACAGGTTCAGATCCCAGGCACTGCTTATCAAGCCGTGCTGTGGCAGGCATCTCACACAAGATAGAGGAAGATGGGCACGGAAGTTAGCTCGAGGCCAATATTCCTCAGCAAAAAGAGAAAGATTGGCAACAGATATTAGCTCAGGGCTAATCTTCCTCACCAAAAGAATAAACTAAAAAATAATAAAAATAATAAAAATAAAAATAGAACTACCATACAATCCAGTAATCCCACTTCTGGGTATATATCCAAAGGAATTGAAATCTAGATCTCAAAGAGATATCTCATTCCCATGTTCCTTGTAGCATTATTCACAATAGCCAAGAGATGGAAACAATGTAAATGTCCATCAATGGATACAGAAAATGTGGTATATACATACAATAAAATATTATTCAGCCTTAAAAACAAGGAAATCCTGCCATTTGTGACAACACGAATGGACCTGGAGGACATTACACTAAGTGGAATAAGCCAGACACAGAAAGACAAATATTGCATTATCTCACCTGTACGTAGAATCTAAAATAGTCAAACTTACAAAAGCAGAGAATAGAATGGTGGTTGCCAGGGGCTGAAGGGTGGGGAAATGGGGAGGTGTTGGTCAAAGGGCATAAATTCAGCTATGCAAAATAAATAAGATTTGGAGTACAAGTGTACAATATAAGTTTTATGATTAATACCTAAAAATGTGCCAAGGTGGTATGTTTTGTGTTAAGTGCTCTTATCACAGAAGAAAAACAACAACAGCAAGGGGGGTAGGGCAGAAACTTTTGGAGGTGATGGATAAGTTTGTGGCATTGATAGTGATGATGGTTTCATGGATATATAGTTATCTCCAAACACATCAAGTTGTATACAATAAACATCTATAACTTTTTCTATGTCAGCTGTATACTGTATGCTGTATACTATATGCTGTATACTCAATACAGCAATTAAAAAAAGTTATACTGGTTCTACATGGTGCTATAAGTCAAGAAAACTAAATAGATAAAAGACAGCCATATTAGAAAAAAAGAAGTAAAACTGTCTTTATTCACAGACAATATATTGCCTTTGTAGAAAATCAAATGGAATCCACAAAAAAGCTACTAGTACTAATCAGTTATACAAGAAGAACATAGAAAAATCATTTGTTTTTATATACACTAGCAACAAACAATCTGAAGTTTTTAATACAATTTAAAATAGTATCAAAAGTATAAAATACTTAGGGACATATCTGACAAAATTAGTGCAACATATATACGGTAAAACTTCAAAATAGTGCTGAAAGAAATTAAAGACCTAAATCAATGGAGTGATATACCATGTTCATGGATAAAAAGACTCAATATTGCCAAGATGTCAATTCTCTCCTAATTAATGTTTAAATACAATGCAATCTCAATCAAAATCTCAGCAGTCTATATTTGTAAAACGTTGACAAGATAAATCATAAATTCATTTGGAAATGCAAAGGACCTAGAAGAGCCAAAACAACCTTGAAAAAGCAGAAAAACATTGGAAGACTTACATTAAACGGCTTCAGGACATATTACAAAGCTACATTAATCAAGATAGTGTGCTAATGGTATTAAGATAAACAAATTGATCCAATTTACCAGAATACAATCCAGAAAAAGCTCCACTCATATATGGTCAATTAATTTTGAAAAAAGTTGCAAAGGAAATTCAGTGGAAAAAGCATAGTCCTTTCAAAAAATAATGCTGGACCAATTATATATATCTACACATATATATGCAAAAAATGAACTTGAACCATACCATATACAACAGTTAACTCAAAATTAATAATAGATCTAAATGTAAAATCTAGAATTATAAAAATTCTATTAGAAAACATAGGTGAAAATCTTTGTAACCTTCAATTAGGTGAGGATTTGTTAGGTACAAGACCAAAAGCATGATACATAAAAGAAAAAATTGATAAAATAGACTTCATAAAAATTCAGAACTTCTGCTCCTTGAAAGACACTGTTAAGAAAATAAAAAGGTAAGCTATAGACTAGGAAAAGATACATCTGCTAAAGGACTTGTGTCCAGAATAAGTAAAGAACCCTCAAACTCAGTAAAAAATAATCCAATGTTTAAAATGGACAAAAGCATAAAATCTTTAAAATGGACAAAAGCTTTTAAAAGAACAAAGAAATATATATCTGGATGTCATATAAGCATAAGAAAAGATGCTCAACATCATTAGTCATTAGGGAAGTATACTTTAAATCCCAATGAAATTTTACCATTTCCCTATTAGAATGTTTAAAATTAAAAAGACAGACATTACCAAGTGTTTGTGAGCACGTAGAGCAACTGGAAGTATCATACACTGCTGATGGGAATGTAAGATGGTACAGCCACTATGGAAAACAGTATCGCAGTGGTTTTTTGTTTTGTTTTGTTTATATGAGGAAGATTGGCCCTGAGCTAACATCTGCCAATCCTCCTCTTTTTGCTGAGGAAGACTGGCCCTGGGCTAACATCCATGCCCATCTTCCTCTACTTTATATGAGATGACGCCACAGCGTGGCTTAAGAAGCGGTGCATCGGTGCACACCAGGATCGGAACCAGCGAACCCCAGGCCGCTGCAGAGCGCGCACTTAACCACTTTCGCCACCAGGCCAGCCCCAGTATGGCAGTGTTTTTAAAAAGTGAAACATATTCTTACCATATGAGCCAGCCATTCGACTCCCAGGTATTTATCCAAGAGAAATGGAAGTATGCATCCATATAAAGACACACTCAAATGTTCGTATGAGCCTTATTTGTATTAGCCAGAACTGGAATCAACCCAAATATCCTTTAACATGTGAATGGATAAACCAATTGTTGCATGTCCATATGATAGAATACTATTCAGCAATAGAGAGGAATGAACTATTGATACATGTTACAACAGGGATGAATTTCAAAACAATTATTCTGAATGGAGAAAATTAGACCTCCTTAAAAAAGAGAGAGTATATATATGTATGTATGATTCCATCTACATGAAATTCTAGAAAATGCAATCTAATCTGTAGTGACAGAAATCAGATCAGTGGTTGCCTGAGGATATGGGTGACAGAGAGGGGCAGAAGGGAGGGATTAAAAGGGACAGAATTAAATTATTGGGATGATGATATGTTCATTATCTTTGTTGTGGCTGTGGTTTTACTAAGTGTATATATATGTCAACACATCAAAATGCTACACGTGTGCAGTTTATCATATGTAAACTATAACTTAATAAAGTTGTTTAAAAGTACAAAATAATATTAAGAAGAAAATATATACGGCATAAAAGCTGTGAAGTATAAGAATAAAACATCTCCGAACCCTATCCAAGTTCCCTTTCTCAAATCCTTACTCCTTTCCTCCCCCAAGAGGTAATCGCTATTATTTTTTTGCATAAAAATAAATTAAAATTTTCTTATATTCCTGAAAAAAATAATACAGGAATGTTGCAAGTCCAAATTAATGAAAAATAGTTATTGTCTTTAAAAACATTTTCAACATAATACTTTTCACAAATGGTTTAAAAAGAGAACTTAAGTATGTACATCACTATTGTCACCTACTATTTTTATGAGAATTTTAACCATATTATTAGATACTATTTTGGCATATTTACCAATAATTTCACTTGCAGCCATCTTGTCTATTAACTGGATTTGAAGTCCTGAGTACAGGTACTATCTCAGAGTTCTTCAGTGTACATTCCCTCCCGAGCACTTATCATCTAATTTAGCACAAGCTAATTATGGTCTTTACCATGAGAACTCTCAAAATCCCGGAAATGAGTAATGCATGCTATGAATTAAATATTAGCAACTCCCGAGAGCTACATGTGGAAGTAAACCAAGAGCTCACTTGTAAAATTTTTATTAAAGAACAGACAGATTAAAAATTTCACACAACTTGCCTTGTTTTTAATCTTAGAGAGATGTGGGATACCATTATCATTTAATAAGTGGAAGCTTGCTCAATTTTATTCTGTCTATGCAGAAAAGGGGAATGATTAGTGTGATGGTTAATTTTATGTGTCAACTTGACTGAGCCATGAGATGCCCTGACATTTGGTCAAAATAACTCTTGGTATTTCTCTGAGGATGTTTTTATATGAGATTAACATTTAAATTGGTAGACTGACTAAAGCAGATTGCCATCTTTAATGGGAGTGGGCCTTGTCCAGTCAGTTGAAGGCTTGAATAGAACAAAAAGGCTGACCATCTTACCAAGGAAGGAAGAATTCCTCCTGCCTGACTACTTTCAAACTGGGACATTGGCTTTTTCCTGCCATTGGACTTGAACTGAAACATCGGCTCATCCTGGGTCTTGAGCATGCCAGGCTTCGGATGGGAACTACCACCATAGGTTCTCCTGGTTCTCAGGCCTTGGGACTCAGATTGGAACAAAATCATTGGCTCTTCTGGGCCCCTAGCTTGCCAGCTCACCCTACAGATCTTGGGACTTAGCTTTCATAATTGCATGAGCCAGTTCCTTAAAACAAATCTCTTCTTATATATAAATATATGTGAATACAAATATAAATATGTATCTCCTATTGGTTCGGTTTCTTTGGAGACCCCTGACCAATACAGTTATCATGGACCATAGAAATTGATAGAACAAAGAGGCAAAAGTTGGCAAGTAGTCCCAGCACTAATGAGAGTGAGGGGGCAGCTCTTCCCTGGTCCACAGACTCCACCTTCCTGAAATCCATTCCAGTCATGACCTCGTTACGGAGATTTTTCAGCTATCACAGCTCAACACAGTTTAACCTCAAACCACCTGTGGATCTATGTTCCAATTCCATGGTCGCCAAACAACTTCTGGTTTTAATTTAGCTTTCCATGTACAACTCCTCACCTAGGGAAATATTTCCTCCTCACGCTAAGTATTTCAGATTGTGTGACAGACTGTA
Source organism: Diceros bicornis minor (assembly GCF_020826845.1). NCBI lineage: Eukaryota > Metazoa > Chordata > Mammalia > Perissodactyla > Rhinocerotidae > Diceros > Diceros bicornis. The sequence goes on along the minus strand of NC_080754.1, from coordinate 12,559,251 downwards.
TGGACACCTATTCTTTTTGTCTAGTTGGCATTCATTCAGCCTTCTTTTGGTGAGAGCATTTTCATGTCCCTCAGTCCATGCTTGTGGAAGGATGATACAACTTTCCAGATATAGTACTAGGAACATGACTGAGGCCTAGACAAATCAGTTACTGTGATTGGTTTAGTGATGGTAGGTGACCATATCTAGATAAATGAGAATCAGCCCCAGGACTTTTGCTAGAACCATTTGCAAACATTTGGAATGAGACATACTTGCTCTGCTGGAGTTGCTAAACTGCTAGAATGTAAGCCTGGAGTTCTACAGCCAACTTTGCCATATTTACTTGTCTAAGAATAAAGCCAATGCAGAGGAAAACACTGCCAAGATATAGGTTAGTATCTACGCTACTTAATCTGAATATCTAAATCCAGTTGTCTCTGAAGATAGCACTGTTCTTTTCAATTATGGCAGCCAGCAATTTTTGTCTTGTTTTAATTTGTTTTGCTTAAGCCAGACTGCATTGGGCTTTTGTAACTTGCCATAGAAAAAGATCTGACTCATGTAAATGTCAAATTAAAAAAAAAAAAAGTCCTCTGGCTTATGCACTTAACGTGAAACTGGTTAATAAGCCCACTCTCGGTGTGCTGACAGATCATATTTTTGAGTGTACAGAACTGAGGACCAGACCCTGGACTAGCACAAATTCACCAATCCAAATGCTGGTTTGTGAGGCTGTGTAGTGTAGGAGGTAAGAGCATGCACTTTGCCATAATAAAGACTTGGCATTACATTTCAGCTTGCCCATTTACTCAATGAGAGTTCTTGGGCAGGCAAATTATTTAATTTTTCTAAGTCTCAGTGCTCACATGTGTTAAATGGGGCTAATAATAGTACCTACCTCATACTGTAAGGATTCAATAAGAGTACAGTTAACAATAGCTAAGAGTTACTGAGCACCTATTATGTGCAAATCTCTGCTTTAAATCATATACATATATAGATATATGTATGTATGTATCTATCTATATCTATCTATTTACATCTCACAAGCAAGAATTTATGGCCCATTAATATACTTGAGCGATTAAGACATCTTGGCAATAAGCTAAAGAGCCTGTCTTGTAGACAGCCTATTGCCTTTTAATCTTAGAAAGCAGTAATTCGATAAATACTTACGTTTTTTGGTTATTTGTTTTTATGGCTTTTGGTCAGAATCAACAAGATACAAGAGAGTGTCTTTGTGTATAGTTTTTGTTTTTGGACTCTTCTATTTTTCTTGCATTAAAAAAAAAGGGAGAGGGGCCTGCCCAGCAGCACAAGTCGTTAAGTGTGCACACTCCATTGCGGAGGCCCGCGGTTCACCGGTTCGGATCCCGGGCGCACACCGACGCACCGCTTGTCAGGTCATGCTGTGGCGGCATCCCATATAAAGTGGAGCAAGATGGGCATGGATGTTAGCCCACGGCCAGTCTTCCTCAGCAAAAAGAGGAGGATTGGCAGATGTTAGCTCAGGGCCGATCTTCCTCACAACAACAACAACAAAAAAGAGAAAACACATTCAAGTCCTTCCATATGAATAAAGGATTTCATCTAGAAATAAAAAAACTGAAAATGAAAATAAAATATCAAAAAAGAAAATATTCAGTCCTCTCATCTGGCTAATTTAAAGTTATAATTCATCCTGTTTTACAGAGTCTGAGAAACCACATAATATCCTAAGCCTCAAAATCTCACCGGTTCATCATGAACAATAAAGAGAACTCAGGAAAATCCTGTTACAGTCTCCCTGAAATTCATGAACTCTGATCACTTTCCTGACTCTCGTCTTTTTTGTGCAGTTTCACTTGTAACAAAGGCGACAGCTTTCAGAAAGCAATGGTTCAATCAATAACCAGAATGTGGAGCTTATGAGAACAGGGCTCTAGATTCAACCAATTGGCTTCATGGACAAATTGGCTTCATGGAACAAAAAAATCCAATTTCATAACTACTATCGGCACTCCTGTCTCAAACCAGCACTCTTCCAAATACATGCCCTTAACTGTAGCAGCAACCTGGTAAGAGAATATGTCTCAGCATAACCCATCACAGCTATGAGAAGGAGCAACCTGGTAAGAGAATATGGGTATCTCAACACAACCCATCACAGCAACAAGAAGGAGCACTTGCAGCACAGGACGCAAAATCTACCTCATGGATGCTTTGCATCAACTTTCCTATCTGAGGGACATAGACCATACTGAACATCTATTTGAAGCTGTAGGGATTTACACTATAGTGTAAGTCTTAAAACACTTGCAGAACAATTTTGCAGAGGAAAATTAAAAACAGATTTTAATAATAAGGCCATATGAGTTTCCTCTGTAGCCACCCGTGTCTAAGTGCTGGTCATTTAATTTGGGAGACAACCCTGAGTTAAGGACTCCGTGGATGAGGAGGCTGAAGCTCCAAGTGCCGAAGAGGTTTGACTGACATCACACAGTTTAAGGATAGCAAAGTCAGGATTTGACCCAGATTTATGTAAGGTCAAAATCACCGCTCTTAACCACACTGCTATACTGCTTTCCTAATAGAGTAGTACGAACAATACAGAGAATGCCAGGGACCTAAGTCCTTTCGTGCAAATGGGATCTACAGCTTAGTTAGGAAGTATCCTTTCATGCTAAGGGATAATCTGTGTCTCCTGTATGTGATTGCTTCTGACTAGAGAATTAAACAGTGAACTTCCATAAGATTGATAGGAACAGAGTGATCATTACTTTTCCAAAACTGCCCATTGTACCTTGGCAAGTATTTATGTTTTTCTCAAACAAGAGAATGCCTGGAAGCACTGCCATGAATCTAAATGCAGATGTGCCTTTTAACAGGATTCTTGGGGGCAACTTTACGAGTGCCTGAAACAATGGCCAAAGCAATTTTTTAAATGTGTTCAAATAACAGTTGTGAGCACAGTCAGATTGTTCCACCTAAGATGCGAAAGAAAGGTAATTACCTGCAAAGCACGTAAAATGTATATTGTTTACTCATCATTAACTCTGAACACCTTTATGAATAGCATAAGACATGTTCCCAGCAATAAGGTGACATAAACAGCCATTGTAAGTCAGAGGGACACAAAGACCTCCCTAGCTGAGTGAATGACAACCCAGTAACCTTGAAGAATCCCTGTGACCAGCCAGACTTCAATTACCTGTGGAAGCAGTAAATTATGGGAGAAACCCAATAGGCACTTGAGATTGCTTTACAGACATGACCTTGTCCTTACACAGTCTACCATAGTGACAGCAAGCCACATGTTAGGCAAGGACATAGAGAAGCAAGGAAGAATATAAATGACAAGCCCCAATGAAAAGTCAAAGTCTCAATGTTCTGGATCCCGAGAATCTTTTTTCATTATTGCTACTCGTCCAAAGTTTCTACCATGTGGGGGTCCTTCAAGTTCTTCTTATTTCAATGTTAAAGAAAGCATTTCTGGAAAAGTTTGAAATCGTTGATGAGAGTCTTGCTTTTACCATCTATTCATATTTCCTCCTCTGCGTTCTCACGGAAGCACAGAAGTTAACTAATGTTCATTGAGTTCCTGCATTGTGCCAGACAACTTGTATATGCTATATATAGAAACATACGTTCTCAATAAGTCTTTTAGTACTTTTCTTCTTTCATAATCCTTCCTTCCCTCCTGGAGACAGAAAGTATCAGAGGAGCCATTGCAAAAATGTAAACAGAACAAGAGGGCAGTACAAGTCACTCCTGATTCTGACATTTTTCTTTTATATGTGGTGGTTTTGGTCAATTCTGAAAAGAATTTTGGGAATAAAAGAGTTCATCATTTTTGTCAAGCATTTTTACTTGGCTTATGGTGACTTTAGAAATAAAGAACTAGGTTGCCAATAGCTAAAATAATTTCAACGAAATAATTTATAATGACCAATGGATAGATAGATGTGGACATATATGTGGATGTGGATGTATAATCTCCACTTTAGTCCCTCTTCTTTCTCTCTAAATCATGTAGCAAACACTAGAGTGAGGCAAGGGTTTTGTCTTGCAAAGGTACCGGTGGAAGGTCAAAACTTACGATTAAAATACATTTCTCTAGCAGAGCAGTGCAGTTAGAACATCCTTCCAAGTGTCCAATGCAAGCTCAAATGAGAATGGACTTAATTTCCAATTTCCAAGCCACATCTAAAATGCTTTATATCTACACTCAAAAGCACTTCTTGCCAAATCAGCAAACTGTCTTTGATTCTGGGAGCTGTGTGTTTGGCCAGTATAAGAGGCGATATACCATAATGTTTATGAGCACAAATGTTTGCATCATCTGCCTGGGGTTCAACTCTTGGCTCTACCATTCAACAGTTGAGTGACTTAGCACAAGTTACTTGACTTTTCATGCCTCAGCATCTTTATCTATAAAATAAGTGTAATAGAAATATCTAGTCATGAGTTGTTGTAAGGATAAAATGAATTAAGAAAAATAAGAAAGAACCTTAGAACAGTGCCTAGTACATTCTATGAACTCAATAGATGTCAACTAATATGATTATTACCAAATTTCAAGGTATTGCAATTGTGGCATGACAATTTGAGATATGAATCTGTGTTTTATTGTTTTGTTTTCATTGATGCAGAAGATTCAAGAGACTGAGAGCTATTTTGTATATTTTTCTCTTTTCTCCTTCAGGAAAAGAACCAAGATTTTGAGTCCTAACATGTAAGAATTTCTCTTGCCCTAAGAGAGAATTAACAACTTCTGTTTTCTAAAGCCTCGAAGCAACAGGGCTGAATTTCATTTGTCGGGGAGGAGCATAGATGAAGGAGGAGAACGCAGCCTGGAAGAAATGAGAGGGTGAGCATCCCTCAGACCTACAGCTAATTGGGGTTGAATTTTCAGCAAGTAGAGGAGACCTGTGTCCCATATGGACACAGAGCCCCATATAGGAGTCAGAGAGGATAACTAAGGTTGGCCTCTAAGGGCTTGGCCCTTGAGGGCAGCATCAAAGGCCTCTGTGGGCCAGCAGGAGGACCACTCCCATGGAGCTCTCTGAGCAGGCCCAGCACAGTCCTATCAGAAAAACGACAGAAGGCCAGTCTGTGTAAAAGCTTCATGCAACAGAATCAACAATGACCATGACGAAGATACCACGGGCTATAGACAAGGCCACTTGCTCATTTCCACTTGCCCCCAACTCAAGTCTTATAGAAACATAAGAAAGAGAAACCCCCAAATCAAGACTAATATTGTATTTCTTATTTCCCTAGTAATTAAAGAGTAGATCCACAATTAATTTGTTTTAAAAAGATGAAGTTCTTGGGGCCGGCCCGGTGGCATAGCTGTTAAGTGCACATGCTCCGCTTCGGCGGCCCAGGGTTCACCGGTTCAGATCCTGGGCGCACACCGACGCACCACTTGTCAAGCCATGCTGTGACGGCGTCCCATATAAAGTAGAGGAAGATGAGCACGGATGTTAGCCCAGGGCCAATCTCCCTCAGCAAAAAGAAGAGGATTGGCATCGGATGTTAGCTCCAGGCTAATCTTCCTCACACACAGACAAAAAACAAAACAAATAAAAAGATGAAGTTCTTTCCCTTAAGCAATGCAGGGCAAAGAAGTATGAGTTTTGGAGTTATTTTGACCTCAGTTTAAACTCTAACTATGTGCATAACCACAAGTAAATGACTTAAGTTCACTAAACTTTAGTTACTATATTTGTAAAATCATAACATATCTTGAAGCAAATGTGTAACAATTAATAATTCATACATTGATAGATACATATGGCATATACTAGGTGCTCAATAAATGGTAGTTATTGTTATTATTGCTATTACCGTCATTATATGAATGTGCTCTACTATGCAGAAAAAGTCAGTGAAAGACGACCCTGTCATAAAAGGAAGCCTGTAGGAGGTGCTGTGGTATACAGCTCAGATCTCCTTCAGGACCAAGGCATTCTTTGCGTGTGCATGTGTGTGTGTGTGTGTGTGTGAGGAAGATCAGCCCTGAGCTAACATCCATGCTAATCCTCCTTTTTTTGCTGAGGAAGACCGGCTCTGAGCTAACATCTATTGCCAATCGTCTTCCTTTTTTTTCCCCCAAAGCCCCAGTAGATAGTGGTATGTCATAGTTGCACATCCTTCTCGTTGCTGTATGTGGGATGCGGCCTCAGCATGGCCGGAGAAGCAGTGCGTCGGTGTGCGCCCGGGATCCGAACCCGGGCCGCCAGTAGAGGAGCGTGTGCACTTAATTGCTAGGCCACGGGCTGGCCCAGGACCAAGGCATTCTTGAACTAGGCTACCAGAATGTGGATCACTTACCACATGTATAGCGGGAGCTGAGAAAGCACATATAGAACTGTATCCAAAGGTGCTGGCACAAGGAGGGAAGGAACATAAAGTCGGATAAGGGAGAATCTATGGATGTGGGTGCACTATCCTGTGTTACAGGATTTAACACTCTGCAAGCACCTTAGGAGATGGTGCTAACATACTCTCAGATGACCTTGGAAGCATGAAGAAAGTGATGGCCCACATTAGGTGAATTAGAAATACCGGAAATTCTTTATTAATGGATAGACTGGCTCCAGATGTAGGTGCAAGCTGAAAATCATCATCCCCTTCACCTCACTCAGAAAGGACTTTGAAAACAACAGAAAAGGAAATTCTTGCCCTTGGGCAGAGCTTCAGGTGGTGCACCCAGCTGTCTGCTTTGTGTGGAAAGTGGCCCAAGATAGTGCTGTATATGGTTTCACAAGCAATGGCAAAGGACTTGGCTGTTTGGACAGGGCATGGAAGGAAAAAGCCCGGGACTTGTGGGCCAGGATGTCTGAGAAAGGCTGCGGGTCAACTTAGAGGAATGGACACAATTGCGCTGCATGTTAACGCACTTGTGAGCCATTGTGTAATTTGGCACCCAGGTGATCCCCAGGAGCATCCCTTGGTACTGCTCTGTTCAGATCTGAAGGATGGCCCTGCTCCCACATTCACTCACAGATATTGTTGCTGGGAACACCTCCCTACAAATCTCCTGCGTGCAAATCTCTCAGGGTCTCTGAGAGTTTCCTAAAGCTCAAAACTCTCAGAGTTTCCTAAGGAACCCAATCCAAGAAAGGGCCAAACTAAACATTTATAATTTGAAAGGAAAGACAATGAAGATTTTGTATGAAAGATAATTAATGCTTTCACCATAAAATGTGTATTTTAAATCCATGAACATGAACATTTTAAAGAAGACTGAAGCAAGTGTCTAAAATTGTCACCACGCCACCCACGCTGTACCTACCAACCATACAAGCATGCAGACACATACTCACAGACATACCCACACATATACCACTCATTCCTTGGAATGAAAAAGAACAGAACAATGGGCTGTCTTACAAAACCAGATTTCAAGTTGGAAAAAATCAGAATAGAATCTAGAATGTGCATAACATACGTACCAGGCAGTAAGTGATTAATTAAATCCTTTATGTGTAGCTATATGGTGTAATATTATGGCACAAAGGAAAGTTACCTCATTTAGGAATATTTAATGACATGTTATTCCAAAGTCTGACATATTACAAAGTGAATAAAATATATTATAAAACAAATATGGTACCACTTCACATCCATTAGAATGGCCATTATCAAAAAAACAGAAAAGAACATGTGTTGGCTAGAATGTGGAAAAACTGGAACCCTTGTGAATTGCTGATGGGAAAGTAAAATGGTGCAGCTGCTGCAGAAAACAGTACGGTGCTTCCTGAAAAAATTAAACATAGAATTACAATATGAACCGGCAATTTCACTTCTGTATAGACACACAAAAGAATTGAAAGCAGGATTGCTCACAATAGCCATGGGTAGAAACATAACAAATGTCCATCAACAGGTGAATAGGCAAACAAAATGTGATATATCCACACAATGGAGTATTACTCAGCCATAAAAAGGAACGAAATTCAGATACATGCCACAACATGGATGAAACTTGAAGACATTATGCTAAATGAAATAAGCCATACACAAAAGAATAAATATTGCATGATTCCACTAATATGAGGTGCCTAGAATAGTCAAATTAATAGAGACAGAAAGTAGAACAATGGTTATAGGAGCTGGGGGGAAGGAAAAATAGGGTTTCTATTTAATAGGTACAGAATTTCACTATGGAATGATGAAATGGGTGGTGGTGATGGTTACACAGCAATGTGAATGTACCTAATGCCACTGAAATGTATACATAAAATGGTTAAAAGGGGCAATTTTATGTTATGTGTATTTTATCATAATAGAAAAATTATCAAAAAGAAAATGAGGTATCACACTCCCTGATTTCAAAATATACTACAAAGCCATAGTAATCAAAACAGCATGGTACTGGCACAAAAACAGACACAGAGATCAATGGAATAGAATTGAGAGACCAGAAATAAACCCACACATCTATGGACAGCTAATTTTTGACAAGGGAGCCAAGAACATACAATGGAGAAAAGAAAGTCTCTTCAATAAATGGTATTGGGAAAACTGCACAGCCACATGCAAAAGAATGAAAGTAGACCATTGTCTTACACCATACACAGAAATTAACTCCAAATGGATTAAAGACTTGAATGTAAGTCCTGAAACCATAAAAGTTCTAGAAGAAAACATAAGCAGTACACTCTTCGACATCAGTCTTAGCAGCATATTTTCAAGTACCACGTCTGACTAGGCAAGAGAAACAATAGGAAAAATAAACAAATGGGACTACATCAAACTAAAAATCTTCTACACAGCAAAGGAAACCATCAACAAAATGAAAAGACAACCTAACAATTGGGAGAAGATATTTGCAAACCATATATCTGATAAGGGGTTAGTATCTAACATATATAAAGAACACATACATCTCAGGCCTGCCCCATGGCTTAGCAGTTAAGTGCGTGCACTCCGCTACTGGCGGCCCAGGTTCGGATCCTGGACACACACCGACGCACCTCTTCTCCGGCCATGCTGAGGCAGTGTCCCACATACGGCAACTAGAAGGATGTGCAACTATGACATACAACTATCTACTACTTTGGGGGAAAAAAAGAAGGAGGATTGGCAATAGAGGTTAGCTCAGAGCCGGTCTTCCTCAGCAAAAAGAGGAGGATTAGCATGGATGTTAGCTCAGGGCTGATCTTCCTCACAAAAAAAAAAAAAAGAACACATACATTTCAACAACCAAAAAACTAACGACCCAATTAAAAAATGGGAAAAAAATCAGAACAGACATTTTCCCAAAGAAGACATCCAGATTGCCAACAGGCAAATGAAAAGATGTTCAACTTTGCTAATTATTAGGGAAATGCAAATCAAAACTACAATGAGATATCACCTCATACCTGTCAGAATGGCTATAATTAACAAGACAAGAAATAACAAGTGTTGAGGAGGATGTAGAGAAAAGGGAACTCTCATACACTGCTGGTGGGAGTGCAAACTGGTGCAGCCACTATAGAAAACAGTATGCAGATTCCTGAAAAAATTAATAATAGAACTACCATATGATCTAGCTATTCCACTGCTGGGTATTTATCCAAAGAACACGAAAACATGAATGTGTAAAGATACATGCACCCTTGTGTTCATTGCAGCATTATTCACAATAGCCAAGACTTGGAAGCAACCTAGGTGCCCATCAAAGGATGAATGGATAAAGAAGATGTGGTATATATACACTATTTAGCCATAAAAAAGGATGAAATCCAGCCATTTGTGACAACATGGATGGACTTTGAGGGTATTATGCTAAGTGAAGTAAGTCAGAGGGAGAAAGTCAAATACTGTATGATCTCACTAATAAATAGAAGATAAAAACAATAACGAACAAACACAGAGAGACAGGGATTGGATTGGTGGTTACCAGAGGGGAAGTGGGGAGGGAGGAGGGCGAAAGGGGTGATTAGGAACATGTGTGTGGTCATGGATTGTAATCAGTCTTTGAGTGGTGAACATGACGTAATCTACACAGAAAACAAAATATAAGTTGTACACCTGAAATTTATGTAATGTTATAAACCAATGTTACCACAATAATAAAAAAGAGGAAATGAAACAAATATAGTACACTATGACACAATTTTTGTGAAAACATGCCTAGGTTCTGGCGTGAGCATCTAAGAATCCTCCCTCCTTCCCCTCCTTTCTTCTTTCCTTCCTTCAACAATTATATATCAAGTATCTACTCAGTGTCAGCCTCTAAATACTGAGAACACAAAGATTTCTAAGACAGAAAAGCCTCCCTTAAAGGGTACAGAGACCTGTAATTTAGTACAAGAAAAGAGATGTTGAAGAGAAAATGGCACCATAATTGGATTAAAGGCCCCAATGAATATAAGGACAGAAAGCTGTGAGAGCAGTCAACTCTGCTGTTACTCTGCCCCCAGTTAAGGTCTCTGAGATATCAGCAGCAGGGCTGGCATGGAGCATTTGTACCAAAATATATTTTTCAACAAAACAAATATTTTCAGTACCTACACCATAGGGAACATATGATACCTAATTCAAGGCTTCCATCTAAAAATATTCCATCACCTTAGGAAAGCCAAAATCTATAGAAAAAGATAAATTAAGAAAAATATATACATTAGAATGTAAAAATTGAAAATATTGATTTTAAATAGGCAACATGATAAGAAAAATATAGTTGAGATCAGATACCCTGAATGCTAGTCCCAATTCAACCACTTAAAATTGGTAACCATGGACCATTATTTAATTCGCTGGGCCTCAGTTTCCTCATTTATAAAATAAAAACATAGGGGAAAAATTCTAAGGTTCTTTCAGTGCTATTTTTCTTGAATTCTACATGCATCACTGTGATTCATTGTGCTAATAGAATCAGGTGAAGCATCTCAGACTTTGTAATATCTAGGATTATCATGGAGTCTGTAGCTATCAGCTTTCCTATTGGAAAGATAATCAAATTGTATTTAGAGAATATAAAAAAGAGAAAAGGTTTTTACCATGAATAATAATAGGAATAAGATTACTATTCTAAATATCTTCAGCAAGTATGACATCAATAATCTCAGATTAATGAGGAAATCAAAATCTGTCAGTTATGTAACCATTTTTCTTTTATTTAAAGTATGGATAAGCAAAGGGAAAATAATATCAAGTCACTCATTTATTCTTTTGATGGTTAATTTTATGTGTCAATTTAGCTAAGCTATTGTGCATAACTGTTTGGTCAAACACCCATTTATACACTGCTGTGAATGCATTTTTTAGATGTGTTAACATTTAAATCAGTAGACTTGAAGTAAAAGAGATTATTCTCCATAATGTGGATGGGCCTCATCCAGTCTTAAGAGCAAAGACTCTCAAGGTAGAAGAAATTCTCAAAACCTCAAAATGAAAACTCTGCCTGAATTTCCAGCCTGCTGATCTGCCCTACAGATTTGAGTCTTGCCAGCCCCCTCAACTGCATAAACCAATTCCTGAAAATAAATCTCCCTCTCTACCATTCATATGTATATGTTTTCTGCTTCTCTAGAGAACACTAATACAGTTATCTTAACACTATTAAAAGTGCTTCATTTTTCATTGTTTACTAAGTATGATTCTTCATTTTGAATATTTGGGGAGAAAGTTCTAGAAGGAAATAAGCAAATAAGCACTCTGCTCAGTCATTGCCAATTTAAATTCATGATGTTTCTTGAAGCATACTGTTTCTGGATCTCCAAATACACTGCAGTCTTAGATTTGATTTTCCTTTCCTAAGAAAATTTTAGGGATATGAAATCTTAGAATTGCTGAGTTGCAATTGAAGAAACAGACAATCTGAATAATAACAGTAACAATAACGGTAGTGGCTGTAGAAATAGTAATTATAATAATGGTTGGCATAACTGAAAAATGCAAAAGCAGACCTGACTTCAACCTGAAAAGCCCCCATCAATGTCATCAGAACTCCTGAGCCAAACTTGACTTTGATATTTCCAGTGGAGACTTTCTTCTCAGACATTTCTCTAATATGGCAGCTCCCAGGCAATTCCAGCATTGTCTTGTTCTACATCTAACACTCCCAGTGGAAAGAGAAAGCTTCTAATTCCCAATAATTCCAACCAAACTTCCAGAAACCACTCTAATTGGTCTCCTCTTGTCATGTGCCAAATCTGAATAAATCACTATTGTGGGGACAGAATATGCTAATTGGCCAGGAATAAGTCACTTCTTACAACTTGGAATGAAGGGAGGAAGGGAATAACACTGCAGGGTTGATGTAGAGGGAGAGGTAGGGAAGAGAAAATTCCCAGAGAGAACTCAGAATGCTGTTACCAGAAGAATAGCACCATTTTTAAAGAATAAAAATTAACAATGAAAAGTATATTATTTCTAGTGGGTATACTTGAGCCTAGAGGTCTATGATGGTGAAGTTTCTAAAAGGGCCCAAAAGGTACTTCCAGGAGTACCCACCATGTGTAACCCTCTCCTCTTGAAACATCATCAGAAACTATGAATATGATGGAATATTACTCTTGCCATTATGTTGCGTTATATGGCAAAAAGTATTTTGCAGATATAATTAAAGTCCCTAATCAGTTGACTTTAAAAAAAGATTATCCTGTGTGGAGCTGACCTAATCAGATGAGGACTTTAAAAGAGACTGGAAGCTTCAGAGAGCTCTTCTGCTAGATAGCCATGTCATGAATCATCTTTGGATGGTGCCATGTGCCAAAGACTTGAGGGTGGCCTCTAAGGAGCTGACAGCAACCCTAGCCAATAGCTAGCAAGAAAATTAGGGTCTTGGTCATTTTATAACCACAAGGAACTGAACTCTGTTAGTAGTCTAAATAAGCTGGGCAGAGAACTCCTGAGCCGTAAATGAGACCACAGCACTGGCCAACACCTTGATGTCAGCCTCACAAGGCCCTGGGCAGACAACCCAGATTTCTGATCCGTAGAAACTGTGAGACAACTTGGTGGTGTTTAAAATTTGTGGTAATTTGCTACATGGCCATAGGAAATGAACACAAGGTCACTTCTTAAATTCCTTTGGGTTTTCATCTTCTTGACCGGCAACACAATATACAAAAGTGCACACAGTGCATATTAATATTGATGATTGCAGTGTTAGAAACAAAGAGTTTTCTTTGAGAATTTTTAGTTACCAACAGTGACAAATGTGAGAATTTTGAGATTTGGAATGTGCCTTTCCTGACACACCTGCTGTGTGCCTGCAGCTGAATTTTAGGCAGGCTATTTGGCAAAATAATCGGAGTCTTCGTTTCACTTGCCAAGCTAGAGAGAAAAACGTTGGTTGTTTACATTATAAATAGTTTCCTCTGTCACAAAGAGCAATCTGCATTTCTTAAAATCTACTATGTCCTTTTAAAGCTGTACCTTCTTCACTCCGAATCAGCAGATGCCTCTTAAAGCTTTAATACTCAGAAGAGGTGGAGGAAACGCAGAAAATGTTTCCAAAAGATGTCCTTTTCTGCTGAATTAATGTACAGGAATTCTAGAACCTTCACCAAAAAACATACATTTTCAAAGAACCAGGAGCCAGAAAATGTGTTTTGTTTCCTCCCTGAATCCTCCACTTTCTGGCCAGGTAACCTTGGGAAAAGCTCCTCTGTATCAAAGATCGAATAAACCTGAACAAATAGAATCAGTGAAAGGAGTCCATGAAAACGATCTATGCAGTGCTTTGTAAATTCTAAAGTGCTAACTAAAATTAAAACATGGGATAACATATTTATTAAGTGGAGTTTTCATTTTTCCCCCAAAAACAGGATATTCCAGACACCAGCATGCTCAGAATGAAAACCTTTTAGGAATGATGCAGCACTGGGTGTAAATGATCTTTGGATTGCACTGTAAAGTCTGTTCTATTGGAATGTTGATACTGGAAAACAAATTACAGTAATCAGCCTCTTAAATAAAACTTAATCTCATAAATTACAGTTCTTGTATACTTCGTAAAATTTATGTATAGGGACACATTTAAATTGCTTAGTAAATTAAAGCAATTATTACGTTAATTATTATTGGCCCAAGAGTCTTGAGTTATTAGTATAATTAAGGTTATTTATATAAGAATGAATCTTGGTACAGAGGGATATCTTTTTCTTTTCTTGTCTTTTTATTTTTTAACTTCCTTTGACAGACCTTAATAGGAACCCAAAAGCATTTATATCCTGACAGGTACGAGGCCAGTGAGTTTGAGATGATTTCAGCCAAGTGGTGATCCAAACTTTTCACTATTCTTTGGATACAAAAATGTAGTGAGAAGATTGCTCCATCCTCTGGGTAATATGCCTGAGGATGACTTATTGCCATCTGTGTATTCTTCTGGAAAGTTTTTGTAGCATTTATTTAAAATGATTCCTGCATCCCATCTTATGCAATATTTTGTTATTCAGAGAAAGGAAGGGAGCTCTAGAAATCTATCTTAGACAGAGACTTCAGGGGCACCTCTGGAAATGACATTGTCTGACCACTTCATGCTGAAGTTCAGAAATCCAGGGCAAGATCTCCCCTGAAGTCTCCTTGGATCCTACCACTGTTTTCTCATTGTTCTGGATGAAAGTCATTCCTCACCTTCCAAGAACTCCACCTAGCCTGGATAGTTGTGGGTCCCTCCTCGGTGGTTTTGCTCAATGACACAAAATTCTGTATTTCCCAAGAGACAACTACTTAGGACAGAAAGAAAAGTTTTATTGCAATATCTGCCTTGCTCTATTTTTAATAAAAGTCCTTACAGCTAGAAAATCCTTTAAACTAGAACTATTTGATCAGGTCAGAACAACTCAGTGCCTCCAGCTTACCAAACAGAGATACTGAAGTAAGAAGTAACCTAGCCAGTACTGCCTTTTCCCGCAAAACAGAGTTGAGGCTGAAAGGAAATGTACAACACAGAGGTTTAATCCATCCATTCCTGTAATATTTCAAAAGTCTTGATGATGCCAGATGGCTGTCCTGATTAATAAAATGATGCAGAAATCCAATGTGTCAAAATCAGGGCTATTTAACATTATTTGTTAGCTACTTAAATCATGCTACACCTTTCTAAATGGGATTTGCATTGGAGAAATTGAGGGTCAGGACACAAAGGCAGATCTGCATTTTAATAAAATTGAGGTACTGGTTCATTTGTGTATCCTTGGGCAAATCATTTCATCAGTTAAAAAACAAGATACTACTTAACACTAAAAGATTAAATCCCCTAGTAAAAAAAGAGCAAGGTAAAAAATGATAATACTATTAAAATTGTCATTTATTGCTATTGTTTTTGTTCCCACCTTTCTCTAAGCTCCTATTACTATTATTATTCATTATTTTCAGCTGTATACATTAGGCAAGGTGCAAGGAGCACATACCCAGCACTATGTACCACTCAGAGATTGGCCCTTGCTCTTCTAGTCTATCAATGATCCTCTCTTGACACTGGGGCAGAGAAGACTCGGTGGAATGATATTCTGGAAACTAAAGCAGGAACTTAGGGACAAGCTTCAAAAGTAGTCCTTCTAGGAACTCTGATAAAGCTAGCAGAGGACCTAACACTGTAGATGCCAGGTGTGATGCAATGGGATGGTATGAATTAATGTACCAGGCAAGGCCACAGCCTAATGAGTGACAGATTGAGGCAGAGACCTGCTACCTTATTCATCTTTCATGTACCTGTTATATGTATCACACTGTAGTAAGGGCTAAGAAAGATGCAACAAAAATTAACTCATATGTAGGATACAGATGGTGCTAATAACCATTCCTTCACCTCCAGAAGCTTACAAGATCTGACAAAGATAAGATCCTGGGAAGAGCTAAGTAAAAGTAAAAAGTAGGATATTGAAACAATGTTGCATGCAGAAAGAACACAGGCTTCTACCAATATTAAAATTTATTATAAAGTTAAAGAAATTAAAACAGTGTGTTATTTATGTCAGACTAGACAAATAGATCAATGGCACAGAATGGAGAACAATGTCACAAACAATCACATAAATGTAAATGAAAACATCAAGGGGATACCACTCCAGATCAAATGTTTGTGAATACTGATGCTGGCAAGAGTAATGGGAAAAGGGAGCTATTATACAGAAAGTAGGACAAGTTAGAATAGCCATTCTAGGAGAGCAATTTGACAGTATCTAGAAAAACTGAAAAATAGTCAAACCCTATGACCAAGAATTCAACTTCTAAGTATTTATCCTACAGAAACTTTCACACAGGTTTCTCACACAGAAACCCTGCCCAAAGAGACACACAAAAACATGCCCAATGCATCATTTTTGTAACAGCACAGTATTGGTATTTACATGGAAAATGTAATGGCATTTGATCAGAGAATGGCGTTATGACAAATAGGACCATAGATTTATAATTTTACATAAAACTTGGTCGTTTACTAAGAATTGCATTGGAGAAAGGGAGGAGGGAAATATTTACCATCGAGAGGCTGGGCAAACACTATACCTCAGTTCCCTAATATACCAAAATCATAGCTTTTCTTTAGAATATGGGCACTTCCTAAAAAAAGCCCTCCAAGAATTTTCTTGGGTTTTCAGGAGAAGAGAAGCATTCTGACATTCAGGTAGGTCTCATGATACTCAGCATGGCAGGAAGAGGACAGAACACAATGTCATATGTTAGCAATGTTCAAAATGTTATAAAAGATATGCTTGTAAAATATGTTTGAAAAGGGATTAGAGTGTCTTTCCAATAAAACATAAGCACCTATCATTTTATTAAAACTTCTCTAACTATTACTAGGTAACATTAACTTAATGGAGAAGATTATTTTTCTTTTTTTTTTCTTCTTTCTTTTTCCTTGTGAGGAAGATCAGCCCTGAGCTAACATCCATGCTAATCCTCCTCTTTTTCCTGAGGAAGACCGACTCTGAGCTAACATCTATTGCCAATCTTCCTTTTTTTTTTCCCCCAAAGCCCCAGTAGATAGTTGTATGTCATAGTTGCACATCCTTCTAGTTGCTGTATGTGGTACGCGGCCTCAGCATGGCCGGAGAAGCGGTGCGTCGGTGCACACCCGGGATCCGAACCCGGGCCGCCTGTAGGGGAGCACACGCACTTAACTGCTAAGCCATGGGGCCAGCCTGAGAATATTATTTTTCATCAGTGGACAAATAAATGTGGTATTTTTATTCAATGTATTTATATGAATGAAATTGATCTACATATATCAGCAGAGTGATAGATCTAAGTAAAGTAAATGGCTGCAAAAAGATGTGTGTGGTATGATATTTACATGCACTATTTAAAAACAAGAAGTTTAAGGTTTTAGGCTGCGTGTACATGTAGGAAAGCCATAAAATGAAAGGATATACACTAAATTCTTCACGGATATTGTCTCTGAGGAGGAAAAGAAGGCAATGGGATCGGAGAAGGGGAATTTAAATTTATCAATAATGGTTTAGTTCTTTTATATTTAAAATATCTGAATGAAATAAGGAAAAAGATTTTACATTTCATAATTATGCTGACAGGTGTACATATAATCATTGAATTGTTTATTTCTTTTTTCTGCTCTGTCAGTTTTGGCTTCATGTACTGGGGGCTCTGTTGTCAGATGTATATACATTTGTAACTATTATACCTTTCTGATGTAGTGACTCTTTTACTATTATGAAATATCCATCTGTCTCTAGTAATATTCCTTACATTACATTTTATTTTATTCAATATTAATATTACCACTGCAGTTCTCTTATGCTTACTGTTTACATCATACATATTTTTTCATCATTTTATTTTCAACCTTTGTGTATCTTTTAATCTAAAGTATGTCTTTTGCAGAAAGCATATAATTAGATTTTTCCTTTTTATCCGGTTTGATAATCTTTGCTTTTTGATGGAGAGTTTAGTCCATTTCCTTTTGGTTCAATTATTGATATGGTTAAATTTATGTCTATTATTTTGTTATTTGTTTTCTATACGACTCATGTGTGCTTTTCTTCTTGGCTTTTCGTTAACTAACTTTTTCAGCCCTACCAATTAGACAATATTACTGTGTTAGTCCAAATCCTCAAGGAGCAGGCACCAGGATAGACGAAACGAGCAAGGATTTTATCAGGGGAAACGTCTCTTAGAGAACGTGGTAGAGAGGCTTGGAACGCTGTCAGACCATGAAGCATGTTTTATCCTGAGTGAAGGAGAAAGGAAGGATGACTGGGTGCAGCATTCTGAAGTACCAGAGGGGTCTCCAAGCCAAAGATCTCCATCAAAAGAGTTCTGTTTCTCAGAAACAGACTTGCGTTAGTGTCTCTGTGCACTCAGTCATTGGGTTAGGAACAGCACACGGGAAAAGTGACCTTGGAGTAAGTACGGAGATGGAGATCAGAGGGCAGAAACGAGAGTTACTGGTCAGTCACGCTCCCTGTTACTGGAGATCTGCACGGTGCATTATCACGGCCGGCACATCATTACACTCCAGGGACAACGTTACTTCACATTCATCAACATGTTTGCCAATTTCTTTGCCCATCATTCTTTCTTGCATATCAGACTTTTTCTGGTTCACTTTTCTTATTGAAGTTCATTTCTTAAAAGTCCCTTTAGTGAATCTCGGAGTTGATAAATTCTCTGTCTTTGTTTTAAAACGTCTTCACCCTCATTCTTGAAAGTTAAACTTAATAAGGACAAAAAGGTAAGTTGAAAATTATTTTCCCTAAGCATTCTTAAAGTTATTATTCTTTTCTCTACTAGCTTCCATTGTTGTTTTACAAACCATCTGGTCCTAGTTTAATTATCATTCCACAGTGGGTAATCTGTCTTTTCCCTCCACTGTGTTGGAGATTTTCTCTTTGTCTACCGTATTCTGAAAAGTCACTACAATATTCCAGGTGTGGATTTATTTTTATTTATCTTTCTTGGTATACTTTGAGCTTTCTGTATTTGAGAATTTATTTCTTTGATTATTTATAGAAAACTTCAGCTATTATTTTTTTGATATTGTCTTGCACATTCTCTCTTCCCCAATTATGATACACCTACTCATTCTATCTTCAAGTTCTTTTAGTCTCTCTTTCATATTTTCTATATCCTTGTCTCTCAGTGTTTTATTGTGCAATTTCTTCAGATCTATCTTCCAGTTCACTAATTTTTAATTCACGTGTGTGTCAGTGCTATTTACTTCACCCTTTCAGTTAAAAACACCATTAGAAATTGTCATTTCTGAAACTATTTGGTTTATTTTCCAGTCTGACAAACTTTTCGTTTTTGTTTATCTAACAAGTAGTTTTATTGTAATGTGAAAGCCATTTGGATTATCTAAACCTCCATACAACCGGATTTCATAAGGCTAAACAAGCTTAAATAATATTGAATTTAACTATATGTACTGGTATCTTTCAAGAATATTAATTAGAATATATTAATCTTTATTCAGATCACTGAATAAATAATTATTTTTATAATTTACACTTTATATTTTTATTATTATTATAACTTAATCATCCCTTAATTCTTTATTTCTTGATTTTATTTCCAAAAACTCTCAGGTTTTTGACATAGAATCATGATAAAGTGCAGCTATATTATCCAAGTATTGCATATTTTTAAAATAAGCCATATCTAAAGTATTCAGCTGGAATTGGTTTTAGTACATTTCCAAGAAAGGCAAGCATTTTCTCTTCTTTTTTTTTTTTTGTGAGGAAGATCAGCCCTGAGCTAACATCCATGCCAATCCTCCTCTTTTTGCTGAGGAAGACTGGCCCTGGGCTAACATCTGTGCCTATCTTCCTCCACTTTATATGGGACGCCGCCACAGCATGGCCTGACAAGCTGTCCCTCGGTGCGCACCCAGGATCCGAACCTGGGCCTCTAGCAGCAGAGCACACGCACTTAACCACTTCTCCACAGGGCCATCCCCAAGCATTTTCAACACAGTTTTGGCGTAGTATCCTAAGAGATATGTTGAATTTGTGATTCAAAGTAACATCTATGTAATGTAGGGAAAAAACTACTTTCACTTTCAAGTACAATATTTATAAATGTGTGTAAGTTATAGATTAAATGTTCAAAATGCAGCATTAGTGTTGTGATGTATGTATCCAAACCCATCATAAAAACTGCTTTTTAAAATCAAGTTATAGGGGCCCGCCCCGTGGCTTAGCAGATGAGTGCACGCGCTCCGCTGCTGGCGGCCTGGGTTTGGATCCTAGACGCACACTGACACACCACTTCGCCAGCCATGCTGAGGCTGCGTCCCACATACAGCAACTAGTAGAAGTATGTGCAGCTATGACATACAACTATCTACTGGGGTTTTGGGGGAAAAAATAAATAAATAATAAAATCAAGTTATAAATTCAAATACATCAAATTTAGGTGGATGTAATTTCAACCTATAAATATTAAGCTACATGCCAATACATGTTTAACATACAGAGAGGGATTAAATTTATCTAGGACTTCAAAATAATCAAATATATCACACTATATTTAAGATGTTTAGGTTATAGGATTATAGTGTTATGTACATCTTTAGAAAAAGAAAATTTAGATTTTAAATTAATGATTTAAAGATATACATAGATTCTCTAATAGTGTTAAAAATGTAATTGGGCTTTATTATACGTAAACCTAATCTACAATAATATGGACATTTTAATATAGAATCACTAACTATTAGACTACTATTGTGATTTTGAGATATACATGTTTCTCTATGGTATTTAATTAACGTATTGGCACATAGATTAATATTATGTATTTAAGTGACACAAATTTCAAGTTTGATGTTTTGAGTATATACTTCCGTTTAAAAGTTGTAGACATGATGGTTTTGGCTTCTGTATGAGAACATGGTGCTAAGAGTTGCTAGAGTCACCTAAGGATCATGAGGTGAAGGCCACGAGAATCTCAGAGACCTGCATCTGAGTCCTAACATGGTGAGCCTGAACCATTTTGGAAAGACTTAACTCCAGACTTCTTGTAATGTGAGGTAATGTCTGTCTTTACGAGTTCACTTTTAGTTGAGTATTCTATTATTTACAGTCAAATGCCTTTCTAAATGATAAATAACCATATAATTTTTCTTGGAATGTAAGAATTATTCTACTCACTCACCAATAGGTTAAAAGAGAAAATACTGAAAAGAAGTGGTTGATAAAACTCAATACACATTCTTAAAGAAAATTCTTAGCCAACTATGAATAGAAAGAAACTTCTTTAACGATATCTTCCAGAAGACCATTCTTAATGAAAAATCAGAACCACTCTTGTTTTAGTCAAAACAAAAGAGGAATATACACTCTCACTAGTACTTGCTTCATTATACTGGATATCCTAGCCTCTGCAGTTACACACACACACACACACACACACTCACACATATATACACACATACACATACACACACACACACACACACACACTGAGGTATAAATATTAGAAATAAATAGACCAAACTCTCATTATTTGCAGGTGATTTCACAAAATCAAATGCTTATAAAATTCTGGAATACCTACTAAAAGACTGCATAGCCACAGGCCTTGCTAACATAAATACTACACGCTTGACACATACTTTTTTTCACTCCACAAATATTTACTGAGTGTCTACCATATGTCGGTTACTGTGCTAGATCTTGGAGATTCAAATCAAGCAGCACAGCACAGTCCCTGACATTTGTGGATTGTGTCTACTCTGAAAGACAGACAATAGTCAAATGTTTACACTAACAGAAATCACAGAGTGTGATAAGTCCCCTTAATGAAATATTCAGTGATCTATAGGGGAACATAACTTAATCTGAAGGACTGAAGAGAAATCATCAGTATAAGAGATTTAAAGTTTGATGAGAAGTTAATTAGATGAAGCAGAGGAAGGAGGGGAAATGTTTCCAAAAGAAAACTAGCATATGCAGTGGCACGTGGAGGGAGCATAGCCCATTAAAGAAACTGAAAGACTGCCAGTGTTGTTGAGAGACAATTCTCTTTTTGGCATTTACAGCCATCTTGTACTAGCTTTTGTGCTGGACCATCTTTCCAAGTATGTTTGTACAGCAACAGTCTTGGAAGATAGAGATAGTGTCTCTCTCTGGGGCAAAAAAATATTTGTTTCCTGACCAAGATAATAAAGATAATATCTTCCTCCAGGTCAAAGGTTGGACAAGTTTGCTAGCAGCCTATTATGAGATTGAGAGTTTGCTAAGCTCAGGGTTTCTCAACTGTGACGCAGACTCATTGTGTGCACAGCAGCCACCTGAGCCTAAATCCACATCACCCTCTTGGGACCTGGGAACCAGGAAGAAACAACATGAACATGAATCTGCCTGCTGTACTGTGTACAATAATATCCTTTGTCTCTGACCCAGGAATCTTGCATCTTCTGCCAGTATCCATGAAACTGTGGTGGGCTACATTGTTAGTTTTCAAGTAGCATAAAACCTAAGCCCCTTCACATTTCTTACAAGTGTGAATGGAGCAAAGATAGCTTAGGAGACAATGGCAAAATATGAATCTGGAAAGGAAAGCAGAATCTTATGAGTCATGGTCAGGAGTAATATTGCAAATATTTAACAACCATCTGGCACAGGCACTAGCCAATCTGAATAAACTCAAGAGAATCAGAAGAGTCATTAACAAACCAATATGATTTTGTGCTGCACACAAGCTGAACATCAGCCTTAGCCATGGATATTTTATTTTCATCTTAAGAAAAATACAAAGTCATCATAGGATGTTTAGCCAGGTAGTGGTACTAAGAGACACGGTTTTTAAAAAAATTACTCTGATGACAACTAGATGCAATTTGTGATCACGGATAGGATTCTGAACCAGAGAAAAAAAAATTATTGTACTATAAAGATATTAGTGGAGAAATTGGAAAATTTGATCTAAGACTGTAGATTTTAGATAAAGGTATTATATTATAGTTAATTTCTGATTATGATAACCATAGTGTTGTTGTGTAAAACAATTTCTCATTTTTAAGAAATGCACACTGATATGTTTAGAGGTAAAGATGTATTATGTTTGCAATTTACTCTCAAATAGTTGCCCCCAAAATGTAGAAATATAAGAAGAGAGAGAGAAAAAGAGAAGGAAGGAAGGAAGGAAGCAAGGAAGGAAGGAAGGAAGAAGGGAGGAAGGAAGGAAGGGAGGGAGGGAGGAAAGAAGGAAAGAAGGAAGGAAAGAAGGGAGGGAGGAAAGAAGGAAAGAAGGAAGGAAAGGAGGGAGGAAGGAAGGAAAAGAATGACAAATAAATGTGGTAAAATGTTAAGATTTGGCAGATCTAGGTGAAGGTTACATGAAACTTCGTTTTTGAAACGTTTTTGTAAATTTAAAATGATTTCAAAATAAAAACTTTTTAAAAAGATTACTTCATTTACAATATGAGAAATGTTTTAGAGGAGGCTATTTGGTAGGCAAGCAAAACAGATGTCTAAATAATAAATTAATCTAATTTTTACATGCAAATCAAGCACATTATCGCCTGATTTTGTTGTCTTCTACTTTCCTACCACAAGATGCAATTTAGTCATCTATTTTTAGTTGATCTTTTATTATTCATATATTCTTAATAATTCTTAGCAGTTTTATTCCAGCCTCATATCTAAAGGGATAAAGGCTTTCTTTGCTCCTCTTCTCAATTTTCACTGAAGAGTATTTTCCTAAAATCTCTATTTCTGAAAATTTATTCCACTTGTCATTTAAATTTTCCTAGCCTTCTCCCTACAAAAACATGTTCTTTTATTTCACATTCATGAACTAGCCTGATTTCCACACTTAGTGACAGTCTCATCTACTTCTCCACCGCTTTGTGCAGCTCTGAAATTAACAACTTTGTATTTCGTTAGCTTACCCAGCATAGTCCCATCTGCAGGCTTAATGAGCAATCTCTCCATTCCATCACTGGGGAAGATGCTATCTAATTATTAAATTATAAGGTAGAGTATGAAGAATCAATCTCTCTCTCTCTGTCTCATACACACACACACACACACACACACACACACAAACACGGGTACACACAGGCTAATTCTAAACTCTGGAAAGATTAGATGAGAGAGGAGAATCTCAATAACAGCCTGTCTGCTTCCTGAATGCCTTTGTGTAATACTACTTGTGGTTATTTTACTGACCAAAAAACCAAAAACAACAACAATTTTATAAATATATTAATATAAATGTATTATACATGTTATATATTTTATAAAAATGTAATATATTATATAAATGTATTATATATGTTGCATATTTTATATATATATATATGGACTTAGCAGCTCCTGGAGCCATGGGAGAATCTCACACTTGATCAACAAAAACATTGTCACCTAGGTCCATTTGCTGCTGGATTGTCCTATCTTGAAAACTGTGTGAGTTGTCTAAGTGTTGGAGGCAAAGAGAGCTCAGCTGGCCATCTTGGATCTCAGTGGGGGTGCAGAGATGCTAGAGGGGCCTGAGTTATCAGCTGACTTGCAGTATAACCCAGGAAACTTAAGCCTGGCGGAGGTTTTTCTTAGAAAGAAAAACTGAAGTTGACTCCCAGCTCCACCTTTGTTTTTCTGCAATGGAAAAAGTATTATCAAAAGCACATTTTGTTGGGCCGGCCCCGTGGCTTAGCGGTTAAGTGCGCGCGCTCCGCTACTGGCGGCCCGGGTTCGGATCCCGGGCGCGCACCGACACACCGCTTCTCCAGCCATGCTGAGGCCTGGTCCCACGTACACCAACTAGAAGGATGTGCAGCTATAACATACAACTATCTACTGGGGCTTTGGGGGAAAAAAAATAAATAAAAATTTAAAAAAAAAAAGCACATTTTGTTGAAAGGAACCAAAAAAGTTATTAGGTCCAGAAGCCCAGGATCCCGTTTCCTCCCTAGTCTCTGAGAATTGTTAATAGATTGACGGGATACACTCACCCTTGAGTAGCGAGTTGACCTCAGGATGTTAGGAAAACTGAAGCACAGAGGATTGGACAAAGGCCACTGTATCTTTAGAAAGAAATCAGATAATAGAAGCATCTTCCATTTCAATCACAAAATCAGATCGTGTTTGATTAGATGACATTATGGCAGCAGTTATCAGTGTTATCAGTGAAACAAATGTCACTCTATAGAATCTGCAGCTGAGAGGCAGAGGCAGGAAATGGCATAGACAGAGCTCAGCAGAACAAGCCTAATTAACATGAGTTTTCCGCTTGGGTCACTCCATGGACTGCACAGAGGTAGAAGGATAAAGGAGGTGACCTTTCCCTCTGCCCTTCAGCCCTACCATTTTCTGATTCTGTAGAACCAGCGGCTTCTCAGAAATAAATCTGTCTTGATGCATTAAAATTTTCTCTCTAGCTACCATCCATCTCATTGGTGTCAAGTCCACATCTAAAGATAATGCTCAAGAAAAGTTAATCTAAGAGAGGCCAGGTGTCCACTGATGTGTAAGTAACCACTTCTAATGGACTATTAGATTATGTGTGGATGGAAATTGTCACTATCTGAGAGTTGTTGGGCACTCAGTAAAAGAAAATAAAGAGAAGTTAAAAAAAGAAGGCTTGTCACAACCAACAGGAGAGCCCCTGGGTACCTCAGATTTACCTTTGTTAATTGGATATTTTAGCCAAGAGCCTAGCCAGACAGCAAGGAGAACTTTTGAGACAGGAAAACTCCTGATATAATCCTGTTTTTTGATAGAAATCCAGAAGTGTAAAAATTGTTCCATAAATTGTCTTACTTCTGGACTTTCCTATCACCAGTGATGAGGGAGGGGCATTTTCTCCAAGCCACTGAGCTTTTCCACTCCTACGTTACCCCACAGACACCTTCTAGCCATAGGTAGAAGAATCGCATTCCAGGATCGTTTCTCCTGTCCCCTCCAACACTGCGTTCACCATTGACCCTCTGGTTTTCTAGTCCTCTCTGACTGGGTCAAGGGAAAATTGAGTTCCAGGCTGGATTTCAAAAAGGTTCTCTCTCTTCTTTAAAATTCAGGGCAGGCACCGATAGGCACAGCGAACATGGGAAAGTCACACGCAACCCCTGTTCCTAACCCATCTTGCCAGCACACCAGTGTCTGGACACATCTGTGCAGAAAACCCCATCAGCACACCGGAAACAGATTTCCCATTCTTACCTTCAATACATAATTACAAACCGATTGTTAAAATGCAAAACATTGATCTCTGTTCTCAAGAAAATTACCATTCTTCAAACGAGTTCTCTGCCTCCTTCTCTGTTTAGATATTTTTTCATGTTGACCTTTGTTTCCATTCTTTTTCCCCCATTTGTTGCTTAAGTTTTTCACATTTTCAATCTTGAGGATTTAGTGTCTCTAAACTGAGCAACCCCAACCCACATGCTGCTCTTTATTATTGTCAATCATGTTCTCGAAGGCTTTTCTCCCAGCCTCTCCCAGGACCCACCTTCCCTCTGCAGGCTGATTTTCCACTAACCTGGACGAAGTGTTCCAATCAGAGGCAGAGGTTGTTCCAGGAGGCTTGACAACTTCATGGGGACAGATTGAGGACACAGCCAAATTCTCAAAGGCAATTAGGGAAGTTGTGCTAAGGACTGTGCTGAGCACTTTCCAACTATAGGTCATTTGGTCTCCCTAGCAGTGCTACGAAGTAGATAAAGATTATCAGTCTTGTTTTAAGATGAGGAAAACAGAAGCTCAGAAAAGTTAAGTATCTTCCCCCAGGTCACATGGCTGTCTAAGACAGAAATAAAGTTTCCAGATGCCAAACTGCATGCTTTTCCCATCCACTAAGTTGTCAGTTTGCTTTTAGAATTGGGGATATTTCCCTTCCATAGTTAAGGCACAAATCAAAAGCTGCTCTCTAGAAAATTTTTCTGATTAACCAAGAATTGCTAACTATGCCATTGAATCTCATTTCTAGACCCATTCACTCCTGCTATGTAAAAGAGTCAGCACTCCTGAATTTGATCCTTCTCACTAAACTATAAATCCCTTGAGAACGAAGATGTTCTTTAAACTACGACAATATCTGTGGCTTTTGAACAGAGCCCAGCTCAGAATAGCTGGTGATTAAATGACTATCAAGAATGGCATGTTCTAGACATTTTTCCAAAGGAGATATACAGATGGCCAACAGGCACATGAAAAGATGTTCAACATTACTAATTATTAGGGAAATGCAAATCAAAACTGCAATGAGATATCACCTTACACCTGCCAGAATGGCTATAATTACCAAGACAAAAAACAACAAATGTTGGAGAGGTTGTAGAGAAAAGGGAACCCTCATCCACTGCTGGTTGGAATGCAAACTGATGTAGCCACTATGGAAAACAGTATGGAGAATTCTCAAAAAATTATAAATAGAAGTACCATACAATCCAGCTCTCCCACTATTGGGTATTTACCCAAAGAACTTGAAATCAACAACACAAAGAGATTTATGCACCCCTATGTTCATTGTAGCATTATTCACAATTCACAATAGCTTCACATGGAAGCAACTCAAGTGCCCATCAACTGACGAATGAATAAAGAAGATGTGGTATCTATATACACAATGGAATACTACTCAGCCATAAAAAAAGACAAGATCGTCCCATTTGCGACAACATAAGTGGATCTTGAGGGTATTATGTTAACCGAAATCAGCCAGAGAGAGAAAGATAAACCCCACATGATTTCACTGATAAGTAGCAGATAAACAAACACATGGATAAAGAGAACAGATTAGTGGTTACCAGAGGGGAAGGGAGTGGAGGGGGGCGAAAGTGGTAAAGGGGCACATATGTATGGTAATGGATAAAAATTAGACTATTAGTTGTGAGCACGATGCAGTCTATACAGAAAGTGAAAATAATAATGTACACCTGAAATTATACGATGTTATAAACCATTATGACCCCAATAAAATAATTGGAAAAAAAAAAGAATGTCATGTTCTCAAGCTGACTTCTTGGCCTTTAGGCGTGGAAATCATGTTTTCCTGTTGATTTCCACTATAACTTCAGATAAACATTTCCTCATTTTTAATTGCTCTGTAATTGGCAGTGGATTTCTAATTCTTTAATTTTCTCTGCCTTGTTTTCTTTAACAAATAGTTCATGATGTCTAAAATCAGCAGATGTACTTCTAGAGCTGACTTTTGGAAGCAACCTCTTGACAAATCTGTGCAGTAAACTAAAGACCACTTTTGAAAAAATCCTTCCACTTCTTTTTTGCATGTAGATTTTCTTATATTGATTTTCATAAACCAGGGTACTCCTGTGTTCTAGATAAACTTCACTTCCCAGACGGGATCAGCTATCTTGTGAGCACAGAACTCAGTGGAAAATGAAAGAAAATGCAAATCTGAACTTCCACAAAGTCTAAGAAAAAGCACTTCAAAATTTAAAT
The DNA here is from genome assembly GCF_020826845.1 of Diceros bicornis minor. Lineage (NCBI taxonomy): Eukaryota > Metazoa > Chordata > Mammalia > Perissodactyla > Rhinocerotidae > Diceros > Diceros bicornis. The sequence continues at coordinate 12,530,971 of NC_080754.1, read as the reverse complement.
TCTATTTACCTGGTCTTTCTACTCAAATGACAGGTTGTGGTGCTAGAAAAGTATCATCACAAAATTATATCTACTTGATACAATTGGCTTAGAAAATAGCAAGTTAAATATGGAGGGAAAATGCTATGACACATTGACAACAGCAAAGGATATGTTACGTGTGCCAGAGAAGTATGAAAGAAATATTATTAAGACAGAAGGTAGTAATCAGAAAGCTGCTTTTCTTTTAAAGCTGTCAGAGTGGATGAAATGGGAAGAGATTTGGAGTTTGGTCTTCTTTTTCTCTTCCTAAGTGAAAAACCAAACCCGTTATAGTAAAAGCCTAATTTACTAGAGTACGTTTTACACTTATGCAACTTCCAGAAAGTTGAAAGGGCGTTTGTCACCCCAGTTCCCTACAGTGAATGTTAGTGAGCTGTTTCTCTCACTTTTCTGTGCTGTAGCAAAAAGTATTTAAATACTGACATTTGCATTTTGATTATAAGTCTGACAGGAATCTTCATACTGATGGCTCAACTGGTTGCTTTATTACCCCAACTTCCAATACTATTAAACTTTGTGGCTGTCAGGATGGTTCAAAAGAGAGCATTCTCCCAGAAATAAACCTACACATATATGGACAATTAATTTATAACAAAGGAGCCAGGAACATTCTATGGAGAAAGAACAGGCTCTTCAATAAATGGTATCAGGAAAACTGGATAGCCACATGCAAAAGAATGAAATTGGACCACTATCTTACACCATACACCAAAATTAACTCAAAATCGATTAAAAACTTGAATGTAAGACTTGAAACCATGAAACTCCTAGAAGAAAACATAGGCAGTAAGCTCCTTGACATTGGTCTTAGTGATGCTTTTCTGGATCTGACTCCAAAGGCAAGAGAAACAAAAGCAAAAATAAACAAGTGGGACTATATCAAACCAAAAAGCTTCTGCACAGCAAAGGAAACCATAAATAAAATGAAAAAGCAACCTACCAAATGAGAGAAGATATTTACAAATCATATATCCCATAAGGGGTTAATATCCAAAATATGTAAAGCACTCATACAACTCAACAACAAAAAATAAAGAATCCAATTAAAAAATGGGCAGAGGATCTGAACAGACATTTTTCTAAAGAAGACATACAGATGGCCAACAGGCTCACGAAAAGATGTTCACCATCACTAATTATTAGGGAAATGCAAATCAAAACCACAATGAGATATCACCTCATAGCTGTCAGAATGGCTATTATCAAAAAGACAACAAATAACAAGTGTTGGAAAGGATGTGGAGAAAAGGAAACTCTCATACACTGTTTGTGGAATTGTAAACTGGAGCAGCCACTATGGAAAACAGTGTGGATATTGCTCAAAAAATTAAGAACAGAACTCTTATATGATCCAGCTATTCCACTACTGGTATTTATCCAAAGAATATGAAAACACTTATTCAGAAAGATATGTACACTCCTATGTTTATTGTAGCGTTATTTACCATAGCCAAGATGTGAAAACAACCTAAGTGTCAGTCAAAGGGTGAATGGATAAAAAAGATATAGTATCTATATACAATGGAATACTACTCAGTCATGCAAAAGAATGAAATCTTGCCATTTGCGACAACATGGGTGAAACTTGAAGGTATTAAACTAAGTGAAATAAGTCAGAAGGATAAAGACAAATACTGTATGATTTCGCTCATATGTGAAATCTAAAAAACAAAACAAAAACAAACAAAACAAAACAAAAACAAACTCATAGATACAGAGAACAGATCAGTGGTTTCCAGAGGGGAAGGAGGGTGGGGGGTGGGCACAAGGTGTGAAGGGGGTCAATTGTAGGGTGATGGATGGTAACTAGACTTTTGGTGGTGATCACTTTGTTGTATACAGACGTCGAATTATAATGAGTACACGTGAAACTTATTTAAAAAGAGAGAGAGAGCACATGCTGTCAGTAAATCTTATTTAGTCCATGTGAAGTTAGGAGAGTGGGTGGAGGAGACAAAGGAAAGATAACATATGAAAATACTTAGTGAAATTTCCAGCACTAATGACTGCTCAATAATTGGTAGCTACTATTACTATCAATTTCATTACTTTAGAGAAAAAAACATCTTTTTGCAGGAAGCCAGCAATGGGCCTGATTAAGTCAGCCGTGTTGGGTTTGGAGAAAAAGGGACAATTTTGCCAGCAGTTTACTCAAGTCCTTTAGAAAGGACAATCTGATTCCATCTCTGTCTTTGAATGTAACCTCCAATTCTAAGCGAATGGCAAAAATTGAAAGTAAAATTATCCAGGTAATAAAAAAGACATCTTTTTGTAAGAATAAATGTAGTCTTCGTGATGAGAGTAGTGATTGAGATCTAAAAAAATCTAGATACTAATTATGTATTTGCTACTTACTGTAACCTTGGGAGGCATTTCGCACTACTGGGTCACTACTTCATTGTCTTTAAAAGGAAACATAATAGCCACTCAGCCTCATATGCAACATGTGATTGATTTTTTACTAATACTCAGAAAAAGTAGTTTCTGGTTTCAGACTACTGGATAAGTCTACTTAAATGTTAAAATAATAGGTTTGCTTGCTGTTCCATTCTTAATTAAAGCTGTTGTCAACAAGTAGTATTATCTAAAATTTTCGAGGTAGATTTGTCCTGATTTCAAAATGTTTTGAAATCAGGGGAAATCCAAAGTCTTCCAATGAGAAAACTAGAAAATATGTTGAATATTGATCACAAATTTATATATGTTTTACTCTGACAAAAAAATTAATATTAAAAGTTATTCAATCCCTTTAAAAAATTTACTAAGTGCATGCTGTATGGTAGGTTTGGCCAATGCAAATGTGAAAAAGGCATAGTCCCAACTCTCAAAATGTTTATAATCTGATGGCATCTTTAGCAGTAAATTTACATTTTCATATAGTTACATGATATTTTACAAATTTGTTTTTAAAAATTCAGGTAGCAGTTTGTAAACATTTCTGTCTTTCCTGAGTATTAAAGTGCTGAATTATAAAACGTAGGTCCATCTTACTGCCTGACACTTGCCTACAATATTCAGAATATAGCTCTTGATTTTAAATTGACTCTGCACTCTCATACCTAAACTCTATTCAAGTGATCAGAATGCTTTCTGTAAAAAAAGAAATAGAATAAGAAGTTTCGTTAGTAATAGTAGAGGTGGAAATATATAAATAAAGCCTAGAAACGTGGCCATAGAAACGAGTTTTAAACAATTCTTCCCAAGCATTAAAAATGAAGTCAACTCATAGAAATCACATAAATTAAGTAATTCTTTGTACCAAAAGCAGTAAAACATATTGATTTTACCAAGCTTTATATGGCAATCGCAGAAAAATGTGGGCTCTAGTTTCTTTAGAACTCAGCTCTCATAACCCGACTCTCTGGAGCTCAGCCTTAAACCCTACATTAAATTTCAAACTGAAGAGAAGCCAAACACTGAGATTCGAATGTGGAGGAGAAGCGAGAGGCGGGAGGCAGACTAGGGAAGATGGGCTCAAGAAGGAAGACAGAGTTCAGGTAATAATGATCAATAGAATTTGTGTTCATTTCAGCCGTCATCTCCCCACTAACATAAGTCCAGCTTGACTTGTAAGATTTCCAATCTACAAAGTATGAAATAGAAATATAGTTCATAAAGAAACCTGGTTTCTCGATAATTTGTTCTTATAGTACACGGCTTCCAAGAGAGATGCATTAAGCACCAACATAAATATTGACTAATTTTCAAACTGCTGCTATGTCATTTAGTATAGACTCCAATGTCACTCTGTATATCCTAGAATAGAGCATATTAATTAGTAAACTGCAGTGGGATCTGTGTGAAAATATTCATTTTCTCTTAATAAATACTACATTAGAATTAGCCCATCATATCAGAAAATTCCTCCCAATTCTAATGAAGGCATATTAGATATGCATGAATTAACATTGGCATGATAAATGCCAAATAAATTAATAACTATCGACCACTAATTATAGGAAGAGACAGCAGAAAAATTGAAAAAGATTAAAATACAGTTTGGGAAGACGCAGTTCCTACCTTGTTTATTCAACCATGGAGAGCCAGGTTGTTTTTTCTCATACTTTTGAGATTCACATAAATTTGTATCACCCAAGTGTCCAACAGCTCACCGTTATTTAGTTGTCTTTTGTTTCTTCGCTGCTTGATTTTTCTTAACTTTTCTTAAATTGAAGCCTCAGACACACTGAAGTCTGGATATAACACTTTAAAAATATTTTCTAGATTATTGCATTTCTAGGACCATAAATAATTCCCCCCAGCAATGATTATTTACCACTGTTAAAGTATATTTGCCGCTAAGGGCATATAAACAAAAACAAAACCACATAGAAAGGCCTTCTTGATATTAGAAACAGTCCTGGGGGTGATGTTCAAAATGAACATTTGAATATCAAATAAGGTTTTATGACAGATAATATATCTACATATAAATTTTAGGCCTTGGAAAGCAATAAATATTGCACTTAAGATTCCCAACATGAGCTTCAAAGACAATTTTGCTTTTGGCTGGATGCAGTCTCCACACATACAAACTTCCATTCCAACATCCTAAAAGAGGTTGATCCAAGGAATGACTTACGTTTATTTTTGAACACTCAACTAAAAGCTCACACATTTTTAAATATACCATTTTATTGGGAAAGTTTTGCCAACTGCAAGAACATGAATGTGTTTAAGCACCCACACCGAGTATGACTTTATCCTAGGAATTAGCTTAAATCCCAAGATCCATGAAAGAATGTTTTTAATCTCCAATCTCCTCAGTTCACTGACTGCATTTGTAATAACACTGTTACTGTCCTTTTAAGTGGCAATTATTGCTATAAGATATATACTTATTGATTGGTCTTGATAATTAAGCAGCAATAAGCCACCTACTGGACACTTACATAGTTGACCTCATTCTCAGAGAGCTGTTCCAATTGTTTATGCAATGGGCTGAACAAAAGAAGACACCAGGTGTACAAATATGTGCACCAAAAATAGGGCTACTGTCAGGGATTTGTAAAAACTAGTTAGCCCTACCCAGAGTAGCATGCACAAATCTAGTATCTTTTAGTGCTTTTAACAAAATATGAGCTCATTTTAAACACCTATTTATAAATTCCATTGTAAACACAAATGCTCATTTTTTCTCTTCTCAGATACAATGCTGATGAGTCTGGCGATAGAACTTTGAAAGAGCCACACGTAGTTTTCCGTGGCTAACTATAAATTTTGGAATAGAAAAGCAGATTCTATCAAAAGTTTGTTCTTGGGGGGCCGGCCCCGTGCCGTAGTGGTTAAGTTCACGCATTCCGCTTCAGCGGCCCAGGGTTTGCCGGTTCGGATTCTGGGTGTGGACCTACTCACCACTCATCAAGCCATACTGAGGCGGCGTCCAACATAGAAGAACTAGAAGGACCTAAAACTATGCACTGAGGCTTTGGGGAGAAAAAAGAAAAAGAGAAGGATTGGCAAAAGATGTTAGCTCAGGGCCCATCTTCCTCAAAAAAAAAAAACTTCGTTGAATTTAAAAAAAGAAAAAGCTTGTTTTTGGACACAGGCTCAGTAAGATGTTCAATTTGTGAATTTCTGCTTGTTGTATAAATTACCGAAATTACCACATTGTTAATGTTATATGCAGGCAGAAAGTCTAAAAATTATTTTCCAAATATAAGTACATGACTGATCAGAATTGCCTATAATTCTTATAAAAAGTCTTTAGCTTCCTGCCACTTTCAGTGTCACATTACTAGACTAACAGTTTCCGTATCATCACCGATGCTTGCGTGTTCGCGTGCTGGAGTGAACACATGCCAACCACGGGGAAGCTTGAAATGTACTTTCCTTTTAGAGCAAGCAAAAGACGGGCTTCTGGGGGTTCTAAGGGACCACAGCATTCTCCCCAGAACACACACACACACACACATACACACACACACACGCACCTCTCTCTGAAGGACTTGGCCAGCAAAACACCCCCTTCCTCCACCATGAGTCCTACTCCTGGCTAAGAAGCTGCCCGTCCCCATCCTCCAGCCCCCTTTCCACGTGGGACTCCATGCAGTAAGGGCCCGTATGAAGCTGCACCATCATTTGGTTTAACTAAGCTGGACCTTTAGGTCACCCTGCGTGATTTTAGGACACCACTCTGCTACTTATTGGCTGAGCAATCTTGGATATGTCACTTCATCTCCCCGAGGCTGTTTCCCCTCTCTATAAAAGGGTATAATTTTAACTACCCTATAAATGCAGTATGAAAATTATATAAGTTTATAAATGCAAACTTCTTGGCACTGAGTTAATGATAACTGGTAATTATTACCCTTTCTGTGTGTGTGTGTATGTACATCTATATACTGTTGCTAAAATATGTATATAATGTTTATTTCTCTTAGTATGCATCTATATACCTTTTTACATTTATATATATATGATATATAAAGACATGTATACATGCATGTATATGTATAGTATATCAGTGATCAGCAAACTTTTCTGTAGAGTCAGATAGTAGATAGATTTGAGGGCCACACTGTCTCTACTGCGTCTACTCAACTCTGCTACAGTAGTGCAAAAGCAACCAGAGACAATACACAAACTAAGGAGTTTGCTTGTGTTCCAATAAAACTTTATTCACAAAAATAGGTGGAGACCAGATTTGACCAGTAGTTTGCAAACTCTAGTACAGATAATATGTGTAGTGTAGGTACTACATATACTGTGTACGTATGTGTGTGCATATACATAACTTAGATATGATTTTTCCAAAGTTTGATTTGATATATTTTTATGGGTTTGTTGGGTATCTGTATGTTTGTGTGAAAGGGCCAGGTGAATATTCACCCAAATGAACCTTGTAGAAATATGTTTGAGTATTTTACATATAATAGAGATGTTTTTCACAAAGGACAAGTTCTTGCATCACTGCTCTATAATTTGCCAAATGCAAATACTTTTATAGTCCTCTGAAAATGCAAAAATTCCCCACACGAGTAATGATAATAAAATATGAATAATAACCATAGCCATAGTTTTTTAGCACATACTATACGCGAGGTGCTGAATTAAGACTTTGATGTACATTACATAGATGCTAACACCTTCAGTGCAAATAGATATTGCCCCAATTTTACAAATGAGAAATGTTGGTTTGCCTAATAACTACTCAAACTAAGTAAGAATTGATGCATGGAGCAATTCTGTTTTCTGTTTATACAGTCACAGGGTTTTAGAGTTCTAAAATGATTAACCGATTCTCTGGATCCAAATTTGTTCTCTTCTCCCCTACTCCATTACTCCATTTTGCATATGAGGAAAAAGCAGCCAAGAGGTAAAGTGATTTGTTCAAGATCCCTCAGTGAAAAGAAGAGCTGAGATTGAAGTTCATTGCAAGTTTTACGTGTAATGGCAATAGATGTGAGCTTTTAGTCAAATGCAATGAAGGAGGATTCTTCGTTCCATACTAAAACTACGAGTTTCAGTGCCTAGCTTAATTTCACTTATCCAAAGTTATAGAAAATTTAAAACTGTACAAACCTATGGAAAAAAAAAATCAGTCTTTGTCAGATTTCAAAGTTTCTTTGGAAGTCACAGCACCCATTTAAAAGCATATTCTCTTAAGCCCTCTTTGAAATTCTCACTGTATTTATTTCCTCTTCTTCATTCGGATAGCTGATCTCCCATGATTAGGACATTGTATAGAATTGATTCAGCCTCTTGGCCTGACCTTAGACACTGGTGCCTCTACTCTGATCTGAGCGTCTCTTTGAAGTCATTTTTGTCCTCTCTTAGCACCCCTCTGCCCCCTGGCAGCATAATGACCCCAGGCCCACTTAAACTCAGGTCTCTGCTCATTGTGGCTAAGCAGCCCTCGGCTGAACAGTATTTCCCAACAATTACATGTGGCCCCTTAACACTCTGTCTTTAGAAAATACCAACAGAGAAAGAGAAAAATCACCACCTGGAAGAAATTGGAATATTGAATTTGTTGCTTCTCTCACTATCTAGTGATTGAGAATTATTCATTTCCTTGGCATCCATTGTGCTAACGTTAATTCAAATATATCAAAAATAGTCTAATTAAAATTATGAGGACACATACGACAAAATGAATGGACTAATGCATTATTAAATAGTAAGAAATACACACTTCCATAAGAATTTCAGTATGTTTAGCCATTAATTGTACTACTGCATGAAGAAACACACAAAAATTGCATACAGTCTTTGAACTTTAAAGTAATATTTAGAATTACATTTAACAGTTTTTATATGCTTTATGTTTCACATTTATTAAAGGATAAATTCAACTTTCCCTAGATTTCTCTCCTGAAATAGTTTTCTTTTTGTCAGAAGTTCAATTATTATTGCACCACAGTCAGCATTTTTTGCTTTATACACTGGGCTGTTCAATCTATAGTCCAACCCGAGTTTGACCTTAAGCTACAGTAAGTGAATGGTTTTCTGTCGTACACAATGATCGGTTTCTATTATATACCAGTGGCACCCAGGCCTCTAACTGCCTCCCTGAAGACAACGCCCAACATAACATCCTAAAAATCACCCTTGCTAAAATAATCAAGACATCAAAACAAAATAAACACATTTGCCATTGTTTCTTAACATTATCGAATTGTTCACATAAGCACTAAAAATGCTTTAGCAAACATGCCTTTCTTCCAGCAGATGACAGTTTTAGAGGAACAGAACTGCCCCCGTCTTCTCTTTGTTAATAGAGGGCTTTTGGTTTTGCTCCTGCTTCTTTTGTTTGTTTGCTTATGTTATTTATTTGCTTTGTGTTGATTTTCTTATAGGCATCTTGAATACCACTAGTTTTGGTTATATATTAGTTCCTAACTTTCTCAAATTTTAATCAAAATGCTACTTTTGGTATTATTTTAATTGTAAACTAACTTTTGTTTCTCGTTTCGTTTTCTACCAAAGTGAAACAATTTGCGACATCTAATATTTAATTAAAAAGCACCTTAAATTATACTGTATGCCCTTAAATTGGTTTCTCACTCTCCCGGGTAGCGACACATCCTGCTTGAACATTGTGGGTCTCAACTCATGCAAAAATCAAGTCCTAGAAAAGATGTCTTACCAGTTTATCCAAATATTTATTCTATATTTCATTCCTTTATTTTTTCAACAAGTATTTCTCGAATAATTATTGCATGCAACGCACTGTGCCAAGCTTTGGTTATTCTGTGAAGAAAATAAACATGGTACCCTCCTCGCAGAGTTTACAAAACTGTGAGAAAGACAAAGAAAAGTCAAGATAACTAATAAATAAATATAAATTTTCAAGTTGTAAAAATCTCCTTGAGGAAGCTCACAAGGCGTCATGACAGAAAAGCGGGACTTACACAGATGAGAGTATGAAAAGACTGTGCTGATGAAGCATCACTTGAACGGAAAACGGAAGGATGAGAAGCAGTTACTCCTTGAAAATAGGAAGTAAAGGAGCTTCAGGAAAAGAAAGCAGCCTGTACAAATGGATGCCCCCAATGCAGAATATAGCTGGGCATATCTGAAACTTTAAAGGTATCCAGGCTGATGGGGACATAGTAGTCAAGAAATGAGGTTGGAGAGGTAAGCAGGGACTTGGCAGTTTGTGGTAAAGAATTTAGAATTTTATTTTCTAAGTTCCAAGTAAACCTTTGGAAAAGGTTTTAAGTTGGGAAATGACAAAAACAGATTCATACATATAGATATATAGATATACACACATGCATACACGTATGAAATTTTTAATCACTGTGGTTGTTCTTTGGAAGTGAATTGGAGATGGACAATGATGGATGCGGAGAGGCCTGTTGGGAGGCTACTCTAGAGGTCCTGGTGAGAGATCGTGGTCACTTGGATGAGGATGGCGACAGTGGAGATAGGAGAAGGAGACCAAATTTAATAGATATTTTGGAGGTAAAAATTATAGGAATTTCTGAGAGATTGGACATGGAGGATGAGGGAAAGAGGAAACAGAGACACTGCATCTTTCAGCCTTTAGGATAGAAAGAGATTGAGTGACTCTGAAGCTGAGATTTAAAATTAAAAAAGAAGAATGTCGAGTTTGATGTAGCAAGAGGTAAAGGAACTGTCCTTTGGCAAAAGAAACTTTCTCCCAACATCTGCATTAAATACAAGGTGAAAATCAGTAACAAGAGCACTTGTATTTTGAATTTGCACATTAGCACCCAAATTCCCAGCTCCTTTAGCCACCCTTAATCATTTAAAGAGCCTTTATACAACTCTGGGATCAAGAGTCATGGTTACCCAAAAGGTAAGAAAGTGCTTTAAAAAGGATGGAGATATGTCAAAAGAACAAATAAACCGGTTTAAAAGGGCTCCCTCTGGCTGAATCTGAGATAATACAAGCTATAAAATAAATGACAGTAGCATATTATAACCCATAGAATAAAATAAAAATCTATGACTCCATGCCAATATAAAGAAATAAGTAAATAAATTAGGAAGAGAAAGTGCCTCCTTACAGAAATTTCATGTGGCAACCACTGCAGTAATAATTTTCAGTCAGGAATCATTTCGGGGTGCTAAAATTCAGAGTGAAAGTATGATTAGAAATAGGATATTGACTTAGTCTCAAAGTATCTTCCCACAAGATATTTACGAATTAAAAAAACAATAGCAGTAGCTTTATAGTAAAGTGACAGATACCACCTTAGCTAACCTAACCCCAACCTTAACTCTAACATCACCAATAAGAGAACAAGTCAACAACATGTGCCTCCTGATATGATGCACCGAGAAGAACACAGCACGACTTCTGTTGTACTCCTGTCAAAAATGCATAGCCTGAATTTAATATAAGGAAACATCAGACAAACCCAAATTGAGAGACAGTTTACAAAATAGCTAACCAGTATTCTTTAAAATAGAAAGTCAAGAAAGACAAAGAATGACTGTGGACCTATTCCAAGTGAAAGGATACTAAAGACATGCCAATTAAATACAATGTGTGATCCTGGGTCAGATCTTGAACTGGTTATTGGTGGGACAATTGGCAAATTCTGACTATGATCTCTGTATTAGATAATACTATTTTATCTGTATTAATGTCCTGAAAAATCAGGATCATTATACTATAGTTTTATAAGAGAAGGTCCATATTTTTAAGAAATAGCCACTGAATTATTTAATAGTATAGGGATATCATGTAGGCAACTTACTGTTAAGCATTTGAGAAAAAAATGACACACATACACACATATATGTATATCTAGAAAGATATATGTGTATATATGTACATATATATATATGTGTGTGTGTGTTTAGAAAGAGAAATGACAGCATTTTTTATGCTGATGGGAATGATGTAGTAGAGAGGGAAATTTCTCACAAAAATTGTCCTTTTACTGTGTGAATTAATATTAATAATACCTTGTAGCCTCAGTTTCCACAGTGGTGAATTGAGGGGATCAGGAGATGATGTCTAAGATCCAATGGTTAATGTTTGATGATTCAAAAGAAGTATTCTCCATTGCCCCAGTGGCTTATATTTGGATCATTTAATTTGGAAATGCAGTTTTTCCTAGACCATGGCGGATGGTATAATATATGAAGAACACTATTTTCCCCATTTTTAGTACATATCATTTCAGCTTTCTCTTCACTGTCTTTATTTCATTCCCTACTTCTTCCTTGGAGTCAACCCCAAGGAACAGTCAATGTTATTTCTGCTAGGCGTCATCTCTATTGCATTAAATCACCTGTAGCATTTTGAAGTTAATTGTTACTATATTTCTACCTGACTAACGTGAGGTTCTTGAAGAAGGGATGGTGTTTTATTCATCTTGATGACTCTAACGGTGCCAGGCACATAGGACAGGCTCAACAATTACATATTGAATAAAAGAGGAAATTTCAGAGCTTTGCAATTCTGCTTTCCTCCATCCTTAAGATGTTTTCTCAAGGGACTAGGATTTGTGGGAAAATGGAAGTGAGATTTTGAGTTCTAAAAACACTACACACCACTAATTACCTTCTAGCACCTAAGAAAACAAACATTGACTTTACCATTATGTTTTTTCCACTAGCTGCATGCATGCTACTGTCCTGTATTACGACACTTAGGAAACAAGATTTAGGAGATGTGTGTGTGTGCGTATGCACATCTGTAAAAAGAAAAAGGAGAAAGCTGGAAAACATTTTGGCCTTGACTTTGAAGTTGAAGATGTGCAAACCTCATGAGCCAGCATTTCTGTTCTCATGTATCCACCCCTAGAGGAAGTCTAGCACACATGTACCAAGGGGCACGCACAAATATATTCATAATAGCATCATTTGTAATAGCAAAAACTTGGAAAAATGCAAATTGCAACAGCAGAAGAATGGATAAATCCATAGTAGCATATTCAGTCAATAACATAATCTATATCGGTGAAATTGAATGAACTTCAGCTATACACAGTAACACAGACCAATAGTTCTCAACTGGGGGCAATTTTGTCCTCCAGGGGACATTTGACAATGGCTGGGGACATTTGTGATTGTGATGACTGAGGAGCATGAGTAGACACCAGGAATGCTGCTAAACATGCTACGGTACCCAGGGCAGCCCCTCACAACAATTATGTCCCAAATAATGTCAATAGTGCTGAGGTTGAGAAAGTCTGACATAGATGAATGACAAAGACATACTGAGCAAAAAGATACAGAGCAAAAAGAGCAGGTCAGAGAAGAAGCATATTTTATATCTTTTACATCGCATATTATAATATTATTTACATAAAACTATTGTAAATAGGCAGAATTAAAAATATATTACTTAGAAATTTTACCACACTGATGTGGTAAAATTATGAAGAAAAGCAAGGGAAGAATAAACATCTGGAAGGAATAAAAGGGGTGAGATTAGGGAGGGACACACAGGAGCATCAGAGATATTGGCAACACACCAGTTCTTCAGCTGGAAGATAGGCATGTGGGTGCAGGTTTTATTACTCTTCTTTAAAGCTTATTATATACTATACGTAGACTTGTGTATGTTTGATTATTACATAGGTTTTTAGAAGAGGACGATATCAAGAGCTGGGCTCTAGAATAAACAAGAAATAATTAAAAGCAAGGAACATGTCTAAGATCTAATTGTACAGGCTGTATCCACTTTGAGATAAATGTATTTACCTTGTAAGTAGAATGACTGTTAACATACTTTTATATAATATATTTTTCCTTAAAAATGTTTTCTGCTTGTGGCAAGATAAATTACTTAAAATTTTTTTCTCTATGTTCAGGGATGCCCAGAAGGTCTCTGGTAAATAGCACTTCCTATAATCTTGTCTTGAAAAAAAATTAAACTGAATGTAGTTCTAATCATCAATATAGAGAAAATATACGAGATGAAATAACATGTCAAATGTGTGATACAATCAGCAAGATCCTGTCTGTAGGAAGCTCTACAGGAAAACCAGTTGTTGCCGTAAGCAATTTGTAAGTAAATAAATAAACAAATGAAGGGGAAAAAGGTAAAAGGAAAATGAAGGGGAAGGATCTATTAATTAAAAGAGACTTAAGATGTAGATCATCCAGCCATTTGTGACAACATGGATGGACACTGAGGGTATTATGCACAGTGAAATAAGTCCGAGGGAGAAGGTCAAATACCATATGATCTCACTAATTAGGTAGTAGATAAAAACAACAACAAACAAACACATAGAGACAGAGATTGGATTGGTGGTTACCAGAGGGGAAGGGAGGAGGGAGGAGGGCGAAAGGGATAATTCAGCACATGTGTGTGGTGATGGGTTGTAATTAGTATTTGGGTGGTGAACATGATGTAATCTATGCAGAAATAGAAGTATAATGATGTACACCTGATTTATACAATGTTATAAACCAATGTTACTGCAATAAACAAAAAATTTTTTAAAAAAATGATCCTCAACAACTAAAAACAAAAACAAAACAAAAAAAAGAAGTAAATCAACTAAGGCATATCAACTTTGTTCAAAAATTATTTTAAAAAAGAGAGACAACAGGGAAATTTTAAATATTTACTAGATAAATTAAGGAATTATTGTCAATTTTTTATTAGCAATAATGATATTTTTATGAATGTTTATCTTTATGAATAAAATTTTTATATGAGATTTATTTTAAAATAACCCAGAATAAAACCAGATGGCCATGAGTGGATAAGTGTTGAAGTCAGAGGATGGATATAAATGAGTCATCTTGTGTGGTTGGCATGTGGGTTTGTATATGTCTGAAATTTTATAAACTAAAGTGTTTTTTAAAATTATCTACTTGTCTAAAAGCATCTTCGCACATTCCCTCCCCTCCAACAAATGGATTGAAAGAGTTAGCAGATTTGACCTAGAGGAAGGGACTAAAGGAATTAGTATCAGCTCTGCCCAGGTAAAAGTGAAAGTTAGTTTGGTCAAGTATCTGGAATGTCGTACAATAAACGAATTTTGTCTTCTTTTTCACTCCTCCAGTAATAGAAGAAAAGGAAAATTTTCTTCCCTGTTGAAATTTCTGTAATCTAACAATAGAATAGAATATGTGCTAGAGTAGAACAGAACTTCTGTGTAGGATAAAAATCCTATCATTTAAGTCTCGTGGCTTTCAGAGCCACCTACATGTAACCTAATGTCCATCTTAAGGCCTTGTTTCAAATAAAACCCAGCTGATGTCTGGGGAACTGGGAAGGAGGACAGGATAAAACAGAAGAGGATTATCTATTGAAATTTAGCCATATCTCTATGTTTCATTTTTATTATTTATTTGTTTCTATGTTTATGGAGGGAGTTGTTTAAAAGAATGTATTTGTTCATTACTGTGAATAAAAATAAATCCTTTTTTTTTAAGCAACCCTCCTTTTTTTCAGCAATGCTTTATAGAAAAGGCCCAGAATCCTACTTCAGAGACACCCACTGTCACCACTACCTATCAGAGGAATGCCAGAGTGCCTAAATCACCTGTGCCCCCTGATAATGATGATTGACAATGAATTAGTGCCTGTCACTCAGAGGCATCATTAACTTTATGATAAGCTACAGTGGCCCAAGCCATGCTGAGCCCTTCCAGAGGGACTATTTCAACTTTGTGAGCCTGATAATAAACAGATAGTTTCCTTGGGCTTTGAAAGTGTTCTGTGGGTTGTAAATCTTTTAAATAAACACGCAGACTCCTATACCCTAAAGGGTGTATGATGAATGAATATTACTTTTTTCAACACAGTAACCATCCGCCCTTCTTCTGGTAAAAGCAGCTCAATTTGCATTTGGCAAACCACTCCTTCTTCACAATTAAATTTGTGAGGTTTGAGTAAGGGTGAACTTGATCTCCTCCCCGGCGGCCCGAGTCTGACAATTAGAGTCAGAGAGATTGATTGTGGATTAACTGTGTAAGGAGCATGAAATGGAAACCTTGTCAAAGAGCGTCATCCTCAGGACTCTCAAGAATTGGACACTGATAGAATTTTAGCTCATGTTTGCCAGTGACGATTTTTTTTCACTTTGCAGGAAGATCTTGCCTGACAAAGAGACCAATATAAGGGAATATAAAGCCCAGAGAAAGAGCCCTAATGGCATACCGTGAGGTTGTGAACAAGATGTGCCCTTTTTTCTTGTTTAAGTTAGAACTGATGTGGTTGGCAGAATACTGGTCCCCAAAGATGCCCATGTCCTAATCCCTGGAACCTGTGAATATGTTGTCTTACATGGTACAAGGAAATTTGCCGGTGTGATTAAATTAAGCATCTTGACAGTGGGAGATTATCTTGGATTATATAAGTGGGCCCAGTGTAATCACAAGAGTCCTTATAAAAAGGAGGCAGAACAACAAAAAAATGAACAACTTGATTAAAAAATAGACAGAGGATCCGAACAGACATTTTTCTAAAGCAGATATATAGATGGGCAACAGGCACATGAAAAGATATTCAACATCGTTAATTATTAGGAAAATGCAAATCCAAACCACAATGTGATATTACCTCACTCCCACCAGAATGGCTATTATTAAAAAGACAAGAAATAGCAAGTGTTGGAGAGGATGTGCAGAAAAGGGGAGCCTCATACATTGCTGGTAGGAATGTAAATTGGTTCAGCCACTGAGGGAAACAGTATGGAGATTCCTCAGAAAATTAAGAATAGAACTACCATATGATCCAGCTATTTCACTTCTGGGTATCTATTCAAAGAATATGAAAACACTAATGTGGAAAGATATATGCACCCCTATGTTCATTGCAGCATTATTCACAATAGCCAAGACATGGAAACAACCTAAGTGCCCATCAGTGGATGAATGGATAAAGAAGATGTGGTTTATATATACAACGGAATACAACTCCGCCATAAAAAAGATGAAATCTTGCCATTTGTGATGATATGGATAGACCTTGAGGGTATTATGCTAAGTGAAATAAATCACAAGGAGGTAGACAAATACCATATGATCTCACTTATATGTGGAGTTTAAAAGAACAAACAGACATACAAAACAAAACAAAAACAAAGACATAGATACAGAAGACAGATTGGTAGTTAACAGAGGGGAAGGGGGGAGGGGGAGGGCAAAATAGGTAAAGGTGGTCAATTGTATGGTGATGGCTGGAAACTAGACTTCTGGTAGTGAGCATGCGGTAGTATACACAGAAGTCGAATTATAATATGGTACACCTGAAACTTAGATAGTGTTATAAACCAATGTTACCTCAATTAAAAAAAAAAAGGAAAAAGAGGGAGACAGGAGTGTCGGGATCAGAGAGAGGAGATGCGATATCAGAAGCAGAGGTAGGAGTGATACAGGGTCACAAGCCAAGGAATTGCTTTAAGCTGCTAAATTTGTGGTCATTTGTTACAGAAGGAAAGCAAGCAGCTGGCTCCCTGACATATGAATGACAGCCTTTTAATCCCACGGACAATTCACACCAGCCGCGCAGTAAGGAGATCACCCTCCTGGATGGATCCCACACTTACGAAAAAATACAGAGCTTCCCCCGGGAAGTTATTGAGAACATGATTCCAGTTTCAGATTTGATTTTAAAATGGAACCACTATTAACGTTTAATGGTGTAATTATTTTGAATATATTTGATTGCCACAGAACAATCACTCACACAAACAAAATAAAGGTGTTCCTATAGGAACAAATACAGATTTTCTGCAGATCTTATTAAATGTCTACATGGATAATTGCCACAAAGTCAAAAAGTACAGAGGAAAATTCCTATAGAGGCAATCCCCAAAAATGTTAAGTTGATTAAAAGAATGTTTTAAGAGTATGATGTAGGGGCCGGGTCAGTGGTGTAGTGGTTAAGTTCATGCACTCTGCTTCAGCGGCCCAGGGTGCGCTGGTTCAGATCCTGGGCACGGACCTACTCACCGCTCATCAAGCCAGGCTGAGGCAGGGTCCCACATACAGCAACTAGAAGGATGTACAACTATGACATACAACTATCTAGTGGGGCTTTGGGAAGAAAAAAGGAAAAAAGGAGGAAGATGGGCAACAGATGTTAGTGCAGGGCCAATCTTCCTCAAAAGAAAAAAAGAAGTTTAAAAAATAAATAAATAAATAAATAAACAAACAAAAAAGAGTATGACGTAAATCAAAAACATGAACTTTACAACAAAAGACCTCAAGGTTGACTTTCAGTTTTCTTTTACGTTGACCTGCCCTTCAAAGAAAACTGAGCAAATTTTTAGAGTAGAAGGAGGCAGGTATTGGACGTTTGGAAATAGTCTTAAATGTAAGAAACACGAAGAGTCAGTGTGGATTCACGGCTTGAAGGGAAGAGAGAGGAAATGAGAGAGAAAAGGGCTGGAGTTGTGCACCTTACCACGCTGACCATGAGTCCTCTACTCGGCCATTTGTCCCCGTGCTCATCTCCTATCTCAAACTTAAAGAGGAAAATAAGAAAAAAGACCGAGAGGTGAAAAAAGAAGAAAATGGCATGATGGAAGGGTCACCCTATGATGACTTTCAGCCACTCCAACGTGGACAAGATGGGTCTACCTGAAACACGTAATTGGGTGATGGAAAAAAGTGAATAAAGCAAACATAACATCAAAAGTAGAAGCATAAAAGATAATGAACTTCCTCACACAGTCTAGAAGCAAAGCATCTGAAATGAAAAATCTAGAAATACTCTTTTATTTATTTGTTTAGTAACACTCACTTGATGCTAGCCCAGATGCTGGAGATATGGGTGGTGAAGGGTTGAGATCAGGGAGTGGACAGGCTAACCCTTCCCTGGAAGGAGCTTACCTTCAAGTGGAACGTGGATAACTAAGAGAAGATAATGCCATCCCTTCAGCTCTCCCCTCCTCCTACTCTTTCCGCTTTTCCCCACTTCCACATGCCTAATTTAAACTGAGTAGTCAGGGTCAATGCCTCATAGAAACAGAGTTTATGGACAGTGGCAGTTCTCAATCAATCAACACCTTAATTTTTTAGTCCCTCCTAGGT